>NC_135533.1:192529166-193843332 GCF_045843805.1 Urocitellus parryii
AGGATGAAACAATCTCAAACTTTTCTTATCACCCTGTGGCCTCAACTCAAGAGATGATATTCTAGGAGCCAGCACCTGATTAATAGAGGTCTGGGGCCTTCTGGGTGACGGGGAGGAGTGTGTGACTACTTGTTTTTAAAGAGAAAAGTGGTTTTGACCTGATGAGTCACCAAATCCCACAGGTGAAAAGAACTCCCTTAATGTGGATTTCAATTACATTTGAGGGAATTTAAGATAAACTTGTTTTAGTGATAAATGGCATCTGACTTTCTGTTTTGTCTTAGGTTATGGATCTTTTTCCCATTAACTAGAGTTCTTTTTATGAGACAATTATTTCTTTGCTACTTATAATCAAATATTTTAAAAATTGGTTTGACTTTTTGTAGTACATTTTAATGTGCATATATATCATCTTTATCCTTGAGTGCTCTGAGTATTTTGAGGTTCTTATAAAGGCATCCCCAGCTGCAATATTATTATAAAAAATGATCATGTTTGCTTCTAAAACTTTAATAATTTTGTTCTCAGTATATCTATAAATTGGTGCCCAGTACCTGGGAATTATTTTAATATAAAAAAAATAAAGTAGGCACAGTATGATGGCACTTGCCTGTAATCCCAGAGGCGCAGGAGGCTGAAGTAGGGGGATTATGAGTTCAAGGCCAGAATCAGCAACCTAGCAAGGCCCTTAGCAACTTAGTGAGATCCTGTCTCAAAATACAGACTAAAAAGAACAAGGGATATGACTCAGTGGTGAAGAGCCTCTGGATTCAATTCCCAGCACAGACACACAAAAAAATTAAATTAGTATCTAAATTTTTGATTTTACAGAATTGCTTTTTTTTTGTCTCAAATGACTTAAAATTCTATCTCTATCATGAAATTTTTACTTGTGTTTAGATCTATTTCTAATCTATTCATTGGGTTCAATTTACTTCAATTATTGTCTATTCCTATGTTTTAAAATTCAGTTGGACTGGTCCTTTTTCTTTATTTTTAAGAAATATACTTGGAATTTTTCTATGTTCTTTTTGCATTTTAATTCCAAACATAGCTTAATTGGTTCCTTAAAAAACAAATAGGCTTTGAAAATGAAACATTTCATATTTTTATATATTAGCTTATTAGGAACAAATATCTCTTTTAAGTATTGAAACATTCAAGGAAAGAAGCCTTTAAAAATTTTCTCATTATGTATTTTATCATCATGGTGGTAGTTGTGATGGGATGTTTTATTCTGTTATGTTTTTTTTACTAATTTCTTCTATATGGAAAAGCAAATACTCTTGCTTACTTTTTAATGAACCAAAATTCTGGTAAAACTCATATCCATTGTAGAGTGTGCATTTGATTTATCCACTCATTGGCTATTAGAATAATGCTGTTGAGAGCATTCATGGACAAGCTTTTGTGTGGATGTAGGTTCTCTCTTGGGTATAAGCCCAGAAGTGTAATGTTGGGTCTTATGATAAATCTATGTTTAACATTTTGAGGAAATGTCAAACTGTTTGCCAAAGTGTCCGTTCCATTATACATGCCAATCATCAGCGTCTGAGTCTTCCCATATCTTCACATGTTTGCCAACACCCATGAGCCTCTGTCCAATGTAGCCCTCCCAGTTGTCATGAAGTGGTTCTCAAGGTAGTCTTCATTTGCATTTTCCTAATGACTAATGATGTGGAGAACAGTGTCATGTGATTATCAATAAGCATGAGGCCATGCTTGGCACTTTCTATGAGGTCAAGGATGGCACTTTCTATTTCTAGTTTGCTGAGAGTTTCCTATTATTGTTGTTGTTGTTGATGATGATGATGAAGTTGTTGAATTTGGTTTAAATTTTTTCTGTTACTATTGAAATTATGTTATTTTCTTATTAAGCCTGTTAATAATGTCAACTGAAAGGTTTGAGTTTGAAATAGTCTTGCCTTTCTGGAATGGATCACACTTGGTTGTAATAATGACCTTTTTTAGATGTTACTTAATTTGATTTGCTGATATTTTGTTTAGGATTTTTGTGTTTGCATGCAAAAGAAATATTGATTTGTAATTTTCTAATAATATCATTAGTTTTAGTGTTATGGTAATGCTGACTCAAAGAATGATTTAGGAACTGTTCTCTCTTTTATTTTATGGAAGAAATTTTGTAGAAATCTTATTACTTAATTCTTTAATATCTGGTATAATCAATCAGTAAAACCATCTGGGCTAAACAGTTTTCTTTTTGAAATGTTTTTAATTTTTTTTATTCAGAGCCAAGTGTGGTGGCAAACATCTGTAATCCCAGCAAATTAGGAGGCTGAGACAGGAGGATTACGAGTTCAAGTTCAAGGCCAATATCGGCAAATTATGCAGGTCTTTATTGCCAGCTAGCTGGCCAGGGGACCTGAGCTGGGTTCACAAGAGCTGGCTACATCATTAACTAAGAAAACGGTGAAGGAAGCATGCAACACACAGAACTACCTTTTGCTTTCAGGAATCAGGGACGGCTCTCGACCTTAAGGGCCCATTGGAAAGAGAGAGAGGGCATGCCTGAGACCCTATTTATTAAGGGGAAGACACTGAGAAAATTCCACCCAAATGAAGCAAGGGATTGGGTTTCAGGGAGATGTAGCCCAGTCCCACTGGGTGACGTCCACTTTCAGAGCATCATTCCCCTGCCTAGCAGAGGTGAGATTCACCTGCTTTCACGTGCAGCAGAAGCCAGTTCCACACCTCCATCGCTCAAGGCTAAGGGTATGCGTTCACATCCTATGTGGCAGCTACAGACAGGCTCTAAAAAATTTAGTGAGACCCTGTCTCAAAAATAAAAATAAATAAATAAATAAAAATAAAAAGGGCTGGGGATCTGACTTTATCCCTGGGTTAAATTCCTGGTTCAATTTGGTATCAGGGTTGCTTTATAAATGCATACATTTTTTTTTCAGTACTTATTTAACCCACGGTCTCATGCATACAGAAAAAGCACATCACCACTTAGTTACATCCCCAATCCCACAATTTAAAATTTTAATAGATTTAGGACTATTCTGGAACCTGCTAAGGGCACAAAAGTTCACAGGTTTTTCATCAGTAATAGCATTATTTCATATATTTTTGGGCCATCCTAAATTATTTTTCTGCAAACTTCCTATTTATAAATTTATGATTTTCATCCTTTATGTGTTAGAATTTTTAAGCTTGTTTTTTTCTTTTATATAGATCTATATAGATTTTTCCAGTCTTCTCTTATTTTTCTTTTGACTTTGTCAATGCTTTTAAGTTATAAATGGTTTGTAATGCAATTGAAATTGCCAATGTTTTCTTCTATATCCTCTAAATTTTTAAATCATTGAAACATTTTCCCTATTTCATTTTACAATGAAATTCTTTCATTATCTTCTACTACTTTGTTAGCTTTTAAAAAATATTCAGTTCTCTCAACTATTTGGAACTTTTGGTATATAAAAATTTATTTTTTTCTAATACCTACCCATTAAGTCAAAATCATTTATTAAAAAGTTTGTCTATTCTCAACTTTCATTTCTTCTTTGCTGTGTATTAAGATTCTCTATGCCCTTGTATTTATTTCAGAGCTTTACTTTTTTAAAAAAAAATAATTTGTTTCAATTAGTTATACATGACAGTAGAATGCATTTATGCACTTTGAAATATCATACATAGATGGGATATAATTTCTCTTTCATTTTTGTGATTGTACAAGTTGTAGAATCACATTGGCCATGCATTCATACATACACATAAAGTAACAATGTCTGTTTCATTCTACCATCTTTCCTCTCCCTATATATCCTCCTCTCTTCTCCCTTCACTCCCCTCTACTTAATCTAAAGTAATGCTATTCTTCTCGAGTGCTGTCCCCCCTGCCCCCTGCTTTATTGTGAATTAGCATTTGCATATTACAGAAAACATTCAGCCTTAGGTTTTTGAGGATTGACTTATTTTGCTTAGCATAATATTCTCCAACTCCATCCATTTACCAGCAAATGACATAATTCCATTCTTCTTTAATGCTGGGTAATATTCCATTGTGTATATATACCACATTTTCTTTATCCATTCATCTATTGAAGGACACCTAGGTTGGTTCCATAGTTTAGCTATTATGAATTGAGCTGCTATAAATATTGACATGGTTGCATCACTGAAGTATGCTGATTTTAAGTCCCTTGGGGATAAAAGTGGGAGAAGTGGGAAAGCGAGGTCAAATGATGGTTCCATTCCAAGTTTTCTTGGAATCTCCATACATATTGCAGTCCCACCAGCAATGTATGAGTGTACCTTTTTCACCACATTCTCACCAACATTTATTGTTGCTTTTATTCTTGATGATTGTCATTTTGACTGGAGTGAGATGAAATCATTGCAGTTTAATTTGCATTTCTCTAATTGCTAGAGATGTTGAATATTTTATCATATATTTGTCAATCAGTTGTATTTCTTCTTCTGTGAAGTGTCTTTTCAGTTCCTTAGCCCATTTATTGATTGCATTATCTTTTTTTTGGGGGGGGGGGTTAAGTTTTTTGAGTTCCTTATATATCCCAGTGATTAATGCTTTATCTGAGGTGCATGTGGTAAGAATTTTCTCCCAATCTGTAGGTGCATGTGGTAAGGATTTTCTCTCCTCACATGATAGTTTCCTTTGCTGAGAAGAAGCTTTTTAGTTTGAATCCAAACCATTTATTGATTCTTGATTTTATTTCTTGCACTTTAGGGGTCTTGTTGATGAAGTTAGACCCTGAGCTGACATGGTGAAGATTTGGGCCTACTTTGTCTTCTGTTAGGTGCAGGGTCTCTGTTCTAGTGCCTAAGTCTCTGATCCACTTTGAGTTGATTTTTGTGCAGGGTGAGAGACAGAGGTTTAACTGCACTTTGCTACATACGAATTTCCACTTGCCAGCCCCATTTGTTGAATAGTTTATATTTTCTCCAGTGAATGTTTTTGGCACCTTTGTCTAGTACCAGCAGAGAGCTTCACTTTTTGTTTGATTGATTTTTGTACATTCATTTCTGAGCCAATATGATCCTGATTTAATTCTGGAGGCATTAAAATGTGGTAGATATTTTTTTTCCAAAATTGCTCTTCTTTCTTAGAATTTTTTCTAGTTATTCTTATCTTCAAGGATAGCACTGTCTTCAGATTGCCTAGGTTAAAAAAAAAGAGAATTATGCCTTTTGTTTTGGGATTCCATCAAATTTATAAATTGACTTATGAAGAACTGATATCCCTCCAATGCCCCTGGGTCTCCCTAACCATGGACATTCTACCTTTCCATTTGTTCAAGTCAAATTTTTATGATGGATAATTGCTTTAAAGTTTGTCTCATGGAGGCCTTAAAGATTTTTCAACTTCATGTCTAGGTTGTTGATGTTTTCCATTAAGGAATATTAAAGGTAACTCCGGCCTCATTAAATAAGTGTACAGTGGTAATTGTCTCTACTGCTCCCTCACCATGGAGACCTTCCCTGTTTTAAGTTTCTCAAAAGGAACCTGCTGTTACTCTCAGAGCACCATTTGATCCTCTGTAATTCTGAAATCTCACTTACACACACAGAGATGGTCCATGGCCATCTGGATTCTTCCCAGAGTGGGTAGGGATTTATAGAAGTCTTTCTTGAGTGCCTGTGCTGGCAGAACTGGTAAGAGATTGAGGAGGAAGAGGGGCACAGAGACTCAGTAAGGTGAGTTCAAGAGGTTTGACTAGGGTACACGAAGCTCAGAATGTTGGCAGCCCTGTTCTCTTGTTTTTCTTCATGCATTCCTTTCCCACCTTGTAAATTGCATCTCTCCTGGGACGTACATTGTGTCGGCAGAACATTCTGACATAAATTCTCCTTTACTTTAAGTTCATGGGCAGAGTTGAGGAAGGCTGCCATTAGGAACGCTAACAGTGAAAGCTGAATTGGGGGCGGGTGACGAGGGGCGAGGATGACAATCGGGAACTGAAGTGGAGGCATTGTTCTCAAGCTGTGAAAGGTGCTTTTAAGTGTATTAGTGATATTCCTGTGAAAGCTACCTTATCAACTCATTCAAAATAAAACAGCCATTATGTGGAAATTGTGACACAGAAGGCAAGAACATAATGATCCTTTTGTTACAAACATCTGAGCAAATAAGTCAAGACTCAATCAGGGTTCCCTGAAAGAAATGTTGAGTATTCGGAGGATTAATGGTTCTTTAAAATATTTCGGAATACTTCAAGGCTATAAAATGAACTGAAAAAAAAAAAAAAACACCTACTCTTTGCTCCTATATATTTCTTTTCCTTCTTTCTTATACTAATAAACCTCCCTAGATGTTAAATATCTGTCTCAGTTAACCTTACGTCTAGTTGAAACCAAACCACCAATTATTAAGTAGGGCTGAAATAAATAGCCAGTTAATATGATTAATGCATCTGATTTTTTTTATTCTTTATGCTGGGCTGTAACAGAAAATGCTCTCTCCCAAGTTATTTTTTGCATAAACTCATAACCAGGTGAAAGTTAATATCCCTTTGTTTTCAGATTACTTTCAATCATGGTTTGCTTATGTTAATAATGTGTTGGGTATAGTGAAAAATATATGGATTTAGAAATCAGACCTGGGTTTTAATTCCAGCTCTAATCTATTTTGGTTGTGTATTTCACCTTTCTGGGAAATGGGGAGAATATCTATTTTAAGTATCATGGTGGATGTGGGGATAGGAAAGATAGTAGAATGAAACAGACATTATTATTGTAGGTATATATGTGACTACATGACCAATATGATTCTGCAACATGTACACTCAGAAAATGAGAAATTATATCCCAGCTATGTGTGCTATATCAAAGTGCATAAATGTATTCTACTGTCATGTATAACTAATTAAAACAAATAAATTTTTCTTAAAAAAGTGAATCAGTGAGTACATGCTCCAAATACATATTTTGTTTACCACCTGTAGCGATTGAATTGTTTATCCTAGCTTCTCTTCTCCTCAATCTCTCTCTCCCTCTTAGAGTAGCAAAGGTAAACATAAGTCTATAAATACTTGAATATATAAAGGAAGACTGGTGTGGATTCCTGCCTGAGGTGTAAAGACTTCCCAGATTTGAATCCCATTGCTCATGGCTCCTTTGCATAAAAATGTAAACTCCGGTGATGTGCCTAGTTTCGGGTCTCACTTGGGTGGAAATGCAGTGGATAAACTCCAAGTTAGGTGGATGTGGATGTTGGAACAAACACTGAAGGAAGAATTAATTCATTATGTTGTCTCCATTCCAAGCAGTGGAAGGGAAGAAACAATTATGAAAAGCATGCTAGTGGTAGGCACTAGATCAAACACTTACCCTGCATTTTCTCACTGATTTTCTAAACGAATTGTACAAGGTGGGTACTATTAGTATTCCTCGTGGTAGGACAAAACAGAAATCTTGTGCGTCAGCCCATTTTGTATTACTATAACAATGCACCTGAGTCTGAGTACTTATTTTAAAGACACATTTATTTAGCTCACAGTTTGGAAGGCTCAAAATTCAAATAGCATAACACCAGTTCTGGAAAGGGCCGCCTTGGCTATAGCACCTCATGACATTGGGCACCACAAAGGTAGGGGTGTTTGTGGGAGGGAAGAATCACAATGAAAGATAGGAAGCCAGAGAGCAATTCAGGGATTTTCTCTCTCTTATAACAACATGTTTCAACAGAACTAGCTCAGGAATCCATAGACTCACCTTAAATAAAAATGACTAATTAACAATACCTCTGCTTCCCCTCCAGGGCAGCGCCCCCCCAATTCCTAGGACTGAACCTTGTCTCTTCAAGGCCTCACCACATTCCAACATCAGCACACTAGAGACCAAGTTCCAGTATAACTATGGTCCGAGTAAATCAAACCAAACCATAGCACTTTGTGACTCTTTCTTAAAAATCACATAAAAGCAAACAGTGCCAGGCCTCTGAACTTCAACACATGAAATCATTTCACTCTACTACATGCTATCTTTTTTAGGAGTCCATTCTCAAGACCTTGGCACTGATCTAAGAATCCCAAACAGCTGTCTTAGGACATTTTTAATTTTTTTTTTATTTGTTCTAATTAGTCATACATGACAGTAGAATGCATTTTGACACATTGTACATCAGTGGAACACAACTTCTCATTCCTCTGGCTGTGCATGGTGCAGTCACACCAGTCTGTAATCATACATGTATAGAGAGTAATAATGTCCATCTTATTCCACTGTCCCCCCCCCACACTTCCCTCCCATTCTATGCACAATCCAAAGTTTCTTCATTCTTCCCTACCCACCCCCTATTGTGGATCAGCATCCACTTATCAGAAAAAAAAAAATTAGCTTTTGGTTTTTTGGGTTTGGCTTACTTCACTTAACATGATATTCTCCAGCTCCATCAATTTACCTGCAAATGCCATAATTTCATCTTTCTGTAAGGCTGAGTAATAGTCCATTATGCATATGTACCACATTTCCTTCATCCATTCATGTGCTGAAGGGCATCTAGGTTGATTCCATAGTTTAGCTATTGTGAATTGAGCTGCTATAAACATCGATGTGGCTGTGTCACTGTAGTGTGCTGATTTTAAGTCTTTGGGGGTATAAACCAAGGAGTGGGATAGCAGGGTCAAATTTTTAATGATCTTAAAGACATTTGAAGATATGCATTATAAATACTGCTTAGTTTTATTCCTTTCTCTTTCATTCATATTAAGTAAAAGGACTCTAAATTTCAAAATCCTGGTTCTGGTTATGATTACTACAGCCAGAGCAAGCTATTCTGTATCCTAGGACTTTGGTTTCCTCAACTGAAAATGTGGTTGGACAACATGACCACCCAGATCCTTTATGGTTTCTAAATGGTTGTTATTCTATATTGCAAAATAAAAGTTATTTCTATCTTCTGTCTTGGCCTGGTTTTGAAACCTTTTAGGTATGCTTAAGACATTCTTTAGAACCTTTGACAAATTGATTTGTATGAATAATTAATAAGTATTGGTATACACACACACACACACACACACACACACACACGTAATTTGATAAATGCCCAGACTCAAGTATGAGCACAGCATACTATAAATGAATGTATGGGAGAAATGGAAACTGTTTTATTAACTCAATCAGAACCCATCTACCCAAAGAGGTAGAGAAATATTACAGTGGTTGAAAGTCTGAATAGGATGGCAAAAATCAAGTATGGCATCAGGTAATTCACAGGAAGGGGAAAGGGTATGTATTCAAGGGGTTTAAGCAGCTCAATTCACAAGAGCTAAACAATGGAACCAACCTTCAACAGATGAATAGATAAAGAAAATGTAGTATATATACATAATGGAATATTACTTAGCCTTAAAGAAGAATGAAATTGGGCTGGGGATATAGCTCAGTTGGTAGAGTGCTTGCTTCACATACACAAGGCCCTGGATTCAATTCCCAGCACCACCAAAAGAAGAAGGAGGAGGAGGAGGAGGAGGAGGAGGAGGAGGAGGAGGAGGAGGAGGAGGAGGAAATTATGTAATTTGCAGGTAAATGGATGGAAGTAGAAAATATCATGCTAAGTGAAATAAGCCAATCCCCCAAAACCAAAGATGGAATGTTTTCTCTGATAAGTGGGTGATGATCCATAGTGGGGGGTGGGGTATGGAAGAATGAAGGAAATTTGCAGAGGGGAGGAAGGGGAGGGAATGCTGTGGGGATGGGAAGGACAGTGGAATAAGACAGATGTTATTACCCTACATACATGAATGATTACATTACTGATGTGACTCTGCACCATGTACACCAGAGGAATGAGAAATTGTGCTCCATTTGTATACAATGTATCCAAATGTATTCTATTATCATGTATAACTAATTAGAACAAATTAAAAAATAAATTTTAAAAAGTCTACTTAATTTCCATTCTTATACTCAAAACCTTGTAGGCTACTACATTAGGTTTGGGATAGAGTGAAATCCTATGTGAGCTAATCTTCATTAAAAAATTATCACATTCCTGGATTTATAGTGTCCACTTGGCACAACTCTTTGATTTAGAGTTCACAGTATGTCCCATAAAGGACATGTAATTAAGTATCTGCAATATAGGAATGAGATCACTGGGAAACAGAATGTTAAAGACTTTTCTTTTCCTCTTCTTAACTAGTAAATGGCAAACTTAGAATTTGAAGCTCATTCTTCCTGGATCCAGAGACAAAGCTCTATAGTTTTAAATTTTATATGTATATATATTTTTTTCTCATCCAAACTCTATATGTAACCGAACATTAATTTTGATCGTGGTACTAGGGAAAACAAGATGGTCACAGGTTTCTTTCCTGAAATGTTATTGTATCAAATCTCTGACCTCATTCATGCATCCTGTTTTTTTTTGATCTACATAATCACTTGTAATGTTTTAGTGTTTGGTAATTAAAAGGGACAATTGAATACGACTTTGAAAGTGTTTGATACAATTTGCCATAGATGGGTATAATGTAGAGAAAATGTTAAAGAGCTGTCTGCCAATCAAAGTCTGATAGGCAATCCTCTGAGTATGTTTTCTTGGGACTTGCTAGGGTAGGCTTTTTGTTTGTGGGTTTTTTTTTTGTTGTTGTTGTTTGTCTTGGTCTTATGGCTGTGGATCTTTCTTTCCAATGTTCCTAGGCTTTTTCTGAGCAAAAAAAAAAAAAAAAAAAAAAAGGAGAAGTTACCTATTGAGGCTTTGGAAGCTGCAGGGAAAACTGCAGAACAAAACACAGGGAGGGAAGGGAGGAAAGAACTATCAAAAGAGAATTATGTTCTCCAGGGATTAATGTCTTTTTTTTTGTTTTTCAAAAAAAAATTTTAGTTGTAGATGGACATATACCTTGATTGTATTTATTTATGTGGTGCTGAGGATTGAACCCAACCCCACACATGCAAGGCAAGCGCTCCACCACTGAGCCACAACCCCAGCCCCCGGGGACTACTTTCAAAATAAAATAGAAAATGTGGATGATATGGGATTTGAGGCTATGGCAGCTGGTTTTAGTGAGAACAGGGAAAAGGAAGTTACTAAACATTTGGTGATTTCTCCTTGTGTGCCCCTCACTGTGCAGACTTACCTTTATTTAGTCAATGCCCTGATGTTCGAAGTGTTTTCATTTTAGAAATGAGGAAAAATGAAGTGCTCAATGGGATGGTCAATTTCGCTTAAAAAAATAATTACGATTATTTTACTTGTACATGTTGATGGGATATAGGATGGTAACTGATAATGTGTACAAAGGATAATGATTCCCGCAAGATGGCTAGCATTTCCACCGCAAACATTTGTTAAAGACCTTTATTCACTTGTGATGACTGAACATATTTATGAAATGTGAGTCACTTCCTCGAGGTGAAGTGAAATGGCGAATTTTGGCATGTCTGTTTTGATGATCTCTGAACATTAACTTTATAGTGACGCCCTTTCCTTTTTCTTCTTTCTGCTCTCTTCCTCCCTATTGTTGAAAGACTCTGACTAATTTGTCATGAACATTTTAATGACGGATTTTTCTTAAAGTTCTAGTGATCTTTGATTAGGAAAACAGCGTAACATTTCAATGAGTGCCTGTTTGACGTTTTTATCTTAGCAAATCACTACCATGCCCTTGCCTCTCTGTCTCTGCCTCCTTCATTCTTTCTTGTCCCATCAGAGAGAAGAAACTCACCTTTGCATGGAGTCTGAGCCACATGACTGGGGTACCATGTTTCTTTTCAAGTCACAATTGCACCTGCTTGTCAAAGAGTGATTAGCAATATGGATAAAACATAATTTGCCAATCCTGGTCACTTTTTCCCATTACCATTCTCAGTTAGATATGTCTACCCTTCAAGTTTAAATATTGCAACATCAGGTGACTTGAAAGGATTCGATCTGGGAATGAGGATGGGTGCTACAAGAGAGCACAAACATTGAAATTATGATTATTATTATTCCCCCCCCATAAAATACTAATCCCTGGTAGTTTGCTTAGTGCCATGCACATTAGGGGTTAGGAATATTTCCTGAACAAAATGACATGCTTGCTTCCCAGTTATTGAAAGCCTGGGAATTGGTGGCTTTGCTGCTACTCTGCCTGTTTCCTAGATTCTCAGTGGCAGCAAGCATTCTTGATTTGTCACTGCCTTAAAATAGCAACCAGAAGGTCTGGCCATTTCCTCATAGTTAAAAGTAATTCATTGACAACAGAAGGTAGTGAAGTCACTAAATATAGGAGAAAAGTAGAAACCGGTGAGTGTAAAACAAAAATTCCTACTATTACTGAATGCTCTTATTTTTTAAAGGATGACAACAGGTGAACTAATTTCCTAAATATTTTAACTTAACTGAGTTCACAGTAAAATTTTAAGTACTTTCCAAAAGACTAAACAGATACCAAAGCCATTCTGATAACATTGCTCTAGTTCTTAAAATCTGACTACAGAGATCTCATTTCCCTCTCCCACTTTACATTGAGGCTATAATATGATTGACAATCTTAGGTATAGAACCAGAACAGGAGAGACTGAAAAACCTTGTGAAGAAACTGGGCTTTGGGGCAGCAGGTTTGTGTTTCTCATTTTGAAAGTGGGCACTCTGTTCTGGTAGAAAATTCCTGAATTTAGTAATGATAGACCAGGTCGTAAAACTACTAGCTACATATCCTTGAGAAAAACTTGTCTGCCTCTCTAATGTTCTGTTTTCTCATCTCTAAAACTAGAGCTACGTGGACCTTTTTATTATGCAGATCAATTTAAAAAAGTGAAAAACTTCCTAAACTACAAAACAGAGAACCAGGTAAGTAATATCATCATTGATTCAAGTGAAGAAAGGAAGAAAATCAGCATAAAGAAAATTTGGCCATTCCACTGTCCTTTTTGAGATATGGGTATTTTTTTTTTACTTTATTCATTCCATATGTGAATAACATTTTAAAAGATTCATAATTATAGGGAGGGGAAATCAAACTCTTTCCTTTAGTGAACATATTTAGATTCTACTTTACACCACAAAGAGACGGACGTCTATTTTCCATCTTCCTCTTTACCAGTGCAGTCAAACCTCCTTATGTTTCAGGCAGACCTGGAAAAGTGCAGTAGTTACCCTCTGTGTGACCTTATGGCTGTCATTCTTTTCCACTTGGAATGTGTTCACCTTTGAGATATTAAGAAATAGAAATCTCTGTCGAGATGGAGGTGATGTCAAACAGTGACTCATCAACAACCCCTCAAAAATCCTGTTGTTCAAAACAGGATTTTTCTGTTACCAGTAAAAAGGCAATTATGCTGTGACCCATGATTCATCAATTTTTAGATTGTCATTAATATATAAGTTTGAGAATGAAGCTGACAAGAAAAGAGAACCAAATCATTCATGTAGAGCTTGAAAAGGATGCATAATTTGATCTCCTCTGCAGTTTGCAGAATATGAAGCCAAATGATCACTTTAAATCTGTGGAATGTACAATGTTTTTGTCAATTTTTTTTTTGAGAGGTGTTTGACTCTAAATTTTTGGTTTCGCTCTTCTGTATCTGAGACTCGTGACTGAATTTGCCATTTCATATAAATTCATGTCAGTTCTTACAAGGAAATTTTCATTTATAGATGCTAATGATAACTTATATTAACTTTTAATAAAAATACTAGAAGACTTTGGTTGGTTGGTTGGTTTTGAGATGGGGTATCTCTGTGTTGCCCAGAGTGATCTCAAACTTGTGGGCTCAAGCCAACCTCCTGCACTGGCTTACTGAGGAGCTGGGACAGCAGGTGCACATCACCATGGCCAGCATATTATAGTAGTTTCATATACTTCATGTCATCCCAATGATGGCTGCACCCCAAAACTAACTTTTCAGTTTCTAATTCAGTAAATGAAGAACATACACCCATGATCTTCCAAGTTTGTGTTTTCTCAACCCTTAAAATAATTTTGAAAAATGATGGTGGATTTGTACACTTGCTGTTTAATGAAACTTTTAAATTTAAATGTATCATAAATACTGACATTTAAAAATAAAACTCATTTTACTCTTTCATATAAATTTGACAGTATCTGAATTCTTGAGTAGCTAAATTTTTATCAACTTAAAAAATCTCCAGACTCTTTATAGTCAAATATTTTATATCCCTCCTTAATCTTTTCAAACTCATATTTATAATCCATGTAACTCTGGAAAGATGAGACACAGGCAGACACATTAAGTGACTTACCAGAGGTCACACAGCAGATTCATGGAGCTCTGGGTGTGAATCCAGACTTCTGTCTCACAGTCCATTGGTTCTTTACATTGTTATGAACAATTTGTGATTTGCATTCTGAGTTTAAATTGAAACTTAAAATATGAAGCACCATCTCTTAATAATCAAAACCTTGCATGACACTGCTTCTCTCATCTGTGAACGCATACATCTTAATACTGTCCCTAGAAGAGCATGACCCAAGAGAACCCAGTTGGTTCCATGCCCAGAGGAGACATCGATGTATCTTTAGAAAGGAAAAGAGGATATATTCTTTAATCTTTATATTTAACAAAATGTGATACAACTTCTATTACTTTGTAATATTTCTGATGAAGAATAGAAGAAACCTTTCAGTGACCCCTAATAAAAAGGAAAATGATAAAATGATCTTTTTATTTTTTATTTTTTGGAAGCCTTCACTGTCAATCACTTTGATGTTTATAAAAGGGAAACTGCTCTGAGAAGGAGAATCATGATGAAGGTCACGTCCATGTAGCCTGAACTTGGATGGATCCTTTGTTTAGGGTTCTTTCCTCCTCAGATAATATGGAATCTCAAGTTTTGCTCCTACATTTTAAAAACTCTAAAGGTTTTATGCTGGGTACAGTGGCACCCACATGTAATCCCACTTGGGAGTCTGAGGCAGGAGGATTGCAAGTTTGAGACTAGCCTCTGCAATTTAGTGAGACCTTGTCTGAAAGTAAAAAAAAAAAAAAAAAAAAAAAAAAAAAAAAAAAAAAAAAAAAAGATAGTGGTAGAGCACCCTTGGTTCAATCCCTAGTACTGCTAAATAAATACATAAATTTTTTAATGTTTATTCTTAAGTTTTAGGTGGACACAATATCTTTATTTTACATTTATGTGGTGCTGAGGATTGAACCCAGTGCTTCGTGCATGCTAGGCGAGTGCTCTACCACTGAGCCACAACCCCAGCCCCTAAATACATAAATTTTAACCTCAGCAAGGAAGAGCTAGGAAATCTCTAAGGGGTTGCTTAATATGATCCTGAAGAGAAAACCAAGTTTTGTTGAAAACATTTTCCTAAATGATTTCTGCTTCTTGAATTTATTCCTTGAAAAACGAACTTATTTATGTGGAATCTGGAGAAAAGTAAAATAAATAAATAAATAAATAAATAAATAAATAAATAAAAAAAAAAAAAAAAAAACCTACAAAAAATAATCTTCCCTAAACTTTCACTAGAAATGTCCATCCACCAATAATATCCATTCGCAATAGCAATGCCCATTAATCACTGAGTTGAGGCTGAAGAACACAGGACAGGCGACCCCTGTTGTACATTCAGCTATGTGTCTTACATGGCAGCCTGGGAAGACCCTTTTCCTTGGCTTTCCAGATCTCCTTGGTTTGATATATTTCCATTTTTTCATCCACATTCACATCTCCTTTTCTGTCTCTTAGGTTATTACCTCTTCTCTTTATCATCCTTTCCCACTTTACTCCTTTTCCTTTTTCTTTTTGTTTTCCCTTATATTTAAACCTGCTAAAGGTGCCAAACAACTACACGTTAAGTCTGGTTAAGGGCTGATGAAGTCTCACTGTGCCTTGAGAGTAAAGGAGATTCACCAGAATGCTAAACCTTGCTCTGGAAGAAGTGGCAACCCCGCTTTCAGCTTTCTCTGTCACCCACGCCACCCATTCCACAATTGAAGAGTTAGCGGCATTTGTGAAGATGCACGGAAATTTAGTATTTACTGTGTACCTAACAATGTGCCACTGATTTCGTACACATAATCATATTCAATCTAATTTACATAATTCTTAACATCATACATGAAGAAACAGAAGCTTCAACTATTGTTCAAGAGATGCCCAATGGAGCAGGAAGATGGTCCAGGTCTAGTTGGCTCCAAGTCTGTGCAAACTATTTCCCTTATCTTTTTACCACCTGGGTCTATGTTCACCCTTAATACATTTCTGATGAAATTATATGACCTATCCCAATTGATCATAAAGAGAATATTCGTAGAATATGACTCAAGCCAGGCCTTCCCCACATTGGTATTATGGTACATCTCTAGTCGTCTATTGAGTAGATTCTACTGGGTCATTACATTGTTTGGTTTCAGAATAAACTGCTTTCACTAAAAATCTGAAAGCTCAAACTGTGCCTTTCTTTGTGAAGCAGTGCTATCTATTCAGAACAAACTGTTTAGGAGAGTTAAAATGAGTTTTCATTGAAGTAGAATTTTTTTTAAAAAAAATTGCCATTATGCTACTATGCTAAACTGAAACATGTTTAATCTTATAGATTAAGACTTACACACCCATGAAGTGCAATGACACAGAAATGACAACCAGTCAGAGCTGGCAGGCTTCTCTCTCCACTGCTTTGGAAGGGTTAAAACTACCTTTCGTTTCTGCCACAAAGACACATGTGTCTTTCACTGTGATACAAAAGCCATTATATTCAGATTGTACTTACACTTATTCATTCTATCCTGGCAACAAACATCTAGAAGAGAGCTATAGGAAAATGTTTAAATGATTGATAAGGCATTTCCTATCCAGAGCACAAATCACATTATCTCCAAAGGTATTCAAATCCCTTTTCCACTTCAAACATAGAGAATAAATGAATGTAGGAAATATTCTTTGGTTTACACATTTGCTTTGAAGATTAAAGATGTGACCTGGCTTCGCTGTAAGTTAAAGTCGTTAAAATTCTGTTCTTTTGTGGATCACAACAATGTGAGTCTGTAGGAGGGGGGCAAAGCACCCAGGGAATCTTCATCTGGAATATTTTTTAAATGATACTTTTATTAGTGTGTCAGAACATCATTGTTCTGTCATATGAGAAGTAGGATCTCGATTCAGGATACTGTTTTGTACTTACTTTTTGGAATTGAGCAAAATTTCCAGCCTCATCTACATGATAGGATGGTAATGACACCTGACTGATGGAATTGTTGCAAGTTTCAAAAACAGTTATGCATGCAAAATCCTCAGCATTATATTCTATATGTAATGCAATAAGGACTCCACAAATGGTTATGTTGGATTCCATTACTATTATGACACATAAGAAAGTTGGCTAGGGTAAGAAAGACTTGGAAGTATTTTTTAAATGTCATAAATAAGTCCAATAGTCAAATAAGTTTACAAAATATCAAATGCCCTCTAAAGCACTACATTAAAAAATTCCCCCAGGCTGTGTTAAACCAGAATTTTCAATGCTTTGTGACCAGGAAGAGGTTCTCTCACTGGTCCTCCCATAAACTATAACACAAGAATGTCACAGAAATTTGAAGGTCTGGTTCTTCAAAACGAACCTCAGAGCTGTGAGCACACTCAAATATAAGTGCTTTCTTGGTGGTCATGTAAACTTGAGACATTGGCAGTTTTTTGTTGATGACCCAGATTTGTAAAGAAGATATTCTTAGGATAAAATAATTCATGCTTATTAATGAGGTTTCAGAAAATTGGGAGATATAAAATATAACAACTTATTATACTCAGGTTCATCTCCTAAAGAAAACCATTGTCAACATGAAATGGATTACTTTCTAGATTTTTTCCACTACTTAATTTTTTGTTACTTTATTTTACTTATACTAATTCTGCATATAAAATCTTATATGTAGCCTTTTCTTTCAGAGTTAACATACATTATTATAAATTCTATAAGTATCATTTATTAAAGACTATATTGTTTTCAATTAAGTGACCATGCCATAATTTTACTAACCCTTAATTGATGATAATGCCTTTAGGCTTTAGCAGGTTATGGCTATTATAAATTAATGTTTAAGTTCTCTGAAGTTTTAAAATTCTAAACTTTTCTTCCTCATATTTTTTAATTTTCTTATTTACAATAAACTCTTAGAATTGTAAGTAGGGACCAAAGCTTAATTTACTAACTGATTTTGTTGTTGTTGTTGTTCAGCAGATACTTATTCACTTGTTTGTCTGAGTATGAATGGAGGATGAGGTGCTATGATTAGAGTGTCATGGTTTGAGCTACAGATCAGGCTTTTTAGAATCTGATAAACCCAGGCACACATGCATGCACATTATCAGAATTTCCTGTAGCACTGTGTGTTATAGGCTATAATTATTAAAATTCTAGTGACAATTTTAGCAATATAGAGAAAAATAGATGCACATAAAGATATACACATACATATACATAGACACACAGATAGGAATTTATGTGTGAGAGGAAGGTAGCACCATATTGGATCTATGGATCTCTCACACTCTTCTTCTTTCATCCTATTTCCTGTTTTCAGTAGTGCCATGTTTTGGACAAGTGTTCCCCATGGTCCATGTGCTAAAGGCTTGGTCCCCAAGGTGGCACTAATGGGAGGTGACTGAACCCCAGAGCTGTGAGGCCTTATTGGAGGATTTAGGTCATTGGAGGCATGTCTTTGAGGAGATCATGGGACTCTGGTCTTTCCCTCTTCCTCTTTCTTTGTTACCCTGTTATGAGCTGAGCAGTTTTGGTCTGCCATGCACTCCTACTGCTATCGTTTGGATATAGAGGTGTCCCTCACAAGCTCCCGTGTTAATGCAGGACTGTTCAGAGGTGAGATGATACATGATGAGAGCTGTCAACCATCAGTCCATCCTTGTTTGAATGGACCATGCGGTAACTATAGGTAGGTTGCAGTGTGGCTGGGGGAGATGGGTCACTCTCTGGAAGGGTTCATCTTCTTGGTGGCTTTCCTCCTTTGCTTCCCAGTCACCATGAGGCAAACTGGTTTCCTTTGCCATCCCTGCACCCTTTGGCCATGATTCCCTCCCTCATCATAGACCTAGAGCAAGGAAGTCAGCTGACCAGAGACGAAACCTTTGAAACTGAGCCCAAATCAACTTTTCCTACTCTCAGTTGTTCTTGCTGAGTATTTTGGACACAGTGAAGAAAAGCTGACTGGCACACCTACCTTGATATATTGCTACAGGCACAACACAATTAGGTCAATAGATGAGGTTCTGAAACCTCCCAAACTGTCAACCAAAATAAACCTTCTCTCTTTATTATAAAAAGTGGCTATCTCAGGTATTTTTGTTGTTGTTTTGTTTTGTTTGTTTTACTGGAACAGAAAGCTGACTAACACAGGTCATTAGTGTGCTCTTTCTATCTAATCTAAAATATATGTAAGATTCTGACTATTACCAACAGTTGTCTGGTATACATATCAATTTTGCAAAAATCTTTCACAAAATAGTCATGAAAAAATTGTCCTTTAGTTGTTAATGCATTTTAGTTGAGTGTGTCAAATCACTTCAATATGAATTAGCCCCGGAGAAAGGTTCAGCTTGACTTGAGGTTCTCAAATCCTCAGGCCTATTTAATTTAAATAAATAAATACATAAATAAATAAATAAAACACTTAATAGCTGAGCTGGTGACACATGTGCATAATCCCAGTAGCCTGAGAAACTGAGGCAGGAGGATTGTAAATTTGAAGCTAGCTTCAGTAGCTTAGGGAGACCCTAAGCCCCTTAGTGAGACCCTGTCTCAAAAGTAAAAATAAAGGACTCGGGATGTGGCTCAATGGCTAAGCATCCTTGGGTTCAATTGCTGGTATTTAAAAAAAAATAAAAAGTAAAAAGCACTTAATAAATAGCATTCCAACAAACTGTTTCTAAATGTTATCTTTTCCAAATTCCCACAGACTGGTCTATTTCTTCTGTTACTTCCATAGCAACTCAAAGTGGTTTCTCCTTTCTCTAAACACTCTTCCAACAGAGCTGCCAGATCAACCCTCCTGGAACCTTATTCTGATCACTTCATGTCTTAATTGATAGCCTCTTATGACTTCCCAATAATCCAGGGGGTGGGGTGGGAATCTGAATGTGATTTTTTTCAAAGTCTTTCCTTCTCTTCAGGCAACTCCAGCTCTAGTCAAATCCAATTCCTCTTCTCTCCATCTACCCCCTTTCACCTGCTCATCTCATTCCTTGATTCAGTCTATCTAGCTGGTCTAGAAAACCCTATTACCTCTGCAATGAGGATAATAGCTAGTAGGTATCTCATAATGGCTACTACTTTGTGCCAGGACCTGAATAAATGTCTCCAAATGTTATCTCATTTGCTTTAATCTTTAAAGCCTCAATTTCATATTTGAAACAACTGGGCTCATTTAGGGATTTGTTCAAATTCACACGGCTTATTTTAAATGTAGAGCTCTGTTGGATTCCGGAGTTCTTGTTCTTTCAACATTTGTACATTTTTATGGCCCAAATATTATTTGTTCTTATATCTCAGTTATCACCAAATTCATGAAGTGTTTTCCATTGTTCCACAGAGAAGTGACCTTTCACTCTTCTGAATTCTTGTAAATATTGCTCTTTATCTCTACTACACTATTGACTATGCTGCCTGTCACTATCTTTTGTTTTATGTCTTCTTTCACTTTTTATTCATTCCATGTTTTATTAAGTTTTGATCTTTTTGATAAGGGCTTTGCTAGGTACTTGGTATATAAAATAAAAAACATGACTTGTGCTCTCAAAAGGACACAAAATTCAGTTGTGGAAACTCAAAATAAACAGGCATTAGACATTTAAACTAGGACTGTGAGACCAAAGAAGAGAAAACACTGAGACAATAAAGAAAGGTCTGAACTGGGTAGAGGGGTTTGATTGCTGGGAGTTGGCCTCGCTAAGTAAAACCTCAGCTAGGACATTCAGATGAAAAGAAATTTGCCAAGCAAAGGATGGATGGGTGGAGGAAGAACATTCTAGAACAAAGAAAATCATAGGTCACAATTCTGAAGCAGAGAAAGACTGTGTTCTAAAACCAAACCAAGGTTATTCAAGGACACACATAGAACTGTGCTGCTGCCTATGTGACTGGAGGGATTTGCAGTGGGGTCCTAAGGTCAAAATGCTTTCAGTGAGTCCCTGAGGTAGGAAGAAGCAAGGTGTCCATGGGGGTGGAAGAAGACAGGGTCAGATTCCTCAACACTGGATAGTACTAAAGAGTTTGCATCTCCTTATGCAAATGGAAGTCTCTTGCAGGATTTAAATCAGTGAGTGCTGTGTTCCAGCTTCCCGAGTGTGTCTATTATTCAAGAAGGCAAACACTGGGACACTGTGAGCTGACATGTTGATACCTATCTACTTTATTGTTAATGTGTTTTAACTCCGTGGTACCTCACATAATTCTTTATCAGTTGTTTAATGCTTCTATCCTGAGACACACATAATGAGTTTGTGTCCTTGTCATCTGAATCATACAAGCTTTGTCATCCAAACCAGGCTATTTTCTTATATAATTACACCAATTCTTACCACAGAGTACATGTAAGACTCTACCTTTTATTTTGTTTTGTTTTCCAGTTGGTACTTTTTAAACTGTCTTCCATCAGGTTGGGGCCTTCCCAAATGTCTGAGTTGAGCTCTTGAGATTGCTGCCAGCTGAAAATGACTGTTTTACCGTGAACTACAGACATTTGGTGCAATAACTGCTTTGACAGTTTAGGGATAAAAGAACTGTCAAACTTTTCATTCTAAGGCTACAGTTTACAGATATTTCAGGAGTAAAGTTTGGTGTTCCCTTTGAATCAATTTGTCACAATCTGTGCTAATCCCATGTCCAAAAGGACTTACTTTCCAACAGATTGCACATGATAGTCATTGGCCTTTCTGACAAGACTCAACAAAATTGAGTTTGGAGCAAGTTAGAGGGGGATAGAGAATGCTCAAGACCACCTTTCCCCCATTGGAAATCCACCAAAAAGACGGGACTTGAAGGGAGATAATGTTCGTGGTTCTTAAGCTGGCAGTAATCAGTTAACAAGAGTTTGTTAGTTTTAAAAATAGGGTTTTTATAACTTTATTTATTTATTTATTTATTTGGTGCTGAGGATCAAACCTACTGCCTCACACGTACTAGGCGAGTGCTCCACCACTGAGCCACAACGCCAGTCCTCCAGGTCTTTTGAGAAAGATTCAGAGACCAAATCTGGGCTAGGAAAAAGATTCCATGGCTAATTAATGATATTTTCTCTACATTCCCAAGGAGGACACGGTAGCTGGACACATGATTATTATTTCTGCCAATGTCCACTTAAAATAGCCAGGGTCTTGAGTTTTTCTAGTATGGCAGAATTTAAGAAAACAAGAGGGAATATGAACCAAGGTCCTTAAAGAATGACAATAAACACTACCAAAAAAATAAAAGGCCTGTGAAACTAGAACTAATATTTAAATAGTGCTATGGATTATAAAAATGGCCTCAGTAAACATTTGGATAATGAGCACAGGCAGATACAGAATTCTTTTAATGGCACTTTGTATCCATTAAATGTCCTGAATTGTTCTTTAAATTTCTCATCATCATTACCTTGCTTCTCTTAGATTTTCACATGGAGCTTCTGTAAATAACTCTGGAAAATTCCATTGCAACTTTCAGATATCTCTTTTTCTTATTACATTTACTAGAACCTCTAAAAACAGCATAAACAAATGCAAGGGAGACTTACATACCTTACTTGTTCTTATTTTTCAATAAAATTTTTTTTAACATCTTACCATTCAGAATCTTATATTATAATAAGGGGTATTTTTAAAATGAGACTATAAATTAATTTTTATAAATAACATTTTTTGCCATTAATTGATATGATTCATATGATTTTTCTCATTTGATTCATTCATGTAGTATATTTCCTAAAATATATTTCCACAAACATACATTTCCATAAACATACATATTTTCATAATACATATACATATTTACATAAAAATACATGACAATGGTATACTATTCATGTTGCCATAGTTGATATGTTAATAGTTTGTTTAAGGTTTTTGTTTCAATATTTGAAAATGAGAATAGTCAAAGTATTTTTTCTTTTGAGATAATCATCCCTTACATTATTGCATCAGTACTATGCTTATCTTATAAAACTTAGTAATCTTACAGTTTATCTTCTGGAACCACCTAAAGTACTCATCAAGAATCTAGGCTCTTATATTTGACTGAGATGGGTTAGAAATCCAGTTGTACTAATTACTAACTGTCTCATCTTGGTCATTTGACTTTTACATATTCCCCATCTGTAAGAAATGAGATCAATATAGTATCTACCTTATGAGATTGTTTTAAATATGATGGTTTATATTAAGTGTATAGATAATCTGTGACAAGTTAAAAGCACCCCAAATATCTGTGTAAATACATGTTCACACCCACATTCTGAAAAACACAAAGAATAAGAATGTACAGTATTTTAGGTATTTTAAAGGCATAATAAAATTCACCAGTAAACTAGTGAGAGTTTAATGGTCCTTAAGTCCTTAATTCTATTAAACTTTTGACCTCTTTCTTTCATGTATATTTGTCTTTCAAGGTCTTCTACCTCTTGTCATTTTTGATATTTATTTTATATTAGCACCGATGTCAACTATTTCAGTGAGATTTTAAAAATAGATCCCTGAGTTGTATATAGTCATATGTGTATTTGTGTGTGTATGCTTAATCCCTTCTAAATCAATGCCTGTATCTCATTTCTCTCTCCTATTATTTTTCTTTTACTTCAACATTATCAGAACTTTGTTTATTAGTGTTTCCCCAAAGTAACTATTAAATATTTCTCCTTTTTTCTTCTTCTGTTGTCCTGGTTAGTTGATTTCTACCTTTATTGATTTCTTTTTGGTGTTTCCTTTATTTTTTTCCTACCTCCCCACCCCCCCATGACTAATCTCTGTAGGCTGAGGATGCATGGTGGGAGGGGAGGTGTTTGAATTGGGAGGGGGTTGGAGAAGAGGTGTGAGTCCTCATCTCTAGCTATCTAGCGGTCACATGAGGCTGTCTTTTGCTTCCGTAACTAGCACTGAGTTTGGACCTGTGGGTCAAGGCTCGTAGGAGAGGAGAGCTGTGTTCAAGAGCACAGAACATCCTCCTGCCTAGTACAGGTGTTTGCTCATCAGAGTGCGGGCTCTGAGACTGGACACTAGCTCTGCCACTTACCTCACAAAGAATTTATCACAAATAAGATCCTTCCTTAACTTTTCTAAACCTCATTCTCCTCATCTGTGAAAAGGCTGAAATAAGAGCCCCTTTCTTGTAGGATTGTTGTAAGATTAAATGAGATAGTAAGGTGCTTAGGTTTACCTCCCTGGTATACCTGTACTGATACATACTGCTGTGTGTGTGTGTGTATGTGTGTGTGTGTGTGTATAAAATACTTCTCAAATTAATCATTCAAGAATATTTCTTGAATGAGCCTTGGGAATTTCCTCCCAGCTTTAAAATTCTATGTGTTACTGGGACCCAATCTTGCGAAGAGATTGAAGAGCTCACTGAACCTCTACAGCTATTACGTGATAAAAATGATTGAAGCCACTTGCCAACATAAAAGTGCCTGGTGCACGGTTATTAATAATACTGAGCAGTGCCCATTATAGAAAACCTGCAGCTTTTATGCTTCCATAATTTTAGTCATGCTATCATCCTCTCAAGAAAGAAGAATCGCCCCCAACAAATTCTACACGCTCTCTATTTTCCAATAAAGAGACCCTTGCCAATGATGGAAACAATGGCAGGTCCTGTTCACTAGCCCCACTCAGAGGCCCGGAAGGAATGTGTATGGGGAACATTTACTTTGCCCCACACAAATCATCACCTGCAGCTGTTTCCAAGGCGATGGAAAGATGTTCCATTAACAGAAAGGGGAAGGGAGGTGTCCTCCCTTCAGTACAGAGCAAGGCACTCTTTTATAATAAAAAACAGCATGAAAGAAATTCAGAGAAAATAACCAAAATAGACTTCTTAAAAGCAAGCCGCATATTCTTTTAACATGACATTTACTACCATGACTTGTTTCAGAGAGGATTCGCAGAGAAAAATCTATGACATTCCAGGAGCCGCTCCTCCTTTTTCAGATAAGACTTTTCATAATGACTCCACACTTCCTGTTCAAAGGGCAGGAAATTATTGTTTATCATTCTGGATTGCTGTGTGTAAAAATTTTAAATTAGAATGTAATTTGTTGAGCTCATAGCCAATATATAACATTTAGTGAATATAAAGTACAAGTTGTCCTCTATAAACTGCCTCAAACGGTGATAGGAAAGTTACTGTGATAAACATTTTAGTTATGTTTAGCATGCTGAGAAAAATATTAAGGTTTGGTTTTGGAGAGGAAGATGGGGGAGGAAAAAATAATGATCTTTGAGGAAGAGATGTTTCTGTTTTTCCTTTCATTCACTAAGTCATCTTGGGGCATAATCGTCTTTTACCAAAGACTTTAAATTTTCGAAAGAGGAAAAATAAAAAGAAATGCAATCTCCTTGGATGGGGTCATCGTTACAGCTTGGTTCCACTTTCATTAAAGTTTTATTACTTTTAAAATGTGCCAGTTATTTACACCATAGTGTGAAAAGAGAGGCTTTTTGTATTCGAGAACTTTCCCCAAGATCACATTCAACATGAACTGCTAAATACAGAGCTTTCTTCAAGGTGGGCCTCTTAGGCCTTCTGGAATGTTCCCTAAGGATGTTCTGAATTCAGGATTTGAGGATCAGCACTTGATAATGTAACCATGGCCGCTCTACATTTTTGTATCTGGTGATAACCTGTTTCTGTGGACTGGAGTCATTTTTCTCTCAGGCAGTACAGATGTAAGATTAATATACTTTGGAATGTGATTTGCTACAGATGTTTGCAGCAGAAAGATGAGGGGGAAAGCTAGCTGGACAAATTACTCTGAGAGGAGAGGCCACAGAGAAAACCTGAGTGGCGTGGGCTTCCAGATGACTTTCCCTCCTCTGGGTGCAATGCAAAAAAAAACCTGTGAAACATTTCCTTGTCTTCAGGAAGAGTTGAAATTGGAAAGGAATTGGGAAATGTTTCAGAGAGAGAAAAAAAAGGAATTTGCTTCCTTTTTTTATATATATACCCTTGTTCAGGGCGGCTATTGAAAGCTAAACTGGGATGGCAAATATTCTTGCTCTCACTGTCATGTGGGAACAGTAATCTGCAATTTCATCGATTGGATTTGTCTTTCTTTAAGTTACTCGAGGACTATAAAAGGTACTGGTAACAGCACCCACATGCAAATTTCACTTGCAGAACTACCTGATGAAACCAGAATGGGATTAAGATTTTTTTTTTTTTTAGCAAAGCACAATAAAAATCACAGACAACATAGGGAACTAACGCCCCCTGTTGTTAAAAGTGTGTAAATCCACAAGTACGTTCACCTGGACTCAGGGCCTCAGGTATTTTACTCTTGATTGGTGTGATTACCTATGCAGAGGGCTCCTTGTTGTTATTTTTACCAGCATACCAGATGGCCTGGTCCATCGCATCCCTTCATGGTGATTGTAGCCAAGTGCATACTGTCGTGTCAGGAGTGAGGAAGAGACAGACAGAGGTGCCCCAGCGCCCACAGAGCCGCTGTGGAGGGCCCTGTTAATAGCCCCATGGTCCAGCCTCAGCCTCAACCTGATTCCCAGGCAGCAGACCAGATGGCCCCATCCTCCACTCCAGGTACGTCCGCCCACCAAGGAGGCCGCTGCCACCTGCTCAAGGAAGAGAGGTGAGCCCATTAATTCTGATTTACAAAGATGACACTGATTGAAGAGAGATGAGCACCTGGGACATAGCCCATTTCTTAAAAACGGGCCACAAAGGCCTCTTTATTCTTCTAGTTCTCTGTCCTCTGGCCTTGCTTACAACAAAAAGTTAGCTGCAGCCTTTAAACTCCGTTTGCTCTCTAGTTTTATTGTTGGCAGAAAGCTGTGCCGTTTATCAACATTATCTCCTATTGGCAGATTCCAGACAGTGAAATGGTAGTTGTTGGGGCCATTAAGAGACAACGCCACACTCTGCCTGATGCAGAATTTATAGAGTCTTACTGTGGAAGGTCCTGGAAAGTACAGATTGTCTCATTAGATGAAATGACAGCCTAGTACCTCAGAGATAGGGCAATTCCAAGTTCTCTCAGGCCTCAGGTACAACAGGCTTCTGAGGCTTGTTAAAAATGATACTGATAAACTTTTAAGATTTTTGTAGGATGTATCTTTTCTGTGCCTATGCCTTTAAGGAGAACTATGCTTTCTTCTCCCTAAGATACTCCTACTAATCCTCTTTTGAGGAAATTTGCATTTCTACCTGGGAAAAGTTAACATATGTGCTCCTTTTACTTTCCTGTATTTCCATATTGTGTGTGTATATATATATATATATATATATATATATATATATATATATATAATTTTCCCTCGATGTCCAAAGGGGATTGGTTCCAGGATCCTCCATGGGTACAAAAATCCACAGATGCTCAAAATGACATAATATTTGCATATAAACTTACAAATATCCTCTTATATTTTTAATAATACCTCTGGTTCACTTATAATATACAACATAACGTAAATGCTATGTCATTACTTGTGATCCTGTATTGTTTGGGGGATAATGACAAAAAAAATATTCTGTGCATATTCAGTACAGATGCAAATTCTCCCATGTATTTTCAATCCACTGTCAATCAAATCCACAGAGGTGGAGCCCATCGATGCATAGGGCTGACTTGTGTGTGTGTTTGTGTGGAGTCTTCAGTTGAGTTTCTCAGAAATGCAGCCTAAGAGAGAGACCCATGTGTACATGCTTTACTGAAGATGTCTTCCTAGAGAAGGGTAATAATGGACCATGATGTGGCAAGGATACCATCTCAGATGGAGTCTATCCTTAGCTGGTCACCATGAGGAGCTCTGCAATAGGAATTGTACCTCAGAGTTGGTCTCCACTTGTAGGAATGGGTCATCCTTTGCTCTCTGTCAATGGGTCATAGTTCTGTACCTCCTGCTCAAGGAGGACTTAGCAGTCTAGGACAGTGGCTCTCAGGAGGTGATCTGTAGACTAACACCATCAGGACCATCTGGAACTTGTTAGAAATTCCAGTTCTCAGGGATCACCCCAGATGTATGAAGTCAAAAACTCTGGAAGTGAAATGCAGAAATACGAGGATAAGCAAACCCTCCAGATGATTCTGATTCATTATAAAGTTTGAGAGACACTCATCTAGGTCAATTCTCTGGAGAAGGAGGATAGTTATGAGACTGTTAGTCACCAATGACAGCTGCTACAGGGTGGGTACACAGACGAAGTCAAGGGAATCATTTTTACCGGGTCTCAGGCAAATTTTGTGCAAAGGAAGAAAAAAATGTGAACTAAAATATTAAGCACGGAGAAATGTTAGGTAAAGAAAGTGAATTTCTAGGCAGGAGGAGAATTGTATATGAAGGTTTTAAAGTTAAACAAAAAAGGCTATGGTTCATTGGAAGAGCTAAGAATCATGTGGCCAGAGAAAATGAAAATGATGGTATTGAGAGTACCTTAATTCATTCTCATAAAAATCCAAGATGTGAAAGTGGATTAAGAAACCAAAACCTTAGTAACTAATTCTAGGAGTGCAGTTGCAAACAAAGAAGCTAGGTTTTGACTGATGGCATTTTCTGGATACAAAGCCCTACTCTTAACCACCACACCATTTTGACAAGGCATGGATGTTCGAATTCTTATTCGAAGAGCTATTGGAAAGTACACAATGATTTAGTTGGGGAAGTGACATAATCGTATCTATCACTCTGCAGAGGATGGATTGAAGGACAAGGATGCATGCAAGGTGGGCAGTTTGAGGAAACTGCTATCCAAGTGAAAGAAGAATAGCTTTGGTGAAGGTGGTAGCTGCCAAGATTGATAAAAGTGGCTACACACAAAAAAACATATGTTTGGGGAGTAAAATCAGCAATGTGTAACAATTAGAAATAGGGATGGGAGAAGCAGTTATTAAGTTTATCTCTCAAAATTCAGGCTTCCATTATAAAATAGATTATGGGTTCATTCACTAAGATGGGACTCATTAGAAGATGATGATATTGTAGGAAGATGACACAGAATTCAAATTGGACATGCTGATTTTTGAGATGTCCTTGAGACATTCAAATAAATATTATGTGCAGTTGAAGATAGTCACCCAAAGACTCTGGACTAGTGATAAACAGTTGGAACTTGTTCCTACAGAGTGGTTGCAGCAGAAAGTAATGAGCATCCAGTTTCCGAGGGAAAGAGAGCTCATGCTCTCAAGCAGATGGCCATTTTCTAAAAGTCAGAAGAGAATAAATGGGCTAAGGAGATAAAGAAGGAGGAATCAAAGGAGAAAAAAGTAAAAGAATAAATAAGAAAGTACAACATCAAACCAAGGGAGAAGAAGGTATGCAAATGGTATTATAGTCAATGATATTGGATGCTATTGACAGACCTAACATAAAGAGATCTGGAAGATGTCCCCTGAACTTAATGAGACGCATTTTAGTTCTTTCATGGCAGCAAGACACACAAAGACCACAATGAGAGCTAATATCAAAGAATGAGTCTATTGGGTTAATAATTCAGAGGAAAGGCAGCATGCATAGGAGACCTTAGCCTAGCAAGCCAACACTCAGTGTCTGTGGATGTGTGCATCCTGGAACATGTCAGAGGAAGAGCCAAACTTCTGGTAATTCAGCAAGAGATGTGAGAATGCTTTACCTGGTTTGAAGAGTATTACCCATCTCAACGTGGCTATAATCATAGTTCTGCTGTTGGAAGGTTCATTGTTTTCCTTACAAAATATATAACTAAAACCTGACTTTCTGTCCCCTAAGTCTGAAAGTGATCAGTCTCTTTCTACTGTGTTAGCTCCAAAAGATATTTTTGCTCTAATCTGTCTCTAAATGTCATCACATCCTGCTTAAATCCAGCAAAGAGAGAGAGAAAAAAAATGGTATTGGATGCTATTGAGAGACCTAACATAAAGAGTTAGTTTGAAATAAGTCTAAAATAACTCTTTATGTTATTTTTTAATTTCTTACTTAATTGGATTATTCATGAGCATGACCTATTTTTGCCACAAGGGCTCATTGTTTTAAAGAACTGCAAACAGTGAGAAATTTTGAATAAATGAACTCTCATTGGAAGGTAATGAATGTAGGTAATATCTCCTCCAGAATAGAACTTGAACTCAGAAAACTTAACAATTCCTCTCTAAAAAAATTGAAACCCACATATTTGCAATCAAAATATATACATTTCTGTTGTGCAAATATAATTTACAAACTACAAAGTAGTCATATTTACCTTTACAACAATACTGAACACACAAAACCAATTAGTACAATAATGAATTAAGTTAACCTCCTTTAATTTCAGATTAAATTCTGCTATAGCCCCATATAAGAACAATATTATAACAGAATACAAAATGAATAAAGAAAAAAGAATTGCATAATTATCTGCATCTATGACTATACAATAAGGTGACTTTTATTCAACCTCTGTATGTGCTATAGTCTAACAAAAATGTATTTCCTTTCATTTGAGAATATGTGATTTTACTTTTTGTATTTATTCTTAATCTATTCTTAAGGATTTTTGAAAAGAAAACATTTATATTAAAATCACTAAAGGTATTTTATTTATATGAATTTTAATAATATAAAATGTATGATGATAAAAATACAACTAGTCAAAATAAAATCTGCATGGATATTTAATCTTCATGTTAATCTGTGGAATAAAATAAATGGTGATAGATATATGAAGTTCTTCTTTTAATCATCTGTAGTAAACCACACTAAAACTTAGAACTTGAAACAATGATATATTATTTTGCCTATTTCTGTGAATTAACTGGTCTCAGTTGTATAATTCTTCTTGTTGGAATCAAACTTCTATCTTAGTTGAGGTCAGACCATGCGATATGGGCCCCTCTTTTTCTCCAAGTCTTTTCATGTGACCTTCATTCATTTGGTCATCTAACTTGGAGCTCTTACCAATATGACAGCTGGACTCCAAGAGGAATCCAAAGGACAAATCTTCATACTCAAGAACTTATCAAGTATCTATTTCCTTAGTGGTCACTAATGCTCATCAGTCAAAGAAAGTCACATGGACAAGTACAGAGTCAATGTGGGAAGGAACTACATAGAAGTAGTTGAAATGGGGTCATGGTTAGTTGGGCCATTCAAAACTACTGTTCATCAAAGTTCTTTATGAAACCTGAGAAATCTTTGTATCATTATAAAATAAATATACAGTAAGTAATATCAATATTTTGTTCATTATTTATACTCATTGTAGAATCATCAAACATTGTCTACTAAATCTGGCTAACCATCAAATTAAATTATATTTCCCTAGAGTTGCAGGCTCCCTAGGTATATGTCCCTCTAGGTCAAAGTTCTACCACATGTTTTGTCCCTGGACATGATGGTTAGCTATCTTTCTATCCTCTAATATCAGTGTAGTTTGCTTTGATAGTGTGGTATCTCCATATTAATTCAAGCTTGCATGAATGAAAGAAAAGAATGTAAGGCAGTCATTCACTGGCAATCAAATGTTTCATCCCAGAAACAACATAAGTCACTTCCACTCAAAATTTATAGATCATAACTTGTTATATTGCCATGAGTAAGTTCAATGGAATGGCCAAGGTAAATATCTATATAATCAGAAGCAGAAAAGAACTATAACCAAGTGAGTATAATCTAATAACCATATTTCCACTGTTTCTATTTTGGGATACTACGCAATACTTATAAAGGACTAGATAGACTTATTTAAATGATATAAATTTTATGATATTTATATTAAATATTAAACCATAAACAATTTTAGTAAATTTTTAGTAAATTCACTAATATTTATATTTATAATCAGTATGAAATTATGTATACCAAATTTTAGGTGTGTACTCTTAGGGAGAATAAAAGATAGGACCATAGGTGTTGAAACATTGTCACAATTTGTTCTGAATATCCTCTGCTTTCTGAGTTTCTTGAAAATAATAAAGGTTAAATATACATTGTGCAAAAACAAGCAGTTATTACAACTTGTGTATGATAGTCCATGCTTTCAGTTCTATATTTAGCTGTTTGTTATTGGTTGGGGATTTTTGTTTGTTTCATTTTAATCTTTGGATAAGGATAAGGCAAAGATCAATGAAACTGCCTTTTGATATTTTCAAACTTGGAGAAATCCCTGCTTCCTGTAACATTCCCCCTTAATCAGATGGGGAAGGACAGGACATCAGAATTACATGATGGCCCGGTGGGGGTAGTGTTTCTTACCTGTTACTTTGGGACTGAAAACTCAACTCCAGTGGGGAATTAGCCGTTCTGTGACCAAGGTGTTGAAGTCATCATCCCCAAGCAGAATGGGGTTGGCAACTTGAGACTTTACCTAGGATCTCTTCCCCGTATTGAATGAGAGGGGACACTCACCTTTTGGGTCCTTCAAAGGAAAGAACAGAAAGATTTCCTTCTTTTCCTTCAATCTCTCCTCACATGGCCTTCCTCTCAGCCCTGATAATTCGTTTTCCCACCTTCCCTGCCTCCTTCAGGACACTCCAACCCACTCACATAATCATGAAGTTTGGCCCTAAGTTCTTGCATCTTATAACCTTTGATTGACTCAGCTGGCAGCCACACATCAGCAGGCCTCTCCCCTGCCCATCCATCTTGGGCTCCATTGAGGATCAGTATGGTCCCTGGTGCCCTTTGGTTGGTGATTAGAAGTCAATGTATTGAAGGAAATGGTGGGCTGGAGTTTCATTTTTTAATTTTAGTGTATTTATATCCATATTAACATTGGCTGTGGACAATTTATCTTGAGTTAGCTAAATACTTCTTACTTCAACAGAATTAATATAATTTTTATTCTTAGTGTCATAGAGTCTAATCTGACATTAACATGACTTTGACTCTTCCTTTCATGATAATAACCTTGGCTAATTATTCTAAAAAAGGCATTCATTTCATTCCTGATCCTGTCTCATTACAAAAGACCTACACACTGGCTGAGAAAAGCTCTTCATAGACTATTCGGAGGAAAAAAAAAAAAAAGCATCCTCAATAGATTTTTTTTTCTGATTCTGAATTTGTTTTTCTGAGGCAAAAAAAAAAGAGGGAAAAAAAACTAATTGCATCATCCCAAGACCAAGAAAAATTCAGGGGCAGAGTGACAACAATAGATTGGATACATCAAAAATAATTAGAATGGTACAATCTAAAATTCTGGGGAAAAAAAATCTTCCATAGGATTTATTGCTTAAATTAGTTCGATTTCTTTTAAAGTCTTGTTTAACAAGTGTTCCCTGTGCACTTACTCTATGCCTCAAAGAACATTAGAAATTGTGAGAAATAGAAGCACTATGTGAGTTTGTCCTTAAGGTTTGTTTGGAAGACAGGATGTCTCATAAGTACCAGGAGAGAGAGGTGGTAACAGCTCTGTCTACACGAAGGTTCTCAGAATTGGCAAGGCTGATCTTGGGACATTTACTGAATTGAATTTGGTTTTTGAAGAAAGCAAGTGGTTTCCACTAAGTTGAAGTAAAAAGTAAATGATTATGTAGAATTGCTTTCCTTATTTTCTACTGGAATTTACAATAAAATTATTACAACATTTGTAAATTAACAAGAAAAAGAGTAATGAGATCAGTGGGTATGGTGAAATAGGCAGACACTTGCAAAGAAGTGTAGATTAATAGAATTTTTGTGAATAATTAATAGTAAACACCAAGAAAATTTACATTTTTACTTCACCCTTTCCCTTTTTATATAAATATGTTATATAAGCAGTGCCAGATTTTTAAAATTTCTCTATTCAATATTACATTTTTTATTTGTCCTTTATAGATATACATGACTATATATACAGAGAGAGAGAGAGAGAGAGAGAGAGAGAGAGAGAGAGAGAATATCTTATCCTCATTAGGATCCCATTCTTGTGGTTGTGCATGATGTGGATATTCACTGTGATATATTCACATATGAACATAGGAAATTTATGTCTAGTCTGGTATCCATTTTCTTTCAGAGTTTGATATATATTAGTCTAAGACCTCCTAGCTTTCAGGGTCTGGGTTGAGAAATCATCTGAGATCTCAATTGGTTTAGATCTAAATGTGACCTGTTTTCTCTAGAAGCTTTAAAGTTCTATCCGTATTCTATATGCTAGGCACTTTCATAATAATGTGACTTTGTGTGGCTCTGTTGTAATTTTGTATGTTTGGGGTCTGGTATGTCTTCTGTAATTTTTTTATTTCATTCTTAAGGTTTTGGAAATTTTCTGATATTATTTCATTGAAAATATTGTGCATTCCTTCTGTATGTATCTCCAAGCCATCTTCCATCCTGATAAATCTTATATTTGGCCTTTACATCTTATCCCATATTTCTTGGAAGTTCTGTACATGGTCTTAACATCTTTTCTGCATGGTCAACTTTATTTTCCAGATTATATATTTTTTTCATTGCTGGAAGCTGTATCTTCCAAGTTGTCTAGTTTGCTGATGATGCATTTCATTTATTTTTTAATTTGGTTTATTGATTAATTTCAAGAATTTCTACTTGATTTTTTTCCAGAATGTCTACCTCTTTATTGAAGTCATTTTTCACTTCTTATATTTGCTCTCTGATTTCACTTCTTACCCCCTCCTTTACTTTGCAGATCAGCTTAATTATGAACTTTCTAAACTCTTTTTCTGACATTTCTTCCACTGTGTTGTAGATGGATTCTGTAGTTGAAGTATTTTGGTTTCCTTGGGGTGGTTTGCTCATTTGCTTTTTCTTGCTCTTTGTTTGTCTACCCACCTAACAGTACAGATCTGAGGCAATAGAATGCTTCCCTGTGGATTTATAGTGTCTCTGCTGGTTTCCAGTATCTGAAAGACTAGGGGGAGAAAAATAATGACAGCAATCAATACAAACAATATGCAGCATTAAATAATTCCTACTTTGATGTCTACAAGGTTAATTGTCACAATTAACAGAAATGATAAGAGGAATGATTGCCCACAGTAGAAACAGTAAGTTTGCAAAAGGTTTATGATTTCAAATGGTGAAAAGGGTGAGAACATAAGAGATGTACGATGTGATGATTATGAGGGAGGAGGAGAGAAAAAAAAGCTGAAGAAAGAGTGAAAGAGAGAACAAAAGAGATTGGCTGTTAGCAGAAGAAAACAGTGAAAGAAAATCAAGGATAATAGATAAATGAGAGAAAAAAAATATATATAATAACTTAAAAAATAATAGAATACATACCAAAACCAAAATACACAAATCAAACATTCTAGTCCTCAAAAAAAAATGAGCTCTGAAAAATAACTGCCTCCAAAAAGCATTAGAAATATTAGAAATGAGAAAAAAACAAATATGTATAAGTGTCCATGACCAATTCAGCTCACAATTAAAAAGAGAAAAGAAAAAAAAATAGTTCTTGATAAAAAAAATTAAATAATGGTTTCCATTGTAGTTCAATAAGTTCTCACCTTTCCTTCCTAGCAGCATCTGAAGTGTTCTGTGAGAGGTGATCCTATACGTGGAGTTCCTGGAGGTGGATGATAGGCCCAGGTAAGCTCCAGGTTCTTTGTTGAATGCAAATGGTCTGAAGATGTAAACCAGTACACCTCCAGGGCCCAGCAGTTGCTGGTCCACGTTGGAAGCCTGCAACCCAGGGATCTCCCCTGGGTTCCATTCATGTGGTGGAGGAGCCAATCCTTTGTGCCCTTAGTCACACACAGAGCCCACATTTTCTGGCCTCTTGAGTGACTCTCCAAGCTCAGTCACCCCACCCCCTGCCCTTTCAAATTCCTGGCTGGGAGGGAAGAAGCTGGTCCTGTGAGCTGCTGGACTCAAGGGGGAAGGAGGAGCCCACAACTTTCTACAACTCATATTCCTCCACGTAAACCCCTCTCCACATCTGATTTTCTCCTGGTCATTTAGGAACACACTCTGTTATGCAGCATGGGTTTTTCAGGCCTGTACTTCAGGCCCAGCTCGGGTTTGCCAGAAATCGGCTTCCCCAGCTGCCAGCCCCCACACTGTGGCTGCAAAATGGTTCCATCTTCTGTCCTCTAAGGGCAGCTGGAAGAGATGCAACTTCTTTTCCACACACAGATATTATGTGACACACCTTTCAAGTGAGTCTGGCAATATCTTTGCTCTCTGATCTCTCTATACCCTAAAAGTGTGTTTCTTTAATTTCTTTATCCCTCTACTTTCATCAGGGGGGACTGCTCCAGCTAGCACCAGTGATGGTGGTAGCTTGGGAGATTTTTTTTTCCTTATTTTATTATATCCAGCTTCTAAGTCCCCATTCTTCTTTGAAAGTTCAGTAAAGTGCCCCAACACCCCACTTTTATTTTTTTTAACCAACATTTCATAGGAGCTGCCTGCTTTCTTGGTATCATGCCACAGAGCAGCCTGGAGAGCCACCTCCTCTATTCCACCATCTTCCTCCTTCTCCACATGTTATTTATGTTAGTGATGAATTAGAGACAGCTCATCATCTTGACCGCTGTGAATGTTTAAGTCAATTTTGGCATAAATACTTGATGGGACAGAATACTAGGTTTATAAACAACACAAGTAAATACGGAAACTAAACATGGAAAATGCGTATGCAATAATTGACTAACAGCAAGTTATATATTTATATAATTCTTATTATCCTATCTGCTTAACAATGAAATACAAGAACTAAAATAGCATCCATGGGGGATAAACAAAGAATATATATCAAGAAGCAGGTCAACAAGAAGAAGAGGATTTTAGCCTCATAACCTCATTAAAATTGCAAGATGGAGACCAATTTTTGTTCCCAAGTAGGATGAATTTGACTGGGGTAGAAACAAAGATGAACAAATTGAGTTAATCATAGTCAGGCAGGTTCAAATTCTGCATCACAATGTGAGTTCTCTTCAAGAAGATGAACTACATAGATCTAGGCCCATAACTGTAGCTGGAGATGCTCCTCTCATTGAGCTCATTATCAACAGGCTTCATTTGCTGTAAGGAATAGTAGAGAAAAAACTTTTCCACTCCTCTTAACATTAGGTTAACTTTTGCCAATGAGATGTTTGATTTCAAAGATACAGATTGTGTGTGTGTGTGTGTGTGTGTGTGTGTGTGTGTGTTTGCAGTTCTTCTGGAAATGTCATTTCCTATCTTTTGGATTCTTTTCTCTTTTCTCCTTTTCCCTGATTTTTCTCTGTCATCTCCATTTGCTAGTTTTTGAATGGCTCCATCTATTGGTGCAGGCTACCTAGGTTCCTGTGCTAAACACAGAAGATTAAATAGCTCATCACAGCCTCAGCCTATCCACCTGTTGGGATCTGGGTATTCAGTTTCACAGCCTGTGCGACCCAGTGTCTGGTTTTCTAAGACCAAGGTTCCTGCAGCTTTCAAACATGAGCACTTTTCCCTTAGCAACTGCATTGAACCAGAGCACATGGCAGGACCTCCTACCTTAATCTCACTTTCATCTGTTGAAACACATGTCTCCTTTCAAAGCCTTTTCATTCTATTTTCTGCATGTATGCATTAGCAAAGAAGAATTTGTAGCATTTTAATTACTTTGTAAAGAAACAGAGGTGTTGATGAATATTTTAAATTCAACCTGCAAGGGTAATTTTTTAAAATTCTATTCTGTTATGCTTCCCATGCTGTGGAGGATTTTCTATTCTCATTGCAAAGTGCTGCTTCTCATAGTTTCACAGCTTAGTTCAGTAGTGATGGCTTTACTTTACTCTTCCTCAAAAATCTTTCCAGTCTTCTTTTCTCAGGGATGGGCACCTATGTTGCATGGTCCTCGTCACTTCACATATATATGCATATAAATAAACAGGAGATAGCAATAGCAACAACAGTAGTTCTGCTGGGAAGATCCTTATAAAACAAGATGACTATCATTATTTTTCCAATAATGTAAAAAAGTAATTTATTGCATCAAAGGTATACCATACCTGTTCATGTATTAAAACACAGATAATATTGGTAGTTCTCACATCAAAGAATTTTTAAATAGTTTCTTGACTTCTAAGAAACTTCTCTATTATAGCAAATTGGGCACAAGGCTATGATGCAAAGATTTTTTGAAAAAAGGCTCAGCCTCCAGAAGATGGTTGATAGATGTTCCAGAATCTCAAGCACCCTAGAGAATATAAAATTAGGAGTTAGAGAGATGGGCCCAGCACAAGATAGAAGGTCATCCCTGAACACTTCTGCTTGCCTTGTACTTGGTGTGTTGTTTTTTACTTGATCCTAGTAAAGTCTCCTTAGTGCTACTGGTAAAATAGTGTTGCATTTTCAGACAGGAAACTGAGGGACAGAGACGAGAGTTTGCTTTTCAAAGTGGCCGAATTAGAATGCAGAAATTTTGACTTGTGTTTTTTGCAATGTCCCACTATCTAAAACCCTGACATTGTCTTGGTCAGGGCGGGAGCTGCCATCAGAACCAGCATCTAAGTGCCTGCTCACACGTGCTTCCTCAGTCCCCACAAGAGACCTGCAATATGTGCTGAGGAATAATCACAAGTATGAGGCCAATAGGACATTCGCAGCAATTTGTCAAGATTCCCAGAAAGAATTAAGAGAAAGTCAAATGTACAATGTAATTGAAGAACACTATAAATTATTTCAAAGGTAAACAGAAAAGGGATATATTAATTGTGCATGTAATGTCCTTAAATGACCATCATTTAAAAAGACAAATCACAAGTTCAAGGACACTTTCTGTTTTTAGAAACCTATGTCAGGCTACACTGAATATTTCCCCTGCAATTTTATTCCTTTTCTGCCATTAGTGCAGTTGACGTTGAAAAGATTGGGAACAGTGACTGCTTTAAAAACTTCTCTTTGCTGTTACAGAATGGATTCAATTTCCTTTCCCCGGTGATTCTGTAATTTCCATGGAGGTAGGGGATGAGGGAGAGGTGAGCAGCTGAGAGATCCCTTGTAGATAGACACATCCAAACACAGATGGTTATGCAAGTTTTATGCTTCATGGCGCTGTGCTGCTCTCATAACTCTGAATGTTTATGTTGACCACAGATAACAGCATCATTACCTTTTGAAATAGCTGACCTGCTGTCAGTCACCAAGTAAGACCACAGCATAGCAGCAGGTTAAGGGCAAGCATATCCCTTGAATGTAGAAAATATCTGAAGGGTATGTCATGTATAAAAGAGACAGATCTTCCCAGAGCCCTATGTTTAGAGCTTAGAAAGATTAGAGAAGAAACGATGATTTCTATTACACTTCTGCAAGAGAGGCAGAGAGTTTTTATATTGATATCCAACATCTCTAGATGACTTTGATTTACTGGTGTTCAAAGTCAACTCCTCAGCCTGGCATTTAAAACCCTTTGCCTCATTTTATCCATGTTTTATTACCAGTGTTATTTCTCATTACTCCCAGTGAGTTCTACTCTGCGGTTGCTGCTTGGCCTCTCAGGACATTAATATTTATGCATTGTCAGTGCCCATACCATTGCTCCTGGCAGGAATTAGCAACTTACTTAAGCTCATCAAAAATAGATCTATTCTTCCTCTAATGAGAATCATTGTCTTTCTGCTTTAAATTATAAATGGCAGCATTAGTATAAGTGCTAAAATATTTCAGATATTTTTTTTTTACAAAATCCTAGCACAAAAATGAGACTAGTTCTCAAGTGACTAGGGCTAGGCATGGGGAATGATAACCAAACCTTCTAAAGAGCAAAAGTATAGATTTTATATATTTTACATTTCATTTCTTAAAATTATGTTTTAAAAAGTTAAATTGGTATAAATAGCTGAATGTAAAAACAATATCAACCTTTTTGGTCTACGTTTTCTTTCGGTCCTAAGGATTGAACCCAGAGGCACTCAACCACTGAGTCATATCCCCAGCCCTTTTATGTATTTTTTATTTAGAGACAGAGTCTCACTGAGTTGCTTAGAACCTCGCTAAGTTGCTGAGGCTGGCTTTGAACTCAGGATCCTCCTGCCTCAGCCTCCCAAGCCACTGGGATTACAGGCGTGCACCACCGCACCCAACTGGTCTACTTTTTTATTTCTGAATTTCACTGGTCAGAGCAAAATATTCAACTCTATTGTGTATTTATTAATAAATTTTATATTGATATTTTTAAATAATATGTTTATTTGTAGACTGATCCATTCAGGTATGATCTATGGATTTATTACTGTGATGTATTAGAACTTAGCCAGAAAACATATTCCACCTTATTCACTTTCCCTCTATACTGCAAATATAGTTATTTTATACACGCTGACTAAACCAGTATTCACTATTAATGTTCATTACTGCCAATACTGAACATTTAGTGAAGCATATTTTAAATAGTCTACTACAATTGGTGAAATATGATTATTTTTATATATTGAAAACAATTTTTTATTTTTTATTTACAGATTACATGTCCTTTTAGAATATTTTCATTTTTTCTAATCAAATTCATCAAATCAATTAATGAATTTTAATTTCTTAGAGTTTTTCCCTTTGAGGACAACCTTGCTCTGTTCTGGAGTGGTTTTACTCTAAGCTGCTGTGCATGTTGTCCCAGAATTGTCCCTCTTGATCTTGTACTGATCCTCTATTTCCTGAACCCTATTTTCTTGTTGCTTTGATTATTCCTACATATTAGTAGAACACCAAGTTTCCTAAGAAGAATGACAAGATAAATTTGATTTTACCATCTGGCGTTATGTATGTTGTAGCCCAAAATTTATGAGTAGTTTGGCTGGGTATAAAATTCTATGATGAACATTATTTATAATCAGAGCTTTGGGTACATTTTCTTTGACTTTGCAAAAAGCCTGAAATCTTTTGTTTTGATCTTTTTTAATTCATTTGTATTTTAGTCATAAAATTGTTTAAAAATTATACCTAGTTCCTAATGTTCTGAAATATTATACTGTCATGCATTGGAATGGATTTTTGTTTTTACTGTAAATCATGGTAGACTTGTCCTTTCAATCTTAGAATATTTTGTTATTTATTAATTCCCTTCCTATTTTACCCTGTTCTATCTTTCTTACATATCTAGTATGCATTCTGATTTACTGTAATATTTACTATGTAGTTTGGTTGCCTGTATTATTTGTTATAACTTATTTTACATTATGTGTCTTTTGCTCATGTTCCTGGAAATGCCTCTTCTTTTTAAATAATTTTTATTGTTTCTTATGTTCAAAATTCAATAACTCGATAGTTCCTTTTTCTTCTCTGATGCTTTCTTAAAAAAAATGTGATATTTTAGTTTTATAGATACAATTCCCTGTCATCTCCATGAGAATATCAGAGGTGGTTTTGATAATGTTACCATCATGTCTCTTTTCCTTTGCTTTCTTCATGGTCTCTGCTTCATCTGCATTTCTTCTTCATATTTTTGTCTGTTTAGATTTTGTTTATCAGGTTGGAATCGCTTCTCATATATTACCTGAGAAGTGACTGTCCCTGTTATTATTTTTATTTAAGCAGAAGCTGTTAAATAGGTAATTATAAAACACTACATGCCCGGAAGAGATTTATTTACTAATGCAACTCACTACAGGGCAATTGGGCTTTGAAAGAGAATGACAGCATCTGTTGATCTGTTGGTATTTTTGTTTTGAACTGGTCTTCTTTACCAGATAATTCTGCAACCTGTTATTGGATGTACAAAGTTGGGTGCTAACAGCCTAGAAAGAGAACAGGAGCAGTCATGCTCTTAATTAATGCCATTTCTAATCCTCTGTCTTACTCCATTCTCCCCTGTTCTTGTTCCTCATTCAGTGTTTCTCTTCATTAACCTTCTGGGTCTCTTGCTTGGGTAAGAAGTGGAGAAGGTGGAAATCAATTGGTCATGTGTGTGGGAAAGGATACTTGGAGAAATAAGTATTTCATATATAAAATCTCAAATAATTTTCCTGTTTTCAGCACGAAGAATCACTTCCAATGTTTGTGGCACCAGTTACCTCACAATTTTGAGATTTTCAAGTCAAATTCTCATCAGAAATAATTTCTTCTGCAGGCACTTAGTTTTTCCATTCTATTTCTCTAAGAGACTCTCAGGAAGAGACATTCCACTGTCCTATTTGCATTCCATCTCCCCTAGGGGTGCTGAAATCTCCAATCCAATGCTATCGCCTTGCTTATTGACTTTATCTTTGTAGTATACATGTTACTCTATTATTAATGTCTATGTGGGCTTTTGGAGAGCTATCATATAAATATACTATTTTAATTTTTAAAATCCTCTTTATATTAAAGTAAAAACTAAGTAAAGATTGGGAAGTGTTTCCTTTCCTAGTAATTAGTGGAAGATAAGAGATGTAATACACACCCTGTGTCTTCAAATTTTTATTGCTAGGAGACCTGATTAGATCTGACTGAATAAAATTATTTTCACTCAAATCCTCAATCCTGAAATCCACTGAAAAAGTAATATACCAAGCAAAATCTTAAAGACATAAGAAAACTGCCACAAGTCAACCCACAAACTCTGAACAATAACTAAAAAAAAAAAAAATTGTGAAATATCCACTGAGGTAAAAACACAAATATATCTGATTTAAGGCTATGGAATTTACAGCTTAACCCTGGCCTTCAAATCTAAGCATCACCTCAATTGACCTAACGGTGTACTAGAAGGATAGCACCCTTCTAACAACACAAGATACGTGGCTGTGATGGTTAATCTTGATTGTCAACTTGACTGGATTGAGAGATGCCTAGAAAATAAGTCAAGCATACTTGTAGATGTGTCTGTGAGGCTATTTCTAGGGAAGATTGGTATTTGAGTCAATTAACTGAGTTGAGGAGGCTCACCCTGAATATTGGCAACACCATCCAATAGGCCAGGGGTCCGGATAGAATAAAAAAGGAGGAAGGGGGATGCTCTTGCTAATGCATGCTTAACCTTCTGAGTAGTACATTTTTTGTTTTTGCTCTTGTTGCCTGTGGACATCAAGCTTCAGATTTTTTAGCCTTTCAATTCAGACTTACACTAGCAACCCTCCAGGGACCTACCAGGCTGCACTATTGGTCCTTTTTATTCTGAGTATTCTGAGGTTTCCAGTTTCTAAGGATGAGCCGCTACTAGTTTCCCTAGATCTTCAGCCTGGAGATGGTCATTGTGGGCTGATTCAGCCTCTCATCATATAAGCCAATCTAATAAATCCCCTCTTAAAATTATAAGTCTGTATTCTATTGGTCTGTTCCTCTGGAGAACCCTGACTAATACAGTGTGATTAGCTTAGCAAGTTGGCTTGGAGTCATGAGGAAACTGATGTTAAAGTCTGGAAATGAGAGCTGTAATGTGAAAAAAAAAATACACCATAAATGGTAATCTATAGAATATTGATAGGTAGATGACTTGGAAACTAAATTAAATGCAATTGGATGCATTTGGCACCAGATTAAAAGAAAGCTATGAGCTAGTTAAAATAATTGGCTATTTTCAAAGTAGAAATAAAAGGGAATAAATAGAGTTCAAAAATTTGGGACAATGTAGAGTCAGAAAGGCTGATTGCTTTTAGGTTCAAAATGTAAAAATATAAAATTAAGAAAGTCTTGAGACCCATTAAAATTTAATCTGTTAGAATAAAGAAAATTAAAGATATGCACTTTACCTTTAGTATTAAAATATCCAAATGAATTAAGATGCCTCAAAGCAAATATAAGAATGAGGGCATAGCATTTCCAGAATAGCTAGAGAGATAAGAAGGCCTTAAGCAAAGAAGTACATGTTATATGAAAACCATATTTCTCAAAAGATCAATGATACATGAAACCTGAAATAAAATGAATAAGGAATCTGTCATTTTTTTTGAGGTGATTACATTTTCAAAGAAAGCATAAGGCTGCATTTAAACGTTTTGTGACCAAGTCTTGGATACATACCCATCATGAGCAGAATCCAGAATGAGAAAGCTGTGTACCCTGTAAGAATGTATGTCCCCAATACCCACTTCAGAGATAGCTAAGGAGGAAAAAGGTAAAGGAAGAACCTCCACAGAGCAGAGTTAAGGGCCACACAGAGCAGTGGAAAAGAAATGCTTCCCAAGAGAAAAATCCAGTTCTAACCCACCCCAGACCAGGCCTTCAGAGCACTATCTAGACTAGCCATTTACAGGTCACCCTTCAGCTTTAAAGTAGCTCCTATGAAAATAAATCAGAATGCTGATCTTACAGAAACATGCTACAATTGAAAGTTCTCTTCTTAGCTCTTTTATACAACATTCCCATAAGACTTGGGTGGTATTTATCTTGAACTTCAGTGTTATTCCATGTAATGGTTGTCTGTGGTGCTATTATTTAGATGATGGTGTTCATCCCCGGTGCCTCTAGGATAGGAAGCCCAGGGATGGAGCCTACTACATTAAGATTAGACAAAGCTGATTTTTATATCTGGAGCTCATGATAACGAGGGTAAACCAGACAAGGTACAATATTCTTTGAATATATGTTTAGCACTTAGGTGAAATTATTAAGAATATATTTTATATCAATAAAAATTGTATATGTCTGTCTTTATCAAAATAAGCAATTTTATATAAGTTAGATATAAAACAATTTCAACATATTTTTATTTGTCTTTCACTTCACTTTTCCCCTATTACTTCTGTTTAGGTGGTGCTATTCACTCACATTAGTCAAAAGAAGGTTAACTTGCTTCAGTATAATGCTAAAAATCATGTTTAAATTGTCTTAAGGATTCTTTCTGGCTTTCACACTGGAAAGCACTTATCTTTTCTTTCTTTCCTTATAAGTTTTCCAAGTCATCATTTTGGAACTCAAATGAAAAATCTTAAACTGTATCTATTAACATTAAAGAAAAGCTTTTATTTGGAAGGTCTCAGAAGATTTCTAGGTTGAATTGATTTGGTGATAACCTTTATCTACTTATGATGGATGTTCAATAAAGGCAGCCTTAGTCAAGAGCAACCAAGGTAGCAGTGACTTCCATGCTTGGTACCAAGCACATGTAGGGGCTTTGTGAGAAAAAAAAAAAGAAAGGAAAACAGACCCATTTTAAGAGATTTCTTTTGCCCTACTGACATCTTGCAGCTGCTCTGAATGTTAAGTAAGCTTGTATATGTGGAAGTACTTTTGCAAACAGAGATGCTGGTTTATTGTTAATTTCAATAACGATTATTTAAAAATAGCTGTTCTCTCTACTTTGTCCTCTATTAGTAGGAATGTAAATACCTTAAAAAGTAGCAGACGTCATATGAAAGTTAGTGCCTTCTGCTCTTTGAGTTTTCTCTAACCTCTTTCTTTTTCTTCTTATTCTTCTACTCTAGGAGAATATTTATGAAAGAAAATTGTAAAGTGAAATTGTTATTGAGTCTGCACCTATGTGACACAAATATTTCTAAATAATTTCCCTTTAGATGGTTAGTTGGACAATTGGCAAGTTATCAGAATATTTTAGAAGCTGACCTTTCAAAAGAAAGGATGTTCTTGCTGGTTTGGGAAATAGAAAATAGATTTTGTTTTTATTTAAAATGTCAAACTTCAAACTTGCCTGGGGTTTTTCATAGTGGGCTAGGGTCTCTTGATACTTGGTAAGTTAATAAGAAAAAAGTTAGACTCAACTGCCTATTATCAGTTATTTATTCTTAGAAATTTAAACCAAATCCAGTAACCTTTATATGGCACAATCAATTAAAAGACTTTGGAGTGCTATGGAACACTTTGAGGGGTTATTTGCAAGATTTTATAACTGTCATGACCTTATTGGATAGAAAGATAGCATGCTATTTCTAGTGAATAAGCTAAACAAAGCAGTGTAAAAGGTTCTGATGTGGGGATTTGGGCAAAGAAGTGAAGCAAAATTCAAGGTGAGAGATTACCATCTAAAGCATCCTATTAAAGGTCTGAATTGGGTGCATTTACAGTCTCTTTGGAGAGAGAGAATATAAAGAAGCACAGAGATACATTAGAAGAGACTGGAGGAAGAAAGAAAAATCATCTCCTGAATGTGAGCTCTACTCCTGAATGTAAAAGTCCAACAGCAGGTGAGAAGTCACACCTAGAACTAGGAGTAGAATATCCTCGAGTGGGTAAGTGACAGAGAGTGAAACTGAGTCTCTAACACATTTGCATGCAATGCATGCATTGCCCATAGTTAAGGACAATGTAAGGGGGCCTTGTTCAGTGTTTAGACACCCTAACCTTGAAGTCAGGATTCACTGGTATCCCCAAAATAGCTGGAGCAGGAAGGGAAGGGGAGAGGAAAGAAAGTTGCATTTATTAATGCATTCTGAAACATCATTAAATATTTTACATACCTCATTTTGATATCATGAATTAGTTTCCCTGATTTAAGTAATGTTATTTGTAAAGAAAATATATTAAAGATCAAAAGTTGCTTGTATCCATTTGTACTATCTTCCATTACTATACACCATGTTGGTTTTATAGAATTTTCCCATGTAGCACAGAATTTTGTACACTGGTTGGGTTTATTGTTTTGTTTTGTTTTTTTCCTTCCACTTACCATGGTCATTGTCCCATTACTAATTATTCCTGGACTCACTAATCTTTAATGACTTCTCTTTTGACAATTATCTTTAAATGATTTGGAGGACAAACTCAGAATTACTCTCAACTTTATATGAAATATTTGTATTCCTTCAAAACCCCTTTTCGTCATCTATAATGCTAGCATTATAGATGACATTTGCTTTCCCTAACACTTTCCTATATTGAGATTTGGGGATCAACATAAGAACTAGCTGATTACATGGCAAAATGGTTTTGTTAACTATGTGGATACAAGTCTGCCTTTGCAGTTGATGCTGATAATTTTCAAGAAAAGTAATTTGACCCAGGATATTTGTTTTACTATGCAATAAACAATTTTCTCTGTTTAATATTTCACACTAATTGTGTTCAAGATATGAAATATTTACTCATACACTCAAATTATTTCAGGGCATTTGGTATGATTACATTCAGTAATTTAAAAGGGTGATGCCAATGTGGTAGTTTCTTGTAGTGCCTCAGTCATCTAGAAACTATAATAGCCAAGTCATATTAGCATGTTATTTCTATCTGGAGTTAATATTATACCCTATAATGCAGGTAACCAATAAGCCAAGCTTATGAATTAGGTTAGTCAAAAGGATAAAGGCCCATAGATTCCCACTGTAAAATTTTTTTCTACATAGAAATTTTTAAACTATATTGATACAAAATATATTTACATTTATGATATAGAGAAACACAACTATTCTTACAAACATCATAGGAATCATACCAAAGGTTTTGCATGTTTTTGATAGATGAGACAATAACAATATTTTCAGGTATGAAAGGAAAGTTTTAAGCCAAACCTTCTTTACCTGGGGAATAACAAAATTCCTCAGAGGTGCCAACAGTGTAAGCTCCCAACATCAGTTGGTTTTTAAATATAGAATAGGATTTTTAGATTTTTCAATTTAATGTGTTTTGCTTCATATTATATAGCATCCTAGTATAACTGTAGAGATAAGATTGGTTAATTTTACTGAGTCCTTGTCTTCCCAACAAAACAAGGTATAGCAAGCAAACAAAAACTACTGCTGAGCTGTCATCAACAAAGTTGTTCTTACAATATAGCAAAAAAGGAAAATGTAATTTTGTCTTAGCAGCATCCACTCTTGTAAGTCTATATTGGACCCTTAACAGTTTTGTCTTTAATAAACACCTTCCCTTTCGTTTTCTTCTCCTTTAAGCTCCTTTTGTAATGAAAAGCAGAGCACCAAGGGAGAATAAGGTTAAAATCAACATAGAAAGGGGTTTACAGAGTCAAGCAAACCAAACTGGTTCAGTTTATGAGCCGGGAAGATGATGCTCTTCCAACAAGATCAACTCACTGATCTTACAAAGCTGAGGAAAAAGGCTCCTTGCTGCTTTTCCTGTGGCACAAAATTGATTTTTTAAGTGAAAGAGTAAAATTATCTCAATAAAATTGCTGGCAGTCATTTCTCTTTAGATTAAACATGCAAATCCTTATTCCAGTGAGTGTTTTCCTCTTTCAGTTATCAGCACCCACCACAGTACAAATCCCATCTGCTTTTAGGCATGACAGGTAAGTAGAACAATCAAGAATCCGCATTGCAGGAGGGCTGGAGAATGGCTTGTTTTCTATTGCTTTGGTGTGTGGAGCAGCCCCCAGCTGGTGGAGATTGCTCAGGGAACATACCGGGACAGAACAGGAGGTGGAGCTCTGCACTAAGGTGAACTCAAGCTACCTCTGCCTTTTCCGATTAGCCTCATTTCTTTATCCTGACAAATTCAGAGACTCTCAGGAAATCAAGGCTAACTAATTCCCCCTGATTATCAGCTCTGAGTTTCAGGATGTGAGATTCAACGAAGCAGTCAGGATATTCTCTGGAAAGAAGCAAATCCCCAACTATAAGGTGTGTGTGTGTGTGTGTGTGTGTGTATGTGTGTGAGAGGGGGGGGGGGTAGGGAAAGGGAAACAACCTTGGCCCTCTTTGACTTGGGTGATTGACAGTTAACAGTCTCATATAAAGTATCTGCAAATGCAGCCTTAAGACCCTTAAGTCATATTGTTCTACCTACACCCCTTTTGCTTAAAAATTACAAACTTGCCACTGGGCCAGTTCAGTTGACTAACTTTGGAGGATGGCCACACACATCCTCTTCCCCTCCTAAACTTGCTCTTTTTTCTTCATATTCCCAATTCGTTTTCCAGATTTGTTTGGGGAAGTTGTTTTTCTAAGTCTATAATTTTCTATTCTTTTTCTATTTGAATGGTAAGGATGATTTTTGGAAATTAAAAATCCCCCCCCCCCGCCAATTCACGGAAAGGAAGGAAAAAAGCAAAGCTGTAGATATTACATTTTGTGACAAGATAGTAAAGAGATTAAAAAAATTTTTTTTCCTCCCCTGAACAGGTAAGTAGACTTGCTCAACTCCTCTTGCTGCATTTGGCCCATTAGGATTTTTTAAAAAAATACTCATTTATGTATTGAAGTATAACTCTGCTTATGAAAAGTTTCCAGACACCTTATATGAGGCTATTACTGTTCAAGGTGGATATTTGAGAGGTTCCCGTGGAACACCATACTCTGGCTTGGAAATGATACTTAGCAGTTCATCCCCTTTTTTGCACTCCTAGAACTCATTCCTTGATGGGGTAGCAGAAGATCACTAGTTACAAGATAAATGGAGGCCGGTGATGCAGGTTAGATCCTCGTTCACAAAATCTTGTCCCAGGTTTCTTAAATTCTAGCAAATGCCTTGTAGAGCGATTACCTGTCTCTAGTCCTGAAGATTTGGACAGCACAAGTCTGCCGCTAGGTTTGTGAGCCCCCGAAGCAGCCTCTAGGGGGCAGTCCTCTCTTTTCTTTTATTCCTGGTTTAAGGGAGGACCCAAGAGGTTTTTCTTTTGAATCCTGCCAAACAGTAACACAAGCAGGGAAACCTACTTATAATCACTAAAGGGCAATAAGGAGGAGCTATTGTCTTAAATGAAGGTGTTCCATGGAAACAACCAGACCAAATGTGTTTTCCTATATTTTCATAAAAGCATTTACAAGTTTGTGTTGTCATGTAAATTCCACAATGCAAAAATCCGAGGCTAAAAACTTCCTGTGAACTGAAGGACTTTTAAAAAAAGTCGAAATGTAATCTGAATGGCTGACAAGAGAAATTGCAGACAGGCGAGAGGCAGAGGAAAGCACAGGAGGATGAGGAAAATGCTATAAGGAGCTTAGGGTTGCAGAGTGTGAAATACTGAGTTTGGGGGTATGGAGGAAGATGCTTTTGAAGTGCTTCCTTTGCTAACTGAAGCTCACCCTAATTCTGTAAGAGATAGGGGCATGGTAAATGGTTTGCAGACTTATTCTCAAGTTCTTTCTATTGGAGAGAAGAAAAAGGGGGGTTAGCATTCCAGTGCATCTTGGGGTATGAAAGATTGTTGGGGTGGTGAGGATAACATGTGGGTGGGAGTTTTTTAAAGGAGAATTTGAAGCCATTGGACCATATTTTTCCAAAAAGTGTTTTCAATTTTTTCTATTCCTGTGGAAATAAATATATACTTCAGTAGATACTTTGAATGATGTGACATATCTGATCAATGGTAAGCCAAAACTCGGTTTCTTACTTTGAATAACATGTTATGTTTTTGGAAAGGGATAATGCAGGATACCCATTATGAATGTGCATGACATAACATCTGCATATAAACAAGACTATCAGTAATGTATATGTTATTTATATGTGATTCCCTGGCAGGGCTGGTGATGAGGAACTCCCTTTAGGACATTTGGACTGTTAAGTTTCAGTTCATGACATTCCTTCGTGCTGATAGACAGTAACATAGAAAACAAGATTATCTCTGGTTGCAATTCACTTAATTTATGTGAAAATAAAAACAGAGCAACAGAATCTGTGAACCCAGACAAAAGCTTTAAAGGGCCTTCAATGTAATGCATTTTAATATTATGTTTTTGAATTATTGAAATATGAGCTAATTTCTATTTAATTTCTAGTGGAAATAATGCTCACGTGTATGGTTAATTTGGACCTAACAGGAAAAAAAAACAAGTAACTTTTTTTCTGACACATGTTTCTTTTCACAGTAAGGTAATTTATAATTATTTCCATTTAAGTTGGCTGCAAAAAACACATAATTAATCAGAATGTCTATATTGGCCTGATATTTCACAAATTTATGTTCCATTATGACTCCTTTAGTAATTCTATTTAATTTTTCACAACACAATTAAAGAGTTTCTGTTCAAAATGAGTTTAAAATACTATTTTTTCCTGTCATCTTGTAGAGGGAGTGATAATGCCAGTTGCTTCTAGTAGGAGATCTGAAAGTTACGATGAAACCTCTGTTCATTTGTCCATGAAGATTTACTCCACTAGTTTGCCTTAAGCATATAAATTCAGTCTTACTAAATGTGTGTTGCTTGGGGAGAAATTGGAGAAGGGTGATTGTGTTTCCATTATGGCTGCCCTTACAGCCACATCCAGTCACAAGTGAAAAAGTATGTTCCTCCAAAAGCTTTCTGGAGGGAAAAATATAAATATTCATGACATATCATAAATGTGTAATAAGAAGGATAGCTTTTTTTCCAAAGAGTCTGAGGGGTCTTGAAATTTATCAAGTTCAATAATTTCTTCTTACATATGAGAAAATTAAAGTGACAAGGGATTAAGTCACTTCCTTGGGATCACCCAGATAGTCCACAGCTGAGCCAGGACTATAATATATTGGAACATGTGTTTTGTTTGGTTGGTGGGTTTGGAATTCTGTTATAAAACAAATCTAAGGACTTGGTTAGCTTTCCTCAAAAACCATATCTCAGTTCTCACTGAGATACTAATCTGCCTCATAGTAAAAGTGGAGCTGAATTTCTTCAATCACAGAAATATGTTGTTTTGCAACTCTATAAAATTCAGGACTTACTATGAAAGGCTCATCTCTTAACCTAAGTGTAATCTACAGAGCTGTGTATTTCTGGAGTTCAGTAGTTATTCTGTTCCAAAGAGGGTTACTCTAGTCCTCAACAAAATGACAAGGCCTTTAAAGAAAATTATTTGGCATCCTAAGCCTAATACCTTCAAGTATACAGTGGTGTGTACCAAATACTTCCCCCTCTTTCTTAAGGAATAATGAAATACAACAACATGACCTTATGTCAAATTTCACAATGCTGTTATTTATGATACTGAAAAAGTTAACCAAAAAAAAACAATACAAAAAAATGGAAAATGTATTTCTAAAATGTGGTAAAATGCATTTGATGGAACATTGGACAGACCTTAAAATTCGTATAATAACACCAGAAAATGCAAGCATTTATTGCCAGAATATTAGATGTGGTATCCCTGATGATAAAAAAGATTAAGAAATTAAATTTGTTTCTAATATTTTCTGCATGTTTGGATTTTTCTACCTGGAACATACTTAATTTTATAATCCATAAATAGCTTAGTGAAAAATGGAGGGAAATGACAGGCGAGCCTTTTAAAGGCTACAGTAGAAAATGACATGGAAAAGGAAAAATGAGTGTCAGAAAATGTTGTGCTTCTCCTTTTAGGGGGCTGGAGGACCTAGCATAAAGTCATTTAAGCTCTCAATATTGCTGCTACTTGTGAATTCTGCTCTCGTTTTTAATTCATGGGAAAAAATTAGATTTTTATTACTCACTGTCAACTTCTCATTTTCTGCTTTGTCACCTTGACCCTTCTGACATCTTCCTCCTTTCTTTCCACTACATTTCTCTTAGGATTCAGAAACAAACTTAACTGAGGTCTGGTTAGAGACTCCAGGCACTTGGGCATTCCATTTTGAAAACGTTAAATCTCACCATAGGAAGACATTTATTCTGATCAAACTCTAAAAAAAAAAAAAAAAAAGTGAAATCAATCCCTTCCTGGTGTGTATTTTTAATTCCATGACAAATACGTTAGTTTTTTCTATTTCAGCCTACTAATAAGGAAATCTTAGGAAACCATTTTCCCTTACCAATATTATTTTTAGATAATTAATTATATCAGAATATTAATGTTTCATGGGTGATTCTTAAGGACTGGCTTTTCTGCACATTAAACTTCATTTCTCAGAGTTCTGGTGATTTTTTATTTTCTTTTTCTCTATAACTTTGCATGGATGACACCCCCAACTCCAAACACTTGGAACATATCATAAATTAGATAAAGAAAAAATTTCTCCAGTAAAAGCTAATAGTACACAACATAGGTTTTGTGGGCCTCCAGTCTCTTTTATAACTGCCCACATCTGGGAACTGTAGCCTAAAAGCAGTAGATAGAAAACTGTGATTTAAAAGCATGGATAATACATAAATATACAGTCATAGTTGTTTTCAAATAAAACATTGTGGACACTGAAATTTGAGTTGTACCTGATTTCCCCATATTAAGAAATATTAATCTTCTTTTAATATTTTTTCACCGTTGACAATTATAAGAACCATTTGTTAACTTGAGACTATAAAACAAAACAAAGCAAACAAACAAACAGAAACCCGCAGATAGGAATTAGTTACCAAGCCCACTTTTCCTAACCTCCCACCATATATCTAGTGGGAACACACTTAAGTGATGGAAAAACATCAGGTTTCTGCTGAGGGTAAGCCTTCATCCTGGCCCTCCAGTGGCATTCTTTGGACCCTTTGCTTCATTGTTACCTGAATATGAACATATTCTCCTAAATCTATCATCTAAACTTTACTGTGTGTGAGATGTTAACAACAACCAAAAAAAAAAATGGTATCAATTCTTTACAGTTCCTCCTCTTAAGAGATGGAAAAGGGAGAGAAGACTCAAGCAAGCTGCCAACAGACTATGTCAAAAGCCACATTGTTCCAATTTAGCCTTTGCCAGCTTCTGCTCTCACTCATGGAATCGTGCTGGGAATATCACTATATACCTTCCTGGAAGATGAGAAACCTCTTGACAAGTTCATCAAACCATGAGAAGTTAAGGGGTCAGAAGTCCAAGTCAAACAAATCTGTCAAGGATGAGAAACATTTCAGGTTGTAGCATGAGAGCAGAGGACAGCCCAGAAGGCTTATTAGCCAATAAACAGGAATTTTGAGGAAAGAGAGATGGAAAATATTTTTTAAAAAGTTACAAAAGCATTTCTGTATAAGGACACCCATCTCCTGGTTGAAGAGGTCCACTGAGTGACCAAAGTCATGATGGCAATTATATCCCCACTTATATACATCCAATCATTCAGAAAATATGAGGATAATAGAAACCATATGAAGGATTTGGACAGCAGAAAATAGTTATTAGCAAAAGAACAAAAGACACCAATGGAATTGAACTTATCAGCAACATTACATGAAGTCTGACAACATCAACCAATGTTCTAGGAGAAAATGTTTTATCCTAAAATGCAGGTGAATTCTCAGTGAATTATGCAGGTATACTGCAGACATTTTCTTCACATTGCCTGAGGATATGCACAAGTAAAACAGGAAAGAGAAAGAGGTGGGATTTAGAATTGGATCCAATCAGGAAAATGATGAAAGAAGGTCCCAGATGTCAACAAGGCAGCAAACTCAAAATAACTAGGCCAATATTAAAGAAGGAGTCCTGGAATTTCCAGGAAGGATTTTTTTTTTTCCTAGGAAATTAAGGGAATCTCTACTTCTCTACTTAGGTGATGGAATTTTACTAGTTATGGGGAAAAGTAGAACACGACAAGAAACCCCATCTACCCTTATGATCTAGTTTCAATAATTAACATGTGACCAATCTTTGCTACATTTTCACATAAGTCTTGTCAGGAAATTAATTGATAATATCTAAAATATGGAAAATGGTATATTATTTACATATTGAGATAATTAGCTTGAATGCTAAGCTATGATTTACAAACTGGTTGCCATCAGAAAAAATATTAAAAATCAGAAGGGAAAAAACAGTATTGTTTTCATTATATGCCCTGGAACATTTACTATTTTAAGAACAATTATGTGTATGGTTGATGAAAACTTATGTAGCAATTAAGATATAATTAGTATAATTATAAATATAAAGTATAATGAATGAAAACCAAGTCAGTTTTGCAATTTATTCCAATTAGTGATAAGGAAATTGAAGTAGTAAAACATTAAGTGATTTTTTTTTTTACAGTAGCAATTTAGAAAGTTAGAGGCATGACACGCCATAAACAAATTTCAAACTACTGGTCAATCATCCCATCATTTGAGAGGAATGATATAGCTAATCTTATTGCTAGGGATTTATCTTGGGTTTTGTGAGACAGTATAAAAAGAAAATAAGCAATTATTTACAAGTTTGGCAAATATCTGGTTATATTACAAACTTCATGATGTACAGAATATCCAACAGACACATACTTGGTGAAGAAATAATATTCAATGTTTTCTTTCCCAGCATTGAGGATTGAACTCAGTAGTGTTCTATCAGTGAGCTACATTCCCTAAATTGCCCAGGTTGGCCTTGAACTTGCAGTTCTTCTGCCCCAGCCTCCTGAGTAGCTAGGATTACAGGTAGGTGCCATCATGTACAATTATTCAACATATTTTCAGGTAATTTTCTAGTTATTAAAAAAATTACTATAAAAAAAGATAGTCCTTTATCTCTTGAAAAGCAGCTGTATAGCAAGTTTCATTCAATTTTATGAAGATTAAAAGTTTGAACAAGAGAAGACTCATTAAAAACTATCAACTATCAGTGGATTTTTGTTTCAATATCAGAAATTTTTACAAATCATATTGAAAGCAGAGAACTCTGAGTTTGGTTATCCTTGACATGGTATCTTAGGTGGGATTTTTTTTTTTAAAGCAAGAACTAAGACAAGAATTATTGTTGAAGTGCTAAAATGAAAGGTATGTTCAGAAGAAAGAAAGGAAAGGAAACAGGACAGGGAAGCTAAGAACCAAGTGATATCAGCAAGAGTCTAGATTCTTTCTGATCTCCTGGGGAGTTCTAGTAGAAGTAGGGATTGTGCCAAAGTTCATCCCACCCAGAGTCAAGGGTACGGATCCTCTTTTATACCCTTAGGGACTCCTTGGTGAGGTCAGGGGCTCCCCTTCGATAGAAGGAAATTTTAGACCAGAGAAAGGAGGAAGTATGAGCCTTTCTCAGCCACAATTTAGAGCTTCAGTAGGATAAGTGCAATAATCTAACTGGGAGCTGAGTGGGTCACTGATAGCAACCACTGACACTGGCTTCTAGGAACAAGAGATTTCTAATCAAACTAACCGTTTGAATACAAAGGTAACTATGGCTACATTTGAACACTGCTAACACTGTTGTTTTGCTGGGAGTTTATAGGTCATGCTCCTACTTTTAAAAGACCACTAATAATACCACATTCTCCATATGGATTATTCATAGAGCTGAACAAAAGATTACTTTTAAAAATAAATGATTTCCCATAATGAGGTTGGTGCTCTTGCACAAATAAGTTTATTTCTATGAGTCTTCCCCACCCTCCTATTTAAAAATTTTGTCTACATATAAGGTTTGCAACATAATATCATTGTATACATATAGACAGTGAAGTGGCTACTGTAGTGAATTAGATTAACATATATCATCTCACAGTTACTTTTTTTGTCACAAAATCTAGTTATTTAATGAAAATCCCTAATACAATTTTAAAAACATTATTCCTCATTGTAAATTGAATATTTATATTTGTTCATCTTACTCATGTGCTGTTTTGTATCCATCAGCCAACTAGTTCTTGATTTAAACTAATTCTTAATTTACTCTTTGTCTACCCCCTATAGAAATAAGGACTCTCTGTCGATGCAAGCTCTCAGTACTATTCCTGGCCTAAAGTGAATAGAATCCAAATAGTTAACTCTAAAAATAACAGGTTTAATATGGTATTAGCCCAAATCTTCATTTATTAGAGAGTTCCCTGGATTAAAAAAAAAAAAAAAAAAACTTGGGGTGGGGGTGCTAGGCTGAAGAAAGCTGATTTTGGATGTTGTGTCACTAAACTTTATCTGCTAGGAAGTGGAAAGAAGATAAAAACTCATGTTTTCATAATTGTAACAGGTTTATTGAATCCCAATCAATATATAACAAACTGCATATACTAAAATTTCATAATTTAGTATATTTTTAGATTTTGAATATGAAACCAAGACAAATAAAATCAGGATCACATCAAGTCAATAACTGTATCCATTACTCCAAAGAGTTTACTTATACCCACTTGTCATTCCATCCTGTGCCTTCCTGTGTCTCCTAGAAATACAGCTGACCTGCCTTGTATCAATATATATTATTTTCGTTTTCTACAATTTTGTAAAAGTGACATTGTACAGTATGAATTTGTTTTTTTAATTTTGTTTTTCGGGTTTTTTGTTTGTTGTTGTTTTTTTTGTTTGGCTTCTTTCTCTCTGTATAATTAGTTTAAAAGATTTCTCTGACAAGCTGGGTATGGGGGTGCAGGCCTACAATTTCATCAGCTTGGGAGGCTGAGACAGGAGGATGGCAAATTCAAAGGCAGCCTCAGCAACTCAGCACAACTCTAATCAACTTAATGAGACTCTGTCTCATAATGAAAAAATAAAAAGGGTTGGGATGTGGCTCCGTGGTTAAGCACCCCTAGGTTAAATTCCCAGTAAGCCCCCCAAAATATTTTTCTGACATTGTTATATGTATCAACAATTAATTTAATTTTCATTTCTAAATAACATTCTATTTTATACCAAAATTTATTTCTCTGTTTTCTTATTGAGAGGTGCTCCATGCTATTTCCAGATTTGGGCTATTAGAAATAGTTTCCTGATGGCCACTGAGTGGAAGATGGGATTCCAGTTGCTCCATGGTTCAGGAGTCAAGCAACAGGAATACTGCTTCTCAGCAGGGTGGGTGAAAGAGGGAATTAACTGAAAATATCCAACAGAGACTCCTAGAGATTCAGAAATTGGGTGCCTTTAACAAAGTGCAAGAAAGTGTACATTGGAACCAAAGGAGTTATTGGGACTGGTCTCCACAGAGCGGAGGAATCACACAAGCAGAGAAAGAGAAACAGAATAGACCTATTTGGCATGGAAAAACTGGTCGACCAGAAAAGCAGTCTGAACTGAGCTGATGGGGAGGCTGCACAGGGAAGTGATATTTGAAGAGTGCTTTGTTTCTCAAGTGGCAAATGTAGAACTAATGCAGGGGCTACATTGGAGGAGGCCCTGCTGCAGTTTGAAGATCACAGCAAATACTGTCATACAGTTGGTGCAAAAGCCTACTGTGTGGCCCAAAATATACCTAGCAGAATGTGAGTGAAACAGTCACAGAGAAGATTCTACCCAGGGAAATTCAAGTCAGATATCAAGGGGAATGCAACTCACTTTCTTTTGATTCTGGCTTAAAGACCAGCTGAAGAGGCAGGCATGATGATTACACTCAGGGTCTGAGCCTAAGATGGCCATATTTGTGGAATGCAGAGTATTATGGACCTGTGGAGAGTTAGCTTCCCGGCCCTTTTGAGAACATTTGGGAGGCTCCTGAGACCCAAATTCCCAGCAGATAACATATTTTTGGACACAAAGCAACTTTTAACAAATTGTTTAAAAAAAAATAGCATGATTCCTTGTATAGTACCTGATCACAATGGAATGAAGTTAGAAATTAGTACCAACACACACACACACACACACACACACACACATGCTATATGAACACATGTATAATGAACAATATACTTTTGAATGATGAATAGGTGGTAAGAGAAATCTTGGTAGAAATTTAAAAATTCTTAGAATCAAACAAAAATAGTGATGATACCAGAACCTCTAGGATACTGTGAAGGCAGTTCTAAGAGGAAAATTTATATGAGTGCTTACATAAGAAAATCAGAGAGATCCCAAATAACCTACCAAAATCTGCTGTTCGACCAGTGCTGGCTTCATGAAGGAAGGTTCGATTCATGAGAAATTTCTAGGGAGTTTTAAATTAAAGAGACAAGACTCTTATTACCTTTAATACCAGCTCCAGAACGGCTTCCCCTAGCTCCAGCCTCCAGCCACCTAATGCAGTAGCGAGGTTTACAGAAGAGACTAGTGAGATATATATATATATATATATATATATATATAGAGAGAGAGAGAGAGAGAGAGAGAGAGAGAGAGAGAGAGAGAGAGAGAACACGCCCCAGGGAGTGGGCTTTTATTGGGGAGTAAAACATTCCAGGGAAAATCCCATCCAATGAAGGTTAAGGGGGGGGTGGGGGGGTGGGGGGGTGTGCAGCATCCCAAGGTCAGAGGCTACGATTCGGTCTTCGGGCAGTGGCCAGACACACCTCTGCACAGGACAAGCCTTCAGACCTGGGAAAGGGTGGGGAAAGCTCTAACACAGCTGAGTCCAAGCGCCTCTCACCCAGCCAGGGAGGTAACTCAAATCTCACTCGAGGATGGCCTCCCACACCAAATGATGCATCTCAAGGCCCTTGAAAAACAAGAAAATTAAACCAATTTCAAAACCAGTACAAAGAAGAAAATAGTTAAGATTAGAACCAAAGCAATGAAATAGAGAATAGAAAAAATTCAAAGTATCAATGAAACAGAGTTGGTTCTTTGAAAATATAAATAAGATTGATGAACCCTTAGCCAAATTAACCTAATGAAAAAGAGAGAAAACTCAATTAGTAAAATCAGAAGTTAAAAAAAAAAGGAGAAATTGCCATATACATCACAGAAATCCAGAGGATCATGAGGGATTATTTCGAAAACATATACTCCAATGAATTGGTAAACCAAATAGAAATGGATACATTTCTAGACATACTTGACCTACCAAAATTGAATTGAAAGGGTATAGAAAATCTAAACAGACAAATATCCAGCAATGAAATAGAAGCAGAAATAAAAACATTTCCAACAACAACAACAAAAATCTCAGGATCAATCAGATAGATTCTAAGCTGAGTTTTACTAGAACTTTAAGGAAAAACTAATAGCAATGCTTCTCAAATTATTCCATGAAATAGGAAGGAATGGAACACTTCTAAGTTCATTCTCTGAAGTCAATATCACACTCATATCAAAACCAAATAAGGACATGTTAAGGAAAGAAAACTGCAGACACGTATCCTTGATGAAATTAGATGCAAAAATCCTCAATAAAATATTAGTAAGTGATATTAAATGACATATTAAGAACACTATATGTCATGACCAAGTTGGTTTTATTCCTAGGATTTTAAAGATGACTTAACATATACAAATCAACAAATGCAATTCACCACATGAATAGAATTAACAACAAAAATCACATTCAAAAGCTGTAGAGAACAATTTTGACAAAATTCAGCACTGATTCATAATAAAAACACCGAATAAACTAGAGACAGAGACAAATTTCCTTAGCATACATAATAAAAGCTATTTATGAAAAACCCCAAACCAAAATCATAGTGAAGGAGGAAAAAACTGAAAGAATTTCCTTGAAAATCCAGGAAAAGACAAAGATGCGCACTCCTACCACTACTATTCAATATAATACTAGAAAGCCTGGCCAATTAGACAAGTGAAGGAAATAAAAGGGAAGAAACAAAATTATCACTCACTTTATGACTCATTTTTGTAGCAGGAAGGAGCCCAATAGCACATAATTTCAAGATTTCATCATGCTCTTCAGAACAGTGTGGCATTTAAAACTTTTAAAATTGTTTATTTCTGAAATCTTCCATTTACTCCTTTCCGACACTCATTGACCATGGGTAGCCATATCTGTAGAAAGTGAAAGTTGATGTGGGGTGGAGAACTATTTTACTTCAGCTTAAAAGAATAATGTGAGGTGCCAAGAAAGGATATTGGGGTAAAACCTGTGGCAAATAGGTCTTGAGAGTTTTAAAACTAGATATGAAAAATATTTCAGTGAGTTTGAATGGACATTTAGAAGACTATATTTTTTTACTTAAATCTTGGAAACTGATTATGAAAGAATTAGCAATAAACTTAGTTTCATTCAGCTTTTTCCATGCTGTGACCAAAATACCTGATGAGAACAATTGGAGGAGGAAATGTTTATTTGGAGACTCCTGGTTTCAGAGTTCTCAGTCCATAGATGACTGACTCCATTGTTCTGGGCTCCCAATGAGGAGGACATCATTGTGGAAGGTTGTAGTGGAAGAAATCAGCTCAGGACATGAAAACAGGAAGCAGTAAGCAACAGATTTCCCTCACTATGGACAAAGTATATACCCCTAAACATGCCTCCAATGACCCACCTCCTCAGGTCACATCCTACCTGCCTATAGTTGCCATGCAGTTCATACCTATCAATGGATCAATGCACTGATTAGGTTAAAGCTCTCATAACCCAATAATTTCACCTCTACATTTTCTTACATTGTCTCATATATGAACTTCAGACACCTCATGTCTGAACTGTGACAAACTTATAGCATATATTTGGTGCCTACTCAAGTGATATTAACTGAGCAAAAGTAAAAAAAAAACAAGAATATGGTCTTTAACTTTATATGAGCCATTGGAAGAAGAACAATGGCTTAGCAATGGTAGATAGCTATTTAGTGATTGAATTTAGGTTGAACAAAAGAACAGTGCTTCTTACCACCTAGGCTGTGCTTATTAGGTATGGATGCCCATATCATGTCCAACTTTCTAATGTAAATAATGCTAACATTTAAATAGTGGTATCCAAGCATCCTTACATAGGTATAGTTTATGTGACTAATATTTGTTTGGCATTTGCCCTCATGCTTGCATGGTAGAGCTTTGCTTTTCTCCCAAAAAAAGGAATCATTACTTTAAAATACCTTGAATTTGTTGGAGGAGGTATCAAATTTAGTGTAACTTTTTAAAAATTATATTTTTGGAGGTCACATTAAAAGGAATAACTTAAAAAATATTCTCCTATGTAATCACAACATTTAATTGGGTTTTTACAAGTCTACTTTGATATGTAGATAAGATGGGCATCTGGGAATAATTCTTACATAAACATATACATCTTCATGTCATGAATCTGCAGAAAATGAGGCAAAAAATGAATCATGTGCTCAAAAATGACCAGTGACATTTATGGGTGTAGTCTCCCCAACTTCTCTTTGTGACATCAAGGAAATCCATCCAGTTGAAGATTGCTTTGCTATGATATACAGCCCACCATGAGACCCTGTTCAGAAATTCTTGCATGTTTTCATCTCTAAGAGAATTTATGGAAATTTAATAGGGAAAAAAGAATTAAGAATAGAAATATGTATACCAGACTAGAGGAGATTTTAAAACCTTGTTCTCATTACTAGTAACCATAATCCCACTAGAATAAGTATGAAGATGTGAAACTAAAAGTTCTATTTTTTTACCTGAATGCACTGTTTTTTTTTTGTTTTTTCTCATTTTGCATGGTGTCATATTTACATGGGACTTTAAAAACTTATCTTTTGTTAATTCACAATAATTTATAACAAAATCTATATCAGATTGAAACATATTCAGTTGTCAATAGTAGACCTAGTTGAAAAACAAAAGTGGCAATTTCCTACAGTTCAAGCTACTACTAAAAATACTGAGCAAATTGTATAGGTGTTAATGCACTACAAGATCCAAAGCAAACGAACCACTAAAAACTCTTGATTATTTAACAATTAAGTTTTCCTGAACTTAGAATAAGCTATGTATTTTCTAGCGCTAGAGTGAATAAGAACCTAACACAAAAATGTGATCCTGTTAGGATTTATAACGTAATAGCACCAAATTTATGGATTAAATTATAGTTGGCATGTTTATATAATGAGTATTTTTATTCATTCGCATGATTTATCGCTCTATTTAAACACTTCTCAATAGTTTTATATCCTCAACAAAGGTCTTATGCTTCATTTGCTAAATGCATTTCTCAGTACCTTATTTCTTTGATGTTTTAGTAAAGGGTAACATTTAAATATCATATTTTCAAATTTTTTGTTTCTGGATCATATTTAAAAAAATTAATACCTTTATTGTCTTTTTATCACCATAATTTTCCACGTTTTAATTAATTGCATTGATTTGTTTGCTTAGATTCGTAGATCTTTAGATGTGTAAAATTACAATATATCTTTATGATAAAAGCATATGTTTTACCTTTATATCCTTATATATTTTGTTTATTACTTTATTAAGTAAACATGTGTTTATTTTACTGAGATTATTTTTACTATATTTATTATATATTTTTGAACGGGACCTCTTTGGGCAAGTCAATTATTTCTGTTGGAGTTCAAAAGATTCTTAACTTCTCTTCTCAGCAGTTTTAGGTGGGGTCATCTGGAGTGTGATGCTCCGCCCTCTGGATGGCCAGAGTTCCTGGAGGCAGGGTTTAGGCTTAGGTAGATTCTTATTAGGTATGGATGCCCATATCATGGCCAACTTTCACTGAAGACCAATTAACTGGAGATTTTAAATCGGCACACCTTCTGGGCCCTGTAATTTCTTGTCCACCCCTGGAAGACTGTCTCTAGGGATCTCCTCTGGATTCCACTCATGTGGTAGGGAGCCAATTCTTAGTCCCCTACATCACCTGCAGACCCCACGTTTCCTATCTTGGGTTCAGTCTCCAATCTCTCCCACCCCACTTTTCTGAGTTCCCAGCCAGAGGCATCTTTCCCAGCCAGTCCTGCAAGAAGCTGGATTGGAGGGGGGACGATAGAGCTGGGTGGGTTTTCATGACCAGTTCTCCCCTGTGTAAAACTCTCTCCATGTTTGATTTTCCCCTGGTCACTTAAGCACACTCTGTGTTGTGCAGTGTGGTATTTAGTAGGACTGTATTTCGAGCCAAACTCAGGTTTGACAGGAATCAGCTCCCTCCGTGGCCAGACTGCAAAATGGTTCCTTCCTTTGTCCTCTACATGTCTTCTGGAGAGATGGTGGCTTCTTTCAAGCACAAGGATATTGTGCTGCACGTCTCTCAGGTTTGTTGGGCAATGTCTTTGATCTCTAAACACTCTGTACCCAGACATGCCTCAGGCCTCCCCCAAATATGGGTCCCTTTAGTTCACTTAACCCTCCACTCTGCTCTTGGAGGAACCACTTATGCGTCCAACTCGGCCTTGGAAGCCGCCATGCTGCTGGGGATTTCTTCCTTATTTTATTATATCCAACCTCCTGAGTCCCTGATCTGCTTTGAATGTCCAGTTTTGAATTCCAGTTAAGTTCCCCCACCCCTGCTTTGTTGTTGTTGTTGTTGACCCACATTGTGGAGAAGCTGCCTCTCTGATTTCTTGGTTTCACGTCATGGAGCAGCCAGGAAGGTGACCTTCTCTATTCCACCATCTTATAAAACACTTTATTGGATATTCTGAACTTGCTTACATTTAGATATATGCATCTATGTAGAACATAGAAAGAAAGGAAGGATGGAAGGATGGCTGAATAGATAATTTTTCAGTTATGTAATACCTAACAAACCAAATGTAGTTTCTGAACATCATTTTGTGCGAAAGGGACAAAGGCTCCTTGAAGAAATGGACATTGAATTCTGGGGCTGAGTCAGAAACAATATAAGTGGGGGATATCTCATTGCTCTCATTGACTGAACTTGGTCTCCCTGAGAGTTGACAGCTACTATTCCTGAGTACTTTATAGTTGTCAAAAGCTATACTAATACCACACTAAGTTCTTTACTGCCTTTATTCTACAGCATATGGATCTTTAATTCTGCCTTATTGGATATAGAAGTAAGATTGAAGAGATGCTTGTGAAGTCAAAGACCACACCACTCACTGGAATCTCATGCAAGAGACTTATTGTCTGTAACATGAGGCAAACTGACAAGGCTGTCCCTCCCAGGGGAACGACAACCAGTCACAGAGCAGTTTTATAGCCTGCAAGAGGAATTTCATAAACTGCTTAGGAGTTGCATTGTAAGCTGGAGTGGGGTTGGCCTTTAGTAGGCACTTGTTCTTATGGGAAGTTAAGCAGCCTCAGAATTGCCTCTAGATAAAATGGCTCCCAAAATAACATGGCGAATCTGAAGCCAATATCGATCTGATGCCAGTGCTGATCTGATGCCAATAAAGATCACATGAGCAAAGTAACTTTCTGAGCTCATACAGATAATAAACTGAGGAGACCACAATTCAAATACAGGCCCATGATTTTGGTCAATAGACTTGTTTGGAAGTTATCTATTGTTTGATGTTAGATGCAGTTTCCATTCACAATAACTCTGTGGTGCCCATGGTCTTCATCTTCCATTTATATTAAAATTATAGTCTTTATTTTGTCCAGATAAAAGAACTGTGCATAAAGGAGAAAAAGTTTCTCTCCTTACCCATTGCAAAGTTCCTGAGTACCACCCCTATAACAAAGGTCAGAGTAACAACAGAAAATCATACACATTCATTTAACACACATTTTACATGACACAGGATTCTTCAGAAATGAAGACTTGAAGACCCAGGGAAAATGGTGTGTTGTTCTGTTTGGGTGGGATGAGGAAGGGACAGTTGTCTAGAGTATGATTGGACAAAAACAGGGCATGAGCTAATGGTAAAAAGTTGGGAGGAACTTACAATTTGTTCAGATTCTTCTCTGTCCCTGCTGTCATTGCTTTCTCCTGGGCTTGGGTGGGACAGCCTTCACAGGAGGGGGTTGGAGGAGGAGGGAAGAAGCAGGTCACAGAATGACCTTCCTAGGTTTTTATGACCTTTTCAGGGAAAAGCCCAGAAGGTCAGAGAGAGCCTCCTGATTTTGCTGTTTTCTCAAAAGCCAAGGAGTCACATCAGACCTAGTGTTCCCTGTCTCCATCAAAAAAGAGGTGATAATGAGCTCAAAACAGTTGCTGCTTTCTCAACCTTTCTCCACACCACACACTGGAATGCCCTCAAACAAGCAACCTATCCTCATTCTGACATAAGCCTCCCCTGTTCAAATCGAGCTCAAATAACTTCTTCACCATTAAATCTCTCTTAAATACTGCAAGCAAAAATTGTTCTTTCTATACTCCTTCCAAAATTTCTGTCTACACTTTTAAAATGTATTTCTCCTTGCTTCATAGTTGGCCAGAACCTGTTTCCCCAACTGCATGACTCGATGGTTTGTGGCTATGTCTTTTCCTCTTTATGTCCCTTATAGAACAAAGCATGATGCCTTCTTCAAGAAATGAAATCCAGAATATAATGGAAGCATAGTTCTGCTTTTCTGAGAAAAGTCATCACCTCTCAGGGGACTAAAGCCTGAGGTTTATTCCCTACTCACGTGTTTTTCTCCACATTATCTTCTCTATCACAGTCTGAATATCTGTTTTTGTTGTTATTCCCCAAGTCTTTCTGAAACACTCACTTATCACAGCATCCTTTTCAAACATCCTCTCATGCTTTTCTTGACCTTGTTGGATGAGTGCTATCAGTTGACTTGTTTTCATTTTCCCCTTATCTCTGAGTTCCTTAAACTGGTCCAGGAATTCTTGCCTCATTTTTCTTTATTTGATATAGATAATCTTGTCATACTTTTAAAAAAAAACAACTTTCAACTCAATTTTTATATAAATCACGCAGAAGTCTTTTCCCCTCTATATTTTAGACACTATTACACTTGCACCTCCCACTAAAAATTGCTCGGCAGATTTGTTTCTTCTCTGTACAAACTAATCTCTTCTTGCTTTCTAAATAAAAAGCCAGAGTATTTGGTGAAGCCTGATCTCTGTGTGCCAGGATTCTAGCTCTCATTTCATGCTTCCATTCACTCATTCTAACACAGAGCCAGGTAGCCAACTGCACTGGGAGAGTTCACCTGTCTTATTTTTTCCCCCAGGTTATCATCTTTTCTTATATTCACAACCTAATTCAGTAAGGAAATGAATGACGATATGAAATTCATCTAGCTTCTTGAATCCCACAACGCCCACCCGCTCTTTCCCAGAATACTTAATTTGCCTCGCCCTGGATGTGATCAGGGGAGCTGCAAAAATCTCTTTTTGCCACTCCACTTGTTCAGTCTACCTTGTACACCTGGATATCCTGACCCATATTGCTGGCTCATGGGAACCCTGATCCCAGGACTCTGGTCTCTGAACTGCACACCTGACTGCTTCCAGCCTTCTGTACTTTCTAGGATCTTCCCACACTTGATGGTATTCTGTTAGAGAAATAGTTAGATTTATTTTTCTGAACTTTGAAAGTTCTCGAACGTTCACCTTTGGCTTTTCTTCTTCAGATGAATCACTCTGCACCCTGACGGCACTCTCCTCTGGTCCTGTGAGTTGAGTTACTGCAGTGTGTGGAGTCATCAGGCAGCTTCTCCAACACTCCTCACGATATGCTTTCCATTTTTTCAAGTGAGTCAAGTTCATCAGATTTTTGTAATAGCTGCTGGAAGGAGGAGAGGGAGGAAGTTTATACCCCTTTTTCAGTTGCATAAACTGAGGTTCTAACATGGATATCAAATTTTTGAATATTATGCTTCTTCAGATGCTACAGCAAGACAGGAAACCAGGCAAATGCCAAAGATGTCAAAACTGAAACTTATTTCTATTTTTATGCCCAGCATTATAATAGAAACCTGGGTTTGCAATAGAATGAACACATTACTTCTCTGTGCCTTAGCTTTGTCACCTGCACAATGGAGCTGGTACAATTAATTATCCACATCCTTTGCTGGAAAAAATAACTACATTCATACATGTAAAACACTTAGGACAACAGCTAGTGTACTCAGTGATTGTTGTTGTTGTTGTTGTTGTTTTGTTTTGTTTATGTGTTGCTGAGGATTGAACCCAGCTCACACGTGCTAGGTGAGCGCTCTATCACTGAACCACAATCTCAGCCCCTCATGTACTCAGTGTTAACTATTATTATCTAAATAAAATAAAATCATGTTTCTTAAAATGTATCCCTCTTGTGATATGCTTCATACTTTCAGCAGTGACCCTATTTAAATCTTCTAAATTACTAAACTTAAGCATCCACAACTTGTTTATCTACATTCATCTGTCAGTAGTAGATCTTTGAGACACTTTTTACATCCATCTCTTCCTCTCTATCACCTGTACCACTGTAAAATTAAAGTACATACTAATATAAAATAGCATAGCATATTGATATTATATAATAACTTTATCAACACAAATATAATTTTAATAAATGATACATAATATAAATGTTATTAATGAATATTTGTAACTATGACTGTGGAAATCATGATGCATACATTGAAGGTTTTATCTACAGACACACCCACCATATAGACAATTCACATGTTAATGACACATTTAAAGCAGTTCTTCATCATGAAGTGGGAGAAAACTTTGATTTGTTTCTGGAATTATGCAACAATTTGCAATCTCCATTTAGGCAACTCTGGAAATCTTTCTACGGCTCAGCAGTTGGTTCCACAGTGTCAGAAAAAATTGTGACCATGAGGAGAGGCTAGATTTTGCAGTGTTAAACTCCAATATTGTGGAGCCTTCCAAAATTAAGGTTTTATTTCTTGTTTCTTCTAGAAATTCAGGATGAGTTGGTTGGGTGCTCAGCCCCTAGATGTTCCTATTCAGGGATGCAGATTAACACAGAGCTGACCATCAAGAAGACAAAGAGGAATGAAGAAAAGGGAAGGGGGGGATAGAAAAAGGAAAGACAGTGTAATGAATGTAAAATAATTTTCCTATGGACATATCTGAATACACCATCGTGAACCCTACCATCATGTACATCCATAACAATGAGGTCCTAATTAGAATAAGATATATTCCAAGCTGTATAGTTATACCACCGCATTGTTTTGTAATAGCTGGTGAAAGAAGGAAGGGAGGAATTTTATACCCATTTTTCAGCTGATTCATATGTAACTAAAAAGAACCACTAAAAAAATTGCCAATCACTATGGTAAGAGGAAGAAAGCACTAAAGCAGCTTCCACTGGTAATTAAGTAAACCATCCCACAAGTAATACTACTCCACATCTGGCCATAACCCACTGGGCAGAAATTCTCACAGGATCCTAGAAATCCAAAGACAGTAGAAGAGCCAAACAAACCCATGTGAGGAGAAGGACAATAGAACAGACTTATGTGAATGTTAGATGGCTTTGTCCCATTATTAAGTTGGAAAATATGGATCTTGAGACATCTTCCATCAAAATATGTTTAAAAGACAGTTTGTATAAAATTCTTTTGGGTAAATAATGCTTCTAAAGCTCAGAAAGAAAGGTGGTCTCATCAAACTTTCTAGGAGACCTGTGAAAATCCCTAAAATCATAACATCAATTTGATCCTCTTATATTCTTCATCAATACATAATGTCTTCAAGCAGCATAGTCAGGCAGCCATATCACTAATTTTTTTGTGATCTTTTTCACCAGCCTTTAACCTAGAAATCCACATTGCTAACCTCATGTGAGATACCACCTTTATATTTGGATTAAAACATGGACCAAACTTTTACCTCCAGTGTGTTCTTTACCTCTGATATGTTATTGTCAATAGTGGCCATTACAAATATCCTTGTATATGTAGCCCCAAATGCTCTTTTCCTCCTGTGAGACACTCTTCCAGACTTCCCTCAGTATTACCCCTGTTGTCATCTTTCTGTGGCACAGACATAACCACCATTCTTAAAATTTTCTGTCATTTCCTTTAACCTTGTGGAAATATTCATAGGTTTTCCACCAACTCACTTTTTCTCTCCATTTGTCTGGTCTTACCCCCTGCACACAAATTCTATAGGGAGAAGATGCTTATTACTCCCTTTACTCTTTCTCTGATCTGTGGCTCATACTTTGCTCTTCTTGAGGAAAACCATATAAAAGGAGAGCACATGTTTGGAGTCAATCTGAGCTGATTTTAAATCCACACCAATTCTTAGTGAATGAGCACTAGTGTTCTGTAAAATGGGAGGGCTATTTTTCTGAAATGTTGCAAATCTAGTTGGTATTAAGATAGATGGATGGATGGATAGATAGATATAGATAGGTAGATAGATAGATAGATAACAGAGTGCCTGAAATAAACTTAACTACTCTACAAATCACATCCAAGGACTACCTGTGTCATACTCCATTTCCTTAGGATACACCTTGCAAACTTAGAAAACTCTACCTATTTTTCAAGAAATGGATCAAACATATTTTACTTCATTGATAGAATTTTTTCTAGTGTTCTAAACAGCCACTCTCTAGTAGTGTTTTCAAAATATATCCAGTACAGAAATGTGTATATGAAAGTATGCATTTCATTTACCTTTTGCAATTACACAATAAATGCAAGTTTATTTTCAAAAAATTGCGAAATACAAAAATTCTACTCATTTAAAAACCATTTTGATGTAATTCATTCAATGGTTTATATTTGACATCATCTTGCTAGTTACATATTTTATGAAGATTTTCATATATGCATTCAATTATAGAGAATATGTAGCAGAGCTCACATAATCACCATTCAAATTTACCAAGTGTTAAAATCTTGCCATATTTGCCTCAGACGATTTATGTCATGAAGTTGATTAAAATCTCCCTCTGGTCTCTTTACCACTCCTATCAGAGATGTAAGCAGTAGACTATTAATGATATTGCCATGTATATTCTTCTACATATCTTGTAGCAAATATCTTAACATATTTAAGTTGACCACATAATAATATGTGAAGTTACTGGAAAAGCTTATTATTAGATAGCACCAAAGTGTTTTTCAAAAGTGATTGTACTATCTTAGGTAAATACCCAATAAAAATGATTTGGTAATAAAAAAGTGATTGTACTAATTTATAATCCCAAAAGCAAGGTGTGAGATTTCAGTTGTTTTGTACACTTGCTAAATACTTTTGCATATGTTTCCTAACAATAAGACCATAACAAACTACCATACCCCAATAATTTTCTAATATGTGATTACTTTATAATGCATAAAATATTCAATTTTTTATAATGTATAAAATATTCAATTTTTTCTAATACATATTCTATATTCAAAATTTCTCAGTTATCCAAAGACGTTCTTCTTAGTTGTTTTGCATTTAAAAAGAGCCAGAATATATTCATTCATTTGCTACTGTCTTCTTCAGTTTTTTGATACTTAGCAAATGGAATGTAAATCCTTTGTTTTACTTTAAGATTTGTATTTTTGAAGAGTTCAAGAGAGTTGTCCATTAAAACATTTCATCATCTGAATACTCTCTGATTATTTTCTTGGTAAATTTAGCTTAACCATTTTTCCCCCAAGAATACAACTTGGGAAGGTCTGAATACAATTCATTTCACCATAACTGAAGGCACATGATCTCAATTTCTACTTTGTAAATGATGTTACAATTCATCCCTTAATTAATCAAGTATAATGGACATAAGAGTTCCCTACCATTTAGGGGCAGCTTTACCTATCTCTGAGATCCATTGAGAGCTGGATGATCACAGTTCATAGCTGTTCCACAAGGAATTGCCCTCAGCCAATGAAATGCTTCAGGTATACTTGAGAAGAAGGTGCATCCCCAGTTCAGAGTCCCAAATTCATAATTCTCTCTTTCTTGATTATGCTATGTAGCTCTTCAATTGCCTTGTTCCCTTTTGTTCAAATAATCTGAATTCACAATAACTTACTAATATATGTTTCTTAATGTGTGTCTCTTTCTAATTGAATCTTCTGTAGTCTCTCACAGGAGGTTGCTATTATATTTGGTGCATACATATTCAAAAAATATAAACATAAATATGTTCATTGTCATTTTTGTTTTTTTGTAAGCACAATGTGTTCTCTTTCATCATATTTAAGTGCTTTTGCCTTGAGTTATACAATATCAAGATCTGAATTCAAATTTTCTTACTTTATTTTATTAACAAATGGCAATATAACTGGTGAACATAAAGCTCCACATTTTTGCAGTGGAAAATTTAATGTTTCCACACATGTATCTCCCTGTAAAACCATCACCATAATCAAGATAATTAAGGTGTCCATCATCTTCACAGCTATATTTTCTTGATAATCAAATCTTTCCTGGGTACTTTATCTCTAGACATCCACTGATTTGCTTGCTGTCACTAAAAATAATTTTGTGTGTTTTTAGAATTTTCTAAAAGTAGAATTATACAATATATACTCTTTGCTGTCCACATTTTTTATGATTTAAATATGAGATGTCTTCCAAAAGCTGATGTGTGAGACAATACAAGAAAGCTTAGATGTGAAAGGACTGGATTATGATAACCTAATTAGTTTTAGTTAGGTTATGGTAACTAACCTTAGTTGTTCAAGTAAACACTAACCTAGGTGTTGCTGTGCAGAAAATTTTACAGATATAATTAAAGTCCCAAATCAATTTACTGTAGGAAGGTATAATATGGGTGAGCCTGCCTGAATCTGGTAGAACTTCTTAAAACCCTTTGCTCAATGGTAGAATCTTCAGTAATTATTTGCCCATTGTCCTCTGGCACCTATTGCCATAGGACCTAGAGTTTCACTCTATTTATATTAGTTCATTTTATGTTGCCAATAACACAATACCACTGGGTAAGTTAGAGAGAAAAGAGGTTTATTTTTTGTGAATGGTTCCGGAGGTCCCAGGTCAAGAGGTTACATCTGTCAATGACCTTCTTGCTGACTGAATGCCAAGGTGCCACAGGGCACTACATGCTAGGAGACAGGGAGTGTGTCCAGGTACATGTGTCTTCTGATATCTCTAACCTCTTATCACACAACCACCTGGATTCAACTGATTCTAATGACCTCGTCTAATTCTGACCAGTTCTCAAAGACTTCATCTCTAAACATCTTAGTCTGATTATTTTCACTTCATCAAATCTTTCATTGAGTATTAAATTTTAGCACATGAAACTATACGCCCAACAGAGCCCCATTTATGTGAAAAATCAGTATTTGATCCAAAATTCTTGAAGACTAAAGATTTCTGGAACTGTCTGTGCAGAATTCTCTTCTAGCATTCTGCTTCAAAATTCTCACCACCTCAGCCTCTATGAACTCTTCACTGTGCCTTTAACTCATCAAGATTGTTAAACTCTGTTTGGGTTCCCATCCATACTTTGAGGCTAAAAATGCTTCTAGGTTGTATTCTGGGACAATCAAAGGGCTCACCTCATTTGATTCTCTACTATTACGATCACAATCTTGGGCTTCATGATCCAGCATTTCAAAATTATTATTCCATATATTGTCTTAGTTTTCCAGTTGTTTATAGTAGAACGGTAATTGAGAAGTAATTCATGTATAATAGCTTGCATGTACCAGTTGCAAACACACAAAATTTATACTTTCTAATCAGCATGGCTCACTATATTTTCTAACCAGATAAAGTATATGCAACTCTATCTGCTTTCATCATGTTCTAATGAGGACTCCATAACCTGATAGTAATTTGGGGGTGTGTGTTTTCTATGCAAAACTAAAGATATTTTATTCACCTTTTCCAAGTGGTAGTTCTTTCATTAACATGGCTACAACTTCTTAACAAATTCTCTTATTTTAGTGATAATGTTAAATCTTTGCCTTCTTAAGTTACTATTTCAATTTCATTCTTACACAAACTCATAGACCTATTCTGTCCTGCTTTCAAGTTCAATGAATCATAACTGTTAATTTGTCTTCATTTTGCTCCTTTCATGTATTCTCCTAATCTCTTTGTCACATCACATTATTTCAATCATTTTTTTGTTACATCTGTTTCATATTGAATACCATGTACCTAGCTGATCCATCTCTTCGCCCATTTCTTTTTTAATCATGGATTAAAAATACCTTGCGAGCCAGCCATGGTGGCCTGAGGCAGAAGGATAGCAAGTTCAAAGCCAGCCTCAGCAACAGTGAGGTGCTTAGCAACTCAGTGAGATCCTGTCTCTAAATAAAATACAAAATAGGGCTAGGGATGTGGCTCAGTGGTGGAGTTGCCCTGAGTCCAATCCCTGATACCAAAAAAAAAAAAAAAAAAAAAAACCACACACACAAAAACCTTGAAAACAATCTATTTTATTGTTTTGTGCTTAATAAAATTCTTGATAGCATATATGATAGAGATACTTGTTAGAGAATGATTATAACTTTACTCTAATGCTATGTGTTTAGTATAAAATATTTGCATTTTATAACTATATTCATCTCTTTTTATTGCATAGATATCATGTTTAACCATGGTCTATTTTCTCAGTTGTAAAATGCAGATGAGTTTCCCCAAATTCCTAAGTCATGGAATCTCTGGAATATATATTAAAATGATCATTGTTGTCTTAAGCTTCTAAGTTATGGTAGCTTCGTAAGCAGCAATAGTAATTTTACTTATTTATTTATTTTCAGTGATGGAGTTTGAACCCAGGTTCTTATATAATCAATAGTAACTTTAAAATGTGTATACAATCAGTAAATCCAATTTACGTTATTATGTTTCCTCATTTATAAGTTAGGGTTAGTAATGACTATATTACAAGGCTTTGTAAAAATTTAATGTCATAGGAAGTACACTAGTTGAATGGCACATAGAAATTGCTTTGCAAAAAATTACATACTACATTCCCTATTTCCTCAAGTAAGTTCTGTTGTTTGTTGGTTGGTTTTTTGGACTGAGAATTGAACCCAGGGCTTCACATTTCCTAAGCACATGCTGTACCACTGAGTTGCATACATCTCCAGCCCAGGATTTACCTTTTCTTATTCTTCTTTTCTAACCTATCAGGGATCTTGTGTATGATATATATTTAAAAAGAAAGATTTCTTGAGCATCAGAGAAAATATGGGAAGAAACTTTAAAGAATCCTTCCTCTAGTTTGTCTACTCACTAAGGTTTTAATATAACTAGTAGAATGTCATTAACAAAAATTGTGTTAGAAAGTGAAACTAAATAAGTATTCACATAAAAACTCCTCAATGATAATTATTAGAGATGGGTAAATTTCTTATCTCAAGGTTTTGATTCATGTTTACCTAGGATAGTTTCGCCTTAATCAATAATGGGCTGCCGTTGTGAGAAAGCTTATTTTCAGAGTTCACATAAAGAATGCAATGCATTGGAAGTGCTTTTATTTAATAATTTCAAATAATGCTAACAGAAAACAAGCATTACAGACTGATGTGCAAGATAAGGTATGCATATGTTTTTATATGCCTTTCTTTCCTGTGTATCACAATGTTTATGTAGCCATTCTATTTCAGCACCTAGTTTATTCCTTTGTTCTAACAAATATATTCCATTATTGTACTTTTTGAATCATGCATCTGTCTTTTGTTCTCCTTATAATGTATGAGTTGTTGTGAGGCTTGTTGTGAATCTTGATTTTTTTTTCTCTTTTCTCCACAGCACAATTTAGTGATGGGTAAAACTAGAAAAAAAAATAAAAGAAAGGCATAAGTAGATTCAAGACCATTTGGTGAGTGATTAAAGTGTGGAGAGGGGTTTGGAATGGAAGAAAGTTTTATGATGACTCCCACATTATCGAGTTAGCAAAGAGAGTCTGTGTGTTTTCTGTGACAAGAGTTGATGATCAGTTATGTCTTGAAAAAGTTTTGCCTGTGGTGTTTCAGAGACTGCCCAGGTTCACATGGCGATTGATCAGGTGGGCAACTTAATGAAGAAGCTGATATGTGAAATAATGGGGGGAAACTAGAATGTAAGTAATAGGAGGTTACTTCGAAGCAAGTGGGATGTTTACTCTTATTAATGGGTTTGATAATAATGAAATGTTAAAAGCCCAGCAAAGAGGGTGAGTTGTACATATGGGAAAGAATCTTCATGTCCCTAGTGGTTACAAAGACCTATGATTGTCATTATGGTCTCCCACACTTTTACACTATGCTGACTTCTTCTGTGACATGCCAGTTTAGTTTGGCCACAGTCCCTAGTTGTTCAATTAAACAATAACCTAGGTGTTGCTGTACAGAAATTTTACAGATATAATTAAAGTCCCAAATCAATTTACTGTAAGTAAGGTATAATATGGGTGAGCCTGCCTGAATCTGGTAGAAGATCTTAAAATCCTGACTGAGTCTTCTCCAAGATATAGAAAATATTCCAGCTGTGAACCACAGCATCAGATCATGCCCATCAATCTGATGCCAAAAACATGCATTGGAGAAAAGATAGTATCTTCAACAAATGGTACTCGGAAAGCTGGAAATCCATCTGCAAAAAAATGAAATTAAACCCCTATCTCTCACTGTGCACAAAACACAACTCAAAGTGGACCAAGAAATTAAACCAGAGACTCTTCGTCTAATAGAAGAAAAAGTAGTCCCTAATCTTCATCATGTGGGCTTAGGCCCAACTTCCTTAATAAGACTCCTATAGCACAAGAATTAAAACCAAGAATCAATAAATGAGATGGAATCAAACTAAAAAGTTTCTTCTCAGCAAAAGAAACAATCTGTGAGGTGAACAGAGAGCCTACATCCTGGGAGCAAATTTTTACCCCTCACACATCAGGTAGAGCACTAATCTCTAGGGTATATAAAGAACTCAAAGCTAAGCACCAAAAAAACAAATAACCCAATCAACAAATGGGCCAAGGACCTGAACAGACACTTCTCAGAAGAAGATATACAATCAATCAACAAATATATGAAAAAATGTTCATCATCTCTAGCAATTAGAGAAATGCAAATCAGAACTACTCTGAGATATCATCTCACTCCAGTCAGAATGGCAGCTATTATGAAGACAAACAACAATATCTGTTTAAAATAATTTCTTGACCTGCTGTGAACAAAACAGCTGCAGCTTTTGACCTCAGGTTCCAGACTGTTTGTGTGACATTGCCTTACAGACTACCAGCCCTGTGAATTTTGGACTTGTTTAGCCAGACCTATAATCACACAAACCAATCTCTGGTGTAAATATATAAATAAGCAAATACATACACACATATAATAAAGCACACACAGAAATAATGTGTGTGTACATATACATATACATATGTATATATATATATATGTATGATTGAATATGATTATATATTATTTACACCTGCACACATACACACACACAAACAGGCAGGCAGATGCTCCTTGACTTAGACTTACTTCTCAGTAAGCCCACTATAAGTTGAAAATATTGTAAATTGAAAATTCATTTAATATGCCTAACAAAATATGTAAGCTTGGCTAGCTTAACAACACAGTATTTGTGGAGTATCATTTTTTCTTATGATTTCGTGGCTGATGGGGAACCTCAGTTCACTTGTGCTACCTAGCATTGCAAGAAAACATCATAATGCATTATCACTAGCCGCCCCCCCAAAGATCAAAATTCAAAATTTGAGTTATGGCTTCTCTTAAATGCATATTGCAAAAATCATATGTCAAATCATAATGATGGGTCAGAAACTGCCTATGTATGTATGTGTGTGTGTGTGTGTGTGTGTGTGTAGCATATGTACCATGTCATACATATGGGCATATGGTCATGTACATCATATTATTCTTATTTCTCTGGTTGAATCTGATATATATATATATATATATATATATATATATATATATATCTTATATTTTACACCTTAAGGTTCCTAAATTTCCTTTTCTATCATCTTACTCTCTTGGTAATATCAAAATGATTAAACCCACAACTTTTAATAAATTTATAATGATATCTATTTATAATCTAAAAAGATCTCTAAGGTGAAGTGTATATAACAGTTAATAAATACTAAAAAGATACAGGTATTTGCAAATTGAACCCTATCCTTGGGCTGTTCTTTATATTGTAGAATTTAAAGATGTCTAAAACCAAATTATGGAATATGTTAATGGGTGATTATATAGTACAAAATTTTTAAGAATAAAATTAAAATAATACTTATGATTCCCTCAATCATCTTTCCAACAAATCAATAGACCTTCATAGACAGTGGAGCCTCAACTTTGTTTATTCTTTATTTTCACCTTCCTATCAATTCAGCTTTAAGGCCACTTGTGTTGTAGTCAGTTTATACAGCTTTAGAAGCTAAAGTAAAATAAAAGTTATATATCCAGAGTATCTGCATTTCTCCCTGGTAAGTGGAAAGGTTAATCAATCTTGATGAAGATGCTATAATTATTCATGCTAACATACGAATGACTGGTAATGGAATTTGCATAACACCAAAACAAATCAATCTTTTAAAAGTGAGAATTTCAGAAATCAGCAAGTTAATTCATGGATGGATGAATAATGTGTAAAATTCTGTGGTCAGTCGAATGGCTCTGTACCAAGGAAATAATTATAAATCTGGTGAAAGTGAAGGCAGATGCACAATAATGTGAGACATATCTATTCAGTGACCCAGGCACCTTCTCTGTTGACAACCCTACGTTATCTTTCCTTATCCTGATTCATGGTGAATTCCCTTCTTTAAACAACCAGGTTGCCAAGACAATAAAAAACATAGGTCTACCGGGATCTTAAAGGAACTGCATTTGACTGCTCCTGCTTCCTTCCTCATTATGTCCTTCAGTTTTAGAAATCGAGTCATTTTTTAATAATGGGGATTGAGCCTGGATACCCTTGTCCATAGCCTTTCTCCTAATTCCAAATAATCTGGAAACTCAGGAACTCAAAAGTAGTATCTTGAGCTACCTGCCAGGATTGAAAGGAAAATCTATCACTATAATGATAAGCAATATTAGTCTATTGTAAATTAATTCTCTAATTTTAAGCTTTATGAAATTTGAGGCAACTAGCTGCCAAACACTTACACTCAGCTGTGAGGCAATATACATGCCGTTAAAGTCATTGTGACCATTTAACCACCAATGGAATGATTAAAGTTGGATTTTACTTAATCTATTTGATTTTTTTTCTTTTTGTTGAATTAAAAATATCCCACAGATGAATTAGTAATTAGTATTTTTAATTTTAAGGATAATATCAAACTGTATAAATACCAAATAAAATATTTGTCCTTTGTAAATATTTGCTTAAAGAGGTTTTATTCTTATAGTTAGGGAGTGTTCTTGACTATTTCATCTGGTAAAATCCTGTTCAATAGTATTGTTTTTGATCATGATATCTTTCATGAAATTAAAAAAAAATGGAGATATAACACCACACCTGTTTGTTTTTGCCAGTTTCACGGGCAAATTTGTTATTGACTTGTGATGGAAAGAAGATTCTTAACTCTGTGAGCTCCCAAAAGCTTTTTATATGGAACAGCAAATCTACTAAGTTGGGAGAGAGCGAACCTGGGTGCCGCCATTCAATCTGGAGCGGGAGTTTAGTAAGATGGCATACATGGGTTCCGGTTTTTCTCTTCTATAAGATGATTAGGTTCAGAAATTAAGCTGCAAGGTTCTTTCTAATTCTAAAAATTTATGATATATAATTTGATATACACTAAAATAGAAAGCAGAAAAATTATACAAAAACAGTGACATATTCAGCATGTTGCCATCTCAGCCAGATTTCAGCTACATGAAACACAATCCTCGGGATTCATAAGTGGGTAGGAATGTTTAAAGGGTCATCTTAACAAATCATTAGAGGCTCAACATAGACGAGTTTAAGACTACAAACTCTCAGGGGATACCACATTCTCACAGTTTGCTTCCAGGAGTATTACCAAATTATCAAAAGAGAAAAAAAAAACTTCCCTAATGTTTCTGGCAGAGAGCAGAGAAGGTTACCATTTTGAAATATGTCCAGAGCATTCTGCATTACAAAGACAGGCTTACTGTATGAGGCAAAAGACTTCACCCTACCTTTTTCCGACCTGAGGGTAAGACCATTATCCAAATTCAAATTACTGGGGGAAAAAAATGCTGAGACACCCTTGTGAAGGTCACAATCTAGAGATACAGACTCAACACTCTGAGATGTAGTCATGAGATTATTAGGTGTTTCCCCTCTACACACATTATCAACACATCAACAGTGATCAGTAGTGGATTACAGCTGAAATAAGGAACAAAATGACGGAGGAATGAAATTTTACAAAGACAACATTTCTTTGCGTAACACACTTAAAAACTCGTGTGTATATACATAGATTATTCTAAGTCACATTTGTCATAAAAATGGGTTCATCATATAGTAGTTGAAAATCAATATACAATAAAGTGTAACTAATACTTATAGAGATCGTGTTCCCTGGCAGCTATGCAATTAAGTTGAAAATCAAGAATAAAATATAAAAATCACAAGTATTTGGAAATTAAATATTTAAACAGTTCTAAGTATCTTAGGGGCCAAAGAAGAAACTATACAGGCAATATTAAGACATGAGGAGGATGAGAAAGTCTATCATCAGTGAACAGACAGGTGGTCCTCAACCCTGAGATAATTAAGAACTCCTCTCTTCTGCTTCCACTCTGTAGGCCCAGACCATAGTCCTGCCAAGTCCTCATTTATACTTAAATCAAGTGTACAAGTGTGAAAAGAAGCATTCCTTTCGTGAGAAAATCCCTGACCCTAGATTTCAAATTCCTATGCCTGGGCTTAAATTCTTTTTTTTTTAATATTTATTTTTTAGGTATAGATAGTCACTACACAATGCTTTTATTTTTTTATGTGGTGCTGAGGATTGAACCTGGGTACCACCCGTGCTAGGCAATTGCTCTACCGCTGAACCACAATCCCAGCCCTGGGCTTAAATTCTAACACCACCACCCAAATTCTGTGAGCAAAGGCAGGGGACTTCATGCCATTGAGCCTCAAGTTCCTCTTTTGTAAAATGGATTAATAATAGCCATATCACTGGGTTGTTGTAAGGCTAGAGTTAGAGCCTTTATACAATAAGACATATTTGAAAAATGCTTAATATGAATGATTTCCTTTTCCCATGTCTGAATTCTCTATTTAGCTTCAAAACCTAGATCAATTCTTACTAAATGTGCTCAGTTCAGCCTTTTACTTTAGGTTGGTCTTGAGTTTAAAGAGGTCTGGGGATTAGTTTAGTAACCTAACCAACATCTGTGTCCCGATTTCCCCCAATTTAGACTAGATCATGTCTATCATCAAAAGATTTGGCTGTGCACACAGTAGAAATTTGAAACATAAATACCGAATAAATGAATGAACAAATAGTTTCTAAAAGTGTATCTGTAAGTGGGATCTGCTAGTAGCTTCATTAAGCCTTTCCTCTCCACCTGACTGAAATTCAATTTTGAAGGTTTGTACACTTTGATCAAAACTCTCTTAAGTTCTTTCACACGCGAATAGAATATATTGAAGAGTTTTCAAAGAGGAAATTCATTTTTCATGAACAGGTTGCTTGATATCTGCTCTCAAAAGTGCCTGAGCTAGTGGAGAATTCATAGTGAGCCTCCCTCTTCTTCTCTCTCTCAGCCGCAACCTTGTACAAAATTCTCTCTATTTGATTTATACGCAGTTTGTGCTAGGACTTTAAAAGTACCTTGGTTTAAAATCCGTTTCTTCACCTTGGCACTATTAATATTTGGAGCCAATATTATTTTTTTGTTGCAGGCCTTATTCTGTGCAGAGCAGGATGGTTAGCATTGTCCCTGAACCCCATTCACCCAATGCCAGAAGCAACCCCACTCACTCACCCTGTTATGATAGCAAAAATGTCCACACATTGCTAAATATTCCCTGGATAGGTATTTGTTTAGCATGATTCTTGCCATAATGTGATACAAGCTTTCTTCAAAGTCATTGGGAAATGAAAGATGCAACATTGTCTCTGGAATCTACTCTACCATCCATCCATACAGTTGTGAAAGTCAGCTTCTCTGTTGGATCAGTGAATCCCCCAGTCTAAACCAGCAAGTCTGCACTCTTCTCCTAAGTTATCACACCAAGGTATGAATCATTAACAAAAACTCACTTCTCTGGTTGCAAATTCTATTGACTTTTGTATAGACTCTTTGTGCATATTGTAGGAGTGGGTGTGTTTTTCATGAATTAAAGTACAAGTGTCTTGAGCTCTGTATTGTTGAGCTTTTACTATGTCATCTGTCAATAGCATAATGATCTTCTAAAATTTTCTACTGCAATTATATTTCTGAAAATAATTTTGTGCAAAGCTATTTTACACATCAGTAATTCAGAAAGCTACAATGTTTTTTCTCAGATTCTTCCAAAGCTAATGGAAATATTACAACATGATATTATGTTTGCACGTTACTGACATACCTCTGCTTATACCTTTGGTATTTTTACCTTACAACCCCACTTCATTTTATCTACTTACAATTTTCAGAATATAACTGGATTTTATTTTTTTACCCATCACAAGAGTCTGCCATTTAATGGCAGATGAACTTTCTTGTGTTAAAACAGATATATTTTGCCTTATATTTGCCATCTTGTTCCTTTCTTGGCTCTTCTAATTCTTAATATTTTAGTGGGAGCTTATTTACTCTGGTCTTACTATACCTATTTCAAAAGGTATACTTTCTATTTTTAATTTTACTGAAAATCACTTAAATATTTCTATCAGTTTCTTAAATGTTTTATGATTCTTTAACTTTTGCATTACAACAATAGGTACATCTGGATTCAAAATTAGCAAGTATTTCTGGTGGCTTATTCCTTTTGTGGATACATAATGCCCCTCTTGTATCTATAAAAATTCTTTCTACCTGAAAGACCTTTTTTTCACTTTAGCTGTCTTTGATTTATAAATCTTTGAACTGCTTTTCAGTTCCCACTTCCTTTTATTTTTCAGCAATGAAATTTTATTTTATTTATTTTGCTTTGTGGGTTTTTTTTGATTCTTTAAATTGTATATTTTAAGGTGTATGAGAAGTTTTGGCACATGAATATGTAGATGAATGGTTAGTGCAGTCAAGCAAATTAACATAGCTATCATTTTACATGTTTATCTTTCTTCTTATTTATTTTTGTGTTGTGAGAGTATCTAAAATTACCTCCCTTAGCAAAGTTCCAGTACACAGTACAATACGAGGAAGTATAGCCCTCATGTTGTGCATTTTATATCCATATTTTTTCATCCTATTTAACTAGAGCTTCGGTTTTAAGCCTACATCTCTGTTCAGACCTATCTTTTCCCATTCTCCTGCTCTCTGGCCTCTGTTATTCTCTGTTCCATTGTTTCTATGTATTCATATATTTTTTTTTCATATGCCATGTAACTTTGTCATTTTTAAATAACTGTTGACATGAAGAAAGAGTGCAAAAACAGTACAAAATTCCTGTATACTCTATGCCCAGCATCTCTAATGTTACTATCTCTTATAACCAAAGTATAGATATCAAAACCCAAACTATATAATTGGTGCAATTATGATAATAAAATTTCTGTACTTTCTGAATTTCACCAGTTTTTCCACTAATGTCTATTCACAAGTCCTATTTAGGTTCCACATTTTGTTGATTTTTTTAGTTTCCTTCAATTTTAAAAAAAAATTAATATGAAAGGAATTTTCATTGTTTTTAAGCCATTTACATTTATTTTTATAATTCACCATTTTATCTCCTATTACCCTAGTGTTTGATTCTTGCATTTTTACATTTCTGCATTGTTTATTATTTTCTGTTACCTATGACTGTCCTTTATTCTATTTAAAGATTTGAAAGAAAATGGTCCTATTTATAATTCTCTTAATGGTTAAACTTGTTAAAATTATTTATCTTCCTCATTAATAATTAGAATATCACATATACACTTTCCATAATTAGCAATATCACATAGAAACTTTTCTGAGTATTCATCTATAGATTAAGATATTTCTCCTTTCTGCTCCAAGTCTTTATGAGTGTCACCTGGGGTTTCTAGTAAAAGTATTTTATTCATTTATTTTATGACATATAATTTGTTTCATATTTTCTTTGTTTTCAGTTTTGTTCCCTGTTGCATGTTAATTTTTAAGCATAGTAATTGTAAATCAGAAAGTTCTCAATAATTAATTATTAATTTTGATTATTAGATTTTCATTAATTATATGGACCTGAATCTTTCAAAGTTAATTTTGATACCCACTAATCCTTTTTTGTCACTGGTTTCTTAATTTTGGATTTTTTAAAAAATCTCTCAGCACATTGATGTTAAGATTTTTTAAATATATTGAATAAATAGAATATTTCAGGCAACATTACGTATTTGTAAATGTTTTCTATTGCTTTAGCATCTGAAAGATAATGTGACTAAGTTTAAGATCATCAGGACCTAATTGTGTTGTTTCCATAGTCTTCAAAATTAGCACTGCAGAAGAAATTTCAAACGATTGATAATCTTTGTTCAACATCAAATGTGGAGCAATTTCCTCTTAACTTTTAATCCAAACATTAATTCTAGTAGTGAGTTTTCTTTTCATTATTCTGAGAGTGCTTGGTGGATCCTTCCCTACTTATACATCTTTCTTCATTGAGAAACTTGTCAAGTTCTGTGTTTGAATCCTTCAAGTCTCTGATTCAGGAAATCCAGCTTTCTATGGGTTAGATTTCTGTTCTCCATAATAGATGCTACTTTCTGTCAACAAGTCACCTTGTTTGTTTTCTTCTATATTCTGCAAGAGTCTCTCAGTTCCAATCTGAATGCCATTTACTCACTTTTAATCAACATCAATTTTATGCTCTGTTAAATCAATATCAGGTTTAGAAGAAAGTGCTTGTATTTTTGGTTTTAGATATTTTACTTTATATTACTTAGCTCCATTAGTATCTCAGACTAAAATTCCCTTGCAAAGGTTGTCTATTTGCCATCTGTTGAGAGGAAAAATAATAAGCTTACTTTTAGCTAACTATGTTGAAGACTTTATATCCATGAACCTAATTGATGCTACAAGTATAAAATCTAAGTATGATAATTATCTACATTTACCCTTATGAATCTGAGACATATTGTATAAGTAACTTGTTCAAAGCAACACAGCTGGGAGTGGGAAAATCAAGATAGTTCTTGATCTTATACAACATTATACACTGATTTCAGCACAAGGATACTAAATTTTCCAAGCCTAAAACTTTTTCCTAGATATCATATTAACGTTTTTAACTAAAAAGTTTGTCTTCAGAACCATGAGTCATATCCATTGTTCTGCAGTACCTTTCTTATATATGTGGAATGTTTTTAAAATTAGAACCTAACTGACAGCTTTTTGAAAAATTTTTGATTTGTTATATATGACAACAGAATGCATTACAATTCATAATACACATAGAGAGCACAAATTTTCATATCTCTGGTTGCACACAAAGTAGAGTCACATCCTTCTTGTACTTAGGGTCATGATGATCATCGCATTCCACCAACTTTCCTATCCTTGTGCCCCTTCTCTTCCCTTTTCCTCTTTGCCCTATCTAGAGTTTGGTTAGTAATATTATAATATAGAGCAGCTATACTCTACCACTGGCTTGATTCTCTATTGTGTCAGACTGTGTAGATGATCTAGAACTGGACAATAAATGGATGCACAGAGCATCTCACATGCAACTGTTTTGCTTGAACTGAGGAACTTTCTTTGACCCTCCTGTTTGCTTCTCTGACTTTCTGATCCAATGAAAAATGTAAGAAAAGCTGTGACTTTCTGTGAACACTGCTCCCAGAGTGCTTCTCTCCCCTGTCCTCCCCACATACAGTACTGGCCTTAGAGGAGCTCCACGTCTCAGGAGAAATGCCCAAATCCCCCTACTCTATATCTTGTTTGTTAAGATTGACTGTTGCATAATATAGAAAAGGGAAGGAAGGCATGGGTAGGGGAAGGGAAAGAAGGAGCAATGTTGTCACTAATTAAACATCTATTATTTCCTATGAGTAAATTTAGGGATTCCGTTTTCGCATTCATAGCAACTGACAAAGACTCTTTCTTTAACCAAACTCAAGTCAGTTTTAGCTAACTGTATGTTGAAGACTTTATATCTACAAACCTAATTGATAACCTTAGGACTAGTCCTTAAAGTCCTTTCTCACTAGGCCTGATGTTGTCTTCTTTCTCTTTCCTTCTAGAATATGGAAAAGAACCTTGCTAAGTCATTTTACACCCACCCTTGGTATCTGACCAACCTCAAGATCTTTTCACCCTGACATGCCTTCAGCAGTCATCCTATCAAATCAGTTTAGCCAGAAGCCTTCTTATTCTTTTTTTCCATATTTTTATTTGTGCATTATAATAACATGTTATGATGGAGTCCATTGTTACATATTTGTACATAACACATGTTATAACAATATAATTTGATCAGTATCATTCCCCACTATTTCCCCTTTCCCTTCACTCCTCCTCCCCCACCCCAGTCCTTTTCCTCTGCTCCACTGATCTCCCCTTGATTTTCTTGAGGTCCCCCACAGACTTCTCTTTTCTTTTTTCCTCTCTAGCTTCCATCAAGGAGAGAACCTTAAAGACCTTTGACTTTCTGAGTATGGCTTATTTCAATTAACATGGCATTTTCAAGTTCTATTCATTTTTTCTGTGCATGACATGATTTAATTTTTCTTTATGGCTGAATAAAACTCCATTGTATACACATGCCACATTTTCTTTATTCATTTATCCATTGATGGACACATAGTCTGGTTCCATAGTTGGGCTTTGTGAATTGTGCTGCTATAAACCTGGGTATGTAGGTATCACTAGAGTAAGGTGCCTTTAATTCTTCAGGATAAATACTGAGAAGTGGAATAGCTAGGACATATGGAGGTTTCATTTCTGTTCTTTTTAGGAACCTCCACACTGATTTCCATAGTGGTTGTACTAATTTACAGACCACCAACAGTGTGAAAGGACTCCTTTTTCTCCACATCCTCTCCAGAATTTACTATTGTTTATATTCTTGAAAGCTGCCATTCTGACTGGAATGAGATGGAATCTCAGTGGTTTTGATTTGCATTTCCCTAATTGCTAATGATATTGAACAATTTCAGAAATACCCTTATTCTCAACATTTCCTTTTATTAATTTTGCATCCATGGAAACCCAACCTGCCTTTTGGCTCTAAATTCCCACTTGTCCTATCACCGTGACCCTCTTGAGTAAAGTCTGCTTTACCATCTGCAATAAGTGTCACAAATAATTTTTAATACAACCTAAACCCTAAACAAAGAGAAGTCCTAAAGGGAGTTTATTATATTTTCTTGGGAAGATAATTTAATACCAAACAATATTTTTCTTCAACATTCTAGACATACATTGACAATTGGTCTGTCTTTTTGCTGTATTTTTTTATCAGTTCTGTGGCTTTAGACTTTCAGAAACACTACAGCAGAAATTATAAACCAACAGGTAAAATACAGTTTTTTTTTCTATTTACAAAACATAGATTTTCAAAATAAAATTAAAAGAAAATGTACTTGATAGTTAACAAAAAATTATGATTTGTACATTGATATATGAGTATATTTACAATGACTAAAGATCTATGAAATGAAAACAAATATGTAGATATGTAATAAATATTTGTAAAAATGGTAAGATGCATTATTCTTTTTTTTTTTCCTCTAAAGTTTATCTTTCAACGGCCAGCTTCCTTTTCTATGTGTTTCCTCATATGGTTGCTTTAAAATCAAACTGTATAGAAGTAGTCAAACTTTGGTAAAAGGGCCATTATTGAATTACTCTCATTCTGAGCTGGATAGTAAAGGAAAAATTAGTGTCAATTGCATGATGCAAATTTAAATTAAAGCATTAAATATATTATATGTTACCAAAAAAGAAAAAGAAGCAGAGGTGTACCAAAGACTTAAAACTTCTAAAATCTCTATGTATATTTCAAAAATAATGAAAATGATATACCCAAAATTTGTACATTCTGGGGAATCAATTCAGCAAAGAACAATGGTAGGATATTATGCACTATGCAATAAATGGGTAATATACCTTAGAGATGCAGGTCTCCATCACCCAGGAAGCATTTCCCAAAGCATGCTTACATTTGTCACCTTCACTCAATCCCAACCCATATACACAAAATTCTGATGTATACCACTTTGGGGGGGGCTGATGGTGACCCTTTACTACCTCACCTAAGACTCTCTTCCTGGCCTCACCCACTCCTGACATAGCTATCTTTGTTGGATCCCTGCTAGTGACAGAAAGGTTTACAGACACTTGGACAGATAAGGAGATTTTCTCTGGGCTAAGAAGTGATAACGACTCAGTTGACCTTGAAGAAGTCACAGATCACACAGGGGACAGATAATCTGAAGATGCAATTGTGGTGCAGTGTGCTCAGGGTTTCATTTGAGAGACTCTATAGAACAATGGTGGAGGCCCTTCACTCCGACCTTGAAGGTAACAAAAGAGTTTACAGAGACATTAGCACTTCAGCATAGTAATCGATACATTTTGAGAATTTTCCAGACACACCAATAGAACAAAAGAGCAGCATAATATCATAATTTGTTATTTTCCCCATCTATACAATGACAAAAAATAACAGTGGAAATAGCAAACATCACCATGCAATAATATGAAAATTAATTGTACAGAAAGTACTGTACTGTGCTCAGAACTTTATTGTATTGGTCATTTTAGGATCTCTTTTCCATCTACTCTCTGTTCTTCATTTTAACCCTACTTTCTGTCCCTGGAGATTCCTTTGTTTTTGCCCTTCAATCTGAATATTCCCAATGAAGAGAACAGGTAAGATATTCAAGGGAAAGAGAAGAATAAGGCCAGGCTAACTCTTCTACATCCCTGCAGGACGCCTGGGTCTCACACTCACAGGACACAGCCTTATCAAAGCCAGTCCTCTCCACAAAGCCCTCAGTACACTTTCAGCCACCCTCCCTCAGTACCCAGCATTTTCTAGCTCAAAGATTCTGAAATTGCCCTCCTGATTTCCCTGCACCCTATTTCTATTTTTGAAAAATACTTTCTTTATTATATTCTTCTTAAATTACCTAATCTAAAGGGTCATCTATTATCCAGAATCTGCTCCTACTACCTAATTTAACTGTTCCTGCAATGCAGCAATAAAGGCACCATTACCCAATTATTCTTACTCCAGTTAGGATTGCTTCAGAGAGTACAGTGTTTCTAAGAATGACTGCTCTTTATGTCAATGCAGGATGATATGCTACTAACCAGAAATAGCAATATTATTTTAGCTTTCATTTATTATATGGCAACCATGAGCAATCTCTTTAAATGTGAAATTTATTTATTCTCAAAACACGTATTTTTAGATCAATTATATTATGCTAATTTTTTAACACAATGCCTTTATTTTTATGTGGTACTGAGAATTGAACCCTGGTCCCTGCCTGGGCTAGGCGAGCACTCTACCACTGAGCCACAATCCCAGTCCTATATTATTCTTCTTTTTATAAAGAAGAAACTGGGTTAACCCAAAGGTTAAATAACTTGTTCATAGCCATACAAATATGACTATGGAAACAAAGAGGGAAACAAAACCACTCTCTGGTTTCAAAATCAGTGCTAGCACTCCCTCTACTAGGCAAGTGAAGTTTTATTTTTTTTTATTAGTTGTTCAAAACATTACAAAGTACTTTACATATCATATTTCATACATTTGATTCAAGCGGATTATGAACTCCCATTTTTACCCTATATTCATAATGCAGATTCACATCGGTTACACATCCACTTTTTACCTACTGCCATACTAGTGTATGTTGTATTCTGCTGCCTTCCCTAACCTCTATTATCCCCCCTCCCCTCCCCTTTCCTCCCCTCCCCTCCCCTCCCTTCGCATCTTCTCTCCCTACGCCATCTACTGTAATTCATTTCTCTCTCTTGTTTTTTTCTCCCTTTCCCCTCACTTCCTCTTATAAGTAATTTTGTATAACAATGAGGATCGCCTTCCTTTACACAATTTCCCTTCTCTCTCTCTTTCCCTCCCCCCTCTCATCCCTGTTTAGTGGTGATCTTCTCATGCTCTTCCTCGCTATTCTGTTCTTAGTTGCTCTCCTTATATCAAAGAAAACATTTGGCATTCATTTTTTAGGGATTGGATAGCTTCACTTAACATAATCTGCTCTAGTGCTATCTATTTCCCTGCAAAATCCATGTTTTGTCATTTTTTAGTGCAGAGTAATACTCCATTGTGTATAAATGCCACATTTTTTTTATCCATTCATCTATTGAAGGGCATCTAGGGTGGTTCCACAGTCTAGCTATTGTGAATTGTGCTGCTATGAACATTGTTGTAGCTGTGTCCCTATAGCATATTCTTTTTAGGACTTTAGGGAATAGTCCAAGAAGGGGAATAGCTGGGTCAAATGGTGGTTCCATTCCCAGCTTTCCAAGGAATCTCCATACTGCTTTCCAGATTGGCCGCACCAATTTGAAAGGGATTCAGTTTCATTTTGTCTCATATGGATTTCCAGTTTTCTCAGCACCATTTGTTGAAGATGCTATCCTTCCTCCATTGCATGCTTTTTGCCCCTTTATCAAATATAAGATAGTTGTAACTTTGTGGATTAGTCTCTGTGTCCTCTATTCTGTACCATTGGTCCACCCGCCTGTTTTGGTACCAGTACCATGCTGTTTTTGTTACTATTGCTCTGTAGTATAGTTTGAAATCTGGTATCGCTATACCGCCTGATTCACACTTCCTGCTTAGAGTTGCTTTTGCTATTCTGGGTCTTTTATTTTTCCTTATGAATTTCATGATTGCTTTATCTATTTCTACAAGAAATGTCATTGGGATTTTGATTGACATTGCATTGAACCTATAGAGAACTTTTGGTAATATCACCATTTTGATGATGTTAGTTCTGCCTATCAATGAACAGGGTATATTTTTCCATCTTCTAAGACCTTCTTCTATTTCTCTCTTTAGGGTTTTGTAGTTTTCATTGTATAAGTCTTTCACCTCTTTTATTAGGTTGATTCCCAAGTTTTTTTTTTTTTTTGAGGATATTGTGAATGGGTGTTTTTCCTCATTTCCATTTCAGAAGTTTTGTTGCTGATATACAGGAATGCCTTTGGTTTATGAGTGTTGATTTTATATCCTGCCACTTTGCTGAATTCATTTATTAATTCTAGTAGTTTCTTTGTAGACCCTTTTGGGTCAGTTAGATATATTATCATATCATCCACAAATAGTGATAATTTAAGTTCTTCATTTCCTATTTTTATGCCTTTAATTTCTTTCGTCTAATTGCTCTGGCCAGTGTTTCGAGGACTATAGTGAATAGAAGTGGTGATAGAGGGCATCCCTGTCTTGTTCCAGATTTTAGAGGGAATGCCTTCAATTTTTCTCCATTCAGAATGATGCTAGCCTGAGGCTTAGCATAGACAACTTTTACAATGTTGAGGTAAGTTCCTGTTATCCCTAGGTTTTCTAGTGTTTTGAACATAAAGGGATGCTGTACTTTGTCGAATGCTTTTTCTTCGTCTACCGAGATGATCATATGGTTCTTATCTTTGAGTCTATTGATGTGGTGAATAACATTTATTGATTTCCGTATATTGAACCATCCTTGCATCCCAGGGTTTTGGTGCACAATTTTTTGAGGTGTTTTTGAATTTTATTGAGGATTTTTGCATCTAGGTTCTTTAGAGATATTGGTCTGTAGTTTTCTTTCTTTGAGGTGTCTTTGTCTGGTTTCGGAATCAGAGTGATGTTGGCCTCATAGAATGAATTTGGAAGGGCTCCCTCTTTTTCTATTTCCTGAAATAACTTAAAATGTATTGGTTTTAATTCTTCTTTAAAGGTTTTGTAAAACTCCACTGTATACTCATCCAGTCCTGGGCTTTTCTTGGTTGGTAGTCCTTTGATTGCTTCTTCTATTTCATCCATTGATATTGGTCTTTTCAAATTGTGTGTATCCTCCTGATTCAGTCTGGGCAAATTATATGGCTTAAGAAATTTATTGATGTCTTCACTATCTTTTATTTTATTGGAATATAGGGTTTCAAAATAATTTCTAATTGTCTTCTGTATTTCTGTAGCATCTGTTGTGATATTTCCTTTTTCATCTCGTATGTTAGTAATTTGAGTTCTCTCTCTTCTTCTCTTCATTAGCATGGCTAAGTGTCTGTCGATCTTACTTATTTTTTCAAAGAACCAACTTTTAGTTTTGTCAATTTTTTCAATAGTTTCTTTTGTTTCAATTTCGTTGATTTCCGCTCTATTTTAATTATTTCTTGCCTTCTGCTAACAAAATTGTTGTTTTGTTCTTCCTTTTCTAGGGCTTTGAGATGAAGTGTGAGCTCATTTATTTGTTGGTTTTTTCTTTTTTTTTGAGGAATGACCTCCAGGCAATGAATTTCCCTCTTAAAACTGCTTTCATTGTGTCCCATAGATTCCGATATGTTGTGTCTGTATTTTCATTTATCTCTAAGAATTTTTCGATTTTCTCCTTTATGTCTTCTGTAACCCATTGATCATTTAGTAACATATTGTTCATTTTCCATGAGATGTATGATTTTTCCTTCCTTCTTTTATCGTTGATTTCCAGTTTCATTCCATTATGATCAGATAAAATGCATGGTATTATCTCCACCCCTTTATATTTACTGAGGGTTGCCCTATGGCATAATATATGGTCTATTTTTGAGAAGGATCCATGTGCTACTGAGTAAAAAGTATATCCACTTGATGATGGTTGATATATTCTATATATGTCAGTTAAGTCTAGGTTATTGATTGTGATATTGAGTTCTATTGTTTCTTTATTCAACTTTTGTTTGGAGGATCTGTCCAATGGTGAGAGAGGAGTTTTGAAGTCACCCATAATTATTGTGTTGTGGTCTATTTGAGTCTTGAACTTGAGGAGAGTTTGTTTTATGAATGTCACAGCACCATTATTTGGTGCATAAATATTGATAATTGTTATGTCTTGTTGGTGAATGGTTCCTTTTAACAGTATATAATGTCCTTCCTTAATCCTTTTGATTAACTTAATCTTGAAGTTGATTTTATTCGATATAAGGATGGCCACCCCTGCTTGCTTACGAAGACCGTGGGTGTGGTATGTTTTTTCCCAACCTTTCACCTTCAGCCTGTGTATGTCTTTTCCAATCAAATGTGTCTCCTGGAGGCAGCATATTGTTGGATTTGTTTTTTTAATCCATTTTACCAGCCTATGTCGCTTTATTGGTGAATTTAAGCCATTTACCTTTAGAGTTACTATTGATATATGATTTGTACTTCCAGCCATGTTTGATTATTTATCTTTTTTTTTTTTTTAGTTTGCTTTGTTTCTCCATGATTATCTTTCCCCCTGCTCTCTGGCTTACTGGAGTACTTCCCACTGTTGGTTTTGGTTATTGTTTTACATTTCTTCCTCATGTAGTGTTTTGCTCAAGATGCTTTGTAATGCTGGTTTTCTGGCTGCAAATTCTTTTATCTTTTGTTTATCATGAAAGATTTTTATTTCGTTGTCATACCTGAAGCTTAATTTTGCTGGGTACAAAATTCTTGGTTGGCATCCATTTTCTTTCAGAGTTTGAAATATGTTGTTCCAGGATCTTCTTGCTTTCAGCGTCTGTTATAAAAAATCTGTTGATAACCTTATTAGTTTACTCCTGAATGTAATCTGCCTCCTTTCTCTTGAAGCTTTTAATATTTTCTCTTTGTTCTGTATATTGGATATCTTCATAACAATGTGTCTTGGCATTGGTCTACTGTGATTTTGTATGCTCGGTGTCCTGTATGCATCTAAAATTTGTACATCCATTTCCTTTTTTATGTCTGGAAAGTTTTCTATAATTATTTCATTCAACAGGTTGTCCATTCCCTTGGTTTGAACCTCTATGCCTTCCTCTATCCCGATGTTTCTTAAGTTTGTTTTTTTATGTTATCCCATATCTCTTGGATGTTTTTCTCGTGATTTTTTACCAGCCTTACTGAGTTGGCTAGACTCTTTTCAAGATGATATATTTTGTCTTCATTATCTGACGTTCTGGCTTCTACTTGCTCCACTCTGTTGGTTATACTCTCATTTGAGTTTTTAATTTGGGTTATAGTTTCCTTCATTTCTAAAATTATTATTTGATTTTTTTATAATCTCTATCTCCTGATAAAGATGCTTATTTTTTTCTTTTATTTGCTTGTGTATTTCATTTTCAATGAGTTCTTTCATTGTTTGAATTTGCTGTCTCATATCCTCTCTAAGATTCCATTCCATCTGTCTAAGGTATTCCTTGAGTTCTTTATTTGGCCATTTTTCTGATGCCTCTAGGTCCTCCTGTATATTTAGGCTGTCCTGCATTGTGTGTACTCCTTTTCTTCCTTGCTTTTTCATGCTGCTTATGTTACTTCTTGCTCTGTTTGACTGCTAAGTTACTGTTTACTCCTATAAATTTATTTAGTTTTGTGTGTCTCTGTGGTCTCTCTTTTGTGATGGGAGACTATGACTAGAGATGATGAGTTTTGTTGCACTTTTGTGTAGATTCATTCGTTTCCTAAACTGTGTACGGATTCTGATGGCATATAGTGGTCTGCGGTTTGGTCTTGGGACTTATATTTAGGTCGAATGATGTGATGGTATTGAGGTTGGTATCTCTTGGCAACCTTGGAAGGTTGCTCTACTGACGAGGGATATTAACAGGAGAATGGTCTGGAGTATTTGGGGGAAGTTAAGGTCTTGGTAGCACTATATAACGTCCCAGAACATTGACCTATACTTATTTAGTAAATTACACATAAACAGCATCGTATTGCTTGGGAGGAAAGGTATTAAAAGGGAAGGGAAGAAGTCACTAAAGAGAATGAGAGTAAACAGATAGAATTCAAGGAAAGGGGAATAAGGAAATTGAAAAGAAATGAAAAGACAAAAGAAAAAAAATAGAGAATAAAAAAAGAAAAAAAATTTAAAAAATAATAAAAAAGTGATAATAAAAAATAAAAAATAATACAAAAATATTTAAAAAATTAAAAAAGAAAAAAAATTAAAATTAAAAAATAAAAAAAAAAATTTAAAAATGCAGTCTTACAATTCGATTAACTTTCTTCCAGTAGGTGGAGCTGTGCCCACTGGGCCAAGCTTCTCCTCTCAGTGTGCGGGAACCAATCACTGTGCAGCAGCTCCTCCTCCCCAACTGCGCGGGTCTCCACTCCTGAGTGTCTCTGGCTGTTTCTTGTGTCCAGTCACCTCGCCACAGGCCCGGTTCACAGGTGATGCTCACCACAATACTTGCTACACGCCAGGTCTACTGCTCACAGGAGCCCTATCTTCTTGAACAACTGGGCACACTCTCCCTGCTTGCCAATCCCTCAGCCACTAAGGTTGTGGAGATTGGGGCTGAGAGCCCTTGGTGTATTTTGCTTGCCCTCCAGTAGCCACGCCCCCAGGAGCTGGTGCAAGAGACCTCAGTTGTCTGTGCTGCTGGGAGTGGTAGCCCAGTGGTCCTGCGCCACGGGTCCCACGCCACTCCTGAATCCCTCGGTCTGACTATGGCGCTCACGGGAGAGCTGGGAGGGGCCCTTGAGGTTTCCCTGGTGTGGAGGGGGGGGCTAGGGGATTACACACCTGTCGCGGCTGGTGTCAATGAAGTTATCTCCTCCACCGCTTTCTGATGATGTCAGTTCTCTGCCATGGTGGTATCCCATGCGAATGGCAGCATTTCATTCCCTTTGCCAAGTGACCAAAGCAATGGATGGGTCCTGACCGGCCCTCTCAAGCCCCGACTCAATCCTGTTGCCACTGCCTATGAAGGCTTTGTTGGTATTTACCTCCACAGTTTTCGGCAGGACCCAGACCGAGAAGCAGTTTCCGTAGTTTCTTTAGCACTGAGCCAGAGCAGTTTGTCTGTGAGACGCAGGCAAATGGGATCCTGGATTCGGCCACTCTGGGCTCGGTGTGTGTTCTGATAGGAGCAGGCTCCGAGAATCAGTTTCCGTGGGTTCTTTAGCACTGAGCCAGAGCAGTTTGTCTTGCAAGTGAAGTTTTATAATGAAAAAAAATTGTGAGTGGCATCAGATAAATACAACTCACTTGTCTTCCCCCGCCTTTGGTGCCCAGCCCTTTTTTTGTATTTAACTTAGAGACTGAGTTGCTTAGTGCCTCACCATTGCTCAGGTTCGCTTTGAACTCAGGATCCTCCTGTCTCAGCCTCCCAAACTGCTGGGATTACAGGCGTGTGCCACTGTCACTTGACTTCTATGCCCCAATTATTTATTCACAACGGATAAAAGAAATTTCAATATGATTCTATCTGTGTTATCAGAAAAAGCTTTGTAGCAACCTATACTCCCTGCTAAAATTTGCTTCATCTCTACTTTTTACGTTAAAAGAAAAAAATGTAAGAAAAATATATGAAAAATGAGAATATAAGCTGAACTAATGATGGCAAAGTTAAAAATTCACATAAGGACCACCCAAGTCAAGAAGGAGAACATTATTGGTATTAAATGTCCTCAATCTATCACTTGATAATTACAACCCATCCCCCAGAGGTAACCATAATTATGAATTTATACCAATTGCTTATTTGTTTTGAAAATTAATTTTAGTGCTATGTATGTGTCTCTATGCAATATACTTCTGTTTTGCATTTGAATTTTGCTTAAATGGAATTGTGTTGCTTGCATGCTTTCATATTTTTTGCTTTCTGAACCAACATTATAAATGAAAGATGCATTCATCTTAGTGGATAAAGATGCAGTTTTGTTTATTTTTCTTGTTGTACAGAGTTTCCTTTCATAAATGTGCCCTAAGGCAATAATTCATTTCAATATTGTAGGAAATTTGTGTTATTTACAGTTTTGGCCTACTCCTATACAATTGCTATGAACATTGTTACACATGCATCTTGGTGAACACAGACACATGCTTTTGCTTGTTGCATATCTGATAGTGGAATTGTTAGGCAACTAAGCATGTCTATGTAAATGCTGCCAAGCAAATATACAAAGAACAGGCATGAATTTCTGCTGTATACAAGGATGTTTTTCCACATCCTCACCAATACTTGGAATCTTTAGTCATTGTTAATTTTAGATCCCCTCATAAGTGTATCTTGGTATTATTCCATAATGATTTTAATTTGCATTTTCCTGACTACAAATATGGTTGGGAACCTTTTCTTCATTGATCTGTAGGAGTTCTTTAGATGCTTTGGATATGTTATAATACATGTAGCAAGTGCCTTCTGTCACTTGGTGGCTTTATCTTTGGAAAAATATATCTCAAGAGTTATATGGTTAAATTTATCAATTTCATTCACTGTTGATGCTTTCGGCCTCTGGGTTTTAAAAATCCCACCACACTTTAATGTTACTAAGACTTGCTTCTGTATTATCTTAGAAGTTCCTTTGACATATATGCATTCTATTAGCCTTGAGTTTATTTTCATGTACATAGTAGGGAGTCTAATATCTGAAGAGGATCAAAACCTTTATCAATCTTTTCAGAAAACAAAGGGTTTTAAAATGTAAACATTATTTACTCACCTCCAACTCCTATGTTATTTTTTCTTATCCTTGACAATTTTTTTCCCATTATATTTTTAAGCTGAGATCCCCACTAGACATTATTATTATTATTATTATTGTATGTATCTTATGTTTGTGTGCATGTTTACTATTTTCTGTTTTTAATTACCTCTGTCTTTTTAGGCCTTATATAGGCCTTATCTTTTTAGGCCTTTTATAGGCCTTATCTAGGCCTTATCTTTTTAGGCCTTTTATAGGCCTTATCTCTTCTTTTTAAAATAAATTGCATTGTGTATGTTTAAGGTTTACAAGACAATGTTATAGGATACACATAGACAATAAAATGGTTAGTATATGAAAGTAAGCTACCACAGCTATTGTATCATATGGTTACCTTTTAATTTTTGGTGAAGGGATAGGTTCCAGAGACCTCATCAGATACCAAACTTTAAGGATGCTCTAATCCTGTATATGAAAGGTCACAGCATATGTATATAACCTATGTGATCCTCTTATAGCTTTAAATCATCTCTAGATGACTTCTGGTACTAGATACAATGTAAATGCTATGTAAATATTTGTTATACTGAATTGTTTAGGGAATAATAAAGAAAAAAACTGTCCGTGCATGTTTGTATAGGCATAGCCACAAGAGGCCTAAAAACTGAGTCCATTCTGATAGGCCGAATCTGTGGATCATGAACCCACAGAATCATATTCTGTCATAATATCCCAACCGCTCATCTATAATTTTACCTTTGCTTTCTTCATGATGCAACCCGCATCATTTCTTAGGATCTGACTTCCAATGTACCAAATCTCACTCACCGTAACCCATCTATTTCTAGTTGCATATTTTTAAAATTTGAGGGATTTCTATTTTTATTATTTCTAGAAGTTCAGTTTATTCAATAAACTCTGCAATTTGGTTAATAGTACTGTATAAGAATTAATTTCCTGACTATGCTAATTGTACTCTAGCTATGCATGATGTTAACATTAGAGGAAACTGGGTAAGTACTCCTTGTACTGTTCTTACAACTTTTCTATAAATCTAAAATTAGCTCAAAATAAGTTTTTTTACAAAGCAATATATCAAACTAGATAGTAATTTGGCATATGTGATTAATGTTCTTTAAAAATGATAAAAATGTACTGACCCAAAGAAGACACAGCGGGTGCTCATTAGAAGTGTGAAGTTTTCATTAATAATTCAATTGCATATGCAGAAATCATGCCAACAATAGTAAGAAGGACACAGACCAATCATTACTTTCAAAAAAAGTTTTATAATAGAAAAGCAAATGTCTAAAACCAGAAAGCACCTTTTTTTTTTTTTCATTTTCCGAAGAAATATAAAACCCAAAAGCTATAGCTTCTGAATTTCTTCTTTATCATCATTCTCTCTGGTCTTTCTTGTATCTTATAAATAATATTAAGTGTAGTGAAATGAATTATAGATATTTTTCATTATGAAAATCATACTCAAAGCCCTCCAGTATAAAAATATAGTCTTGCAAATGTGCCAAATGAAGCACAAATAAATTTACCACTGAATCATTGCAAAGCAAGGAGGGTGGACACTCTCTTCTTTAACAGGCCCTCAGCCATCCTCTCTCATGCTTCATTTCCTGTGCAACTTGAATTGTTCACTTTCCTGGAATTCAGAACAAAGTAGACAGCAGAAATAGTACTTGGCTCATCTTAACAACCAGTACCAATTTAGTTGAAGCATTCCTGACCTATCTTTTGGGTAATGAATCTGGAAGTCAGATAGCAGAACATTTCCTTCCATCTCCCTACTTTGAGTAGAAGCTTCTAATCATGGCTAGCCTCACTTTCTCTTGGCATGGCTCAGGATACTTCAAGCTGCACATTATCATGTACCCTAGAGGGAATGTAGGAAGCTAAGTGGAAATCTGGGGTATACGATTATTATCTGATTTAGCACATAAACAAGCCTCATGTATTCATATACAGAGTATGTAACAGCGTGTGTGTGTGTGTGTGTGCGCACACACACACACTCACACACACACACACACACACACCAGAGAGTGGCATTGGGATGGCTAGTTTTCTTCCCAGAAGCCTCTATTTCTGGTTTCAAAGGGCAGCTGTCACTCCATTGCACACTGGGGATTCTGGGTCTCCTTTCACTTGATAATAAGCACCCATCTGCCTCCTTCTCCTATAGACAGGAGCCTAAGCAAAGTCTGTCTCTCCCACCTTCTTACCAGCTCGGTGAGCCACATGAGAGGGAGCTAGTTTATTTCTCTTAATCAGTAGCAATGACTTTCAAAAGAGTCTGATGGCACCAATTGATGAAGTAAGTCAAGAGGGAGAAGCTAATCATGAAGGATGTGCCTTGTGCCTGGTGTGTGTTATTTATAGAAACCTCAGCAGACAAGAAGAATACATTAACATTATTAGGCTAAATCTACCTTGTGATTCTCAGTTCTTGTTAGTGGCAAATTCTCCCTTAACTGCTTCTATATTATTCTATAATCATGCATACTATATTTATTTTAGCTAAAATTGTGCCTCTTTCTGGAGGTGAGAGTGTTTCTCACCTTTTATTTCTCCTCTAAGAAAACTGGTGATCTGGATTGACATAGTAAGTCATAGAAGGAAAAAAAAAGATAGGGTCATGGAAAAAAAAAGAAAAAAGCACTTAAGATGTTTTTATTCATTTGAAACAATGCTATCTCACGAAGGTCTGTCATGATAACACAATCAATTTAATGGCAAAGATATGTATGAAAAGATAGGTAGAGACAGAAATGGAGATTTCAGTATTTTAAGATTGCATAGAGAGTGAGTCTAACAACTGTAACAATGAAACCCAGAGAAAATTTCTGATCTCCAGTTCAGGGAGCTGTCTTCACCATGAATAACAGCAAATTAGTTTTGTCTTTCAGTTCTCATTTCACAAAGCAGAACGAGAATGATACAAGTTTCTCAATACAAAGCTGGGCATGGTGGCGCATGCCTGTAATCTCAGAGACTCAAGAGGCTGAGGCAGGAGGATCATGAGTTCAAACCAGCTTCAGCAATTTAGCAAGGGCCTAAGCAACTCAGCAAGACCCTGTCTCTAATAAAATATGAAAATGGGCTGGGAACACGGCTCAGTGGTTAAGCACCCTGAGTTTAATTCCTACTACAAAAAAAAATTCTCAATACAATTAAATATCCAGTTAGTGTTCAACTCCCCATCATTATCTAATTAATTAATTAGAATTAGTCACTTGTCTGAATTACAGTGTACATTATAATTGTTTCCAAAAATAGTCAGCCTATTTTCTTCTCCTTTGCCCTTCTGTCTGTCTTTCTCTCTCTGGCTCTCTGTTTCTGTATCTTTTCTTTCAGTGTATTTATTGAGGAAATTAACTTAATATCCTGCAGAACATGCCAGTCAGGGTGTTACTGATTGTACCTATATAGTATCATATTATAAGCTGGTCCTTAGATTTAAAATTTTCATCAGAAATGGGCTTGACTCTAAAAAAAAAAAAAATTATGGGTCATGGTGTGTTTTCTTTAGGAAATCTCAGGGTCTTAGTGCAAGGATCCCCAGTCACTGTGGATTGCTAAGCATGGTTGATCTATTCTGTCATTCTCTCTTCCTGTGTTAGCTGCATCACTTCTTAAGAATTTTCCTTCATCAACTATTTTGTTATTGAGACATAGAGCTCCATACAGTGGTGAGATGAAAGTTGATTCTTTACCTTTATTTATGATTTTTTTTCCTCATATAATGCTTCCTAACAACTTCTAATATTGGCCATTGGGATTTGATTTTTGAAATATATGACCTTATGGATTTAAAAAGTGTTTCATGTGTTTTAATCCATTGCAATCACATTCATTAGTTCCCATATTTGGTGATGAAAGCCTTTTCATTGTGATTTTTGAGATCTTTTGAGACTCTTTGGAGCTTTCTTGCTCTCTACTCCAAAAAGATGCTCTGAACATATCATATATGTTATGTTCCAGAACTAAAATCAGTTAGAGTTTGGTCATTGTGTAAGTATGAAAAATTAAGAAATACATATAGGTGAGAAATATAAATGAAATTCACAGTTTGTTGTGATTTGGGCATAAGTTATCCCCCAAAAGCTCAGGTGTGAGACAATGCAAGAATGTTCAGAGGTGAAATTATTAGATTATGGGAGTTGTAAACTAAACCGTGGATTAATCCACTAGATTAACTGAGTGTCCATTGTAGGCAGACAGGATGTGGCTGTGGAAGGATGTAGGTCTGGAGGAAGTAGGTCTGGAGGAAGTAGGTCTGGAGGAAGTAGGTCTGGAGGAAGTAGGTCTGGAGGAAGTAGGTCTGGAGGATGTAGGTCTGGAGGAAGTAGGTCTCTGGGGGGGCATGCAATTGGGATTTATATTTTGTTCCTGGCATCTCACTCTCTTTCTAAGCCTTCTGGTTACCATGTTCTGAGTTATTTTACACCATCATGCCCTTCTACCATCATGTTCGCCTAATCTTGAGCAAAGAGCTATGAAGTTGGCTAACCATAAACTAAACCTCTGAAACTATAAGCCAAAATAAACTTTTTCTCTTCTAAATTGTTCGTATGAGGTATTTTGGTAACAGCAATGCAAAGTTGACTAAAACAGTGATATTTTCAATTATGAATCAAAACTAAATAGATTTTTTTTCAGCACGTAGCTATATCCCTTATTTTTTGTTTTCATATGCATATCTGGGGAATACATGTGTGTGTGTGTTTGTATGCATGTGTCTATATGTGTGCATACCTATTTGTTTATATATATATATATATATATTTATTTAAATGATTCAAACTGATACTTCCCTTTCAATTCAGAACAGAAGCAATTTTACTTAACCTTACTGATTGAGCATTTTACATTTTCAGAAAATTCACATAATGTCTTACATCATTTTGACAGGTACTTAAAATGCTTAAAATACCTTAAATTTATTTATTCATAATAAGCTCCTTCATTGGAGTTTTTGTTTGTTTGTTTTAGTTTTCTTGGTCAACAGATTTTTTTTTCTCCATGTGTTCATTTGCCACTTCTACAATGAAAATACTAAATCAGGGATAACCAGAAAACTTCACCTTGATCTGATAAGACTCACTTTCGATTTCTCAAGTGGATTAGCAAGCAACCACTTTGTTTTTTGCACAAATCTTTTATTCCATCAAAAACTTGAGAAAATTCTTTCATCCAACCATATCACTTACCTCAGGCAGTTAAGAGACTGTATCTATACATTTCAATGTGCTTTTGAGCTAGTTACCAAATACTTCTTAAGTATGTTCCTCTGAATATATTTATCCCAAGCATGTCTCTATCTTTGCTAAAAACACGGTAAGAAGTCACGGGGGGCAACACATCCATAGAATGGTAGAATCATAATAAAGACAGGAAGATATTCCACTTCTGGTTCTTGTTTAATTTTCTCGGGCCTCTTTGTAATCATAAAATCTTCAACTTTCCCCAACACAGCCTCTCTCGCTTTCTCTCAGGGGTTATCAAACTCAGGCTTTATAGCTGATATGATAAGCTCTGCTCATTCTCATTTTAAAAATAGAACTTCGTGTAACCAAAGGAAACCATAAAATTTTTTCATGAATATAAGTCTGTGATTGAAAATCAGAAACTACGTGTTGTCTTAGTTTGTACTACCAGTTTAGTGTTGGCTGTTTCCTTGAGACTTTCAAAATGGTCAATCACAAAAGCTAGATCAAGGTGCAAATGCACAAAGACACAAATTTATGCAGATTCTCCTCAGCTATAAAATAGAAATGCTTAATGTGAAGGGTTAGAGTCTCTTTAAAACATACATTGGAGAAAAGATAGCCTTTTCATCAAATGGTGCTGGGAGAACTAGAAATTCATATGCACCCAATGAAAATAAACCCCTATCTCTCACCATGCACTAAACTCAACTCAAAGTGGATCAAGGACCTAGGAATGAGATCAGAGACCCTTGCACCTAATAGAGGAAAAAGTAGGCCCAAATCTTCATCATACTGGATTAGGCCCCGACTTCCTTAACAAGACTCCTAAAGCACAAGAAATAAAATCAAGAATTAATAAATGAGATGGACTCGAACTAAAAAGCTTCTTCTCAGCAAAAGAAATGATCGATGAGGTGAAGAGAGAGCCTACATTTCCTGGAGCAAATTTTTGCCAGACATACATCAGACAGAGCACTAATCTCCAGGATATATGAAGAACTCCAAAAACTTAACCACCAAAAATAACCAAACAACCCAATCAATAAATGGGCTGAGGAGCTGAACAGACACTTCTTAGAAGAATATATACATTCGATCAACAAATATATGAAAAAAATGTTTCTTATATCTTTACAAGTATGAATAGGAAGACTGATGGTGAGCAGGGGAGAAATAACTAGAAAACCTACTACTATAGGTCCACAGTCCATTTCTGCAATCTTTCTTGATTTTTTTCACTGCCCTTACTAGAAATCAGCCATGCTGTCTCGGTCCAGCATTCCTTTCCAGGTGTCACCAATATTTTAACTTTTTCTTTCACTCTATTTTTAATCTGTTGATGTGTTCAGAATGGCTAAGGACAGAACATGATAGCAAACCATAGTACATGATTGTTGGTATTTCAGAGAAATGCCACAGACCTGGAGAACATGGAGTGTTAGGAAGGCAGTGAAATGAGGCCTTCTTCCCACTCCATAGTTTTCAGCTATTATATGAGTGTCTACCATAGAAAACTCTGACATCTAATATGAAAATCAGCATATTCAGGAAACATGCTAATTCTTCATAAAACAAATTGTGGAGAGATATATTATCCATCCTTCCACACACAAGTCAGGGCAAGAGAGTTGAAAGTAAAATTCCAAAGAGTCAAGTTAGGCCAAAGAACCAATTTCCGTTAAAGGTTTATAGTATCCCAATAAGTGCTATCAAGATGAGTTCAACAAACCTAATACTCACTAGTAGATAAGAATATTATATTCCTATAAATTACCTCTAAATTATTTTTGAATAAAGCAGTAACAAATACCACTATGAATAACAATTTTATTCTGAAATAATTTGAATTTTAAATCTAGTGGCAACTTGAGAATGGGTAGGTGAAAAATCTGTTAACACAGAAGTATCTGTTTTTTTCTTGATTTATAAATCTTTGCCTGGATTTTATATGCTACTCCCTAGATACACGTTATGGAAAACCATGGAAGCCTCCCATTTGAAATTTAACACTTGTAAACAGTGTCTTATCCAGAAGGTCACCATCTGCAATTTAACATCATTTTTAAAGCCCAGAGGAAATAAAATGCTAAGTGTGACATTCTTGGGATGATGCCTATGGTTTATCAAGTTGCAGGAAGTAAACATTTTCATTTTCCATTCGTTTTTATTTATTTTACATCTTAAGGCTGCAAAAGTAATATATTGGTGGTTATTTAGTATTTGGGGACCATACTTTTTTTCTTAATATTTATATTTGGAAAGCCTGAATCTTCCTCCTTCTGGCCTAGGTACACAATTCCTGTTAAGGATGGAAAAGGAGGGGTAAAAATAGATACTGAATTCATGCTGCAGAAATCATTAATTATCCATATGGTAAAATATGAAATTATATCCTCGCTGATGCCATATATAAAAATAAATATCTAAATGACAATACTAAAATCAATAACATTTTAATGAAAATATATTTTAGAAATCAATTTAAGATTGCATTCATTTACAAAGATTTCTCCCAAAAGCAAATATCACCTATTTGTTCTGATTCTAATCGTGGTGAATTTTTGGGTCCACCAGCTCCCCTCACATGTAAATAATTATGAAATGTAAAAAAAATATGTCATGCAGGTGTTTGTAATGGAGAACAGCACAAGACCCTGATCCAAATGTAAAGGGGCAAACAGAATAGTTCCACATTCATGCTAGTTTTCTTTCTTGGGGAATGTTTCAAGAAATCTCAGCAGAAGAAAATGAGTTCTAAAGAGAGAAGTAGGCTTGCTCGTGGAGGAAATAGAGATCAGAATGAGGAGCTGAAATAGTGGATGGGATTTCTGGAAAAAGATACAGAATAGATGAGATACTCAGAGAAAGATCCTCATAATCTGATGAAAGTTGCCTTGCTTTGTTGAAAAAATATTCAACTATACAGGTGCAATATAGCAGTATTCTGTGGGATATAGTAAAGGTCTACTAATGGTGGTGTGTGAGCTAAGCAGGGATTCCATTAATCACACAGGGTCATAACCATTGGAGTTACAACCAGGTACAATGGAGAGATCTAATTAAATATGCTGAAAATTCACTAAAAAAACCCAGAAATTTGGCACTTGAAGTGTAGTACCACCCTGGATCCAAAACAAGGATAAGAAATACTCCAAACTTACTCTTAGGAAGCCTTGATAAGATCCAACTAAACAACCAGTAATATAACCATCTTCCAAAATAAAATTCACTATTCTTCAAATGAAAATACTGACAATGTAGCATTCTTAGTGAGGCCCTACATAACTTATCCAGACTCTGTTTCTAAACAAAACTATAAAAGAAGGCTCACAAACAGTGTAGGAAAAAGAGTAGATAAAAGACAACTTAAAGATGATGGAATGGTTATAAATAGCAGACTAGGACCCTACTTAGTGTAAAATATGTTCAAAGATTTAAAACAAAAGATGGATGGAGTGATCAAAATGAACTATAAAGAAGAACCGAATTCTTTTAAAAAATATTAAATTGATAAACAAATGTATAAGGAGATAAAAGTTAAAGCCAGAAATTACCAAAACATAGAACAAAACAAGGGAGATTACCACAGATGCTACAGACACTATAAACACAACAGAGAATATCACGAAGAGCCTATGCTAACAAATTATATAACTTACATAAAATTCACAAATTCTTTGAAGAATTTTATCGAAACTGACAGAATACAATATCAAAAATCTGAGTAGCACTATTATGATTATATAAAATGAATTTTATATTGAACATCTTCTTAAAAATAAAACAATCCTCAGGTTTCATCTATGATATCCAAGGGGTCTTGGAAGTTGTCATTGCACTGAGCATATTGAGTATTGATGAGTTTTCTTGGAACCACTGGAGAATTGGGGTCATAGGGCATACCAGTCTCCTAATATTATATAGAGAGACAAAAAAAGAAAAAAATAGAGAATCACTGCCAAGATCTGCCTTCGGGATGCAGAAGCCAGAGGAGTCAAAAAAATGGCAGGAACACCAAGATGGTAACTTTTGGTATATGCTAGAGAGTAGACTAGTGTAGAAGCAAAACTCTGAAAGACATCTTGTAGGGCCCATATGTTAGTAAGTACTACCTCCAGGAACATCGCCAGTTTTGTTATGGTGAAAAGCCAAGAAAATCCTTTGTTTTACTGGAGAATGAAGTAGGAAAACAACCATTTTAAAACAAACTCACAGCATCCTTCTTAACAAATGTCAGAAGCTCCAATAGAAATAGACTCCAAGAGTCTTATCTGACATGGAGAAAGGGAATTGAGCCACCCCCTAACCTTCCTGTTTCCCCCCCAAGAAAGAAGAAAATCTGAGAAGCTCTTGTGAAGGCCACAGCCTGAGACACAAACTAGATGAAATACTGAGACTTAGTCATAGGACTGTAGAAGGATTCCCTTCTCTCACAGTCTAACATTTAACTACTTACCCACTTACTTTTTGGAATAATCCCAACAGATGTCAATCAAACAAAATACATATATTTCTAAATGCACAAAGTTAAAAACTCATAGGAAAAATATCACAGAAGATCTGTGCTGTGGTCTGAATGTTTGTGTTTATCCACCCAAATTCATACATTGAAACTGAACCCACCCATAGTGATGGTGTGAAGAGATGGGATTAATGTTCTTACAAAAGAGGCTTGAGGGAGACCCTTTATCCCTTCTACTAAATGAGGATATGGCAAGAAGGGGTCATCTGAAGCAGACCATCCTCATCATATACCAACTCTGTTGAACTTGAGGTTGAACTTCCCAGTCTCTAGAACTGTGAGCAGCACATTTCTGTTATTTATCAATTGTCCAGTCTAAGGTATTTTGTTTATATCAGCCCAAATGAACTAAAACAATCTATTCGAATGGAGAGAATTTCCACGTTAGTGGGTTAGAAGACTCAGTACTGTTAAAGATGTTTATTTTTTTTTCAAATTGATCCATAGATTCCATGCCATCCCAATCAAAACCTGGGAAGCTATTTTTGTAGATATCCACAAAACATTTAAAAGTTTATGTGGAAAGACAAAAAAACCCAGAATAGGAAAAACATTACTGAAGAACAACAACAAAGTTGAATGACTGACATGAAGTGAATTCAACACGGACTACAAAGATACAGTAAAAAAAGACAGCACGGTACTGTCTAAAGAATAGACACTGGAGCAGAACAATTACCCCGAAATAGAGCCACACAGATAGAGTAAACTGACCTTTGACAAAGGAGCAAATCGAATTTCATAGGGTAAGAATAATCTTTTGAATAAGTGGTACTGAGACCATTGAATGTTCACATACAAGAAAAAAAATGAATCTAGACACAGGTCTAACACCTTTTATAAAAATTACCTGAAAATGAATCTTAAACCTAAATATAAGGCATAAAATATGTAGAAAAAGGAAAGGAGAAAATATAGGTCACCTTGGATTTGAAAATGAGTTTTAGACAGGGAAAACGTGATCCATGAAAGAAAAAGTTAATAAATCAGGCTTTATTAAAATGAAAAGTCTTTCCCTCTTTACAAGAAACTTTTGAGACAATGAAAATACAAGAAAATATTTATAAAACACATCTGACAAAGGACTTGGAGTCAAAAAAAGAGTATAGAATTCTTAATCCTTAAAAATAAGAAAATAACAACAAAAAATTAAATGGGCAAAATATATGAACAGATACTTCACCAAAAAAGATATACAATCAGTGTATGGAAAGATGTTGGCCATACATCAGGGGATTGTAAATTAAAATAATAATGGGGGGTACATGTGTTAGAACGCTGAAAATCCACAACACTGACAATGAGAGTAGCAAAGACTAGTGGAACTACAGAGCAAGATTATCTCTCATTCACTGATGATGCAAATGCAAAATGGCATGGCCACTTTAAGAACTGTTTGGTTGCTTTTACAAAGCCAGATAGAGTCTTACCATATCCTGCAACAATTTATTAAAAAACTCATATCCGTACAAAAACCTACACATGAATGTTTATAGCAGCATTATTCATAATCAAAACTGAAAACAACAAAGATGCTCTTCAACAGGTGAATGTCTAAAAAAAATAAAAATCTGGTCCAGCCATATTATGGAACATTATTCAGCAATAAAAGTAAATAGCTATCAGACCTTGAAAACACATGGAGGAAACTTAAGTGCCTTAAAATATTTCAAATTGTATGATTCTAATTATACAGCATTCTGGAAAAGGCAAAACTATAAAGACAGTAAAATAATAAGTCATCGACAGGGCTACCAAAGAAAGTAGGAACTTGAAAGTGAAGCACAAGGGATTTTCCATGTAATAAAATTATTCTGTGTGATATTTTAATGGTGTATAACAAGACACTATGCTATTGACAAAATTCATAGAACTTTACATCACAAACAACACATTTTAATGTATGTTAATTAAAGAAACAGAAAGTTGGAGAACTCAGAAAAATATGAAACGTGACAAGAGAATCTAACTATATTACAGATACATGCAGCAAACTTGTTGAAGGGGATTGGGAGAACATGGGCTGATCTAAGACCCTGGCAATGAATGATGTCTGTAAGACTCAAGGCAAACGTGCTCAGCATGAGCACTATGCTTTAGTTGACATGTTGTTTTTTTTCTCAAGAATGTTCAGGTTAAAATTTTTGATCCTGTTATACATGTATTCTAGGATATTCTGTAGATATATTTGTATAGAATATCCTAGAATAACTTTATTCTAGAATAAAACAATTAAGTAGATGGATGGCAGAAGCCAGGTTTCTCACTGTTGAAATGGAAGTTTATGGGGAAGTAAGGATTCATTTGTTAATAGATTAGAGTGAGAGACATCAGTATGATGTTTATCTTAACATGGACACAGATAATTACCTATGAAAATATTTATAGAATATGTACATATGCACAAGTTAATATCAATACACTTAGGGGTTTGTTTATTTGTTTGTTTGTTTTGTCAATTGAGTGAGTCTTAAAAATGTCAGCACTCTAGCAGAAATGAGTATTTTGAGCACCCAGAGCTTAGTTTATAAAACAATTTCCTGATGAAAGAGACCAGGGCTCCTTGAAGAAATAGTTGATTCTAGGACTAGGGCAGAAAATATACAAGATGAGCCTGCAACATTATTTTCTTTTGTCCATGTTTTCTATTACATATCTGTACTTCTTTAAAAAAATTTTTTTTTAGTTGTAGATGGACACACAATATTTTTATTTATTTTTATATGGTGCTGAGGATCAAACCCAGTGCCTCACACATGCCAGGCAAGCACTTTACCACTGAGCTACATTCCTACCCCCTCCATACTTCTTTTAGATAGTTATTTTAACATTGTTGTTGGTTAATTCCAACATTTGAACTTCCTCAGGGATGGATTCTATTGATTCGTTTTGTTCCTTTAGATGGGTCATGCATTCCTGTTTCTTTGTATGCCTTGTGATTTTTTTTTTAATTGAACACCAGACTTTTGAAGCTTGCATGCTAACTCTAGAAATCAGAATACCCCTTTTCCTTAGAGGTTGCCATATTTTATATTGTTGAAAGATGTCTCTGTGCTAAGAATTAGCCTGAGGTAAAAGCTAAAGATCTTCTCAGGATTTTTCTGAGTTGTGTCCTCCCCTGGACAAGCATGGCAGCAATCTAAATGTCCTCATATGTGTGGTTGCTTTTGAATTCCATGATTCTTAAATGTCTCATTCCCAAGGAAGGAAAAAAAACAGGATGAAGGAGTAAAAGCCCAGTGCTGTTTTCTAAATATCTTGGATGTTGCACAAGCCTGTGGGGGTTAAGAGAGTAGAAGCCAGCCTCTGTGCCTGAACCTGAGTGCTGGGAAGCAACCATCAGCCATCAGAACATGGACCTTTTGATATTTGGAGGACAAAGTCCTTCTTGTACATCCTGTCTTCAACACAGCACACCAGGAGCAAGCATGACTACCTACCACAGGGCTGGGGTTGAATAGCCATTGCCACACTAGAGGCTGAGATTAACAAAAAGGGCAGAGATTTGCCAGCCATACTTACATAGATTCCAGATTTCCAAAACAGTTATGTCAGTTTCTGCACGCATAATAATTTTCTAGGTAAAAAGACAGATTCTAAGTATTCCTACTCCACCATCTTCCCCTGATGTCACTCCAGATAAGAATTTAAGCAGCATTAGTATGATTTTGAGGGGAACAACAGCTCTAAAATGAAGAGAACATCTTAATCCATAGGCTATATGGAAGGATTAAAAGGAGAGCTCAATATGAAAATCTCTTTCCTAACCTCCTCTTAATAAAGAACAATTAGGACCGAAGGCAGTTACCTCCTCTCTACTTAAAGACTCCCTTCATATTTTGAGTTGATATTAGCATCCAGCCCCATTGCCCAGTCACTGTGAAATGTTGAGTTTTAATTTGAAATGAAATTAACTGCCCGTATGCCTTGGCGAGGCATAATGTGCTTCTCTTTTTACTGAAAACAGGAAAGGGAAAAACCGATCTGAAGCAAACAGACACAGGCACCTATTTAACAGACTGAATCAGACCATTAGGAGAATTACTTTTACCATGTCCTTGGAGAGATAAGACAATCCATCACCACAGTGCTTTGTCAGGCTCTCTCTCATTCCCAATCATCCTCAACTGGTGAACATGAATCAGAACGATAAATCCTTGAGATTAAATACCAAATCGCCACAGAATAACAAGTGTATGCTCCTACCCAGATGGGGGAGATAATGAGCATTCGCACTGACTATGCAGAGGGTAATCTAAAAATCTACCAGAGTATTATAATTTTTTTTAGCTCATGAACACATTTATATAGCCACAAAAAAATATTGTTTGCCGGGCTTGCGTGTTTAGTTTTATCCTGGTTTAACAACATAATCTCCCTCATTTTTGTACTTTGTATAATTTACTATGTGTGAAGAAGTGAGAACTGTACGAGGAGGAAAAAAAAGATCAATGACTGGTTTTAAAATCAAAAGTCATCACCTAATTTAGTGATTTTTAAAAAATAATAGTTTTTAAGTGTAAAAATAGAATGGAGTGGAATGAATGAAGGAAAGTAGAACAGAACAACATAAAATAATCAGATATCACATACATAAGGATATTGCTTCTTAAGACTGCCTGAAACGATTTTAGGTACATATGTATCACAATGCAAAAATGATTCCTTTTCATGAATGATGGTCCAAAAATTTTAAAAACACAGTTTCCAAAACAATAGATTTTGAGGTTGTGTTCAATCAATTTGGAGAAGGAGAATTTGAAATGATTACCAGGTAAATGTGAAAGTATAAGGAAGTTGCCTTCTCATTAATAACAATAGAAATGATAAGAAGAATAATGATATGTTAACAGCTGTACTGTACCGTGAGGCATAGAAAAGGGCTTTGTAAAATATTTAGCATTACAGTGCCTGGCAACCCATTCTTTATCTGAGAAGGGTTTGTTGCTTTTTAAAGTATGAATGACAATGCTTGGGCCTTTTCCTATAGGTCTGCCTCTGACCATGCGTGTTTGACATAATGCAGAGGTGCATGCACAGCTAGCCTAGATGACACTGTCATTATGCAAATGTGACAAGTGAAACACCTAGTCAAAATAAATCTCCTTAATGTGAACATATTTAATGGGCATGATTTTGCCTCCTGTGAGCATAAAATACTTGATTTTAATTGTCAGGGAAGAACCATCTATTTCAGAAATCTACATAGAATAATACTAAGGCTGTGTAGTTATTAACTTGAGACTTGGGCTGATGAAAGATTTATTCAGAACACCTGAGCCACTTTGAAATACATACATAGGATTTACCCGTGCAGTTACACTGCAAGAGACATGTCATAACTTCTGCCATGAACCTGGTTTTCTCACACAGGAAATACCTCGAGTCCTCAACTGAATAGCTAGAAAAATAGCCTTTCTTCTATCCAGACTTATATCTGCTTGAGAGTTTTTGTTCCCTGCTCTTTTTGCATGGAACATTATCTACTTTGACATATCTGCTTCTGGCTTCATGCTGTACTGTCAGCAGGGAGATTTACTAGCCATTCCTTATCTCATCCCTTTTGACTGTCTCTAACCTATCCACACATGTGTTCATACTCTTCAGGGCTGTTGTCTCTCTGGCCTAAAATCAATCAGTAATCTTACGCTAATTGATCACTGGAATGATGCTTTAAAGTGCATTTGATGAGATGAGGGCTTTCCTGCTTGGAGTCTAATGTTAAAAGACAGATATGAGTCAAATACAAATGTAGGGATCCCATTACTCTTTTTGCTAAGTGAAATTTAGATAACCACAACTTAACAACACCACCTGTATCACTCCAGGCTCAATATTTATGAAGCTATGCAATTTACATAGCTTTGCGTTATTATTTATTCAAGCATTGGGTGAATTCTGAGAGATGTGGATGTCATTATAGATAGCTGGGAGAGGATTGCGAAGGCAGAAGAAAAGAGGGAAATGTAAATGACAACTTCAATATTGCTTCCAACCACTTAACACACACACACACACACACACACACACACACACATCTTATATACCCACAAGATCAATGTAAGTATTTACTGTGCCTGGGGTGCAAAGGAAATATAAACGTGCAAAATATTTGGGATCTCTATTCAAAGAATATATGCTCTACAAAGGAAAGTGAGCAACATATATAATTAGCTGATGTGGTAGATTTAAAATAACACCAACTAAGCAGAACTACACGTGGATTCTAGAACATCACAGATTTTATAGCTGCCAGAAGTCCTAATCAGATAGCAAAATGATGCCAGCCTATGAGAATTGAAAATATTTTAACTTTGTCTCTTTTTAAGCTAGAGACTTTGTTCCAGCTCGAAAGGAGGGCAGGTGAGAGATGAATTATTTCCCCCTTAAATAATCTATTGAGAAATTCACTGAAGGAAGATCCTATGATATTTTTGAAGTGCATATCTGTAAAGGAGTTGATTCATTACTAGAGAGAAGAATTAGCAATATTTGAGCTATATTAGCAGAGACCCTGGTCACACTTTCTGAGTTCATACTTTCTAGGTTCTCAGAAAAGACTTCCAGTAAAATGGCACTGTTTAAAGCTCCTTGAATATTGAAACTTGTATTGTTTAAAACAGATGTTTTCCTTTCACCTTTTTAAGATATCAGGTACCAGCTAATAAGATGCAAAAAGCAAATATTGTACAAGAACATTATAATTCTTACGTAAACTGAGATAGAAGCAGAGGCCCTTAAGGGCGTCCACTGGGATGAGCTCAGTGCAGTGAGAGTGACAAAGGAGAAATTCAGCCAGTAGCCTGAGGTCTAAAGGGTAATGTGTCAGTGATGGGTTGGCTCGGCTGTGAAATCTTAACCAGGGTGACTGACAGTTGGTTGCATTGTGTCCCCGAAAATTCACATGTCATAACACCCAGCCCCTCAGTGTGTGGCCTTATTCGGAGAGAGTCTTGAGGTAATCAAGTTAATATAAGGTCATTACAGTATGCTGCCATGTAACATGACTGTTGTGCTTATAAAAAGGGGAAATTTGGAGACAGGGAGACCATCATGTGAAGATAATGACAGAGATCACAGTGATATTTCTAAAAGACAAGAAAAGCCAAAGATTGCCAGTAAAACATCAAAAACTAGGTGAGAGACATGGAATAAATTTCCCCTTAAAGGCTTCAGAAGGAATAAACCCTGAGAACACCTGATGTTGGAACTCCAGCCTCCAGACTATCTGACATGACATTTCTTTTGTCTAAAATGCCTAGTGTGTGATAGTGGAACAAAGATGGTGGAATCTTTGTTAAGGAAGCTGTAAAAAACTGGTATACTGGGTTAGTCCGTCCATGTTCTTCAAGACTCACAGATCAATAAATACACGGAAAAATGGTCAACATCTCTGGTAATTGGAGAAATGCAAATCAAAAATAAGATTTCATCTCACACCAGTCAGAATGGCAGTTATCAAGAATACAGACAACAATAAATGCTGATGAGGATGTGGGGGAAAAGGTACACTCATACATTGCTCCTGGAACTGCAAATTGGTGCAGCCAATCTGGAAAGCAGTATGGAGATTCCTTAGAATACTCTGACCCAGCTCTTCCGCTCCTCAATCTATACCCAAAGGACTTAAAATCAGCATACTACAGTAACACAGACACATCAATGTTCATAGCAGCTCAATTCACAATAGCTAAACTGTGGAAGCAACCTAGATGCCCTTCAATAGATGAATGGATAAAGAAATTGTGGTATATATACACAATGGAATATTACTGAGCATTAAAAGAAAATAAAATTATGGCATTTGCAGGTAAATGGATGGACTTTGAAAATATCATTATAAGTAAAATAAGCCAATCCCAAAAAACCAAAGGCAGAATGTTCTCTCTGATACGTGGATGCTGATCCCATAATGAGGAGGAGGAGGCAATGGGGAAAATGGAGGAACTTTGGATAGGGCAAAGGAGAGGGAGGGTAGGGAGAGTGCATGGGGGCAGGAAAGATGGTGGAATGAGGTGGACATCATTATCCTAGATACATGTGTGACTGCACATATGGTGTGATGCTACATCATATACAACCATAAAAATATAAAGTTGTGCTGCAATTATGTACAATGAATCAGAATGCATTCTGCTGTCATATATACCTAATTAAATAAATTAATTAAAAAAAGACTCACCTAGGACCAACAAGAGAATTAAATGCTTTACAGAGTCAGAAATAAGGTAGAAATTAGGATGCATGACTTCATTAAGATATAGAAGGGCTCCCACTTGGTAACATCGGATTTCCTCCAGAGAGGAAACATGCAACCATTGAAAATGTTATTAATCTGGCTATGGAAACAAACAACAATCACAACAAAAAAGAAAGAAAGATAAAGAAAAATAAAGTAAATGAGAGCAGCCACAAGAATTAGGGGATAAATCTCACAGTTTCACATGTTCTGGACCCGTGTAGACATAACAAATTGTTCATCAAGATACAAAGGACAACCAAGGGAAGTCTAGAAGTGCCACACCACATGTGAGACCTTTACCTGCCTTAAAGTATGCCAATGCCACCATGTTCCCAGACCCAACCACCTATACTTTTGCTATTACAGTTTCATGCTGTCCTTTCCCTGAGAGGAATAATGAGTCCAGCATGGTTTGCATGGATAGGTAAGTAAGAATTCACCTCTTAAAAGGGAACTAACTTAACCTGATTTGGAGGTGCAAAGCTCCTTATCCTAATAAGTCCATTATAGTGATTTCTGGAAAATTATTCTTTTTGCTCCCTTTTATATGAAAATGCCATTCTCAGACTTATATTCAACTTCAATTTGCATTTTACATGCTATTTCTATCTAAGAAGTGGCAACACATACTCAGAGTCATGATAAAATAATTAGCTTCTACCACTAATGAGAGTTGGTTGGCTTTTATGACATGTGAATTTAGATTTTTAAAAAATTTAACTAATTTTCCCAAAAAAGGCTATTTTAGAAGATGATAATTCTGTCATCTATATGTGATTATTCCCAAGAATACAATACATATTATTTATTTTGTTCTTATATGCCAGTTATTGAGCTTTGTGTATATTAACTTGTCTAATCTTCCCAAATCTCTATTATTTTCAACTACACTAATTTGGATGCAACAATTATATTTGAATATGTGCATGAATTAATGAATTTTATCTTCAAAATTCTAAAATAATAGTTAAGTTATATCCATACCAACCCAAATATTCACCTATGAATCTTAGAAAGTTAAAGCTAGACAATACATATGACTTTCAGATGTTAACAACCTGATTAACGGGTCTGGCATTTCTATTCACCTACATACAGAATATTTCCTAGCCCAATCAGAGGAAAATCAGTATTTCCCAACAGATCTAGGTATCACCTAGAGAGAGCTGTGGTAATCTTTATGATGAATAATTTGTAAGGTTACCATAGAAGAATACTACATTCCCTTAAAACCTGATCACAAATTGAGGAGTTACATTTTTAATTTACTAGCATACAAGCCAGCGGGAATGGGAATTATGTTCAGAAAGCAAATGTTTCCAAAGAACTGAAATACTTCAAAGAATTATAAAAATAAAAATGTTGAGCAGGGTTCCTATCCAGGATAAATTACATGAGTGATAAAACAAGGAATCTGTACATTCAAAATAGAGTAAATTAAAAAGAACACAATGTTACATTTAATAAAGATTTATGGCTTATACTGCTCTTGACTATATTCTGAAAGGTAGTTAAAATTGTAATGAGTCTCCCATTATTTTGATTGAAACAATAAAGGCCCATAGACATTAACTAACTTGCCCAAATTACTAAGTGAGTGACATGCCAGCCTAGTTTGAACAGGAGTGCTGATCATTCCTAAGTGTATCTGAGGTGTACTAGCCAGGGTGTATGGCTAAGTAAAGATGTCACTGCATGCAGGAATATGATGCTTTTGAACCAAATGTCTTGTGTGAAAACGCCCGATAGTGTTGCCAGATCTGCTCCCATGAAACAAACAACTTAGGGAAAGGACTGAATCTTAAGGTGTTCAGTTGCTTTTCATAATTTCCGAACCACAGATACAATTTCTCTCCATTCCCATTAATTCAATTAATATGGAATTCTGGACTGGGAATAGGAATACATTGAAGAAAATATAATCAAAAAGCAAGGACATCCAAGGAGCAAGAATAAATGAAGAAGATATTTTCGTCCCAAGAGATGCATAGAAATTAGAGTTGAGGATGAGGAATTGCAGCTGATCTGGGAAAACACTTAGGACCAAGGATGTGCATTGGTAAAAATTAGACATAGGGACTGAGAATGGCGTCAATTTTGAAAGAAAGAAAGAAAAACAGAGATGGATGGGAGATTAGTAGGTGGGTAGGTAGATAGATACAAAGAAAGGAAATAAAAATAAATTAAATAATTATGTCTGTGATTCAATTCTTTCACAATTGGTTGGAGGAAGGAGTGAGAGGAAGGAGTAAAATAAATGATACTGTATTTTAATAAACTTAGAAAACAGTAATATGAGTCGTTTCAGAAGCTTGGGACTACACTCCCACACAGGCATGAACCATAGCTAAATTAATTTCCAGGAAAATCCACAGTCAGAATGAAAAACTTTAGAACTGTGTTGACCAAGATGGCAACTAGTGGTTCCATGTGGCTATGTAATTTTATGTTTAAATTAATTAAAATTTAAATGAAGCTAAAAAATACATTTCTTTGGTCACATTAACCACATGCCCAGTACTCAACAGTCACATGTGGCTACTTACTATTTTATTGAACAACAAAAACATAGAACATTTCCATTATCACAGAAAGTGTTATAGGATATTATTGCTTTCAAATGTTCCATTACCCAAAAGCAAAACATAGTAGCACTTGTTGACGAGCAAATTAAAGACATATATTATTCTTCATATCCCTTCTGAGTTCTATCAGTCTTGTTTGACATTTTGTTAAAAATCCAGGCATAACCTCCTTTTCTCTGACTGCCTTCTGTGAGTTCCTGCATTTTCCTTTCATAGCTGTAATTGTTTAATAAAGTATATTAATTCATTCTGAAATTTTGTTTCATAATTATTATCTGTTTTAATGCAAATTTCACACTTATAATTGCTTCTTAAGTTGAAAATCCTTGCAGAAATTTGTGTTGTAAGTTTTCTTTCAAGAAAAAAAAAATTAATAAAGTACTTGGTAACTTTCCCTCAGTTCCTAAGAAGTTTGGTTTTTATCCTCTGTTGACTCTTATCCTTCAGTTAAGTTTTTGGTGGTTTTATTTTCATTCATTCATTTTTCAATGTACTAGATAACTTGAGGCTTAAACATAAGTATTCTAAAGAAAGTAGTGAGTACAAGTATGTATTTTCTTTTTTCTTGGCTCAAGACCTCTCCAATATGGCATTTTCTATAGGTTCTTCTGGTTTGGGAATTTTTGACAAATATTAACTCAAATTTTGAATGTTCTTACTTCACCAAAGATTTAAAATGGGGGATAAAGTTCATTTAAACTCCTAGATATTCTCTGTTTTCAGTAGGAAAAAAAAGGAAAGATTTATACTACACAGTTGTCAAGTTCTTGTAAGAAATAAAAAATGTAAGTACTAAAGAAATATCACTCCATGAAGACACAGGTATTAACCACTTTCTTAGTGGCATGATAAGATTCACCTTATATATGCTCAGTGCTTTGTCTTGAATATTGATTCTTCTGTTTTGAGTGATAAGGTGGAGAAAAGTAAGGTTTCCACTTAGTGTGTACTTTCAAACTTCCACTCATACAGAATTCTAGGATTTACTGAGAGTAATTTGCTTCATCTTTTCAAAGTCAGCATCTACGTTTAAAAAGGTTTGGAGTTAAGAAGCTAATATTATAGTTTTTAAAGTACACAGGAAATCTATCTTCATGCTAAGATGGATTTGCTTTAGCAAATGCTCTCACCGAAAGAAAAATATCCCAGATAAACTATTAAAAAAAAAAAAAAACTATTTGAAGACAGTGAAGAGATTCTGAGAGCTATAATTTAAGTGACCAAAATCCTTGAAAAGGCAGCCACTAAAAGTAATAGGGAAACAACCAGCAGTTGAGATTTTCCTCAGGGATGTTTTCTGATTCTCATTGGACAAGAGGCTGAGGATAGCATGTGTGAGGCACTGGGTTCGATCTCCGGCACCACATAAAAGTAAAACAAAATAAAATAAAGGTATTGTGTCCATCTACAATATATATATATATATATATATATATATATATATATGCATATATATATATGCATATATACATATATGTAAACACATATATATATACACATATATATGATAAGTAGAAGCATTGACAGAAGTTCAGGGTTGGAGTCATAACAATTAGACATGTAGAGAACTAAGATCAGAATGAGAAGGCAGAGGCAAAGAACTGAGGTTGTGTGCTAAATTCTGAATAGTTATGCAACAAAAAGTATGAAGCAAATTTAACAATGACTCTGAGAATATAAGAGAGATTTGGGCAATCTGATACAGTGAGAACACAATGATTAGTGTTCAGGATTAGCCAGGTGAAAGAACCTGACCAAGACACTGAGCTCTCACTGGGAATTATTAGAGGGCAGAATCATCAGAAGGCTAAACTAGCCAAGTTGAGATACACCAAAACTCAAGCCAGCAAGTCTCTGATTGAATTAATATATTCATTAAAGATTTTATTTGTCTGTCAAGAAAAAGGGTTAAAAAAGGAGGGGAGTATATCTTTTCGTCACTATGACAAAATGCCTGATATAAATAACTTTAAGGAGGAATTGTTGTTTGTTTAGTTCATCATATGTTATATGGTAATATAAAAATTTTTAAATTATATATATGTAGATATATATTATATATAATATATATATCCTATTATACATAGACTACGTATATTAAAAGAGGGTGATGACAAGAAGAAAGCATTAATCCAAACCAAAACCAAATATAGCTCTTCATGATTCAAAGAAGTACCTAATGCATGTCCACAGAACTCCCTACTCCACAAAATAAAAATAAAACAGATAATTCCAAATCTCTGTCACTGACAGCCTCTTGACTCACAAAGCACATAATGAGCATCACATATTCAAAAGTAAGGTTTGAAGCTTAGGAAGGAATGAAACGTTAAATTGCCATGTAAAATGACATAAACAAATCTAAATTCTATGAGAGATCCTAAAGGTTGGAAACTATGATATGGAGGGTGTATTATTTGTTCACTCCTCTCTCCTTGGTTGCTTCCCTGCCATTCTGACTTCCGTCTTGGCATGTAGCTGTGGGGGAGTATGTCATTAGCCACCTCTGTAATGATTAGATTATAAGTCAACTTGACAGCCCCACGGGGTGCCCAGACATTTGGTTAAACATTGTTCTGAGTGTATCTGTGAGAGTGTTTCCCAGAAAAGATCAGCAGTTGAGTCAATATGTTGAGGAAAGCCAACTACTGCCCTCATTGTAGGTGAGCATCATCCAATCCCTTAAGAGACTGAACAGAACAAAGGGGTGGAGAAAGCGGGGAATATACTCCTTCATACCTCCTCCCCTACTGCTCTTTTCAGACTGGTAAATCAATCTCCTGCACACAGACTGGAACTCAGACCTTTGAACTCCCTGGGTCTCCAGCTTGTACATGGAAGATCATCAATTTACCTTCTACCATGAGCATTACTGGTCCCAGACAGTGGCTGCTTCTTCAACTTGCGTGCCACAATGTGAAGGTGTACCCTAGTCTAGAAAATTAACCAAGTCCTGCCAAACTCCTCAGAACTCCAGCTGGCCATCCATCCTTAGAAAATATGAGTAAGCAAATTCTGGAAATCACCAAGACGTGGAGAATGTTGTTCTTCAGTGTGAGAAATTCATAGAAAAGCAGAAGAAACAGAACTCTAATCCTAAATCTCAGATCATGACATGGATTCTAAAGTAAAGCAAGAAAATTAGTTGTTAATAAATGTGAAAATTGAAGCACTGAGACTTTTGTAAAGAAGCAACAGGCATAGAAAGAAAAAAAAATCAAGGAGGAATCAAACGAGAACCAGTACCTATTTATAAAGAGTCTTTTTAATAAATCAATCATGATATCTTCTAGGAAGGAAATGGCTTTTGGTGGCTGCTATATTTGAAACCAGCTAGACCCTTTAGTAAACAGTCTGCTGCTCTGATTGAGTTTAGTAACAGGGGAACACATCTTTAAAATTCTCCAACAGTATGTTCTTGGTCATCCAGATGGTTTATTATAAATAAACTCAGAATTTATGGAGTTGTGGTCCATGGTTGGTTAAAGAATAGAAAGTAGTTGCATAGATTCTTTCTCCATGTTCAACGAAGGGAAAGTAAAAACTGAGAAGCCCTAAATCCAGACAGCTTCCCCCGAGAACAATGTTCCATATGTAATAATGGTCATGCTTTCTGTTACTGTGAGGCCAAATCTCAACCCAGAGTGGGAGAAAGGGACATTTCATATAAACTCTGATGGTTTGGGATCCCTCCTGAGATGAATGTCATGTTTATGTGATTCTTGCTTTGTTCTTTTTATATGTGGTAAAGTTTTCTGAAGGATAAGCATTTGAATCACAAGAATCTGTTTTACCAATTTAATCCTCGAGGTGATGTATCAATAATGACAAGAAATTACTAGGTTGTCCTTAATTCCAGGCACTATACTCAGTCTTTGATGGGCTATGGATAAGGTTATGGAGACAGGGCAATGTGACAAAAATCATGGAGTATCAAGGAAAAACAATTCACAATTCATCCAAATCTGGATCTGCTCACCATTTTTTTTTAAATCATTAGATCCTCTCATAGAGTCAAGTTATTAACTTATAGCTTGAATAACTGTCATTTACTTGACTGCATTACTTTTATTGGTTTATAAAATGTCAGAAGGAAGACATTTTGGCTATTCACTCACTTTTCTGTGTACTGCTGGATTCTCTAATATGTCCATCCATCTCAATCAAGTGCTAAATAAAATATTTGATTAAAAAAGGAAAATGTGATTAATACAGAAATAAATATTATATTTTTAAGGATGTCCATAATTTTCTTCACATGGTTTTCTTCAAAATTCAGTGCCTGTTTTACAAAGCAGACAGAAATAATACACTCTTAAACATTTTAAGTACATTACACAATCCCACACTATTTCTTCCAATGTAATCCTACCTTATGTTTTCTCTAGGGCTTGTTTTAGAATACATAATTACCTCTATGGATGGGCCTTTTTGCTAAATGTCAGTGTATAATTTACAACTACTGAGAAAAAGGAATTTATATATGAATAGAGATCTTATTTTTCCATTAGAGAAATGGTACTCTGTGTCTACTGAATATTGTGCATATGCTCTCTCTAAAGATCCACTTTAATATATTAAAAGAGCAGAGGTGGAATACAAGACTCATATATATCCAACTCTAGGAGATTCAGTAACTGATTTAAATACATTTCTGGTAAATACTTTTTGGACTCTAAAGGTAAGTATCTCTTCAGAAAAAATTTGACACCAAGATTTAGGTAGAAACTTGAGAGCAAAATCTACTTTTAGAAAAAGAACATCTAAGTGGAATCCTGATTCTCCTATTTTGTCCATAATAACGTTACCTGCTTATAACCTATGACAGAAAAGGAAAGTGTTCCTAAGTAGCCTACAACTAGGGCTAATCATGTACAGTAGTTTTCCTGGAATGGTGATTTGACATTTGCCAACACTGTAGGTTCTTGCTTACTTCTCCATTCTGTCGACTCTGGAATCTGGGTGTTTATTACCAGATACATGCTGTGAATGATAGGTTAATTTTCATGCGCAAAAAAAAAAGAAGATTTCTAGAGATGAGAATGAGTAAGATGTAAATATTAGTGGGAAATCTCAGTGATATATCTATATAATTCAGTACTGATACATGTTATGACATTAATGTGTCTCAAAAATATGATGCTGTGTTAAAAATGTCAGTTACCAACACCACACATTGTATGATTCCACTTATATGAAATGACCAGAATGGCTAAAACTATAGATATAGAACGTAGATTAATGATTGACCAAGATGAGAGAGAGGGGGTAGATGGAGAATGATGGCTGATAGCTACATAGTTTCTCTTTGCAATGATGATCATGTTATAAACTTTATGATTGTACAGCAGTCAGCATAGAATTATATACTTTAAACAAGTAAATTTTATATTATGTAAATTATTTTAAAATAAAGCTTTCTACAAATGAAGGATACAGCCAATAATTAATTTTAAAACTATCTTTCAATGTATAAAATTCAGTAATGAATTGTGGAAGTCATTTAATATTTGGAATTATTTAAGTAATCACTAAGAGTACTCAAGTATGTCTTAAAACATATAAAGAACTCTACTATCAACTATCCACAAATGCCCTTCTATTTAAGTATGATATTACAGGCCTGATTTAGTCCTGACTGATATCAGGGTTTGACTCATCATTCTGCTTCTTCCCAACACACACTCCCTCTTTGCTTTCAATAGTCTAGAGGGTTACTTTGAGCCTTTTCCAAATTAAAATTCCCCAGGGGGTATCCCTTAGGATAGAAAGTGAGTAGGGGAAATTGCAGAATTTCCCAACCCACATCTATTCTATCATCTTCACTCAGATATGAAACATATTTACGGGAACATAAATTCAAGCCTCAAATATAAATTTAACCCAGTAATCCATTTTTATGATGCTAGAGAATGACAAGGGTGAAACTTTTCAGAGAGCCAAATCCTTATCTTCCGTAGAAGAAACTACGTAGAAAATTTAAATTTCTAAAAGTGAAAGAGCAAGATGCTTTCTAAAAATAAGGATCTCTGAAAGAAGTAGCTTTGAGGCATTTGCAATCAGGGTCTTGGAGTAATTCTACAAGGGATTATTAGGATAATTTCAATTTCAAAAGTATGTGCGTGTGAGGCCTGAGTAAAATCAAAACCAATCTAATATCAAAGATAGTAAAGTCTTTTTCTTGATAATTTTGTCATTCTTCTCTGTTTCAGAATTTCAGTTACTTATAATTTTTCCAGTGAACTGTCCACTGACTGGATCTACGGGTTGATAATACAGCTTATAGATACATACATACATGTACTGCCAAAGCAGTTGAGATAGATTTGTATTGGCTAGCAAGATCTTTTTATTGCTTGTTTATTTGATATGTTGTTGGTGTTTACATGAGAATATGGTAAGCTTCAGTGGCAGAAAAAAATTATATTTTACCTATCACATAGTTATGTTTTGAGGGAGGTAACTCATCCCTTGAAATCCAGAGTGGCCCTCATCATAGATGACTCCCTAACTGACCTGCCCCTTAGTTCCTTGGTGCTTATTATCAAGCATGTCATTTTGGAGACTTTCTTATTGAACCAAGTTAGGGAGTATGAGGAAGAGTGTTTTTCTAATCAATCCTTTCCCTGATGGTGATTGACTAGAAAGCAAATGCTAAGCATCTTGCAAGTACTCCTTGTCTCCTCTCCCTCTTGCCATTTCAGCATCTAAATATAGATGCTCTTCAATTTGCAATAAGGCTATGTCCCAATAAACCCATCACAAGTTGAAAATGTATTGTCAAAGGTGCATTTAGGACACCGAAACTACCCAACTTAACAGTTTAGTAACATGGTAGAGTGAAATATCAGTTGTCCACCCTCATGATTCAGTGGCTGACTAGCAGCTTTGGCTCACTACCACTGTTCAACCTCACAAGAGAAATCAAACCACATATAGCCAGGTCAAGAAAAAAATCAGAATTCAAAGCATGATTTCTACTGAATGCAAATAACTTTCTCATCATAGGTATTGTACCTGTATCCAATGGCTATGTAGGATGAGATCTTCCATTGTAGCAGTAAAATGTTCTCTTTTCGCAGATCTATCTTTTGCATATGATCTGTGTTTTCATCCATAACAGACAGAATTCAGACTCAGCAAGGAAAGTAATTTAGAAACTTGTATTTTAGATATTCTATATCTATATATAGGTCTTTCTACTTGACAGAGAATAAACAAAATGATAAACAAACTTTTACAAAGCATCATCAAGTAATGAATCAAAAGAGAAGAAACACTTTAGAATTCCCAAATCCAAACACCCAGAATATTGAAGACTTTTTTTGCATCTCTTCAATGACTAGTTCTCATCAGTAATGTACATACTTTAAATTCAAATCAACTGAGTAAACTCATAAGAAAAAAAGGAAAACAGATTGCAAAAGAGATTGTTCCTATTGTAAATCTCTCTGAAATACTTTTGTAAACAGTGATTCAAGCATTACATAAAACACACTTCTTAGAAGCAAGGAATATCTTTTCTATGTCTCCGTCTCTCCATCAATAAAGGGTAACCTTAGTGATTCTGTCTTAACTTGTCTTTCTCATGCCATTAAGAAGGGAAAATTTCAGTAAAACAAAGCTTTGTCATCATCAATGTAGTTATGAATATTAAATTAGTTATTTAATTTTAGCTATCTTTGATCCCTCATTTCCTGGCTCAAAATTCATTCCCATTTGTTTCCCTCAAGAGAAAAAATGAAATTTCACAAGAATAATGTTCACTTTTGAATAACAGCATGTCTAACTTAGACATGGCTTGTTCTTTCTTTGATTTTAATATTCCTGTTTACAGTCTAGTTTCTCATAGTTTTGTTGATTGCATGAAACATGTAAATTTATGCTGATTTTTCCATTCACATTAAATGGAAATTTGCCAATTATTATCCTAACTTTGGTAAAATTCTTATTTTATTCTCTCTTTTCTAATCAGCAAAATTTATGTTAGTTACAGGTCCATCTTTTTCCCTTTCCACCCTCAAAAACTCTGCCAGCTGGGTTGATCTGGGGATTTTATTTTATTTTTTTTGTAATCAACAAAAGCCTATAATTGTATTATCTGGATATAATAAAATATGAATTATTTAGAATTGTTGCTTTATTGATTTTAAAACTTTGTGAGACAAATCAAAATTTATCAAAATATTTCCTGATAGATATTCTAATCATTTTTATCAACTTAAGAGAATCTTATTTTTTTTTCTTTTTCATATTACATTGTTGAGGTATTATACATCTATTTCAAGAGTACCAGTGAAGCTTCAGAAAACCAAATTTCAGAGATGTTTAGGGATAAATGTGATGATATGGTGAACATGAGCAAACAATTATTTTTCGTATTCTGTATGACATCTAACTTGGAGAAGTGACTATACAAAATGTCAGCTTATGTCGTCAAAATTGGTTTTAAGTCCTAAATGTATGTGACATATAGAAGACAAATATTAAGTGGACAATTCCGAAGATCTAAAAGCATTGGATACATTTTGCTCTTATTTTTTTTCTGTCTTGATTCATAATAACAAAAATAATAGAATCTCACTTTGTGAGAATATGGAATTATAATAGAAGTAAAAATTGCTAAGTCAATTTTCAGCAGCCAGTCTAATTCAGTTATGTTATTGTTCTTTTTCAGAGAGAAAAAGAGTAACTTTTCATAACTGCCTTATTTTGTACTCTTTCATATAACACAATTTCAGTCAATATAGCCGTTCAATTCTTCCTATTTCATCTCCTTTTTTAATTTTATTTTTAACAATAGCATCTAAACTTGTATTAAAATTGCATTTAGGTGCAAATATAAATTTAAGTGCAATTGTAGCTAGTTACTTCATTTGAATCACCCACCATTGTTAGTATGAACTTCGTTGTAACGCTGTTAATCACATTCGAAAATAAGAGTTAGGTAGGTCAATGTGAGCTTCGTTGGATCTTATGAAACATGGCTCAGAACTGAACTGAACAGAAGGGAAGCAGTCTTAACTTTATTTGGGCAGCATTAAAGAGTTAAGGCCAGCTATGTAGGCAGAACAAGTAGAGAGTGACTGTAAATGGATGAGCTGCTGGGCAGCCAATGAACTCCATGGGGGTGAGGTCCTGGTAGATGGGCATTCACACCAGAGAATCTAGCACAGCACTGCATGAAGAAGCTACCGCTAAAGACAGACAGACCCCTGTGGCTCCCATCCAGGGAGAGATTTGAGAAGGGGACACAGTCATGGAAACAGAATTCATACCCCAAATTACTCCATCCCTGGGGCCAAACAGAATTCATACCCCAAATTACTCCATCCCTGGGGCCAAACCAAACAAGAGGAATGGTGATGCTAGGAAAGAGGATCATTCAGGCATGAATAGTCCTTGGGTTTCTGAATTTGGGAGGTACAATTTCTCTTTGTATTTGCTACAATAGGTTTGTAATAATCTGTCGCCAGCTTTCTCTCCTGCAAATCCTGCCTTGTTTTAGATCCTTCTCTAATGCACATTTGGCTATCTAAAAGGCTTCAGTGGTTCCTCGGGAGCTGATGCACTCTGAATAAGACCCACTTTCTCACAAATTATTAAAAGGTTTAAGAAGTGGATGGTGTCTACCTTTTTTCATTTCCTGTCATAGCTATTTATATTCTAGCACCACTTCATCTCTTGGGACCTTTTGTTGTTCATTCTGTCTGAGTAGAAAACCTTTTGCTTCCTTTTCTGCTTAATAATATCTTTTGTCCTAAACAACATTGTTTACTATACCCAACAAAGTTTTCTTAAACACACTCTATAAGCACTGTGTTAGAATCTGAGGATATAAAGATAAAAAATGAGGGCCTCAGAATTTCAGAGGCTCATACAAGGCAGAGAAGAGTGCTTGTAGGCAGAGCTGAGTTCCTAGAATTCAATGGGATGGTTGATATCTTGAACAGATACATTTCAAAATAAAGTACCCTTATGATTTTCTTATAAAGACAAAATTGCACATGTGTAAAAGATTGAAAGACTATATTTTATTAATTAACGCAGAAACCAATTGAGATAGTACAATTGATCAGAGAATTCAAAGGTGAGAGGCAGAATGTTTTAGTGGATTTTGTATCACTGTGACCAAAATATTTGATAAGGACATCTTAGAGATGGGTAAGTTTATAGGGGGTTACAGTTTCAGATAAGGCATCATGATCAAAGGGCCTGGTGGTAGAAAGCATCTCACCTCATGCTGATCTGGAAGCAGAGAGAGGGTGCAGGAAGGATCCACAGAGAAGATGCACCCTTCCAGGGCATGCTCCCAGGGACCATGTCCTGCCTACAGTTAGTAACTCAGTCAATCCATTCAAATTAGGATGGACCGATTAGGTTTCAGCTCCTCTCACAGTCAAATAATTTTACCTCCGAACATCCCTGCACTAGAGGAGCTTTGAGGGGATACTTCGTATTCAAACCAGGATGGATACATGCTGGATTTCGGAAATGGATTTACAAATAGATAAAAATTGGTTTTGTCCACTTGGCAATAATCCCTTGCCCTCTACCAAATACAATTAGTTTACCTTTTTATGGACACAAATGATTTATATTATTGTGTTTTCTTCATTTTAGGGGAGGGGTAATTGCAAAATAGCTCATAAATAATGAAAATGGAAAATCATTCTGATGGGGAGAGTTAGACAGGACACAGTACTATTTTCTTACCCATTCGAAAGTCTTCCACCAAACCCCCTATCAGAGTTGAAGCACATGAAAGAGTAGTGGTCACAGAGATTATGTATGTAGAATTAGAAAAATACTAAGGAAAGCTTCATCCAGTGCCTTGTGATCATGAAAGGGATTTGTCAAGGTCAATGTGAGAATGAGGCCCATGCAATACCACTCTGAGGGGTAGAAAAGAGGCCTAGACAAAACTTTCAAGGTCTTAAGGATGTTTGCTTATGAGCAGCAGAGAAATAAAGACCATGATCTTCCTTAGATTTTTCAAGATTCCTCCAGAATGGACTGAAACAAGTACAATGAGTTGCCTTTTCTTCTATCAGTGGTTCTCAAATGCAGTCCAGCAATAGCAATGTAAGCATCACCTGGGAACTTTATTAAAAGTTCAGATGCTTAGAGCTGGGCATGGCAGTGCATGCCTGTAATTCCAGTGGCTTGAGAGGCTGAGGAAGGAGGATCATAACTTCAAAGCCAGCCTCAGCAACTTAGCAAGACCCTACAGCAACTTAATGAGACCCTATCTCTAAATAAAATATAAAAAAGGGCTAACGATGTGGCTCAGTGGTTAAATGCCCCCTAGATTCAATCTCTAGTACCAAAAAAAAAAGTGCAAATTCTTGGGCTTCAACACAGACCTACTGTATCCAAAATTCTGGGGGCATGTGAAGCAATCGGTGTTCTAACCTTTCCAGGTGATACTCCCTTTTGTTTGAGAATCACTGACTGAGTAAAAGAGGTAGCTACCTGAAGAGCTACAAAGAAACATTGCCTTGAAGGTCCAAACTTCAGTTGGAGAAAGGAAACCCTTCCACAATTGTACAAGAACATATATACATTAGAATAAGTAAAGCACATTCTTCTGATTTCAGTAAATCATATATCTGCACATCTATTCTTCCACAGCTTCTCCAAGTGTCTGAGAACAGGTACCATACCTTTCCTGAATCCCCAGGTCAGGGCCATGGTAGGTATAATACGACAAAGATTTGCTGAATGGGTGGGCGAATTACTTTGCACAGACAGAAAGCCAATGCCAGCAGAAAGGTTTATACCAGTTTTTTTTATTATTATTATTAGAATGCCTCATAAATGAGAAGTTTAGCTCCCAAATGAGAAAGGACTCCATTCATGTCCATGGAAGTAGGTAAGCTGGAGACTGGTTTTCCCTGAAAAGCAGTGTCTGAAATAAGGATGAACGTGTTTTCTGTATTTAATACAATATTACTCACTAGATACAATGACATTACCATTATTATTATGTATTATTAGTATTACCTAATTAGTAATATTATATACTGAAAATTTGCTACGAAAGTACATTTTAAGTGCTTTTGTCTATGAACACAGAAATAAAGGTGAGGTAGAGAATGTGCAAATTGGCTTAACTCTATTCATCATTTCACTATGTCTATCCAAACATCATGGTGTGAACCTTAAATATGTGCAATAGGTTTTTAATTAGAAATTCTCTCACAAATCTTACTTCACAATGAAGTCTATACCCCCCAAATATTATAATTTAAAAGATCCATGAGTAAATTTTATTATTTTAAGATTTGTATGAAGGGAGTTTTTATTGAAAGTGATCTCAAGGAAGTAGAATGAAAGAAAAAGGACAGTGGAAGATCAGAATAGAAAACTCTTTAAATTGATCTTAGCTTTCAAGTAGGCAGTTGAAGCTCAATCTTGCCAGCACCCTTGAAGAACCCACAGAATAAATTTCCAGATTGACCACATAGAAATAGATGGAAAAGAAAGCATTTTTCCATGCATTCTCATACCCTTTGGTCAAGTGCATGGGAAGTAAACCCCTCAAAATCTCAAGCTATATTTGTGAAGTATGTACCTTCAGTGCCTGAGAGAAACCTTCAGACAGAAAGTCGGAAGCACATCATTCACCTGAGGCAGTGGACCATCCGGTTAAACCTAGGAGAGTTTGGTGGCAGCAGCAATGACAGGGACAAAAGGAATGGCATAGGATTACTACACAGGCATTTCATTCTTGATTAGAGTCTTCCAAGTTAAAGCCATTCTGTTTCCTGTTCCCGGAAAGAAATAATTGGCCCCATCCCAAAGAAAAAGAAGCATTTGGCTTAATAGAAGACCCCACATATACCTTCAAGAGCTACAGGCAAGAAGGCAATATTGAGGCTGAGTGGCCTCAGGAAGGCATAGGAACTCTGGAGTCCGTGGCCTGGGTATTCCACCTCTGCTGCTCACCAGCTAACTGCTTGAGAGAGTTTTATGTTCCCCAATCTTCAGATTGTTCATGTAAAGTTACAACTAATAGTTACAGCTAAAGTTATAGCTAATCTACTTAGCTATCTCATAAAAACATTGTGAGATAAAAGTAATACAATGTTTACAAAACATATACAAAACCAATAATAATCAAACTAACATAACAGCTAGTTATTTTTAAGCACTTATTACATGTCAACCACTGTGATAAGTGTTTTATAATCCTCAAAATCTTACTGTGAGGACATTCTCTCCCATTTTACAGATAAAACCTGAGGCATGATGAGTTTAGTAAGATAAATACATGCAAACACTCAGCTGCTTCACCTTTAATTTGTTTTTTTTCAGGAATTTTGTGAAAGTGGAAAAAAAGTCATTTTAATGTACACTATCTGGTATAATATGAGCATCAAAACAAATATAGTAGTGGATTATGATCCATTGAACAGGACAGGAATCCTTGAGTTTACACTGATATCGACTACAGAAACAGATAAATAAGGATAACGCTTCCTTTTAGTTGACTGACAACTAAGAGAAGTGGAAGAAATTATGGAGTTTAAAAACCCTAAATAAGTGCTGAAACTAGTGGGTGTACGCTTGGTGATGCATAAAATATTTACATACTGTCAAAGTCAAAGTAACTCCTCATACTTAACAAGGGGAAAAAAGGTAACTTTGTAGTGGAGAAAGTTGGCAGATAGGACCTTAAGCAGGAGACCAAAGTGAATATGACATGGGGATAAACTCACATCATGTATCTTTTGAAGCAATGCACTGAGAAGCAAGAGCATTACCTTTGGGATATTCCTCTTCCCCACAAAATGGACAACCTGAATCCAAAAAGAGGAGACCAGACAAACTCAAATTAAGGGAAATTCAATGGCATCAAGGTCAAGAGACACAAAGGAAAGCTGAGAATGTTCCAGATTAAAGGAGAGGATCGATAAGTAAATACATGCAAGGTATGATCCTGGACTGGATCCTGATCCAGAAAAATATTTAAAGTTAGAAAGATACTATCAGTACACTTGATATCATTTGAGCATGGGAAGTGGATTAGATGATAGTCTGATATTGCTGTTAAATTTCCTGATTTTGATTGCTTTACATTGTACTCGGGTTATGTAATAGGAAGCTCTTGTGTTTGAGGAATGCATATCCTGAAATATCTAGTGGTGAAGAGGGACAAGGTCAATCTCAAATGTCAATCCCCAAATCAACCTCAAATGTTTGTGAAAATTAATGAGGGAGAAAGGGATAATACAATTTCTGAAGCTGCTTCAAGGGTGTACGTGTTTCCTTTATACTGTCTTACAATATTGCTATGTGCTTGGATTATGTGAACTTAATGGTCACAAATAAAACAATTTTCTACTACTTAAAAAGGAATAGCTCCAGGGAGAGCAGGGAAAGACAAATAGCTTTAAAATGGGAAGGATTTGGTAATGCAAAAGCAGAGCAAGTGGAACAAGCATTTCTTTATTACCAGTACAGCATAACCATTTGCAGTACAGCCCTGACCAAAGGATCATTTAAATGCTACTACGGGCAAAAAGATCTGAAACTTTAAAACACACTCTCAAAATTTGTATCTTCATAGAAAAATTTGTTTTCTTTAAATGCATCCGTTCTTCTCAGGCTTGGAAGAATTCCTAGTGATTAGTATTTATTTCTATTGAGGTAAACACTCAGTAAGACCAAAGTGGTAATACCTGGGGAAGCCCTATCTCTTCGTATGTAACTGAATGGACTTACTTGGCTATATCTGATAGGCTGAGGTCAATCCTCAAGGGATAGTGTGATGGGTTCCTTCTGGAGAAGGAGCCAGGTTCTTTATCAGGAAGAGCTAATTGTAGGGTGATGAGAAGGTGTGGGGCACCTGCCAAGCACAGGGGCTGGAAGCATTAATTGGAGAGAAACAAAGACATAAATAAAACTTTCCTTCTGTTTTTGTTTCCTCTGCCCTCTCAGTTTTCTTCCCACTCCCTTTAAATTTCTTAATCACCCTGTTGCTCATTCCTTTTGTTTCCAAGCTTTGAAATACTATTATGGATCCGAGAAACAGGACAAAAATCTTTGTTCCTAGTAAATATACATTTGGAAACCACCCAGCTGGAAAATAATCCTGTGAAAGCAGTTTTCAGGACAAACCACAGAGAAAGGGTTGGAGAGGAGATTAGTTCCAAGCCCTCTAAGTTTGGCTTTTGAAAGCAAGAAATAGAGAACGTCTCTCTCCACACACGCCCACAGGCACGTACACAAACACCCACACCCCACCCACACATACACTCAATGACACTAAGCTCCAGAAGCTGGCAGAGCACATGCTAAAGTGGGGTAGAAATAAACCCAAGCCTGGACTTCTTCCCTTGAAGAAGTTGTGTGACCCTGAGGAAATGGCTCCCACTCCAAGAACTTCTTTTTTTTTTTTTTTTTTTTGTGGGGTGGGAGTACTAGGATTGAACTCAGGGGCACTCGACCACTGAGCCACATCCTCAGCCCTATTTTTTTTTTTTATATTTTATTTAGAGACAGGGTCTCACTGAGTTGCTTAGCACCTCACTTTTGCTGAGGCTGGCTTTGAACTTGAGATGCTCCTGCCTCAGCCTCCGGAGCCGCTGGGATTACAGGTGTGCACCACCACACCTGGCCCACTCCAAGAACTTCTATCAGGAACTGAGAAGTGAGAGACTGGGGACATCCCTACTTCCTCAGAAAGACAATGCCACCAGCTCCTCTTGTCAAAAAGGAAGTGAATTTCATACCTGCCATGTCAAGGACTGTTGTGATACTCAAATCAAATGATAAACACTGCACTAAAGTTACACACTCATTCTAAGCAATATTTTCTCCGATGTTAATAAACCACTCAGTATCCAAGAATTCAGCCTGTTTAATATATAAAACAATTCCTGGTGGCTCTCGAAATGCAACAGTTCCCCTCATTAGACTGAACCAGATCAGTAACTGTGTCTGACACATCCTAGTAGTCAAAAAATAAACATGCCTGGACATGTTCTTAGAAACCGAGGTCAAAAGATGCTGCCCTGCTCTGCTGGTTCTTCAATGCCATCTTTACAAAGCTGGTCCCTAGCCCAGTGCCTGGCACATTATGGCTGTAAGGGTTAACCTTCTGTTCAACTCAGCTGGATCCCAGTGCCCAGGTGTTTGACAGAACAACATTCTGAAGGCTTCCACAAAGAAGTTTTTAGAGGAGATTAATATTCAGATCAGTGGAATGGGAGTAAAGCAGGTTTCCCTCCATAATGTGGGCATTCAATCATCTCAATGTCTAAACACAACATTAATGTTCCCTGAGCAAGAAGGAGCTCTGCCAACAGACCACTTTTGGACTCAAACCCTAACTGTTCCCTGGGGCCCCACCCTACCAGTCTGCCCTACACATTTTAGGCTTACCAAGCCTCCACAACTGAATGAGACAATTCATCAAAGTAAATCTCTCTAGATAGATAGATATAAATTATGAATACATATACGTATGTGTGTTCACTTTGCGTTGTCATGATTAACCATAACCTGAGATTATCAATGTCCAAGGAAGAAAGATTTATTTTGGTTCAGGGTCTCAGAGGTCTCAATCCTCATTGTTTGACCCCATTGCTTTGGGTCTGTGTGGGTCACAGCATCGTGTTGGGGACAGCATGGTGGAGCAAAGATGTCCACTTCATGGCATTTTGGCAGCAGAAAGCAAGAATGAGAAGGGCTAGAGTCCCAATCTATCCTTTAAGGACACATTGCCCTACTTCCTCCAACTTATTCCCCATCTCCTGAAATTTCCACCACCTCCCCAAAGCACCACAAGCTTGGAACCAAGATGTCAACACTTGAGTTTTTGTGGGACATTCAGATGGAAACTATGACAATATGACCTTGCACAAGTTTGTATATACATATAGACACCCCCAAACACACCTGCTGATGAGATCTACTAGTGCCCAATAAATATGAAGTATTTTCTACACCCCCCCAAAGCAATCATGTTTAATCATTGAAATATTTCACTCTAAAAGAAGCTTTTCATTTTCCAAATGAAAAAATGGCTTCAAAAATAGTTCTTTATTGAGTTATCTACTCTTTCTAAGTCATTCATTGGTTCCTTTTAATTATTTACTGGGATATGAAATAGAAGAAAAACTCTGCAAAGCAAATGGAGGGCCACACCCACCCCTGAGCAGTAAGTCTACTACAAATTTAAAAGATACAGAAAAATGAATATAATTGTGGAACATCTCTATAATAACCATTGAAGGTTGACTCGAACAACCTTAAGGGAAGTTTTTCTCTACAAAAATATTGGACTTACAAAAAAAGGGATTGCAGCTGAAATCACTTAATCTGCATCTAATGTAGAAAAATGGCACTGAAATTCTGAAAGGAACATGAAATTGCTGTGCCTTCTAAGTGTCTATGAATAAAATAGGTGAGGAGAAAGGAGAAAAATTTGATTTAACACTGAGAGTAATTTTTACCTTTTCTTCCTTGGAAAACATACAAAAATGTCATGTGTTGTCATGGAAACAGCAAAATAAGAAATCTGTTTGCAAATGCTTGCAGTTAGGTGCAAGATTGTCAAACAGAGACTGCTTCTATTGTCAGTTACATGATAGAAAAAGACGGATAATGATTTGGGACATAGCCTTCTTGGTGTTATTCTAAATGTTTCCTGAGTTGGCATTTTTGAGTATGTAACTTCCTAGTAATTACCTTTTATTTGTTTCCTAAAGCTCACAGGAGGCACCTGGCCCAGATCTTACTTATAATGCCATTGGGTTAAATTGAAATAATATATTTTAAAACTTAAAGGTCACTTAAAAGAATTTAATACAAAGCAAGGACCTTTCAAATTCATATACCCATGGTCAACACGGTATATCTGAATCAACTGTTGTAAAGACCATGGGTCTAAAACAAGACACAGCCCCAACTCAGAGTCCTGGTTCTTTCAATTAATTACCATGGCCTTGACCAACCTTACTGACCCTTTAATCTGTTTTCTAAACTGGAAAATAAAAATAACTTCCATTTTTTTGTGTTTTTAGGATTATTGAATGGATATTAAATAATATATTTTCTAACACCTATGTCTTAGTCCTTACTTCTTCCTTCAATTACTCACATTAGTGGATAGGACCACAGACTGGATAACTGAACAACCTACAATCTCCAAATCGATTCTGTTGCATTTGAGCCTTGCTATTCTTGGGCATAGACAATCAATCTTTTAGAAACCTAGAGTTCCTTCTCTGACATTCAAGGGTCTCCATAACCTACCAGATACCACCACCCCATCCTGAATTTCACTGCAGCATTCAAACTAAAGCCACAAAGAATGAAATCTGTAAGAGACTTGAATATCTTCATTTCATACTTGTGAATTTAACTCAAGGGGCAAAGTGTCTGGTTGAAGACTCTCTCCATAGTGATAGGCAGAGTTCAGTTGCTCGACTTCTAATTCAGGCCTCCAGACCTTACATCTCACAAATTCTGACCCAAAAAAGAGCAAAAATGCAATCCCCCTTCCAAACACGATGCTAATTTCTTTCCTTAATCTTTGCTGTGGAAAGAGCTGTTTTCTTCAAACTTAGACACCCCTGTGAGTACATGAAACCATCCAAGGCATATCTTTTCCCCAAAGCTTCGACTAGAGAATCTATGTACCTTCCATTTTACAAAGGATGACAGTCATAGCCTTTATTGGTCCCACTACTTCTACAATGCATTATCCTAGAGTGAAACAAAGGTCTCCAGGCCAAGTGGAAGTCCCCTGTCATGTATAGTCACTTTACTACAAACCCTTTTTTTGTTTTAAACATTTATGGTTAACAGAAAAGAATGGAGTTGAAAAGGTATAGTTTAGTTAATATCAGGATGTTACGAAATCAGACACATGATAAATAAAAGTGAAAAGTAATTACAATTTACTTCTATCCCCCAACGGTTATCCAAAAATTTATATATTCCAGGGAGAGACCCATAAAAGAAAACAGAGTGTGATTAATAAATGCTGAATGCCAGGCAGGGTGTGCAGCTCAGTGGCAGAACACTCTCCTAGTATATGCAAGACCCTGGGTTTGTGCTACAGAGCACAAAACAACAAGCAACAACAGCAACCACCACCACCAACAACAACAACAAAAAACTGAGTACTAAAAATTTTTTTCACTTCATATTTAAATGCATAAAATTCTGCAATATTTTTAATAAATATCCCTGGAACAAGCATGTAGCTGAAAAGTAAAGAACCTTTAGATAGTCAGTCATCTAATTATAATTGCTATTACATAGAGTGATTGTGTCTCTCCTAAATTCATATATTGAAACTTACGCTCCTATATGGTATCAAGAGGTAGGTTTTGGGGAAGTATCAGAGTCTTGAGGAGTGGAGTTCTTTTACATGGATTAGTGCCCTGAAAAAGAGGTCTTTGAGAGCTCTTCTCCCTTTCCATCCTTAAGGACACACCTAAAAGATAGATGCTCCAAACCAGGAATTGGGCCCTCACCAGACAAGGAGTCTATCAGTATCTTGATCTTGATTTTATACTTTCCAGCCTCCAGAACTGTGAGAGATACATTTCTATTATTTAAGCCACCCAATCTATGATATTTTCGTTAGAACACCACAAGCAGATCAAGAGAACAATATATATATATATATATATATATATATATATATATATATATGATTGAAAATATAGTATTTTTCAAGACTATCAAATTTTCTCAAGTGCATTGTATAAAACCCAGGCATGACAGAAACGTTAGCGATCCACCCAAATTCTACTCTTATCAGGTGAAAACGTTCATTCTAAAACTGCAAGTATATCACAGAATATAGCAATGATCATTCTTTCTCTCTCTTTCTCTTTCTCTCATTCTGTCATAAAAAAACCCAATTCTACACCTTAATTAAGAGAAATGTCTAAAGCAATGTGACCCATACAGATTGGTCAGAAGAGACCTATTTTGAGAAAATTGGGGAAATATCACAATGAATGAGTATTAGACATAGGCTTGCAAATGGTATTGTAATAATGTGTCAATAATTTTTAGATGCACAGTGAATGATTCAGAGTAAGATAGTATAATATTTGTTTTTTTTTCTCAAATACTTCTGCAAAGAAGTAAAAGAAAAAAATAGAAGATGCAAGTAGAGCAATTTCTTAAAATTGTCAAATCTGGGTGGTATGGGAATTTATTTCATTATTCTATTTGTACATATATTTGAAATTTTTCATAATATGATTTTTAATTGACCTTGGAAGAGATAAAACCCTTCCAAGTCCATAAACAATGGAAGAATTGTCAGAGGTAAACACTCATGCCTGTCCACTATCTATGTGTTAACAGGTAATGTATTTCAAAATTTCAAAACCATATATAGAAAGAACTCCAAATATCTGCAGAGAGAATGAGAAGGTAAGCCACAGAGTGGAAGAAAGTATTGCAGATCCTATATCTCATGAATTATTTTGTATCCAAAGTATACAAGACCTCTCTGAACTCAATATTAAGAAAAATACAATTTAAACTATATGGCAGGGTTGGGGTTGTGGCTCAGTGGTAGAGCGCTTGCCTAGCACATGTGAGGCACTGGGTTCGATCCTCAGCACCACATAAAAATGAATAAATAAAATAAAGGTATTGTATCCACGTACAACTAAAAAATATATTTAAAACAAAACAAAACAAAAACTACATGGCAGCCATGTGTGGTGGCGTATGCCTATAATCCGAGTGAGAGACTGAGGCAGGAGGATTGTGAGTTCAAAGCCAGCCTCAGCAAAAGCAAGGGGAGCTAAGCAACTCAGTGAGACCCTGTCTCTAAATAAAATACAAAGTAGGGCTGGGGATATGACTCAGTGGCCGAGTGCGGCTGAATTCAATCCCTGGTACCCCCTTAAAAAAAAAAAAAAAAAAAACTACATGGCAACTAAAAATGAGCAAAAATACTTTAACGGAAGATTCATAGATTACAAATAAACACATGATAAGACAATCAACATCAGCCAGTAGAGAAATGAAGATTAAAGCCACCATAAGAAATCAGCAGACATCAAGTAGAATGGCTAACATTAAAGACATCATATCTGGCGTTAATGAGGAAGGAAGAAACTAAAGGACTTGTATGATCTCTCTGGAAGAAGCTGGTAGCTTCTTAAAAGATCAATCCCAACCATTTGTATGATGCATGCTCTCTTCTTCTGGCTAAGTACGAAAGGGAAAGAAAAGCATGTGTCCATACCAAGACTTGTACAAAAATGTTCAGAGGAACTTTATTTATAATAGCACTGAAAATAACCCAGATGTCCACCAACTAGTGAATGGATAAACAAACTGTAATGGAGCCATTCAATGGACTACTACTCATCAATCAAATAAAGAACTACTATGTATAACAATGTGTAATGAATCTTGAAATAATTTTGTTATGTGAAAAAAGCCAATTCAATCAGCAAATATACTCTATGATTCCATTGATATAAAATTCTAGAAAATCCAATATCATGTAGAGTGAGAGAAGGCAGATAGTGTTTGCCTTGGGACAGAGATGGGCTGGCAGGAAAGGCCAAGGAATGAGGTTACCGAGGCCCCACAAGGACATGTGAGGGGTGATGGTTTCATGGGTGTAGTCAAGTTTTAAAACTTATCAAAGTCTATATTTCAACCATGTAGTTTATTATATGACAATTTTAACTGAATAAAGCTGTTTGTGTTTTTTTTTTTGTTTTTTTTTTAATAGTGATAGAGGTAGAAACCAATGCTGAATGTCCATACTCAACAGTGACTGATCTTTTCTGGGCAAAGGATTAAACTTCGTCTAGTTCCTCCTAAACTGAAAGCTTTCCTCTTTTCTATCTTGGTTCTATACTTTTCAGCTCTTTTTCCTGCTTACCAGTCAACACTTCCATAACACACATGCCAGGCTTAACTTCTTCGTCCACACAACATGTGTTTTTGTTTTTGTTCTGTACCAGGAATGTACTCAGGGGCACTCAATCACTGAGCCACATCCCAAGCCCTCTTTTGTATTTTATTTAAATACAGGGTCTTACTGAGTTGCTTAGAGCCTCACTAAGTTGCTGAGGATGGCTTTGAACTCACAATCCTACTACCTCAGCCTCCCTGGCCACTGGGATTACAGGTGTGCACCATTGCAACCGGCCAGCATGTGGTCTATTTAACCCTTGACCTCTCCATCCTTGGAATCTGTGTCTGTATGGAGGCTATAGAACCAGAGCCTGAAGCATGGGAGTGGCTGTGGGGAAGGTGTGTTTGAAGGAAATCAGTGGAAAAGGACTCAACCATTCTGGTTTTGGAGGACAATGGATTTGAAGAGAAGAACTTAGAGGTCAAACTGTTCCTAAAGGAGGACATTTGACTCTTTCAAAGGTCTTTTATCTTTGAGGGCTAACTTACAGATAATATTTGGGACATAGCTACTCTTTCTAGACCACCAATAGCACTATTGCTCAGAGCCCAGCCGTGTTCTCTCTTAGTCCTTACCAACCCCTAAAATTTTTCTTGAGAAAAAAATAAAATAAAAGGAACCATATGGAAAGCCTGTACATTGAATAAGCCTATAAGCCAAAACTGTTTTCACAATAAATATACCAAAGCAAAGACAAATGCTCTAGAACAGGATAAGAACTCAGAAGTCCAGAATCACATCCAGTCTAGAATAACACACACATTATACCCTTCATTTCATTTAATTATTATAACTTATGAATAAGTGATTGGCATCAGGAAATTAACCCCTTATAATTTGTTTCCTAAATATACATAGCAAACGTTGTTATTAAGGAAACTTAACCATTCTTAACATGTCTTATGGATGTCGTCCAACTTCTGTATATTTTTTTTCTTGAACTGTATTTGGTATCTTTAGCAATAAGGTTCCTAATGGGACACTATAGTCAAGAGTCTGGTGGCCAGAGTAAGTAAAGAAAAAGTCAGGTATCTCTAAAAAATAAAAGAAGATAAACATACATTTAAAAATACAGGTGTATTTTGGTGAACTATGGAAAGTTGAGACCCTTTTTTTCTTTCTATTTCATTATTTTCCATCATATTCAGACTCTAGAGTCACATTTCATTCCAACAGCATTGTTTCCCCATAGACCCTCCTATCGATGGTGGCTCCAGTGATGCTCTAAATTCATTTCAGTCTTAGCAAAAAATTCCCTTGATGATGTATCTCAGTATTCATTACCTGTTCCTGACTTCCCATGCCTGAATATGACTCTGCATCAAGATGTGGCACATTTTCCCTTTATTTCATGCTAGCCCACGTTTTAATTTCACTTTCTTTCATCAGAACTGAAACAACAATCAACGTTCAGTTTTTATATCTAAGTTATTTATTGAATATCAATCTTTGGAGCATTTTCTTCCAAAATTTTTCCTTGTATTTCTGTTCCTGTTTGTTCTTCCATAGACCTAAGTAGTGTGGATGCTCTAGAAGAATCCCTTTCTGCCAATGGTGCACGCTCCTCCCAGGGGTTAGCATACAATGTCTTCCTTATACTATAGTGGTTAAAAAAAAAAAAAAAGATTGTTTTAACTTTAAAACTTTTTGAACCTTGGAAAGAAAATAGTAATTCCAAAGTTTAATACTATTGGGTTAGAACATATTCTAAAAATTTGTTTATATGTTGAGCCTTACAAAAAATATTACCCTAACCCTAAAAACATTGAGATAATTTTAAAAAATCACTTTAAATGATGGTGTTATCTCTCTGACAAAAGGGAAAGAATCTCCAGGGAGGGGCAATTTCCTAGATGATACACACAAGGATAATCAACATGCCACCAAAAGCAATGACTGAGGTCAGAATCATTCTTGCTCTTTGGAAGATGATGGATATATATGAATACAGGATATTTCAAAGAGGTCAAAAGAATAAAACCTTAAAGAAATATAAGATAGAGGAGATAGATGCTGAATTTAGGTTTTACTGACATCATGATTTTCTTTCTCATCGAATTTTCATGAAAATTGTGTGGTGGCTACATATACTTGATGTTTTTTGTACCATGGAAAAATTCTTCAGTCCATTTAAGCCTATAGACTATTTTCCTGGGGAAATGTTTTTAAAAATAAAATTAAAAACCTAAGATTATCAAGAAAAGCAGTTACATTGAAAAATACTTATCAAATACTAAGGAACTAACTATCTGAATTAGTAATATAATTGCCTCTTATTGATGCATTAAATGATAAGAGTTAATAATGGATCTAAGAAATAACAATTGCAAAGAGAGTTGAGAATAAATAATATTTTGAAATATTCTTAATAACTGTAACAAAATATGGAAATACATTACTTCTATTGGTTATGGTCTAATAGACACTGCTAATTCTGCCACAGTTTGTTGTTTAAATGTATATTTGGAACAAATGGCCAATTTGGTGAGAAGCAAATGAAAACATATATGTACCCCATCTAAATTCATAGATTCCCTGCATTCTATTTCATACAGGGATTCCTTTGTCATGTGTTTTAGTAAAAACATTTCTATATATTTATATTTTAGTCACCCAGTTGAGCATACTGAGAGTAGATGTATCAAGGTAAGTAAAAGGCTAGGAAGTGCAGGTGTATAGCACAGTCGCATCTGAGATAAGTTTATAGGCCAGTTGAGTAATAAGATTCCCTAAATTACTAGCATTAAACATGACAGGTGTTATAAGAGAAAAAAATCTCCAATATACTAAAAGCACAAAAGAGTTGAGGTCAAATAGACAAATCCCCATAAAGAAAAATGGAGGCACCAGGCTGATTCAGGCAGACTTATGGGTGATGGATAAAGAAAGAACCAACCAGGCAGATCATTTTAGAGCCAGACAAAACTAAGATATAAAACAGTTTTTAAAGCATTGATTGGTTAGTATGGATAGTTTAATATAAGAATTTCTTGCCTAATCATTGCATTCATTGACTATGGAGATGTTTAAACATGGCCAATTTCATCATGGAAGCTTCATTCATAAATAACTCTTGAAGAATCTTTCCATTCATTGGAGTATGAAATTGTTTACTTGCCAAATGAATGAATGACAGGGGTCAGTAGAGGATCTTTGAACCCTGCAGTGGACCTGACAATACCTAAGAGTTCTCATAAGGACCACCAGGGGGCAGAGAGTCAAGCCAAGAGTGGCTGCTAACCATGAGCAAACCTCAGATGATGAAATGCTTAATGCTTTTGTTTTCTTGATTCTTCCTGTCTGAGTTCATTAAAATCAAAGGGATTTTGTGAAGCGATGGACTGGGGAGTATTTTTAGCCCTGTTGGCCTAGAAAAATAACTGTTTATTGAATTGGTTTATGAAATTGAATTTGAAAAAGACAGTAACAAATACTCCTCTTAGTAAATGGAAAGAAGAAGAAGAAATAGCAGGAGCAATTATCAAAAGAAGATTTTTCAGGCAAAGTCTGATCTCTATAAAGATTTCTACCCCCAAACTCTCCAAAATCAGTTAAAGGATTATAACCATGAAAATCGTTGTATCGTTAGATATTATTCGAAGAAATAAACTTTGTAAGGTAATTCACACATCAATATGATACCTATTTCTGTTACGTGGAAATTAAAACTCAAGCTACCACGAAACAAGTCCCTTAGTCATGACTAGCAGAAAGACAGTGTCTGAAACGCAGAACCCTCAATAATATGTGGGATTAATCCAAAACCCTCTGTATCTTTGGTGGCATGTAATTTTGGATGTGATGTCATAAGTGGAACATTGAGTGAAAAAGGAGAGGTCACCCAAAGGGATTATCCAGAATAGAAACCAGGTCATATAGGGAACAGCCAGGGGAAATGGAGGCGTTCAATCAAGAAATGTGACATAAGAGCCATCCAGCATTCCCAATGGGATGTCAGACAAGCTGCTTTTGCTCCTAATTAGAACAACTGAGCTATAAAGAGGAAGAATTCAGCAGTATAAAAGGAGGAATTTTTTTCATAGTTGGAGCAGATCATCTAGGAAAGACCCGAGGCTTCTCTGAATGGATTTTTCAAGCTGAAGTTCAAGTGCATTTATTTACTATTTAAATGACTAGCCATTCACTGTGTGCCTCTTGGTGGTGGGCATGGAGCAGTCAAAAACCATCAGAAGCTTGGGAGGAGTGAACATCCTTATTGGAGAATAAAACCCTGTCACTTAAGTGGACAGAAAAGTGGCAAGTGTGGGGACCTGGTTACTTAGCTCAGGTTACTTAGCTCAGGATCAGGCCTGGGATTTCATGATGTTGCACACTGCATTGTCTCCAAGGAAGAGTATCCTCCTTAATGTGAGGTGTCATATGTCTCAAAATAAACCACCATAGAACTTCTGTATTCACCTCTGATATGTAATGAGCTTGAAAGTTGTTACTACTGTCCTTACTTTAAAAAAAATGAATGAAAAAAGAAAAGAAAGAAAAAACAACCTAACAAACTGAAAATCAATGACCTTTCTTAAATTGCTAGAGAACTGAGATTATAGGGCAAAATGCTACCATGAAATTAGGAAAGACAGAGCTGAAATCTGCTTACCAGTTGTACCAGAATTTGCTTGAGCTATAAATTAGTAGAAACCATTAGATGGTAATTTTGTTGAATTTTTGGAAACTGATGGTAGACTACTCAGAATGAGCGATTTAGAAACTTCTGGGGACTGCCGTCTTGGAGACCTCCCACATTTTCATGGCCTTTACCTCTAGAAATCTTTTTAGGTTCTCAAGAGCCTCATTGCTGTTGCAGAACAAGTGGAAGAGTGATGCATGAGAAATACACCTTGAATGTTCTCCATAAGAAAATTTTACTCTCTGGGAAAGAAGGCTTTTCCATAAACTTATCCCTCCTAAAAAATAAGACCGGGGGGGGGGGGGGGACACTGGTCCCAAACCAGCCCTCTGGGACTTTCCTATCTCATGTTAGGAGGGGGAACTTATATAAATGGGGAAATATCTGTTAAGAACATAGAGACACAAGACTACTAAGAGATTAATAATACACACCTGCAATCCCAACAACTCTGGAAGCTGAGGAAAGAGGATCACAAGTTCGAGGCCAGTCTCAACAATTTAGAGAGGCCCTATGCAACTTAGTGAGACCCTGTCTCAAAATAAAAAAAACAAAAAAGGGTTGGAGATGTATCTCAGTGGTACAATGCCCCTGGGTTAGATCCCAAGTACAGGGAGAGAGAGAGAGAGAGAGAGAGAGAGAGAGAGAGAGAGAGAGAGAGAGAGATTGATTGATTTAATCATAATCACAGTGATTGAGTTTTTCCTCTTCCCTCACCTGACATCATACTTGATAAACAGGATGCTTGTCTCCTAATATTGGGAGAAGACTAGTAAACATCATTCCAGTAATCTTAGTGCAATAAGACAAGAAAAAGAAAGAAGTGATATTCAGATTAGAAGGAAACTAAATTACCTATTTCTATATAACTGTGTAGAAAATTCCCCAAATCAGCCAAAATCTCTTTGAACTAAAAAGTGAGGAGAGCAAAATCATAGGATACAAAGTCAATATATGGAATTGATTGCTTTCTTACTTAAAAGCAGGGGGGAATAGAAATTTGGCATTAAAAATACCATTTATAATAGGATTAAAAGAGGAAAAGCATAGGTAAAACTAACAATATATGTGCAGGATCTATGTTCAGAAAACTATCAGACACTGATGAAGAAATCACAGAGCTAAATCGAGAGGTGTTCTTTTTTTCATAAATTGTAGCATATTGTGGCTAGATGTTAATAACAGGGGATCCCAAATGTCGGGTATATGGGGACTCAATATAGTATTTTCCAAATATTTCTGTAAACCTAAAACTATTATAAAGTTTTAAAATTAATTTAAAAATTGAAAATATCTTCCCCCAGGTTGGTATGCACGCATGGAGCCCAGCATCACTTCCGACAATATTCAACTCTTAGTTGAGTCAGAATATTAAGAGTCGGAGCATCCTACTAGATCAGAGAGCCCTTCTGATTCTCAGGGCTGGAAGTCTGAATAAGAAGGAAACACAGAGATCATAAATATTTGTTGTGTTGCCACAAAAGAGACAAAATCACATCATTAATTCTTGTGATTACCGTATGTAAGGAAATGCTATAAATACATAAGAGCTTATGAAAAAACAAAGTCACAGGTTCACCGTAATCTGAGAGAGCTCCAAGGCACCCTTCAACTCCATCATATCTTTGTGTGATGCTTCTCTCAATCATCCACGTGGAACCAATGTGACAATAGGGACAGCTGATGGTATTGGGATGACCCACCACTCGGTATCTCACCTGACCCAGCTTAATGTCACCTGACCCAGCACAAGCATCATGTTTTTCTCTTTCCTTCTCTTTCTTCCTATCCCCTTTATTTCTTCCGTTCATTGCTTTGTTTCTCTTCTTTGCCTTTGTCTCTGTGTTTACTTCTTTCTCTTTCACTAGAAACAATTTTCTCCATGCAGCAGAAAGCATAGCTATGGGCAGCAACAGGGATGTCACTAAGAGGAAAGCCATTGAGTTCTGAAACTCCAAACTCAAAAGAAATGAAGCTCAGGGGAAAAACTGTACTGGCCCAGTTCAGTCTCCTGTTCATCTGTGGACTAGCGTTTGGCCTACAAAATAAGTTTCAGTAAATGGTACAACCCAGGTGACAAGCTGTGATCTATTCATCTGTTATGTTCTAGGACAACGGGTCTGTAATTTATGGGGATAAGGAATGGGAATAATTTAAAAAACATTAAGATGACTGTTGTTGATGTTGACAACCTGCTTTCCTGAGGTGGGGTCAGGGGTACAGACACCCAAATGAAGACATTATGTAAAGAAATGGGTGTTCTAAGGGGCCCTCTCTGAAAAAAAATGCCCTTGAGTAGGTATCTGAAAACAGTGGGGGTCTGACCTGTGGGGGTGTCCAGGGAACAGTGATATTCCAGGCAGAGAAAGGACAAGTAGAAAAGCACAGGTCTAAGGGATAGGGACCAAGGGAAAAAACATGATAGGAAACTCACAGAATGGTCAGGGAACTCAGAAGGGGACCCGGGACCTTTGTGTACCTCCCAGCTTTCTTTTCTCTGTGTGAGGTAAGGAGCTGTTATTGGAGGACTTTGTGGAAAGGGGTGACACTGTATGGGATCTATTGAACGAGCACTTTTCTATGGGGAGAAGGGACAAGGAGGAAGATTGACACAGGTAGATCTCTTAGTAGGCTATAGACATGATTGATAGATGGTGGTGGCTTGAATACAAAACTGTAACCTACACACACACACACACACACACACACACAGAGTTATTTTGCAAGCACAGACCAGCCTATTTCTTGAAACACGTGGGCTTCCTCCAGAGGATCTTCCGTGTTATCACAAAATGTTTATTGCAATACTGTTGATTATGCTTTACATGGTTTTAAAAATTAAACACTTATGATTCTGTGAAGATCGAAGGCCTTGATCACAACTACGATATATATGGGTTCCAACTTTTCAGAGATAAGTTTTGGGTTCAGTGTGTAAAGGGTTGTCAATGTCTCCCATGCCTGGGAAGAGAGAGCAGGGGCAGCAGGGTGATACCTTTCCAGCATGATGCTTTATCAGAAATGATGATGCCTTGCTATTAACAGATGGGTCTTACCTTAACAGTACAAAATCAATGATCAATATCAATACAGGGGTGGGAAGCAGACTGTCCAGAATAAAAAAAAAAAAAATCTAAGCTCCAGTATAGCATAAAATCCAAGTTCCAGTGGTGTCATTTTAATTAACATCAAAGGAAACAAGGGGATTTCTGAGAAAAACACACTCTATTTGTTTTGCATCACTGTGCAACAAATTACCACTAACTTAGCAGATCAAAATACCACCCACATATTGGCTCACAGTTCTGTAGGCTAAAAGTCTGGGACAGTGTTGCTGGATTCTCTGCTCAATCTAAAATCCGAGTATTAGCTGGGATATCCTCCCTCACCTGGGACTAGTAGGTCATGTCCAAGCTCAGTGGCGGTTGGCAAAATTCAACTCTGTGTCGTTGTAGGACTGATATCCTTCTTTTCTGGCTATCAACCCAGAACTTCTAACTCCATAAAGGGCCCCACATGCATTTTCAGGGGACCCTGTCCACCTTCCACCCAGCAAAGCTTCTTCAGCCATACTTCAAATCCACCTGACTTCCTTTTCTAACTCTAGTTGGAAATTTTCAGAGCTTGTGTGACCAGATCAGATCCATCAGGCTGATCTCCCAGTGTTGCAATCAGCTGTGCTGCATATCAATACCCTGCCATGGGAAGGATGTCCAGGGCTTAGGGCAGGACATCTTTGGGGGAGCATTGGAGAAATTTTGCCTATAATACAGACAGACAAATTGAATGAACCTACTTTTTGAATATACAAAATTGTTGAGTTTTAAATATTAATATAATTTGGATGTGAGGCGTCCCTTGAAAGCTCATGTGTGAAACAATGCTAGAACATTCAGAGGTAAAATGATTGGGTTATGAGGGCCTTAATCCAATCAGTGAATTAATCCCCTGATGGGGATTAACTGAGTGGTAAGGAAAGGAGGGTAGGGGTGGCTGGAGGAGAAGGTGGGTCATCAAGGCTGTGGCTTTGGGGTATATTTTTTGTTTTCTGGCAAGGGGAGTCTCTCTCTGCTTCACGATTATCATGTGAGCTGCTTCCCTCCACCATACTCTTCCGCCATGATGTTCTGCCTCATCTGGAGTCCCAAGGAATGGAGCCTGCTATCAATGGACTGAGACCTCTGAAACCATGAGCCCCTAAGTAAACTTTTACTTCTTAAAATTGTTCTTGTCAGGTCTTCTAGTCACAGCAGTGAAAAAGCTGACTAAAACAGTAAAATAACATTACCTAATATTTATTAGGTTCTTATATGTGTGTGAGATTTCTCCAAGTGCTTTAAATATGTAAGCTCATTTATCTCTATGAGGCAGGTACTATATGAGCCCATTGAACAGATAAACAGACAGGTAGAAAAAGGTTTGATAACTTGCCAGAGATCTAGTAAAGAGAGAAAGAAGGCATTAAACCCAGATAATCAAACTTTTCCACTCTCATCTGAAATAATGTATGAAAATACCTTGCCCCGTGCACGGATCACAGCAAAGTTTCAATAAATAACAATTTCATATATCTTTTTATCTTTTAATTATTACCTTAATTTGATCCTAAATCTTATTTTTGCTTCAGAAAATATAACAATTTATTTCTAACATATACTGTGTGTTTATAACTATTTATACATGCTTATGATAAAAATGTGATACTTAATATCTGCATATTACTTTTTAACCTAGAAATATATTTGTATATATTTACCCTTTTTACAATACTCACATGACCCCAGCATAATTCTTAACATATAGCACTTAATAAGATTTTGAGTCATGAATAATTATCCTTATTTTATAAAATCTTAGTAAATAAATAGTTACTGCAGCTAGTAAATGATAGAACTAGGGGTTTAAATTTATATATTTGGAATATTTTGCCAGTATACCCTTTCACAAAAGTATAAAAGCACATGTGAAATATTATATCACACATGCATGCATAAAGTCAACAGTGCATATATGTGTGCATATGTGCATACATCCACTTATATACTGAGAAATCAGAGATACTGAGAAGCATTCCCAATTTGAAGCCCATCACAATGGATCTGATACAGTCTATACAAATGTATCCTTTGGATTTGTATTAAGAAGTTTCCAGCTGTTGAGTTTTGCTCCTCCTCTGGGAAAACCAATTTTGTTTCAGAGAGCAATATCCTGTTGCTCCTGACAAATTCTTCCAAACTACACACAGCCCCACGTCACTAATGACTTACAATACACGTGCGCATATGTCAACCTTTTGTTTCCCACTTAGTGAGCTGTGAAACCACGGCCAGTTCTCTCAGTGCTGGCTAGCATGAGTGTACCACCTAGCAAAAGCCGCCACAGAGAACTCGCAGAGCAGCATTGAAGTCACCAACTAGGGTAAGGTTAATTAACGCTATTCTTGGAAATGTCAAGCGATCAGCAAGAACATCGATAAATTGGGGTCACTGAGAGTTCCTTCTGCACTCAGCATACTGAGCAGCCCATAATATGGTTCATAATGATGCGTGCCTGACTGTAATAGTTCACGCATTTATAGGCTATTCCAAGGAAGGTTACAGATTTAAATTTTAATTCAAAAACAACCTTTTCTTTGGTTGGTGAATTTACTTGAAGCATTTATACATATTATGTTGAGGATTTTCCATGGATGATTTCATTTAATAGTTCAATATTTAATCATAAACTCCATATTACAGGTTTGTTAACTGAGTCTTAGAGAGAACAGTTATTAGCTTGACAACACACAAATAAGCCAGGGTTTTGAGCCCAGGCATATAGACTCCTGAATCACATGGTCTTGTACATGTGAGGGAATCATATGTACATGTGGATGTGTAATTTTTAAGAAAATCAGAGATACTGAGAAGCATTCCCAATTCACATATCAAAGATAACCCACTCAGGAGAGACATGAGCTTTGAGGGTCTAGGCAGACAGGTGGGTCTGAACTGAGCCCTAAGAGAAGGAAATGGGTTCTATTATACAGAGCATCATACTGGAAAAGCATTTCAGAAGGGGATTGGCACAAAAACCCAGTGGGAGGCTGGAGATCGGGATTCATTTCTGAGCCAATGTGATGAGAAGAAGCATCCTGATGCATGCAACCATCAGGAACCACAAACAAGAACCAGATAATGGCGCTGGGGGTCGAAGGCTACTTCCAGAAGAGAATGTGTAGATACACAGAAGACTGAATCACTCCTGTCCATGAAGGGTTACCTATCCCTGGCTTGGCACATAACTCACTTTAGGTAGTCTCCATCCCAGAAGGCCTGGTTTATCCATAATCAACAGTAAGTAAAGCAAAGGTTTAAATTGAGCATGTAAATTTCAGGGAAATAATCAATGGGTAGGTAGATTTCATTCCCAGTGAAGCAACTGTATTCATGTTTTCATCCTCTCTGTCCCTCCTGTCACATACAAGCCACACCCCAACAATCTCTTCATGCTATGCTGCGTCATGAGACTGACAACCTTCATGAGGTGCATCCAGGACAGATGCCCATGATAGTGAGGTAGCCTGCTTAGAGAAAGCCAGGAATACTCCAAGGTAACAAGGTAACCTATAAGTAGAGTTAACTTCCTCCTGTAACTTCTAGGGAGACTGCTAAGGCTGGCTCAGACCCCATCATCAGCTTGTGGAACTCTCTTATGTTCTTTTGTGCCTCACAAGATATATACCTATAAAGGCTTGTAGAGAATTCACAGGAATCTTAATACCAGACCAATAAACAGCAGTCTTCTGAGGAAAGAAATCCTAGTGGTCATTGAACCATTTCTTTCAGCAAAAACCAGGTTTTTTTTTTTCCTGTGTTAATTCATCTTACGTTTAACTGAATTGTTTTCCAGCAACTTGAAAGGAATGAAGGGAATATGAACTATAGATGAAGGGGAAACAAATATTTTTTAAGGTAGCTGATACAAACTCTTGCTGTACTCATACTCCAAATCCAGTGGTCTTGGGTACTCCAGTCAAATATCTTTGGGCAAAGACAAATCAAATGCAAGCAAAAATAAAGCAAAACACTAAGTTCAGGTTACCATGCCAAGAGGTGCAGTACAACGGTCCCATACACTCCTACTTGGCAACTTGGGACCTAGGACCTCTGCAGTTGATGAGTCCAACTTTCTGCCCAAGTCACCCCTGTGTGTCAGTCATTTATTCAGGACCTGAAGACACATGGCAGAAGAAAGCAAACGGAACCCTGGCCTTGCCTTTGTGTATTCTAGTAGGCAGAAAATTCATACACTTTACACACAGAAAGACTTCAATTATGAGTGGTATTTAAATCCTATTTTAAAAATATAAGAAGGTATTTGGATAAAGGGGCAACTGTTTGAGATACTGTGACTGGTAGTAATCTCTTTGAGAAAGTTATGCTAAATGATAAGAAAGTCTTAACCAGAAGAATATCTGAGAGGGGGACTACGCTTAGCATATTCTAGAAGCAGACAGAGAACCCCTGTGAGCACTGTGTGGTGAGAAGGGAGAGCAGCAGGAGATGGAAAATTAATGCTGCCAGATCATGCAGGGCCCTCTAGACCCTGGCAAGATGCTTGGGATCAACTTATGAACATGCAGGCTGAAAAGCCACCAGAGGAATTTTAAGCAGAAGAGGGGTATCAAATTTCTCCTGGGAAAAGTTTACCCTGGTGCCAGGTATTGGATTGTGGATTGTGGGGGGACAGTGGAGCAGAAAGATGCATTAGGAGCTCATTCTTGGAAATGTCAAGTAATCAGCACAAACAAGCTTAAACTGAGGTCATTGGAAGTTTCTTATGTATTCATCGTCCTGAATTAACCATTATGTATTTATATTTTTTCTAAAAACCAGATATATAAGGATATATATATCCTTATATATATAAACAAAAACAATGTTCAGTTTATGATTATCCTCTATCTTATTGAAATAGGTCATCATATATGAGGATAGAGGATAATCATAAACTGAACATTGTTTTTGTTTTTAGGCCTTTATTCTAATTTTCCTTGTGTCAACAGAATTTCCTATGACAGAAAACAAGGCAACAAACATTTTAATTCCCAGCTCAACCACCATTTGCCTGAGGACCTCAGCCATATCTCTGAGCCACTTTGGACATGGTCTCTTTATCCAAGAATGAGTGAGGGCAGCACAGGCTCATCAGGCTTTGAAATTATACCTTGGCTCAGGTCATAGAAGTGATTAGAGCTTGGCCTCAATTAGCTTTATCATTTATGATTCAGAAGGAAAAATGAACTGATCCTGAGGTCAAGGACCAAAATATTGATTCTACATTTGTGCTGGCTATGAATAATCTTTGTTGCCTTCATGTTATTTACCACTTCCTAAAATTATTTAGTTTATTTTTTACTCTTCTGGTCATAATGTGTGCTTCATTAGAACAAGAATCTTGTCCATTAAAAAAAAAAAGTATTCCTAGCCTCTAAATGAGTGGGGAAAATGTAGCTGTCCAATAAATACTTGCTGAATGGATGGAGAAATGAATAATTTGCTATCTCTGCAGGGATTCTGATGCACTAGGAGGCACAGTAATTCAACAAACTGATATACAACCACATTTTTGTCTAAATTATCATTTAACAATACTTTTTGTAATGTTCAGAGTCATCGAACCTTTGTTCAATTAGAATCTTATCTAGAAACAAAATGTAAAAAGTATATGAAAACTTGTCTCTGACTGAAGACAAGACATGACTATGCAGGGTTCTGCCTCTCAGTCTTTCCCCTACTTCCCTCACAAGCAACCTTGAAATACCACCGTACAAAACTTTATACTGCTGTACTCCTTGACTCCCAAGATCTTTCCATTTCCATTGAAGTCAGAGTTGAACAAGCCATAGTTACTCTTAACCTAGTCCTATGCCTACTGGTTAGCTCTCCTCCAACAGTTGAGCCTTTGCCAGCATCTTCCAAGAAAGGAGCTCAGACTCTCCAATATTTTGAACATGGCTTTTAGAAATCACTACCTTTACCTCCTTGGGCTGCATTCAACCTTCATACATCTCAGTCAATAGGCTATCTTTTCCACTGGACCGGGTCAGTGTAATTGGAAGGAAGCCCTGTCTCAAAACTCCTTTTACCTTTTTCAAGGATAAGCACTCTCCAGTTCTTTCGTGTGGTGTTGGTTTACTGTCCTCACTGTCCTTCTGGACTCACAAACCTTCATGATCAAAACTCTTCATCCTGACAACAAGCTATAAAGAAATCAGAACCCAGACTAAACCATCCTGAGCGGAGAGTCCTGACAAGGACTCTTCGCTCAGGGTGCACAAGACCATTGTTTTAGTCAGTGTTTTTGCTGCTGTGACGAAAAGACCTGGCAAGAACAATTTTAAGGAGGAAGAGTTCATCTGGGGGCTCATGGATTCAGAGGACTCAGTCTGTAGGCAGCTGGCTCCATTCCTCAGGGCCCTAGGTGAGGCAGAACATCCTGGTGAAAGATGTGGCAGAGAGGAACAGCTCACATGATGATCAGAAGGCTCACCAGATACAAAGTATACCCCAAAGCCTTGCCTCCAATGCCTACCTCCTCCAGCCATACCCTACCACTTCAGTTACCATTCAATTAAGCCTTATCAGAAGATCAATTAACTGGTTGGATTAAAGTTTCATAATCCAGTCATTTCACCTCAGAATGTTCTTGCAGTGGCTCACACATGACCTTTGGGGACATCTAATATTTAAACCATAACAACCATCTTCCTTCTTTTCCTGCTCAGAATGATTTTATTAATATGAGGTAACATCCACTGATTTGGGGGCATGTGTGTCCCGCCAGAATTTGCTCACAAACTTCCTTCATTCTAGATATCAGTACCTATCCTGGGTTTCCTTTCTCTTCAGCACTGGATATAGTATCTAGGAAATTTCCTTGCATAATTTATTGTCTTTGCCACATCAGCAGCATCTTAAGACTTTACTAGTGATTGTTACTGGGCAGGAAAAGTTCACTGGACACATGATCTGCAAACACATTGGGGAAATAACACAGATTTTAAAAATTCTCAAAAAAAAAAAATCCTCAGTGGAGCTGTCTGTGACCTGGAATGAAGTAGAGCTGCATCCACATTTTTCAGAGTGTCTCCCATTTTTCTGTCTACAAAAGTGTGGGCTTTGGAGGAGCCTAAAGAAGAGTTTAAATCCTGGTCCTATCACAAAGTCAGCTATGGATGTGGGCAAATAAGAATATCATCAGCATTCGCATGTCGTGAGCTCATTTGCAAAATGAAAGTACCATGTCAAGTTGTCTTTATAGAGAATGTCTTTCATAATACTTCAGCTTAAAGTAAACAGTGGTGTGTTCGCTTTCTTTCTTTCCTTTTTTTTTAAATCTTTTTCTGTGGATGACCAACCTCAATTTAGTTCAGAGATGAAATATTTTTTTTCCCATGGAATTGATAAAAAAGAAGATAGGATATGAGCAATGTTAACAGAGAAGTTAAAATGGTCAGAGAAGCTCCGTCTATTATTCCTGGGTTAATGAGAAAAGTCTTTCTCAGTGAAATATCTCAGATAGGTCTTATTACCACGTCTGCACTTGTCCTCCTCCCAAAGCTGTTGTGCTGAGTTCTTACTGTTCCAGATCCTACCAAGACAACACCAAATTGTTATGGAAAATAGATCAAAGACTTGAATGTTTTGAATTTTTTTCATCTACTCTAGACATAAAAAAGATAAAGGCAACAACAGTCAGCAAAGGCCACATTGTGCTGTTCTTCTTCTGTTGAACCCTTAACATTCCAGAACACATTTGTATGGAAAGGATCATAACCCAAGAGCACCTCCCTCCAATTCTAGTTCCCCTAGGAACATTTGGGGAACCCAATTGTTAGATGACTAATAATAGATAACCTTAAAAGAGGTTCTAGTATATATTTTAATTTATTTGTTTATTTTTTGTGTGGTGCTGGGGATTAGAACCCAGGGTCTTGTGCATGCAAGGCAAGCACTCTACCAACTGAGCTATATCCCCAGCCCTATATTTTTAAAGCAACATAAAATATATACCTTATTCAGACATGCATTTAAAAAGAAAAGGAGTTACAGATGAACTGAGGTAAGTGGTACATATAAAGAGGTTTTGTTGCTATTAACATTTTAATTTTCAGAGGAAGTGAACTAAATTTCTATTAACTACAGAAAGGTAACTTTGTCATCCTTGGTCATTACTTTACCTGTTCTCATGGCTAAACTTTCTTTTCTCATCTGGCAATCGGATTCATATTTCTAAGTTGAGCTCAGTTGCCAAATTGTTGTGATCTGAATATTTGCGTTTAATATTCATGTTTTGAAACCTGATGCACAGGAGACAGAATGTCTTGGAGGTGACTAGGCCATGAGAGTGGAGTCCCTATGAATAGAATTAGTGACCTTATGAAAGAAGCTTGAGGTAGCTTGGTTATATCTTCTGCTAAGTGAGGATGTAACCAGGTATGTGAACTATGATGCAGAGAGAGCAGGCATTTTGTTATAGGGGCCTATCTGGACAAGACCCATTTTCTGTGAATCTACTAGAGTTATTCACTCTCTTCTCTGAGCTCCCAAATACTCAGTTCATCTCTCTTCTGCATAATTACTCCTGCTATGTTTAAAATCTATATATACCCATCTCTACTAAGAGAATTTCAAAGGTGAAGGTCATGTCCAACTGTTCTTTATTTTTTCCAGTTCCTCCTGCTGTCTTTGGAACACAATAAGTGTTCAGTGAACACTCGTGGATAAAGGGTGGAAAATAATAAAAGTATTTATGTCTGAATGTCTTAATATTTCAGTCTTCCCAGAGTTGATTTATAGCTCTGAGTTTCCTCAAGGTGTCCAAGAAATGTAGGTGATTTTTACCAAGAACTTTTCAAGTCCATTCTATCAACTCTAATGCCAGAAATTTCCATATTTCTTGCTAACTGTTATAATAGATACTTGTTGGTGTAATATTGGCTCTTCCCAGGCATCCAAGTTCCAGATATCCCTAATGTCTTTTAAGCCAATTCAAAAGTCAGCAGCAAATTTCCAGTGAATATCTAAAATCTATGCAAGGGTTTCCTGTTTCCAGAATTTTCTTCAAAATTTTTCTTTGTTTACTTTCAGTTTTTTAAATTGACTTAATTTTTTTTTTTAAGTCACCAAAAGGGATTCCACATGCATGCTTTCCGTGGTCAAGATCTACTGAATCCTATTTTTAGTAGCATTTCTGTTTTAAACTAAAAACATCAAATGAGGCAACTCTATCTGTATCCCTATCTATGCACAGTTTGCTCAGCGCTTGGTAGACTTTCAGGATATAGAATTTGCATGATTGAACCAGCAGATTCTACTTGGCTCTTGACCTGTTTGGCTAGCTTCATATAAATCTTCTAAAATAAAAGTCTCTACTCCTGTCACTGACTCAAATTTTCCAGTGTGATAGTTTGCAATTCTGACCCAGCCTACTTACACTGTAGCCTGAATTGGTTCCATAAATCCTTTTACATACTTTTGACTCATCTATAATTAATCATCATAATAAAATTGTTCAATTCCATTTATTTCTGATACCATTAATCTTTCATATCAGATAATTTGCGGTGTGCTTCGATTAGCAGAGTAGCATAATTAGCACATTCTAGACCTCTAGAGTATGACCTTGGATTGAATTCTGTTGGTCCTCCTTATCTCATTATCAGTAATTCTGGTTGAGGAGTGGAAAGGCTGTTACTCACACATAAGTCTTTTCCTAGTGGCTCTTTTTTTGAGAGTCATATTGCAGTAGAGAATATCTCTCCTAATATGCTTCCTAGTTTTCTGTGATTTTTCAATTTTTTGACTGTCAGCTTTCAGTCAATATGAGTAAATATAAAATGATTTAAATACACAAAACAATTTTACATATTCTTACTACATATACTTATATTGTGGACTGCAATTATACCAGTAGGGCAGGAGGCCTAGAGCTAAAATATAACTTTCAATGTGTCCCCTTGGTTAAAGATAAGCCCAGCTTCATAAATATAGGTCATATAGTCCCATGCTTAAAAAGGCCGTATGCTTAGTTTAGTGATCTGTTCTTGTTATCTTGAAACTCTTCATTTTTTAATAACAGAGCCAACATTTTCATTTTCCACTGGATGGGTCCCATAGATTATGTAGCTGGTCTTGGTCAAAACAAGCCAGTCCAGATGTCAGTCCTGAGGCTTGGGAAGGAAAAATAGAAGATAGATGCTACCCCTTGATAGGTGGCACAGCATAAAAGAGAAGAATTATGGGGGACATCTTTGAAAAATATTGACCATATCTCTGTTTCACTAATAAGGAAATTGAAATGAAGAGAGATTAGGCAACTAGCCCCAAATCACATTGCTAGTCATTAATGTAGCAAATACTGCTCTGATACTTACTAGATAGAAACTCCTGTGCATAGCTCCAAGCACTTGGGGGTGGAATGATGAAATTGATGCATTTCCTGCTCTTTGACAATATTACTAACGTAAGGGTTAGTTTAACCATAGGTATTTATTTCATTTTCAATGCCCAACACAGTGCCTTGGATTGGAATCTCCTTGCCAACTTTTATTATTCAGACTTCAGTGACCTAAAATCAAGCATCTCTTCCCACTAGGGCTAGTTCATGAGCTTTCTCTATAACACTTAGACATAATTGGCATAAAAGAGGAGAAAGGATGAGTGCTAGAGCAGGCAAGGAAAGGTCTTATTAAATATTAATAATTGAAATGAGAAAGATTTTCCAATTTATAAGACCATTATACAATATTCAAAGACACTGATTGTGCTACTCTTCCAGTGCTCCTTTGCAAATGGTATTTGATACAAAGATCTGTCAAGCTACATACAGTTTAGTATGCAAGATGAAGTCAAAATCAGTTTTGTTTTTGTCTAAAATCATTGGCATTAATACTTCCTGTAGGTTAGGCATTATAAACTTTAAATTTATGTTATCCATTTAGTCCTTATAATACCCTTTATACTAGAGAGTATCATTTTCAAAATTCTACAGAGAAGAAAATTAATATTAAGAGTAGTGATACCTTGCTGAAGTTTTCTGAATTAGGAAGTGGGGGAGTAATAAACTATAATTGGATAATCCTGTTTTATATGTTTGTTTCAGTTTTGCTTATTGTTTTTTTTTTTTGTTGCTGGAAGGCAAGCTACCTCCAAACTGTGTGTCTTAAACACCCATGTTTTGTTTACTCACAGTTCCTCAGGTTAGCTATTTTGTGCTGGACTCGACTGGGCAATTCTGCTAGTCTTGTTTGGGAATACTCTTGTTATTGTAGATATCTGGTGACCCTGTTGGATCAGACAGGGTTAACATGGTTTCAACTCACTTGTTTGAAGGTTAATTTAGCTTGTAGTTGTATCTCCTTCCATGGAATTTTTCATTTTAATGGAGACCAGCTAGGTCATCTTTATATAGTGACTGGGATCTAAGAGGGAGAGATTTGATATACCGTGGCTCTTGGGCTTATCCTTGTGTTTTATTTATCTTTTTGTTACTGTGATCAAAGTACCAGATGAAAACACATTAAAGGTATGCAAGTTTATTTTGTCTCACAATTTCGGAGTAGGCTGATGGCAGGCTGGTCATTGTTATGGACCCAAGGTGAGGCTGACATCATGGCAGAAGGACATGGTAGAGAAGCACTTCTCCATTCATGGCACCCAGAAAGCAGAGAGAGAGAGGAGGGGAAGGAGCCACAGAGAACATGTACCCTTCCAAGACACTCTTCCATTGACCTGCTTCCTTCAGCCCTGTTCCACCTGCCTGCATTTACCACCCAGCCCATTAATTCAAATTAGGATATACTGATTTGGGTATACCCTCACAATCTGATCATTCACCTCTGAATGTTACTGCAGAAACCGAGGAGCTTTGGGGAGACACCTCATTTTGAAGCCATAACACCTTGTAAACCCCAAATGTCACTTCCCTCACATATCATAAAGTAAAACACACAAACACACACAAATTTTTTTTAAATTACACAAAAACAAAAACACAAAGCCAGTCCAGATTCCAGGAGTGAAAATAAATTCAAATTATGGAGCGGAAAAGCTGTTACAACATGTGTGATCATTCTCAGTTTATAACAATATCCATACTTGCTGGAGAAGGAAATATGACAACAAGTAATTCTCCTAAGGCTTCTGTTTGGGTCCTGGGCTACTCTTAGGCTGATGCTTTTATGTACCAATGATTGTAGTTGAAAAGCAGAGTAGGCTAAATTTCAGATTCTGGCTGTTCCCTTGGCTTAGAAGCCTTCTGGACTTGCACAAATTGCACAAACACATGCAGTAGTCCTAAATACACTTGATTTTGTTTTTGTTTGTTGGTTGGTTGATTTGAAAAGTGCTTCCAATATTTTAATTGGAAATAAATAATTTGTGGGCATAGTATGAGGAAACATTTGTCAGAGCGTGACATAACAGGCACTCTACATGTTGTGATACATTCCCTTTTCTAAGCATAATTTCCCTTAAATGAAAATGTATTCACTAAGCTAGCAGCAGGTATATCCTGTCGGCTCATGTGAGCATAGTCACATTTTATCCTACTGTAATCATGCCTCAATTTAGCAATCTTCCTGGAAAAACTAGAGCTATACCCACTCATTTTATTATAGGCTGAAAAACCTATTGAAGGCAATTTATGCACCAGAAATGACTACACAACAAGCATGTGAATAGCTAAAATGTCACTATTCACAGAGCAGAGTAAGCTGGTTGGAACCAGTTTCTTGTTTGTGATGATCACAGAATCTGGACTTATGAAGTGCCATGAAGAATTATCACTACTAAAACTTATTCACATCATCTACAAGGAGACACAGCAAATCATACACATGGTTACTGTCTTCTCACTGCTCTGTGCAGGGTATTGCACCAACAGTGCCCAAGGTTCCAAAACAGAATCTCCTTGCCTTTTCTCCATGCTACATCTTCTATAAATTGGTGTGTGCTGAAAATGGGTCACAAGCCTACACAAGAGCAAATCTCCCCCAGCTCCAGGGCTACATAGTGAGCTCTGGGGAGTCAGAGACCCAAGGCCAACAGTCTTAAGCAGCTCCACCTCTGTATGGATTAAATATTATCTTTCTATATTTTCAATGAAATGTGAAAACAGTTGGTAATCATTGATCTACTGTTTTTTCATTTGGGTCTATTTTAAGCAATATTACTATTTTTAGCAATAAGATCTATTGTCCATAGTAGGAAACAAAAATATCCTCGATGTCTTCAGAGATATAGATTGAAACACTTAAGCTCATCTTTTCTCTCCATAATTGGATCCCAAATTTCTCCATGCATAAGCACATGTATGTGTAATCATGGGTGTGTGTAGGTATGTACATATACATGTATACATGTATGCATGAGTATATGTGTGCGTGTGTGTGTATATATATATATATATATATATGCATTTTATTTATAGTGAAAAGTTGATTATATATATGTTTTTCTATAATATATTTTGTGTGCTGTTGTGGTCCATTCTGTCTGCTATAATGATACCCCTTAGATTTGATGGCCCATAAACAACAGAAATTCATTTCTTAGAATTCTGTCATCTGGAAACTCCAAGATCAAGGCACTGGATCTGGGGTTTGTTGAAGCCCTGCTTCCAGATACATAGATGACATTGTCTAATCTAAGGTCACATGGTGGAAGGATAAAGACTCTTTATAAGGATGCTAATCCCATTCATGAGGCTCTTCCCCCTGGTACCTGATCACCTCCCAAAGGCCTGATAACCTAATACTCTTGCCCAGCCTGTAAGGACTTTAACATTTGAATTAGAGTGGAAGGCACAAACATCCAGATCATAGCCATGCCATTCCATGTCAGCTCACGTAAATCTCCATTCTTTTTACAACTACTACAGAGTAACCCACCATTTATATGACCATACCTTTCTGTTGTTAGATTCCTTTCTTATAACTGAACACTTTCATCTTTTCCAGGTTTGTACTGTTAATGACAATGTTGCTGGGAGTCTGTGGAGTTTAGGGTAGAAGTTAAGAGCTTACACATTGTACTCATCCAGATGGGCTTCCTTGGACTTCTGTCTGTGACAGTAACTGGTTAAGTGATCTGCAGTTAGAGACTTTGCCTCTGCCGTCTTACTTTTCTCATGTGCAAAATTGTAAAAAGAATAACACTTGGCTCATTGAGTTTGGGATGATTGCGTGAAATATTCAGTGCCTAAAGAACAGTCCAAAGCCTTGTAAGTACTCAATAAATATCCACTGTTAAAATTATTATGCACCTATTCCAACATATTTATAGAAGATAAAATAATTCTACCTTTGAAATTACCAGGTCAAGTTTTGACAGATACTTCAAATTGCCTCTTCATATCCTTTTCAATTTATCTAATTACTTATTTTTGGTGGGTTGATTTAAATTAATTTATGTTAATTTTTATGCCTTTTACTTTGCATGCATTTAAATGTTCATTTCTTTACTCCTGCTTTGCCTTCTTTTGTAAACTTTTATTTCATGAATTTTACTTACATTTCTATTGGATTGTTCATTGATTTCTTATTAATTTAGAAGGGTTTTTAACTTACAAAAATATGAATATATGCACATGTGTGTCTTTGAAATGTCCAGAAAAGTTCTTCTTTTGTCTATTGTCTTTATAACTTTGGGGCGGGAGGGGGGTCATACTGTCTTGTTTTTCAGTTTCTAGATTGGGTGATGTGTTAAGTCCTTTTTCTCTTTTGTTGATGCCACGTTATAGGTTCATGTGTTTGCTTTTCCATTTATGGCCACTGTAGACCTTGAGATAGTGATGAAGGAGATGGGGCAGAAGGTAGGTGCAGGTGTGGTTACCTCAGATAGAAAGTGGACAGAGGTGGCTGTGAGGATGCAGGAAAAGAATAAACCAGCCATGTTCTCAGAGATGGAGGGAAAAGATGCAAAGGTCTCAAAGACAGTTCCTGCCCACAAAATGGCTAGAGGCCCACAAGTCTGAGTAATCTGTAGAGAGAAAGAGGCAGAGACCGGTTCTAAAAGAAGCTTCAATCCCCAACCTCAGTCACCACCTGGGCTGTTACAAAGACATCCATCACAAGTGAGCAACTGTCACATAGAATTCAGGGACTTACTAGTATGGAGTGTGTTGTCTGTGGCATGAGTAAAATTGACTTAGCAATTGGAGTCGAGGGAAGTATAAGGCAAGTTTATTGATTCTTCAAAATGCCCGAATATAATTTTCCCAGTAAAGACAATAAGATGCATGTCATATCAAATAACCAGATGAGAAATAATTTGAGGAAAAGTAAAGGCTACACACAATAGCATGTATAGGAAAATTATACAAAACTCTTTTGTGAACAAATGCCTTATGAAAATTTTCCATAAAAATTGTGGTGATTGAAAAAATTGTAAGAAATATAAAAACTATTATATTTCTTGGTGGAAAGGCCAATGGCATTTGATAGCAAGAACCACTCTGGAGTACACAGCAGTGCATAATTTGTATGTGTGTGACCAGATGTGAATGCATGTGCCTTTAAGAAAGAGATAGTGTATATGCACACATGCTTCAAGACCTCTCAAATGAACTTGCACAGGGTCTCACTCATCTGTCCTCTAGATTCTGCATCCCACCAGCCATAGAGTCTCCTTGCATTTAACAGCTGGCATTGCACATCAAGCTACAATTGTGGAATGAATTGGTTTAATTAAGGTGATCCCATTGTGTACCACAGTTGTGCTTAATCTCCTAAACCAAAGGATTCACCATGATAAACTTTAGGTTTTAAAAGAGTGTGTTTTCTCCAAGAGCAGTTGCTATACATAGACCAAACCCCAGTGGGAGGAGTGTCGAGGCCCTGCCTGCCCCGAAAGTGCTAAGCTGCACTGCTTTGAAGGAATTTCTCCAGGGAACAGAGCCTCAGGAGCACTGGAGCAGCCTTTCCAGACCTCATAGGCAGAGTCACCCCTATTGATTAAGTCACTTTGAGCAGGAACTTCAAGCCCGATCAAACATAAGCATAGAACTTAGCAACATGGACAGAAAGATGGGGACTGGGAAATGTGTGAAGAACAAGCCCACAAGCTGAGTTTAAGATAAGCTGGCCAGACAGGTTGAGGACAGAAGTGGTGACTAACACAAGGCCACGTAAGGACTGTTTGCTTATTCGTTTATTTAGTTTGGCTCATGTATCTAGGGTACAGGTCTGCCAAGTTATAGGGCAAAACACATAGCAGATGTTGCCCTACATTTAAGGATATTGGAAGTTTGATATTTAATAATGGCTTCTTCTATTAAAAAAAAAGAAAAAGGAATACTTATACACTATTTTTTTTTTCCATCATGACATGGTCAACTTCTTCTGGAAAACATCCTCATTACCTGCCCACTCCCAGACCGGACCATCACGGTGCCCACTTTCCTCAGCCTCTGAGGTTAAAATGGGCCACATGGCCCTACCCATGCCAGCCAAAGTCCTTGACCTGGTTCTTTTGGGAAAGGCAATGGAACTTTTGGAATATGAGGCCAGATTATCATAAGCTTACTCCTTTGGTGCTCTTGGGAGACATTTCTACTGTAGAAACAAATGAGACCATCACACAGGGAAGAAGAAGAGAAAGAGAAAGTGAGAATTGCAGTAGCATTCCAGTTCTGGATCAGGTCCTCACTAAGGCTCTCTGTTACCTCCCATCCTTAGTTCTAAGAGCCAACAATTATAGTATTTTAATTTTTTTCTTTGCCTAACATTTTGCAAAAGCAGAGCATGAGACAAAGGGTTCACAGGACTTTTAAGTGGGAAGTAATTCCAAAGAGCAGGAATGTTGGACAGGAAGTAGAATAGAAAACAGAAAGAGTAATATAAGAATGCATAACAAAGTTGGTCTCCACTACAGGGGTAATCAATGCTCAATCCAACTTCTCAGGCACCTCAGCCAGGGTTTCCCTGAGCGAGGCAGAAAAATTAAGGAGGAGACATTTATCCATGGGCTCTATCTCCCACAAGTCCAGGGGTAGTCCTGCTGGGCATGAGCTGTCCTGGATTATTAGCCAAACACCCAAGAATATGGAGGTGTACCTGGGTGAACCTAGTTTTAGAACTGGAGTAACAGGTAGAAGGATTTTGAACCAATTCAGCAGAGGTGTCCGATGACATTTGTCAAACTATGAATCCTGGTCAACACATTATGTGAACTCTAGCCAGAACTAAAAGAATGTAGTATTAGGCTAAAGCTGAGATTAGGAGGAATGAATGGACTTCTGACCTGGTATATTACTGTGTGTTAATTCCCTTAAAAAATATCCCCCTTTTGTCTACAGGTTCTTAAAAAAGAAAAGAGAGTTTTACACCACTTTTGTAGGAGAAAAAAAAAATGGTCTATTTATGGTGCCTCATTATGGTCTCTGCCCAACAAGAAATAAGACTTGGAAGAAAGAAAAGAAATTACAAAGAAACAAAAGGAATAACATCCTGCTGTTTCCCAAAAGACTCCTGCTTATATTATCATTTTTCAAATATTTAATTGGGAGATTTAGAGTTAGGAAATTATATTCTTAATAAAACAAATTTGCCATTTTTTAGCATTAATTGTCCACTTTATAAGCATGGGAAAAAATTCAAGTACAATGACATTTTAATAACTCATTTATATCTAACTCTAATTTATATAAACTAGTTAAATAGCCATGGTTACAGGTCAATCAGACTTATCCAGTTATTTAAGTTTAGTAATATCTTTAAAATACATAAATATGTATGTGTGTATGTGTGTGTGTATACATATATATATATATATATACACTCACACATGTGTATATATGTATATATACCTCTTACAAGCATTATGTACAGAGAGAGATCTATGTAAAATGCATGCTCACATGTATGTTTGTCTTACATGTTTGTGTGTATAAAATGAAGAATATCAATCAAATGTCTCACCAGCTTTTGACAGTAAATAAAGATACCTTTCAACAGACACTATGTGGACTTTTATAAATATCTAGACCCTCAGGATATCTTCTAGTCATATCTGAGAGTCCCTTCCCTCAGTGACTACTGTGCAGCTTTCAAAAATATCTTTCTTTTCAGTATATTTTCACTTTTCAATGCATTTCTTTTATTTGGCCTTGGCTTCAAAGGACATCTGACAGAATGATCCTTGTTTCACTAGGCACAATGGTCTACACTGGTGATACAATGCCAGCTCTTCTCATGCTCAGAGGAAAAAAATAGTGATTTGTTATCATTTATTAAATAGTAATTTACTGCTTGTCCTCAGTTTTTAAATTTTTTTTCATGTTGTATTATTGAATTAATTAGTTTATTATTACAATGTTTCCAAAATTTTCTTTTAAAAACAAAATGTGTTGTCTTAAATACTCTATGTATATCTCTAGTATATAGAAAATAACAGTTTGTGATCCAATTTGAAAGTATTTTCTACCATTAGTTAAACTCATTGATGTGTGCTGAAAGGCCATATATCATGAAAATAAATCTTATTTTTTTCATATTTATTAAATTACTGTTGTTATATGTAATATTTTCTCTTTCTGTTTTATTACTTCTGTCCTTTAATAAGGTTTATACTTTTTGTTGCTATTTATGTAGGTACATGCTAAATTTCATTTATTATAATCATTGTCCTTTTTCTTAATCTAATAACTACTGGTTTCCAAATATTAGCAAAAACATAATTAAGTTATAGCTGTTATGTCTCTTCTCTTCCCTCATCTATACAGGCCAATATTCACCACAGTGTTCACCTTCACATTATTAAAGATGCTCATAATTATAGTCATTGATTTATTATTTACTATCTTCTGTAAGATTTGCTTTTTATTGCTTTACATCATACAGAAATTTAAAATTATAATAAAAAGTTATTATTGAAAGTTTTATGTGAATACATTTGATAATTCCTTGAAAAGTACCCTTATAAAAACTATCAAAAAAGTGATAGAAAAATCTCAGCAGCCTTATATCTACTGAAAGAATTGATTTTGTGATAATATCAAAAATTTCACATAAGAAGTCTTAGGCTCAGATGCTTCACAGGTGCAATTATCCAATAAAACTGGTTTTACACAAACTCAAAAGAAAAAAAAAGACTAATACTACCATAGACATAGACACAAAATTATTTAAGGATGCATTGCCAAATTTACCCAGTAGTATATATAATAAATGCATAATACTTCAAAAGACAGGAACATGAGAAGAATCTAGAAAAAGTTTAAAGGAATAAAAGTGCATAATAAAATGATAGATTTAGCTAAAAACATATTTTTAATTCTATAAAATGTGAGTTTGGAAATACTCCAGATTATTTAAAGTAATTCTATGATTTTTAGAAAAGAAATTTCTAAAACATTAGGTGGAGAAATGTTGATACTAAATGAATAGAAAATAAATACCTATTCTCATTATGCACAACAAGAAAAAGTTGAACTAAGCTCAGTAACTCTTCCACTGGAGAAATAGTGATTTCTAAAATCTGGAGAAATACATGAATCTAGGGATTCACAGCTAATATGAGCTCCAGAAACTTCTGGAGCCATAAACTGAAAGATTATTTAAACAGTAAGTTTGACCACTCCTAGAGGCTGGTGTGGGCTTGGGTGAGAGTGAAGACATGGTCTTACACATTTTTATGCACAGTATTAAACATACTTTCATAGGTTTAGCCTGCAGAAAGCACATCAAGTTCTTCTGGGAAAGAGCTGAGAAGGATCCTCTGTGTCTCTGGTAGGCTCTGGTAGGAAGAGGGCAAGAGTTGCAAAAAGACCCAGAACATTGTCATAACAAAGACTTACAGTGAAGAGGCTAAGACTTTACTTTCACCAAAAACAGGTCATGTTGGGAAGAAGCATTTCTCCAACCCCAACCCTACCCCTCTCCACCTAAGGGGTGGTATTTGGAAAGTGAGGCAAGGTCAGGAAATACTTGTAAAGGTCACAGTTCACAGGTAGTGAAGCAGCACTACTAGAAAATGGAAGTTTAATCATAAAACTAAAGAATCCAACCTGCCTTGTCACCACTCCGACAGGATTCCAGTGGGATAACAATGGATTACTGCTGAAGTAACTGCAAGTCATGGACTGTATTTAAGAAGGAGTTTCTGGGGAAATCCAGATAGTCCAGAGAGTGTGGAGACAAGAACACTAAAGGAATTTGAGGCACCTCTACAGACTATAAATATTAACAATGCCTAACAATTAGATTAACATAAAATATCACACTGAAGTTCTATTTACCTACCTCCTCCCACCCTACCTGTTACATAATTTCCAGCTTTTAACTACCAAAAAAAAAAAAAAAAAAAAAACAGTCAAGGCATGCCAAAAGGCAAAAATAAATGGACCAATGGTAGGAAAATATAGCGCCAACATCAGAATCAGACTCAGACATGACACAGACATGATAATTCTCAATCAGGAAATTTAAAATGGATGTGATTAATATTTTAAATCTCTAATAGAAAGTAGACAGAAAAAAAAGAACAGATAGGTAATGTAAGCAGAGATTGAAAGCGAAACAGAATCAAAGGGAAGTAACAGAAATAAAACACTGTAATGGAAATGAATGACTTTTATGAGTTCATCATTAGATTGGAAAGAGCAGAGGAAAGCCAGTGGGCTTGAATAGAAATTTCCCAAACTGAAATTCAGTGGTTAAAAAAAAACCCTCCAGAATAGCTAAGGACCATAGCATGATGTCAAAAATGCAACCACTAGGCATGGTGGCAGATATTTGCAATCCCAGTGACTTGAGAGGCTGAGGCAGAAGGGCAGAGGATTACAAGTTTTAAACTAGCCTCAGCAACTTCACAAAACCCTGCCTCAAAATTTAAAAAATAAAATAAAAAGTTAAAAAAGATTTAAAATATTAATCACATCTATTTTTAAAAAAGGATTTTAAAAATGTAGCTTGGTAGTAAAGCACCCCTGGATTCAATTTTCAGTGCACACATATAGAAAAAAAAAAGAATTCAATCATTCATCACTTAACAAGGTGCATATATTTTGAGAAATTTATCATTAAGGGATCTAGATGGTGAAGGTCAATCACTCTACATGGCCTCTTCATGCAATCAAGATATGTGTTCAACACAAGATGTGTTGAGAATGCTGCTGGCCTGGCATGGTCAATATTTTCTTAAAGGTGGGAGTACATGCTAAAATAATGATAAAATATATAGTACAGTAAGCATATAAGCCAGTAACATAGTCAATTATTATCCTCATCAAGTATTATGTACTGTATAATGTATATATTATGCACATGCATTGTTCACACCAGCATCACCACAAACACACAATAGTGCATTGTACCATGGTGTTTAAATGGCTACAACTTACTAGGTGAAAGGAGTTTTTAGCTCCACTACAATTCTAAGGGACCATTATTGAACAGATAATCTGTCATCTATCTAGTTCTGTGGAATACGAGAAGGTAAAGAAAAAATGGAGCAGAAAAACTATTTAAAATAATGATAACTGAAACTCTTTCAAAATAAATTGCAGATACCAAATGACAGATCCAGAAAGCTCAGAGAACACAAAACAAAACACTCCAAGATTTACAGTTAGGCATGTAATATCCAAACTGCAGAGAACCAAACACAAAAGAGATCTTGAAAGAAGTTTAAGGCAAAGTTAGTAGGAATCTGCAGAGGAATAAGAATAAAATACTGGAGACTCCTTATCAGAAAGCATATAAGGAAGAAGAGAGCAGACTAAAAAATTTAAGAAAAAAAAACACTAACCTAGAATTCTATATTCAGTGATATTATCCTTCAAAAGTAGATATGAATTGATATAAGTTGAAGGAATTGATCACTAACAGATTTGTCCTGAAGAAATGTGAAGAGAAATTCTTCATGGAGAAGATGAATAATATATATCAAAAATAATCTTATATGAAGACAGAATGAGTGTTGCAAAAGTAATAAATAAAAGTAAGAAGGAATAGTTACAGATAAAATATTTTTATTTTTATGTACTAAAAGATCATTCATTAAGATAATAATAATAAACAATATGTTGAGTAATTATAGAATACAGACCAGTGGAATGAGAGACAGTAATGTCACAGGGGTGAGACACAGGGGTGAGAAAGAAAATAAGAATTTTCTCTTATCAGGTACCCGTATTACTTGTGACGTGGTGCAGTGTTATTTGAAGGTGAACTTAGATTATTAAAACATGCAAACACTAGGGCAACTATAAATTTTTAATTAAAATGTAATTGATAATAGATATCCAACAAAAAATGGATGGATTTTAAATGTTGTATTGCTAAATGAAATAAAACCACTTAAAAAGTTTGTATGCTTTCCCTATAAAACATTCTGAACAAGGCAAAATTATAATGATGGTCAAATGATCAGTGGTTTCTAGAGGTGCAGAAGGAGGGCAGGAGTACTGAATAATTGAGGCACAGGGTAGTTTTTGAGTAATGCAACCATTCTTAGATGTTAATAGAATAATGAATGCATCATACTATGCATTGATAAAAACCCACAGAAATTTATAGTACAAAAAGTAAACCTTAATGCATGCAAATTTTTAAAAATAATTTAATATATTAGGAATCCCAGGATGAAATGTAAAATATGAAGAAAAAATCCAACTGTTCTAACAGTGTATAAACTAATTTGACTGGAGGCGGGGAAGGTGGGCAGATGTTTATCTAAGTAATTTTGTAAATGAGTAGAATCTTTGAAACTAAAAGCAAAATAAACTAGACATAATCACTGTACTCAGGTTGACAAGATTTTCCCCTAGTGTGTGCATGAGTTAATAATTTTGATGCTGCTATGTAATGATATTGAAATTGAACAATTGAGTCCATGAATGGTGGATGGTAGTAACTAGGTTTCTTAACGTTGTGAAGTTTAGAGATAAGCAAGAGGAAGATGCTAGAAGGATATATACAGTAACAGATTCAAGTTGGACACTCATGCTTAGCTTAATATAGCTGATTATGAGTATATTTGAATATTTATAGATATGAGTAATACACAGTTTTGTTTGCATATGTGTATATTCCCAGGCTCTGTCTGCTGAGAGGACCCACAGGGAACAATAACCTAGTGGCAATAAGCACACCTAGTACCCAGATTTTTTTTTTTTTTTGGTACCAGGGATTGAACCCAGGGTCACATTACCAGTGAGTCACATCACCAGCTATTTTTATTTTTAATTTTGAGACAGGACCTCACTGAATTTCTTAGGGCCTCATTAAATTGATGGCTTTCTGGCAAAAGAACATACAGGTCAGTCAAAAGCACTTGTAGTGGAGACAGCTGTAATATGATTATAGTCATGTCAGAGGAATAAGGGATATTTTGTACAATATGATGATCATAGTTAATGACAATATAATATTCTTGAAAAGTGCAAAGGGAGTCCATGTTAAGTGTTTGCACTATTAAATGATAACTATGTGATAACTATACATTTGTTAATTTGCTAGATTTAACTATTCCACAATATATGTATACTTCAAAACATTATGCTGTACACAATAAATATATGCAATTTTACCTGTCAATTTTTTAAATAAAAAATATTAAATTAAGTAATTTATAACTTTAAAAATAGGTTGGATTATAAACCCAAGTGTCAAATGTTCAAAAATCCACACAGGTACAAACAAATGGTGGAATAAATAAGTGAGGGAAAATAATAAATAATTTCAAATAACTTATATAGCTATTCTGCTCTTTGGGAGTTGAGTATAACCCCACCCATTCCTGAAGGTTGGGTTGGAATGCAAATCCTAACATCCCCTCAAAGAGCTGGAGAAGGGTTAGGAGAGACAGGGCAATTTTTCAAAAAAGAAGAGAAACCTGACAAACAAAATCTCAGCCATGTGATCAAAGTCAACATCAACAATAAGTCCCATTGACAGTATGTGTCCTTGATATGGTGCAATGAAAATGACACTTTACCTTTGTGATCTTTTTCTCAAAAAACCATAACCCAGTCTAATCATGAAAAAAGCATCACAAGAATTCCAGCTGAGGGGCATTCAACAAAATACCTTATAACTGCTCTCAAAACTGCCAAATTTCCAAAGAAAGGAGAGTCTGAAAAGCTGTCAAAGTCGAGGGAAGCCCAAGGAGACCTCACAACAAAATATATTGTTATCCCACACAGTATCCTGGTACAGAAAAAAAAGACATTAAATAAAAAGTAAGGCATGGTGAACAAACTACAGACTTCAGTGTACAATACTGCACGGATATAGGTTCATTAATTGTAGCAAATGTGCCACATTAAAATAAAATGTTAATCATAGGAGAAATTGGCTGTGGGGTTTTCAGGGACTTGCCGTATTATCTTTGAAATTTTCTTCTATAACTCCAAAACTATTCTAAAATACAGTCAATTTTTAAAAACTTGAATGGATAAATCACACAAAAAATCTCATATCTCCCAAACACTAACCAAGAAAAAAAGAAGTTTTTGTGGCTCTATTAAAGAAGCTTGTACCACGTAACCATGTTTCTGTCAACAATATACTGCAGATGAGAGGTTCCACAAGATGACATAGCCTGGTGACATTGTAGCCACCTTAATCTGTGTAAGTACACACTATCACATTCATGTGATGAAATTGCCTGATCTCACATCTCTCAGAATGTATTCCCTCCTCTTAAGTGACCCATGAGTGTGCAAACAAAATGGATGTTAAGTAAAAGCATTGCTAGTGGTCAAAAGGAACATATCATAACGTGATGATGCAACTCAAGAGAAAGATGTAATGATTTTAAATTTGTATTCATCTGATAATATGTTTCAATGTAAAGGAAACAATAGATTACCTAAATTACAAAAAGAAAAGGCAAATCCTGCAGTAGTAGGTGAAAATACACTTCTCTCAGTCATGCATTTAAAAAAAAAAAAGACACATTTTAAAAATCAGTAAGAGGGGCTGGGGATGTAGCTCAGTGGCAGAGCACTTACCTGGCTTGTTTGAAGCTCTGGATTCAATCTCCAGAATAGATAGATAGATAGATAGATAGATAGATAGATAGATAGATAGATAGATAGATATCACTAAGAATACTTAAACAACTTGGCATCTGGAAAAAGAAAATTTATTTTAATATACTGCCCAACTACTGCAAGAATATAGTATCTTTGCTTCTGCAAACTGAATGCACATATTTCTCCCAATTTATTACTACAACTAAACTGTCCACACTTCCAAATTCTGTAGGCTGACAGTTTCCACTCCCTTCCCCTATCCCTGTTCCAATCTGAGTCACCAGACTCTCTTCCATGTAGGTTTTTATAATAAAATATCATAGACGGGGCAGGGCACAGTTATAAGCAATAGAAATTTGCTTTATGGACACTGGGAAATTCAAGACCTAGAGAGATTAAGTGTCTGTTGAGGACCTCTTTCCCTGTTTCCTGGTTCCTAATGGCTTTTTATACCTGGGTCCTCTCATGGTAGAAGAGGCAAGCAACCTCTCAGGGACCTCTTTTAATGAGTACTAATTCCATTCATAAGAGCTCTGCCCTTCCAATCTAATACTTTCCCAAAGTATTTTCCTCTTAATACCTTCACATTGGGGTTAGGATTTCAACATATGAATCTGAGACAGACACTGACATTCAGACCATGGGATCTGTGAATATTTTCATCACAACCCTTCCAAATGCATCTTTATCTATATGGTGATGTGCCTGTCTTTGACATGAGAATGTGAATTTCTTGTGTACTTTAGATCAAATGGTATCACAACGTTATAAAATAACTTTTAAAATGATAATGGTGTTAAACAACATGTGCTGATACTCTATTAGCACTGTGCTTCAGTCTTATCTGTAAAATAGAGATTCAAATAATGCATATAAATAGAGATTGAAATAATGTATATAATGCTATTAGCAAAATGAGTGAAAGTCTAAGAATTTGATCAAGTAATAGTATGATTATATTATTCACTGCAGAAGCCAACTCCCTGTGATGGAGAGAAGTTGATGTTGCAAAAGTCCAACTCAAAGTGGTGTCCATGTTGGGATCATCAAGCACAATTCAGAGGAGCTCACCAGAACAGGGCAGGGGTGCTTCTCCAAGATACTCTAAGATTGCAATTAGGAGGAGAAACTTCACAACTGAGACATCCACAAGTTTGCATTTGGTTGCCATTCAGTATCAATCTGAGGATAAGACAAGATGAAAAGAAAATGAGAGAAGATATTTTAAGTTGGCAGAATGGACTGTACACAGGTACAGTGTGGTCCTAAACAGTTGCCCTGCTTGGGAAGAGGGATGCTGTTCCCCTTACACCATGCACTTTTTGTACCTACAGTAAAGGTAAATATTTCTCCCCTAGTGTGGAGTGTATCAAGGGCTAAATGAATAGGAAAGCAGCCTCCCTGCTTCAGGGCTTCTGAACTGCTCTGCTCTATTACTAATGTTCCTCCTCATGCTTCTTAAATGGAAAGGTTGCAAGGGCCAGATGTCAGGCTGGGATGACAAGGAAGGAAAAGACCTGGGAGAGTAGAATGTGGAGATACAACCCTCAGCCCTTTGATTTCCCTTAAGATCAGTGGCAAAAAGACCAGGGACAGAATGAAAGGAGCTACCCCATTTTTATCCTGGCTATAAGAATAATGGAATGCTAACTGGCAGCAGCCCCTTATTTGCACCCTTTGCACAAATAGACATTTAACATTAACACAAATCACTGTTTCTTCAGTCCCAGGCATTGCCTTTAGGTCTCTTTCAAAGCTTCCTGTGTGTCAACCAGAGGGCCACTTAATGTCATTCAGAAGTCTAACTACGACATTTTCTTTTCTCTGAAGCTCCTTCCAACAAATGTAGTAATCTGTGTGTTTGTGTAGGTGCATGTATGTGTGTATATGTATTGCAAAAGTCATTAGACCATGAAAAAAAGATAAACATGTTTACATTGTTTCAATAACCTCCTCAACTTTTCATTTATTTAATACCTGACAACTATCCAATGATAGAGTAAGGAAGTGGATACAACTCTGTTGAAATCAACACCTGTGTAGACAGAGGTCTGTACATGACCAATGTGCTTGAAGTATTATTGGCCACCACTTTGGGGTATATGATAAAATATATGATATTTTTGTTTGTTTTTTGTTTCTTGGTTTTGTGGGAACTAGGAATTGAACCCAGTGTGTTTAACCACTGAGCCATATCTCCCTCACTTTTTACTTTTTATTTTTAAACAGGGTCTCATTAAGTTCCTCTAGGTCTCTCTAAGTTGTTGAGGTTGGTCTTGAACTTGATATCCTCCTGCCTCAGCCGCCTGAGGTTATAAGTGTGCACCACCACACGGGGCTTGGAGTTTGTCTCAATGAGCCAATGTGAGAACTCTGTATTAAAGGCTTTTTTAACCTACTGTCTTCATCTAAATTTCTTAACTTTTTTTTCCCACCAACATCCTGACTGTTCTGTGGCTCCCTTCCCAGCATCATTTCCCACCTACTCTCTGTATTTTATGCATTCTTCATTCTATCCCAGGTGGATTAATCTGTTGCCCATACACATTTGATATTTCTCATCCTCTGGTGTATAGCTGAGTACTTTACAACATACAACCTGAAGCCTGCCTGCCTGCCTGCCTGCCTATATACCAGCTCTATTACTTACTAACTGGGTAACTTTCGAAAAGGACAATTACTTAACCTCTCTGTGCCCCAGTTTTGCCAGTCACATCCATAAAACAATGTACTAAAAGAACTTCATTTATAGAATTGTTTGAGAGTACATGTAAAAGATTTATAACAGTGGCTGGTCAACATACATATATTTACTATTACTCTCATTGTTATCAGTTGTTGTGATGGCTTCTCCATTTTAAGTGTTCAAATCTTACCCTTCTGCCCATATGCCAGGTCCTCTCTTCTGTCATGCTCCCCCAAGCTCCTGAGCTGGACACGGTATGATTTTTCCTACCTTAAAACCTCTAATTTCAACAAAGTTACACCCAATTCCTTAAAACCTCCATAACATTTAGGATTTCATTAGAACGCACTTATTTGTTTTGCTAATTGTTAGAGGTAATTGCATACTTCTCTTGAAATTGCTTGGGGAAAACATTTTATTTTTAGCACATGTTAGAAATTTTTCCATGAATGTGTAATATCTTCTGTTTGTGGTAAACTGGAAAGTCTCCAGAAATATCTGCATCATCCAGGACGTGGTTAGAGTGGTCTCAAGTCTCCTCTGCAGACCTATTCCATTAAGATCTGCATTCATCAAGGTCCCCGGCGCACCATGTCCAGCGGGCGATGGAATTGGGATCACTCTGCGTGGTTTGGGCTGGCAGTGAAGAGAACACATGGTCATGGAAGTAATTTGTTCACAAGGCAGCGGGGCACGGAGGGGGTATGTTGGACAGCACTGTGACCTCAGGGTCCTCTTCCATGCTGGAGGCAATCAAGCGAGTACACCCAGAATCACTTTATTTATAAGGAAAAGACAACAAAGGGTTTTCCGTAGAATATTCTACACCAAATAAGGCAAGGGATAAGGTTTCAAAGGGAGAGTTGCCCAATCCCATTGAGTAACACTCAAGTCCAGAGCTGAAGCAAACTTCTTTGCCCAGCGAAGGTGAAGGCCACTTGCTTCACACAGAGGGTGGGGTGCGATGCCAGACAGACACCCCCTTTACTCAAGGCTGAGAGGGGAGGCTTAGCTCACAGGCAGGGTGGCCTCCCACACTCAGCTGTGTAGTTTAAGGGAAGCAAGGCCTGGGTTTTCATAAAAGCTCCATGATGATGTATAATTTCTCCTTTTAATACCTAATAAGACAAAATTTGATGTAGTCTCCAGATCAAAATTCTAACCATCACTTTACGTAATCTTGAGTAAATTCCAATCATAACATAGCATAATGGCTATGATGTTGGTATCAAAATGGGGACTCAAGTCCTAAATTTGCTGTAAGCAGAGGAAACCCATATTTGAAGGAGTTCAGCCTTCTAAAGGATGTGTGAGCCATTATTTTTCCTGCTTTGTGTTACAGGCGGCTGCATCTCTAGTTCCTATAGGGAACAAGCCTGGTGGACTGATGAAGAGATGTCAACCCACAGCCTCCTTTTACTCTCCTCAAAGTCATAAATGCTTTTGGCACTAAGGTTTGGGAAACTTCATTTTGAAGTACATAAAAAAAGCAAAGAATTTCTTTCAGGGTATTTTGCTTAAGGAGAAAAAAATATTATTTTAACTTACTGTTTATGAAAACTTACTAATTTTAACTTCTTACCGCTTTTTAAACTCTGAGCTTTTCTTCTGATTCTTAAAAATGTTATTAAGCTCCACTTAGAAACTTTTTTAAAATAAAGAACATTTCATTTTTTAAAAGTTGATTATTTGGGTTGTTGTTTTTTTAAGTTGTGTATTCTAGGAGAAAGGACAAAGGAATTATTCAATGTTTCCCAGGTTTAATGCTCAGAATGAAGCCCAGCACTTCAGAACACAGGAACATAAAAGGGGGCTGATAAATAGCATGCTTATCCCCCACTTACAGTGTAATAGTCAAGTAAAACTGCTTGGGTTGATCTGGGGAGCAGGTTTGGGATTAGGACCTGGTGGGAAAGGAGGTGAGGAGAACTCAGAGTAGGATCTCTTGCCTAATTAAAAAAGAATTATGTTTCATTTCATATGACCATATGAAAATGGTTTGAATTCTCATTTCTCCAATGAGGCAAAAAAGGCCAAGAGAGTTTACCAAGGTCACAGGGCTAAACCTGACTCAGCACTACTAGTGCAGCTGGCACAAAATCAAATTTGAGCAAGAACTGGTAGGGTTCACTCTAAAGCCATGCAAGAATCTGCGAGTACTCTATGATGTCCCTCAAATGGTAAAAGAATTGTTCATCTTTAGTCCTTCACAGTTATTCACGATACTGTTCAAGGCCCTGGGGTCTCTTGAAATCAACAAATTTGCTGCGATAGAGCTAAGCTTATATGTGGGAATCTCCCTGACTCCGGAGCACCAAACCAAGGTAAAGCCTTTGGTGTGCACCACAGTCTCCTGGGTACCCAATAGGGGTGGAGCCTAAATACTGTACATAGACCCCAAACTCTGTCAGTCTCCCAGATTGGTGGGAGTAGTGGGGAGGTCGGAATATACCATTTCTCTCATGGCCCATGATGTTTTAACTTTGCAATATTCAATCCTACATCAACCACAGTTCAGAGTTCAGTTCTGCATGAGTTTAGACTTTTGATAGATAGAATGGTTGACACTCATTAGCTTCCCTTTTACACTCTAAAAATGCCCATGTGCCGAGGCCAAGTGCCAATGACTCGGCTTGGCACAGAATCACGAGCCACCACACAGCTCTGTAGGTTCAAACAGCAATTCTTTATTCCGGATCTCACACCAGCCTCCACACACGTTCAGGGGCCGTCTCGTTCTGCCGCACACTTCACCTACTCCACGAGGCTTTTTCCAAAATCCCATTTGAATCTCACGAGAACTCAACGGGAACAAGCAACAGGAACACCCTAATCCCAGCAGCAATAATCTTCAACCTCAACTTCCCTAAAACCCATATTCTTAAACCGGGAAACGCCTTAAACCGGGAACACCCTAAGCCCAAGGACCGGGATACTTCCTCAAACCTGCAGGATACTTCCTCAAACCTGGATCCACCCTCGATCACCTTGAGCAGGGTCATCTTTCTCAAACACACAAGCAAGGTCGCAGCAAATTTCCAAGGCAAGTCCATTTAACATGGGGTACACTGGCAAGGATTACGATGCGTCAATACCTACTTGGTAATGGCCCTCAGCATCTCCCCCCTTCTGATTAATTAAACAACAAGCAATGTGGCTTAGGACCGTGCCTGGTAGGTTGTCCAATTCAACATGTGGTTCTTACCCGTCATGGGAGAGCTGACCTTTGGGCGTCAACTTCCTGTCTTAGGTTGAATCCACTGCAACCAGATCAACCCGTCACTGACTACCGGTCCAGCATTCAGCCATGCTTGTGGATAGGCCTAAGCACCAGTGGGGGGGTGAGGTTCTTGCCTCACCTCTGTTGGCCCCCAAATTTTAGACCATCACTAGTAGAAGGGAGGAAGACACAGAAATGCCAAGACACCAAGCCAATTGACGGCTCCTTTGGAAAAATTGCGTCACTGGTGACACCATCAGCAAAGATGCCAGTGTTACCACAATTAACATGGGGTGCGCTGGCAAGGAAATTGCATCACTGGTGACACCATCAGCAAAAATATGCCAGCAGTACCACAATTCGCTGCACCAGACGATAGTTCACAATGCATGCAACTGATATATAGTCCAGGCAAGTTCTGCAGGCAGTTCAAAGTGGAAGAGTCTATCAATATGTCCATTTCCTCCCAAAGTAAATCAAGTCCTTGATTGAGCATTACTTGTTGAGTTATATTCATTGATGCATCAGTTTATACAGTTTACTGTGATCATAGAAGCTGTAGTTTGGTTTTCTTAGTCTTCACAGGCACTGGGATGGAGATGGGAATTCTGGCAATGATGTTAAAGAGACATTATCCTGAACAGAATTATTAAATATAATGAAAAGGAAAAGTGAAAGTAAACAAACAGATCTGTTAATCACTTTTAAAAACAATAGCAAGCAAACAGATCTGTTAACCACCTTTGAAAACAATCATTAACAGCTGTTTACCTAATTTAGATTAAACCACTTAAATCACGTGAATAAAAAAAAAAAAATTCGGATCCATTTTTTCATGAGCGCTCCTCAAATAAAAATATGGACATACACACATACTGACATGCAACACAAAACAGTACACACATAACATACAACACATAAGACAATAATAAGTAAAGGCCTTGTAGCTATACCTAAGTGAAATCTCCATTGCAATGTTTAAAAACTCCACAGTCAAAAAATAAAACACAGTCAAAAAACAAAACTGATCAGAAAAACATTAACCTAGGTTTGTATGAGCTCAAAAAATAAAATAGAACTTTATGATGTGGGAAAAATGCAATAATAAAATAGATATTGAAAAAAAGCACCGTGGTTAATCACTGTCGCAGATGTAAGAATAGCCAAGCTGGAGCTCTGGATATCAGCTGTTATGGATTTCAGTCAAATCATCTTCTTTTTCTGTAGAAATTGTTTTGGTTAACCTCTCTGGAATCCAAATCGGCTGCTGTTCTCCCTGTGGGAACACACAAACGGAACCCCTACTCCAGACAATAACTGGGTCGGGACCTTTCCATTGTCCTGTTAGAATATCTTTCCAAAGTACCTTAGGCTTATGTACATTTTTCGGATACATATGTCTTTCCGCAGCACTAAGTCCTGATGAATCCAAATTTAGAAAGTTTAGAGTAAAAAGGGTTATTTTAAGTTTATCTTTGGGGGATATATACCCCTTTCCAATTCCCTCTTTTTGCTTTAATAAGTACGTTTTAATAGTTTGATGAGCAAAGCAATCTTTTTTTCCGCCAAGAAGGTATCTCGACCACCTTCAATTTAACCTTTTAAAGCCTTTCATTTATCATGTATACTGTACTTTTAAATGTACTTTTTCACCACCTACAGCTTTACTCTTTTAAATGAGGCTTATATTCTGTTTAAATCGCTAAATGTTAGTTTACATGGCTGCCCTTCAACCAAAGGCTCTTTTTTTTACTCCATTAAGAAGCTTTGTCTCAATCTGCCATGTACAAATACCTTTTTTCTTCTTTCTTCCTTTCTTAAGCTTTTAAAGTAAGTCTAGTTTCCTCAAAATCTTTTTAAATGGCATTTTACAACTTTTTACTTTACCACACAGAGATTATCTCATCTAGAAACATTTCTTTTTCCTTTAACCTTTTATATTAAAATATATTTCCACATCTTGAATCTTTTTATCTCTTTTTTAACCATTAACCCTTTTTATAAATTCACATTCTAAAACAACCCTTATAAAATTTCTGATTTAGACAAATTACTCCACTTTAATAAGATGAAATATTTTCATGTTTTCTAAGGTACTATTATACTGTAATTGAAACCCAACTGAAACTTCTTACACTCTCTGTATATAAATTACACATGATAGAATCTTAACTCTTAGTATTGTTTTAGCAAAGACACAGACCAAAGCAATATTAAACCTTTTTTTTTCCCATTTACCAATTTATGAAAACACACATAATGTTTAAATATATTACCTTATGGAACTTAATAAGTAAAGAGTACTTGATTTTATATTTAGTGGTTGATATTTTAACACTTTAGCTTGGTAATTAATCAGATGTCTGTAAAAACCAAGATCTTAGACAAATGTAGTAAACAGAACTAGCCATCTCTTTCTTGTTGAAGAAAAATCCTTCTACAGGATACCATGATGGTCCCATTGATAGACTTAATAACTCGTCTGTAAAAAGCCATGGGCTACATTTTTGTATTGTATCAACATATGCCCTAGCTGTTCTTGGTCTTACTGGGGTGCCTCCTTTCTCTAACAATTTGTCTTCCTCAGAGGCGAACAAATTCAAACCTTGAGTCAACCATTTTCCCCAGTTTGCCTGAGAAAGTTCTAGGAACAGGCAACTTGAAATAAAAACAAAATAAATCACAACAAGAACACATTGTTTTTTGAAATGGTCACCCATTTTTTTTGCTCTCCTTCAGGAGCGAGCAAATTCACTTACCCCCAAGCTTCAGACATCCCACGTACGGACCACCAAATGCCGAGGCCAAGTGCCAATGACTCGGCTTGGCACAGAATCACGAGCCACCACACAGCTCTGTAGGTTCAAACAGCAATTCTTTATTCCGGATCTCACACCAGCCTCCACACACGTTCAGGGGCCGTCTCGTTCTGCCGCACACTTCACCTACTCCACGAGGCTTTTTCCAAAATCCCATTTGAATCTCACGAGAACTCAACGGGAACAAGCAACAGGAACACCCTAATCCCAGCAGCAATAATCTTCAACCTCAACTTCCCTAAAACCCATATTCTTAAACCGGGAAACGCCTTAAACCGGGAACACCCTAAGCCCAAGGACCGGGATACTTCCTCAAACCTGCAGGATACTTCCTCAAACCTGGATCCACCCTCGATCACCTTGAGCAGGGTCATCTTTCTCAAACACACAAGCAAGGTCGCAGCAAATTTCCAAGGCAAGTCCATTTAACATGGGGTACACTGGCAAGGATTACGATGCGTCAATACCTACTTGGTAATGGCCCTCAGCACCCATGAGGTAGGAGAGACAAGGATATGGCAGCATTCATGAAACAGAAGAGAAAAAAAATACAGGAAACATAACACATATCACCGTATCTTGGTATTGGTTCTCTACAGCAGAAAAGTAAAATCCAATTAATATGTCAAGAAATTATCACACGGCAAAGCTAATATTCCCCATTTCAACTTCAGTTTGGATAGTAAGCTACAATGTGATAAATGTTTAACTTATTCAGGCCACCCCTGCAGGCCTCTCCAGGAGCTAGGTGATGGAAAAGTTTGAGAAGCACTGAAGTAGGTCAACACCCTCACTTTATAGGCGAGGGAAATGAGGGCCAGACACACTTTTGGGGGTTACTCATCTCTAATGGCAGATTCAGGACACAGTTGGGTAGATGGAGGCCTCAGAGTTTGTGGAGATCTTCTGGATATCACACCACTTACTTTGGTCTATAAAGGATGCCCATGGAGCCCAATATGGTTCTGAACATAAGGTCCTCGTGAGGCCCCCAGTGCTCTTAGCTTAGGGCTCACAGCCACAGACCACCTATCTTATAAGTCCCAATGGTACAAGAAACCAGACCTGAGATGAATCCTATTATTTGAACAGATCACTTATTTTCCCCATAGGCTACCATGATAAATCCTTTAATTACTGTGCCCACCATGATCTTAATCATTATGTACATCATACATTAGCACCAGGACTCTGTATATCATAACTTAACCCAGTTTTCACTTCTTACTGAGCTCCTAAACCTTCCCATATGCTTTCTGGAATATCTCATCTGGCATCAACAAAATTCCCTACTTCCTCAAGCTCCTTTTTTCAGATGTCCTGATCCTTCTAGAACTCAGACATCTGGCTAACCCTAAAGAGATGGGGTTTCTTTAAGAACCCTCTTGAGTGGTGGCTGCTTTTCTCTCTCTTAAACTCACGTAGCCTGGGGCCTGGGAGAGGGTAAGGTACTGTTCTTTGACCTTATTGCTGAATTACTTTTCTTATTTTTTCCCAAATCTCCACCAGTAATAGTTCTTTAAATTTTCATGCTTCCAAAGCATAAAATCTATGACCTTTTTTGCTGTGATTTTTTTTCTGATTTCTAGTTATTCCCTTCAATAAAACTTTTTTTTTTTTAAGTGGCACATCACTGAACTATCATTGATTATTTTTAAACTTTTTATATACCATTAAAATGACCAAACTACACAAATGTGTTGTGTGTGAGTGTGTGTGTGTGTGTGTGTGTGAGAGAAAGAGAGAGAAAGAGAAAGAGAGAGAGAGAGAGAGAGAGAGAGAGAGAGAGACCTACCTTCCCTACCCCAGAAGAAACTTAACTGTTCACTCTCTCAAATCCTTAATTGAAGAAAGTTTAGGCCTTGAGAGTATAATACACAGGAAGGTTGGGGTGAAAATAAAAAGAGATTAAGTGAAAATCTGCCTGCTGAACAGAGAGACCCTAGCTTCCCTCCCCAACTCCAGGACCCCAGAAGTCAGCTGGATGTCACACACTTATATAGAAGATTGAAGGATTCTTCTCAGAAAACGAGCCAGACTAGTCAGCTCAAGGTGAAAACTCTCCAAGACCTACTGCTATTGAACCTTAGTGGTTCCACAAATAAATGCCTAGGTCTCTTCTGATCAATTTATAATAAAGTACACCAGTTAACAAGAGCTACTGCCCCCTCATCATCACCACCACCCTGTCCCACCCCCCAGAAAACACTCAGAGTTTTTCCAAATGGCAGTTTAGTCTATGTTTCCCAGAATGAAGGATAAAAAGGCATGAAAAACCCATGGAATTTGGAGATAAAATTAATAAAACAAAGAAACACTGAAGAAAAGAGACAGTGTTATGAGCAGAGGAAAACATAAGAACTTATTAATATCCCCAGGTGATAAAAAGAAAAATAAATTACTTACACAATATTTCAAGTGACTATAATGAAAGAAATACTATAGAGAAAAAAATAAATATGAGAGAGAAAAAAATAATAGCATAAGTAAAAATGCAATAGGCATATTTCAAAGTAAGTTAAGCAAATAGGACATTTAAAAAGTTTACATCATTTTTCTAATATTTTTATGTCTGTTGTTACTATGAGGAATGAGTAAATGTAAATTGTAAAAGTAAACAGCACATATTTAGAAACCACACAGTAAACTAAGTAACAAATTCTGGATAATAATTACAATAGGAAAATTATTAACTCGACTCACTTCTTATGCCAACAATAACATTTAAATGTTAAAATTTAAGAACTCTTTCTTTTCCTAATTTTAGAACTCTTTTTCCCCATGACTTTTACTACTAAACTAGCATACCACTATGTGTACTTAACAATTTATAAATTCCATTCTCCATAGTTCCATCCTAATGAAAGAAGGATTGTAATAATAGATTTGAAGTCCAGAGGATTTTTTTCCAGTTTTCCTTTATAAACATGTCTAATGAAGACCAAAGGCCTTCTTTAACCAATTAATCAATAATGGCAATTCTATAGATCTGTCCTGTCTTCCTTGAAGTAAACACATGTTAAATATTATTTTCATGTTAGAACCCAATACCTTGTATTTGATTGTCTTATTCTAGAAAAAATTTTTAACTCAAAAATAAACAAATGTATATTTTGTTTCACTATTCTCTTATCAGTTTGTTGCATTTTAAAGTAAGCTGCCAAACATTGCCATTTATTTAATAGTAGAGAACCAAGAAAAACATTACATTACAGAAAAAAAATAAATGAGATATTGGTAAAGTAATTGCTTCTATGTAGCTTCATCAATAAATACTATAAGACAATGAGCTCTGTGAAAGTTTGCTTTTGATCTTTCCTAAGCACTACATTTGCATATGACATAAGCATCCAATTTATAGCATATGATTGCTGGAAACTCAATGAGCCATTTGAATGACAAACGGTTAATGCATTACTTTCTGTCTTTCTGTTTTACTCCTGGTATTTGTTGAAAAAGTTTAATTGCTCCAATGTTCTTTTAAATAATTAAACTGCTGGTTTGCTCTATTTTCCCCTCGATAAAGAGATTTCTCAGAATAATTCATCATAAAGTGGAGTCATAGCCATGACTGTGTGTTACAAGGACATGATTAGCTTGAAATTTTATTAAATTGGTCTTTCAATTAAATTCAAATGGTAAATAAAGAATTTTTATCAGCATGAGTCAAACATGTCCAACCACTAAAATTTCTCACACCATATTCTCAATTTTAGTTTTCTCCTTAGAACTTCATCACTTATTTCAAAACTGAGATTCTTAAAAGTTTATGTGTCATTCTTGAGCCAGTTTCTTCTGAGAGTCAACTCTCATTTACAGACATAATAGACACTGAAGGAAGTCCTGGAGGGCAGGGAAGACATCTGAGTCATAACTGCATCCTCTCCAGATTGACGCCCACTGCAGAGGCTTAATCAGTTACAACCAAGTGACTTAGACTGGTGTTCTTGAAATACAGCATGTGATAGTCCTTTAATGAGCAGAAGGATCTTCTGAGATGTGCTCATAGACTTGAGTTCTACACAGGCCGTCAGAGCAGAAAACAACTTGCTTATGTCTAACATCCTAAAAGACTTTCATTCTTGAATCACCTTTTATCTACCCGTTATAGTGACAATTATCATTGTCACATTTTTCTTTCTGGGATACTTCCAGGGATGATATGAGGATTACAGTCACTCATTCATCAACAATGCATTCATTCAAAATTATTATTGTGTGTTCACTGTGCCAGACACTGAATGTAATACGAATTCAAACTATGGCAAATAGACAAAGTCCCTGCTCACCCACCCATCTTGGTGGTTACATTGTGGGGCTCAGGACAATGTGCAAATGAATGCCATTTACTAAACGTCTAGCTGTTATGGTTTAGATATGAGGTATTCCCCCAAAGCTCGTGTGTGACAGTGCAAGAGCATTCACGGGTGAGATGATTGGATTATGACAGTTGTGATCTAATAAGTGGATTAATCCATTGATATGGATTAATTGGGTAATAAATGCAAGGAGGTAGGGTGTGGCTGGAGAAAGTAGGTTATTGGGAACATGCCTTTGTAGTATAGATTTTTGTCCCTGTTGAGCAGAGTTTGCTCTGTTTCTTCTTCCTTGTCATGTCCTGAGCTGCTTTCCTCTGCCACACCCTTCCACCATGATATTCTGCTCACCTTAGGCCCCGGGGTGATGCAGTCAAAACCAGGAGGCCCAAATAGATGTTTCCTCCTTGACATTATTGGCGTCAGGTTTTTGGTCACATCAATGAAAGCTAACTGAACTTCTAGCTATTTAAAAGTCACACATCAAATTAATAAATGACTGAATAAGCTATTTCTTCTGCACTTATGTCTGCAGATTTAAGTGTTGCATTCTTAATCCCCTTGAAATTCCCCACAGGAACAAAGTGATGCAAGAAGAGCCAGCCCCCAGTTCCTGGCTTTCAACAGAAGACTATCACTCCTCTTCTGTCACTTCCTCCTCCCTTCTGCCCTACAAACATCTTCCTGCACCCTGGTAGGGACTCCTCTACTCGTGTCCAAAAACTCTGTCCATATTTTCTACAAATAAATCGCAAGTTTAGCAGTACACAAAGGAAGAGGTCCAGGGAGAACCTGACCTCTTCAGGATCCCTTGAGGAAGGAATTCAAGGTCCCTGATATTTTAGATCATGTTCTACAAAGAGGGCTAAATTCTCTGGGTGAACAAAACCTCCCTTTTATCCACTATGGACCAACAGTTCAGGTCTTGTCTATAACTCCAGTGTTACATACCTGACTGGGTAAACAATGGGGTGCAGACCAACTGAGAAAGAGGAATCTCTACCCTTGGGAATCCTCCTTACCATCTAGTAGACATTGCCATTTCTTCATTGCCAATGGAACCATTGGGTCTGGAGTTTTCCTTTGTAGGAGTTCCATTTGTTTTTCTATGAATTCAGTCTCTTTAATAGTTATAGTTCTACTCAGGTTTGTTCTTGGTGAGTTTGCATAATTTTTAACTTTAAAGAAATTATTCCATTTCATTTAAATGGGCAAATTCATATTCTTTAAAACTGTAATATTTTCTTGTTATCCTTTTAAAGTTTGTGAGTGTTTGGTGATATTCCTGTTTATTCTTGATAATGGCAATTTACACATTCTCTCTTTTGCTTTGAACATTTGACTAGAGGCATAACAATTATATGGAACTTTTCAAAAATATAAGATTTTGGTTTCATTGTTTTTCTCTATCGTTACAGTTTTCCATTTAATTGATTTCTCACTATTATCTTTATTATTATTTTTTCCCCTTTTTGTTTTTCTAACCTCTTAGGCAGAAACTTAGGTTGTTGCTTTGAGATCCTATTTTCTAACGTAAGTTTTCATAGGCTAAGTGGTATCCTGCAAAAATTCATATATTGAAATTCTAACCTCCAGTATCTGGAATTTATGGCCTTCTCTGGATATAAGGCGTTTCTAAAATTAATTAAATTACCATCAACTCATAATGCAGCAAGATGGACCCCTAATTCAATGACTGGTGCTTCTTTCCCCTGATAAGAGAGGGAAATCTGGACACAGATATGCATACAGTGAGAACACCAAGTGAGCCTCAGGGATCTTAGGATAAGCGGAGGAGACAGCCCTGAAAGAGGCCTCCTCACAAATCTCAGAAAAGACTAACCATGTCAATACCTGGGTTCCATATATCCAGCCTCAGATCTGTGAAACAACACACTTCTATAGTTTAAGCCACCCAGTTTGTGGTACTTTGTATAATAGTCCTAGCAAGTGAAAACATGATGCTTTATTTTACTATTTATTTATTTATTTTTGTGTGTGTGTGATCAAACCAGAGCCTCACACATGTTATGCATGTGCTCTGTCACTGCTACAGCTACAGCCCCAGCCACCAAACATGACCTATGGGTGCTATGCATTTCTAAGTACCACTTTAGCTGCGTTTCACAATGTTTTCTACCTTATTTTTCATTTTTTGCTTTATCGAGATATTTTCTGATTTTCCTTGAGAATGCCTTTTTGACCCTTGGATTGTTAATATTATTTATTAATAAATAGCAGAGAAGCATGATACTTATTTCTCAAGTACTTGGAGATTTTCCAGTTAACCATGTTATTAATTGCTTGGATTATAATTCCCTCAAAAATCTCTGTGGTTTTTAGAAAAACCACATTAAATATAATAATATGAAGATGGAGAACAAAATTTGTAAGAATTCAATTCTTATTTAAAAATTTTAAATTTGTTTTCTGATGCCACATGTTCCCCATGAACTTAAGAAAAATGTGTATCTTACTCTTGTTGGGTAGAATAACACTTTAAATTTAAATTAGATCCAACTTTGTGAAGGGTATTGTGCATTTTTTCACTCTTGTTTAGAAAATGAAGTTAAAGTGTCAACTGCATTTTTAAGTCTAATCTGTCCATTTTTCCTTTCAGTTTTATCACCCGTTGCTTCAGGTATTTTGAAACACTTTTGTAAGGGAACCTGCATATTTAGAAATGTCTTTTTGGCTGAGTTGACCCTCTTGTCATCATGTAGCATAATTCTTTATTTCTGCTCATTTTCCATTCTTTAAAGTCTACATTTTCTAACATGAATAGAGCTCTTCCAGCTTTTTTTTTAATTATTAGTAGGTTCATGGCATATATTTTTCTATTCTTTTACTTTTAGCCTATCTATACTATTATATTTAAAGTGGGTTTCCTAAAAACCACGTGGATTTTAAAGGAATTAAAATGCCAACATAATTATTAAGTTCCTAATGTGCAGTGCACACTTTTTAGATGGGGAAGATATAGAATAGAGATTGCGCCTTTTTATGGAGTCCATGAGAAGAAAACTTGATGTTAATTTGGTACGTAAAGCTTATATTCTAAGCTGGTCATGGTGGTGCACACCTGTAATCTCAACAGCTCAGGAGGCTGAGGCAGGAAGATCTCAAGTTCAAAGCCAGCCTCATCAAAACAAGGCACTAAGCAATTCAGTGAAACTCCATCTCTAAATAAATAAAATATGGCTGGGGATGTGGCTCAGTGGTCGAGTGGCCCTGAGTTCACTCTCTGGTACAAAAAAAAAAAAATGCTTATATTCTATATTCAATGTTAATGCCTTATAATTAAAACATATTTGTAATATCTCTTATCTGCCTGCCCTAGAATGTGAGAATATATTCTGAACAAGATGATTCGCTCCAAGGTATGGCGACAAAGAAAACTAGGTGGCAGATGCTAGTATTAGGGGGAAAAAGTTAAACATTGATAATGAGCTTTTTCCTAGCTGGGTCTATCGGTCATGAAATTTTCTGCAAAGTCCAAATCCCATCTAAAGACCCTGTCTTTCATCTAACTCTTCTTTGCTTTCATTCCATTCTGACTACAAGTTTCCGAAGTGTGATAACATATAACACCTTTCCACATACCCATTTCCAAAATTACAGCTTGTTTTGTGATGATTACAGCTTAGAGAGATGTTTCCTCTCTTTAACTCTGCCAATCTGCAAATCACCATGTAGTGAAGGCTATTTCTGTGGAGGTCATGCAGATGGCTAATTTCTTAGGGAGACTTGTCCTCATTCTCATGTGGTAACCCTTTCCCAGTCTTATCCAAGAAGCCGGGTTCACAGGGTGTGTGAGAAGAGGAAAGTCTGTCTTCCCCCCACTTATCCACAAGATCTAAGACCAAAGTGGTAACAGAAGAGGAGTAAACAGGATGAACCACAAAAGGACTTCCCAGAAGTAACCAGGGGTGAGACCTAGAGAGGGCTGATTTAAGAGGACCAGTGATGAGCTGAAGAATGTTAAGTGATGGTCATTTAGAACGATGGAGCACAGTGGGAGGAACTGTGTTTTTTTTTGTTTTTTGTTTGTTTGTTTGTTGGTACCAAGGATTGAACTCAGGGGCACTCAACCAATGAGCCACATCCCCAGCCCTATGTTGTATTTTATTTAGAGACGGTCTCACTGACTTGCTTAGTGCCTTGCTATTGCTGAGGCTGGCTTTGAACTCACTGTCCTCCTGCCTTAGCCTTCCCAGCCTCTGGGATTCCAGGCATGCGCCACTGGGTCTGGCAGGACCTGTGTTTTTAGCTGATGTGAAATTCCAAGTTCAGGTATGTGTAGTCAAACAAGAAACAGCAACTCCATCATTGAGGACAGTCCGAGAAATATGGGTTCCCAACTTTTCAAGAAGCTTCAAAGGCCAAGCCAAAGAACCAGCTAAGAACAAAGACTCAGAGACAGAACACAGGAATCGGTTGTTAGGGTTCAGTCATTAGACTGAGTGGGTATTGCAGGTTGGGTTCACCAGGAAGCAGGATCTTCCTACTTCTATGATCAGAACACAGGAATTTTATAAGGGACACTCTTGGGAAAGGAGGGAAGCAGAATTAAACAAAGGTAGAAATTGTTGGACTGTGATATGGTTTCAACAAAGTCCTCAGCTGATCTTAGAAGGAGTCCTAACTAACAGAGGATAGCTCTTCCGCAGCACTACAAGCAGAGCCTCGGTAGCCTTACTTCAACCAGTCATTAGGCTGACCCAAGACAAGTAACTAGGGGAAAGCATCTGTCTTCAGTTTAGGCACTTACCCCAAAAAAACACCTAAGAGCTGTCTGCTAGCAGTGCTTCCAACATCTGGTAAAAGGAACCCTTCAGTCCTGGAAATCTGGATGTCCACCAATAGTCTGTTCCTTACAACACTTTGATCCAGTTAAAATCAATTCTGGGATCAGACAGCAAGAGATCCCAGTAGACACCTTTTCCTAAAGCAAACCTTAGAAAAGGAAGGTTAACAGGAAAAGAAAGCAGCTCTTGTGTTAGAGTCTGTGAACAAGTCTGGATGGCGCCTGGCATATTGCCAGAGGGAGCGGTTTGTGAAGTAAGGCCAGCGAGCCATTAAGTGTGGCGATTCCTTATTGGTTGACTGCTGTATCTATTTTATGTTAATTAAGATAAGCTGTGTGGAATGTATAAATACCTCTGTTGTCCTACAATAAACGGCTCCCACTCCTGCTGTATCAGTCTACACATGTTGTTCGTCACCCCCGGCAATTTTGCTGCAGCCGGACTGCGGCACTCTTGCTCAGCAGCTGGTCTGCAGTGACTAATCTTCAGTGTCTCTCTCCTTTGCTATTGACTCTGGATTCCTTCATTCTTGTCTAAAACCTCTGCTTGTCTCAGTAGTGTACCTTGTGGTGTGATCCACATCCACACACCTAAAAATTCTGGGTACCTGGTCACAGCTGCCTTAGGCCAAGGATGCTATACTTGTTCATTTGCCATGAAACTGGGCAAGGATGTAACAAAACATGCCCAAGTACACTATTTGGGAGCTAAATACATTCTTCTTGCCCCCATTATACCAATATCCTTTTGCTCCTGATGGTCGTTATTAATTATCCTTTCCAAGATGATGACTCTTCTTATGCCCTGTTCCTCCTTTTGCAAGAGGAACTTGAAGTTGCTCAGGCAGTAGCCATATCCTGCACTTGGATGGGAATCTCGCTGTACCTCTCTACCTGGAAGTTTCTCCTTTAGCAACTAGCATGTCTAAGAATCTAGAAATGGGGTGCAGGAGTCACAAATCACCCTAAAGGGAATCTCTAGGAATAGTAGTGAGCAGCACTACTGCTTCCACACCTTGGTTCACAACCTGTTTTCCTACTTACTGAGGACACAGCATCATATGAAAGTGTTTGCCATTCTTGTCTCGTTGATCCAGCACATTCAGAATCTTCCATGTGTTCCAGGATTCTACCAGAAGTGATGGCTGGGTTCTGCAACTGCTTTGGCATGTAGTCTTTTTACTCCCTTCTCAAGCCCAGCATGACTCCAACTGGGTCCCGGTATAACTGGACCTAGTGTGAAAACGTTATTGACATCATGACCTGGACGGGAGGCAGGAGCAGATCCTATGGAGGATTTGCATGTTGAGGCTCACAGAACGTTGAATCATCCTCAAGCAAGGGCCACATACTACCCATTAATAGGGAAGTGTAAGCCACTTCCTCAGGCACAGAGAGACCATGAGAATCTGAGTAGTCAATATCGGGAGATTCATCAACCCATATGCTCCAACCCACATGTCAATGTCCTGTTCTTTCTTAAATAGGCTGATAAATTTGTCATAGCAGAACTTCCTCAGTAAAATTTTAATAATTTTGCTACTTTATATTTAATAATTTTGCTACTTTATTTGTAAGACCTGGTGTCGGTCCATGGCATAATCTGCCCTCTGATGGCAAGAATTGAGACTCTTTATATGCTATCCTGGCACTCCCTTCTACTTTCACATCAAATGTAATTATTAGTTGTATATAGTATTTTCTTTTGATTCTCCAGATGTCAGTTGTGTGTACAGCAGCCATCCAAATGCACTATCCTTATCATGTATGCTGTGTAACACAGAGTGGGTAGTACAATATATAGCATTTTCCTCTACATTTTACAAGTATCTTATAATTGCCCTTGATAATATATTCCCTGGTACTGAAATAACATTCCAGCTCATCAAAGGTGTAAGTTTAAACAACAACCAGTCAGTCACCTTATACCAGGGTCTTGCTATGAATCTAGAGGGATTCTGTTAACAGCTGGGTGGTGAGAGATCTCAGTCTCCAAATTCTTTAGTGCCTTCTTTCTCCACCATTCCTGGCATTAACTCTCACAAGGTACTTTCCCAGAAAACCAGACAGACTCAGAGATGAAGATTAGCACAAGGAGGGGTCACCAGGAAATGCTCTCAGAAGCAAATCTGTAGAAAGGAAGGGAAAAAAAGCAGGATTTTGGGAGGACCTGGGTGAATGAACAATAAAGGCCTTAAGTGGTATCAAGAGAGACCTACCAGCCATGGTGGAGCAGGCTTATAATCCCAGTGACTCAGGAGGCTGAGAAAGGAGGATAGCAAGTTCAAATCTAGCTTCAGAAACGTAGCGAGACCCTAGGCAACTTGGTGCGAGCCTGTCTCAAAATAAAAAATAAAAAAAGGTAGAGGATGTGGCTCAGAGGTTAAGCATCCCTATGTTCAATCTCTAGTACGAGAGAGAGAGAGAGAGAGAGAGAGAGAGAGAGGAAGTTGGAATGGCCATTTTGTGGTGTCCCCAGTTGGGGTGAGGTGGACACCTCTGGTCACTGGATATAAGTTGCCCTATAAAGGAGGCAGGAGACACCTCTTTGAATAAGGTGGCTCTGTTTAATCGAGCACCATCTGCCAGCAGCACTCTCAGGAACTGAGAAAATAAGTCCTTTTATCCTTCAGGGAGATCTGGAAGCTCACCAGGACACTTGTTCCACTGAGATAGATGCTGAGAACTCAGTCATAAGAGTTAGGTCTCAGTCCCAAACATCTTAGGAAAATCAAAGCTCTGGAGTTATTCAGGGAAGGCAAAGATTATCTTGATCTACTAGTCTAAGACTATGGGCAAAGCCCACGATGACAAGCTGTAGTCTGTGGCCCTGACTTTAGAAGTTCCAAGGCTGAGGGCACAGAGTTAGGAAGGTCACTAGGGAGATGGGATCACTGGAGACAGATGGAAGCATGCTGAATGTTCTCATGTTTGAGAATGCACATGACCTTTTGCTAAATGCATTGTTAGCTAATTGTTCACCTACTCATTCATTCATTCATCGTTCATTCATACATATTTATTAAACTCTATATGCCACATATGATAGAAGTAAAGAAAGAAAATAAAACATAGGTCTTGCCATCCAGGGCCCTACAGGGAGAACCTGGCATATTTAGTAATGGAGTAATATAAGTACACACAAGAGAAAATAGCACTTTCACAAGAAAGATCACAAAAACAATTTAAAGATAAAAAACCACTTAACTTCTCCTGACAAATGCGTAAGAACACATTAGGCAATGAATGGAGGAAAGGGAATCCTTATGCTTTCACTATTAATATTTATTGCATTCCTACCTTCATTAATTGCTGGGACAATACAAAGTCTTGGTAGCAGAGAGATAAAGTTTGGGGATAATTTATAGGCGAGGGACTATGCAGATATTATATTAACATGGCCCAAATTAATCTTCATCTGTCTATCCTGGAGATGGTATTAATTCCATTTATTAATTAAGAAATTGAAACTAGCTAGTGTTAGCTAGTGAGGTAAGGACCGTGGTGAAAGGCACGGGCTATTGGGAATGAGTTGCATTTAGTAGGCATTCCCACCCCTCTTCTTTTCTTAGTACATTTCTGCTGCTCTCAGCATTAACGGCAGCCATAATTTCATTTTGAGTCTCCTGAAATGAACTGTCGGACCTGGTGATAAGAGCCTAAAGGGAGCTTCTGCCTGCTACACCTGTCACCGGCCAGCTTGGCTGGTTGGGGATCTCATGGATTCATCAGTATGTCATATTTTGCTGAGTGGTTCAAATGTTTCACATGGTTTTGCAAAGGGATTTTTGTTCCTTTGTTTTCCTTGGTGCCTAGTTCTACAAGTCACACATATCTGCTCTACCAGGGGACTTTTCCTCCCTCAAAGTGCATCTACTCTTCCCATTGTGTCCTCCTTCAAGATCTCAACCTTCAGAGTTGAAGAAGGTGAATTTGGAAATGCTTGGAGGAAATATCATGTGAAGTTGATAATGCATCAGGAGGTAGGGTAAACATGGCTAGAAAAGAAAGTAAGAGCAATTTTCATAATAGCAAGAGATGTGGAAAGAGCAGTACACTATACATGTGTAATTTAAAACCACGTAGATGTCAGTAAGAAGTTTTGACTTCCCCTTTAATGCCATGGGAAGATGCTGAAGTATTTCCAGCAGAGAGTCACATTGGCTAGACCATGGAGACCAGGAACTTGAGGCAGAAGATCAGTTAGCAGGTGTTGCCCCAACCACAGGAGAGAGGAATTGTTCTGGGATACACTAGGACCCCTTCTAATGCTAATTCTCAACAAATCACAGCATCTAGAAAGCCAGCAAAGGAAACTCTGGGATTTCTCATGTCTTTGGAGATGCCACCTTTGGTATTAAGCAGAAGGCTTCCACATTCTTATTAAATGTGCTGCTTTGGCTTCTTTAAATAAAAAGTCATCATTTATTTTGAGGGTCCAAAGAGCAAGAGCAATTGCCTTTAAAACACCAAATTGAATGTTCACATACTTAAAAATTCAATGTTGATATACTTGGTTAGATTTTTACAATATGAGGTAGATGGTTAAGAACAATGCATCTCCTTGATTCTTATTACAGTACTGTTATGGTTTGCATGTGAGGTGTCCCCCAAAAGCTCAGGTGTAAAGCAATGCAAGAAGGTTTAGAGAAGAAATGATTGGGTGAATGAATCCCCTGTTGGGATTAACTGAACAGTAACTGAAGGTGGGGAAGTTGTGGCTAGAGGAGATGGGTCATCAGGGGCTTGTCTTTGGGGTATATACTTTGCATCTGGCTAGTGGAGTCTTTCTCTCTGCTTGGTGATCATCACGTGAACTGCTTCCCTCTGCTATTCTCTTTCTGCCTCACCTTGAGCCCCTAGGAATGGAGCACTGTCCATGGACTGAGTCCTCTGAAACTAAGAGCTCCCAAATAAACTTTTCCTTTGCTACAATTGTTATGGTTGGGTCTTTCAGTCACATTGGCCAAAAAGCTCACCAAAACAACTATGTTATTTAAAGTTTGAGATTATGATTTTTCTTAAAATTTTATGTGTTCAATGCTAGACAAACTATAAGATCTCACAGGTAGTTTCTGATGCAGACCCAAAACACCACGGACCTTTGCCTTCAGGCTTCCTGGATGCCCATCTACTCATGCTGGACTCTTCCAAATAATCTATGATGGCCACTCACGGCTCCCAGAACTATCTTCAAGGCCTCCCCCATTTTAAGGGCACCAGACCACTTATTCAATCCACTGTGCTCCTGTGCTCCCTCTAGCCTAGTCTCAGAGTGTTCTATCCATCTGTCACATTCCTTACATCTCTAAAATGATGACTCATGCCACCAACCCATTTTTCTACCTGCTTATCTACAAATATTATGTTGATCAGAAAAAAAATAAATAAAAAGACTAACCTCCAACCTTCCTGAGTAGAATATCTTCCAGGAAGGTCCTTCTCATACATCCCTCACCTGTGGAGACAGGACAGGGGATAGTGTGAGAACTAAGCTAAAGGAGGACAGGGTCGGCCAGCCCTGGCCAAGATAGAGCTGTGGCTGGTGGGACTCCTGCTGCCATTACTGAAAGGCAGACTGCTGGCGGATGCTCCTCAGCTGACCCTTCATGGGGAGTGGGAATTAAATAACCGAAACTACATTCTTTGATTTCACTAATCAACCCACTGGGGGACAGAATGGCCAGGCAGCCCTCCTTGCCAGCCACAACCTAATCAAGTTTATCCAAAAAAGAAAATGTGTGAACAAGTTTCACTGCACTCTGATGGCCTGAAATTTGCTTTTCTCCCCTCTTTCTTCTCTCTTTTCCATCTGTATTGACTTTGTTTCTCCCTCTAAACTACAACCACCTTCTTCTGATAAATAACTTCCATGCAGAGAGATAAACAGTATGTTTAAAAAAACCAATGATTCTGCAATGTGTACACTCAAAAAAATGAGAAATTATATCCCATCTATGTATGATATAACAAAGTGCATAAATGCATTCTACTGTCAGGTATCACTAATGAAAACAAATTTAAAAATTAAAAAAAAAACTTCCTGAAAGTATCTGAAATATTTTTTGATAATACGAAACACATAGTAAAATTGTAAAATTTTAACAAATCCACTGGCTTCACATGAACACATTTTAGTGTGGTATTTTCTCTCAATTTCCCTGAAGAAGTTCAAATTTTAAAAACAAATTTCTTTAACTCATCAAGATTTTTTTTAATCCTTACATGATATGCTACTACTACGAAAGGTATTACAGTTGTGTGAAAAAAAAAATTTGAAACTGGAGTTTAAAAATCGGTTGTTCCAATAATGAAGTCATAGGTAAGGAAACTAGACCCTCATCTTGAGCATCACTTTCCCCCACCAGTAAAATTGGCAGAATAATGTAAAACTATGTTATTTTGAAGATAAATTTAAATAAACAGTGTAAACTCTTTGAAATATGATTGAGAATTATTAAAACAACCAACTTACTTGCAGACAGTTAATGTGTGTTTCTAAAGAACATTACAAAGGCAAGCCTTGCAAACTGTAATGCACTGTATTTAATGTTCCAGGTGGAGGAGGAATTAATTCATGTAACCTGGAGAATGACCATAAATTTATATGTTCCCACAGAGGAAAAGATGGGAGGAACTTATGCCTGCCATGTTGCTATGATACCAGCCATGCCGACATTCCGACCTACAGGTCAAGAGAGCAAGTGACAGATACTAAAATACTGAAGTGCTTAGAAAAGAGACCAGGACACCATTTATATTTTATTACTTAAAATTAGATTTTTTAAGTAACTTATCAAGAGGACTCTAGTGATATGGAGTTCAGGGAAAGAAAACTTGATGTTAATTGGTATGTGAAGCTTACATTCTAAGCTGGGAATGGTGGCACACACCTGTAATCCCAGCAGCTCAGGAGGCTGAGACAGGAGGATCATGAGTTTAAAGCCAGCTTCAGCAAAAGCAAGGTACTCAGCAACTCAGTGAGACCCTGTCTCTAAATAAAATACAAAATAGGGCTGGGATGTGGCTCACTGATCAAGTGCTTCTGAGCTCAATCCCTGACACATCCCTGACTAAAACAAAAAGATTGCAGAAATGATGTTGGTGCCTCCTGATGAGGCTTTGAGAAATAATTCATATTGATCAAGTTAATAATAAATCGATTTTAAAATAGTAATGGTTTAAAATGCTGGTGATGTCCTAAGCAACCTCTCTAGAAGATATTAACTTAGGAAACAAAATTCCTCTGTGTCCTAGATATTCTAAAATTTCAAAACCTTTATTTTGTGATATTAACTAATATTTATATATTTGAGCTGAAATTTAAAAGACATTAAGATTTTGCTATGATTTTTCTATCTCTTTGTATTTAAAAGAATCCTTAAACAGTACCTAAACTGTTTTTTAAAAAAACTTCTAAATCCATATTTTTCTTCTATCTCTTCCCAAATTTTCATCCAAACTTAACCACCACACTGAAGTTATTATTAGTCATGCCCAGGCAGATTTTGTATCTCTTCTATGTATGTTTATATCCATAGAATTAACAATTTACACAAGTGATATTCTAGTGCACATGCACCTTTTACAGTTTTCTTCCCCACCCCTCATCTTTAAGTCTAGAGATTCACACAGACAGAAACAAAAAGATCTAGTTTATTTCTATCTCAATTTTAGTCAACCTTACAACTAAAATATTGCAGGGGCTACTTACCACTTTTGTACTGTTATAATCCCTGATACAATTGATGTTTTTGCACATATATTCTGGGATGCATTTCTTCATGTGCACATGGGTAAGAATTCTTCAGACATGGACCCTCAGAAATGCTATTGCTTGATTGAGAAATGTTCTTCCACTTCACAAAATATGACCAATTACCCTTCAGAGAAACAGTAACAATGTATATTCTACTGTAAAATATTATGTTTTCATCATATTTTCTTCCATACATAATATAATATGTTAAATAATGGACCCTCAAAAAGGTCTCCTATGTTTCTAAAAATCTTGCTAACAGCAGAAATCTGTGACAATAATTACATTGGAAAAAAGTTTCTTTCAAGGCAATTGAGGTTTCTGATATACCAAACACCCACATGAGCATTGTTTAACCAAAAAGATGTGAGTGAGTTTACATATCATCTTATTTACTCTCTCTCTCTCTCTCTCTCTCTCTCTCTCTATATATATATATATATATATATATATATATATGTGTGTGTGTGTGTGTGTGTGTGTGTGTGTGTGTATACATATATATAATTTAATATAATAATATATGATATTGTGTGTATATATATATATATACACATATACATATATACACATATATATGTATATATATGAACCTATCACATGAGCAAAGTGGTTAAACCTCAGGACCAAACTCTAAAGTCTTCTTGGGAATGAAAATCAACTGTACTGACTGCAAATTGAATCCATGACATTGTAGTCACCATAGCAGAAATTTAGTAACAACAGAATGATAGCTTATTTTTAGTGAGCACTTATTATGTGCCATGCCATTCATATCCATCTATTATTCATTTTCAAGACATTGTTATGATACAACATACTTATGAAATATGATTCTTGTTAGTTTATGATTGAAGATATTCTATCTAAATAAGAGAGAAGAAGAAACTTGCCCAAGGTCACACAACAGCATATGGTTGAGTATTTGAATCCATTATATTTGAATCTGGGCTTGTGAAAACTAGTGTATGATGATCTTGCAAATTGTACTAGAATCAGCTACTAATACAAACAGAATTCTTTAATTTAAAGTTATTTTCTGAAAATTTTTCCTTAATACCACAATACTATGCTCAAATGCTACCATTTTTCTCACCTTCAATTGTTTCATGCAATTATGATTTACCAGGTTTGGGGGTGTGGAAGTGGGAGTCTGGAATTTTCGAAAACAGAGCACAGCAAGATTTTTGTTTCCTGTTTTCATTTGGCCAATACCTATATGAACTTGCATATGGAACATGTAATGTCTTCTGTGTACCTCAATTTCCAGTGGAATAAGAAATTCAGAATAGACTTTAAAAGATCAGTAATGGACACAGTGATGGGAGCCCATCAAAGCCAGATGTATAATGCCAAACACAGGCTGCCTGATAGTGTCACTGCTTCAAAACAAAGACAACATTTGGGGGTATTTGTAGTCAACAAATAGACTCCCTAAGAAGTCTGTGCCCTTGTCTAAAAACTCCTAAATTTTATTTAGAGACCCTGTTTCTAAATAAAATACAAAATAGGGCTGGGGATGTGGCTCACTGGTCAAGCGCTTCTGAGTTCAATCCCTGACACCTCCCCCACTAAATTGCAGAAATGATGTTGGTGCCTCCTGAAGGGGCAATTAACCCAAAGGTTAACATGAACAGATAAAGGATCCTATAGTATCCAGAATGGCCACTTGTACATTAAGATGAGGGACAGTAAGGTAAAAAGCATGCAGAGTTTAAAACCAGACAGACCTGAATTTGAAGTCAGTCCCTGTCATTAATCAGTTTGGGAGATTCCACTGGCTAATTATTTAAATAACAATCATAGAATATCTCCTACGAAGTCAATGCTATGTTAAAGGTATTGTCTTGAGCAACTAATATAAAAAATATTTTTAAAAAAGAATTTTAAAAGCTTGTGACCCAATTTGAACTTGACAAATGCAAATTACTACATTGTTATGGGTTTCATGTAGATAAATGTGAATGAAAAGTGCTTTTTCAGGTTCTGAACCACTTTGTTGAGATTTGAGATTATATTTTAATAAGGCTAGAAAGCACAGCTTCTGCAGCAATCTGACTCCGCAGTGTCACATTGTACAGGAGGAGAAACAAATCCCCACTCAACAGGCTTCCTTGAGGCCAAAATTAGATGCTCCCTGGCCTGGCCGGTGCTTCCTCTCAGGCCTATTTGCCAGTTATTGCCTTTTGTTCTGCATGACAGGCTGCACCTGCTTAGTGCTCTGCTCTGCAGGCAGGGACTGAACACAGGAAAAAAATCTCTTCTTTAAGGTGATTTGAGATACAGTCAGAAAACTTGGCTGCTTTGGGAGCCAAGGCTCTTCTCATCAGCCTCCCCAGGATCAAACCAGTCTCATCTCATGATCTAAAGTCTTAATTAACTTGAGCCCTGACAAAAATTGACTTGAATGTTGATGGAAAGCAAAAGCAGGATAAATAGCAAAGTGCTTCAAAGAGCCTTGGCAGTATCAAATCTGACTTTTATCACGTAAAAATGCGGAACATGTATTGAACACCTTTGGAGTGTCCAATGAAGGCGTTGAGCCTCAACTCAGTGCAAGACCCTGTAACCTCTAGATCTAAGATGCGGTCCATAGATGCCCATGAGCTGATCTCTAACAATGAATGAGTCTACACTAAAAAATAAAGGGGGCAGGGGGGAGGTCATTGGTCTCTCAGCTTGTTATCATTATGAGGGGAGGAAGTGGTCTCTCAGCTCATTATCATTATTTCACATGCCACATTGTAAAAAGTCGCACCTTGAACACAGTCATGTGACAAGTGGGATTAAAATCCATTCTGCACTTGGCTACCCCCATCAAAACACTCTAACCCAGGGCTCCGTCTACCCAGAGGAGGGGAAGCTTTTTTCTCACTCTTCCAAAGAACCATACTGGCATGTTAGGTAAGCATTTCCTTGATTCTCTCATTCACTCATCAATATTTATTGTATTTTATGTATTATCCTGAACAGGACCCTGGTGGGAGAAAGATGAGCAACATTCCTTCCCTGCCCTTGATGAACCAAGACAAGATGTGACTGAGAAGCTCTGTAGAAGAGATGGGCTTCCTGTCTCCAGCCTCATCATCTAATGTCTCTTTCCTTTAGAGACTCAAATTATTTCAGTAGCAGCTCCAACAAATAATTAACTGGAAATGGAGACAATATCATAAAAGAGCAATCAATCCTCCACTGTCTGGCCCCTTATAGGATACAGAGCAAATCTCAAAAAGGTCCTTTCTTTTCTTTTCTTTTTTTTTTTAGTTGTTTTTATTTATTTACTTATATTTATTTACTTATATTTACTTTATTTATTTACTTATATGTGGTGCTGAGAATCGAACCCAGTGCCTCACACATGCTAGGCAAGCATTCTACCAACTGAGCCACAACCCCAGCCCTCATAAATGTCCTTCCTGATCAACATGATAATTAGTGGAGAGGGTGGGATGATGTTAACATACCATTTGATAATAATGAAGTCTCTGAACATCTATCTCCCTGGGTCCTAAATACAGTTACATTCAAAAATGTATATTGCATACACTATTTAGCAATTAAAACAGTGATTTTACATGGTGATACCATCATTTTCACACATTTTTAAATGACTGAGTCTTTGTCAGCCCCCTAAGCCAGCTGATAGTAGCAGACGACATTGTTCCCAGTGACCCTGTTTTCCAGACATGCCATAGCACATCTGTGTCAGGATTTGAGGCCAACACTCAGTCCAAATCCTCATCCAGTGAAGCTTCTGACTCACTTTAGATTCTATTTCTCCACTTAAACTGAGGAGTTTCCCACATCTAATCAGTTTTGAAAGTGAATATGAATAAAGAGTAGTCCCCAGTGATCTGGCCTGATGTCACATCTTCTCTTTACTTTCCAAGGGTTCCTACCCACGGATGTTGCCAGTGTCATATTTCCGAGGTATGATGCGTGGTTTTCATATTCACTCTCAGGTTCAAAGCCTCAGTGACTGCCAACTGCCTATCAATCAATAAAGACCCAACTCCTTACCTTGGAATTCAAAGCATCTACAGTGTGTTCTCAACTTCCTTTGCAATACATTTTCCCCATATTCTCATATTTCTCATTTTCTCATATTTCTTCCTATATATAAAATCACTCTGTCCCTGCTCACAGAAATTGAAACATCTTAAATCCTATCTTCTTCCTTTTCCACATTTGCATGTACAAAATCCGTAGTGCTGTCCCTAAATGCCATCTCCACAAAAATGTTCACTGTTTCCTTCTAACTGGGAATAATCACTTGTACCTCTGAATTTGAGTATGTCCTGTGGGTCCGCCTCTTAAATACCTTTGACCTTCTGCCTTGTCACATCTGCTTCAGAACATAAGCTTTCTGAGAGTAGAGGGCTTTGTCACATCCATCTGTCTTGACTCCTTTGAGGACTTACCTGATATTTACCAGTTTCTCACAATGAACCAATAAATACAGTCATAACTACTGCACATTCTGCCTCACTCCTCCTTGGAATAGAATTCTCTTCTCTGTTGGGTCCCAGAGGAGGTAGAATCTATCTAGCACTCCCTATTTTACTGATTCCACTTCTCAGTGGAATACCAACCAAGTGAACGATTTCTCTGAATGCACACAGCTATGCCTGAGAGGGCAACAGAAAGTTTGTCTCCTTGGCAGCTTGTCAGGAAGGCACATTGACAATGATGGAGTTGATGGAGTTAAGACAGCAAGAGCTTTGCTAACAGAATATTTGTATGCTCTGTCATAATGAATTCATGGCGTTCGTTGCATTTTCAGTCTTAAAAATAGCACGCTATTTGTAATTTTCAGATTCAATTTGGACTCGATCGGTACATTTCAAGGTAAGAAGCAACGATGCTAACAGCGGCTCTGCTGTGGGCAAGTACAGCCGATGAAATGGAGCTGGATACATGAAAACGGGTGGCACATGTAGCAAGGGTGTGAGCATGCTTCAGTGGAGAACCTACTCCTGGCTCCACAACCAGCTGGACAGTTGTATTAACCCTCATCAACCAAAGACCAACCAGAAGCTGGACAGCCCAGAGATCAGAGCTCCTAAGGTCAGGAAGGCAGAGTTTGAAATAAAGAACTGTGGGAACAAATGATTCTAGTTATGAGGGAACATGGCTCTTCCTGGCCTCTCTCACCAACCCAAAATGTGACTGAGTCATCATGAATCATGGTACTTGTAGACACATGAAACCCTTGCTTCCTCTGCCAGAACTCTGCAGATCGTCACCTGTGAAACGCAGAATAGACTTGGCCATTCTTGGCAAAAGTAGTATTTTCTATTGAATTGAAAATTCAAAGAAGCTTCAAATTTCTGCTGGGTACTTTTCTTCCCATTCGAGGAAATGACATTTTCAACAAATAACACATGTTTATTGTCTGTTGTTTAAAAGGGATGAGATTGCTTTTCCCTGAACATCTGCTATCGAACAATCACTTTGGGAAGCAGGTTTTTTTGTCCCCATTATACAGATGAAAAACAACTCAGAGGGCTTAATTCCTGTGGCTCGGGGAGCCTCAGGTGGTAGCTGGCAGAGCTGGGACCTAAGTGTGGGAGGCCAGCATAGCTCCCTTGGCTACACTTCCTCCGGTACACAGTGATGTCTGTCTGCATGGTTGATAAGCTCTCCCGAGCCCTATTTCCTGGAGATGAATTAGTCACTGGCATGGAGTGGCCAGATTTATTTATTAATTTACTTTTGGTAGTATTGCCAGACTTAGCAAATAAAAATACAGGATTAAAAAACAAGTGGTGTTTTTTTTTTTGTTTGTTTGTTTTTTTTTTTAGTAGAAATATGTCCCAAGTAATTTTCGTGTCCATGCCTTATCTGGCAAGCCTATTTTAAGGAGGCCTTTGTTCAATTGCCTCATGCATTGTATTCCCAGAAGGCATCCTGGGTCTACATTTTAAATAGAACTACAAAGCTACTCCTGCATATGTGCTCCTTAAGGGGAATGATCGGATCTGAGTAACTTCTGAATCCTTGGCCAGGATATGGTGGGAAATTTCTTATATAGAGAAGCATTTAATAAATAGGTGTTAAATGAATTTCTTAAAGTTAACATAGACTCAACTGGCTTAGGAATTGTGGTAACACCACTCATAAGCATGTTTAGACCATCAAGAAAGCTTATTAGTCGTGGATAAGAAATAAATAGAAGTTGAAATAAAATTAAAAAAAAGAAAAGAGTGGCGCTGAGCACTGTGGCACATTTCTATAATCCCAGAAGCTTGGGGGGGCTGAGGAAGGAGGATTGGGGGTTCAAAGCCAACCTCAGCAAAAGTGAGGTTCTAAGCAACTCTGTGAGATCCTGATCTAAATAAAATACAACAGAGTTCTGGGGCTGTGGTCCAGTGCCCCTGAGTTCAATCCCAAGTACCCACCCACACCTCTTACCCCCCCAAAAAGGATGGCAATGAAAGTGAATTTGGAATAACAAGTACAAAATTTTGAACCATGAAAAATTTTGATATATATATATATATATATATATATATATATGAGATAAGCATCTGATTCTAGACAAAACCTCTTTGAATATCTTACCTGTTCCCTAACCTAGAAATGTCACCTGTTTGGAGGAGCAAAATTCCCAGCATCTTCTCCTTTCCCATATGCTTAGTCTCAACCAGGCATAGAGACAAGCCAGTTCCATCTTTTGGTGACTCTGCCTCACCCTAGGGGCCTGGTGGTCTAGATCTGGACTTTATATCTCATCTTTGACATGGTAGGCACTTATTGTCTACTAAGAAAAGTGCTTTGACTCCTCTCAACAGTCCCATTAAGGACTCGATTCAGTGCTGGAACCCAGTGAGTAGCACCTAGCTCCCTTTCTTGACATGTCCTTCTTCCAGCTGCCAGACTAGAGGTAATCATGCTGCCTTTTCTACTCCTGTTCCCCTACTCTGGTTATTAGTCGAGATATTTTAGTACCACCATTGGTCACACTTAATGAGCAATAAGTTTGCCCCACTGAGGTCTGACCGAGTACCCTTTTCCATTTTTGTATGCATACACACCACTCGACATTCTTATTTTCAAGAGCTAACATCCATTTTAGTAGAACTGACCTTGAGCTTTTTAATGTCATCTACACACACACACACACACACACACACACACAATGTGTCTAGAAATTTAAATTCCTCTTATCCTGGGCAACCTATCAGGTGCAGGAACATGTAAACCCAACCTCCCAGGCCATGGCAAAGCCTGGTGACATAACCTCCCTGTGCTGCAGCTTACATTCTAGAGTTCCCCTGTAGGAAGAAGCTAAGAGCCTAACTTTTAGGCTTCCTTCCATTCCTGGCTTCTCACAATTTTTTACTGATTCTCTGTGGAAGTGCTACTTAGTGAAAACTGGCACATGAATCCTTCCTTAGAGGTTCTACCTCTTAGGGAACCCAACCTGAGGCCCCCATTCCTCTGTACTTGGCCTGTCACCTACTACCCTCTTGGCATGGAGTCAGATAAGGCTATGATCCCTTAGCAATGATTTTCCCAAGTAAGTAGGTTTAGTTACACATCAAGAGCATTTCTGTCCATTCTTCTGCAATTTTGTTTTTGTTTTTGTTTTAATGCCAGAAACAGAGCAGCTCCTAATCCATATATCAGGCTATTCTTTTGCAACAGAAAATGCAACAGGCCTTGTGAAGCCATGCTGATCTCTATCCAGGTGGCTAGTTTTTCCACATTTGGGATTCTGTGCTTTTGCCAAAAAAATGATTATTGATATTGAAAATATGAGTTGATTCTGGTATTTGAAATTTGTTCCTAGAACATTGATTTACTACCTGTCATTTTGTTGCTATATATTTATAATAAGATACCTTTAAATGTGCAAGACACTCAAAAGATAGATAGATAGATAGATAGATAGATAAACGAGTCCATTGTCCTGACAATGAAACTAGTTTTTGTTTGTTTGTTGTTTGTTTGTTTGAACTCAGGAGCCCTCAACCACTGAGCCATATCTCTAGCCCTATTTTGTATTTTATTAGAGACAGGGTCTCATTGAGTTGCTTAGCGCCTCGGTTTTTGCTGAGGCTGGCTTTGAACTGGCGATCCTCCTGCCTCAGCCTCTGGAGCCACTAGGATTACAGGCATACGCCACTGCACTCAGCCTGCAACTGGTTCTCCATTGTGATACTTTATTTTTCACAAACAATCATGCTCTGTGTCATTGAAATCATGAGATGGAAAGGTTAGAGAAATAACAGTTACCCCCTCAGAAGCTGGAAAAGAGGATGCAGAAAGCCAGACCATTCAGACCATCCAGGACTATGAGAGGGTAAACAAGAAAAATCCCTCCAAGTCATGTGACACTCGGCTAAGCAAAGGTTCCCTCTGGATTTACTGTCTGTCATTTGCACAGGGAGCCCTTTTCCCTAAACTGAAACAGGATTCACACTATCCTCTTCTGGATTCCCCAGTCCATTCCTGGAGCTCTTAATTGCAAAATATGGTCTTCCATTGCTATCCTGAGCCACTCAAGGGCTGGAGCTAGCTACATTATTGGTTGCCTCTTGATTTCTAGTACCAAGCAGCATTTTCAGTTTATATATATATTTTATAAAATATATATATATATATATATATATATATATATACACACACACACACACACACACACACACACACACATACCACTGAACACCCATGAACATCATTGTGCTGTGATCACTCATCACTAGTCCAGTCGTTCTTTCAGTGTGTATTCATGAGTCCTGAGAATGCACTTTTTACAGAGAAATCAATTTCATGGACAATTCATGGTGACATGCAAAAGTTGAGCCATCTAAGGATGACTCTGGGAATAAATCAGATAATTGTACATGGAAAGGGGAAACCAGGAAGGGCAAGAATGCATGCCCAGAGAGATGAGTGGGGTGCTTGGGATGGCCCTGGGAGGATGCCAAAAAAGAGGAGCCAGGTGAGGAAGGCAGAAGATTGCATCAAAAGTGTGTCCACCCACACTCTACAGATTTAATGCTAAGGCAATGAAGCGGACACCAGAGAGTACACGGTACATTTTTTTTTTTAAAGCAAAGTGCAAAAACAGACAAAGCCAACCTATTTTATTCAAAATCAAGATTAACGGTTGCCCTTTTATGGTACAGATCAGACCTCAGAAGAGCAAGGGCTCTGTTCTAGCAATATTCTGTTCCTTGGTTTGGGTTCTGATTGGACAAACTTGTTCTGTCTGTGAAATTCAGCATGCTAACCACTAATTAATTAGGCACTTTTTATATGCATATTACTCATTTAAAAATGAAGGACTGTGGTTGATTGTTAGCAAAGAGAAATCCTCCTTCCAAAATATAAGATGGGAGAAGAACTAGCTCTCATTTCTCAATTTCAAAATACTATAGAAAATCATTACTCTAAAGGTGGGCTTTCAGAAGTTCGAAAGTCAAGCTTCATATTGAAACTCACGAAGCTGCCTTCTGTAGAAAAGTCCCAGCATACCTTTTTCCCCGATGACACATCTTCCACCTTATAAATTTAGACAATATCCGAGGCTTTGGAACCTAAGGTCACTGGAGAATAACTATCCTGGAAATTTCTGCTAATCTCTTTTTCTCATTCGTGTGTTTTCTCTGAGCTACATTTCCTCATTCTAGAATGTACAAGCCAGGCATTGTTCCAGAATACTTCCTCGAATCTAAAATTGGTTTTCCCAGTTGTATTGCATTTATGAAGGTAAAGAGAAATACCTATGAATTTCTAGACCTTTCTTAGCCTGAACCCTGCTGTTTAATATTTTGTCTGTCTCAATGTTTGGATTCAAATTTTTTTTTCTGTGTGTTCCTTATTCCTAACTGTATAATAAACTTCCTTGTGGAAAGCATGTCGATTTAGGTCTTGCTTCTGTCCCCTGGCATCCCAAGTCCCATCATTTACCCATCTTCCCCCTGGTCACAGTCCCCTAGACACTGTGTAAGCCTCTAGGCTGACAAACTGACTACCTCCATCTTGAAATGCCCCTGTATTTTCCTGGAGAAACTTTGAGTTAATTCATCAGGATGTCACTGTAATACATGGCCCAGGCTTTCTTAACAATACCACAAACTTTGAGGCCTAAAAAAAAAAGACATTTATTATCTTACAGTTCTGAAGGCTGGATGGCAAAGATTAAGAAACCATCAGAGTTGGATTCTGGGGAGGCCTCTTTTCCTGGCTTATAGACAGCTGCTTTCTCACTGTCTTTAAATGACTTTCTTGTGTGCATAAAAGTGGAGGGGGGTGTCTACTGGATCTTCCTCTTTCTATAAGTACTCCAGTCTTCTTGATTACAACCCCGCACTTATGACATCAGTTAACTTTATTTACCTCCTGAAAATGTCAGTCACGTTAGGTTTATTGTGCCAACTTATGAATTTTAAGAGAATGTAATTCAGCCCATAGCAGTCACATTACTTCCTTTATTTTTTTCCTTTAATATTTTTCCGATCATAGGGTTCATTAAGTTTGATATTTATCTGCTTAAAGTAAACTGTTTTAGAAGGCACTAAATTATTTTAATGTAGGATTATTCTAAGCATATTCTTAGGCATGTGTTTACAATATCCAGTGTGATCTTAGGAATGTATTTACAATATTGTTATTCACTTCAAAATAATTAAAGCCGAATGATTCTATCATAAGCTGCCAAATTTTATATACAACCAATGTGCTGTAATTATAATTTCACAATCTGTGTGTTCAAGCTTGTAGCATTAAGTAGCATTTTACGTATTTCTTACTGTCCTTCCAATTATGCACAGAAGAGGGGCCAAGGTCAGTAAAGATGGTGGCAGTAGTGGAAGACTGCTGCAGATGAATTCATAGACAATTGCATTGCCTGAAAATGACTAAGCAAACAGTCAGCAAGGGCTCCTGTGTGCATGCTTTTAGGGAATGCTATGCAGTTACCAGTGAACTGTCATCACAACTTGCTCAGGAAAGCCGAATGCACTTGATGTTACCTGACTCTGTTTGCTAGAACCAGAAGTAGCCCGTGCCCAGCATCTCAGAGAGACTCCCAGTGTCAGCCTCACCATGCTTATAATTCTGGCTGAAGGTCAAGGTTCAGTCTTCTGCATGGTGAGTGGGATTAGTCACTCAGGATGCAGCATCATTGTAGCTGTGTTTTCTCTAAATAGTGTGTCTGGTAATTTAAAAAAAAAAGCAATATTTCTCTCTCTCTTTTTCCATCCCTTCCTTCCTCCCTCCCTTCCTTCCTTCCTTCCTTCCTTCCTTCCTTCCTTCCTTCCTTCCTTCCTTCCTTCCTTTCTTTCTTTCATCAGGGGCATTTGACCACTGAACCACATCCCCAGCCCTATTTTATTTCATTTAGAGAAAGAGTCTCACTGAGTTGCTTAGCACCTCACTTTTGCTGAGGCTGGCTTTGAACTTGCAATCTTCCTGTCTTGGCCTCCCAAGCCGCTGGGGTTACAGGCATGCGTCACTGTGTCCGGCACAAATTCCTATTTTTGATGAACAATCTATTTCCAATGGAAAGAATCAGAGTTCTCTAACGACTTTGGAGTCTTCTACCTTTATGCTTTTCGTATACGTGGAATTCTAGAGCTAGAAAAAAGCTTCATCAACTGCAATAATATGAAAGTTCACTTATTAATTGCATGTATTTGAGTTTCCTCACCTATACAATGGAGTTTTATATAAAATGAATTGGTATATTGTTTAAAGCTCTTTTATGGGTTTCTGTTATTGCTATTGTTTGTGTTTTTATTATCATTAAGATTTTTACTATTAACCCCCAAATATTTATTAGGTGCACAGCACTTCCAAAGCATGGCCTACCTACAGTGAGATGTCCTTTCATTCATTCTCTAATATTAAAGAGACAATAGTTAAGCCTACGTCTCTTTTAAAGATTAAGAAGCTAAGATTCTGAGGAGGGGGTTTTCTTAAGGTCCTATGGGTTCAAGCAAATAATCCCAAGTTTAATTCTTTTTTTAAAAATTACTTTTAGCTGTAGATGGGCACAATACCTTTATTGTATTTATTTATATGTGGAGCTGAGGATCCAACCCAGTGCTCACACATGCTAGGAAAGTGCTCTACCACTGAGCCACAGCCACAGCCCCTCAAGTTTAATTCTCACCTCTACCTACCACCTGTGATCTCCCAAAACACCTCTACTGAAATAAGAAGAATGCATTAATTATAGGAATAGGCTGGTCCTAATCTTGTGGTTTTCCCAAGCACTGAGGCTTCCTCTGCCAATCTGTCTACTTTCAGGTCGTACTTTGATGACCAATCCTGACTAGGCACACTGTCCACTCGTAGATAATCAAGCATCATCAGTGGGCACTGCCAAGGCCATCTCAGCTACCACATGGCCCTCCTCATAGTCTTCTAGACAACAGAGAAAGAGGCCACTGTCATGTCTTAGCAGTACATGGATGGAGAAATCAGATGCTTTACTGGTTAAAGAAAAGCCTTTGCCAATCACTAATTTCAAAGAAAACCTTCTAAATTAATTCAGGATTTTGAACAGAAGACTACCAGGGAGAAACGTGGGAAAAACCAGACAAGTGCCTTAAATTCTTGACCTAAAGTGGAGAACTCCAGGCAGCTAAAATCATGCCCTAATGAGGCCATAGGAATGGGAGGAGTTTGTGTCCCCTCTGGCTCCTGCGCAGTAGCATCAGGTTCATAAACTGGTCCAAAATGATTTATGGGCCAACTCCACAGAGATGGAACTTTTGTCCTTAAAATCCCCACAATCAAAGCAAAAAAGGGTCAAAGACAGAAGCAGAAGAAAATTAAATTTGCTCCACTAAGAACTCATAAGTACAAAAGAGAAAGCATCGTCAACTCTCAAGAAACTATTAGTAACTGCATTCTCTGTAGTATTGAACTAGGCGTGGGGGAAATAAATGTGGATAAGGCTAGATCCATCCTTCTGAAGAATCAGTATGAACTGAGAAGCTTAATTAATTAATTAAATGCTAATCTAGTGAGGACAAGTGAGTAAGATAACACTGCAAGAGATTTGTACAAAACACATCACACAGTTTATATTTGGATATTCAATCCTAATGTTTACCACAGATGACTTTGAGATTCTGATGGAAGCTCTGGGTCCTTCTTCCCAGAAATATACACATGTGTATGGTAACACTCAGGCATTTAAGGTTGGGATTTAGCTGCAGCCCAGATTAAGAACCTGGGCCTCAGTATCAATAGATTTTTGTTTGAACTCAGAAGTTGCAATTACTTTCCATATTTGAATATATTGGGCATGCATGGCATATTAGAGGCTTATATTTATTGAGTCTATATCAAGGACTAGAAGCAATGTGAGTGTTAAATTGAGAAAGGAAAGAAAAGGGACGTTTAAAATTTATGGAAATGGTAAACTAAATTGGATGCATTCATAAAGATAAACAGGAAGTCATAAAAATGTAAAAAAAAATTCATATTAAAAATACTAAAGGAAAAGAAATGAAAGAGTATTTCTGATCCAATTTAATCCAATATTGAAATATAATAACATATTTATATGTACATGTTGAATTTACCTAAAAAAATCATTCAAGGATGTACCAAAAAATTTACAACATCTCTATAAAAGAAAGGGAGATGAAAGAATACTTAAATTTCTACATTACATAATATGTTTGGATGTTTATGAAGAGTACATTGTATTCGAGACAAGGAGAAACTTGAGGGACATTATGATTACTGAAGCACACACAATCCAACCATGCCTCTTGCTTAAGTCATTGCAATACAAATGGCTGTGCATTAGGAACTTCTCACAATCTGAGCACTTTAGTTTTCACTCAGAAGTAGATCTTGATCCAAAGACTTAGGATCAAGCACTTTATTAAGAAAGTGCTTTGGCCAGGTGCCATTGGGTATACTGGTAATCCCAGAGACCTGGGAGGCTGAGGCAGGAGGATGACATGTTCAAAGCCAGCCTCAGCTACTTAGCAAGACCCTGTCTCGAAATAAAAAGGATCAGAGTTGTAGCTAAGTGGTAAAGTGCTCCTGGATTCAATTCCCAATACAAAAAGAAAGGAAAAAAGGATAGAAGGAAGAAAGAAGGAAGGGAGGGAGGGAATGAGGGAGAAAAATAGTCTCCCGGAGAAATGGCAAGGCAGTGGGGGTCAGGAGTAAGGAGAATGGGAGGGAGTTGGGAAATTAAGATAGAGAAGGAGAAGAAGATGCCAAACAAGGAGGCAAATCCAGACAAGTCCGGGGCTCTGTCTGATCCTGCAGGAACTCTGGAGTGTAAATTATACCACAGAGTTTGTTTTCTTTGGAGGCAAAAGAGCTTGATTTCTGTATTCTGTCTCTGCATCTATTGCCCGAGTGGAGGGAGACATAGAAATTCTTAGATATTCTCAGTTCTCTGTACAGTAAGGTGACTCCAGTACCCAATGGCAATCCTCTGATGCTTGCAGCTATTAGCTATAAGCAACAAAACACAAAGGAAGCTAAAGGATATGAGCACAGAGGATAAAGTGATCTGGTGGAACCCAGATGGGGCACCAACTACATGTGCAGCAGGTTGTAACTTTCATGCATGCATAGTTATTTATCAAGGGTCTAGAATCATCCACTCCAACAAGGTAGCCACTAGCTACGTATGGCTACTGATCACTTGAAAAGGGGCTAGTCCAGAAAGATGTGCTGTCAGTATAAAAATACTGATTCTGAAGTCTTATTAATATAATAAGAATAAAAGTATCTTGCTAATAATCTTTTTATACTGATTATATACTGAAGTGCTATAAGTACAATGCACTACTAATCTTACAAGTACAATGCACTATTAAAATTGTTTGCCTGTTTTGTTTTGCTTTATAATGTGGATTCCAGAAAGTTTTGATATTGCATAAATGGTCCATATTAAATTCCATCAAACATCAGTAATCTAAAGTATGCATGACTCTGTGCTAGGAGTTAGAAACATCACCGTGACCAAAGGGAGACATGGCACCTACTCTCATCATGTTCAATCTGCCTGTTGTAATAGACAATAAGCAAATGAAGAAACACAATGGTGATAGGCAGCTTTCCATTACTGTGACAAAATACTTGAGAAAAACAAATTAAAGGGGTAAAGATTTATTTTGGCTCACTATCTCAGAGGTTTCAGTTCATGGTCAGTCAGTTTCGTTACTTTTGGCCTGAGGCGAAAGTAGACAGGCTATAGCCAAGGAAAACTGCTTATCTCACCGCAGCTGGGAAGCAGAAGAGATCAGGGACAAGATACTATGCCCAACAGCGTACCCCCAAGGTCCCTCTCACTTCCACTAGGTCCCATCTCCCCAAAGTCCATTCAGTTGACTCTTCTCAAAAAGAGAACTTTTGTTTCTTTGTATCATTTGACACAGTTAATATTAACAGGACCCCAATGTTATGATTTAAGAAAAGAGAAACCTAGCTTAGTCCATATTTCCGTTGAAATCTATGCAAATAGAAAGCATCAGTTGGTTCAAGAGTTTCAATTTGGACTCTTGAAAATTGTTCTCCAATGTCTAACTTAATATTTTGTGGCGAATGAAGAACTGAATTCCTGAAAATGGAAATTCTCAAAATTTATACTTTAAAAAAAAAAGAGAGACAGTTAAGCACAGTTCTTTCTCATAAGAAAGGATGTAAGGAAGTCAAATATTTAAAAGTGGCTTCAGGGATAACAGATATTTAGTATCAGGTCTTTTATTCAACGAATACATAATGAGTCAAGTTTCCTTGTTAGCGACCATGGCTTGGCCGAGACCTCTTCCTGTGGTTCTTGAACTTCACAGGAAGCTCCAGAGGAGGAAGTAACATAACCACAGATACCAGTGCTCAAGGAGAAGCCTTTCTGTAGAGGTGGTAATGGTAATCTTCTCAGAAAGTTGCAAATCAGAAAAGGCTTCAATGAGGAGGTGATATTTGCCCTGGACCACGAAGGAAGAGTAAAGTTTTTATAAGTGCAAATAAAGCAAAATAATTTCTGAAAAAGAAAATATAAGAAAAGCTGCATAAGTGTGAAATTGTCTTAATATTTATTCACTAAATAAATATGACTATGTTTAGAGCATCGTAAGTAGCTCTGCATACCCAGAGCCTTAGATATGAAAGGTGACAGGTGACTTCAGATCAAAATACTTCAGAGAAGAGTTTGAAATTTACTCATTTTTTTTCTTCTTTTTGTCTTTTTTTTTCTTTTAAAAATGTGTGTGCATCCATGTGCAGGGGTGCACATTTGTAATCCCAATGACTCAGGAGGCCCAGGCAGGAGGATCACAAATTAAAGGCCAGCTTCAGCAACTGAAGGAGACTCTCTCTTAAAATAAAATAAAATAAAAACAAATTTTTAACGGGGCTGTGGATGCAGCTCCTGGGTTCAGTCTACTTTTCTTCAATTCTGCTAGACAAAGAGCAAATAAGAAGCAGCAGGACTTCTTTCTTTTTTCTCTTTTTCTTTTCTTTTTCCTTGTTTTATTTTTATTTTATTTTTATTTTTTTTTAGCTTTCCTGATCACTGCTCCATCCTCAACAATTCACAAACTTTGTATTATCTTTGTTCTTTCTGCAGTTCATTGGGATGATTATTGATTTATGAGCAGCCTTAACGCGTCTCTTTCAGGCATTCCGAGTCACCATGACAGCAGCTCTGTAAATAGATCAATTCCTGCCTCTAAAATTTGATGCCTCCTGACCTAACAAACCATTATTTTGGCTAAATTCACAAAGAATTCTTCATGTTTGGCAAAGCATCACTAAATTAGTCTCTGAAGGGCTGAGGTAATATTGTAGCTATAGTGAGTGGAAATAACAGAGCACATTGAACTTCATTAAAGGCCACTTGTTTATTGAGGTATATTTGCTGTCCCATAAACAACAGGATGGGATCATTCTGTAGCCTTTGGATAACTCCGTTAACTAGCACCTGAATTTAAGAAGAAAACAAGAATCCTGGTCACTGTTCTTATACATCACCCATAACTTGAGCTGTCAGCAACCTCAAATGAGCAAATCCTTGTATAGAGGAGGAAAACACTCTTTTTTTTTGGGGGGGGGAGGGACTTCTAGAACCTTCTCTGCCTTTCCTTCTCCTTACATGACTCTTCACTATTAACAAACATATCTTTTTAAGTCTCTTAATTATTAGGAAAAGAGAATGACATGGTGGAAAGGGAAAGAAGCTTGTAGCCAAGAAACCTAGTTCCACTCCTTGCACCTTTACTTAGCTAGATATTATGGTGTGAAGCAAAAGGTCAGTTAATGTTATGAAACTATCCCGCTCTCTATAAAACAGATAGTATGTCCTATCTTCTGGGTTGTCACAAGGAATGAGGTAATGCACGTAACAGCTATTTGTAAATCATGCAGCTCTTTTATAAATGTAAGATTTTACCACTGTTCATTAACCCGGCCATCCCAAAAGGGTCAGAGATAAAACACAATTATGCTGATGTCACCATTAAAAACTTGCCATCTATTCAAGTTGTCTGTTTAATCCAGGTCTGTGAAGTGTGACATTGTGTTCTTGTGAATCATGTCTGTGGCCCCCAGTAAAAGAACATACAGGTGGGAAACCAGGGATATTCTCCAATATCAAAGCATTTTCTGTTCTTAGCTCTATAGTAAGTGATGTTCCACTTCATTAGTTATCAGACATTTGTAATACTGTTCTAATGTGTTGTAACTTCCTTGGGCTTAGCCCACTTCTTTGTTGGGAATCAGGATACATAGGGGAAAGGAGAAGTTCTAGCTTATTTTCCCATGGAGAGTTCCATGAACAGACTTCCATATACAGAATCTTTGGGTTACCCAACAATGACTGCAATTCAATGATCAAAAATCTTTAATTCTGAGGTCTGTATTAGGAAACTCAATGGCTTGCAAATTTCTTCCACATTCTGAATTCATTTATCAGTTGGGGAAAAAAAAGATGATGCTATTTTGATCTCCACCTACTTGACCTTTCTCTGTGGATTAGTAGGTGCCATTTATTTGGCTTCCCCATGCCCTAAAATGTAAGCAATTTGCCTGTGGTCTTCAAAAAATTGAGAAGCAAAGGAATAGACATTAGAATGTTTTTGTGGAGTTGGTTTTGTGGGCATTTGACCTTGATGGCTTGCTCAAGCTCACATTGCACATGGCCAGTTTTATCTCAAAATAGTTTAGATAGGTAGATTTAAGATACAAACAGAGATATGATAAATTGTGGTATATATGTGTATTAAGAATTGTAATGCAAAAAAAAAGAGAGAGTACGTGTATAATGGCATAATTTGGAGTGAACATACTTTATATACAGAGTTACAAAAAATTGTGCTGTAAATGGATAATAATGAATGTAATGCATTCCACTATTGTCATGTATGTAAAAAATAAATAAGTGAATAAATAAATAAATTTAAAAGATCCTTTTAATAAGTGTTCTTGGACAGTCACTGCCATTTATGGCTGCTTTATACCATGGAGAGTAGCTAAAGCAGGGCACATGTAGGGCCTCATAGAACATAATTCACACAGGTCTTGAGCAAATCCACTCAAGGCTATCTACACAGCCTTTATCCAATGTTGTGTTCATTCCAGGCAAGGCCCTTGATCTACAGCTGCTTCTGCAGCTTGACTTTGAACCAGAGAGTCACAGCTTCATCTGGTGTCACAGGGCAGTTTGAGGCAGGATTCAATTATGTTAGGCATTGGTGAGCCTGATAGTATTTTCTCCCTTCAAATCTGTATACATTCTGAGTTTAGGCTATAGACAGACTTATGGCTAGACTTTGTCTTATCCAAGGGTTCAAAGAAACCATGTACCACAGGTCTTCAAGATGATTGGATTTACTGTTCGGCTTAATTTTAATAACATCTTTAGATTTCAGATGCTCAAGCTGAAGCTTCACCCATAGGAAGATGATGGGTTTTACTTAAAAAGAAATAAAAGAAAGAATGAAGGGCACTTCATAGAATATGCCATCTTCTTGGGATAAGTGAAAAACATGGAAAGGAAATTCTTGTAGACAAAAAGATTATGGGTATTTTTTTAAAAAATCTATGCTTGAAACATTAAGATCAATCATGGCATTACATAGTAACAAATGCTTTGAAAATCATACTTTAGTCTTCTGTCAGAACAAGGAAAGATAAATTGATTAAGCTAGAAGGAGAAAAAAGTTATTTTTAAAAGAAAGGTTGAACTTTTATAACCGTAAGAGATATCAAAGGGAAAATCAATCTTAAAGGTCACACAATAGTGAAATAAGAGAAAAAAAGAGGAGCCCACGTTTAACCAATCTTAAAAGGGGGTATCGAAGAAAGGAGAGCTGTCTTAGCCATTAAGAAGTTTGAAATATTGACCACAGCCTGAGAAATTTTGCATAGGAAGAGAGACAGACTACTGCAGTGAAGAGAAATGTCTCTACCAGAGGCAACCAGGATCTGAAGTCCTAAGAAAATGTGGCTATGAATAACTGCTTGTAGAAGGACTACAGCAATAGCAAGTGGAGGCCTCTCCTTAAAGATCAGGGTAGCTCTCCAATGTGGGTCCAGACTTAGGGACAAGATTAAAAAGATCAAAACAAAATAAAAACACACTTTTAAAAGTAAGCTTTAAAATGACATAGTCATCGTTAAATGGGGGACAAAGTATTGTCTGCACCCTGAGGTTACAATCATAACCACAAACCATCAAAAGCAATCTGAGGGTCCCCATTGGCATTGTTGCCTCCCTAGGATTAAAATTAGAAATCAATGATATTCTGGTCACTGTCAAGTTTTACTGTTATTTTCACTAAAACCTATTTCTAGCCTCACGGAAGAAAAATACCTGTTTTCTCATTATAAAAGTAATGACAAATGTTATCCCTGAATAATAATAAACAAGAAGAGTCCCATAACTGGGAGGCTATAATCACAAACCCAGGCAAATAACCCATCTTTATGGGAACCAGAGGATCCAGGAAAATCGGTAGTAAAGATCTGTACAGAAAAATTAACTTGACTTGAGTTTTAATGAACCACACAATAAAATATACATGTTTATGGAACAAAAGCACACTCAGCAAAGATGTTCAAAGAGGAAAGAGTCTGAACAAAAGATTTACCAATTCTCTCCTTTTTAAATCCAACAGCCATCTTTTAGAGGAAGCAAAATTTATCAGAATGCTACAGGGAAGCAGGTAGGTATCCCTACCATTACCTTCTCTACCTGTCTGCAGAGCTTTGCAATGTCCTGAATAATTATCTGAGACCAAACTTAAGAAACCATTCATTTATTCTTTTGTTCATTTATCAAACATTATTGAGCAACCAATCCATCACAGATCACATGAATACCATCCACTTAGATAGTCTACTAAGGAAGGGAGGTGAGGAACAGGTGACCATGCTACTGACCATGGTGACACTCTGATAGGTCCATAAATATGCTAGGCTGGAGGTTCCTAGAAACTTAAGTAGTAGAACTGTAACCAGAGTACAATTATGACCAAATGTTGGGGTGCACTTTTTTATTCGGAACTGGATTGATCCTAGGGTCTCCTGCATGTTAGGTAAGTGCTCTGCCACTGAGCAGCATCCCTAGCCCTGGGGTGTACCTTCTAATCAACCCCCAGTGCTGAGCATGGGGGCTGGTGTGCTTTTCCTTGAGGACCTGTAAGTAGAATAGGTGTCCACATGAGAAGGGCAGTGGATATTAATGAAGAGTAATTTTTTTCTTTGATCTGTCCCTTTGCAAAAATGGCACCAGTCTGCCAGACTGCAGTTGATATGTGACAAGACAAAGAAGAGCCTCCTGCTGCCGCAGTCTGGCAGGGCACAAAATCACGAGCCACTCACAGCCTTGTAGATTCAAACAGCAATTCTTTATTCCCGAACTCACACCGGCACTCTACACACGTTCTGGGCCAAATCCACGTTCTGGGCAAAATCCACTAACTCCACCAGGCTCCGAATCCCAAATACTTTCTTTTTTTATTTATTTTTTTATTTTTATTTTTCGAATCCCAAATACTTTCTGAATCCCACGAGAACTCAATGGGAACTCAAGGAGCTGGCGTGCCTGAGGCAGCAGGATACGCCCTATTTCCAGCAGGGTACACCTTAAACCTGGAACCAGCCTAAACCCAAGGAGCGGGATACTCCCTAATCCCAGCAGGATACACCCTAAACATGGATCTGCCCTGGTCCTTGAGCAAGGTCACCTTACTCAAGCATACATGCAATGTCACTGCAAATGACCTGGGTCCAAAGGCAAGCCCATTTCCACAATGGAGAGTCCTTCCTCTAAGCAAATGGGGTACGCTGGCAAGGAAATTGCCATGCATCATACCTACTTGGCTAATGGCTCTCAGCATCCTGCAATGATCTTCCCCTTGGTTAGTGCACAATGACTGGACCATGTATTTCAAAAGAGGATGCAACCAACACTGCACAGACAGGAGAGGCTCCTGGGCCTGCAAGAATCAAATCCAATAGGCCTACTCTGGGCTTCCCGACGTGCACCCTCTCCAAGTGGACTCTAACACATCTTCTTACACGTTGCATCAGTCCCGAGCTTTCCACGCTAATCTGCCCCACACAGGTACCTGTCACAAGACCATTCTTCTTTCTCTATGAACTTGCTTCTACCTTCATTCCCGACACCTCACACTGTTCACCTGACTCTTACCTGAGCACTCTCCCTGGCTTTGCTTCTATCTTGTGTAAATCCTCTCTGACTCTCTGCAGGTTTATAAGGCCTTCATTCTCAGCCTAGCTTTTTATAGAAATGATGGAATACTGAGTCAAAGGGAAGTCGGATAAGTAGATTTCCTAACCCTATGGGGAAAACTTGAAAAATTAGTATCTTAAATGAAGGACAATGTATGTCACCCATACCGCCCCATGATTCCAAAGTTGTTTCCAACCAAAGTAACTGGTTATTAGATATGAACTGTAACTCTGATGTTTTTGTAGTCCTGATTTTTTCCCACAGAGACATCTGGACTATTCTATGATGCTCATCTTTATGAAAGATTCAGCTACATTATAGTGAAGACAAGGTACTAATGTCTAAACTAGATGGTAGATCTGAGATGATAGTCTTGGAGAGCTTATATTTATTACTGACATAAAGAAACGCTTGGGTTTACCCTGGGATCTCGCCACATGGTTGTGATGGATCCAATGTACACAAGTGTAGTTGTAAAACTGGAAGCAGCCTGCCTGCCGCAGAGACACCAGCTTTAGAGTAAGATTGACCCATGTCCCATGTTATTACAGCTTCTTTGGAGCCCTGTGAACTAAAGTGATCTCCTTGGCCTTGCTGGTATTTAACTGTTTCTGTTACCTGAGAGAATGGTTGAATGAGAGTGGGAAACGTCTCACAGACCCTTCAGCAAATGCAAGCTAGAGAAGTTTGACTAAGAGTGGACTCTTCAATAATCTCTCTTTGTACAACTGTATGCACAGAATTTTAAAGAAAAATACTCAATAAGCATGTCCGAAGCAAGCAATGGGCCAATATGAACCTGTTCTGGATATGGACAGTCTGGGCAGCAGAACCAAGAGAACAGAGCCAGGGCAATGAACAGGAAGCAAGCCTGGATCACAGGCAAAATAAACATAGCCTATAACCCCTTCCTGAGGGTTTTTAAAACCAATGTGATATCAAACCAAACTGGTACTTTGAATCTGCATGTCATCCAGCCATATATCTGCAGACAGATGCAAATGTCAATACTTTTGCCATCTTCCTAAATCCTTGTATTATTACTTTAAACCAATGAAATTTGATCCTTTATTAACGATCATTTATAATTGAGTATTTGTTTGCTTGTTATAGTCTATTTTTTTCCATGAGGTTGTAAATTTTAAAATGGTTGGAATCACACCTGTCATTCACCAGTGTGTCTCCAACACTGAAGACATACAGAAACCTTAAAAAAAAAATGAAGACCTAAACATGACAAAGAATATGGTTTGGTTCTCTTGCCCAGGAAGGAAGACACTATGTATATATATTTGCAAAGAAACTTTCCCCAAAGTGAACCCTGGGGTGCTTTACTTCTTTATAAGCATGAGAGAGAATAGCAGTGACTAATCTGGGGATCTCTCCACGTGGTTGTGGCAGAATCAAACTCCATGGAAACCTCACAGAGAGATTTATATTTGAATCCCAGCATCCCCCCGTGTGAACCATTGGCATTATTTTAATATTTCCCCTTTGGCTGTACTGCAGTCCCTATCCTTCCTCGGGTCATTATTTTCAGGCACATGAGCCTTTCTGGTCTATTTGATAGATGTTCCTACCAATAGGATCACATGCTTCTTATCTCTTTTATTGTTTATCAATGTCTGGTATGAGAAAATCTCCTGAAAACAAAAGATAAAATAAACCTGATAGCATTAGGCTTTGAGTGTTGGATTTAAATTCTGGATCATTTACTTACTAGCACATAAGAGAATTAGGATGTGTAAACTATGGGTTCCACTTCTGCAAACAAAATGAGAATTTAAATTAGTTCCACTTCATGGAAATGTTGTAAAAAAGAAATAAAACAATATTTATAAAATCCTTCAATTATCATACATTTATTAAGTGGCTACTTTGTGACAAGCAATTCAGAAGGTAGGAAATATTAGCATATGGCCATTATACTTTCTGAATGAGTGAGTAAATGAATTACTATATGAATTTTTAAAATTTGCACTGAAGAGTAATGGGCAAAATCCCAAAGAATATGCCACCCTTTAAATTATTCCAAAATGTGAGCCATTTTGATAAGACTTTCATGTATCTCCAGGTTATTTCACTTCCAAAACATGAGAAATTTAGTGAAATCTATGAAAGGATACTCTTCTGATAAATTCTTTTATTTCACTGAGCTGTAATTTTCTTTTTTTGTCTTTTGTCTTTTGAATTTCGGATAGTTTCTCTAAGCTGTATTCAATTAATTTTTTTAAATTTTGAACATTTTTTCCACATTAAGCTACTACATAGACTTTTAGATTTTCATCATATAGACATCAGGATAGAGACAGAAAACCAGAAAAATAAGATAATAGGCATTGAGCACCCATTTGTCTATATTTTTCTTGATTTGAGCAACAAAATATGCAGGTAGCCAGAAACTGACAATACCAACCTAGTTTGTTTTTCACCCCAGACAAACATGTATGCAATCTCTACTATGGCCCAGGCACAGTGCCTCTTATTTGACTCCTGTATACAGTAATGGAGAGAACAGCCAAATGAGAAGGTTCAAAGATCAGGCTAATTTAAACTATTTAAATAGTTTAAATGAGAAAGCCTGAGATGGGGCAAATTGGAGCTCCAATTCCACTTATTTGCTGCTTATTTGATGCTTTACCTTGAACACGTGCTGCAGACTCTGAGCCCAAGCTTTCTCATCCTTAAAATAAGAACTGACAATCTGATTTTGAGAGCCATGAAGCTGGGCTGTAGTACATGTCTGTGTGTACAAACTCACCTCAGTGTTCAGGTCCTAGGGAGGAGAGGATGAGTGCTGTGCTCATTCCTGTCCACATCTGTGTCTTTTCTTCCTCTGGAATCAAATTAGATCATCAGAGTGGGGAAAATCCGTCACGGTTAGAAATTGGGGGTGATTTCTGGCATAGATCACTCTTTTGAAAGGACAGAATGTAATGCTCTGAGTAAAAGCCACTCACATAGCCCAAGAACTTACAATCAAATTCCTGGTAGTAATTACTGGTCAGAACAGGATTTTGTCAGTGCCCATAGACTTAATGACTCGAGAAGGTAAAGTGCAGTTCATTTTCTGCCATCTTGCAAAATGCCATAGAGCAACTTCTGCAGCAAGAGTCGAATGTGGGTTTCAACCAGATCAAATAGTTCACCATCTGTTCACGAAAGATAAAACCCCTCTTCCTGTGTAATAGATCAACAAGGATTTAAAGCAAAAGGAATTGTCTCAAATTTCAGTATCAAATGACTGTGTTTATGCAACCAAAAATTGCACACAGGGAACAAATAAAAAGAGATCAGCCCATAAAACTGAGCAATATAAACTTTGAAATCCCTTTCTGTATCTCTCAGAAACATTTCATTTGTATTTTATGGAAGAGGGTAGAAAAACAGTGAAAATCATATTTAATGGAGTGCCAGGTAGTTCAAATAAGTTTCATTATTTTAAGATTCCAACCTTCAAAATGCCATCTTTCTCTCTCCTAGTTTTCAAAGCCATTTCAGGTCTTAATTACTTTTGTACAACACATATAGGATGAAATTTCTGTATATTTAATGTATAATTAAGTAATCAATTTATATTTAGAAACAGTAAACAACTGAAAGCAAAAACGCAAAACCCAGAAAATTCAAAAGAAACTTGAACAACATTCTTTAGCAAGGGAATTTAGCAAAAATAATTTAATACAAAAAATCAAAGTACCAAGTCAATTTTATTTTTAATGAAACAAAATAAAATTTAATAAGTGAAATAATTTAAACATACTAAGTACCTAGAAATAAATCTAAGAGCTATACAACAATGTTACACTGAAAACTACAAACATATCTTAGAGAAATTACAGAACATCTAAATCAATAGAGGGATATACAAATCCATGGATATGAAGACACATTTTACAAAGGCATAAATAATTCTCAACTCTATCTGACCCTCTAAGAAGTACCAATCAAAATCCTCAGTGGATTGCTTTTATTAAATAATTAATTGCAATTATATGAAAATGTAAAGAGCCAAATAAATCAAAGACAATCTTCAAGATGAAGATGTAAGTTTAAGTTAGAGAACTTATACTACCATATATCAGAATTATTATAAAGCTAGATTAATTAAGTCTATGTGCAAAGATAGACAAAAGACTAACAGAACCAAATATTCTAAAAGCAGACAAATATGTGAGTATTTTATTTAAGCCAAAGAGTGTATTGCAAAGCAATGGTGAAAGATAGTCTTAAAACACACACACACACACACACACACACACAATTCTGGGTTAATTACATACCCATACAAATGAATGCATTTTGATGCCTATACACAAAAATCAAAACCAGAAAGATCTCTGATCAACATGAGAAATGCAAAATAATAATGGTTTTGAATGTTAACGTATCTATGCTTTTGAGATAGACAAAGTTTTCTTGAACAGAAAGCAAAAGTCATTTACCAAAAATTATATATATATATATATATATATATATATATATATATGTGTGTGTGTGTGTGTGTGTGTGTGTGTGTGTGTGTATGTGTGTGTGTGTATATGTATATATATATATATACATATATATATATATGTGTCTGTGTGTGTGTGTGTGTGTATAAACACCAGAAACTTCCTAAGCAATCCATGATGTTTATGTTATGTGATCTTGCATATGATGCCCCTTCTCTTAAGAGTATCCTTTTGACTTTATTCTTCTCTCCAGTCTCATCTCAACAACATTTTCCCTGGGAAGTTTTCTCTTCCCGGACCTTTGGATGTATACATACACACACACACACACACACACACACACACACACACACACACAAATATACATGTGTTATAGGCTACATTAAAATTAAGAACTTTTATTTGTTGGACTATTCCATTAGGAGATTGTAATATCAGCCCAAAGAATAGGTGAAAGTTTTTGGAAAAATGATAACCACAAAAATAGTTTAAATCATATACTCAAAATGCAAAAAATATTTAAACTGATGTTTCATAAGATGATATCCAAAATGCTAAAAACATATGAAATGGTATTTGATTTAATTAGGCATAAGAAAATACAAATTATAATCACAATTTGATACCACTATGAACCTACCCAAATGAAAGACTGCATATTAATAATTTAATATCAAAAATTCAAAGTGTTGGCAATACTATGGTGCAAACTCTGAGTCGGTTAATAAATTGGAGCAGTCACCTCAGAAAATTGTTTATTGATATCTACTAAACACTGAAGATATGACTATTCCAAGTCCCTTAATTCAATTTCTATGTTTATAACCAACACTATTCACACAAAAAAAAAAACCTTTGGCAGGATGTTTTTCAGAATGTTCTCAAACTTTGTAAACAACCCAAATGTTATCAATGGTTGAATGATAAATTAATCATGCTGAATTCCTACAAACAAATCATGTAAATAAATGAGAGTGAAGCAACACTGCCACATACATCAGGGATGGGTCTCATAAACATGATCTTGAATGAAAAAAAAAAGCAAAACTGTATGATTTCACTTATGCAAAGTTCACAATCAATGAATGAGTCCCACTCCCAGATGCCAGACTGAAGCTCTAAATGCAACTCTAGTCATACCACATCTCATATTTCTCCTGACATGAATTTCGTTTACTTTATCAGATCACAGAAAAGAATCATCCATCTGATCCCTACTTTTCCTCTCTGGCATTGTCTCTTAACAGTCCTCAATTGGCCTCTGATATTTCAAAACATCTTAAACACCAGAAATTTCCTAAGCAACCCATGATGTTTATGTTATGGGGTCTTGCATATGGTGTCCCTTCTCTTAAGAGTATCTTTTTGACTCTATTTTTCTCTCCAATCATCTCACCTGGGAAGTTTTCTCTTCCCTGACCTTTGGGTGTTTAGCTCAGCTGATCCTCTTATAAACTCCCATAGTCTCAACCCATCATGGTACCTGGAAAATTGCACTTAATCTGTTTATCCAACTCATTACTCTAGGACCTACTCAGGAGCAAAGACTCTTTCTTTAATATCATTGGCTCCTAATCCTGAATAGTTGGATACAAATGAGTGAATGAGAGGAAAAATGAAAGAGCACGCTATTGAACTGCCTTTCTCAGCAATACTCTCGTGATGATTTTGTAAAAGAACTTTGTAAAATCAAGTTAAGATTGAATTTTCTGGAAAGCAATTGCTTTAAGTTCTACCCTTTACAGAAATGCAAAAATCTTCCATAGAAAGATAGATGATAAGGGGCTGGGGATTTAGCTCAGTTGGCAGAGTGCTTGCCTCACGTGCACAAGACCCTGGGTTCAATCCCCAGCACCACCAAAGAAAAAGAAAGGAAGAAAGATAAATGATAGATAAATAGGTATTTAGATACATTGATAGATGAATAGATATAGATTGACAACTGTAGAGATGGATAGATATATGAATTGATAGACAAAACTAGAGAGATAGATAGATAGATATAGATAGATAGATAGATAGATAGATAGATAGATAGATAGATAGATAGATTTCATATGGTAGAAATGGACTCCAATGCTTTAATCCACATGCCCAGTTCTAAAAGGAATTCAAATGTCCTAAGCATAAGGAAACTTGAAGAATATGTTTTCTTTGGAAGTCCATTGTTATTAATCTCACAAGAATGATTCATCCTTCCAACTTCCAAATTGCTCTTAAATCAGGGGTATGAGGTTGAGGGAAAGCTACCTCTTCTTTTGTAAGTGTTTGGGGAAAGCACATTATAAATGGTCTCATTGCTCCTCTGGGGAGGATGAAGTTCTTCACTTCATTTGAAGCCCAAAGATCCTAATTTAGAACTTACGTTCTTGAGGATTAGCTCCATATAGTAGAAGATCTATGAAAGAATTAAAGTGAAATCACATCTTTGCAGGCTAGAGAGAAAAGATTTGAAGTTCTATTCTCTTGATACTCATGAAGAAAGACATTTGGAGGCCAGATCCAGGGGGAAAGAGTAACTAGTGTCTACCATCAATCAGTCTGCAAGTGTGGATCTGCTACTTTCACATCAAGACGGGTAAAATTATCTGGTATCTTTTTGATGTGAATTTTTTTTCTAAAGCACACACTCATCAACTACTACTCTATGAACATTTTTTTTTCCTGTGAGTGACCAAGACATACTTATCTGAGCCTTCCTTTCAGCATCTTCTCCAGAACTTTTTACTTACATGATTCTCAGCAGATGAGGTTTTGAACAGATCCTCAAACATCCTGTGAACCTAATATGCAGGAAGCATCTGATTTTTTTTTAAATGAAAGCTTCTAAGGGATAGCAGTTCCTGGCCTCAGTTTTATCTATATTCTTTGGACATTTGTTTGCAACAGAATTTTGCTTCTAATTTGCTCCATGATGGACAGTGGCAGCTGCACATAAAGCAGATCTGAGCCCACGAGAGAAGAGGGAGCATCCATTACCTCCAGTTTGTGCACATTACTGTCATTACCCTTCTGCATCTGAGCATGAGCTGCAATCATCTCTTATCAAAAAAGTATAAAATATCCCCTATTTCCTGTAGTGCCACTGGTTTCTTGTGACTCACTGAGTCATTTTCCTAAGCTGGTGATGCCTGTGTCACCATAAGTTACATGGCAGTGATACCGCTCATCCTTTTGGATTGAACATGTTTGTATGGTGATTTGCAAATGTTGCATGTATGTATCTGTGTATGTGTAAGTGCTTATGTTTGAATGCATTCAGTCAGTCATGAAAGCAGTCATAAAGAGAGAAAAATCTAGGAATTTAGAAATAAGTGATAAAATAAAAAGCCAACCTACATGAATCAAAGAAAAAAAACATGCAAAGTTACTCACAGAGACAAAATGTTTCTAGACCAGAAAAGTTTGAGAACCTTCTGAGTGACAATGGAAATGCATCCCTAAATATGAATGATCAAAGAAGGTGCAATCGGTTAGACTGAGACACACTGGGACAAAGAATTTTGAGACACAATTATCATCAATGCCCATCCAGCCCTCTCCAGGGCAAGTGGATACTCTGAAGAAATGATGATGATAAAGTCAATTGTGCTTGGCACAAAATATCTCATTCACAGAGACCTTAACTTTTGCACACACACATATCATACTAACCAATGTTCCAAACATGAAGATGTTTCCCCAGTTCCCCCTACATCAGGTAAAAACAGATTCTGAATGGAGCACATGAATATCCCCAACAGTGTGCATGGATCACATATAGGTACACACATACATAGGCATATATACACAGAGAGAGATTAAGATCACACATGAGCTTACATACATATGTCCTGGGTGTGCACAAGTTTACTTGCTGTGTCCTTTGTTGGTGTTTACTTCTCCGAAAGTCAAATCAGTTCTGAAGCACTGAAAATTGTGAGCACATAAGTAAAGACGTGCCTGAAGGCTTCAGGGGTGAAATAACTAAGAACATTGTCAAAACAGGGATGGAGACAAAGCCTCATGGGTTTTAGAATGGATATCAAAGAGAGTAGAAGTAGAAGATGCAGAATGGAGAGGAATTTGAGGGAGCAAGGTGTTTGGAAGGCCAAAGAATGGGGAAGATAGAAGACACTCAGGGAGATTGCTGAAATGATAAGAAATTCTAACCAGAAACTGAAAAATAATAAACATGTGATTTAGATGCAGGGAAATAATTCCAGTGACTGCCTGGTCCAAGATGTGGATGTGGGAGATCATTGAATATGAGCTAACGATGTTTTCTGAGTCATTCAACCGTTCTGACTTTTGACATCAAGGATGACAGCAGAAAGACAGGGAGAATATGGATTAGGTGCTCAGTCTTTCAAAAACTGAAGGCCTTATAGTTTACTGACATAACTACGTACTTGTTTCCATACTTTGTTCTTGCTCCTCCCATCTGATATAATGCCATCCCTGCTCCAGGTTGCCATACCACATCTGAACAGAAAACACATGTATTTCCCCAAGAATATGAATTATTTTTTATATATTCTCTCTACCATATAAGTTCATATATGCATTCAAAAACATAATTCAGTGGTTATCTCTGTTTATGCTCCTTGTAATATCACAATCATGGGGAAAGTTTTGACTGTGAACTGTGGAAAGCAGTGACAGTGAATGGAAGAGCAGTATCTGAAATTGAAATTGGGGGTCCCTGATGACTTCGTAGCTGTGGCATGCTTGGTGCCTGGAAAAGTTTCTGTGTAAAGGTGCAGGATGCTTAGTTGCTATGGTAATGCCCTTCATGAGGAGGATCTATGCTAGAGTCTTACCAACCTCGACCTTGATCTCAGGCACACAGCTCCTGGGAATAAAGGAACTCTTTTACTAGACAACCACAATGTTTCACCAGCTCTGCTGCTCCTGAACCTGCCTAACTTTAAACAATGAACTTTCTTGAGAGCTACACAAAGCTTCTAACATTGCACATTGTAACCATGATGTAAATGAGGAATAAACTGCATAATGTTGCTAACTCTGTAAATTTCATGAATACAAAGAATAATCAGTCTATCTATCTATCTATATATATATATATATATATATATATATATATATATATATATATATAAAATAAAGATTGCTGGCATAATTCTTTATGACTGCTCTCCCATCAGAGAGCAGTGCTCGACCCAATCCCAGTTGTTATCTTCAAAAATCTGTGCACATGAGTCTTTATTTTTCTAATCTCCCATCACCCCTCGAAGAAACCTGATAGTTTGCCTGCACTGGTTGGGGCAGTGATCAAGGTAATACATAGGAATTTTTTCAGGTGGTATTAAAAGAATCAGGAGAGAGTTGCAATACAGAGATTCAGAAAGAAAGATAATTTTTTTAAAATGGACCATGTATTTGTGAGAATGCAGGGCACTGGTGATCTGGATGAGCATGATATTGATGAAGTTTTCAGGGCAGAAACGTGAATTCTCTTGGACTGATAAGTAGGTAGAGAGGGAAGAAGTAAAGAAGGTGCTGAGGATAATTCACTCCTTGAGGTGCTTATCTCAGAGAGATATAGGAGAATATTTGAAGAACTGTTTCTAAGAATCCCAATTATTGATGCTATGGTAAAAGACACTTTCAGATTATATGTTGCTAAGATAAGAAGATACATATTATTTTTATTACCTTTTTAGTGCATTGTAGTTATACATAATAGGAGTTCATTCTAACATATTCATAAATGTATACACCATATATTTCTCCATTTAATCTCCATTACTACCCCCTTTTCTCTCCTCCTCCCTCTCTCAATACCCTTCCTCTACTTGCCCTCTTTTTTTATTTTTAATTGGTACATTATAGTTGTATATACAATTGGAATGCACTGTGATGTATTCAATATGGAGTTTCCTCAGAAAACTAGGCATAGAACCACCATATGACTCAACTGTAACACTTCTTGGTACTTATCCAAAAGAACTAAAAGTAGCATAATGCTACATATATACTTATGTTTATAGCAGCATAATCCACAATGTCCATCAATATAAGAATGGATAAAGAAGATGGTACTATATACACAATGGTATTCTACCCAACCATAAAGAAAAATGGAATTATGCCATTTTTCTGGTAAAAGGATGGAACTGGAGAACATCATGCTAAATGAAATAAACCAGACTCAAAAAAAAGTCAAAGGTCAAATTTTTTTTCCTATATATGGAAGCTAAAGAGAAAAAAGAATAAAAGAAGGTGATATTGCGAAAATAAAAGGGAGATCAGTAGAATAATCACAGAGGACCAAAAGGGAGGGTGAAGGGGAAAGAACTGGGGAATGAAGTTGACCAAAGTTTGCTATGTGCATCAATGACACATTTGATCTTTCTATATTGATCTTATTGATCCTGCAATCTGACTAGAACTTGTTTGTTCAAATATCTTTTTAGTAGATCCTGTGAAATTACAGATGATTATGTCTCCACAAAAAAAAAATAATAATTTTACTTCTTTCCAACCTAGATGCCTTTCATTTGGTTTTCATTGTTTCATCACACAAGTCAGAATCTCCTGGTGACAGGAGACACTCTGCTTTGTTCTTTATCCTGGAAGAAAGCATTCTGTCTTCCACCATCAAAACTGATTTTAGCTATAAGCTTTTGGAGATGCCTGTTAGGAAGATAAGATTATTTACTCCACTTCCAGGTTTGATAAGAGTTTTTATCTGGAAGGTTTTATGAATTTTTGTTTTGGGGGGTGTACTGGGGATGGAACTCAGGGGTACTAAATCACTGAGCTCACTCCCGGCACTTTTCTGTATTTTATTTAGAGACAGGATCTCACTAAGTTGCTTAGCACCTCATTTTTGCAGAGGCTAGCTTTGAACTCGTGATCTTCCTGCCTTAGCCTTGGGAGCTCCTGGGATTACAGGCATAAGCCATAGAGCCCAGCATGAATTTTAACAAATGCTTTTTCTCGATCCATGGAGATGATCATGGGTTGTTTTTAGTCTCTTGAAATAGTGAATTATGTTAATTAGTTTTTAAATGTTCAACTAATCTTGTATTCCCAGGATTATCCTCATTTGGTCATAATGCAGTTTTCTTTTAATAAATTGTTTGATTTACTAAAATTTTGTCAATAATTCCTTCATGAATATTTATGAAAGTTATGAGTACTTAGGTTTCTTTCCTTGTGATGTAGTGCTCTAGTTTTGGAATCAGGAAAATGCTGGTTTCATAGGATGAGTTGCTAAGTAGTCTTTTCAGATTTATTAGAAGAGATTGCATAAAATTGGTACTATTACTCTTTAAATGTTTGGTAGAATTCATCAGTGAATCCATCTGGGTCTGCAATTTTCTGTTTCTTTAATAGACAGAGATACTGTGTTTTTATATTTGAGTAAGTTTTGATATCAATGTCTTTCAAATAAACTGTCTCTTTCATGTGCTTCGTCAAATGTAATGGCATAAGACTATTAATAATACCTGCTTGTTTCAATATCTATATACATCATAATGTCTCCTTTTTATTCCTGATAGTAACAATTTCCTGCTGTCTTTTTTTTAACTGATTAATTTGGAGACATGTTTAACAATTATAATAATCCCAAGGAACTGGAATTTGGTTTCATTTATTTTTCTCTATTATTTTTCTCTTTTTATTTTATTGCTTATATCTCTTATCTTCATTATTTCCTTCCTTGAACTTGCTTTAGGCTTGTTGTTATTTCTGTTGTTCTTTTGATTTATTAATATGTGATTTGAAGTTTCTAATTGAAGTCTCTTTTCTAATATAATACTTAGTGCTAAAAATTTCCCTCTCATACAGTTTTAGTTGCATGTCATACATTTTTAATTGTTTCAATTTAATGTTTCAATTTCATGTAACAATGAATGATTTTTAAATTTGACTTTTGATTTTGTCTTTAACCCATAGTTAACTTAGAAATATGTTTTTTAGTTGTCAAATATTTGGAAATTTCCCAGAGATCTTTCTGTTATTGATTTCTAATTAATTCTATTGAAGTCTTTGCATGCTGTGAACCTTTCAAAATTCATTGAAACATTTTATGACACAAAATTTTATTGTGTTCTCTTGAACACTTTGGGGTTTTTTTTGTTCGTTTATTTCTGGATAGAGTATTTTTTAAATGTGAACTAGATTCAGCCAATTAACAGTGTTCTTTAAGTCTTTCCTAATATTTCTAATTTTCTATTTACTTGGCTAATAAAATACCTGAGAAAAGAAATTCAAAATTCCGAATTTGTAAATTTCTCCTTTCAGTTCTTTTGGTGTTGCTTAATGTAGTTGAACTTCATTAGGAGATTAAAAGTTTAGGATTATTACTTTTTTTTTCACTAACTGACCCTTGGTCATTATGAGATAAGCACCTTTCTCTGTGGTGAAGGGAAAGCAAGGAATGAGAGACGAGTAAGTGAGAAATGAAAGACGGAGACTAGGCAGATACACACGAGAGAGTTTATTTGTCAGAGCTGATATATAAAGGCCATCTCTCTATAGCAGAGACAGGCAAAACAGGCTTGGGTTCTAATATTTTTATCAGGGAGACTCAGGAATCAGAGCTGGGCAGATCCTAATGCCAGTGGTTAGGGGTTGGGTTGGTATGAGGGAGTATTGAGCCTGTCTCAGAAACGCCCTTGGGCAGGAAAGTGAAACTTTTTCCTTAAGTTGGTGATTGTCACTTTAGGATGGCCATCCAGAGGCTAAGCAAGGACCTTATACGTGGTAATATATTTTACACTCAATATATTTTATTTAATAATATCATAGCCACCCCAGATTTCTTTTGATTTTCTTTCTTTTGATTGTTAGTATGTTTTCCAATCCTTTTTTAGCTGTATTCATCCTTAGATTTGGAGTGAGTTTCTTATCATTAACATATAGTAGCAGCTTGCCATTTTATCCTGCCCTTTATTTGTGGTATGATCAAGGACTTACACTGAATGATTCTACTGATATTTTTAATTTAGACCTACTTTTTTTTAAATTTGTTTCCTCTTCTATATTACGCAACTGCTTCTTCTTTTCCATGTCTTCTTTTGAATTAAGTCTTTGCGTGATTTGTCTTCATATCTTCTATTGGCTTATTCACTGTTATCACTCTCTTTTTGAAGGTGTTGCTTAAGTTTTATACACACTGCTTTCACCTATTACTGTCTCCCTTCAACTAATGTACCACTTCACATATAGTGTAATGATCCCTCCTGGACTTTGTACCAATCGTGTGATCAATTTTACATCTACTTATAAATAATATCTAAGCTTTACATGAGATCAACAGGTCTGGATTACCCGCTTGCCTGAACTTTGCTTTAACTCAAGTCTTGATGCTGGGTCTTGCCTGATGTTGAGACATGGGCAAAGGACAGGTAGTCAGTGTAGATAATAAACAATTGGGTCAGAAAGATGAGGGCTAATTGTCAAACAAAAGGAAATGGTTTGCTAACACACACACACACACACACACATATATACAACTGGTTGCTAACACTCCTGGGAAACACTCCTTCCAGATGCAATGAGTTGCTAATGTTTGCCCTTTGGGCTGCTTTTTCCTGCCCTTGAGCAATGGGCGGGGAGGAAATCTGAGATTTATAAAAGAGACAAGACCACCCCCTCTCACAGTTACCCAGCTCTGGACCCTGACATCTCTCCAGAGAAGTCTGCTATCTCTGTTCTGTCTCTTGCTTAAATAAAACTTGCTTTCTATGCTTGCTTTGGCATTTCTCAGGTGTTTGATCTTTAACATCAGGGGAAAGGGGACCTGATTCTGATTTCCAGGACTGGTATCCATATCATAGCTAAACTGCAGCCTCAGTGACCTGGACTTGAACAAAGGGGACTTCCTGTGCCCCAACAGGGTCAGACTTGGCATCTTCAGCCCTGTGATCTTCAACCCCACTTACCAGCCACACAAATGCCTAGAATTAGAACCCTGGCTTTCAACTGTACCGATGGCCTAGTGACCCCTCAACTACCTCAGGAGGCGGCCACAGCACTCTAATGGAAACTCAAAGCCCTCTTACCTCAGTCTCACTGAAACTACATCATCTGCCATTGCCTTGCTAAGGGAATGTCACTGGGCATCCAGAGGCCAGGCCATGGCAAGAACAAAGTTCCACTTTATTTTAGCAGACAACAGAGGCCCTCTTTGATTTAGTCATTCATTCTTGGACTAAATCACCTTTTACAGTTAAATTCTTCATCTCCTGGCCCTACCTTCTTGGTTCAATGCTTCCTTCTGTGCCCATTCCTTTACCCTTCCTGGAAACAACCAGAGTCTATGGAATTGAGGGAATCTTTTCCATTCTTTCCCCATACCTCCACCATCTTTTGTGTCCTCTCACCTTAGAAGTGGATTTTAGTTTGGGTGTAACAGTGGTCCCTTCACCTTCTGAATATAGCCTCATTTCCCTAAGGTTTATTTTTTTTCTCTCTCCCTTCTCTCCCCTTCCCCTCCCTAACAAGATTAGGGAGACACTGTTATTTCCCCCCCCCCCTAGTTAATTACCCTTGAATCCATTCACTACAGGAAGGAGATGTCTGCTGAGGATCTGGGAAGTGAATATCTCCCAAATGAATAAGTGAATCCTAACAACCATCTGGGTGCCCTGGGTCCCCTACCATGTAACCCTTGAAGTTCCTTTAAGCACCCCCCACCTTCCTAATAGGGAGAGTCACAGCCTTTGGGACAGGAGTCCCCTGTCCTGTGTTTCTCCTTTGCTAGCAAAGCAATAAACCTTCTTTTTCCTTTTTCTCAAAACCCTTTCATTATTAAGTTGACATTGATTGATATTGGGGATAGGGACCGAGCTTTTGGTTATACAAATAGTTCATTTACACTTTCCTGATTGTAAATTCATTGTTTTCCCCCAAATTATTAAGTTTTTCAAAATCTTTCTCTCTAAAATAAACATTTTTGAAAAACAGGCAAAGCAACCTAGGCTAAAATTCTAAGCAACATGACATCTAAGAGCACACACACTCTGGAACCAAGTGATCAGTGTTTCCCTTCCATTTCTCACATCCTACCTCAGTGTCTCAGCTTCCTCATCTGTAAGATGGGAATGAATAATAGAAATGACTTTAAAAGACAAGTGTATGGGTGCATGGATAAATTAACATGCACACTATTCAGAATGTTAGCCAGAAATATAGTGTGCCCTCAGGAAATACATCAAATTTGTTTTGATTTTCTTTAGTGTTTTCCAGAGATATGCACACCATAATTATGAAAATAACTGATATCCCTTCCTTCTTTCCTTTATGCAATCACTCAACAGTAAGAGATGAATGTCTCTTCTGTCCAAAGCAACATACTAGGTAGGGGTTGAAGATTGAAAAGTGACAAAAAAAAAAAAGGGGCAACCTTGTGGGAAGAAAGAGGAAGCAGGTGTGAAAGAGACCTTTTCATACAATGAGATAAGTGAACAAATGGAAATTTGCAGTTAATTTTATAGGAACACAAACCTCAATTCAGGAAAGATTTCATCATGAAGAAGAGGGAACAGAAATTCATAAAGTGGAATTCCCTGGGCTCTACCTCTCCCAGAAATAAATGGAAATCTACTGTTTTTAATTTCCAGCATGTTGTACTAAGCAAGTCCAAAGGCAGAGGAACACTCAAATACCTGTTAAAAGTTTTAGGCATTTATTCCAAATCAAAGAACCACAGTTGGCCTCCTGAGTTAAATAACTCACTGGCTCTAGTTATTTCCATAGCCTTTGTTCCATAACTACTCAGTTTTTAATGTGTGTGCAAAGCCCAGGAGGGGAGGAGGAGCAGCTGTTTCCCTCAGAAAGTAGCCCTCAAAGAGAAATGCAGATCAAATAACACCAGAGACTGGCAGTTTGCTGCTTCTCCAGGGAAGGCAAGTCTGCAAACAGCTGCCTGGTGGGTGGGGAAGGCTCAGGCTCACCCTGGTGACTGCAGCGCAGCCATTGTTTCCTGGTAACTGGTACCGGATGCCTCTGGCAGGCAGGGCATGTTGAGAGAGATCCCTGAGGAAAGAAAAATTGTGCCTCTCAAATTAGGACAGACTCTTGTATCTGGAAATGAGGACAGGTAGGCAAGATGTGCCTGGGTCTAACAGAAGGTTTTCTGAGAACAGAAGATTCTTCTCCATGTCAACCCCTTTCTGTTACGAAAAATCACAACTTTCTATGGAATTGCATGGGGGAAAATAAAGCAGAGTATCACCTGCAGGAACCAGGTTGAGTGTCACACAGCTAGAGCCAGCCTGTCCAGGCTTTAAACCACTAAGTCTTATGAAAACCCATTCTTCCCTATTCCAGGGAAACACATTGAGACAATCCATAAACAAGAAGTTGTAAATCAGGAAGAAAGAAGTGGAAAGAGTTTGCTCTTTTCCATAAACAAAGGGGACATTGATTTATCTAAGCTTCCACGAAGCAATTTTCATTTCCTTTAAATGCTGGTTTCCTTGCACCATTATAGTAAGAATTGATATCCAAAGCGTGGGTTCACAGCAATACTTCAGGGTTTTATCTAATAGGTAAAATAAGATTTATCTGAGCTGATGATGTAATCACTATCCTTAGTTTTCTACAGAAAGAAAAGGGAAGAAAGCTCAAGTTTTTTGTTTTTTGTTTTTTTTTTTTTTTTACTTTATGGATGAAGAGATCGAGGAACATGAGACAGTAAGCAGGAAATGAAAGATGGAGACCAGGCAGAGATACACACAAGAGTTTATTTGTCACAGCTGACAAATAAAGGCCATCTCTCTATAGGAGAGAGAGGCAAAACAAGTTTGAGTTCTGGGACTTCTATGGGGGCAGCTCAGGAATCAGAGCTGGACGGGTCCTAATGCAGGTGGGTAAGAGTTGGGTTGGTACGAGGGAGTGGTGAGCTTTCTCAGAAACATCCTTGGGCAGGAAAGCAAAACTTTTTCCTTAAAATGGTGGCTATCACTTAAGATGGTCATCCAGATGCTAAGCAAGGACCTTATAATGGACATGGCCAAGATAGCTCTGTATCAGAAGCTTACAAATTCCTCTCTTTTCCTGAGTCCACAGGTAAAATAAAATAGCGATTGGTTTTTTTTTTTTTTTCAAATTTGCACAAGAAACAGATAATTATTGTTTAATCTTATTTTCCTGTTATAAAATTTATTTAAATGTTGGTACCTGATACTACCATCAGTACGCTAATGAGTGTACAATTGTGACTTCTTTTGAGTCAATTCGTGTATTTGCTTAGATTAAGTTCAATCTATTGGTATTTCGTGTTATTCCTCAAAGAGCTCCCTGATGCTCTATCCCCTGATCAAATTATGTCTCCACTTGTTAGAAACCAGAAGAGATTACCGTACTAAGAGACTAATCACATTTTTTAGAGGTAAAAATCTATTTTATGTGCTACCAATTGCTAACACCCAGTTAGCACTTATTCAATGCTGAACTCAGTGATCAAATTTCGAATCAATCCTATAAGGCAGGTGTATTTTTTTAGGTAAGAAACAGAAACTCATGAAATTAAAGCATATGTTTAGGGTCACATTGCTGGGAAGCACCTGACCAAGATTCAGAGCCAAAATGCCCAAGCAGAAATGTCAAATAGACACGATGACAGATGTGATCCCCTATAAGGGATCAGCTTTAATCACTGCTGAATCCCATCACTTAGCATAGCACTAGACATGCAGTGTTTGGTAAATGAATGAATTTTCTTGTTTTGTCAAGGTCTGGAATGAAGTGATTTATATTCCTTAAAGAGCAGGCCTTGATGGAGTCCTAGGAACTATTATTCATGGACAATATTTAAGTTATTCCCAAGTAAGGGAGGGTGCAGAGATGGAAAGCTTCCAAATGCATCTTTACAAATAGAACCTCGATATTGAAACTCGCCAAGGACATGGAAAACTACACATAAATTTTAATTTTAAATTTGGGTTGAAAATTCCAAAATTAATTTAGGTAAATATGTTCCAACAATATTTTTAAAGTCTAGAACACCCGTTGAAATTTAGATTTTTTTAGGAAGGCATCAAGCATCTCGTTCAAAATTTTAAACCTACTAATTTAATCATCACTCTCAATTAGAGTATGGCAAATCCAAATTACAATGATAGTGTGAAAATAAGTTCTAACCCACAAAATTGGTGAAAGTTTGTAAGAACTATAATATAAGGTAGCATTTAAAATCAGAAGGGAAGGAATAAAGGGATTAAATGATAAATTATGTTAGGGTCATTTTGTATCCAGTGGGAATTCCTACATTAGATCCCCAAATCATATGATATTGAAAAGGAAAAAAAAAACTCCCATCTAAAGACATATATAAGTCAAAATAATAAAATAATCAAATTATTACCAAAAAATGTGGAGATCATTATTTTCTTCTTCAGATTGTCCTTTCTACCTCCTCCACAACATCATCTTTCTCCCTTCCTCCTTCCTCCTCTTCCTCTTCCTCTCTCTATTTCTTTCCCTTCTTGCTCTGTTTCTTTCTGTCTCTATCTCATCATTTCTCTCAGTTTTACTTTTGGAATGAAAAGAGACTTCTTAGCCAAAAAACAGGAACATATGACTACAGAACATATTTTAAAATGCTCTGATGAAAAACAGAATGGAAAAAAATATCATTAATACCCACATAGAATCAATATGCTAATAACTCCAAAAAATCACTGAGATGAAAAATAAGTTTTGATGATTTCAGGTTTCATTGAAAATCAATGCAAGTCATGAATTGGCAACCCACTGAAAAACAAACTCAAATAGCCAACCATTATATAAGAAGATATTTCAAATCTACAGCAACAAAATTGCATTTTTACATCTCAAATTAATTGATTAGCTGTTGGAAAGAGCCAGCACTGGTAGTAATGTGGGAACAAGGAAATCCTATATATGATGGAAGTACGTGAGATGCAATCTTTTTGGAGGACGATTTGATACTAAAATACACATATTCATTTCTTACTACCCAATAATCCTACTGGCTGAATGTTTTCTCTGATATGTGGATGCTGATCCATAATGAGGTGTGGGGGAGGCATGGGAGGGAGGAATGGAGGAACTGCAGATAGGGCAAAGAGGAGGGAGGGGAAAGGAGGGGGGATGGGGATAAGAAAGCCTGTGGAATGAGATGGACATCATTATCCTAAGTACATGTATAAAGACACAAATGATGAGACTGTACTTTGTGTACAGAGACATGAAAAATTGTGCTCTATATGTGTAATAAGAATTGTAATGCATTCTGCTGTCATGTGTAACAATTTAGAATAAATAAAGAAATTTTTAAAAAACATACTATTGAAAAACAGTATTTAATGACGATACACGCACATAGTCTCCACTAAACACAGTTGCAAATAAAAAACAAAACACTCAAAAGGACCAAAATGTACATAAATAACAAAATGGAAAACAGAATACTTTCAATTCTTAAAAAAAAATGTGAATGCATTGACCTATAGAGATTTCTAGGATATTGTAAGTGAAAGTTAAAAGTAAGTATCATTAATGGTATAATCCTATTTTTGTAAAAAGAAAATATCTGTGTGCATGTATAAAGGGTGACTTCTATTTTCTATTAGCACATCTTTAGATCTCTCATTATGGCTTTTTCTTTATTCATTTTAACACTTTCTTTTAAATAGAAGATTCTGTTCTTAAAAAAAAAATGTGTTTTGAGCACATCATCTTGATTCCAAATGTTGAATTTACTGCAATGAGTGTACCTAATACTTCAAGAAAACACCAAAATATTGGGCTGGACTGGCTCAGAAGCTCAAGAAAAGACATATTCTAGTGATAGTGTGTCCAAGATCTGCGTCCAATCCAACTTAAGTTCACTTGACCTGTTCTATTGGTTCCCTGCCCAAGGAACCAGAGTCTTGGAGCCACACAAACATTCCAAACTAGCCTGGGCTATCAGTATTGAGAGAGAAAGAGGACATTCCAGAAACATCAGAACCAGAGCTTGTGCTTTAGATACCAACAAAGTTAGGCTATCAATGGGGTGTGCTAAAATTAACTTGCTTAGTTTATCTGTCCTTCCAAACTCAAATGAGTCAGGAAATAGAGTCATCCAGTCATTGACTCTTCAGTCATTTGGCAAATGGTCATTATGCACTGAAAGCAAGTTGAGCTCAGACTGAGGAAATAAGTGCATTGTCTCCCTGCTCAAATGGATTTGATCTGGATAACATACAGACAGCAAAACAGGCATCTATGAGACAGTGGTTAGGTGTTTTGATGAGTGTACCACCTGAGCAGTGTGGGCCAACATAGAAGTTGTTATATTGTTATATATTGGGGGTGTTAGCAAAAAGCAAGGAGGCACAGAGTGGAAGTTCTTTTTACTCTAAAACGTAAAGAATCAGTCAAATTTGACCTCTTAAAAATGGACTTAAAATCAGCATACCACAGTGATGCAGCCATATCAATGTTTATAGCAGCTCAACTCCCAATAGCTAAACTATGGAACCAACCTAGGTGTCCTTCAATAGATGAATGAATAAAGAAAATGTGGCATATATATTCAATGGAATATTACTCAGCTTTAAAGAAGAATGAAATTATGGCATTTGCTGGTAAATAGATGGAGTTGGAGAATATCGTGCTAAGCAAAATAAGCCAATCCCCCAAAACCAAAGGCCAAAGGTTTTCTTTAATATGTAGATGCTAATTCACAGGGTGGGAGCACTAGGGAAGATTGAATTACCTTATGTTAGGTACAGGGGAGTGAAGGGAGAGCATGGGAGAGCATATATGGATAGGAAGGATAGTACAAAAAAATAGACATTATTAATATATATATATATATATATATATATATATATATATATATAACCGCATGACCAATGTGATTCTACAACATGTACGATCAGAGAAATGAGAAATTATAGCCCATTTATGTATAATATATCAAAGTGCATAAATGCATTCTACTATCATAACTGATTAAAACAAATTTAAAAAAATGAGAAATGGAGAGCACTTCAGACTGAAAAAGTGGTGTTTGAAAACGTCCTTTGGTGAAAGAAAGCTCAAAGCATTTGGCTAACTGCAGAAGATTCTGTGCCTAGGGCCCTGAGAGCAAAAAAGGAAGTAACAGTACATGAGATTAGACAGGTAAGTGGAGAGCCAGATATGAGTTGATCTCAGATACTTCCCATGCACAATTTTTCAGTCATAATCCACAGCGATGTGAGTATGAATTTTACATTTTTTCTGTGTTAACATGAGTGTAGGTTAGCTGATCATTTCAAAATTTAATGTGCAGCATGATTTTACATTTTCCTTCAGTTTTTCACTGAAATGTTTATAACATTCCCTGACTCCATTCATTGATCTTCAATGTTGCTTTACATGGAAAAGTGAGCAAGTTATGCCATAAAAGTGGATTTGCAGAAGGCAGATCACCAGTCAGCACAAATCCTGTCAAGAGTTAATTTACCCAATCTATTGTGGGTTTACTTGATATTACTTTATTTTATAAATACACAGATATAGGTATATAAATAATATGCATGCAAATTCATAGACATATTCAGATACCCACATACAAATGTACACTTAGGGTCAGTCCTATGCACGTTTCTTTAAAGCACTGAAGTTTATATCATCCAGTTTCCATAATTATTTCCAGTAAGCACAAATAGGCAGACAAATATTTTTATTGCAGGTGGCACAAGTCATTTCTCAGATTGTATTTGCTTTTTCTTTACATGATAACATTTCTTGCTCAGGGAGGTCCCAGTGTTTAGAAAATAGGTGTTCCAGAAGGCCATTCCAGAAATGAAATATGAGGCGCCAAGTAACAGGCAATGAAGAAGTTGAAACTGGCAATTAAGAAACTAAGCATTTGTGTTCTGGAACCTTAATGAGTTTAAACCTGTGGTCTCAGAGACCTGCTGTGGCCTAATGGAAATAACAACCCAACCTTTCTTGGTGAGGAATGAGAAAAACTGAGCCCCACCAACTATAATTCAACTCTGAAGAGCACACAGAGCTTCCATATATCATATATAATTTATGGGGGAAAATGCAATATTTCTGATGGAGTCAGACTTTATTATTCAAAGATGTTTTCAAGGCACATGGATACAAATTGTGTGATGGCAAACTGTGGGGTGGAGGATCCACCATAGTTAGAGCCGAGCAGGGACATATGATGCAGAAGCGGAGTCACCATTCCGTCCACAAGAATGAAAGAATCGAAACTGAGCAAATACCTGAGTGTTAGGGTCTGTAAACAAGTCGGGATGGCGCCTGGCATTTTGCCAGAGGGAGTGGTTTGTGAAGTAACGCCCGCGAGCCATTAAGTGTGGAGATTCCTTATTGGTTGACTGCTGTATCTAGTTTATGTTAATTAAGATAAGCTGTGTGGAATGTATATATACCCCTCCTGTCCTATAATAAACGGCTCCCACTCCTGCTGTATCAATCTACACAAGTTGCTTGCCCCCCCCCATTAGTCTGCCCAGCCAGCCGGGCTGTGGCACCTGAGCATAGTCAGTGGCCCAAATTCCTTCTCCATGTGGCAATGTGATTTATGCAAATCATGTTCTTACCATTTAAAAGCAATGTTGTTAATTTCATGTATTCTAGATTGTAGTTTTCTTTTTTATTTAATTTACACATTCAGTTTTTATATAGCCTAAAGCCATAATCTTAAGGCATTTAATAGAGCATTATTAGTTATACTAGTTATACTTGCTTATACTTACACAGCACTATAATTAAATCATCTTTGTTTTCCTTGAAAGAGGTCTCTGTACTCCACGGGCTTACAAACATTTTTTCCTCTAGAGAATAAAAGTTATTATTGCTATTTTAACCAAATTTTGAGCTTCCCAAAGATACAGTGTTATCTTTGCCTTGCAGTACCCCGGGTCAAAAGTTGGGTACATGCTTGTTAAACTACCAAGGAACTAATAAGACACACTGTTAAAATGTTAGTTTCTGTTCTTTTTCATTTGAATAATTCTTCCTGAAACTGGAAAAAATAATTGTTTTTCCATCATATTCCACCAGCAGAGACTTTATGTTGTCCCAGCAAATGTGAAGGTGATATAAAATCAAGAATAAAATAAAGTATTACATAGCCAGTTAAATGTGTCCTCAACAGAAAATTTACTTACTAAAAGGTCTAATTATCACATGTGTTATTTCTTGGGAGTAAAAGTCTGAAAGCGAAAAAAAAAACAAAACATATACTCTCGTATTTCTCTGGTTATTCTGGAAAATACTTGAACTTGTGTCCCACTTGGTTTTACTATAATGACCCCAGCTCCCAAAGGAGTGCTATATTTTGAAGTAGCAAAACTTGGATTCCAAAGTCAGTCACAAAACAAAATGTCCACATGGAGAACTGAAATCCATCAATTAAGTACAGGCAGAGCATGAAAATAACTCTTACGTATCAGATGTCATGCTGTAATGGAATATGCTGAAAAATGTTCTTCCAGGAAGCAGAAGAAAAGTATCAGTGACTGATAACCTTAAGGAAGTTCATATACATACAATATAAGTAAAATTTTAAATCACAGATATTAGTTTCATTCATCAAGCTTTATTTGGGGGAATTTTGAAACGACTCCTACAAAAAGTCACCCTCATTATACACTGAAACTTCAATCAGTGCTTTCAAAATATGTCTTAATGAAATCATGTAAACCTGCTGATGTGAAAAAATGTGATTCTATTACCTTTATCAGTTCAGGTCATAGTATGAAACACATTTTAAAAGTCAGGAGAATTTTAATAACTGAATTAGGTATACAGTTGTGGCAGCATGAATGCAGGACAAATGCAGCACCCGGAGATTTACCTTGTAGGAGGGTGGGTACCTTGCTTCTTCCCTAGGACCAAGAGAGTGGTTAACGGACTTGGTGAGGGGGTTGGGGGGTGGGAGAAGAGTGGAGAGGGCTGCCTCATAGGACCCACTTCAAGGGATGCTCCTAGTAGACAGAGAGGGAGTTAGGAAAATAATATTCTGTCCTCTACTTCTTCCCTCGGGTCTCAATCTGGGTTCCAATCAGAGGCAAGAATGTAGTTTGACAAAGTGTGAACAGTTCAGCCCTGAGGGGTGTGAATGGAGAATGGAGAAGGTGGAGCCCATGGAAGATTCCCAGCATGTTTGATTCACTGTTCTGCAACTCCTGTTTCTCACCTTGACAGTCTATCTACATTTTGCTCTATTGGCTGATCAGCAGTCACCTCATTTCTTTGTTCATTGTTATATAAAACTCCATGGTGTGGAATTTTCCATCAGCCACTGAATGGTGATCTCCGTCCGGGCTGTTGCTAGTTTTTCACTAGTACCGGGCTGTTGCTAGTTTTTCACTAGTACCAACAGTGTTGCTGGGCTGATCTCCTACATCCATGTTTTTATGGTTTGGTTGTGAGGTACCTCCAAAAGTTCCTGTGTGAGAAAATGCATGAAGGGTAAGAGGAGAAATGATTGGATTATAGGAGTATTAAACCAATTAGTGAAGTAATCCCCTGATAGGGATTAATTGAATGGAAACTAGAGGCAGGTAGGGTGTGGCTGGAGGAGGTGAGCACTGGGGGTGTGGCTTTGGGGTATATATTTGTATCTGGCAAGTGGAGTCTCTGTGTTTCCTGATGATATTATAAGCTGCTTCCTTCCACCACAGTCTGCCACCATGATGTTCTGCCTCACCTTTAGCCCTTAGGAAGGAGCCAGCTACCTATGGATTGAGACTTCTGAAACTATGAGCCCCTAAATAAACGTTTCCTCCTCTACAATTGTCCTGGTCAGGTCTTTTAGTCACAGTGGTAAAAAAAAAAAACTGAGTAAAATACATGTCATGACACTGGTGTATGAAATCCATGGGACACTTTTCTAAGCAAGAGTTTGCTGAGCCAAAGCAAGTACAGTTTTCAAAGAAACTAAAATGCCCCCTGCCACCCCCCCAACACACACACTTTTTTCAAAGACTGAAACTCCCAGAAAGCTGTTGTGCACAAAAGAGTACCAGGAAAAAATGTTGACAGCAAATTGTTATATCCTGTTGGATATAAAATTCAGATAAACACTGGCAGTCAGAGCCAGAGGCAGGAAAAGACACACCCCTACCCCAGGCAAGGCATCCTGAGGACTAGATCTACAGGGTTCTTCTGTTCTGAGGACCATTAGCCTTCTTTGTATGGAAGGTTCATTTGTTGAGATCTCACATGTGTACAAAAGCCTTAATGACTGGACCTGGTATTGTAATTGGGAAACCCCTTTTAGTCTGTGAACTAAAAGCATTTATCTATTTTATTCTGTTTCCCATCGTGCCAACAGGAAGTTAGTCATTCTAATCCTTAAACTTTTATTTGTAATTCCCCTCTGAATGTTCCATTGGACAAGTCATGTTATCTCAGACAGTATTGAGAATGAAGAGAAAATATTATTCAAATTTTTTCTCTTGTCACCTTTAGTAAATAATTTCCACAGTTTTGTTTTCCCTCTGTATATCTAAGGAACGCATTCTCTTGTGCTGCAGAAGCCTCACGTTAACTGTGTATTTCTGGGTTCTCAGGTGGATTGGGGAGAGCCCTAGCCAGGATGTCAACACTGCCTGTGGTTCCTGTCACCATCTTTCCTGCTGTTGTGAGAATCAATCTCACAAGGAGCCAAGGACAAGTCATACACAGCTCCTGACAAATGGTCAACATTAGGTTGACCCTTAGGGCAGCTCTACTGGACCAAAGCTTCAGAACTAGAAAATTGACTTATTTTGAGATACTTTTAAAATCCGCGTTGAAGGAAGATATGAAATCCCCTTACCATCCTGGTCAACCCAGCTTCTGCTGACTTCCTCTGTCCTGGAATAGTCCTTTCCCTTTCGCCTTCTTTTGCTCAGCTTTCCTGAGAGTTGTAGTCTCGGGAATGCATGCTATACACAGTGGAAGAGCCCTTGCCTACAATGTGAGACCCAGAGTTCAGTCCCCTGCACCACAAGGAAGAAACAGGAAAAAAAAAAAAAAGAGTGGTACTGCTGGGCCAGGGGAGAGTGTGAGGCAGGACCAAATGCAGGGGATACTCGGGATGCTTACTTCCCAGGGCACAGGGAGGATAATCCCTCAGGATATCTGCTCAGCGGCATCAACCCCGAGTTTATAATGTGAAGCTATATCACAGGGTAAGGAAAAATCCCTTACTCGTTTTCTCTTTCCTTGACATATTACTCCTTAAAAAAATGTTTAAAAATGAGTGAACTTTCTTCATTCCTCAATTCCTTTAGGAAGCAGTTTCAAGAAAGCAATTTATTGCTGCAGAAGGATCCTTTATTACCAACATCACTGCAAAATTTCATGTGCCTGTGTATGTGTGTGTGTTCCTGGCTATTTCAATGGGAAGATCATTAGGAAGTGGAATCTACTCTCACTTGCAGGCCAGGCATTCAGAGCTTTAGGGATTTTGTGCTGTTTTTTTTTATCGGTCATCCCACTGGGGCTGATAAGTATGAACTGGATAAAGAGAGGAAGTAGAATTATTTTTGGTGCCTCTATGCTAAAGAAACAAACCTCTCCCATGGCCTTTCTGCTGGCTCACAAAATTTTCTCCTACATTTCTGGCATGGAATTCCATTTCTCTAAATGCTGCAGATGGAAGGTTTCCCACTACAGGCCAACCGCGACTCTTTGGCATGACCCATCTCCCTTGCATAGTCCAGAGAGGGTGCTGCTCCAGACATGGGTAAGAGTGCACCCATCAGAAAGGGCACATGTGTCCTGTCACCAGCATCCACGCATCTGAGCAAGAGCAGACCACGCTCTCTTTCCTGCCATCACCTCTCCCCAGCAATTCAGAGCAAGGCTGAACGTTAAACAGAAAGTAGCACCGGAATGGAACAGCATCATTTCCAACAGCAAGATGAAAGCAGCACTTCAAATAAATCATTTGCTGAAACGTATTTTATTTATCATAAGAATAAAACAAAGGCAAAGCATTAAAAGAAAATTCCAAATAAAGACACCCTGACATTTTTAACATTTTCTTGTTCACTTCTGGTCTTTCTAAAGGTGTTGACGCAGTTTTTAAAGTGCTATTAAGTGTAGCCTGATTCTTTCCTATTCTGCTTTATTTATTTAAATGCTACAGTATTAGGCATTTTTTCACAAAGCTATATTATCTTCTTAAGTATTAATCTAAATGTCAGCACAATAATTTATCAAGAGCCCATTTCATGGGTAAACCTCCCATTTGCCCTTGTTTGGAGATACTCAATTTTGTTTTATTTTAATGCATTGTACATAGTGCCACAAATGATATATGCTTGATGTGGTTGTTTAAGTAATATTTTTGCACTTAATTTTTTTTTTTGCATTTCAGAGAATTAAATTTTGTGGTCAAAGGGCTGAACATTTTTATAAATTTTGTCAAATTGCTTTCTAAGACTGTTTCTACTCTGAAGCATGTGGGGTTGTTTCAGTTAATGTCAAATTATTATTTTTTTAATGAGCGGATTTTTAAAGAGACATATCTTCTCTGTCCTTAGCCAAGCATTTGGTGTTTTACTTGTTTGGAGAAATATTATTATTCATATTTTCCTCTTTTTCAAGTGATTCTGTTATAAAGTTGATCTACACTGGAAATGTGAGGTTGTTGCAAATATTCTGGGCACTGAAAGTATAATTCTGCCTTTATAAGTTCAGCTTCCTTGCACAACATGAAAGGGCTATGCATTCATGCTTAGGGGATGGCTCAGGCACCCTTGAGCTGGGTGCAGGGGATGCCACTCCCTATAAAATGACTGACTCTTGCTAGAGTTGTACAACTCCACTCTGGCCTTCTTATCTTGATCAGTCCTTTAACTTCACAAACATAGAAGGCAAACTCTGGGAAGTAGGTTGATTTGGAAAATCAAAGAAAGCTATTCTCAAACAACAGACGCAATAATAGGTGGTGAACATTACTAAGAGGAGAATCATTTGTAAGGTCTTTTAAATGACCAAGAGCCTTCTCCTAGTAAGCACTGCACTTCATCCTTACAATCCAGATCTGCATTGCTTGGATAAATGCATGTTTCCTCCCTCACCTTGTTTCCCCCACATGCTCTAGCTGCTGTGGTCTATTCTTGGTTTCTAGAATGTTCCACACTTGTTCTGGTCTGAGGGTCTTGGCACGTGCTATCTCCTGTTTAGAATTCTTCCTACTCCTCACCTCTCTTCTCACCATGCAGAATTTGGCTCAAATGCCACCCCCCAACCCACCCCCGTCAGCAGCCTTTTTTCCCCCTGTCCTGGCTGAAGTAACTCACGTCGTTTAGACATTCTCCATCTTTTCGCAGGTTTTGAATGCCTATGTACAACTTACACCTCCTCAAATTGTCTATCCATAAAGTCTTTACTTTCTTATCATCTGTCTCCTCTGGTTCAAATATAAGCTCTAGAGAACAAGGACTTTGCTAACTGCAGAATTCCCAGAGCCTAGAACAGCACCCAGCACACATCATTCAACACATATCCATTGTTGTCAGAGTCCAATGATAATTCTTTTATTGCACCCAAATAAAAAAGTTACAATTTTTTTTTCAAACTCACTGAGTAAAATTTTAATGAATCATCAACAAATTATATGTGGCCCTTCTTATCATCAGAATGTAACACTGGCCAAACTTAGTCCTTAGAGCAAAGCATTCTTGAGTTCTGCTTCAGGATTCTCCAACTCCATACCACGGATTGAGGATACTGGCAGAAATGTTGATATTTGCAATGACCTCAACTGAAGGGGAAATGAGTTTTTGTCTGATTCTTTCTTTTCTCAGTTCTGTAAGGCTTTTAAATAGAAATACCTTCCCATAATTGTTGAGCGAGGAACCATGGAATTCATGGGTTTCTTTTTGGAGAATTTATTTCGAGATTAATCAAAGCTCCACTCCATTTGATTTTGCTGATGCCTTCCCATCTCCTTTGCTATTACAACAGCCTACGAAAATAAACTTGCACATAAATTATGCATCAGGTCTTTAAATATCCTGTTCTTTTTCTTTTCCTGCCCCACCCCATCCAAAGAAGACAATTATAATACACTTAGGTAATATCTGTTGCTTCTACTGTTGAACTTTTTTTTAAAATTTGTTTGCTGAAAGAAATAGAAGATTTTGGTTCCTCTGACATTAGTTATAAGTAGTAAAGTGTAATTTTCAGAATCCATATTTTCAAGGTTTTTTGCTTCATTTTTAATATAAGAAATAATAATCTTGTTTCTAGAGGCAGATTATTTTCCTTTTATCTAAAATTATTCCAACATTAGAATCTGCTGATTTTAATGGCTATTGATCTTAGAGTGGGAGCATTTCTCTTTATTTTTCTTTCCCAATATTTACTTGCTACATTGCTTTCTTCTCTGGAAATACCAGAAAAATGTACAAACAGAACTAACCTTTATAGAGCATGTAGAATGTATTCCATGTTAGACACGCATTAACTTCCATGCTAACAGGGACTTAGTAAGGATAGATTTTTACCACCTGTTTACAAATAATGAGTCAAAGTCATCTAGTAAGCTCAAGTCAGTTCCATTAGACTCTAGGACCTACATCTTCCTCTCCACCTTACTATATTACTTTACAAAAACATGGAGTGATTATATCCCTAAAATATAACCTCCATACAGAGCATGAGTGATCTTCAGAAATAAGCTTTAGTACCTCTTTTACTTTCTTATTCTGTCCCCCACCCCATTTCCTGCCTCTAATCTCTGTACACTCATTTAGCTGGTTTCCAATCAGCAGAAATAACAGTTTCACCTACTGATAAGAAAGACACACACCACTGATACATCAGTGTTCTTGGTTGTAGACTGGCCCTTGAATTCCATCGCTAGGCTTGTCATCCAGAGAATGACAGAATGATAATGGATTCCAAAGAATGGAAGATATTTTCTTGAGGTCCCAATCTGGAATAACCATCTTGCCTATGATAGTCCATTTGGGACTTTTCATAATGCTAGAATGAAGCCAGCCAAGACCTTTTCCCCACTTTCCAACATGGAAAACTAGAATCTTTGTGTTTCAGTGCTTAAAAGAGATAACAGGCAAAGAACAGCATGCCCTTTCCCCTATATTTTGGTAAAAGAAGGGGATGCATTTTCCTTTAAACGTTAGAAAACACAATACACAAAGGAACTTGAAATAACCAGAAGATTCTAAAGAATGGGGTTATCATGAGATTCATCTGCAGTTACTGTGATTTTTTTTCCTCTCAAACCTATAGTCATTATCTCCATAATATATTTTCATCCAAGATTTTACATTCTATTTTTAGTAAACTGATCAAATGTATATTTTAAACACTTATTTGTATTCTAAGCAAAAATATTAGCAGTTTTTAGCAGCACCGGTGCTATCTTAGAAAAGTATTCTTTTTTCACCTGAAAGAATTTTCTCCATTGAATGCACAATACCTTCACCAAACAGCATCATTGTTGTATTTTCTTTTTATTAAAGTCATTTTCGGACACAATTCCAGAGTTTCTAGTATTCTGAAAGAATTTCATTTTATTATGTAATTCCACTGATTCAAAATTCATGATTAATTATCACCTTCTGCATCGATGCTAGAAAATAAGATTTAGTAGTGTACTATAGTGTAGATGCATGAAATAAGATTTCAGAGGAAATGCTCCAAGTTCTTAGAAGATTTTAAGTAACCTTAAACATTTTAGGAGATTTGCTTATCTAATGCCAATCATCATTTTCTATTTCATGCTTTTTTATTTTTTCCTAATACTCAGACACATAAAACTAGCCTAAGATAACTGATGTTTGGTGTGAATCTTTCCCCAAAACAATACACACACACGCACGAACACGGAATGAATTACATTTAAAAAATTCAAAGTAGGAAACTAGGCTCCAAATTAAGAAAAGACATTTCGCTAGTGCCAGAAATTGAGAGAGAACTCCTTTCAGTTATGGAGTGAAATTAAAATTCTATGTTCTGTCACAGTCACCAAATGAAGTTTAATCCCTGAGAGGCTGCATATTTATTTGTTAAATCCTCATGGAGGGGCTGGATATAGGCATAGTTAGTAGAAGGCTTGCCTCTCATGCACAAGGCCCTAAGTTCAATCCCCAGAACCACACACACACACACACACACACACACACACACACACATACACACAAAAAAAAAATTAAAAAAAGAAGAAAAAGAAATCCTCCAGGAGGCAGTAAGGATTTGGTAGTGAAGACCACTGATTACCTGAGCTCCCTACCCAAGTCTAAGAGCAGTAACACTATGTGTCCAGTAAAGGCTGATGCCATCAGCCCAAGAATAGGACCCAAGGATGGGTGGGGGTCCTGGGATATGGGTAAAAATAAAGCTAGCAGCAAGAAATCGAAGCCTCTGGACAGTAGCCTAGGGTGGTGAGGACCCCAAATTCCCAAACCTCTGTGACACAAAAATACAAAGAAAATATAATAACTTGTCTAGAACACATAAGCCACAAAGATTAGAGTAGAACCCACCCAGAAATTCCTTATACAGATATCTTACTGAGCTGTAAACCATATAAGACCTGTTCAAAAGAAGATTCCTATAGAAAGTGAGCTCACAGACAAAAAATTTAAAGTGCATGGTAGTCATCATCAGATACACAAAACAACACAGCAGGCATCAGATTTAAGGATTAGAAAAATCACACAATTTGAAAAGACTCTAATAAATTCAATAGGTTGCAGCAAGTGAGGTGGAGGAGCAGGTGCTATAAACACTGGAAAGAATAGGCTGAATAATTATGTACAGACGCTGTGTTTGTCCACATAGACAAAGTACAGGAACCAATGTGTGAGTTTCCGTGTATGAGATGATTTATAAGAATTAATAGCATTTCTACCCACCAACAATAAGGAGAGGGGACTTTTTTAAGGCCTGCATTCACAAAGAGAACAAGATGTACAAAATACTTGGGGAAAAAATCCAAGATAAGCATGACCTTTATGGAGAAATTGTCAAGTATTATGGGAGATAAAGAATAAATGAAAAGATGGATGAATAAATGGAGGCTATACCGTGTTCCTAAGTGAAATGATTCAATAATGTAAAGATACAAATTATCCCCAAATTTATTTTTATCTTTAATATCATTGATTCTAAAGGTCATAAGACATAAATGTCCAGAAATAGCAATTCAGTACTAAAGTATGTAACAAAAGGCAGAAATACCATGTTAATCAGCTTCTCTTTACTATTGCAAATTGGTATCTGAAGGAATCAATCTAACAAGAGGTGAAAAACCTCTACAATAAAAACTACAGAAAATAAAGAAAGAAATTGAAGAAAACTTCAGAAGATGTAAAGATATCCCATGCTCCTGGATAGGCAGAATTAATATTGCCAAAATGGCGATAATACCAAAAGCATTATACAGATTTAATGCAATTCCTATTAAAATTCCAATGACATTCTTCATAGAAATATAAAAAGCAATCATGAAATTTATTTGGAAAAATAAAAGACCCAGAATAGCTAAAGCAATCCTTAGCAAGAAAAGTGAAGCAGGAGGCATCACAATTCCAGACCTTAAACTATACTACAGAGCTATAGTAACAAAAATGGCATGGTATTGGCACCAAAATAGACTTGTAGTCCAATGGTACAGAATAAAGGACACAGAGACAAACCTCCATAAATACAGTTATGTCATACTCGACAAGGTGCCAAAAACATTCACTGGAGAAAAGATAGCCTATTCAACAAATAGCTCTGACAAAACTTGAAATCCATATTTGGCAAAATGAAATTAAGCTTCTGTCTCTCACCTTGCACAAAAAAATCAACTCAAAGTGGATCAAAGACTTAGTCACTAGAACAGAGACCCTGTGCCTAATAGAAGAAAGTCTTCACCACGTCAACTCAGGATTGACAAGCGCAAGAAGTAAAATCAAGAATCAATAAATGGGATGGATTCAAATTAAAAAGCTTCTTCTCAGCAAAGGAAATAATCAATAATGTGAGGAGAGAACCTGCAGATTGGGAGAAAATCTTTACCACATGCACCTCCAATAAAGCATTAATCTGTAGGATATATAAATAACTCAAAAAACTTAGCATCAAAGAAACAAATAACCCAATCAATAAATGGGCTTAAGGAACTGAACAGACACTTCACAGAAGAAGAAATACAACTGATCAACAAATACATGAAAAAGTGTTCAACATCTCTAGCAAATAGAGAAATGCAAATCAAAACTACTCTAAGATTTCATCTCACTCCTGTCAGAATGGCAATCATCCAGAATACAGGCAACAATAAATGTTGGCGAGGATGTGGTGAAAAAGGCACACTCATACATTGTTGGTGGGACTGAAAATTGGTGCAACCACTATGGAAAGCAGTATGGAGATTCCTCAGATAACTGGGAATGGAACCACCATTTGACCCAGCTATCCCACTCTTTGGTTTATACCCAAAGGACTTAAAATCAGCATACTGTAGTGACACAGCCACATCAATGTTTATAGCAGCTCAATTCACAATAGCTAGACTACAGAACCAACCTAGGTGTTCCTTAAAACTTTTTTAGTAGATTTAAAACATCTTACCTGGAAAGCTCCACAGACTAGAGTAAAACTTACAAAACAGGACAAAGAATGGTGAATATTATTGAAGAAAGGGATGAAGACCTGAGTCACCCTCTTCAGAGAAAAGTATAAAGGAAAGAGCTACAATGAGTGGAAATGGAGATGTTGCCTGAATTTTGGAACAAAAATTGAAAAGCCTTCCACATGGTGGCCCCAATTCTTCTGTTGACAAGAAATCATCAAGTTACTCTCCGTTGTATCCCCCTTTAGAGTTTCCTCTCAATAGTGTCTTTTCTATCCAAGTATGGAAAGGAGGCTACTGCAAAATAGAAAGTTGTTCATACATTTGATTTTACTCTATAAGTTTCTACATTTACAGTACTTCCACTGTATTTCCATGTATGAACCATGGATTCCAATTTCTCTGTATGGAGACACCATCATTCCATTTTGGTCCTGTGATTCTTCTTGGGTCCCTGAGGATTTCTGTTATAGTCTATATATATGAGATGTATCTCCAAAGCTCATGTGTGAGATAATACAAGAATTTTCAGAGGTGGAATGATTAGATTATGAGAGGTGTAAAACCTAATTGGTAGGTTGGTCCATGAATATGGATTAGCTGAACTTTAACTGTAGACAGATAGTATATGGCTGGAGGAGATAGATCACTGGATGTGTGCCTTTGAGGTTTATGTTTTGTCTCTGGTTAGTGAAGTGCGTGCTCTCTCTCTCTCTCTCTCTCTCTCTCCTTCCTGATTGCCATGTCATGAGCTGCTTTCCTCCTCCAAGCCCCTCCACTATGATGGAAGGACCTCACCTTGGACCCAGAGCTATGGAGTTGGCCATCTGTGAACTCAGAACTCTGAAAGCATGATCCCCACATAAACTTTTTCTTCTCTACATTGTTCTTGTCAAATCTTTTGGTCACAGCAATAAGAAAAGCTGACTAAAGAACTTCTCTTCTCCTGTTGATCCATTTGAACAGGATCTGCTGCCTTGGAATTTCCTTAGGACACTGATATGGATGTGTAGTATAATTTCTACTATTCACTGCAATTCCTACTGGCACATTTTTAGTCTTGAATGTCCCCTTCATTCCTTTATTTCTTTACCCAAGAACTCACAGATGTAGTGGCTGCCCATCTACCCAACCTCAAAGCATCCTCACATTCAGAATGGCATTCAGTATGTCTTGAGTGTGACCTAGGTATTTCCTTCTTTTGGTGTTGCAATTTTTGACATGCTGTAAAATAAATATTATTTTGTCTTCCTTAGTCGTTCAAGTCCAGTGACTTATTAGCCATTCCTGTATTCTTAGTTGATTACAGAATGCCTGGCTCAATAAATAGTTGGTGACAGCAAGATATCTGGGAATACTCTAACCCTCTACACTGGCTTATACTGAGATGCCTGTTATCAGAGTTCATGATGTCTTCAGATTAAGTTGCTCCATTATTTCTGGTTACACATAGGGTAAGAATCTTGGACAAAATGAGAAGCATCAAATCCTAGTCACCCCTCCCCCCCCAGGTAAACATCACTGATTTTCCCAATGAAGGTCACCCCTTCTCTGAGAACACCATCACCTCATCCAGAGTAAGCAAATCATGCAAATTTGGCAGAAACTTTCCTTGTATTAAAAGTGCATTCACTCCATAGTTTAATTTTTGTGCCTAGTCTACAAATGCTTTGTGTGTGTGTGTGTGTGTGTGTGTGTGTGTGTGTGTGTGCGCGCGCACGCTGGGGATTGAACCCAGGGCCTTGTGCATGCAAGGCAAGCGCTCTACTAACTGAGCTACATCTCCAGCCCCTTACAAATGCACTTTTGACATGTTTGGGTTTGAGGGAGAATTTGAGGGAAGCAAAGAAAATGTTGCAGTTCTAAGATTTATAGGAAGTTCTTCTAAATTCAGTTCAGTGAGTCTCAGCTTTGAACAACTATCATATGATTGAAGTAGATTATTATAAGAGGAAGAGCTCTCCTGACACAGTACTCCCTCTCAGGAACCACATTCCAGGAACCTAGACTTCAATAATTGCATGCTAGAGAGGTGGTCTATCAATGCCTCCCTGCCTTCTCTTTGCTGGCCTCAGTTGCTTTACTTCTTTACCTCTCAATCCAGGGCACCAGCTACATCTAGTTCCTGCCCTGCCAAGATTCTTGAGGCAGAGAAACACAAATTCTGGTTACCCGCTGACAACCAAGAAAGGAGAGGAAACTTCCGTTTAGCTAATTAAGCTAGCATATATGGAAATTGTTTAGCAGAATGCCTGATGCATAGTAAATAGTAATTATGATTATCATTCCTCTACAGTCAAAACTAACAACACATACTTCAAATAACACACAGATCTGTCCCCCCGGTGACCTCACGCTCCAGTGAGAAAGTCAAGAAATGAGTTGGATATGTAGATTCTAAGTCAGAGGCCTGATCCAAGGTACTAAGGTCTTTGTCTAACCTGGTGTGATGAAGTGGACAAATTTCTCTGGAGTCAGGAAGAAACTAAGAGAAGAGGTCAAAAGGTCTGCAGGGAGGGAAGCAGACGACTTGCAGCAATCTGTGAAGCAAGTCTGCTGCATGTTTATATTTCTCAGTCTGGATATTCGGATGTTGTGGCTTCTCCTCCAGGATAGCTCCTGACTGCATCATTTCTTATGCACTTGTAAATCTTCTTTAGTGGCTAAAATGAAATTCTGCTGCCTGTCTAAAAATGAAACAGGACGTTATTTCTCTAGATACTCGTTTCGTGGATCTCAAAATGTGTTTTAGAGTTTTGGGAACTTTCATCATATAGCTAATGGGGACAACGGTTTTAAAAGTGGTTTGTTCTCTTGCACTTTTTAAATGAGGTCAACAAACTAACATACTAGACAAATGCTATCTTTGCAAGCTTTTGTTAACTATGCATCCAAAGATCACCCCGGAGACCCTTACTTTAATGAAATTCAGTAGGGGGTCTAGACACTTTGATTGTCTTTAGAATATTTTGTTGTCCCTTCAGACATGAATTTAGGAAACTTTGGCTAGCACATGACTCCAAAATAAAAAAATATAAAAATATAGATCTATTTTTTTCACCATTTGAGCAATACTTTCACTAAAGCTATGCTCAGTGCACTACTTTTCAAAAATTTATTTTCCAAATTTAGGGAATTCGATTCCCTGTCATAACATGGATAAGAGTTCAAGTCAGCAAGGGCTCAGAAGTATAATTGAAAATGGAAGTTCAATAAATTATGAGCATGCATAGGACACTATGCAGCACCATGCAAAACACGCACACACACACACACACACACACACACACGGTCACAAAAAGTATCAATTTGTAGGAAAACATGCACATTACAATCCTGTTTTTGAATATATGTTATTAGAAATAAGGATGGACTATTAATACTGTTAACATTGTGTCTGAATTATTGAAATATAAGTGATTTTTTCACATTAAAACACTCCATATTGATACTGACTCGAATGTGCAGAAGAACTAGAAAGAGAAGACACAGCAAGGGTGGTGCTGGAATCAGAGCACATCAGGTCCAAGGGGACTCTAGAGATTTCACTCTATTTTCTCATTTCATGGTGAGGGAGCTAAAGCCCTAGGTGCCAAATGTTTTGCTTTGAACCCACTGTTCATTAGTGCAATAATGAGGCTTCTGACTCACCTCCATTCCATTCTTGACTGACTTTCACATGCATCATAGTCTTAATGAGAATGGCCCATATCAGTCCATTCACCTCACACCTTAACCAAAGCTAGACAATTTGAAGAATATAAAATAATTTTTAAATGTGGTCATTACTCACAGATAGAAGGGTGGAAATATTTAGAAACTCCTGGTATAGCCAGGTCTGACTTGGTTGGCACACGAGTCTGGGTTTGGCTAGGATGGTGTCGGTGACTCGATTCTCTCTCCAGCCTCATCCTCTAATAGGATAATACAGCTTTGTTCACTTGGCTCTGAGAACAGCAGGTGACAACTTCGGGACTCTCAAAATGAAGCATGGAACTGGCACACTGCCATTTTCACCACATTCTGGTAGGCAAAGACTATCACACAACCAGCCCTGATTCAAGGGATAAGGAAATAGATCCTGGCTCATGAAGGGAGGAACTATGAAGAATTGTGACCCAGTTTGCAATCTATTACACTTATACCAGGAGAGCAATCAGATTCTGCAAGAGTAATCTAGTGTGATTCTGGCTTCTTCAAGACACTCAGACTAAAGATGAGCCAGAATATAAGGATGTGCAATTAAGCAGCTTACAATAATTGAGTCTCAGAATCGGGCTTTAGACATGAGAACAGCAAGGCCAGAACTGATTCTTTATGACCCAACACAAGAAGCAGCTAATCCAAGTTGTGACAGGTATACACAAACCAAATATATCTAAGTGCCTTCCTCTGAGCCACCATAGAAATATACAAGATAAACAAGTCATCTACCACAGGCCTTATCTTTCTACATAGTGAATTCATTTTTCTACCCTTATCTCCTATTCTATATGTAGGCACTGCAACATGTTAACCACTGCATCTGAAGCACTGAGCGAAGCAGGCATACTGTGGAACATACTTGCTCACTTTAAGACATGTACACTGATATTTATAACTGAGTTTGGTCTTGGTTTTTCTTCTGCTGTGTCATATTTGGCAGACATTTTAAAAATGCATATCTGCATTAAAATAATCTACATATAAAAATAATTTGGAGACTTTTTCTCACTTTTGTACCATGATATTTAAACAATTTAAATATCATTGTAATTATTTCTTCTTTAAGTGCATAGAAAAATTCTCCTCTGAAACTATCCCTTTATAGGGAGGTAATCTCTGATACTTTTCTCTATTTTTCTATCATAATAAACTTGGTCAAATTTTCTCTCTAAACTTAATTTCAGGCATTTGTATTTTCTTAAAGAAATGTTTCTTTCTCTTGGGGTCTCAAATGTATCATAAATATGAGTGAAGTAAGTAATGTCTAATGATTCTTTTTGTTCATTTCTCCTATGTTCATATTTATTTTCTCACCATTATATCTAATTTAGGATATGTGTTCATTTTCTCCCATTTATTTATTTTAAGGTCCATTAACTAATGCTTTATTTTAATATTTTCCCCAAAGAATCGAATTTTATATCAATATATTGGCTTTGCCATGTTTCTATTTTCTAATGTATTTTTTTCTATTAAAAATATTTAATTCTAAAATACAGCATTCATACCAAAAGGTGAAAGAAACATAAAATGCAAATCTGCAACTTTTTGAATTATTAAATAGTTACTTATGCAGCTGTCACTGAATTCAAGAAATAGAACATTTTCAACTCAGAGCTCCATACATGATCCTTTCCAATTTTAACATTTTCCCTCTCCTTTAGAGGTAAACATGATGACTTTTGTGGTAATCACACTTTGCTTTTCTTTTTAATATTAGCACCCATGCAGGCAACCTGAGCACTACAATTTAACTTTGTCTATTTTTTTTTGAATTTTATATAGATGGATTCATGTAGTGTGTATGCTTAGATAATTTTATGTAACTGTTACAACTGAAGACTCTTAAATTTGTTGTTCAATAGTATTTAATGGTATAAATGCACTTTGTTTATTTTTTAATCTTTTAATGAGATTGATAACATTCCAATTTTTGACTATTACAATTTTGTGAAGTGTAAATGGGTGCACACACACACACACACACACACACACACACATTTTTCTCTAAACAGAGGTCTTTAATGGTTGAAAGCATAGATAAGATCCACAGAATCCATGAGTTCAAATGAGAAAAAATTCATGTCTTGAATTTCAAAAACTTCCAACTGAAATGTGGAATTTTGTTCAATTACAAATTTAGAAAAAGAGAAGCACAAAAATTTGTACCTGTATATTTGTCATGGTTGCCTTTTTTTTTCACTGATAGAACTAATAAATGTTTTATATCACTTTACAGCTGTAGGTACGTAGAAATATAATTTGTGATAATCACTATTTTGCAATTATGGTAATAATTACATCCACCATTTGCTGTTATCATTTAATATGTTAATAAAAATGGACAATTTTTACTATAGCAAAACTAAAAACAACAAAATCTTACAACTGCATTCTTTTTTTTTATTAGCTACACATGACATTACAATGATCTTGGCAATTCATACATTTAAATCATTGGGGTTTAATTTCTCATTTTTCTAATTGTACAGATTGCAGAATCACACTGGTCATAGAGTCACCTATATACATACATCAATCATATTGTCTATTCTATCCTGCTGCCCTTCCTATCCCCCCTACTCCTCCCCTCCCCTCCCATCATTTCTCTCTATCCAATCTAATGTGACACACTTTTTTTTTCTTTTTCTCATCACAACATCATATAGGTATTCTGTATAACGATGAAGGTCTCCTTCCATCTTCCATGCAACTCCCCTTCTCCCTCTTTATCCCTCCCACCTCTCTTCCCTATTTAGTGGTAGTCTTCTTCTCATGCTCTTCCTCCCTATCCCATTTTAAGTCACCCCCCTTTATATGAGAGAAGACATTTGGCATTTGTTTTTTAGGGATTGGCTCACTTCACTTAGCATAATCTGCTCTAATGCCATGCATTTCCCTGCAAATGCCATGATCTTGTTATTTTTTAGTGCTGAGTAATATTCCATTGTGTATAAATGCTACATTTTTTTAATCCATTCATCTATTGAAGTGCATCTAGTTTGGTTCCACATTCTAGCTATTGTGAATTGTGCTGCTATAAACATTAATGTGGTTGTGTCCCTGTAGTATGCTCTTTTTAGGTCTTTTGGGTATAGTCTGAGAAGGGGAATAGCTGGGTAAAATGGTGGTTCCATTCCCAGATTTCCAAGGAATCTCCATTCTGCTTTCCAAATTGACTGCACCAATTTGCAGTCCCACCAGCAATGTGTGAGTGTACCTTTTTCCCCACATCCTCTCCAGCACTTATTGTTGTTTGACTTCATAATGGCTGCCATTCTTATTGGAGTGAGATGGTATCTTAAAGTAGTTTTAATTTGCATTTCTCTAATTGCTAGAGATGGTGAGCATTTTTTCATGTATTTGTTGATTGATTATATATCCTCTTCTGAGAAGTGTCTGTTCAAGTCCTTGGCCCATTTGTTGATTGGGTTATTTGGTTTTGTTGTTGTTGTTTAACTTTTTGAGTTCTTTGTATACTCTAGAGATTAGAGTTCTATCTATTCTAATACAATGGTTTCCCTTTGTGAATATTATGCACTTCATTATATACTTACAAGTATTATTAAGTTCTTGTGAGAAATGTTCTTTAGGCTTTGCCGGGGACTATGTGGCACAAAAATGGTTTGGTATTCTAGGGCCTATAATCAGGAGTGAATAAAGTCTGTGGATCCGTCAGAGAGAAATAAAGTGTATCAGTACACTTTCCATAGCTATAACAAAATACCTGAGGCTAGGAATACATAAAGAAAAGAAGTTTACCTAACTCATTTTTGGAAACTGAGACTGGGTAGTCCCATTCAATGGAATTCTGGTGGAAACCTCATGGCAGATGGGTTTATGGTGGGAACACATGCAAGAGGGATCATACAATGAGTCAGAAAGCCAGAGAGCAGGGAGACTAGTCTTGTTCTTTTAGAACAACCCAATTTAATGGGAACTAATTGGGGTCATATGAGAAGTATATTAACCCTTTCTGAGAGCAGTTTCCTCAACAACCTAACCACCTCCTACTAGGCTTCACCTCTGAAGTGTCTCACCACCTCCCAGCATTGCTACACTGAGGCCCATGCTCCAACATGGACACCCACCCCTTGTGAAACTCTCAAACCATATCCAAACCCTAGCACCAGGCTAAGCTTTGGTAACAGCAACTCCCGCATCTCAATGATTTTAAATAGTATGGATTTATTTCTCTTCCATTCTGTACCTCTCTGTGTCTACTTTGGGATAGTTAGGAAGTTCACTCAGTGACGGAAGATGGTGGAGGTTCCATTATCTTCAAATGACTGATGGTTGAGCAGGGAAAATAGAATGACAAATTATGCATTGGACCTTAAAGGCATCAGTGCAAAAATGAATAATGTATTTTCCTTTGGTCACATTTCATTATTCAAAGAAAATTATATTGTCATTCCTAGCTTAAAGTGGGTAGAAATGAGAATTCTATCAAGTGCCCAGAAGGAGGAAAAGTAAAAATATTGGTAAACAGCTCTTCTGACTATTAGACTATGCGCACATTCACATTTATGATATATAGTGCTCCACTTGTTTCCAAAGACGTCTGTCAATTACGTTCACATGGGTACTATATGAAAATTCATCTTGTTCCTTATATTCTCAGAAAAACTTGGTATGATGAAGTTTTTCTCAGAAAAACTTGATATTATGAAGTTTTCCTCCTTATATTTTGGTCATTCAAGTGGTTTTAAGGGCTTTTTGTTGTCGTTCCTGAATGAGTCCCAAAATAGACTTAAAAAAAAAATACGAGTATTGCACATTTAATGTCCTGTTTTTAAAAGATCACTTGCCCATTTTTTAAGTGAGACAGTCTGACTTTCTCTTTATTTTTCACATTTATTTAAGATATTCTACTTTTTTTCATTGTCTTGCCCTCTGTGCCTCATATATCTTATCCTCTGCCCTTTTCTTATTTTTTAAAATTTAAATTCAAATTATTTTTAAAGTGATACATAAAAATATAAAAACTATATATATATATATATATATATATATATATACACACACACACACACACACACACACACACACGGGGTAATGTACTGTTTCGATATATGTGTACATTTTGTAATGTTTAAATCAAGTTAAACATATATTTCTTCAAATATTTATCATTTCTTCATGGTGAAAAATTTCAATATACTATTTTCTAGCTTTTTGAAATGTACAGACCATTGTTGTTATCTGTATTACCTTACCATGCAATACTGCACAAGAACTTCTTGTTCCTATTTAATTGTAGCTTAGCACTCATGGCTCAACCTTTCCCATCTAACTACTCTCCCCAGCCTCTGGTAACCACCATCCTACATTTTTAGATTCCACATATGAGAGAAATCATGGGGCACTTGCTCTTCTGTGCAGCTAGCTTATTTCACTTACCCTAATGATCTCCATTTCCATCCATAAATAATGTATTTTCATTATTGCAAAAGAGAGGATTTCATTCTTTTTATGGATGAGTAGTAGTCCACGCAGTTTATGTAGCCCACGTTTGTATCCATTCATCAGTTGATAGACACTTCACTTGATTTCATTTCTTAGTATTGTGAATAGTTCAGCAATGAACATGGTAATGCAGATGTCTTCAATCCTCTACTGTTGTTTTAGAGAGATGATCACTTCATTAATGTTTCTTGATTCATGGAGATAAGGTTGATGATGATTTCCATCTCCTCCCTGATAATGTAAGTCTGTTTTATTTGCAATTTGTTCCATTCTTCCAATCATCTGTTGCTATTGTTGTTATTGTACTTTTATTTCTCTGATAGACTTTGCTGAAAGACTCTTGGTTCTGCTTTTTTTTTATGTATTGCTCTCACTTAAATTCTCCCTGGAATAGCTAAAAGCAGGCCGTTCATTGAAAAGATCATATAACTGGCTTTCAGGAACTCTTGTGAATCAGAGTTTCATGCAGTGATTGCAAGTTTTTAACCTTAAATTCTTGCCAGGCACCTGTGACCTGCTCACATTGTAAGTTTTTTCTTTTGAATATTGCTTCATAATGGACTATTTCCTGCCTAAATGCTCAATTGTTTCAGCCTCAGTGCCCCTGGAGAGCCAGGGAAGCTCCTGCTGCTGGGTCATGTACCCCGTGAATGTTGTTGCTGACGAGGAATTGTTAGTTTTGAACCTGGCCTTGTGACACAGGCCCAAGGAGGGCTCTCATTTGGCTTGTTCTCAGTACTATCTTTTGGTCTTCCCACTCCACTGTTGTATTGTAATCGCTTTGCCCACTTGTAAATTTTCAGATGTAACTAAGTTTCATTACAGAGTGGGATTGTCTTTGCATTTATTGTTGTCCTAGTTTTTAACACTCTAAAACGGAAACTCAGAAAGCACTAACTTTTCACCATTGTTTTTCAGGCAGAATTCTGTCAAAGGTTAAACATCAAGTGATATGCTCAAGTCTGCATTTTAGTAGTGTCCATGAAGAGTCGCATTAAGAATTCGGACAAAGTAATGACCAGTCAAGAGTCTAGGTCAGTGATCCTGGCAACGGATAAAACAATTTGTAAGGCAGGATGGTGACATGGAGCCACATTTGGACTGAGGGACAATTTAATGAGGGAATTGAGGAATGAAAAAGAAAAAAAATATTCTCATGCTTCTAGAAGAGTAGAGAATTTTTCTTGTATGGTATTTAGATCGGCATGCAGAGCATATCTTCATGTATAATGCCATCTAAAAATGTGTGCATATTTAGAAGACGCCAATGCTAGATAGGACCTGAAAAATGTTAGATAGGACCTGGAATAGTTCAATAAAGATAATACTGTGCTTTACAACCATGATATAATTACTTCTTCCAAAGAGAATGCCTTTGTGAGCTTTTTACATTAAAATTTCTGAAAGTTTGTGAATTTCCCTTCCATCTTTGAATTACCAACCTCTGACATTCTAAGTACTCTGTGACAGGCAAGTCACTCTCATCTCCTGATGGCACCTATATTACATCTAAAACATAAAGCTTTCTTCCATTTCATAAAGACAGACAGATTGATAATTACCTAGATATATCAATGGGACTGGATGGAAAAGCTCTATAAATAAAATGTGATGATAGTAATTATTGAAGTTGGTAGAATTAATTCCAATTCTGACAAAGATGGAACAATAAAGACCAGATACACATTCCTACTTGAAACAGCTAAACTTTAAACATAAGAAAAAAAAAGAAGAAGCTCAACAACCATTTTTAAGACCCTTTTCAGGCCCATGAAATAGTGATCCTTTGAAACATAGGAAACATTCCAACTGAGCCCAACAATTGCCGCAGTTTATGACCTGGGAAAACTTTCCAGTTTACAGTGTATAACCAAGTGAGCCCAGAAGACTTCCTGAGCTGACGAGATGGACCTGATATTCTGAGGACACCAAGGATACGAGTTTTCAGGACAGGGTCACAGAAAGATAGTTGCCCAGAGAGAACTTGGAGACCTTGGGGGAATCCCTGTAGCTCATGCAGCAGAATTCAGTACATGTTTGTGAGGAAACGACCAGAGGTTGGGCAAGAACACCAGAGAGCACCGGAAAAAAGATCCAAGACCCCTCCCCCAGGCCTGAGAATAGTCTGACACCACCTAGATTGGAAAAGCTAATAACTGAATTGACAGAGAACCAGAAGGGATGTGCCTCCGTGGTGGGAAATTTAACTCACAGTAAATGCTGCTCTGGTCCCATCTAACAAATTACAAAAATGCTACATGAAAACATCAAACTGTTCCTATTAAAAATAACTGTGTCCAATACAAAGCTTATAGAAGAGCAAAATTTTCTATTTAAAAAAAAATTTATAGAAAAACAAACTTTTCATCACCCAACCAGGTAAATCTCAGAACGGCATGCATCTATTCCGAGATTCGAAGATTACCGTTCATGCCAAGGAAGAAGAAAATAGGACTCATAACGAGGGGAATAAAAAAGACAAGCAATCACAATGAACTAAAACTGTCAAAGATATTAGAGCAGCAAAGGGCATTCAGTTATTAGGACTGATTCTAAGTGTTCAACAAAGTTCAAAGATACGTAGAAAAAATATTTAAAAGATCCAATTCTAAGTTCTAGACATGAAAAGTAGAACAAGTGAGATGAAAAATACACTAGATGGGTTGAACAGCAGATTAAACATTGTAGAAAAAAAAATGATGAGTGATCCAAGAACTGGCAATAGAAACTATCCAACAGGGAACACAGAGATAAAAACATCCAAGATACTGAAAATAACCTTAGCATGTTCTTCACTTTAAACATTATGTTACATATAGAAGGAAAGAACTAAGAAAGTAAAATATATATATATATATATATATATATATATATATATATATATATACTGATATTTCCAAAGTTGATGAAAACTATAAAATTACAAATCAAAGAAATTCAATAAACTCTTAAGTAGAAGAAACGTGAGCATATCACAGTCTACCAAAGCATGTCAGAATCAAATTAGACGCATCATACAAAGCAGACCAAGACAAGAATGATGTGAAATTTCTGGGGAAGTGGTAGAAAGAATCATTGTTCTCCATAGATTTCCATGCCTGAATCTCCTGAACTTGTAAATACATGACTTTAAAATGACAAAAGGGACCTTACAGACATGATTGAGGTAGAGACCCTGAGATGAGGAGACTACCCTGATTTATCGGGGAAGCCTAATAAAAACACAGAAGTTGTTAAAAGTGGGTGACATTTCCTGACTCTAAATCAGCCATGTGAAACAGGGAGGTTTCTTAGAATCACTGGTTTTGAGGGTGGAGAAAGAAGGGCACAAATAAGGAACATGGTCCTTTCGAGAAGCTGAGAAAACAGCCTTCAGTTTATAATCAAGATAACAGCAAAATTGATCCTACCACCACAAGGAAGGGAGTCTCAGAGAAGCCCAGTTTAACAGGAAACTCTAGGAAAGCCTCTATAATGCAAAGGAACCTACTGATTTTAGGCTGTGAAACCCATACCAGGCTTATGACTGACAGAACCGTGAAATTAAATTATCACTGCTATTTAAGCTCTGAGTTTGCAGTAATATGTATCTTAATTTCTATCTTTAAAGTAATACATGGGGTAAAAAAAAATGCCAGTGTAGAATTCCATATCAATCCAAACGTCAGTGTGCACCTCTGTTTAAGAAATTGACAAACTGACTACAATTTATATAGACATGTAAATGGAAGAGATAAGCAAAGGTGAACAAACTACTTAAAAAAAAAGTTACAAAGTTACAACTGTCAAAATAATTGGCACAGGTATGAAGGTAGACAAATTGATCAGAGACAAAACAAAGTCCAGAAGGAGACTCACATATACACAGACCACTGATATTTGACAAATCTGCAACAGCATCACAATGAAGAAATGTCAATAAATGGTGCTAGAACAATTGCATAGCCACATGCTGAAAAAGTAAAGTTTGACACAAACTTCACACCATGTACAACACAGATGAGAAACCTAGATCTAGAGGAAAACATTGGACAAAAATGTTGTGAAGTTAAAGGAAGCAAAGACATGTAAGATCTGACACCAAATCACAATTCATAAAAAAAAAAAAGTCTGTTGAATTGCCTTTGGCAACATTTAAAACTTTTGTTGTTTTAAATTTACTGTTAGAGGAATGGAAAAATAGCCTACAGATTGGGAACAAAATATTTTCAAAACATACATGTAATAAAAACTTGTATCCAGAGAATATAAAGTACAGTGTAAATTCAATAATGAGAAAACAATCAATAAAATCATTGAGAAAACTATCAGACACCTCACCAAAGATGACTAGCAGATGGCCATAATGTATCATTAGGAGAATGAAAACTAAATCTACAATAATGATGCAACATATTGACTGAGTCTAATTAAAATTACTAAAATACAACAACAAAAACCTTGACAATACCAATTGGTGAAAATATAGGGCAACATATTTCTACCTGAGATTAAGAACAAGACAATACTTAAATCACAACCTCTATTCAAAAATGCCAGCATTGTTACAAGGCAAGAGAAAAAGCATAACACTTACAAAATAAGTCATAAATTATCAATATTCACAGTTTACATAATGAACTACCTTAAACAGCTAAGAGAATGTACAAGCAAACTATCATGATTTCCAGATACAAATCACTATTTAAAATGATTTCCTTAATACATATCAGTCACAAATCTTAAATATTTAAAATTCATACTACTTTCAATAGCCCCAGTACTAAAGCAGTATGAGATTCCTTAGAAAACTAGGAGTGGAACCACCATTGGACTCAGCTATCCCACTCCTCATTTTATACACAAAGAACTGAAAATCAGCTTAATATAGTGATACGGTCACATCAATTTTTATAGCAGCTTAATTCATACTAACTAAACTATGGAACCTATATGCCCTTCAAAAGATGAATGGATAAAGAAATGGTGGTATATGTACACAATGGAATATTACTCAGCTTTAAAGAAGAATGGAATGATGGCATTTGCAGGTAAATGGATGGAGTTGGAGAATATCATGCTAAGCGAAATTACCCAATCCCCCAAAACCAAAGCCCAAATGTTTTCTCTGACATGCAGATGCTGATCTATAATGTGGGGTGCTAGGGAAGAAGGAAGAAACTTTGGATTCTGCAGAGGGGAGAGTGGAGAGGGAGAGGAGGGGCTGTGGGGGGGGGGACGGTGGAATGAGATGGACATTATTACTCCTATGTATGGGTATGATTGCACGAATGGTGTGACTCTATGTACAACCAGAGAAATGAAAAGTCGTGCTCTATTTGTGTAAAAACTAAAATAAAATTAATTAAAAAATAGCCCCATACTAGTTCATCTTTAAAAAGACAGAAATTTTGTTATTTTCAACAACATGTTTGAAATTGGAAAACATTATATTACGTGAAGCAAGCTAGACAAAGAAAGATGTATACTATATATTCTCACTATACATGGAATCTAAACCCTTCTAACTTTATTAGAGAGAACAATAGTATCACAGACCAAGAATCAAGGGAGAAGAGGAAATGATAGTCAGAAGATACAAAGCTTCAGACCAAAGAATGAGATTTTTGTTGTTGTTTTTTAAGTTGAGATGTATTACACAGCATATTGAATATAGCAAATGAAGTATATTTCAAATTACTGCTGGTAATTTTCAAATGTTCTCATAACAAAAAAAATAGTATTTGAGGAAATGGATTTGTTAACTAATTATTTCACATCATCGTCATAAACCCTAACATCACTTCATGTCCTATAAACAGACACAACTGTAATTTGTCAGTTTATAATTTAAAATAAATATTTTAGAAACAGCCCCAAACTATGACATACAAATGAAGATCTCTACATCAAACTACAAACATTATTGAGATAACCTAAAGGTCAACATAAATGAAGTGAAAGTCAAGTTGATGTTTATGGATTGAAAAGCTCAATATCACAAAGGGTTTAAACGTTTCCTAAACTGATTTCAAACCTCAATGCAATACCAAATTAGAAGCATGGGTTTTTGTGCAAGTTGACACTGCCGATAAAATTTCAGTGAAAACACAAAGACTTGAGTCTATCTAACAATATATCAAAGAAGAATTAAGATTTCAAGATATGAAGCTCTGGTCTTTAGGTCAGTATGGTAATAACATGAGGACAGAAAATTTGACAAATAGAACTAAAATTAGAATTTATAAACAGGCATATATATATATATATATATGTATGTATACATATATTATATATATATATAAACACCCAATGTCCCTTAGAAGTGATATTCCCCATGCATTTTACACAAATGTCACTGGATCACTTGAATATCCACAAGAAACAGAACATGCTACTTCTTCCATCAGACCTACGTACATAAAATGTGAACCAAATGACAGACCTGACTGTGAAACCAGATAAAAAAGCTTTAAACAAAAGCAGAGAATATCTTCCTGGCCTTTGAGCATATATTTTTTTAAAATAGCACACCAAAAACACCAACCATAAAAGAAAAATCACAAATTTTATTTTATGGAAAGCATAAACTTCTGTTTAACCAAAATACCCCTATGAAGACACTAAAAGGGTAACCCATACTTGGAGGGTTATGAAAGAGAGAGAGAGAGAGAGAGAGAGAGAGAGAGAAGGCCTTCCAATGTGTGCATACAGTAAATAACTGGGATCCAGAATAAAGAACTCAGTCAGAAAAAGTCAGACAACATAAATGCAAAATAGGCAAAGATAGACATTTCATTTCTCAAAATAAAATATGCAAACGACCAAGAATCATGTAAAACGCGACTGAATTTCATTAGTCATAAAGGAAGTATAAGTCAGAACCACAAAGAAATGTTAACAAAACACACACATCCTAAATAGCTAAAAGGACAAGATGGAGAATAGCAAAAATTTGTAATGATGTAAAACTACTGGAATTCTCAGATACAACATATTAACTGATAAAATCATTTTTTAAAAATTTGTCATTTTATGCAAATCAAAACTACTCTAAGATTTCATCTCACTCCTGTCAGAATGACAATCATCAACAATACAGGCAACAAGAAATGTTGGCAAGGATGTGGTGAAAAAGGTACACTCATACATTGCTGGTGGGACTGCAAATTGGTGCAACCACTATGGACAGCAGTATGGAGATTCCTCAGAAAATTGGGAATGGAACCACCATTTGACCCAGCTATCCCACTCCTGGGTTTATACTCAAAGGATTTAAAATCAGCATACTATAGTGGCACAGCCACATCAATGTTTATAGCAGCTCAATTCACAATAGCTAGACTATAGAACCAACCTAGGGGTCCCTCAATATAGATGAATGGATAAAGAAAATGTGGTATATATACACAATGGAATATTACTCAGCTTTAAAGAAGAGTAAAATTATGGCATCTGCTGGTAAATGGTTGGAATTGGAGAAAATCATGCTAAGCAAAATAAGCCAATCTCATAAAACCAAAAGCCAAATGTTTTCTCTAATATGTCGATGCTAAGGCACCCAAATATAAGGCAGGGGGCACTAGGGAAGAATAGCATTACCTTAGATTAGGTAGAGGGAAGTGATGGTTGGGGAGGGGAGGGGATGTGGGGATAGGAAAGGTAGTATAATGAAACAGACATTATTACTGTATGTATATATGTGACTGCATGACCAATATGATTCTGCAACATGTACACTCAGAAAAATGAGAAATTATATCCCATGTATGTATGATATATCAAAAGTGCATAAATGCATTCTACTGTCATGTATAACTAACTAAAACAAATTTTTAAAGTTTAAAAAATTGTCATTTTATGTCATTTATAAGTCAGGGGAGTGGTTACCCTTGGGGATTGTGGAGTGTTGTCTGAAAGAGAGCACAACAAAGGTCTTGAATGCTGGAAATACTGTATTTCTTCATCTGGGTGCTGGTTGCATGGGCATGCTCATGTTATTGTAAATGCCCATTTACAATAACTGACATACAGTTTCCCAAACATATGTAAATATTCAACTAATTTTTTTTAAAAGCAGAATTGCAAGTCCTTTTCAACTTTCAGATTGGCTCGATTCCATTGTGACTATGTTAATTTTTCCAAGTACTATAAGGCAACAGATTTAATCTTTCATGCTCTACGGATAAATGGAGCCTTCCTGCAACAAAAAGAAACAATTTCCTCATAATCTCTGTAACTAGATGATCTCTCGCTGGGCAAGCAACACAGAAAATTCTGTAATTTTCATTCCAATTTTTTTTAAAAAAGTCTTGATTTGGCTGCGCAAGCTGGTGCTGCCACACAGCTGTGTTCAATCAAAGAAAATACACCTTATCTGCTCTGTAAACTCAGACAAAGCCAATACAGCTGACTTCCAAGTGTCACAGAGCGTGTGACAGAGCAAGAAATTTAAATCTAAAAATATGAGACGATAAAATGGTTCTGTACATGAAATTCTTTCAAAAACTAATTGAGAACAACAACAACAACAACAAAAATAAATGGTTTTGATTCTGTACACACGCCAAACTGAGGCCATATATATTTTGCATGACATAGCGTGGGTTCAGGCTGTGGTGCTGAGAGAGGTTAACAGGGTTTGATGAGGAGACATTCTTCTGTTTGGCTTATCCTCAAATGCCCTCAGGGCCTTTCCTTGGTAGGCCACCATGGTCCCTTAGGAGAAGTACCATGGTCACATCCTTACCATCTCCAGGGTCTAGTCATATTTACTGTCTGTTCAGCACAGAGAACCCAGGCAAGATACAGAGGACAATGCAAAATCAAAGTTGATGTGGCTAAATGCCTAACCATAGCAATAAATAAGCACCACTGTTCACGCTTGGAGGTTAAGGGCTATAAGAGATCCCACAGATATAGGGAATTCTGACATTGACTTCATTCTGAAAGTTCTGCTACTTCATTTTGAAGCTACAGTATTTTATTTGTGAATTTTGAATTACATGTTGGACAAAATATTATTTATGAGTAGAGCTTTCAACATCTAACTGTTTAGCCCTTTGATACCAACTTATAGAAGATGCTTGTTTCCTGTTCTTTAGCTCATTATGTATTTTTATGGATGTTGTATAAACACTTGGAAAAACACTTTTTGTGTATGGGCAACACAATTTTATGTTGGTATTATGTATGTGCAGTCACCATTTTTAAAAAAAGCTACTTAAACCATATGGCCTTTTTTTGTCTTTGTCACAGACATTTGTGCTAATGTCCATTATTATAATAGTTGTGGGGTTTCTTTTGTTTTTGGTATAATAATTGTAATATAATAATTTCCATGCCCTACCTGCCTACCATTACCACCATTACCTGCCTACCTACCGTTACCACCATTACCATTACTACCATTACCTACCATTACCATTTATAAGTATGGTAGTCCTTATAAATTTATAATCCATTATGTAGATTAATCTACTGATTTGGTTACAGATCTCACAGTCTCATCATGAGATTTCAAGGAATACCTCACACACAAACCACAAGATGATGATAATTTCACCTAACTGTGGTCCTCCAAACTTTTATAGCTATAAACATATTATTTATTTGATTAGCAAGTCAAAAGGAAACTTTTCATAGTCTCTGACACAGTCTCAAAGTATATAAAGTAAAAATTAATAGCTTCATCAGAACGGACTAACACATTCATCATCATAAAAGGAGATTTTAACATAAGTTTCTTGATAAGTAACAGATTGAGGAAATCGAATTTTTAAGCTAAGTAGGCACTTTGAACACTAATGTTAATGAGATTGATCAAGTAGACATATGTATATAAAACTGGATATTGTACATTGTTTTCACACACACATGAATCATTTGCAATATTTGGCTCTGCTTTATACCACAAATCTCAACAAAAATTGGAACCAGCCAGCCTTGGAACCAATGTTCTATGATCATCAACTGATTAAGTTAAGAACAAAGACTTTTTCTAGACAACAAGAAAAAATCTTTTTTTTTTTAAATTACAGATTTCTAACAGAATATTATGAAAAAAGAATCCCAGAGGAGGGGTGGAGAGAAGAGGGTCAAGAAGTGTAGGAGGAAGGACAGACATGATCAAAGCACAATACATACACATATGGAAATGTCACAGTGAAACTCATTAAGCTACAAATAACATGCATTAATAATTATATAAGTTTTAAATAAGTATATCTATAGAAACAATGGCTTAAATAAACCAATATATAAAGATGATAAAACTTATAGATGTAAACTATAAATTCAAATAATACAGGCCAAAACATGTGGAATACACATAGTTTACATGAGAAAAGAAGAAAGCATGAAAATTTGAAGTTGATTGGCATAATTAACAACATACCAATGAAATAAAGGAAATAAAGGCCATTTCAGTAGATGCAGGAAAAGCATCTCTGAAATGAAACATACAAACATGATTTTTAAAAGTTTAGTATAAATGAAAGAAAAAACATGTGTTATAAGCTAAATTGCATCCTCCCAAAATTTATACTGAAGCCCTAACCCCTAATACTTCAGAAAATGATCAATTTTGAAATGAAACCTTTAAAGAAGTAACTAAACTAAAATAGAAGTTCTTTATTTGGGCCCTAACCACAACAATGGATGTCTTTAAAACAAGAGAAAATTGGGACACAAAAGGAGATACCAAGGTCACATGTGCACAGTGAAGGACCACATGAGGATATTGAGAAGGCTGAGACCATGCAACGACACAGCCAAAGGCCATCGCTTGCAGACCAAGGAGAGAGTCTTCTGTAGAAACCAGTCCTGCCAATACCCTAATCTTGGGCTCCCAGCCTCCATAATCATGAGAAAATGAATTTCTGTGGTTAAAGCCAGTCTGTGTTTTGTTATGGTAACTCTACTAAACTACAGCAGAACCTGTTTTTAAAATGTAGAGCAAATACTCTGTTTTATGTTGAAATGTCAAAAAACATTTCCTCTAGGATTAGGGACAAGGCAAAGATAGCTGTTAGAATTTCTTATTCAATATTTTACTCACGTTCTAGTCAATGCCATGAAGAATGAAAACAAACAACATGGATATTGATTCAAAAACATGATGCAATGCTCACACCATTGCAGATGATATGCCTTGTTTGTGGGAAAAATCCAAAATTCAGGTAGGTTTCTAGAATGAAAGATTTTAATAAGATCATTACATGTGAAATCACAATGCAAAAGTTTGTTGCATTTTGTATGCCACTTACAGTTAAAAATATAATTTTAGGGGCTGGAGCTGCAGCTCAGTGGTGGAGCGCCTGCCTTGTACATGTGAGGCCCTGGGTTTGATCCTCAGCACCATATAAAAATAAATAAAGATATTGTATCCATCTACAACTAAAAAAATATTTTAAAATTATATATACATATAATTTTAGGATGATTTAAAAGACATCAAAAATATAAACATATTTAGGGAAATTGTCATGAAAGTGAGTTGTATAATTTCTTCTGAAAGTCATTGATAAAGAACTAAATAAACTGAGCTATATTTTGCTTCTGAATAAGTCAAATTCATAGAGACGTCAGTTCTCCAAACTGACCAATTGAGTTGATTTCAATTATACTCAAAGTCCCAAGAGGTCCCCTGCTGTGGGTGCTCAATAAGGCATCAGAAAATTTACAAACAAGAACAAAGAGTGAGTTGATCAAATTAATCATTCTGCAGAAGGTGGAGGGCTTGTCCTGTTCAATATCAAGATAGACTTTAAAGCTATGGTAATTATAACAGTGCCTAGAAACACAAAGATAGAAAAATAAAACTGGATGGCAGGAAAATGAGAGAATTGAGGAACCAGATGCAGACTCAGGTGTGTGGAAGCCTCAGTTATTATACTGTGAGAATTTCTGATCAGAGGGATTTCTTAATGATGGTCCTGGAGTAATTAGACATCTACATAAAACTTGTGAAATGAATCCTAATGACATAACTTACTAAAAAAAACAGATCCAAGTAGGTTAAATATACAACTATGAAAGGAAAATATGTGAAACATATATAGATCTCTGGGTGGAAAAGGATTTAAGATATGCAAAGGTCACAAGGAGCAAGCCACACAGGAAAGATACAGTCAGCTACTTTAAAAATGAGAATTTCAATGTTTTAATATATATATATATATATATATATATATATATATATATATATATATAAAACTAAAATCTGAAAAAGGAATAGCATTATAATTAGAAAAAAATGTAATAAATTTTTTAAAAAATCTTTGGGAAAAATGTACAAAAAAATCTGAACAGTTAACTTCATAGTAAGGATATACAGGTGACCAATAGACATGGGAAAAAGAGGCTCAAATTCATTAGTTTTCAGAGAAATCTAAGTTCAAACCAGAATGACATATCTTCTTATTGATTCTCATTTTTTAAAAAGTAAAGTATCATGGTAACAAATGTTGCTGAGGTTATAGAGCAATGGTATATTCATATATTGCTGAAAACATGAAAATTATATAACCATTTCCACAAAGGAACTGACAGTTCCCTTTTAACATAAATATATTCTACAACCCAATTGTACTACTAGCTATATATAGTGTTAAAACTCTTGAAAACATGCGTTTTGAGAATCTACTGGAATGTTCAAAGCAATTAAATAGAAATCGCCAAAATATCCCACTAGAACAAAATGGATTAGCAAATCATAGTGACTAAGAAAAATGATACAAAGATAGAAAAATAAAACTGAATGGCATACACATCAACACAAATGAAACTCTGAAAAAATTATATCAAGCAAATTCACATACTAGAAGAATATAGTCAGTGTCATTCAATGTAAGCACAAAACTAAAGTCAGCTTCTTGGCAAAAGCTGACCAAAATTTAGCATAAGTTTATAAACATATGGGATAAAATCATAAAGAAAATTAAAAAAATAGTTAAAACAAAATTTAACAGATTGATAATTTGAGAAGGAGGGTGTAGGATAAAATTAAGGGGGGACATGCATGATGATTCTAAAATCCAATAATTTTTTTTTTCTTTATTGGAAGGGTAAACATAGAAATGTTCATTTTAATTTTATTATCTGGAAAATTTACCGTGACAGAAATGGTGGAAAAAAAATTAAAAACCACCAATACAGACCAGGTTCAGATAAATTAGAAATTTAAATACACTCCATCCTTAAAACGAAAGATAATGTCAACAATTAAAAAGTTTCCTGAAGAAGGAATATTAACAAAATATTTTATAAAAACCAGCTTAACCTAAATAATGAACTCTAAAAGACAGTGTAAACTGTAATAACGTAGAAACCCAACCAAATATGAATCTTGATACAAAAATATTTACCAAAACATTAGCACACAACAACTAATAGCAGTTTTTCCTTATAATAAAGAATGATTAAATGTTTGATAGTCTATTAAAATATTATCAGCAGATTAATAAATCAAAGGAGAAATTATGATTATAGCAATTAGTGATGAAAAGTCAATTAGATGAAGAAAAATAAGAAAAAAATTTAATGGAATTGGAAATTACCATTTCCTTAATGAAAAGAGTAAATGAAATTAAGTGTTGAATGTTCATTTGCAGCATTCTCAGATGGAATAAGACTGGTTTGCTCATCCTTACCATGCTGACCTACTGTCATCCAAGGCCAGTTTTTGTCAGTCTGTCTTTATTCTCCCTGTGGCATGCTGCTTATGCAAGGAGTCTTTCTAGACATATTCTTTTCTATTCACTTCCTATTCATTTTAAGTGAGCTCTTTATTTTAAAATAATTTTAGATGTACAGAAAAGTACTGACAATAGTATAGAGTTCCCACTTACTCACCCTCTTCTCACACAAATGTGGTATATTTGTCACAATTAATCTGTATTGGAGGATTATTATTAACACTTTATTCAGATATCTGTTTTTTTTTTTTTGGGGGGGGGTAGTACTGGAGATTGAATTCAGCAGCAGCCACTGAGCCACATCCCCAGCCCTATTTTGTATTTCATTTAGAGACAGGGTCTCACTGAGCTGCTTAGCACCTTGCTTTTGCTAAGGCTGGCTTTGAACTCTCAATCCTCCTGCCTCAGCCTCCAGAGCTGCTGGGATTACAGGTGTGCACCACTGTGCCTGGCTCCTTATTTTTTGTTACTGAATTTTTTTCCACTCCAGAATGCCATTATGCATATGCCATGTCACATTGAGTTCAGGTTTCCCCGTAGCCTCTTCAGGCCTTCCTTATTTTTGATGACATTGACAGTTTGAGGAGTATTGGCCAGGCATCTGACGTTGTTCTCATACATAACTAAACTGAGGTTCTGAGTTTTGTGGTGGAAGACCACCAAGGGCCCTTATCCTGGAATATAGAAGTACTCGCTATCAACATGCCTTATTTGTTGAGATTGACCATGGTCACCTGACCATGGTAGCATTTGTCATGTTTTCCCAGTTTGCAGTTTCTTTTTCCTTCTCTTTCCCCTACTGTGCTTTTTTTTTTTTTTTTTTTTTCAGGAAAAATATCATGTGCAGCCCACACTTCTAGAGAGTTCATCTTCATTTCCTTGAGGGCAGGGTATCTCTAAACATAAATTATATGGGATTCTTCACAACAAAGTTATCCATCTATTCCTTCTTGTTTATTTCCTGGGTTATTGATTTATATCAGTGTTACTCATGGATATTTATTTCATACTCTTACTATGAGTAAATGTTATTTTATTGCTCAAGTGGTTCCAGCTTTGATCATTGACAACTCTTTCAGTGGAGTCCACTGTCAATTTGATATTTTCTATTCTTTGTGGGTTGTGCAGATTTCTTTTTGTTAGTTTTTAAGGTTTTGAACTTTTTTTTTTTTAAACAAGACGCTCCAGTTTCATTTTGTATGATTTCTGGCCCAGCCTAGTGTTAGCCCTTTCTCCAAGTAGCCCTGATTCCTTTTATTAGAGAATGGTATTAGAAACCAGGATCTTGGTGCTATGTGGCCCATTCAATTAGTTCATAGATAAGCTGCATATTTACTCTATGTCCATGCTTTATACATTAAAAAGTATAAAACTTTTTGTCATACCCCAAGATCCAAATTTCTAACAAGGAGTACCAGAGATTGAACTCAGGGGTACTCAATCACTGAGCCACATCCCCAGCCCTACTTTTTGCATTTTATTTAGAGACAGGGTCTCACTGAGTTGCTTAGCACCTCGCTTTTGCTGAGGCTGGCTTTGAACACACAATACTCCTGCCTCAGGGCCTCCAAGCCGCTGGGACTACAGGTATGTGCCACTGCACCCAGCTCAAGATCCAATTTTGCAGGGAGGGGGGGAATTGATATTACTCTTACTGAGAATGCATGTCTTAAGAATCTTAATGCAATAAAATATCAAATAAGATATATGAATGTTAAGGAATATTATTTCTTGATGATTATGATTTTATACCTAGAAAATAAAACACAAGAAATTTATGTCTACAGTATATAAAAATTCTATCATGAAATTCAGATGCAAATCATTTAAAAGCAGGTAGATAGGAATATATAGCCATTGCCTAATATCTGCTGACTATTGGTTTCTGGGCTCCCAACAGATACCAAAATCTCTGGGTGCACAAGTTTATTAAAAATTTTGCATGGAACATACACATATCCTCTGGTACACGTTGTCATCTCTATATTACTTATAATATCGAACACAATGTAAATTTTAATAAAGATAGATTGCATGAGAGGTTAACCATTTATTAAACAAATAAAAATGAAAAATTAAATTCCTTTCTCATTTTTGCCCAGAAATAAATTTCAGCTGAAACCACCATTGAAAGAAAAAGGAAGGAAAGAAAGGAGGAAGACGTGAAAGAAAGATCGCTGTACTAGATGTTTAAAATGGGTACTTTTTCCACATAGTGGGAGTGGGAAAGTCCTACGTAACCTGACACAAAACCTAGATGTTATGTCTGAGAAATGAATGCCTTTTGATTATACAAAAACAAAAATTTCTTACCAAGATTAAAAAAATTCTCAAATCAAAGTGAAAAAGCAGATAAACTTAGGTAAGCCTTTTTATAATAAACAATTTTAATTAACTTGCATTAATTATCAGGAACTCTCATCAGTCAACAAGAAAAGGAAAATGATTCATTAGGGAATATGGACAGAAAATAGAATGGCTTAAGAATACATTAAGAGATAGTCAACTTATAGTTTTAAATATTTAGCTGGCCCAGAGGAAGAGAAACCTGCACAGAGCTGTGTTGCTACTGGGCTGTTGAGACCCTTGTTCTTCTATTTAGGGCCTCAGCTTCTTGTGGACCTGTCTAATATTTACAGTGCTTCCTACCTCCCTGTAATGACTGTCTTTTCTTGCCGCTCTGGTCCTCCCAGTCTTAATAATGACCTGATATTATTGTCCCTTACCCTGGATACACTGATTCTCTTCAGTTATCTCTTTGAATGAATATCAATTTCCTGTTAGAATCCCAATACATATACTTCTCCAGCACTATCCAAAAGAAATGTGTTATAAGCAACAAAAGCAAGTCTCAAAATAGTTTTAAATTCTCCATTGGGCATGTTAAAAAAGTAACTTGACTTAAAATTGATTTATATGATATTTTATATTTTATTTAATTCAATATGTCCAAAATATTATCATCTCAGCATACAATTAATATTAAAATTATTGAGTTTTTTTACACACTTTGTTTTTACTAAATGGAGTCTATATTTTACACATAGGGAGATTATGCCAAAGGCTCAGAGCCCATTCTCCCAAGGGCTATATAAAGACCATTTCTGAAAACAGAACTTTCTTGCAAATGTGCATAGTTTGAGCATGCCAGGCTTGCTAAGTCAACTGTTTCTTGCCCTGTAGGTTAGGAAAAATTACACAAAAATAGGAAAGAAGCAAGAAAGACTAAAATTCTAAGAGCCAGAAGAAAAATGAGGTAATAAATGTAAAATAAAATAACAGCCTTGGTCCATTTTCTACTGCTATAACTGAATACCACAGACTGAGGAATTTATACAGAATAAAAGTCCATGAAGCTTATGGTTTTGGAGGCTGGGAGGGGCCAGATCTAGAGAAAGCCTTCTTGCTGGTAGAGACTGCAGAGCCTTAAACAGTCCAGGGTATATATACCATGGCCAGAGAGAGAACACACAGGGGAGGGAGAGCCAACCCGGCTTTTCTAGCAGACATAATCTGGAGGCAGGCCATTAGCCCATGAATCTATTAATCTAGAAAGGATTAGTATATTCATGAGGTCAGATCCCTGGTGACCTAAGAACCTCTTCAAACATCCCACTTGCTCCCACCTCTTATTACCCCACAAAGAGGATTAAAACTCAGCATGAGATTTGGTGGGGGGCATCCAAACCATAGCATCAACACACGTCTCAGTAATTAAAACTATTAAATGAATAGCCAGAGTGAAGAGGGAAAAAGAATACAGGGAAATGCAAGAAGGGAGACCATCAGTCAACAGCAGGCCTCCAGATGGGAGGTCTGTGCTGAGAAGGGAGATCTGGAGACACTGTCTTGCCTCATCCTCTCTCCTGGCTTCTCAGACCTAGTGCCATCTTTAGTTCTTCTAGCATCTGTCAGAAGGGCCCTACTGGGTCTGAGAAGCTGTGCTCCTCCAGAGACCTCAGCCAGCTATCAGCAGCCTGGACCCCATAGCTCTCCTATGCTCAAGTACCTACTTTCTTCTAGGAAGCTTGCTGGCTTCTGTCATGCTTATTAACTGTGTAGCACATCCATGCGGAAATCCTAGATGGAAAGTTGATGGTTTGCCGCTTGCCTAATCACCTTCTTTGCCATCTTAGCCATGGTCTCGCTGTGCACCACCTGTTCTTTGTGTCCAGCGCCCCCCACCCTCCACCTTCATGCATCTACAGGAACACAGAGATTGTCCATTCAGAGCAACAAGAAGCCTAATGAACGCCATGACACTGCGGAAAGGAAATGTCTAAATGCTCCCATGCTCACCTTGAAGAACGGGGATACATGAGAGTGGCACAGGCTTTGAGAGCATGTTATGCTTCACCGCAAAGTGAAAAATGCATTTGCTGAAAGCAAACTGCCGTCGCGTATGAAAAGCTATCAGGGCTCTGAGTCCAATTAGAGGGGGGAAAAAAATCAATAGTGATTCACTTCCTTGTTAGAGGAATTGATTTTCTTGATAAAGTTCACAATATTTTTAGAGTTTGTCTTAATCATTTTTCTGGCATAATGGCACAGTTCCAACTCTTGCAAATCATACAGTTAAATTGAGATGAGTGGTTTAGCGACAGAGGGAGTTACAAATCGATCACATCAAAAAGGACAATGCATCCCTCAGAATGAGGGCAGAAAGGTACCTCCCAGTCATCCAGCACTTGCCACACACTCAGATGTTTATTTTACCTACTTTAAAAAAAAAAAAATCTGAGTAAAGATCATGGTTTTCTAGTTTTCGTTTGACTTTAATATCAAAAGGGATATTTAATTTCATTTTTTCTTGTTCTGATAAATTAAACCGTGTCCTTGCATTTTGAAAACCCTCAGTGTGAGTTTCAGGTCTCTCTCCCTCTCTCTTTTGCAGGTTGCATGACCTTGAGAAAATCATTTCAATGCCTCTGAATTGTTCCTTTTGAAAACAGATCAGATTTGCCGTTGCGTGTGCTTGATATATATGGGGCTGTTATGGTTTAGATATGAGGTGACACAATGCAAGAACAATCAGAGGTGAAATGATTAGATTATGAGCGTTGTAACCTGATGGGTGGATTAATCTACTGATGGATTGATTAGCTGGGTGGTAACTATAGGCAGGTAGATCGTGGCTATAGGAAGTAGGTCACTGGGGGCATGACTTTGGGGCTTATATATTGTCCCTGGTGAGCAGAGCTCTGGAATCTTCCAATTATGGACTCAACATGTAAAACTGTGAACCAAAATAAACCTTTCTTCCCCTACATTGTTCTTGTCAGGTTTTTTTTTCTTGTTACAGACACAAAAAGACTTACTGAAACAGTGACCATACAACAATTATATGTAATTCAACAAATACATTGCAGACCCTGACCCAAAGACATCAACTCATTTAACCCTCACAATTACCCAACAGAAAAGCAATTGCTATCATTGTGTTTCATAGATGAGGACACAGGGACTTAGAGAGTTTCTAGAATTTTGCCCAGTCTTAACTCTTAATCACCATACTCCTAGAATCATCCCCCTGAATCTGCCTCTGCTTTCTAGTTCTAAATAGCAAAAGCTTTCATACAGATGTGACTCACCTTTGGTCTAAAAATTGCCATTGTTCTTTTCTTCACAAATATCTCAGCAAATAAACTACTAACCTCCCCTACTCTTTCTGCCAAAATATCTTCATCCTGCTAGAAAAGTGGAGCTGTCAACATATTAAATCAATTATAGGGTTTTGGGAGTTCTCCCTCCCTGAGTAAAGAATTAAAAGATTCTTTCCTTGACCAAATAAAAGTAGTCATAATTAACATCAATATAAAGGTTGATTAACATCAGTAACAAAAGGTTGACATGATGGTTAATTTTATGTGTCATTTTGATTGGGCTAAGGGATGCCCAGATAGCTGATATATCATTATTTCTGGGTATATCTTTGAGGGTATTTCCAGAGGAGGTTAGCATCAGTAGACAGAATAAAGAAGATTACTCTCACCAATATGGGGAGGCATCTTCCAATCTGTTGAGATCCTGAATAGAAAAAGATTGGCAGAGAAAGGCTAAATTGTCTCTTTTCTTGAACTGAGACACTGGTCTTCTATCATTGGACGTCAGAAGCCCTGGTTCTCAGAACTTTGGACTCCAGGACTCATATCAGTGCCCCTCTTGTCTCCACCCATACACCATTTTTGATTCTGTTTCTCTATAGAGCTCTGTCTAATTTAGTTGGTGTTTCCAGATGAAGCAGATATATGACATGAATACTGCCAATCCCCTAATCCCTAACCCACCACCCATGGAAGATCGGAACACTCTGGTCTAAGAAACCATCATCAGTTGCCTGAAGTAGGCATGAGAGAATTATCTCACTTACCATTTTGGAGAGTTCAATGTCACAGTAAGCAATGAAGCAGAACAAAGAGAGGGCCAAAGACGACACTGATAAGCAATATGGGGAATGGGTTAGCTACATTGCTGCAAAGGAGAGGTGATCACATCAAGACTATGTTTGAAGCGGCCAGGACATAGAATGCAGCAGGAATCTTGTCTTATTAATTACTATATACCCAGTACCCAGTACAGTGTCTGGTAATGCCTCAAGGAACATTTGCAGCATGAATATCTACTTGACCCAAAAGATAGCAATGACATTCAATTCTAAGCAGAAACAGGAAATTGCAAATTCCAAACCAGATAGTTTCAAGAGCTGCTATGGATCCTGACTTCTAGGAGTTAGATTCTGCTAGGACTTTGAGTGCAACCAGAACTTTTGAGTTTATGTTGAAGAACTCTTTGAGCAGACAGAGCCAAACTGGGCATCTATTAAGAGTAATTGAGAAGAAATTGGGGAAGAGTAACAGCGGTCACTAGAAATCAAATACTGGCCAACTCCTTATAATACAAAATTAAAACTCCTGCTTTAGAGATAATTAAACTAGCTTCTTGTGTAATCAAATTTTATTTTAAGTCACTCTACTCTCAGATGAGCTTTTAAATCTCTTTCTTGAGAAGTTATACTATTGTTGTGAGATATCCCATCAGGAGAGCCTGGGTAACCTGGATGGTAGCCTTCATTGACTGCAGATTTATCACAAGGTCCTGTGTAAGCCAATGTTTTCTAAAGTCCACCTATGAGACTTTATTGTAGAAAATACTCTATGGATGGAAAAAAATATTCTAGGCTAAACAAATTGGAAATACTACACCCTATATTCTTCTTTTGATGATTTTCATTTCATATTAGCTTATAAAAATTCCTGGGGAATCCTAAAGCAAAGATACCAGTTTATCCCAGCATTTCTCAAGTTGTTCAGTTACATAACTTTCTTTTTCATGTAATATAACCTAGTAGCATCTCAAAGTGTAAGAGAACAAAGAATAGACTAAAAGTCAGATAATTTTGAGTCCTGGTCCTAAGTCCTAAATACAAATTGCTAAATGTGTTCCTGGTAAGTTACTTATACTTTACAGGCCTGGGTTTTCACTGTTCTAATACCTACCACAGCAAAGCTTTGAATGATTTAAATAAGATGCTATATCGGGAAATTTTGTTGTAAATAATGAAATATTACACAAATGCTAAGTATTATCATAATTAATTCACTTATTTCAACATGAAATATGAGAAATAGTTTTCCAACTACATATTTGTCACTCTTGTCATTCATAAAACACTCTTTAAAGACAAGCTCTAACTCTGCACCATGGTGCATGCTTGTAATCCTAGCAGTTTGGGAGTCTGAGGCAGGAGGATTGCAAGTTCAAAGCCAGCCTCAGCAACTTAGGGAGGCCCTAAGCAATTTAGTGAGATCCTGTCTCAAAATAAAATATAAAAGGCTGAAGATGGGGCTCAGTGGTTAATACTCTACTGGGTTTTAACCAGGAAGAAAGAAAGAGGAGAGGGAAGGGGAAGGAGAAGGGGAAGGGGAAGGAAGAAGAAAGGAAAGAAAGAAAGACTATATGCACAACACAATAATTGAAGCCCATTAAAGACTTTTCTGCTTTATAATCAAATGACATAAATTTCATTCACTCTTGTCATTTTAAGTTACTGCCCTAAAAACCTAATTTTACAAACCCCACAAGTGCTATTTGAGACTAATATTTAATTTAAACATATGCATAAGCCTACACTTGTTCCAACAAATTGATGTACCCACGTACCTGCGAATGGAGAATTGTGTTCCCACATTCTGCACGTCTTACTTTTTTATTCTTGACTCGTCTTGTCATTACCTGTTTTTTTTTTCCTTTTTTTGCTATTATGTTTCATAGTCCCTATACATTTTCTAAAACATGGATATTTCACTACTGTGTGACACACTAAGATTGAAAATTCAGCATGATAGAAATCTCTTTCTAGACTTGAGTAAAGTTCAAAATGCCATCAGGAATCTAACTCTGTGCCAGGTGTGGTGGTGTATGCCTTTAATCCCGGTGGCGTGGGAGGCTAAGGCAGAAAAATCAAGAGTTCAAAGCCAGCCCCAGGAACTTAGGGGAGCCCTAAACAACTCGGCAAGTTCCTATTTCTAAATAAAATAATAAAAAGGGCTGGAGATGTGGCTAAGAGGTTAAGCACTCCTGGTTTCAATTCCTGATGCCAAAAAAAAAAGAATCTTCTGTGTTGAGTGTGTGTATGCACACACATGTGCAACGGAAAACCATGATCCAAAAGCCAAATCCTGATTTTTCCTTCTGTTTTTAGATAGCCTGAATGATAAGAATAGTTTATATATCTTTTAATGTTTGTGAGGAGGGAGAAAAATATTTTAGGACAAAAGAAAGTTACATGAAGTTCAAAATTTAATGTCTTCAAATTTCATTACCATGTAGCCACACCTGTTTACATAATATCTCTGTCTGCTTTCTTGACACAGCAGCAGAATTAATTGAGTAGTGGTGACAAGAGACTCTATGGCCTAAAATATTTACTCTCTGACCCTTTATAGAAAAGGAGGTTTGTTGATCTCTGTTGTATGCTTATACTTTAATACAGCATCCATGAGAAAATAGTTACTCTACTGTGCAGACACCTGAGGACTAAGTCCTTTTTGAGAATAACTTAATTGGCCTTTCATTTTTTCTTATGCTAGAAGGTGATATGGTTTGGTGCAAATCCCAGGGCTTTGGGCTGGGGGCAAAACTACCTCTAGTTTTATCACTCGTCTGTCCTTGGATAAGTCATTCGAATATTCTCATTCTCAGTTTTCTTATCCATGAAATCAAACTCACATGAATTTTAACCAGTTCTTGCCACAGAGTTGTCTTCTAATAAAATGTCAGTTTGCTTTCTCAGCATCCCAGCAAGGACTTTGGACCATTAACCACAAAACACTTGAAAAGCACAGAGCAGACAAGCCCTTAGCCTGTTTCCTGCAGCCGATTCTCAGCACTTCTCAGGTTTGGCTGACAGAAAAATAATACGCGTTAGACAAATCCCTTGGCTTAGCCTTTCCTTCTTGTAGACAATTATCTAACTGGACATGCTTCTCACTGAAAATGTGCTTAAATGGTACAGCTCCAGCCGGCATCCTCTGACAGTCCTCCTCAGAGAGAGAACCCTGAAGCACAGTGCCTCAGCATCCCCACATGTGGGGAAGAGGTAGAAGGTTGGGGGGCACAATTGGAGAGTTTGTCTTCTAACTGCTTCAACAAATCAACCAATGACAGGAGCACTCCGTGGCTGCTCCAACTTGCCCAGGGCAGTAAACACGAGGAACACAACAAGCAGACAGGCTGGGCCTGGTCCCTCAGCTCAAGTACCCTTACGCCTCCACCAGTTTCATTACTTATGATGGCATTACCTTGGGGCCCCAGGGGGATGCTGTGGTACCTCACTCGGGTCCTCTTTATCAGGATGGCAAGAACATCACCCCAACTTCTGGGAGAAATGGATGCTACAGGACACTGGTCAGGAGAACAGCCTTCGGATAGAAACCTGTGGTTCTGCGTCTACACTCATCATTCAGGAGCAGCCCAGAGCCAACATATAACAGATAGAGGTGTGCAACAGCTCGCCGCCACCATGGCAGGACAACTCTGCCTAGCTCTTTGTGCTCCAGAGCCTCCTTCCATTGTCTCCAGCAGATCAGGCCCAAACTAGATTTTTCCCGATATCATATCCTTGCTCAGCTTCTTTGCCTTTCTTATCTCTAAGCTTCAGTTTCTCCCTCACAGTTTTCTGAACTGAAAAGGGCTTTCTCATTATATCTTGTTCTCAGCTTCTAAGAAACTGAACCTAAGTCACCCCTCTGGGTCCCCAAAGGAGCACAGGACTGTATCCCAAAGGGGCATGCTCCTCCTCTGAGTCAGACTAGACATGACTGCCTGTCACCCTCATGGAGGTAATGGCTTGGCCAACCAGACCTGGAGGACAGGCCCAGGGAAGGACTTGTGAGCAGGGAGTGAGCCCACCCCTACTTCACTCCCCCCCTACACACACATATACACACACATGCTGAGGGAAACTGGCTTGTCTAATCCATGCCTCCTCAGGGACTGTGGCTGGCCAGGACCAGTGCCCAACACTGGTAAACACCAAAGTGGCTTGAAAGCTGGCACAAAGGGAAACATGTCCCTAGGCAAGATGAGAGTCAGGATAGCAGGAAATTTAAAGCAGGCCGGGGATGAGATGAATGCTTACAGAGACTGAACAGTCCGCCTCCCTGCCATGATGCTATCTGGCTTGAAGAAGTGAAGGAGCAGCACTAATGCACTAACCTGATTAGTGAGGAGCTGTGCCAAACCCACAGGGAGTGCCATAGGACTCCAGAGAGAGGAGGGAGACCAAATGGTGAGCAGCAAGGGGACCACGATGACTGGGAAGTGCAAGCCACATCCATGCCAGCCTTCTGTCACCAGCCCCCGTCAGGGTGTCAGTGATTGCCTGGGCTGTGGTCACCTGGGCTGGAATAGTCATGAATAAGCCCAAAGGTTAGACTCTGCTGGATTATGTGAATTTTGCTTCGGTGGCTTAAGGCCGATTAAGCAGTCAGGGAATAGAGGAAGTTTAAAGAAGATGAAAGGGAAGCTCAGGAAGCAGTCTGTCATAGTAAAAGGAATTAAGTCCACAGAGCCAAACGGAGCTATCCCTGCAAAACAGGAACACAGGGCAATGGCAATTGAATTGAAGTCAAGGACTCAGGTGGGACAAGAAGGAAGAAGTCAATTTAAGGGGTCCTCTAGCTTCACTGATAGAAGAGGAATTGAGGAAGGGGCCACTTAGCAGAATAAACTGTGAAAATTGGCATGGCTTAAGGTGCTTGTCGTGGTTTTTACCCCTTTATTTGTAAAAGGAATTCCTATTTAAAAACTGTATACAATAGGCTTTACATGGGCATGAAAGAAATTTCTGGGAGGTGAAAATATTCTATATATTAATGGGGCATATTGATTACCTAAGGTCAATATTTGTCAAAAGTCATCTATCTACCTATGTACTTGAAATATGTAAATATTATTGCCTCTAACTTACACATCCATAAATTCTTTTTTAAAAAAAATTTATATAATAACTATTTTGATTATGTAATAGTAAATGTTTATTTTGCTTTAATCAAATAATCAGTTACAGTGTAAGTTACATCCCTCTCTTTGCAGGTAGCAAATTTTGGCCCTGAGGTTGCAGATTTATAAGGATTATACTGGTAGCTAATTGAGTTTAACAAAGTTAATTTTCAAAGGTATCAGAATTTTCTCGGATGAAAATATAACATTTTTACTTGATAGTAGTAATCTGTTTTCTGAAACTTCTTTGTGAAACCAATGTGTTTACAAGAAAAAATGGTTGTGATGTTTGCACAAGGTATGTGAGAGAATTTTGAAAATTCTAATTTTTTTTTATCACTTCCAATATGCCTTACAGTCCTCAAGTGGACTGACTTGTTATGGGCACAAGGAAATAAACAAGAAATCATTATTATTTAAATTGTATATTCTACTAGTGGGTTCTGTGTATTTCCTGTAATTATTCCTTATTTCAAGCGTAAGTTTGTTTTGAGAACAGGTTTGCTGGGCCAAAGCTAAGAGATGGGAAGAGGATATAGATTAATAAATATCAGCGTACACTAGCTATCAAAATGACTTCCCTCAAATGACTTTGAGAAGGAATCTGCTTTACCTTTCAACCTATTTTAGAACTTCTTATTGAGATCACAGATTCTGTGGCCTCCCCGGTTAAGGGTGATTTTTAAAAAGTTAGATTTCAAACACAAATTGGAAAACTTTTCTGTGTTTGGAGGCTGAATGTTTTCTATTCTCATGGAAACCAATAAATTAAAAGGTGTTGAAAATATGCATCTAATAAAACTTGGAAAGCTTCTATTAAGAAATCCTTTATCTTAGGCTCCGATTTGGAGTGGGAAAATATTTGGCATGTTGTTATTTCTTCATGAGTATTAATCTGTTAAAAGTAAAGTTACAGCAGAATATAATCTTGGAGTGCCCTGACGTTTATTCCATTTTTAATGAAATGTTTACTTCTGTTGCTGCTCTGAGGAGGTATATTAGTTGAGATCTTCCAGAGAAACACAACCAATAGAATGTATGGGTGTGTGTGTGTGTGTGTGTGTGTGTGTGTGTGTGAAGATCTAGATGATAAACATAGAAAAGGATTTATTTTAAGAAATTAGCTCCTATGATTATAGGAGCTTGGCAAATCTAAAATCTGCAGGGTAGACTGGTAAGCTGAAGATCAAGGGAAAGTTGTAATTCAAGTCCAGAAAACATCAGGTGGCAGAATGCTTTGTCACTCAAGGGAGTCGATCTTTTTCTGTTAAGTCCTTCAATTGATTGGATGAGGCTTACCCACATAATGGAAGTAAATTGCTTTAATCAAATTCTACAGATTTCACTGTTACTCTCATCTTCAAAAACTTTTACGGCATCTATAATGATATTTGAGCAACATATCCTGATTCTGTGGCCAAGCCGAGTTAATATATAAAATTATCTATCACAGGTGTGTTAGGAGGAGGTATGATACATTCTATGATGTACAAAAAAGATGATTGGGAATTACAAGTACTGATGTTGGGCAGTGTCTACGTGTACAGTAAATGTGAAGCAGAGTTGATACATACCCACTTGTGCTTGCAATGTTGGTGAGATGTTTCTAGCCGATGACTGCTCGGTCAATACCATCAAGGTCATAAAGAGCTATAAATTGTATTATAAAAACATTCTTAGTGGAAGTTTTCCTTTTAATGTCAAACATTTCTCAGTTGGATGATAATAGTTCTATTTTCTGATACTTTTGAATTTAGAGACTTCAGCATTGTTAAACTTTATGTACTCATTGCTTTATATATCTCAGGGCTTCTAAGAAGTTGCAATTCAATACCAGTCTGCAATTAAGATTTTTAAAAGTTGACCCTGATACCAGTTGAAAACAGAAGAATGTAACTCAGTGGTAGGGCAATTGCTGAACATGTGCAAGGCCCTGGGTTGGATTGCCATCAAGAAAGAAAGAGGAGAAGACAAGGAAGGAGAGGAGGAATGGAGAGGAGAAGGGGTAACAGTTTCAGAGCTGTCGCCGCTTAGTATCAGCCCAATGAACTGCTGCATTTCAAAGGACCCTCTTTCAAGATACCACACAATGGCCCATGGTGGGAGGAAAGAGCAGTTTCCCTGGGTAGCCATGAGCAGCAGGAGAAGGGCCTGGCATGAGAAGATGTGATGGGGAAGTTTCCAGGAGCCCACAGGGCAGCTGTTACAGATTGGGTTCTGGAAAACAAACTGAGATAGAGACTTGCACACATGGTTTCCTGGGGAGTTCTTGGGAAGAATACTGGGGAGAATGAGGGAGCAGGATGGGCCTGGGAAACACAGCATGGCCATGTTAGTGGGTACTGCAGTGATGCTCCAGGGCCCTGGAGTCAGATGAGGCCAAGAATCTGCAATAGTGCATTGAGATATGTCCAACAGAGTCTAGGCTTTACACCATTCAGATCTGCTCATGCTTTTCTGCTGGTTGTCTGGTTTATCTTCTGTGATACTTAGGACTTTCCTCTATTTTTTTGATGTATATTAGTATAATGATATTATAATTTCTTCCCTTAAAAAATGCAGTTAAGTAGACCTCATTATTATCAGGCTCAATAGCTTCAGGCAACAGCATTAATAGGGAAAAGCTCCTGTCCCTGTTGCTACAAGCACACCCAAGGCCCAAACTCACACTTATCACTGTTCTTCCTCACCACACATTCCAAATGCCTTTAACCCCACTTCAGAACCTTAGCTGGGGTTAACTGCTTACCTAGTGGAAAGAACCAGGACTTCATCCAAAAGGTGTTTGAGGAAGTGTTTACCTGTTTCTCCACTTACCATGAACATAAAAGTACCAAGAAATACAACAGTGAGTCCCCTCAATTCTGGACATAATCCACTCAATCCAGCCATCATAGCAGCAACCGCAGCTTCCCACAGAAAATAGGATTGAGTATGCCTACCAATTTGCCTCTTTGCAGAAGAAACAAAGAACAACATAAAGGAGACTGGTAAATCCAAATTATGAGTCATATGATAGACATCCCCCCCCCCCGCCAAAAAAGTTATGATAAATTTCAAACATACCAAAAGCATGTCATGATTCTATAATGAACATCTGTGTAACTGCACCCTAGTTTCTACCATTAGCATTTACTGATGTTACTTTATGACATTTTTATCCTTCGATTCTCTACATATCTCTATTAGTTTACTAGGGCTGGCATAACAAAGTACCAAAGACTGGGTGACTTAAGCCACAGGAATTTATTTTCTCTCTCGATTCCAGAGACTAGATGGAAATTCCAGGTTCAAGATGTCAACAGGTTTAGTTTCTCCTGAGGACCTCTTGCCGTGGCTAGCAGATGACTGTTTTTTTCTCTGTCTTCACATAGTCTTCCTCTGTGTCCCATCTGTGCCCTAATCTCCTCTTCTTTTAAGAACACAAGACATATGGACTCGGGCCCACCCACATGATCTCATGTTACCATAGTTACCCCTTGGAGGCACTGCCTCTAAACAGAGTCACATTTCTGCTATTTCCACCATGCGATCGATGGTGTTTGTTAAGTTACCAGAGCAGAGGAATACAGCTGGTAAATGTAGAAAGTGGTCATTAACAGCAGAGTCAGAAGATCTGGTTTACTCATCCTTGGATGTTATCTAGGGGAGAGTTCCAAACAAGTTTTATTTTGTTTTGTTCTGGTTTGTTTTGTTTAACCAAGAATGATGTTTTGAGGAGGATGTTTTGGGTGCATGAATGAAGAATGAATTAACTTTAGGGCCCCATCTCTGTTCACCCTTTAGGTACAACATATACTGTAGTTCAGGGTTTCTTAAACTTGGCTCTACTAGTGATTTGGGTAGGATAAAGCTCTGTTAGAGGGTGCTCCCATGTGCATTGTAGGGTATTTTTTCAGCATTCCTGACATTTAATCACTAGCTGTCAGAAGCACGGCCATCCATCTCCTCCCTCATGCTGCTCCAGCTACAGTAACCAGCTCACTGTTCCTCCAATGGACGGCGCCATTTTCTACCAGAGGCGCCATTTTCTACCAGTCTATGTTCTTATTATATCTTTTACCAGGAATACTTGTCCCAAACCTCCACAAGATTTACCCCCTTTCCCCTTCAAGTCTTTGCCCAAGGTCCACCCCAATGCCCAGCTGTAAATGATCAATTTCTCCTGTATCCTTGCCCTCACTCCTCAACCTAGTTTTGATGCTGAAACCTGTTTCCAGATATTGCCATATGCCTGTCTGGAGCAAAATCCCCTCTGACTGAGGACCATGGCTATAGCTGGACCCCCTCAACTTCCACTGAAGTCTGTGAATACAAGGTGGTTTCTTGCCCACACTGGCCTGCCTGTCACGCTATCAATATTGTTGGCAATGAAGGATCTTTGTGAGAAAAACAAGTCATTATGCTCTTGATGACAAGTTTAAGTGACACGGGATCTGAGTAATAAGAGCAGTCTTCTATTAGGTTATTTGTTTTCTCTTCTCCTTATTACATGGTTAGGTTTGTCCAGCCCAGAGAAGGCAAAGAAAATACAGCATGAAGCCAAATGAGTGCTTTGGTATAACCAGGTCTTTGGGCATTTTTATTTATTGGAGGTCTGTTACAGAAATATGAGCAGTAGAATAAAAATAAAGAAATCAGGGGCTAGGGTTGTGGCTCAGCAGTAGAGTGCTCACCGAGCATGGACAAGGCCTTGGGTTTGATCCTCAACACCACATAAAAATAAATTAATTAATTAACGATATTATATCCAAATGGGAGGGAAAAAAAGGAAAATAACACATAGAAATGAAAAGTTTCTGTTGACAGAGGTCCTGTGCTTTTGCCAGAAGCAGGTGAAATGCACATTTGATATTGAACTTCATAGTGCTGGGGAGAAAGGATGATCAATTACCAGATGCATAGTGTTCCATTGTTTTAAAAAAGAGAGAGAGAAGTACCTAATGGAAGATGACATTGAAAACTTTAGAAAAATCTCCCTCACTGTTCTTCAAATTATAAACAGTGCACAATGAACCAGGCACTTCTCTATAAATAACGAATCTTTCCATCTTTGATTTTTCCATACCTGTATTAAGCATAATCAATTAACTTGTATACAAAATTACATGCTTTAAATAGAAGGTGAAATTGTCCCAGAATTACAAATAAATTGAATAGCTCATCGAATAATAAAACTACTAATAATTCCTTATACTTCCTTTCATCTACATTACTATATTTAGTCCTTAGAAAAACCTGAGAATATTACATATCATTAGTAGATCATAAAAGTAAGACTTCAGAGAGTTTTGTGCGCAAGATCGAAAAATCTAATATGTGAAATAAGCAAATTTGACTCCATGCTTATGGATTTGTTCATTTTTGTTGTTTTTTGCTTTGTTTTTATTTGATTTTTTTCTAATTACATTGCCCATCTTTACTAATATCTTAGACATTAAACTTTATTTTAGTAAATATTTAATAGCATATATCCATGATGAATTAAGAAAATTTCACAAGGATATGAAAGAAATCTGTACTTGAAGTGACTTAAACAATAGCAAATTGGTCACTTCAGAACACGAGAACAAAAGAGCCAGGCCCCTGATGTGGTAAGAACGTGGCATACAACATCCCGAAGAACTAGCCTTCCTTCCTCTTACTCCACCACCTGGAGGGTCAGCTTCACCCACAGATGGGCTCTCCAATTGCACAAGATGGCAGCAGTTGTTCCCAGCACCAGGTTCAAATATGACGACATCCCCCAGAAAAAGAGATCATTTCTTCTATTTTAAAAGTAGCATTATTGAAATGTAGTTCACATACCTTACTGAGCTTCTTGTCACTTGTTTTATTTTTCCTTGGAAGTGGAGTAATGAAATTTCTATTATTGTCAAGTTGCCTCCTTGCTTTCTGTCCGCTTTTGCTTCATATATTTTGTGCTCTGTTATTAGGTGAATGTGTATCTACAATTGCTATCTCTTCCTTACAGATTGACCCTTTTATTTCTGTAAAATGTCCCTCTTTATCTTCAGTAACATAACTTGTTTCAAAGTATATTTTGTCTGATATTAGTGTAATCAGCTTTCTTACATTTGTTGTTTGCATTATATATAGATATTGCATTATATATATTAAGAATACATATAAATATTTAAAAATATATAAATATTTAATATTTATATTTTAATATAAATATATTTAAACTAATTAAATATATTTATAAATAAAAATAATATGTATATTTTGCATATATGTGTGTGTGTGTGTGTGTGTATATATATATATATATATATATATATATATATATATTCTATGCTTTCAATCTGTTTGAATCTTTAATCTAAAGGGATAATCTTTGGACCATATAGAGTGGACCTAGGTGTTTTATCTGGCCTCATGATTTACAATCTCTGCCTTCACACTTAATGATATTATTGAATTTATGTCTGCCATTTTACTCTTTTGTCTTCAAGTTTTCATTTTTGTTATTGTTTTTCTATTTCTCCTTTACTGCTTTCTTTTGCAATAAATGGATATTTTCTAACAGCACTTTACTTTATTTGATAAATTAAATTAAATAAATTCAGCTACTTTAAAAAGTTATCCTTAGTGGTTGCTCTAGTATGAACCATGAGCATTTCAGCTCACCAGAATTCACTTCGTATTTACACTTAGTTGCAATTACATATAGAAACAATGCTTTCTTACAGTTCTATTTTCTTTTCCTCTTTTCATGTGCTAGTATCATTAAAGAGTTTATATTAATAAGTGTTACAAACCAAATAGTACAGCATTAAAATTAGTACTTTATATAATTGTATAACTTTTAAAGAAGGTAAGAAGGAAAAAGTATATTTTGTAGTTACTGTTATCTATTAATGTTTTAATTTTTCTTCCTGCTTTTCCTTATTTGTTCCTATTGATTTTAGTCATTTTCTGGAGTCCTCACATGAAACACAGACAGCTGTACTCCCAAACTCATTATTTTTGCAATTTTTGGCAAATACATTACCATGTATTATATACATATTATTATACAATTACTTTTCAAATCAAGAATAAAATAAAAGAGAATAAAACATGCATTTATTTTTTTAATTTTTATTTTTTAGTTTTAGGTGGACACAATATCTTTATTTTATTTTTATCTGGTGTCAAGAATCCAATTACAAAATTATAATGTATAATTACAAAATCACCTTTACTTGTACTTTTAGTTTTTTCACATGGGTTTGGATTACTATCTGGGACCACTACTTTGAATCAGAAGAACTTCCATTAATATTTATTATAAGCTTAATCTTCTAGAAATAGATTCTCACAGTTTATGAGAGGTTTCTAAAATTTTTATCTTTTATTTTTAAAGGTAATTTTGCTGTATATAGGATATTTGATTGATTTTGTTTTCCTCCAGCACTTTAAATATTTTGTTCCAATTTTTTCTATCCTCCATTATTTGTCATGAGAAGTCATCTGTTAATCTTGTGGGAATTCCCTTGTAAATACTGAGTCATTTTTCTCTTTCCACTTTCTAGATTTTCTCCTTGTCTTTGGCTGTCTGCATCTTGGTTATATAGCTATAGATGGATCTTTGAGCATTTAATTGACTTAGAGTTTATTTAGCTTCCTGGATATGTTATTAAATAAATTTGTGGAGTTTTCATCCATTATTTTTCAATTATTTTGTACTTTTTTTTTCTCTCTCTGTCTTCTCTGTATTCCCAAAAATAATGTACCATAAATGTTTCTTTGAAATTGTTTATTTTCCTTCATTAATTTTAGTCTTTCTTTTTCAGATTCAGTAATTTCTATTCATCTGTTTTCAAGTTTACTAATTTTTTTCTCCTGTAAGTTCAAATATACTGTTAATTACATTAGATACATGTATGAATCTGTCACAATGAATCCCCCTATATATAATTATAATGCAGCAATAAAAATTAATTAATAAAACAAATAAAACATTAAGATCCTCTAATAATTTTTATTTCAGTTATTCTACTTTTCAACTCAGTAATTTACATTTTGACCTTTGATATGATTTCTATTTTTTATTGATTTTTTTCTATTGGGTTAAACATTGACATCATAACTTCCTTTAATTCTTTAATCATGGTTATCATTAGTTTTTATCATATTTTTTAACAACTACTTTTAAAGAAGTCTTTTGTTGATGTTGTTATGTTTGACACCTGAGTTCTCTAACAGTTTTATTGGCTACTTTGCTTTGTCATATAGATCATACTTTTCTGCTTCTTTGCATTTTTCATTTTTTGCTGGAAAGTGATATTTTACCTAATATGTTATCACAACTTGTATAGTAGAACCCCTTCCCAGGGCTTATCAATGTCATTTGACTGATTTTTTTTTTTTAGTGATTATCTGATTACTTTAAGGGAGTCTATTTCCCCATCCTTTGGTGCTTTTGGTCCTCAGTGGACAGAGAATTGGGTATGAGCATAGTTATTCTGCAATATGAGTGGTCTGGGCAGGGCTGTCTTTAACTATCTCTTTTCCTGAACTTACGTATGCATCTCCTGTTTGACAAACACACTCCTGTCACTGGGCATTTTCCATTTGCTTCTGCCCCTTCCTGGAAGACTCTTTCTCCAGATACCATCATGACTTATTTTCTTCTTCTTTTACTCAGGTCTTGGATCAAGGGTAACGTTCATAGAAAGATATGTTCTGGGAAATTGATTTAAGAGAGCTCATGAAATAAATAAATAAATAGATAGATAGATAGAAATAGTGATCCTCTTGGGTTGCTATCCCTTTCATTTCTTTTTTTTTCATAATACTTATGTTAACTGGCATGATAACATGTGACTTACTATCATCAGTATTATTTATCTCATATACCAGAATGTGATTTTAAAGGCACAGAGTCAACCGGGGATGTGACTCGGCAATAGAAACCTAGCCCAACATTAAGCACAAGGCCCTGGTTTTCTCAGCCCCAATAAAGGAAGGAAGGAAGGGGAAGAGAAGATATTGGAAGGGAATGAAAGTGAAGGGGAAAGTGATGGGTTTTGCTTCCCACATTCACTGCTCTGTTGTTCCTAGGACTAATACAGTTCTTGGCACATGGTAGGCACTCATCAAATTTTCTTACATAAATGAATGAAAAATTGCTTTTTTATACTGTGCATTGAAAATGGGAGAAGGGATGCTCTGGAGGAAAAACAGGATAAGCAGAATGTGGATGTAGAGACAACAAAGGCAAACTTCCCACCTCCACCTTTTTGGACTTGCTCCTCTCCAGATATGTGGTCATGACACCTACGGAAAAGTCTTCTGTGCCTTAGTCCTTTGCTCTGAAATCTCACAAATCCCAACTGCAAGGCAGGAGAGAGAATGTGTTGGTACAGAAGGAGAGAAGAATTTGACTGTGTTTAATTTTCACAAAGCATGCTTATGGGAAATGAGTTAGGAAAAAGTGTACAGAGGCAAGCCTAAAGGATCATCATAACTCTGGGAATATAGGATATGTAAGTTTCCACAAAATATTTATTTGTGGACATATGCATGCTATATGCAATCAGATTACATTTTATGATTATTTCTTCAATGATTCCTTTATTTTCCTTGGAGAAAATGACTCAGATTCTTTTTATGATTTAAAGATTCTAGAGAACCTGACCTCAGATTCTCCAACTCCATCCATTTACCTGCAAATGACATAATTTCATTCTTCTTTAAGACTGAGTAATATTCCATTGAGTATAAATACCACATTTCTTTATCAGTTCTTCTGTTGACGGGCTTCTAGGTTGGTTCCATAGGTATATAACAAGCAGCCCATTTTCCTTCCTCTTAGAATCTCTTCAGTTCCTTAAATGGATCCTTAGTATCTTTGTACATATGATCTTATACCTGAAAAGGTTCCCTTTCAGGCATTGCTGGAAATTTCAAGATCACTTAACTTAGGTTCAGGTCTTGTTTTAGTCAGCATTTCTACCAGAGTAACTAAAAGTCCTGGCAAAAACATTTTAGAGGAGGAAAATTTTATTTATAGCTTATGATTTCAGAAGTCTCATTTCTTAGCCTACTCTATTGCTCTAGAATCAAAGTAAGGCAGAATATCATGGCCAAAGAGTATGGTGGAGGAAAACATCTCAGGACACGGCAATCAGAAAGCAGAGAGAGAGAGAGAGCTCCACTCTTCAGGACAAAATATAACCCCCCAACGTTATGCTACAATGATCTGCCTCTTCCAGCCATACCCTACTGCATACAGTTACCACCCAGTTAACTCATATTTGTGGATTAACTCATAATCATTCAGATGTAATCATTTCACATCTGAACATTCTTTTTTTTTCTATTTGTTTTAATTAGTTATATGTGATAGCAGAATGCATTTCAACTCAGTGTACACAAATGAAGCACAACTTTTCATTTCTCTAGCTGTACATGATGCAGAGTCATACCTTTAATACAATCATACATGTACATAGGGTAATAATGTCCGTCTCATTCCACCATCCTTCCTGCCTCACCCCCCTCCACTCCCTTTGACCCCGTTTTCTTTATTCATTCATCTGTTGAAGGGCTTCTAGGTTGGTTCCATAGTTTAGCTATTTTGAATTGGGCTGCTATAACCATTAATGTGGCTGCATCAATGTAGTATGCTAAAACTCTAAGTCTTTGGGATATAGACCGAGGAGTGGGATAGCTGGGTCAAATGCTGATTCCATTCCAAGTTTTCTGAGGAATCTCCATACTGCTTTCCAGAGTGGTTGTACCAATTTGCAGTCCCACCAACAATGTATGAGTGTACTTCCCCCCAACATCCTTGCCAACACTTATTGTTGCTTCTATTCTTGATGATTGCCATTCTGACTGGAATGAGATGAAATCTTAGAGCAGTTTTGATCTGCACTTCTCTAATTGCTAGAGATGTTGAACATTTTTTCATGTATGTGTTGACCATTTGAATTTCTTCTTCTGTGAAATGTCTTTTCAGTTCCTTAGATGATTTATTGATTGGGTTACTTGGGGTTTTTCGGTATTAAGTTTTTTGATTTCTTTATATATCCTAGAGATTAATGCTTTATCAGAGGTGCTTGTGGTAAAGATTTTCTCCCAAGCTGTGGGCTCTTTCCTCACATTATTGATTATTTCCTTTGCTGAGAAGCAGCTTTTTAGTTTGAATCCATCCCATTTATTGATTCTTGATTTTATTTCTTGGGCATTAGGAGTCGTGTTAAGGAAGTCAGGTCCTAAGCCGACAAGCTGAAGATTTTGTCCTACTTTTTCTTCTATTAGGTGCAGAGTCTCTAGTCCAATTCCTAGGTCCTTGATCCACTTTGAATTGAGTTTTGTGCATGGTGAGAGATAGAGGTTTAATTTCATTTTGCTACATATGGATTTCCAGTTTTCCCAGCACCATTTGTTGAAGAGGCTATTTTTTTCTCCAATGTATGTTTTTGGCCCCTTTGTCTAGTATGAGATGACCGTATTGATGTGGGTTTGTCTGAATATTCTTGCATTTGCTCACACATAAGCTTTTGGTGGACACCACATTTCCAAACCATAGTAGGTCTTAACTCAGATCTTCTTCCCATCTGGTCTCTTCTCAACCCCCTAAACTAAGTAGTTCTGAAAGACCCCAGCCCAACAACGTCAGGCCTAGTTGCAAAACCACCGAGGCATGTCACAAACCTACACAGGCACCAGAGGTATTTTTCAGATAATTAGTTAGGTGTAACCGGTTGGGAAAGGACAAAGGACCGGGTCCCTAGGCATGCCTGAATGAGCAGGAACAGGAGGACCAGAGTGCAAATATGTAGCTTTTATGTGGTTCTTTTTAGTAACATACAGTGAAAAACAACTTTGCCCTTTAGGTAATCTATATGCTGGGTTTAAAATTAACCAATAAGAAACCTATTGTTTCCCCGCGAGAAAACTGCCCCTTTACCCTATAAAAATCTCTGTATCCCCAAGCCCGGTGTGCCAGCTCACCAAAGCTCCGGCTGAGGTTCTGCTGGGCACCCGCAGGCGCCTGTGTCCCCCAATAAATCCCTCTTGCTTTTTGCAGCCAGTGTTTTGTGTGATTCTCCTTGGACAGGGAAACGGGGGTCTTTTCATTTGGAGGTTCCACCGAGATAAACATCAGCCCCTCCCTCATCCCGTCCGGATCCCTGCCCAAGGACTACCTGGTATCACTGGGAGGTAAGCTGGCCAGCTCATGTCGTGTCTGTTGTGTCGTCTGGTGTCACTTTTATGTCTGTAATGTTTGCAACTTTTGGCTGATACTTTGTTTCTATGCGCTGCATTTGTACGATTACGGGTAGTCGCTTTGTATTTTGGGCAGCTTGAGAAGGAGTTGACGAACTCAGACTTCTCCCCTGCCACCCTGGGAGACGTCCCAGGGATCACTTTGTAGGCAGCGGCGAAGCTTGTGCTTCGCCTAAGCCATTTGGTTCTGTAGGCAGCGGCGGGGCTTCTGCTCCGCCTAAGCCATTTGTTTTGAATTTGCGCAGCGCTCTTTCTCTTTGGTCTGATTTCAGTGTTATTATGGTTATTGTGTTATTGTTTCTGTCTCTGTATTCAATCCCTTCATCTGAAACTAACATGGGGCAATCAATTAGGATCCCTTTGGGTCTCACCCTCGACCATTGGCAAGAGAATCTCCCAATCTGGTATTGTCAGACCCAATTCGCTTGTCTGAAGGGAAGGCCCCAGTCGGCTTGGGGCCAGCACCCACTTTCATTTTTTTGACAATCTGAAAAGGAAATCTATGTCTTTGTGTGTGTCTCTGTGTGTCTTTTTGTCTGTGTCTGTTAAGTGTGATGGCATTGTTTTAGTTTGACCGATGCAGAGTCCCAAATTCCAATCTGCCTTAGAGGTGTGGAGATAACTTTAGCTAGATTTTAACCTAAATTGTGAGCAAGATTAGGGAAGCAGTGTTTTCTTTTCTTCCTGTAGTTGGCCTGAGTGCACCCGCCGCAATTAAGAAATGCCTGCTGGGGATCAAAGAACTTTGATATCTCGCTTTAACTTTTCTCAAAACCCTGTCCTCATTATTAAATTAGCATTAATTGGCTTCGGGGATGGGAGCCAAACTTTCAGTCATAAATTCTGTCCCAGACTGAGATTCTACACCGAGGTAAGTGCATGCACCCCATGTCTGTTTGAAGTGCATCTTTCTCTCTCTTTCTTTCTGGAGGATAAGGTGGGCACCCCTCGGCTACTTAAATGCAATTAGTGCAGCCGCCACTCTTCAAGACTCGGGTGAGAGGTTTCTCGGCCTAAGCAGCTCTCAATCACCTGTTCAGTACAGAGCAGGCATGTTGGGTTCTGCCAAAGCCATTTCCAACTTTTCTGTCTGGGCCTGGAGAGCAATTGGCGTGAGTACACAGTGTCCGGAATCCTGATCTGCCTTGGATGCGTGGAGGTGGAGGAAAGAGTTTGGAACAACTGAGGAATTCCGGTCTGGGCTACTCTCAGACGAATTCTTAAGGTTCCTTTCTCTTGAGCCCCCTTCCGACAGCCCCCAGGGGTATCTAGGGTGATCGGTAGATGAATGGCACTGAGGGAAAGCCCCAATCACATTTGCCTCCGTATGGGCCATGCAACACTCCCAACCCCGCATCCATTCCTCCTGGATGCTTCCCTTCCTTCGCAGGTCAGAAATGTTAGCAATTCAGGTTGTAGGACTAAGAAAGACATGAGATAATTAGTAAAATCTGCCCAGGTTCTCTAAGGTACATAGGTAACTTTCAATAGTCTGTTTTAGCCACTAATAAGAGTCATGATTAAATGGAAGTTCAAAACCTAGGAGAGATTTTTTTCCTTATCTGGTCTGTTTTAAGGTTATTATAGATTGTTTCTTGGGGATAATCTAAGTTAAATGTGTGTCTAACAAAAATTAATTTTTTTATTGTAACAATCTGGTATCTAAATGGGTTTCTAAAGTATTGCACTATCTTGCAGTTAAAAGTTAGGGTTAGGTAATTGTTTAGTTTGTGATTTCAGATAATTCATGCCAGAGAACTTAAATACTTAGAATAGAAAATTAAAAGAACTCTACTTCCAAGCTGGCAAGTGACTCCCAATCATTCAGTTATTCAGTGCATTGATTTGGGTAAAGATAGTAAATTATGATTTGGTATCTGTTTCTCTCTATGTAAAATTTAAAAAAAATGTTAAATTAAAACGTTGGTCTGGCTTATTGAAATGACATTAATTAGCAACAGTCTTGGAAATTTTCAAAGCTTAATTTTGATATATGTGGTGGTGTGTGGTTCTCTTTTAAAATTTTTCAGGCGATTTAATGTAACTTAATATTACTTTAGAAACTTCAGAACAAAGAAAGTGGCTTAATGATCCTGAAGAAATTTCTTCTGTGGTAGCCTCTATATTATCAAGAAAGATCCTATTTTCAGTTTTGTGGGAGCAAATTTTTCTAGTGTAGGAAGATAAATTGTGACTTATGGTTAAAATGCCTTAGGCATAAAGTTTCTGCTCAAGAATTCCGGTTTTCCCAGTTCCCTCCAGACCTCAGCCAGGGCTTAAGCTGATATGCAAACAGAAACAGCTTGGAGCTCAGGCCCAAAGAAAAAAAAAAAAGTAAAGGTGTCCTTTTACCCGAACTCAAACTAGATTAAACCAAAAAGTAAATTGTATGGCATTTACTAATTACTGGCCGGTCAATTTTTCTAGGACTTTTTTGCCTTTTCTTAGATTCTATATTTTTTGAGCTCATGATTTTGTTCCTACAGACAAGTTAATGTTTTTCTGATAAGTTCTATTTTTGATCAACTGGAGTTTTTGAAACATTGCAATGGAGATTTCATCTGCAAAAAGCTACAAGGCCTTCACTATTATGTGTGCACACTCTTGTTATGTGTTGTATGTCGGTATGTCTGTATGTGTGTATGTCCATATATCCTGCAGTGATATGACAAATTGACAGATGAGGAGCGCTCATGAAAAATTTAAAAATAAATCCAAATATCTTTGATTCACGTGATTCAAATGGTTCAATTTAAATTGGGTAAACAGATAAAAGTAAAGATGTCTTTAAAATTAAGCTTATAAGTTTTCCTAGGTGTTCAAAAAGGCCCTAATAAAATGTTGATGTCTATGAAATAATCTGCTTAGATTCAAAGGTTTACAGGTATTGTTTCAAAATGTGAACAAAAGGAGGATAACAGATGGGAAAAAAAAACTGAAAAACTGAAAGGTTCTAAGAATTGTGTTTCTAGATAGGAAAGTCTATGTGACTAAGTAATCAAAAAGGTTTAAGTGAAAAAAAAAATAAAGGAGGTTTATGTAAATTTAAGTTACACAACTATGGTTAAACAACAACTGTTATTTTTCAATACTTTTCTTGTACTCTTTTGCTCTGCATAATGAAGTTCCTTCAAATCCGATTGCAGAAAGTCTCAAATTAAACTTCCAACCAGCTTCTGCTTAGGCACTACCAGCCTCTGATGACCGATGGACCCCCAACATCTTCAAGAGAACAGTTCACTCAGTGCTGAAGCTCACTACCAGGCATGAACTTCTGCCAGAAATTGATTTTTGCTCTAATTTTTATCTTTATTCTGTTTTTATTCGCTCTGATCTTCTTCAGGTGCTGGTGATGATATCTGAAAGAACTTGCCAATAGACAGGTTGCCTGCCATTTATCTAAGCCCTGCCATATCCCCCTTAGTCATTTCTTTAAAAGCTAAACATGGTTAACATAAAATCATCAACGTAATTATGGTAATTTTAATGTGTTCATGTCTTCCAGGTACACAAGTTTGTGAGGTAAAAGCTTTATTATTTGTGTTCTATAACTGGACTTGGTATCAGTAAAATATGTAAAGTTCTATGTTACTTTTTACACTGAGATACAGTTTAAATGTATTTTTAAGTTAATGAGAGCTTAATCTATGTAAAGGTTTTATTGCAAAATACAAAAGTACTTTGCTACTTCTCTACAAAAAGTTAAAAGCTTTCAGCCTTTCTTTAATTCATGTTTTAGATGTGCTACTATGTTGTGTTAGCTAATGTTCATGTAAATTTGAGCAACAATTTATGTAGGCTTTATAAAATGATGTCTAAAAAGCAAAGATCAGCTTCAGAACTATAGTATTTAAGATTTATAAAGAGCCCCGCCTTACTTGACATAAGGCTCTATGTCCCATCTCATGTGAAAGTGACTATGAAAGAAGTAGGCCAGATTTCAGTGCATTTAAGGTTGTGTCCAAGAGTTGGTTTTTGTCACGACTGCCAGGACCTCAAACAGGGGATTATAATGTATAACTCTGACAGAATTCAAGGTAGCTATTACATAAACTAAATATGTTTTTATCTTAGTTAGTTTTGTTTTGTAGTTTGCTTTTAGATGGTCTAAAGATTGCCTGTTAATGTTTTAAAGAGGTACTGCTTTGAGAACTCACAACCTGGGTTAACCTAAGATAAGGAGTTATCACCTACAGGATAGAGAGATAGGTACTAAAGCCCAGTACTTAGTATAAGGCTGTTGAAACTTATTTGCTGGATGTTTAAGATTAAGTTTTAAAATTAAAGTTGAATTAAAAAGGGCCAAGAAAACCAATATTTGGCTCTTGCCCTCTGAGTCAGTCTGAATCAGGGGATAGGGGACTTCTCCAAAGAGCTCTGCAACTCTAGGCCACATAACCTCCTGATCAGGGAGATTAATGAGACCAGTGGAGGACAGAAGCCAATCAGTGCATTTGCTGTAAAGAGGAGGGTCATCAGAAGAGGGAGACATCCCTGATGCTTCCGAGGGAAGCCACGTGGTCAAGCAAGGCCTGGACCCATCCTAGCGCAAATGACACTAGCAGAACTAAGAAGCTGCTGTGAAGTTCCCGAGGACTCCCAGTAGACTCAGATGACTGTTATAGAAACAGAAGTTAGTTTGACTTACTTCATCTTAAACACTTAGCAAAGACAGTGAAAGCCAAAGCACAGCTGTTCCTGGACATCTTAAATGATAATAATAGTTAAATATAACTTCCATAAATAGGTAAACTAGAGGTTGCAAAAAATTCTTAGGTAAAAATGCCTGATAACTGTCAAAGGGACTGCTAGAGTAATGTTAATCTAAGGCCTTTATTTCTAACCTACACAGGTAGGCTTGGTGTTTGCTAGTGTGAGTATTCAGCCCTAAGTAACAGAATTAGATTTCTCTATTAGACACAGGTCATACTAGTAAAAAGATTTTGCAAGATCAGATGACATTAAATTATTAAACTATATCTTAAGGGAAGGATAACTGTAACCCTAAAAGTTAAATGTTGTGTTTACATCCCTGACAATTCTGGCAATGTGACAAATATCCTTAAAGATTTAGATGCTCAGATGGAAGCCATGTCCTCAGCAACTTTAACATGGAAACAATATCTTAGCTTTTGGTTCTTGGTACTTCCTGGCGGAAAACATTGTTAGTCTTTATCTTTGTCATCATACTCATTGGCATATTCCTGTGCCATGGCATTTATTGCTGCATCAATATGGTTCCAGTACTAATAAATTCTTGTTTCTCTTATAGACCACCCATCACTCAAATGGCCCTCCAGCCTATCATGGACCACTCGATTGACCCGATTTTTTAAAAAAAGGGGGGGACTCTAAACTGCTTGCCCCAACATCGCCCCTTTTGTCAGCCTGAAGAAGTCAGAAAGATCTTTGCCCCCTTTCCTTACAGCAGTAAGGAGTTCCCAAATTAGAGGGGGGAACAAAGCCAGATTTAAAGTTAGGCAGTCAGTGTAGTTAGGTAAATTGGGTCTAATACCGAGTGAAATCTAAAATGGAGGCCATGCTGGGAATGACTCAGGAAAAACACAGGACAATGGATATAAGATTCTATCCATGATCAAGAAAAAGGGGGGAATGAAAGACCCCAGCCCAACAACGTCAGGCCTAGTTGCAAAACCACCGAGGCATGTCACAAACCTACACAGGCACCAGAGGTATTTTTCAGATAATTAGTTAGGTGTAACCAGTTGGGAAAGGACAAAGGACCGGGTCCCTAGGCATGCCTGAATGAGCAGGAACAGGAGGACCAGAGTGCAAATATGTAGCTTTTATGTGGTTCTTTTTAGTAACATACAGTGAAAAACAACTTTGCCCTTTAGGTAATCTATATGCTGGGTTTAAAATTAACCAATAAGAAACCTATTGTTTCCCCGCGAGAAAACTGCCCCTTTACCCTATAAAAATCTCTGTATCCCCAAGCCCGGTGTGCCAGCTCACCAAAGCTCCGGCTGAGGTTCTGCTGGGCACCCGCAGGCGCCTGTGTCCCCCAATAAATCCCTCTTGCTTTTTGCAGCCAGTGTTTTGTGTGATTCTCCTTGGACAGGGAAACGGGGGTCTTTTCAGTTCTCCATTATTAGGATGCATCTAGTTACTGGGACAAATAGAATTCAACACACAAATGACTCAAACTCGGAAGTTTGTGTCTCATTATTATAATAGCCTATGACAGGATGACTTCGAACATAAGCTGATATTGTCTCTAACCTCTTCAACACACGATTTCCAAGATCATCATTATCAACTCCATCTTAGTCATTTGGACCAGGGGAAGAGAAGGAGGAGCACAAATGGGAGGTTTTTTTTCCCAAACCTGAAATTGGCACTTATCATACCTTCTCATTTCCAGTTTGGTAGATTCCAATCATAAATCCATGACTAAGTGCAAGGGAAATTAGGAAATACAGTCCATCTGCACCCCCAGAACAGAATTTGGATTTTTTGCATCAAGGTAGGAGAATCTTCATTATATATTTTGATAACACCTGACATTTCTCTGTCACAAAGCCTAGTGAACGTGTGATATCCCCAGCTCATGAGGACTATGAAGGCAGGGACTAGTGTGACTATTCCCTACTACATCTTCTGGAAACATCCTCTCTCTATTATATTGATCCACGAGAAATTGTTGTTTCATTGATCATAAAACGTCCAATGTTAACAGTTTCAAAGAGCAACTTTTAAGGCACATGTCTGGTAAATGGATTGCTTAGTATAGCATCTCTCACAGGTGAGTGGAAAACTGTTGAACAAAACCCAGCTGCTGTCCAACTTGCTTCTTTCCACAGATCTCAAGCCTAGTTAGGCAATTTAAATCCTTGCCAGGGAAACACCTGAAGATGATGGAGTTTTGTGGATTAACTCTGAGGTCATGCAGCCTGTGGAAACTCAGGGGGAGAGCTGGGGTGGGGAGACTCACATACAGACTTCCACTTAGCTTATGAGAGGAAGCTTTGTCATGCATGTTAATGGATGACAGTCCTTCAGTTCTATTCCAATTAAGCAAGCATTTGCTCGGCATCTCCTTCAGGCCAAGTGTGGGTCTAGAATCAAGGACACAGGAATGACTCCTTTCTTTGAGGAGCCCATACACTTGCAAGGGACTCACAGTCAGTTTGTTTTGGAAATATCCCTTGGGCCATTTTAGAAAGAATGAGCAGGACAAGAAAAAAGAAAACCCATCTGGGAGGTGATTTTATTATTCAGACAAGAGATGGTGTCCTAGATTTTTTTTTTCTTTCCCAGTTTTTTCTTCTTTTCTTTCCTTTAAGGGGAAGAGAGGCAGGAAGAAGAGTGGTAATAGAAAGGGAGAACAGGGTTTAAAAGCACAACAATCCCAGGAAGAAGGCCAAACTCCTTCACTGACTGATCAGGTACACAACTGAGGCTCAGAAAGGGCTACCAGCCAGGCAGATAAATGTCCGTGAATGGGTGTGATGTGTTTAGAAGGTGTTTCACCTAAGTCCCCTCCTCCTTTCCAATCCCATAAAATAAAGAAATTGGCCAAGAAATTAAGAAAAACTAGGATCCCCAACATGTCAGAATTGAGGTTAGACAGTCTTTTCCTGGCAGCCACCTCAATATTCAGCCTCCACCTTAATCCTTCCAAGTGTGGTGCTGCAGAAATGGGGAGGAAAGTCCACTCCAGGGTGTGTGCATTCTGTCATTTGTCAAGCAGGAGCAGCAGCGTTCTTGCTGGGTTTTTGTTGCTCTTGGGCTCGCAGCTAAAAATAGACTTTCCAAAGAAAGCTCCCTTTAGGTGGTCCTACCAAGGCAATTTACATTATCAGCTCCAAGCTTCAAGACTAATTTGGAACACTCCAGCATTTGATGTGCTCCCTTTCTTTCTTTCTTTCTTTCTTTCTTTCTTTCTTTCTTTCTTTCTTTTTTTTTTCTTTCAGGGATCACTGCATTTTTACAACAGACTCCAAGGAAAAACTTACCCCATCAATCTCAGATCTTGAGCCAAGAAATAGGACAAGAGATGGGGTAGGATTCTTGGAGTTTAAGTGCCCTGTGAGTTCTAATCAGATTCACCGAATAGGGATGTCAAATTCTTCTGCCCATGTTTTTTCTCCTATGGTAAAGTCAAAAATAAATGCCTATAAAATTATAGTCCTGTAAGTTTTCTTCTCAACCCGGTGACTTCGTGGGGCGGCGATTCCCTTTTAAAGTACTTGGGTGATGAATCAGCTACAGAGGGCTCTGTAATTGCCACGGTTGAGGCTACATCATAGCCCAAAGATCCTGGAGGTGGCCCTCAGAGTGAGCGGGGTGTCACATCCAGGGCATTCTGGTCACTGTCAGAGAGCTGGGGCCTGAAGCCTGGCCTCTCCTCTGCCTGCCGGGTTGTGGAGCCTGGAGGTCATGTGTGTCAGGTGACTGAGCCCCATCAGTAATTTGCCAGTGCTGGAATTACTCAAATTCCAAGTGTGACTCTGCAGAGTCCAGCTTCTGTTACCAAAGTACGCATCTACAATCTGTCCCGTTAGGAAAAGAGCTTTCAAAGACAGTTTCATTATTCGTTCATTTTGCAGTCTTACAGGAGGAATTAAATTTGAAAGATGAAGAAGTAAAAACTCAAAACACTGATCTTGGTTCAAACTTGTCCAAATTTCAAGCATCAGAGTACAGGAAATAAGATGGATTGTTATTCCAATAGTTATGTCTTCTTGTTCAGAAACTCTTACCAGTAAAACCTCCAGTTTTGTCCTCCATTTACTGATTCAGCAATTTCAGACCAAGGGCCTAGTGTATGCCTGGGGCGTATAGCAGCTTTTGTTGTTGTTTTGTTTCATTTCATTCATTATATATAAATTGTGCATCATCTCATGAAGTCTGTTTTTTTTAAAAACTTTTGGAATAATTCTTGCCAGGTGAATGGGATCTTTTCTTTTTTATGAATTGTATTTCTCACTTATTACAGATAGAAAGGAAAACTATTGGTATTTCCACTTTCAATTTCTAACCCACCACCCAACTGAACTCTCTAAAAAAAGTTTTGATAGTCTTTAACTTAGTTCTCTCAGACTTTTCAGTGAGAAAATGATGCTATCTGAAATAAGAAGGCTGTTTGTCTTTGTTTTCTGCTGCTATAACATAATACCACAGACTGTGTCATTTATTTTTTTAAAAAAATAGAGATTTATTCAACTTATGATTCTAGAGTCAGGCACGTTCAAGACTGTGGGGTTGTTTCTGCTGAGGGTCTTCTTGTCCCATCATCCCATGATTGAGGAGCAATCAAACAATCATGGGGGATGGGAGCAGCAAGAGGAGGCTGAAGTTATAACACACTCACTCTTGTGACAACTAACCCACTCTTACAGCGATGACATTAACCTATTTATGAGGATAATGCACATGGACCTAATCACCACTTACAGGCCCTGCCTCTTCATGCTGCTACAATAGCAATTACATTTCAACGTGAGTTATGGAGAGGACTTCAAACCCTAATACTGCTGATTTCAAAAGTGTCTCTATATATCTTTCTCTTACATTCTTCTCTTTTCGTCTCCCCCAACTGTCTTCCTTATTGTACTGTCATATTACTCGAAAAAAAAAAAAATGTTTCCTCTCTTATGCTAGGAATGATGGTAGCTAATGTTCACAGGGAAACCCAAAGTTTCCAAATTTCAATGACTTTTAGAAGTCAAGGGATGGTGGAAAACCTGCTGTAGCCAGCTCTTAAGAAATAAGTTTAGAGGATGGAGTCTTCCTGGAAAAGCTGGAAGAAATGGCCTCCTCTGTGCAAGGTTCTGATTGGCTGGAGAAAAAGAGGCCCCCTCATCTGTGGCTGCTGTCTTGGTAACCAGGGAAAACCCATCTTCTATGCAGACAAATTCCAGGAACCACCAGTACAAAGGTGTGCCCAGTATACCCTTTGGCAGAACAGATCCCTCACGCAGCACCACTTACACCACTTCTCTAGACATCCGCATCAGCTGACTTATTTCACATGTCTCCAAATCAAAGACAATACCCTTTTGAGGCAAGACATGGCATTAGTTGCATGGCCTGTGTGAATGGGCTCAAACCCTAGCCCTACCACTCCCTGCCTGTGAGACCACTTTAAAAAAAAATTATATATCCTTTCCGGGCTTCCATTTCTCCCGCTGTAAAATGATGTTGACTTGTAGCAAGGCTTTAGTGCACCATTAGTGCTGGCTTGTGGTATGTACATCCCAAATGTTAGCTAGAAGAGTGTCTGGCAGGTGAGCCTCATAACAATTAGGGCTTCGACATACTTTGGTGGTAAGACTTAGGGAAAGATCCTTAATATTTCTGAGCTTTGCTTTCCTTACTTGCGGAGTGAAGAAAATGTTCCTAATTGAACTGTGATGAAAATGACTTGAGAAAATGTATATAAAATAGCTGAAATGGTAGTAAACTAGAGATTGTTTCCTTTCCACTCAATGACCTTTCCACTCATGGATCATTAGTTCCATGAGGTGAAGACTCATCCCTATCTCTGAACATATTAGGGATTCATATACGTTCATAGAAAAAGAGAGTGTCTGACTAAATAAGAAACTGTTGGATTAAATACCATTTGCTTTTTTGGCAGAGGGAGGATACCAGGGATTGAACTCAGGGCCACTCAACTGCTGAGCCACATCCCCAGCCCTATTTTGCATTTTATTTAGAGACAGGGTCTCACTGTGTTGCTTAGCACCTCGCTTTTGCTGAAGGTGGCTTTGAACTCGAGATCCTCCTGCCTCAGCCTCCTGAGCTGTTGGGATTACAGGCGTGCGCCACCATGCCTCACAATGCCATTCGTTTTCCAGTGTGCAATAGACCCCATTTCTTGAAAGAAGCTTAACTCTGTTCTTGTCATGGTATCTTCAGTGGAATGCTTTAAGGAACATTTATTTATGAAGAGACCAGTTTCAAAGCTATAGGTGAGGCTTAAAAGGATCTCAAGAGGTACTTGAATAAAAGGATTAATAACATCGGAAGAGCCATTTGCATCCCTACAGGATCAAGGAGAAGAACAGTACCAAGAGCCTGGAAGGAGTGAGTTCTGTAGAGAAAGTCTATTGAGAGGAGTATTGGGCTTCAGTCAACAAGCAAACTTAGCCCAAGGTGACCTGCATACAAGGAGCCAGGAAAATAAATATTTGAGCCCTCTGTCTTACATCCTTCAGTCTTCTACTGGAGTTCTCCAGTGGTGGAACTCAGCTAGAAACCAGATGGGATGAGAGAAGTTTTTTCCAGATTTAGCAAATTAAAAATACAGGACACCAGTAAATCTGAGTTTCAGATAAACAATGAATAACATTTTAGTACAAATATCTCCCACTAAATAGTTGGGACAGGTTTATACAAAAGATTTGTTTTCGTTGTTTACCTGAAATTCAAGTTTTCACTGGCTTCCCTATATTTTTTTGAAGCAGTCTAGATGGGAGACCATTGACAAATTCCTCATATATCAGCCTGCCCAGCAGAGAGCAGATGGAAAGGGATGGAAATAAGACAATCAGACACACTGGTGTGAATTAGCTAGGGACACAATAATTTCACAGGGTCCATTCCAAGAGCTCCATCATTTACTCTAAAAGAGCTCTTTGTCATTGATTTCCAGTGTTGCTCTTTCCCATTCCCATCCCTACCTGTTTTCCTGAAAGTCCTTCTCATAAGAAGGAAAATAATAATAATATTAAGACATAGCATCCAAATTTCTTTCTCCTATGAAGATTTCCCTTCACCACGCTCTTTCCAGGAAAGGGAGCTGAATGCAGGTTCTTTTTGACTAGAACTGGTAAACCTTGCAGCGTCTACCATATTTCTTCTCTACTGAGTGGTCCTAGGAAAATCCCCATGAAGCCATGGCTGTGGATCAAGGGAGACAGAGTGATGATACATTAAGTTGGATCTTTCTAAATGGGTGTTAGATGTTAATATGTTATTAAAAATTTGCATTTATATTATGCAGCTGTTTTATATTTATGAAAACAGAAAGGAGGGAAGGAAAGAAGAGAAAAATATATACCTAAAAATTGTTTTGACCATTTAATTAGTTCGTGGTTTTTGTAGAATACTAGCCAGTAATTGAAAACTGACTTACTCTTTGATAGCAATTCAGAGAACAGTGTCATATGCACTCACTAAATCTCAATTTCCTCAATTTTTAAAATGAATTTGTAGTACCTGAATTGCAGAGTTTTCAGTGAGTCTAGAAGCAAAGAATATAGAGAAACCATCATATGTTTAAGCACCAAATAATTGCTTATTAGCATTATTAAGAGTTCTTACCTAGCAAGGTGTCATTTTAATATATTATGTTCCATTGCTATGACACAATAGGCCATATGCATTTTTTTTCAAATTAGTAACTTAAAAAATCTGATAAATTTAATAATGTAGTTTCTCTTGATCCCTGCTTCTTCTGAACAAAAGAGAAACTCTAAAATTACCATCTCCAAGGATCATAGAGCAGGAATTAAAAGACCAAATATTTGTCTATATTTTAGTTCCAGATTTAGAAGCTATGTCTAATTTTTGAAATATGGTATTTTTGTATCTTCCTTCACGTATTAGTCAATGTGTCTATCATTGTAGCGATGCTAATATTTAATTCATGTGTTCCCTGAATGAATAACATTATTCAGGCACCCCCCACTGGAAAAAAAAAACGTCTAAAGAACTTCATTAACACTTCAATATAGTTATATTAATAAGGAAATGGGCACACAGGGTGCTCACATGGGAATTTCATTGTGAGGGTACTTATGGAGTTTTTAAAACCTCTAACTAGACAATTAACCGAGTAGGCAGGTGTGGGCGGTTGACTACATCAGGAAACAGGAACAGAATCATAATGATGGAAGACAGCAGGAAGGATGGGAAATGAACACCTCACTAAAGGTCCAGATTTGGCCACAAAGGAAACATAAGCCTAAGGCAATGAGTAGAAATTGTCATGCTATTTTTTGCCATGCCAAATTACCTTTGGATTTATTTTAATAGCTATCAAAATGATAAATATGTATCTACATCATTTTAAGTGAGGGTGACCAGTGCTTTAATTTGTGAGATTTTTAGTAAAACCAGAGGGAGAGATTGCATGTGAAAGATGAGTATCAGGGGTTTTGATTTTTTTTGGATTTTTTTTCATACTAGGCATAGAACTCAGGGATGCTTTAATACAGATCTAAATTCCCAGCCCTTATTTCTTTTTTATTTGGAGACAGGTCTTGCTAAGTTTCTAAGGCTGGCCTTGAATGTGCCAACCTCTAGCCTCAGCCTCTTAAGTAGCTGGGATTATAGGGCTTGACCTAGTGATGCTTAGACTTTGTGTTCTCTAGGTTAAAAAAAATAAAATGTCCTCATGGAAATGATTCCATAGAAAGAGCATTGCTATTTGAGTTAAGAGGAGAGGATTCCCCCTGTATTTCCTACTGTGTTCCTATTTTGCCTGCTATTAATTTAATCACTAGGGTCGGGGTTATATAAAATATCAGGGATGATAAAAGTCTAAAACATGTTACACCAACTGAATCTGCAAAAAAAAAAAAAAAAGTCTGTGCCTAAAACATGTTGCCAAAGCAAGCTTTTAGTACACCCAAGTGAAGAAAATAGTCCATGGAGTATTACACAGCAGCCCATACAGGCCCCAAAGTGAAAATTATTGTGGTTTAGCTGTGAGGCGTTCCCCAAAGGGTCATGTGTGAGACAATGCTACAAAGTTTAGAGGTGAAATGATTGAGTTGTAAGAGGTTTAACCTAATACTGCATTAATCCCCTGGTAGGGATTAACTTGGTAGTAACTGTGGGCAGGTAGGGTGTGGCTGGAGGAGGTGGGTCATTGGGGTGGGAGCCTTTGGCTATATATTTTGGCCTTGCTGAGCAGAGCTGGCTGTCTGTCTCTGCTTCCTGGTGTGATGTCCTGAACCACTTTGCTCTACCTACCACACTCTTCCTCCATGTTGTTCTGCTCACCTCTAGCTCGGAGGAATGGAGCCAGCTGTCTATGGACTAAGACATCTGAAACCATGAGATCCCAAATAAACTTTTCCTCTCTAATCATTCTTGTCAGGTTCTTTTTTTTTTTTTTTTTTTTTTTTTTTAGTAGCTGTGAAAAAGCTGACTAAAACAAACCTACGCCACGAAGGAACTGGAACCCACACAACCTTGGTTCCCTGGAAGGACACAGGTACAATGGAAAGAAGATTGTATGACAATAGATTGGATCCAGAACATGTGGATTTTCAGATGCATGTCAACATTTCACTGGATTTGTGAGATTGAGTAAAATACTTGGCCTCCCTGTGAGTAAAATAGGAATGATAAAGGTTAGAATGGGCTTAAGATATAGTAATTCTTTTATTATTTGCTATGCTTATTATTTTACTATTGTGGATTTCCCAAGATTATTGCATTATATATATTTTTTCATATATTCATATATATGAATATGTTTATTTTATTCATATATTTATTCATATATATATATATATATATATACATTATATGTATATATATGAAATTCCTTATAAATTGCTGAGCCTTATGTAAATATAAGGAACTATGTTTCTTGTAGATGATAGCACTGATAACCAACATACTTTGGCTTACCTGAACCTTTAAACTTCTGGTGACTAAAACATTTTTCAGGGTGTAGAACTAAATAAAAAATTTTAAGTGGAAGTCAAATGGTTTCCTTCACAATGATTGCAATTAGAAAAAAAAAGCTACCATGTGTATGAGTAAAGACTAGATGAGAATACAGAAAAAGGAAAATAATTAGATTTGCTAATGGTTGTAATGATGTGGATTATTCCTTTCTATTTCTGTGTATTATAATCTTCCCTTTGAATTAAAATATCTTTCATTAAAAACTAATAAAATGCAGAAACTTAAGCTAACAGTTTACATTTATATTGTAGAATGCTGATATCTTGTTAATATTAAAAGTGGTAATAGTGAGTTCATTTTATTGAGAGCCTCCCATACTTTAGGCTTGGTTCTGAGTACTCTGAGTACTTTAACTGCATAGATCTGTCTGTTCATCACAGAAGTACCATGAGCCATAGGATACACATGAGGAGGCTAAAACTCACAGATTAGTAGCTCACCAGGTTCTCCAGCTGACATGAATATGTAGAATACATAACATGTATTCTAATATGTAGAATACAAAATGTGTTTTGTGTGTAACACTTCAGGATAAATATGGTTCATTTAATTGAAGAAACAAATGGATTAGGATTCTACCTGACTGTTGGTGATATTGAAAATATTAAAGATCACTGATCTGAGTATTTTTTATTTATGTCTCATTTGCTCCTACACCTACCATGAAGCGTTAAAGGAAAAATTTCAATAGAAATTGATGCAGTTCTAGTTGCAGAAGTAAGTGAGACATAGTGCAATAGCATGGTCATATGGCAAATGAGACACGGTACAATAGCAGTGTTGTATCCTTGCTCTGTTGTCTATAAATTCCTGCAGCATGGTTCAAGGACAATTGAACTCGTTACACCCCATCTCCAATGTTACTAAATTTGTTGTAAAGTCAGCTCTAAAGTCCTCTCTTATTCTATCATCTAATTTTATTTTCCTTCTTCTTTTTTTTTAAAAAGAGAGAGTTTTTTAATATTTATTTTTTAGTGGTTTTTTTTTTCCAGTGGACACAACGTCTTTTATTTTATTTTTATGTGGTGCTAAGGATCGAACCCAGCACCCCGCACATGCCAGGCAAGCGTACTACCGCTTGAGCCACATCCCCAGCCCTTCCTTCTTTTTAAATTAATGTGTACACTGTCGGAGATATCAAAATTAAAGAAATGAAGAACTTTTCTGGAATTTGGAGGTCAAAACCAAAATGTTTATCATTGCTTTGTTCCAAGGAGTTGAGAATGTTTGCTAACTCCTCATAGCTTTTTTGATTCCAAGACTTAAAAACCAGTTGATTTCAAGTAGGTAAGTAATCATGACTTTCTTCAATAAGCAATTTTTTTTTTTTAGCAAAAATCCTATACCAGAGACTGGACCAAGCATTAGGGTTATCGATAATAATTAGACATAATCCCTGCCTTAATCTAGAGAGTAAACACTGTATTATGATAAATGCTTCATTATAATGTTACAAATGCCCTAGTGGATATATGCACAGAACAGGGGTGCACAGGGACAACTAGGGCATTTTAAGAGTTAGATGGATTAGAGATTTGCAAAATAAAGAGAACACAAAAGATCCCTCCAAAAAGTGGGATGGTATCCTTAAAGGGACCACTTTTTGAGAGGCACTATAAAATCAGGTTAGGGACATGGGCTCTAGAATAAGTGTTCAAGGGTGGCTCTGTTCCTGACTTGTAGATTTCAAAAAGCAACCAAAATTCCTTCCATTCTTCTTTATATTTTAATTTCGCAGTTCTTCCAATCAAGAGGTAGAGTAGTTTTTTTACCCTTTGCATCTTATTTTTGCCATGTCACTTGCTTTGTGACAAGCTGAAGCTTGGCAAGAACTTGAACATTCATTGGGTTTGCCCTTTCTTTGCACTCTTGGAAACTTGAGACCATGATGTAAACAAGCCTGAACTAACCTGCTGGAGGAAAAGGGATTGTGGGACTAGACAGATGACCTTTAGCTTGTAAGTGAACTGACAAGACTTAACAATGGAATTGCCCAGCTCTGCCAATCCCAGTAATCAGACTTCTGAGTTGAATGAATGATTGCTGTTTTAAGCCCTAAAGTTTGATATATTTTGTTATGGAACAAAAGCTAACTGATACATTTAGTGACTTCAGATACTTGAGTTTCCTCATATATGCCATGGAAATAATAGTAGTAATTTCCTCTTAGGTTGCTAGGAATATTAAATAAAAATGCTTAACATAGTGCCTAGCACACAGAAAACCCTGGATAAATAGTGGCTAATAATATGCTTATATTCTTATGCACAGAATTTATTTAAGCCAGAGGTCAGCGTGACCCTATAGGAGGCTATGTGCTCTGTAACGACTACAGCCAAACGATTGCCTGGAACATGTTTTAAAAGTAAATGGTGGAAGGTTTGTTGCTTGATATTTAAGTTTGTCTAGGTGTTTACTACATCAGCTCATAAGTTTTAAAAATTGACAAATTATATTTGCTACTGTGCTGTGTTTTTGAGGTTTCCCACCCCCCTGATTTTTTTTTTAACCATCACCTCTTCTCAGCGAAGTCTTAGCAGCAGAATTTTGTTTTCTGTGTCTTTATGGTGTGTGCATGTTCCTAATTCATCTCCCGTGGGAGAAGCATGGGAATATAGCAGTTCACTAGATCACAGGAAGGATGTGTGGGTTTGCTAATGGCTTGTGAAAAAAAAAAAATAAGTGCTAAGTGGTTCAATTCTTTCCACTTCTCTATCTTTGAACATCACGTCTAACAAGAATTAATTTTCTAAAAATTAAAACTCTGTCCTAATGGAACACAATTAGGAAAACATGTAAACCTTCTCTTTTCAATAGCATAGATTTAAATTTCTTTTAAGTAACTCCAAGTAATACCTAATAGCTATGAGTGTTCATATTCCAGCCGATGTCAGAAATTGACATAAGTTTAAACTAGCAGCAATTATGGTGTAATACATTTAGAAATTTTTCCTTTTTAAAATTATATGCTAACATATTACAAGCACCTTTGAACTAGGTTCCACCTGCCACTCAGTGCCCTTCTCAAGAGTGAAACATCGCTCAATGCAAAATCTTGCTCGAGATGACATGTTTGTACTTCACAATAAAACTATAAAAAGAATCTTCAGAAATGCATTTCCAAATGATTGTTTCCTGATAGACAACAGCATTATTTTATCTTCATTCTGAGTGCCATCTGAACCAAAAATAGGAACACAAGAACATGTGTAAGGGCTACAAAAACCAAACTTCCAGCCACAAAGACAATTGACGAGGGAGCTTTTTGATGAGAACCTTGTTTACATTTGTAACATCCAATTTGTTCGAATTGATTTATACCACAGGCTCTAATTACATGTGCCTGTAAATGAAAGATAAGGTGCTTAAATCACGCGAACATCTGATTCTCCCACTTCTATTTTGAATCTTCATAGGGTGCCGCTCAATTTGGAGGTCATATAACATTCAAGACCATGCCTCTGCAACAAGAATGTCTTCACTCAGTAGCTTTTTGCTCTTGGGCAAGTTGTGTGACCCTGCATAGCCACAGGATCCTCATCTATAAAGTGGAAATAATATGATTTACTTCTTAGCTTTAAATGAGATGATGCACTTAAAAGAGTGACGAGCACATGACCAGCAATCAGTACAAGCTTGTACTGTTTAAGGACATAACAGTCACTGTAGCTGGACCCTCATTTAAGACAGAGGTTGACAGTTGTCAGGTTCGATGCCACCAAACACTATTAAATGATGTTATAAATAGGATGGGGCTATGTGATATGGAGTCAGGAAGAAGTATGTCCCAAGCAGAAAGGGATTACTGAGGGGAAATTCAGCCTGGCATAGAGGACAATTACCAGGGACATGTAGCTAAGTTAATTGCCTCAATACACCTGCAAGATACAGTAGGCCAATGTCTTCTATCTATAGTCACATAAAGAAGTGGTTCCTCTGTGCCAGTCAATCCCACATCTGAGTATCAGTGGGAAAGAAATAGAGCAAGTGCCCATGGAAGGAACATTGCAACTGAGGAGATCAGAGTGTGGTAGTGTCTGTCATAGGTTCAGTGTCAGGTTATGATGAGGGAAATCAGTGAAACACACTGTACCCACTGATTCTGTTCCTACCCAGTAGTCTGAACTATTTTTAGATGTGAGAACATTGACTGGAAACTATTGATCAGAAAGATGATTTATTATAAAAGAAAAGAAACATTAAAGAATCACAGAGCATTCTGGGAAAACACCCTCGTAGGTTGCTATGGTTGTTAATAACCTCATGGATTTTTGAACAGTGGACTCACGTCTTCGTTAACACATGGCAATTCACAGTATTCTCATATTACAATTTCTAATGGATGAAGTTGATCAATTTTCCTTCTGTTCTAAGGTGCCTGTCAGTGAAAGAGCTCCCGTTTGATGAGATACTCATTCTCTCCTTTCATAAGGCATGTCAGTTTTGCAGTTGTAGTACTTTTTTGGTATGAGATAGTTTTGTCTTTCATTGAGTTTTGCATTGATTCTATTTTCAGGGGTTCCCTTTCCAGGAAGGAGGAGCGGCCACATGATCCTTTCACATCACCACCAGATGACGTCACTGGCACATGGCCTGCTGATGACATGCAGGAGGGTTCCGAGTCCCTCTCTTTGAGAGTATGAGGAAAGCAACTCTCAACTTCAAATTCCGTTACTGTCTATTATCAGTAATTGTTCTACAATTACTCTGATTCCCCAGGCTTCGGAATTGTGATTGGTCCACACTATAGAGACGTTTTTTAAAATGATACAAATTTTCTTTAAAAGATTTTTTTGTAAAATATAGATAAATAATAAATAACGACTCCTTGACCCTTTTGATTCCCCAGTGTATCTTCCTGGTCGTATCATAATTACTCTTTTAGATTCATAATTCCAATAACATAAGGACTAATTCTTTCAATCAGTCACTTACATCTCACACAAAATCAAACTGTGACTAGCTGAGCGCTCCCAAGTGTACTCCCCAAGAGAAGTGTGCATGCACAGCGAGAAATAGAAATGTTGCCTCTAACTGATATGAAGCAAGGTTCACATGTGTTTTAAAAAGAAAAGAAAAAAAAAAAGAGTTTCTCCAAAGACCCATGCAAAGCAGTCTTTCTTGATGTTCTCCCTCAACAGGTGCTGGTTTCATGACCCTCTTTTTCTTTCTTTTTCTTTTTTCCTTACAAGAAGGGCTGGAAAGCCAAGAAATTAAAGGTTAGAGGTTGAGATGGAAATGTTGAAAACAGTCAGTTTGATGTCATTTAGTGGAATGACTGGTGTTAGAAGGTCGGAAAATTTGACTATACTAATCATCTGCTCCATTTTCTCATTGGTGAAAGGAAAAAAAGTGCATTGAATTAACTTTCCAAGGTTTCTTCCAATCCCAGTGGTCTGGGGGCTATTTTAGTTTAGATATGGAATTTCCTCTGAAAGCTCATGTGAGACAATGCAAGAATGTTCAGAATGACATCGGTTACATTCTGCAATCTGTATACGGGGTAAAAATGGGAATTCATAACCCACTTGAATCAAATGTATGAAATATGATATGTCAAGAGCTTTGTAATGTTTTGAACAACCATTAAAAAAAGAAAAGAAATAACTCTTAATTTCACCATAAATACCAACAGAAAAAATTATAATGATTTGACTGATGCAAATTATATTCAACATTAAGTTTGATTAAAATGTGTAAAAGTAAAAAAAAAAAATGTTCAGAATGAAATGATTAGATTGTGAGAGCTATAACCTGACCAGTGGGTTAATACAGTTGATGGATTCCCAATTTGAATGGATTAATGGGTGAACTCTGAAGGGCATGGCCAGAGGAACTAGGTCATAGGGGCATGCCCTTGGGGATTATGCACTTTCTCTTTATGCTTCAGTGTGTCAGTTAACTGAGCAACTTTCCTCTGCCATATCCATCTACCATGATGTTCTGCTTCACCATGGGCCCAAATCTGACCTTGCACTGAACTGTAAAATCCTGAGCCAAAATAAACTTTTCCTACTGCAAATTGTTCTTGACAGTCTTTTAGTCACAGCAATGAAAAGCTGACTAACAGAAATTGGTACTGGGAAGTGGGGTTAGTCTTTGCTATGAGTAACCTGATCATGTGGTTCAGAAGCATTTGGAACTGGTTTGTAGAAGGAGTTTGAAAAAGTTTGGAAATACCCGCTAGAGAAGCCTTAGAATGTTGTAAGCAGAATTTAACAGGGAATTCTTGCGGGAGCTCAGAAGACTAAAATGCTGATAGGACCACAGACAGTAAGGACTGAGCTCATGATGTTTTACAGAAGGAGGACTCTACTGGAAATTGAGCTAGAGGCCATTCATGTTATGTTCTGGCAAAGAAATTGTCTATATTTTGCTCAAGTCCTGACACATTCTTGAGGCTGAATTTAAAGGTGATACACTAATAAATCTGATGGAGAAACTTTCAAGAAAACAAAGCATTCAGATGGTGAAATGGATGTTGTTAGTGGCTTTTAGTCAAGTTCACTGTCACGATCAGAAGGAGAAAGCAGAGTGGAAAGATTTGAAAAACTTACTATTTGGTCATAAAACTGCATGTAAAACTGGGACCAAGGAAGTTGTAGTTTTTGAAGAGATTATAGCCACTAGACATATGTTAAGCAATTGAAACAATAAGAAAGCTGGCTTAAGGGCCTCTCAAGAATTAGCAAGACAAGATCCATTGTAGGCTGAAGGGTATAGAAGGAAAAATTCCTTTGAGAAGAGACCATGGAGGGCACCCCACATGTACAGAGGGTTCCTAGTAAGTTTTTCACCATTCATAGCTGCTCCGGTACACAGAGGATGTTGCTGGCAGCCATGGTCTTAGGAGGCCTGGCTACTGCTCCAGGTGGTGGTATATCTTGGCATCATGCACATGATACTAATTATGCAGGAATGCAAGATGAAGTTAGGAGGTCATAGCTTCTAGCAAGATTTAAAAGGAACACTGGGGAGGCAAAGCAAAGTGCAGTAGGGTTGGAATCCCTACAGGAAGCCTCTGAGAGGATGATGTGTGAAGATGTGAGAAGGAAAAGAAAGCTGTAGTAGAGACCCCTGAGATTAAGAGATGACAGTAAGATGGAATGTCTGCTGAGGAAAACTGAATAAATCAAGAGGAAACAAGACAACAGAGAGGCCATATGGGATGAAACCAGCAAGGTCATGGGAAGAGCTACACAGGCCCTTTGGAGAGAAGATCTTGATTCCATGTGCCCCAGCTACTGAGCATGAATCTATAGGACATTTTGCCCAGCTGGATTTCAGTCTTGTTTTGGTTCCATCCCTTCTTTATATGCCCCTATTTCCCCACTTTGGAATGAAAATGTTTACTCTGTACCTTTATATATTGGATTTATGTAGCTTGTTTTTTATCTTTACAAGGGCTCACAACTAAGAGTTTGCCTTGAGTCTCAAATGAGATTTTAGGACTTTGACTTTGGGGCAATGCCAGAATTTTTCAGTCTATGAGGACCTTTGGAAATGGACTAAATGCATTTTGCATTGTGAGATGGGCATGAGCTTTGCAGGGATAGGGGCAGAATGTTATGGTTTAGTATAAGAAGTGAAATTAGTAAATTATGAGAGCTAAGATTGGTGAATTAATTTATTTGATGGATTAATAATTTGAATTGATTAATGGGTGGTAACTATAAGCAGGTAGGAAATTTCTGGAGGAAGTAGGTCATGTATATCCGTGATTCCCTGATTCTTCTCATTCCCTGGGCTTCCTCTTTTTCATGAACAGTTCGTGGGTTTTATTTCTGAGCTTTTTATTCTGCTCCATTTTCTAGGTTTATCCTTTTGCCAATACCATGCTGTTTTGTTCACTGTGCTTTGATTGTTGTATCAGCTTTGTTAAGTTAGGTAGTAATCATTCTTCCAATTTTGTTTTTCTTCAATATTGTGATGCCTCTTTTAGGTCCTTCTTTTGTATCTTCATAAAATTTTTAGACTCTATTTAACAATATCCTTAAAATAATTTGCTGGGATTTTGATAGAAATTATGATGAAGTTATAGATCAAGTTGGAAAGGATTGACATTTTAACAATATTAAGTATCCCAATTCATGTGCATGGAGTATTTCTCCATTAGTGTAGAGCTTCTGTGATTCCTTTCATTAGAATTTTGTAAATTTCCTTATATACATCTTGTATATATTTTGTTCGATTTATATCTAAGCCCATCTTTCATTCTGCCTTTAAATTTTTAGTGCTGCTATGATTTAGATATAGTTTGTCCAAAATGTGTGCAGGACAGATTCATAAGTCTGGTTCACATACTAGAACCTTGGTCCCCAAATAATAGCTTTGAGAGGTAGTGGGACCTTTTAAGAGATGGGGCCTAATGGGAGGTGATTGGGTCATGGTAATGCTACCCTAAGGAACTGTATCAATGTCTTTCTTGAGAAACAGGTTAATTCTCTAAAGATTTGATTAAGGATTATAGGGCTGAAAAGCACATCAACCTTTCTCTTCTGTTCTCTCTTGCATTCGTCTTCTCTCTCTTCTCTCTCTCTCTCTCTCTCTCTCTCTCTCTCTCTCTCTCCTTTTACTACTTCTCTTTCCACTTCTTCACCAAGAGTTGATGAGCATGTGGGCCTCAGTAAAAGATGGGCAGGTCCTAGGAATATGTTGCTGGGCCTCTAGAATTCTGACCCAAAATAAAACCCTTTTTAAACAAATATTCTGGCTTCAGATATTTTCAGACAGACAGACAGACACACACACACACACACACACACACACACACACACACATAACCCATAACCCACAGGGACTAATATAAATTATACTGTGTATTTAATTTATAATTTCAATTGTTCGTTGTTGGTATAGATGCATACAATTGAATTTGTATATTAACCTTATATTAGACAATCTTACTGTGGTCAATTATAGGAGTTGTTTTGCTCTTTATTCTTTGGGATTTCCACAGATAATCATGTCATCTGCAAACAAAAGTACTTTAGTTCTCCCTTCCTATGTGAATACCTTTTATTTCTTTTTATTGCTTCATTGCATTAGTTAGAATATCCTTTATAATATTGAAAAGTAATGGCAAGAGGGTACATCCTCGCTTGTTTCCCATCTTAGAGGGAAAGCATTATTTTCTCATCATTAAGCATGACATAACTATTAGTTTTTGTAAATGTTCTTTGCCAAGGTTCCCCTATTCCTAGTTTACTGAGAGGATTTTTGTTTTTTATCATGAATAAGTGTTGGAGTTTGTCAGATATTTTCTCTGCATATATTGATATGATCATATGATTTTTTTCTTTTGTAACATGTTATTGTAGCTGATTGCATGCATCGGGTTTTAAATGTTGAACCAGCCTTGTGTAACAGGAAAAGATACTACTTGATTTCAGTGTATCATTTTTATACAATGTTGGATTCTTTTTGCTAATATTTTGCAGAGGATTTTTGCATCTATGTTCATTGCTGATATTTATTCAGAATATTTCCTTGAAGGTAATGTTTTCATTTGACCTTATTATTAGGTTAAAAGGGACATGATAAAATGAGTTAGAATTTATTCTCACTGCTTCCACTTTCTGGAACAGATTGTAGAAAATGGGTATCATTCTTCCTTAAATGTTTGATAGAATTTACCAGTGAAGCCATCTGGGCCTGGTGGTTTCTCTAGAAAGTTATTAATCATTAACTAAATGTAATACATACAGGCTGATTCAGACCATCTCTTTCTTCTGCGTGAAATTCGATAATTTTTTTTTAGAAATTTGCCTATTTCTTTCATCTAGATTGCTAAATCTTTAGAAACAGAGTTCCTGCAGTGATATTTTAACATCCTCTTGATATCCGGAAGACCAGTAATGACTCCTCTCTCATACCTGATATTAGCATTTTTCTGCCCTGGTTAGTCTAGCTAGAGCTTGAGCTGATCCTTTCAAAATCTGCCTTTATTTTTGTTGATTCTTTTCTGTTGATTTCCTCTTTTCAATTTTATTTATATATAGTTCATTTTGCATCATCTCTTTCTTTTGTTTTAGACGTAAACTGTTCTTCTTTTTCTTGATTCCTATTCCAGAAGCTTAAATTATTGCTTTTAGATTTTTCTTCTTCACTAATGTCAGATGCTATAACTGTCCCTCTACACACTGCTTTCACTGCATCCCACCAATTTTGATAAGTTGTATTTTCATTTTAATTTAGATCAAAATATTTTAAAAATTTCTCTTGAAACTTCTTCTTTGGCATAGGCTTTACTCACATGTGTGTTCTTTAATCTGCAAATATTTTAGAATTTTCTAGAAATCATTCTGATATGAATTTCTAATCGATTCCAGTTGGGTCCCCATATACTTTCTATTAATTTAAATTTGTTAAGATGAGTTTTACCATGGAGATCTATCTTGGCAAATGTTCCTTGTGACCTTGAGGAAAAATGTATTTTGTTATTGTTGGATGAAGTTTTCTAAATGTCAATTCAATACAGTTGATTGATGGTGGTGTTAAGTTCAACTATATCCTTACTGATTTTCTGCTTGCTGGATCTATCTATTACTGAATGTAGTGCCCTTCTTTATCCTTGAAGACTTTCCTTATTCTGAAAACTTCTTTGTATCAAATTGATAGTACTACTGTTGCTTTTATTTGATTAATAGTAACATGATATTTCTTTCTCTGCCTTCTCACTTTTGATTTATCTGTCTCTTTATTTAAAGTCAATTTCCTTTGGGCAACTGGTCTTGTTTTATCATGAACCCTAAAATTCTTTGTCTTACAATTGGCATGGTTAGACTACTTACAATTTATGTGATCATTGATGTAGTTGAACAGTAATTTGCATGTCTATTACTATTTTCTTTTTGCTGCAATTCTTCTTTGCTTTTTGTTTTGTTTTTTTACTTCCACTCTTTTGCCACTTTCTCTAATGTAATGGAACATTTTTGCATAATTCCAATTACTCTCCTCTCAGAATATCAATCATCCATCTTTTAAAACAATTAGGGTTACTCTGGAATTTGTGATATGCATTCACAACTACCTAAGTTCATGTTCATATGACATTATACTGCTTCCTGTGTAATATAAGTACCTTACAACACAGTATTCCTTATTCCTCATTTTCATCCCTTATAATATTGCTGTCATTCATTTTACTTGTTCATTTGCTATAATTCCCCAAATCATCCGTAGTCACTATTATAACTTTAACAAAAACATTTACTTTGCCAAATAATAATAAAAATAAAATATGTTATTCACCTTCTTTTATTAATTTTCTCATTATCTTCCTTTAATTAAGTAGACCCAAATTCCTACCCTTACCATTTTCTGTCTTTCTGGGAAATTTCTTTCCTCTTGGACAAACACAATGGCAGTAAATTCCCTAATTTTTGTTTGTGTGGGAAATTCTTTATCAATCCTTATTATCCACTATTGGAGGAAAATTTCATTGTATTAAAGAATTAAGTATTTACATTTATGCCTTTTTTCTTTCACCATCTGAAATACTCCATCCATTTTCTCTTTACTTACAAGTCTGATGAGAAGTAATCTTTATCTTTATTTCACTATAGATAAAGTAATATTTTTCTTCTACCTTCTTATAAGTATTAATCTTTTCTTTGACTTTTGCAGATTGAATATTATGTACCTAGGTTGATAAGTTAAGAAATTTTGTTTTTTCATATTCTATGAACCTGCTACAACTTTGATTTGGTGTTTGTCAATTACAGAATTTGTAGTCATTATTTTCTCAAACGTTTTTTTTTTCTGCTCCTTTCTCTTTCTTCTCTTACACATGGTTGAATTTCACATATATCTTTTGTAATTTTCCCACAGTGTTTGATATTCTGATTTTATTGTTTTCATTGCATTCTAGTTTGGGAAGTTTCTATTGATTTATTTTCAAGCTCATTGATTCTTTCCTTAGCCATGTCCAGTCTAATTGATTAATCATTGATTCTTTTTTTTAATTTTTTTTTATTATTGGTCGTTCAAAACATTACATAGTTCTTAATACATCATATTACACGGTTTGATTCAAGTGGGTTATGAACTCCCACTTTTACCCCGTATACAGATTGCTGAATCACATCAGTTACCCTTCCATTGATTGACATATTGCCTTTCTAGTGTCTGATGTATTCTGCTGTCTGTCCTATTCTCTACTATCCCCCCTCCCCTCCCCTTTTCTCTCTCTACCCCTTCTACTGTAAATCATTTCTTCCATTTGTATTATCTTGTCTTACCCCTCCTTTCCTCTTATATGTCATTTTGTATAACCCTGAGGATCTCCTTCCATTTCCATGCGATTTCCCTTCTCACTCCCTTTCCCTCCCACCTCTCATCCCTGTTTAATGTAAATCTTCTTTTCTCAAGCTCTTCGTCCCTACCCTGTCCTTGTTTACTCCCCTTATATCAAAGGAGTCATTTGGTATTTGTTTTTTAAAGATTGACTAGCTTCACTTAGTATAATTTGCTCTAATGCCATCCATTTCCCTCCAAATTCTATGATTTTGTCATTTTTTAATGCAGAGTAATACTCCATAGTGTATAAATGCCACATTTTTTTATCCATTCATCTATTGAAGGGCATCTAGGCTGATTCCACAGTCTTGCTATCGTGAATTGAGCTGCTATGAACATCAATGTAGCAGTGTCCCTGTAGCATGCTCTTATTAGGTCTTTAGGGAATAGACTGAGAAGGGGAATAGCTGGGTCAAATGGTGGTTCCATTCCCAGCTTTCCAAGAAATCTCCATACTGCTTTCCAAATTGGCTGCACCAATTTGCAGTCCCACCAGCAATGAATAAGAGTGCCCTTTTCCCCGCATCCTCTCCAGCACTTATTGTTGTTTGACTTCCTAATGGCTGCCAATCTTACTGGAGTGAGATGGTATCTTAGGGTAGTTTTGATTTGCATTTCTCTGACTGCTAGCGATGGTGAGCATTTTTTCATGTATTCTAATTGAACTAAAAATATTCTTCATTTGTGGAAAGTGTTTCTTATTTATTATTTATGTTTGAGTCCTTCTTAGTTTTCTTTCTCTCTGCTTACATTTCCCATCTATCTTTTTATGTTGTGTACTTTTGTTTACTAGAGCCTTAACACATTAATTATAGTTGTTTATAAATCCCTTGTCTGACCATTCCAACATCTGTATCATATCTGATTTTAGTTCTTAATGCTTTGTCTTTTCATACTGTTTTTTTCCTTGACTTTTAGAATAACTTTATTTTTTTTGAAAACTTGACATAATGTTGGATCATAAAAACTGAAATACATCACCCTTTACCATGAACTTTTCATGTTGATCTGACTAGAAGTTGGATTGTATTTGATGTTTGCTGTATTTATTTCTCTTAGAGCTTCAGATTCCTCGAATTTACTTGTTTGTGTATCACCTGTTGCCTTTGGGTGTCTCTAAAAACTCTTAAATCAAGTCTGACCTTAGGGGATCTTTCTGTAACACTCTAATACTATTATACTCAGCCCCCAGACCCTGCTGGTCTGAGTAGTCACTCTAGGTCTGGATCCCCAGGAGTTTCTCACTTTCAAGTCAGTCTGTCCTCAACATCCAGCAATTTGTGAAAATTACTTTTTAATCAGCATTTTTCCAGCTCTGGGTTCCAGTAGCTTCATCTCCAAATCAGCTTGTCTCAGCTGGAATTCTCTGTATTTACCTGTCTCTCCAGATTTCAGGGTGGTGGTTTACCCTGTGGATAGAAATCCCAAATGAGACTCAGAAAAGTGATTTTCAGTTTGTTCAACTCTTTCCTGATCAGGACAAAAGTACTGACTTCCTAGCTTTTAGCACCTTGGAACTGAAACCAGAAATCACATTTCTCTTTACATTTCTCATTGCATTTATTTTCCATATTTTAGCATCAGAACACCTTAATTACAGGTTGTATAACTACAAAAAGATTCTACATAAATATACAAATATATAAAGATTATAAAGAAAAATCAATTTCTTTCTTACCCTCTCCCTACTCGTTTCCTGAGTAGGGACTAATTAATATTCAAAAAAATGAGGTAGCAGATACAATTGAGTTATTCATAAAGTAACTATTACAACACGTAATTTTCCAAGAGGCTGGGGCAATTAGTGTGCTTAAGGGAGTGGATTTCCTCACATTGTCCCTGGAGGTAAATGCTATTGCTCTTTTTATCTTTTTATGGAGCTAATGGTTGAAAGTGCTCATGTGATTTGCTTTGTTTTTCATTTTTCTAACCAAGAGTGAATGTTGAGAAGATTTTAATATTATTTAACTTTTTGGATATATTGGTATATACATTAGCTGTTCAAGTATTTTACTCAAAGTTTTATGTTTTTATCATCCTTTAGATTTTGAGTATTTATAGATTTATATACAGCTATAAAAATAATACAGACTCCCTTGGGCTTCCTCCAGTGGTAATATTTTTTGAGATGGCAGTACAATATCACAAACAGGTTATTGACCTTTATACACTCAAGATACAAACATTGTCACCACTACAAGGATTCCTCATTCTGTCCAATTATAGCCACACTCTCTTCTCTCTACCCTCCACTTCCTTCCTAACCCTGGAAACTATTAATAGTTTCTTAATAGTTACTTAAAATTTTATAATTTCAATAATTTTTATATAAATGGTATTAGGCAATATGTGAACTTTTGGAATTGGATTTGATCACTCAACAAAATTATTATCAATAATTCATTCCTTTTTATCAGCAAGTAATATTCTATAGTATGGATATTACAGTTTTATTTAAGTATCCAGCTCTTGAAGGTCATCCAGATCATTTCTAGTTTTTAGCTATTACAAATAAAGATACTGTTAAACATTCATGTAAAGTTTGTATGAGAACATCCTTCTTCATTTTTCTGGTGTAAATGCCCAAGAATGAAATTGCTAAGTTATATGATAGCTGCAGGTTTAGTATATAAAGACACTGTTTTCCAAGATCCATTTCACCAACCTGCACAGGAGCCAGGGCCCAGGGTAGGCCGGGGTCCATTCAGCCCCTGGAAGACACTCGCTTGAGCTCAGGCTCAGCCAAGGACTGCCTCCACCTACCCGCAGACCTCCACCAGAGCTCAGGCCCAGCCCAGATCGTCCTTGGTGACCTTTAAGGGAGCCAGAGCCCAGAGTAGGTCTGGGTCTGTGCCCACACCAACATCTGGGAGTCCAGGTCTAACCAGCTTCCATCTTGAGACACTGCAGTCACCCCCATAGCAGTAGCTTCTACCTTGGGACAACAGACAGGACTTAGACGCAGCTGCATCTTGGAGTAGGCATCCCAAAACCAGTATAAGGCCCACCTTTTCAGCCCCATCTCTGAAAGATGTTGCATCCATTTTTGGCACCTCCACTATTATCTCAAGTTACCTCCTACTATTGCCACCACCACCTATAGTTGAAGTAGCATTCATCCTAGGACACTGGCAGGGTCTGGAAGCCCAACACCATGGTGAGATACAGATAATCTACACAGATACTACAAGATTATAGGGTAGAAACTGTAATACCTCAGATCTACACTGAAAAAAAGGGAAATCACATAGACAATATGAAAAAAAAACAAGGGAGGAAAGTGCCCCAAACAAACAAGGATACTACAGTAACAGAATCCATAGACAGCACAGATGATGAAATGTCAGAGAAGGTATTCAGAGTGTTCATAATTAAAATAATCTGTGAATTAAGAAATGACCTAAGTGAGCAAATGCAGGCAAAAATTGATTATTCCAACAAAGACAGAAGAGAACAAATACAGGCAACCATTGATGACACCAATAAACAAATAAGGGACCAAATACAGGTATCCACTGATCACACCAACAAAGAGATAAGGGATTAAGTACAGGTAGCAAAAGATTATTTCAAGAAAGAGATAAATATTCTGAAAAAAAATTCAGAAATTCTTGAAATATTTGAAAATCAAATTTAAAAAAAAACTCAATAGAAATCATCATCAACAGACTAGATCACTTGTAAAATAGAACATCAGATAATGAAGACAAAGTATACAATCTGGAAAATGAAGTTGACCACACAGTGAAGATGGTAAGAAAACATGATAGAACATCCTGGAATTATGGGATAGCATCAAAAGACCAAATCTGAGAGTTGTTGGGATAGAGGAAGGCACAGAGTCTCAAACCAAAGGAAGGCACAATCTCTTCAATGAGATAATATCAGAAATTTCCCCAAATATGAAGAATGAATTGGAAAATCAAATACAACAGGCTTATAGGACACCAAATGTACAAAATTACAACAGATCTGTACCAAGGCACATTATAATGAAAATGCCTAGCATACGAAATAAGGATAGAATCTAAAAGGCCACAAAAGAGAGAAATCATGGAGAGAGACCAATTTGTATCTTGGTGTAAGATTATTTTATACACTCTCATAAAAAGGACAACAGGTATAGTTCTCTCCTGTCTCCTCCATCGCAGATTTTTCAACCCAGACCCTCTAAGCCAGGATATCCTGGAACAACATATATCAAACTCTGAAAGAAAATGGATGCCAACAAAGAATCATATATCCAGCAAAATTAAGTTTTATATTTGATGAGGAAATAAAAACATTCCATGATAAACAAAAGTTTTTTAACTTTTACAAGTAGAAAGCCTGCACTACAGAACATCCTCAGCAAAATATTCCTTGAACAGGAATTGAAAAACAACAATGAAAGTCAGCAAAGGGAGGAATTACACTAAAGGAAAAACTAATCAAATGAGAAACCAAGTCAAGTTAAATACCAAAAATAAACAAAAATGGCTGGTAATACAAATCATTTCTCAATAATAACCCTGAATATTAATGGCCCAAATTCATAAATCAAAAGGCATAGACTGGCAGATTGTATTAAAACAACAACAACATAAAAGACCCAACAATATGCTGCCTCCAAGAGACTCATCTCAGACATCCACAGACTGAAGGTAAAATGTTGGGAAAAATCATACCACTCACATGGACTGTGGAAACAAGCAGGAGTTTCCATCCTCATTTCAAATAAAGTAGACTTCAAGCCAAAGTTAATCAAAAGGGATAAAGAAGGATATTTCATACTGCTTCATCAACAAGACATAACAATAATAAATATATATGACCCAAACAATGGAGTGTCTACATTCTTCAAACAAACTCAAGTTCAAGAGTCAAATAGACCATAATACAATAATTTTGGGTGACTTTAGCACAACTTTTTCACCACTGGATAGATCTTCCAACAAAAGCTGAACAAAAAACTATAGAAGTCAATAATACAATATCACAAAGAAACTCTTAGCAAAAATAAAAAAGTAGAAATACTACCCTGCATTCTATCAGATCATAATGGAATGAAATTAGAAATGAATGATAAGATAAAAAATAAAAGCTACTCTAACATTTGTAGACTAAATAATCTGCTGCTGAATGAAAAATGGGTTGCAAAAGACATCATGGAGGAGATTTAAAAATTCTTAGAGGTGAATGAGAACACAGATACAATGTATCGAAATCTCTGGGACACTATGAAGGTAGTACTAAGAGGAAAGTTCATTGAATAGAGTTCATTCCTTAAAAGAAGAAAAAGTCAACAAACCAATGACTTCATATTATATCTCAAAATCCTAGAAAAAGAAGAACAAATCAACACTAAAATTAGTAGAAGTTAGGAAATAATTAAAATCAGAGCTGAAATCAATGCAGTTGAAACAAATGAAACAATTGAAAAAATTGACAAAACAAAAAGTTGGTTCTTTGAAAAATAAATAAAATTGGCAAACTCTTAGCCATGATAACAAAAAAAGAGAAAACTCAAACTACTAACATACATGATAAAAAAGGAAATATCAAAACAGACACCACAGAAATACAGAAGATAATCAGAAATTATTTCAAAAACTTGTACTCCAATAAAATAGAAAATATCAAAGGCATCAACAAATTTCTAGAGTCATATGATTTGCCCAAAATGAATCAGGATGATATACACAATTGAAACAGATCAATTTCAAGCGATGAAATAAAAGATGCCATCAGAAGCCCACCAACCAAGAAAAGCCCCAAACCAGATGGATAAACAGGCAAGTTCTACAAGACCTTTAAAGAACAACTAATGCCAATATTCTTCAATTATTTCAGGAAATAGAAAAAGAGGGAGCACTTCCAAACTCATTCTATGAAGCCAATATCACCCTGATTCCAAAACCAGGCAAAGACACATCAAAGAACGAAAACTTTAGACCAATCTCTCTAATGAACATAGATGCAAAAATTCTCAGTAAAATTCTGGCAAATCAGATACAGAAATGTATCAAAAAGAAAGTACACCATGATCAAGTGGGATTCATCCCAGGGATGCAAGGTTGGCTCAGCATATGGAAATCAATAAATGTAATTCATCACATCAATAGACTTAAAGATAAGAACTGTATGATCATCTCAATAGATGCAGAAAAAGCATTCAACAAAATATAGCACCCCTTCATGTTCAAAACACTAGAAAAACGAAGGATAACATAAACATATCTCAACATTATAAAAGCTATCTATGCTAAGCCCCAGGTTTAGCAACATCATTCTAAATAGAGAAAATTTGAAAGCCTTCCCTCTAAAAACTGGAACAAAACAGGGATGCTGTCTTTCATTGCTTCTATTTAACATAGTTCTTGAAACACTGGCCAAAGCAATTAGACAGACAATAGAAATTAAAGGGATATGGATAGGAAAAGAAGAACTCAAATTAGAACTATTTGCCGACATCATGATTCTATACCTAAAAACATTCCACCAGCAAACTTCTAGAACTAATAAATGAATTCAGCAAAGTAGCAGGATACAAAATCAATACCCCCAAATCACAGGTATTTCTGTATATCAGTGACAAATCTTCTGAAAGGGAAACAAGGAAAACTACCTCATTAACAATAGCCTCAAAAAATTAATAAAACACTTGGGAATCAACTTAATGAAAGAGGTGAAAGACCTCTACAAAAAAAATACAGAATGCTAAAGAAAGAAATTAAAGAAGATGGAAAGATCTGCCTTGTTCTTGGACAGACAGGATTAATATTGTCAAAATGACCATAATACCAAAAGCACTATTCAGATTCAATGAAATTCCAATCAAAATCCCAATGACATTCCTTATAGAAATAAAAAAAAATCAGTCATGAAATTTATTTGGAAAAATAAGAGACCCAGAATACTTAAAGCAATCCTTAGCAAGAAGAATGAAGCAGGTGGCATCACTATACCATACCTTAAACTATACTACATAGCAATAGTAACAAAAACAGCATGATATTGGCACCAAAATAGACTGATAGACCAATGGTACAGAATAGAGGACACAGAGACTAACCCACATAATTACAGTTATCTTATATTAGACAACAGTGCCAAAAATATACATTGGAAAAAAGATAGCCTCTTCAACAAATGGTGCTGGGAAAACTGGAAATCCATATGCAACAAATGAAATTAAAACCCTATCTCTCAACCGTGCAAAAAACTCAACTCAAAGTGGATCAAGGTCCTAGGAATTAAACCAGAGACACTGCATCTATTAGAAGAAAAAGTAGGTCCAAATCTTCATCATGTCAGATTAGGCCCCAACTTCCTTAATAAGATTCCTGTAGTGCAAGAATTAAAATCAAGAATCATTAAATGGGATAGATTGAAATTAAAAAGCTTCTTTGCAAAAGAAACAATCAGTGAGGTGAATAGAGAGCCTACAGCTTGGGAGCAAATTTTTTACCACTTGCACATCAGATAGAGCACAAATCTCTAAGGTATATAAAGAACTCAAAAAGCTAAGCACCAAATAAACAAATAACCCAATCAATAAATGGGCCAAGAGACTGCGCAGACACTTCTCATAAGGTGATATATAATCAATCAACAAATATATTAAAAAATGTTCAGTATCTCTAGCAATTAGAGAAATGCAAATCAAAACTAAGAATACAAACAAAAATAAATGTTGGCAAGGATGTGGGGGGAAAGGCACACTCATACATTGCTGGTGGGACTGCAAATTGGTGCAGCCAATTGAAAGCAGTATGGGGAATCCTTAGAAAACTGGGAATGGAAACACCATTTGACCCAGCTATCCTACTCCTCAGCATATATCCAAAGGACTTAAAAACAGCACACTACAGGGACACAGCCACAGCAATGTTTATAGCAGCACAATTCATAATAGCTAAACCGTGGAACCAATCTAGATGCCCTTCAATAGATGAATAGATAAAGAAAATATAGTATATATACACCGTGGAATATTACTCAGCAATAAAAGAGAATAAAATTATGGCATTTGCAGATAAATGAATGAAATTGGAGAATATAATGCTAAGTGATGTTATCCAGTCCCCCCAAAACAAATGCCAAATGTTTTCTCTGATTTAAGGATGCTGATTCATAATGTGGTTGTGGGAGGGGTATGGGAGGATTAGATGAAATCTAGATAGGGTAAAGGGGAGGGAGAAGAAGGGAGGGGGCATGAGGGTAGGAAAGACAGTGGAACCGGATGGACATCATTACCCTAAGTACATGTATGAAGACAGGAATGGTGTGACTCTACTTTGTATACAGCCAGAGATATGAAAAATTGTGCTCTATAATGTGTAATATGAATTGTAATGTATTCTGCTGTCATATATAACAAACTTAATTTTTTTTAAAAGATACTGTTTTTCAAAGTAATTACCATTTTACATTCTTACCAATTATGTATGAGTGATCCAGTTTCTCCTTAGCCTCATGATCTTAGAGGGTAGTCAGGATATTTTAGTGGAATAATTGCGATTGGTGTGTGGTAATATCTCACTGTGGTTTTGTTTATCATTTTTCTACTGTTTGATGATGTTGACTATCTTTTCATGTGCCATACATGTATCTACTTCAGTGAAATATCTCTTCATGTCTTTGACCCATATTTTAATTAGATTATTTTTATGCCATCAGGTTTTGAGAGATTTTTATCAACTGTAGATAGTCTTTTGTCAAACATCTGGCTTGTAAATATTTTATTTATAGCTTTTCTATTTTCTCTTAGTAGGATCTTCAATAAAGTAAAAAAATTTTAATTTTACTGAAGTTAGGCTTACTATTTTTTTATCTTATGGCTCATGTTTTTGATATCAACATTTTTAAAATGGTGGAAAAATATTTTAAATCCCATTTTGATTTAGATACAAAGACTTTTTTCCAGTACTGGGATTGAACCCAGGGATGGTCTACCACTGAGCCACATCTGCAACCCTATTTTGTATTTTATTTAGGGACAGGGTCTCACTGAGTTGCTTAGCACCTTGCTTTTACTGAGGCTAACTTGCGATCCTCCTGCCTCAGCCTCCTGAACCACTGGCATTACTGGTGTGCACCACTGTGCCTGGCTCTTTGTTTTTTTTTTTAGTTTTTGTTGTTTGTTTTGTTTTGTTTTTGTTTTTGTTTTTGTTTATGTTTTGAAGCAGGGTCTCACTAAGTTGCCCAGGCTGGCCTAGAACTTGCAATCCTTCTGCCTTCTGCCTCAGTCTTCTAAGTCACTGGGATTATAGGCATATGCCACTGTGCCTAGATGATTTAGCTATAGAAGTTTTATTAGTATTTATTTGTTTAACACTTTCAGTGACAGTTCTAAGAATGATGTTATATATACGTAACAAAGTATGTGGTATTGTCATTTTAACAATTCAAGTGAAATATTTATAACTTTACTTCTTTAATACTTCATCATTCATAATATATTTGTCTTAAGTCTTTCCTGTTAGTACATTTAAAACAACATCACAAAGTGTTACAGCCTTTAATTCCACAAACATAATTTAGAAAACTCAAGAAGAGAAGGAAAGTCTACACATCTATCTATAATGTTCTTAATGCATTTTTCTTCTTTTCTCATGGACCTAGGCTCCTTACCATTGTCTTCCTGTAAGCACGTCTGGTGGCCATTTTTTTATGATATTCTTCTGGTGATACATTCTCAGGGTCTCCCTTCATCTAACAATGTCTTGATTTTCTCTACCATTTGAAGGATGTTTTCACCAAGCACAGGATTCTGGATTGATAATTCCATTCTTTCAGCCCTTAAAATAAGTACCACGTTCTTCTGGTGTCCATGGTTTCTGGTGAGAAATCCTCTTTGTTTTTGTTAATCCTATGGGTAAACATATACTTTTTTTTCCCTCTGACTTCTTTCAAGACTTTTTTTTTCTTCTTCTTTACTTTTCATAAATTTAATTATAGCATCACTTGCCATGAATCTTGCTGGAGTTCTCCATTTGTGGTTCTCTCAGCTTCTTAAATCTATAGGTTCCTATCTCTTAATCAAGTTAGTTCAATTTCAGTTTCCTTGAGTATTCTCCGTTATGGTTTAGATATTAGATACCCTACAAAAGCTCATGTGTGAGTCAATGCAAGAGGGTTTAGAGGTGGAATGATTACGAGACCTTTAACTTAATTAGTGTGTTGATCCCCTGATAAGAATTAATTCATAGTAACTGTCGGCAGGTAGGTTGTGTCTGGAGGAGCTGGATCACCCGGGCATGCCTTTGGGATATATATTTTGTCCTTGTTGAATGGAGCTCTCTTTCTGCTTATGTTCCCAACTGCTTCCCTCTGCCACACACTTCTACCATGATGACCTGCTTCATCTCAGACCCCACTGAATAAAATCTCCTGTCTATTGACCGAAACTATGAGCCACTAAGTAAACTTTTCCTCCTCTAATTGTTCTTCTCAGGTATTTTGGGTTACAGTGGCGAAAAACTGATTAAAACAAGCTCCATTCTGTACTTCCTCCTCTTCCGAGATTCTGATGATATGATTGTTAATCTTTTGTTATAGATTCACAGACTCAGGGCTGTCAAATTTTTTGTCATCTATTTTCTGCTTTCCATTTAGATTAGGTAATTTTAATTGTTTCAATTTCCTGATCACTTATTCTTCCTTCTGTCATCTTCCTGAGATTGAAATCATCCATGGAAATTTTAATTTTCAATTTTTGTGTTTTCCTTTTCAAAAATGTCCTTTCGGCTCTTCTTTATGTCTTCTATTTGTTTGCAAAGACTTTCTATTTCAGTGTTAATGATTTTGCTTTTTCATTTGTTTTAACTGTAATTATAATTAATTATCAATTATAATTTATAACTGGTGAGTGAGTGAAACATTTGGATGACAAAGGTCTTAAAACCTTTGTCAGGTAATTTTAATTTTTCTTTCATTTCAGTGTTACTATCTATTGTCTACTTTTTTGCATTCCATTTGTTAGATTCTATTTTCTTGGTGTAAAGAGTAATTTTTATTGAAATCCCCACTCCCCACATGCTGTCTGCTGATGCCATGGGGGGGAGAGCTGATGAGAATTAAAGTCCTGGTTCCCTACTCTTTGAGGCACCTCTTTACACCCTAATGAGTGTGGAAATCTGGGCTCCCCATTCAGCCTATGCTAGCTTGGGTCTGCACGGAACCACAGAAACTTGGTTAGAAGAGAGCAGAAATCCATTATTGTCTAAAACTTTTCTATCCTGCCAAGATGCCCCTTTTCTAGATTTTGTGATTTTGTTAGTTAGTTTGTTTGCTTGCTTGCTTTTTTGGGGGGTAAGGGAGCAAGATTTTGTTAGGACTTTTTGTCCCGTATTTCTCAGACTTGTAGCTGAAGAAACTTGCAACCCAGAAATATGAGGCGAGAAGAAAATCTAGGGAACTCACCACTGTGTCATCCCTTGGGTCCCCAAAGTTCAAATCAGCCCACTTTCTTCTAACTTTTAGAGTTTTGTTATATCTGTTTTATGGATAACATCCAAGGACTCTAGCTGTCCTTCATAGAAGAAATAGAAAAACATGTCTCTTCCTTCTTCTCACCAGACAAAGCCTCATCATTTTTATTTGGGTTGTTTTATGTACATTATATCAAAATTTTAGGCAATATATTTTATTGAAATATAACTTCAGAAACGCTCACAAATTATTATTGTGCTGTTCAGTGAATTATTCACCATCAAAGAGCTTTCGAACCTCTAGAAAGCTTCTTCCCACTTATAAACTACTTCTCTTCCCAAAAGATAACCATTGTCATGACATTGAACACTAGGAATTTAGTGGGGAAGGTTAGACTTTACATATATTTTATGATATAGTAACTACTGTTCTGGCTCTACTTCTTTTACATTTTGCATGAATATGTGAATGACCATTAATCACATGGCAAGGTGCTAAGCTCTATTATTCAACAACAAAATACAAATAGAGCCACACTGATAAAATTTAAAATAATGACTATATATAGTATCAAAGAAAAAAACTGGAACTCTAAACTCATGCATCAAAATCTATGTAACAGAATGTTCATGGTAGCATTATTCACGATAGGCAAAAATGAGAAAGGATCAAACATTCCACTAACATAATGGATTAAATACTCATGGTGGGTTCATACAATGGAATTGTATACAACAATGAAAGAGAATATATATGATAACATGGGTCTTCATCAATTTTAAATGATCTTTGCACATTTTACTTCTGATGTAGTTTTAGAAAACAAAATATGTTTCCCCAAATAAGTTAGAAAGAGGAAATATGCCTGGGTACAATATGTTTTATGCAATTTAAAATGAACACATACAAATTAACTCCACATATTTTTCAAATATGTATACATGTCTAAGATACTTTTTTTAAAACATTATGGTGTGTGTCATGGAAGGGAAGAAATTATGAATGAAGATTGAATAACTTTGGGACAGTTAACTAAATAAGTTAAAATGAGAAGGGGGAGTTTCAAGAATTGATGATACCAATTAGCTATGAAGAACTCATTTCTGGGTCCCTTCACTATCTCCAAAGCAATAACCACCAATGTAGGTAAACATCTGTCATAACACACCACAAGAAAACATAAGCACAGGTGTCTAGCAATCTTCAATGCCAAGAATGACCTTCCTCTGACTTACATTATTTTCTTTGATGAAACCTCCCCCTGGGCTTCGCAGCACAATTACTCTTCCTCCTACAGTTTCACAGAGCTCTCTTTTCATAGGTGTCCCCAGTTCCTCCTTTCCCATGAAGCTGGACTTTCCTTGGGTCAGGGAATATGCATATACCTCTCTCTACTCCTGGTGTGCAGCAGCTCTCAGAAACTTTTCATAAAAGATCAGTGAACAAAATAAGGATGGCATTTATGTAGACCTCTATCCCTTCTTCTGTAAGGATCTTAACTATCTTAGGCTGAGCACTAGCTCCTCACTCCATGACCATACAAGAAGGAGAAATAGAACCAAATGGTGAGTCAAGCTGAAGAACAGTATGTGGCAAAATAGGACAGACTTATATAAAGTCTGGGTATTTATCTCATGTCATGCATTGGCAGCTCGGCTGTATTCTAGGGAACTCAGTAACTCTGTGCAATACAAAGTCGCTAACCCAGTTGGGTTTCCTTAAAGTACAGGGCCATTTGGTTGGTAGACTTGGCATTTTGGCAGCTTCCATCTGGGGCAGGAAATGAGACAAAGATGCAGTCACCAAACACCTGTGCAGGTCAGCCTGAATGACAGTTCATTGGCACTGCTTCCCACTAGACCCTGCACTCTGATGTGGGTTATCATTATTCATTATCATTCACTATTACTGATGAATTTGAGGAGACAAATTTTCTTCCTTTTCTTTTCCCCAACTCTGCAGGAACCAAGGCAGATGAAACATAGGTATGCTTTTTTAAGTCCAAGCTCTCTGGTTCACCTCAGCTATGGAAGGAAGAAAGTTGGCATTTAAGGCTTATGCCCTGAGTCATCTTTTCCAGACCAATTGTCAAATGCTTGATGGATGGCTCTTGGCTGCCAAGGGAGAAGTTGAGGGGATGTAGAGGGCTATACGAAGCACAGCTACAAAGCAGTCACATAATCTCCATCTTGGAAAACACAATACCCAGAATTTTTGACCTTTGCTTTCTCCCAGCACGGTTCTACAAGTGTTTGGGACAGAATGCAAATGAAGTGCAAAGCTTTATGGACCAAGAGCAGCAACTATTAGCTGTTTTTGCTGGAATTACTATTCTTTGTTTTGAAAGTCAGTCTTAATGCTCACTTCTAGAGACCTCATTTAAGATAGACAATGACTGAGTTGAATACTCATAATCTTTTAGATGTTATACATGTGCCAGTTTCATGTGTGTTTATATTCTGGGGTCCCTTATTTCCACCTGGGGTTGGGGGGAAAGAGCTTCCTGTGTCTGGCTGCTGGGAATAAAGACTCTATGTGTGTCTCTCAGAACTCTGGCTCTTTCTTACTCTGTGACCCAGTTAACCTACCTTCCAGTGATCCATTTACTGCTTTTCTTCCCCTTTACTCTATTACTAGTTACAAACAATCATGTTCCTCTCAAACTGACTGAGATCAGAGTTTCCTCTTGGGCCACTTGTTAAAAGCACATAAAACTATTATTTGAAGAGTTTCTCCAACTCCCACCTTTCTCTTTTGTTTTTCTCAAACATCTCCTATGTGGTAGGTAAATGTTACTCCCAAAGAAAATATGCCATGGCTTTCTAAGTATCCAACCTCAACACTCCTCTACAAACACACCTCCATGTCTAAACTGACTCCATGTATTCTTCTTAAGACTTTTGTCTTCCCCTTATCCTTCCAGAAAAACTCTCTATTCAAATTCTACCAACCCCTTCCCCAGCCTCCTTTCCGCATGGTGGACCTTATCCTCCCCCCTGCACATGCTATCAAATCCTGTTGTACAGGACTCTTAACGCAGCAGCAATCGCACAGTCTTACTGTTTTTTTTTTTTGTTTGTTTGTTTGTTTGTTTGTTTTTTTTTACATGTTGTGAAGAGCCTGAGGTCTGGAGTGTGAGGACTTGGGGTGGAATCTCTCCTGCACTTACTTACCAAATCCCATCAAAGAAGTCAAAAAGCCTGCCAGACTTCCTATGACCTCAGACATGAAGTGGATCTAAAGTACTTACCTTGCCACATTTCTATTTAGGAACAAAAGAGATAATGAGTTTCTAATTGCTTTCTAACAGTTCCTAGCAAAAAGCACAAATGATCTTTCATAAATAAATTATGGTGAATCCATATAGCGTAATACAGAGACATTTACAACAGATGATATATCTAATATATTTATTGACACAAAACGTTCTCTGTGACATATTATTAAAGGCAAAGGAAGTGCTTAATGCCCTGATATAAATCTTATATAAATCTAAGTAAATATAAATTTAAAATATATCCACCTACACATGGGCTTCTAGAAGGAAAATTATCAACATGTTGATAATCATTACCAATGAATGATGAAATTTAAGATGATTTTAAAAATTTCTTTGTGAATACTGCTTGAACATCGATAAGGCTATTATTTGGAAAAGAATATTTAGAAATGCTATGCATAATACCCTCATACATTTGAAAACTTGGGAAAGGACTTTGTGGAGCTGATAGATTGCCCAAATATTCCAAAACTGGACAGAGCAATGATAGATGGGATTGGAGAACAAGTAAACAAACACTGGTTAGTTATGTCACATACAAATTGACTTTAGGTAAAGATTGATGTATTTGGTTTTGGTTTTTCCCTCTACAAATTTTCGTTAGATCTACAAGTTCCTTTTCAACATCGAACTTTGCCATTTCTTTTTTGGATATATAGTAAATGATACTGTCTGAGCACTGAAGCACCTGGCATCCATGGTGAAGAGGACAGGAGGTGTCATGGGGAATATGTTCTAGAGGACATCCAAAGACAAAGGAAACACATGGTATTTTCAAACGACGGGTACAGAGGCCCATGATGGGTGCAGAGGCCCAAAACATGAGGAAAGCTAGTCATGAAAAATGAGGAGAGCCTCCCAACACAGGGAACTGTAAGCACTAAAGTTTGGAAAGGGAATACATCAAGAATTTTTCAGGGGCTAAAAAGCCAGAGTGAGCTGCATCAGACATTTCTTAAACCATTACTCTGAAATCACAGAAGAGCATATGTAAAATTAAATCCTAATTACCAGTCAAAGGATAGAAATCTGAAAGATGGATTTACTTTACATGCATTCCCAAGAAATTTTAGATGTTTGCTGCTTCTAAACTCTCCAGACTGAAGCTATTAACAATTTTAGAAATGTAGAATAGATGTACTTTGGATATTTATATGCATTTGGCTATAATGAATAGTAAATCCAACTCAAACCAAATACATTTGCTTAAAATCATATTGCTGCTGCTGATGATGACAATGACGATGATGATAATACCAACAATACTGATAATACCAGGCCCTATTTTGACCAGGCAATAAATCCTTATAGAAACTCTATGAAGAATGGAGTCTTATCCTATTCTAGACTGGAGGAAGCCAAATCTGAGAGATCATACATCACCGTGGAAGATCTCACTGCTTTTAAGAGTGAAAAAGAGCTGGAATGTTTGGATTTTAAGTTCATGGCCTTTCCACTAAATATAGAATAAAAATTCAAACTTCCCTCTATCTCACAGAAATGACAACTAGCTAGATGCATCCAGCCATGCATAGCAGAGTCAGATTTTAACCCAGGAAGTAAGCAGCTATACAAGGCTTGGAACTTGCTACCTGCTATGGTTTGATGTGTTGGGAAGCCTGGTCTTCAGCATGTCAAATGTGACAGGTGGTGGGACCTTTAAGAGGTGGATCCTAGTGGGATAGCCTTACATCATTAGGAACATGCAGGTGGAACAGATTAAGGTAGATCCTGTGGGACCCCATTAGCTCCCAGTTGCTCTCTGGCTTTCTATCTTACCATGTGATTTCTCTTTCTTGCATGTGCTCTGTCCATGATGCTATCTGTCATGATTTAATGCCATAAGAACAAGGGAGCAGTGTTCATCAGAGCTGGCACCATATTGTTTGGACTATCAACCTCCAAAACTGTGAGCTAAATAAACCTATTTCTCTCTAAGTTTCCCAGGTTCAGGTATTTTGCTATAGTAACAAAAATAAATCATATGCTAATTATCTTCTGGGAATTTCCAGCAGGGATAATTCTAACATAGTTAAACAGAGCTATACAATGTGGTCTATTCTTATTATTGCATTATTATTATTAATTGGCACTTAAAAAAGCAAGTTAAGGATGCTTAAGCTGGATCTCATTTGCCCTGAAATCGTGGGTTGCAAAATTAAATTATTAGCTTTGATTCTGAAGAAAGGTCAACCATGAATTGCTAGAAAGATGGAAGCCTAAGCATTAACAGTTCCTCAAAGTAGCAGGTGCTATTGTTAGCTGTAAGTCATTTGAGCAAAGCATTTGGTCTCTCTGAGCTTGGCAATAGGTCTATCCTGCAAAGTGAATGAAGTGGTTCTAATGGCTACTGCCTCCTGACTTGGCTATATTTGTCTTAATTTCTTGACTATTACCTTTCAAGTGTAAACTATTACCTTTCAAGTGTAGATATGCTTATTATTTACTTTTTGTACTGAGGATTAAACCCAGGGTCATTTAAACACTGAGCCACATCCCCATATTTTTTTTATTTTTATTTTTTAAATTTTGAGACAGGGCTCACTAAGTTGCTTAGGGCCTTGCTAAATTGCTAAGGCTGGCTTTGAACTTTCAATTCTCCTGCCTCAGCTTCCCAAGTTGCTGGGATTGCAGGTGTGTGCCACCACACCCAGGTTATTATTTTTTTTTTTTAGGATAAGATAATGAATTGGACAACTCTTCATTATTTGGGGAATTTTCCTTCTACACTACTTCTGGTTCTCAGTTTGCATTACCCCTGTCCCACACTATTTTTTTCAGCAGATCAGTTCTGCAGTGGTCTAGATAGCAGCAGAACAGAATACCCACATTTGGCCAAGGAGAAGAATGTATCTGAGTTCAAGTCCTTGTTCCCATATTTAATGTAGAACTGAAAATAATTTATTTTGCTAAACCTTTGTAGGAATTGAATAAAATAACATATACCAAATGTCTATAATATATTGGAAGCCCCAGACATGTCTGCTATTTTTATGATCAGTAATCTAACTGCCAAAACCTATGCCTTTCTCATATCTCATTGTCCATGATGATGCAGACTCATTGGGTATGGAGAACCACTCCTTCCTTGAGACCCTCTCTCCTTTATCCTTGTAGGGTCTCCATTTTTTAGACATCCTGTGTATCTTTCATGTTTCCTTCCTTGCTATTCTTTTATATGTATATATAAAAGAGCCATCCATATATATAAGGATGGCTCTTTTTATTAATCTTACAAATACCTTTTTACCAAATGGCTCTGGAAAAAAATCAGGGTCCATAGATTGAACATCCAGTGTCTTCATGCAAATTCAGAGCCCAGCAATGGGCTGTAAGTCATTTGGGCAAAGCATTTGGTCTCTCTGAGAGCATTACACATTCTTCTGCTCAGCCGTGTTTCCTGCAAAAGGCAGTTAGTTGCATGTGATGGGGAGGAGGGTTTTGCCCTCATTACAAATTAATGAATCAGTAAATGAACCTAGAGTGAGAGCTTCCAGTTCAAGTTTGCAGAGACAAATTTCTGCACGCTTCTGCTGACTTGGTATTTATCCAGCATCCAGAAGGAAACAGACCATGAAGGGAATCTACAGAAATCGCAGAGTCTTGTTACAGACTTGAGATTTCCAATAATTATTTGCAATCTTTTTCCCCAGAGTTTACTAGCCTGCAGTAGAAAGGAGGTGCTCTCGATATCCACTGCTTAAAAGTCATCACAGTCTCTAAGGTCAGACCTCCAGTATTCTGTGAGGTCTCGCCCCAATGTTCCTGGTTGAAAGCAAATGAAAGGGAATATGAGGAGTGGTACAGAGGCCTGAACTCCTGTTTCTGAGTTTCGGCACCAAATGAAAGCACATGAAAGAGAATACAAAAAGAAAAAGAAAATGGAAGCAGACCTCAACAGACCAGCGATCCTTTATTAAGCAATGGAGGGGCATTTCAAGGGGAAAATGGTGGTGAGCTGTAACAAGGGTCTGGGTTTTATAGGGTTTAGCAGGCCCAGGTCATTGAAGGAGTTTTGGTGTTGGACTCATTTAGGGAAGGGCAGGAGGGCAGGTAGGGGAACAGTAAGGGAAGTTCCCTGGTACTTCTTATCCACATCCTTCACTGGTAGTATGAGTGGGTATCTTTCACATGGCCACATAAAGATGCCCTTCTGTCATGTGTCTCTGATAATCAGGTTTTAATAGGAATTGAGCCCTAACACATGGAGACTCTCAGTCCTCTCCACTGTCCTCTGGGCATTGCCATCAATATATCAATATCCCTTCAGTTCCAAGTCTAGAGCTGGCTTTTGTGACAAATAAGAGGTCTCCCATCACTCCAGGACTTGGAATAAGACATGGCCATCTAGGTCCCAAAATAGCAGTGCCTGTGACCCTCACCTCAAATACAGTTCCCTCCCTTTCTACCAGTAGCCCTCTCCCCACAGACACAGATGAAGCATTCTGTCCACCTCTGTGCCTGTTCCCAGAGACAAACTGTGAACCTGGTTTCCCTCTTGCAGATCCTTCACATCCGTGCAAGCTACTGAGTCCCATTCTCAGATAGCCACAACTCTCAGTCTACCTTTTTGTAGCCAATAAAGACAAAATCCCTAATACCGAGGAGCTTAGTTAAAATTCCAGTGTTTTCTAGAAGCATTCAGGAACTTCATTCAGTATGGGGAGGACACTTGGCATAACAAATGCCTAGGCCATCTTGGAACTCAGGGCTACAGGGGCAGCCTCCTTTCCTCATCTTGTTAACAAATTTGATGACCAGGGGTGGAGAAATAAGAGGAACATGACATTGTCCCTGCCCTATTGCAGCTCCTAGCTCAGCAGGACAGACAAATTGTCATTGATGATTTAGGAAGGGATACCACGGAAACATGGCATTGATTTGGAAATCTAAGAGAGATAAATGGACCAAGGAAGGAAATTTCAAGAATAATAAATGCTTGGAGATGTGTTTTGAAGATTAAGAGAAGTTACCTAGATAACCAAAGATTGGGTGGAAAGAGATTTATTTGAAAGATATACATGAATGAAGGTTTGATTCAGTTTGAGAAACCACAGCTAATTCCACATTTTCTTCAGGAAGGTAGCTATTATCTATCAGACAGGAATTTCTATAACCAGGACAAGGGTGGGGTGACAAGGAGACAGGTACTAGCTTCTTTAAAATTATGTGCTGAAATCAATGGCATGTATACCTGTAGTTGCAGTTACCTGGGAACAGAGGCAGGAGAATCTCTTAAGCCCAGGAGTTCAAGGCCAGTCTGGGCAATGTGGCAAGATTTCATCTCAAAAGAAAAAGAAGTTGGGGGTTAAGAGTTAGCTCAATGGTAGAGTGTGTGTTTAATATGTATGAGACCTTGGGTTTGATCCCTAGAACCATAAAAAATAAATTCATATAGTGCACAATTTTTAAACTTAGACTATTGGCTAATACTATAGCTAATTGGAGCTGGGCACTTGCTAAAATAAGATGCGTCATGTTTAAATTAAAAATAAATCAAATCCAAAGATGAAAAATTCTTTATTGTAAGTCCTGGTGTACTTGCTCACCAAGCCTGGAGTTGCCAGTAGACCCTGGGAGTTTTACTTCCAGAGAAAATCCTTCTCTGACCCTCCTTCAAACCTCACATTGTACACACTCACTAGAGTCTTGCAGTTTTCCTCATCACAGTGTATTGAAAGTGCATTTGGTGTGTGTATGTCTCTGTGTGTATGTGTGTGTGTCTATATATATGATTTGATTAACCCATCTCTTTCTCCAGACTCAAGATCAAGGAATTTTCTCCCTAGCATATTGTTTCTAGTATAAAATCTGTCACAGAATAGATGGTTGATAAAGAGGTGCTGATGCTAAGGCTCCTGTCATTGTGTGCTCTGCTTGCTGCTGTTGTGACTTTGTTAGAATTTTGTCTCTATTGGGCAATCAGGAAGTGTATCTTAAGAGGAGAAAGGCAGTGGCTACTTGGGTTAGTCAATCTGGCCTTACGGAAGGAGAGGCTGAAAGCCACTAGGGAATTGAAAGTGCTCTTCGAGCCAAATGTTAAATGAGAGGCTGACACTTAGAACAGGAGCTTTCAACTGATGTTTGGGATGGAAAGAGTAATAAGTTCTTTTCAAAGACATGAGGTCTGGCAAGCATGCAAGACCAGATACATAATTGGCAGAGTCCAGTGCGAAATCAAAGTGCAGCCCCTAGTTATTATTATTTTAAAAATTTCAAGATGGCAACACCAAAGCATTAAACCCAGGTCATGGCCCTATGTGACTGCACAAGTGTCCTGTTCACCAATCTGATCTTGCAAACATCCAGAGCTAATCAACCTTACATTTACAATTTTTGATTCAAAAATTAAGAGTTTTGTCTTAATGGGGGAGAAAGGCTTTTAAATGTTTAGGTGTGTTTCCTTTTCCTGCACACTCAGGTTATGTCTTCAAAAGAAACTGAGCCTTTCCTTATCCAATGATGCTATCTTTATGTTTCCAAAACACAGAATAAGGCAGGCTTTGCCCCCTGTGAACAGTCTTAAACTTGCCACACTGCAACGTCTTCAGCTTTTAAGACCTGGCTTAGATTTGAAACTTCACACACCAAAAAGCATGGATTTTTGAAGTCAAAAATGGGTCCAAATCCCAGTTCTATCATTTTTAGTTTAGTGACTTAAAACAAATTACTAACTCCTCCAATTCCTCATTTAGAAAATGGAAGTGATAGTGTCTAGCCCCACAGGGTGCCTGTGAGGATTCAATGAGGTAGCAAGTGGAAAGGAGGTGAGCTCAACAGATGCACTACAAAATGAGCAGCAGGTGTCCACACACTACTTGCACTATCAGCATTAGATTAAAGTGGAATAGGGGAAATTGTAGTGTCCACTCGTCAGGGGACCTCGTGCTCTGGTCTCTGCTCTTCTGCCACTGAACCCTATAAATAGCTAAGTCACTGTATCTCTGGGAGTCACTATTTCTTGGGTTGGGGAATGGGGAGACCTTGCAGGTGGTCCCTCCTGGCCATTGTCATTCATGGTCTTCTATTCTTCGGGGTTTGGTCTGAATTCTCACTATCCCACTTAAGGAACCACCCCTGACCCAGAGCTGGTGGAAGCCCAGCCTCTGGCAGAGCTCCGGTGGGCACTGCCAGCCCGTCTGCCCTCACTAGTCCCTACTCCCTGCGCTGGCCGCGCGGCCCCGCCCAGAGCCACTCGCGCCTCCCCCCGCCTCCCGCTGGCAATCCCGAGCCCGCTCGCCCGCGGCCGGGTGGGTTGGGTGGCTGTCACGACTGTGCGGTCGCCAGCGAGGTGGCCGCGGGCGCGGCGGGGCGGGGCTGGGCGCGCTCTCCCCCACGCCCGCGGAAGTGCTGGGGAGGTGGGCAGGGCCGGGGCAGGGGCGAGGCCGGAGGAGGGCAAGTCGGCGGCAGGGCGAGGATGGAAGTCCCCGGGACCCGGAGCTGAGCGACGGAGCGCGCGGCGGGCAGGCGCGCCGGAGGAAGGCGAGCTTCGCTGTTCCTCCGGGAGCCCAACACCGTTCCCGCCCGGCCACGATGATCCCTCCAAGCGGCGCCCGCGAGGACGGCGTAGATGGGCTGCCCAAGGAGGCGGCGAGCGCGGAGCAGCCGCCCTCTCCTGCATCCACCAGCAGCCAGGAATCCAAGGTACCGCGCACACTTGCCCCAAGAGAACACAAACTCACTCTGCCCTCCTCTCCCTGTCCACCTCTTCTCCTTCTTTCTGGCGCTTGCGCTACGGGAGCTGAGACGTGTCCCTAGTTCGGCCAGGGCTCAAGGACTGGCCCTCCTTTGAGACTTGAACCTCCAGCAGGACCCGCTGCTAAGGATGCTGGACCTCCTCCTTGTGGTCCCATCTTGGTCGCTCACACAGACCCAAGCCTTGGCGCTGGGCTCCGACCCGGGGAGCTCACGCAATTCATATTGACTCTGGATTCAGAGATCGATTTCTTGAGGCGGGTGGAGGAGGCTTGGTGGTGGTTCTGTGTTTTGAGCCTGCTTGTGCCCAAGCGCATGTAGGTTTTAGGGGGCTTTTGAAGACGGAGGGATGGAGGTAGCCAAGGGATACTCCTTCAGAAAACCCTGGGCACGAAGCCAGCAAAAGGTCTCATCCCAAGGGTCTGAGAAACCGAGCCTTTGCTTAACAGGGCTCATCCCTAACTTCAGGTAACGATAGTTTAAAAAGGGAAATACTGGGCAAAGGGAAATACTGCGTTAGTGAGAAAGTTGGAGCTTCTCCTGTGGAAGTTAATACTCTAAGAACTTACACTTGTCTTTATAACAGTCACTAACACATATATACAAAACCAACCCCGCAGCACTTCTCCTGTCACTATTACACTTCCTCTGAAACTTGCGTGGGTGCCAGGCACATGTTTGGAAATCTTGGAAGAGAATCAAGTAAAATGTGGTTGCTAGCAGTGCATGCCAAATGGCAACTCAGTTGGGAGTGGAAATCGTAAGATGGAGTTTGTAGTTATATGGATTTTTTTTTTTCAGTGCAGGGATCCTGGCTCCTTGTACAGATTTGGTTTTGTGTGTGTGTGTGTGTGTGTGTGTGTGTGTGTGTGTGTGAGGACCCCAGGCATTTTTGGAATGTGAGGCTGTCCCTGTATAGTAGCAAAGGAAAGGAGGATGTCAGTGTAGAGGGTAGGTCAGATGGGGCAAGGAAAAGTACAATCCTGTCTCCATGCACACACATCCCCAGAGCCACTGATGAAATCAGCAGTATCAGAATCACAACCTAAGTGACTCTGGGGATGTGGTGGGATGCTGGGCACTGCACATTTCCCAGCCTCCCAGAGTTAACTATCCAGGATGGTCATCTTTGCTTTTTTTATTTTTATTTTTTCTGTTAATCACTTGGCCGACTCAGGGCATGTGTTAAATTTTCTAAGAGTCAGTTGGAAATGAGGGCAAAAGCCTCTCTTCCAGGATCATGGTGAGGCATACATGAGATCGCCTAGTTTCCATCCTGGTAATATCAAGACTCTTGTATTTTTCCTTTTCTGTTCTGAGGTGGAGGTGGAATCCATCACATCGCAGATGATCCACCCCAAAGCAGGCTCACAAATCACATATGCACTACCTTTCTTCCATCTGGACGTTTGAGGAGTCTCATGGTTAACCATCAGTTCTAGAAGCAATGTGGGTTAGGGGCCATTTCAAAGGTGATCTAGAATTCTGTAAATGAATATACCTAAATGCAAGAGGGACACTGGTGTGAAACTTTTTGAACTGAGCCTGTTGCTCTCCTGTAGGTGTGTTCCGAAAAGGGCTTAGCATTTGGGTAAACAGCAGCGGTGGTTCAAACACACTGTATGGGTTTGCTATTTATAGATGTTCTAATGTAAATTATTTGGCAAAGCAAAAACCTCATATGTAATGCCCATAATTATCCACCAATTTATCTGGCTTATAGTTTCAGATTTATATAAGTCGTTTTTTCTCAGTGTGGTCTACACACCTGATGTGTGTTTGTACATTCCCAAGTGTGCTATCAGAGCTTAGTCATCTTAGTGAGAGATAAGCATGGAGAGGCCCCAGAGTCCCAGGAAATTGAATACAAAATAGCGTGCCTGCATCTGAATGTTTCTTGGCATAGCATTCATGCTATCTTCAAAGGGCTCCAGGGCCCTCAAAAGTGGCTACATTGCTGGAATGGAGGATTGTGTAGCAAGGGAGTAGGATGGCATGAAACAGAACTATCTATTCCTTCCACACCAGCAAGGCCAGAGTGTAAAGTTCATTGACATTGATGAAGATCTTCCATCCTGAAAATACGAGCCCCATAGGAAAAATGAGCAAGGCAGTTGTGATCGCTCCATCTTACTATCCCGTGAAGTGCACTTATTTGTCAAAGATAAACAAGAAAATAAATTTCAAATGTATCACTGCAAAAAAGTCACATAAATGAGGTGATAGATATGTTAATTAGCTTGATTTAATCATTCCACATTGTTTCCATATATCAAAATATCATACTGTATCCCATAAATGTAATACAGCTGTGATCTGTCCGTTAAAAATATTAATCAGGGCTGGGGTTGGAGCTCAGTGGTAGGACACTTGCCTCACAAGCGTGAGGCCCTGGGTTCAATCCTCAGCACCACATAAAAATAAATAAATAAAAATAAAGATATTGTATCCATATACAACTAAAAAATTTTAAAAAAATATTAATCATATTTTTAATAAAATACTCCATGAAACAAGCATGATTCAGGCCCCTCTGTGCATTAAACTTCCTCAAAGAAGACTTTTAAAATCACTTTTAAAAAACATTTTTCTTCGATTATAAAAATAACAAATATTCTATAGATATGTGACAAGTTCTTATAAAAATAAAGAAAAATAATCACCCCAATCCAGAGACAACAACTGACAGAACTTTGATCTCTATCTTACATCTTTTTCTTCTATTTTCATTTTGCATGGTTGAGAGAACAATGCTTGCTATTATTCATTTGGTAAGTGATTACTGTAAGTCAGGCATAACCTTAATCTTCAAAATAGAAGATTCTGTTATTATTTCCATTTTACGGATAGAAAGGCAGGCAGGACCAGGATGCAGGCAGCATGGCTTTCAACTTTTCTGCCACTATCACTCATACTTGTGCAATGTTTTACCTCAGGCCTCTTTTAAGCCTAAGGATCCTACACACCACTAAAAGTCATATGCAATGTGTCTCCTTAAAAATCTTTTCCAATAAATTCAACTGCAGTACCACGTTAAATGATTGATGGCCAATTCTTGTCCAGCCTCTTTGCATTGGTTTTTGCTACTCACTCCTCAAAAGTGTATTTACGGAAGTTAATTAAATGGAGCATCACAGGATCATCTGGAAAATGGGACCATGAAAGACCCTGCAGTCCACAGGATCCATAAAATTTCATAAAATACCTAAAATGTCATAGTACATAAAAATACATAGTCCATCTCCAGATGTAAAATGAGTGCATAAAATGTCTCCAGAAGTCCATTTGCTTTGCAGAGTCTTTGAAATGCTAAATCCTAGAACATGAAAATTGGAAACATTGGAAATCATCTCTTCCAGGTACTTTTTAAAATTATGGATCAATTGTGGGGGAAATTTATCTTATTGTAGAACATTTCAACATACACAAACGAAGAGAAAGCAAGTATAAGGAACCATCATGGATCTAATTGCCCAGCTTCAGGAATTATCAATCCCTGGACAGCGTTGTTTCTATACATCCACCATCACCACCACCAGCCCCCATTCTCCCACACAGAATCATTTGAAAGCAAATTCTAGCCATGAAGTTATTTCACTGGCAAATATTTCAGGTTGCATCCATAAAAGGGGCTCTTTTTATAAATGTGACTATGATCCTATTAGCACATATTCCAGGTGTTTCTTCTAGTCAAGAGTCATATATATATATATATTTGGAGGTACATGAATGGTCTTTGGAAAAGCTGTGAGTAAACAAAACCAGCATTCAAAGTTGCACATGTGCAGGCATTTGTGCCTTGTCTGGGGAAAGGATTTATAGCAGACATCAGATCCATAAGGGTATATAACCTTCAGTGGCTGTTTCTCTCCCTCTCTCCCCTCCTACCTCTCTCTGTCTTCCTCTCTCCCTGTCCCCCTCTCCCTCCTTTTCTTTCTCTCTCCCTCTCTTCATCTCAGAAATTGCATAAGAGAGGAAGTGACTTGTTTCAGATAGTTACTGGCAATTCTTCTGACTAAAAACCCTGTCTTGGATTTTGGATATCCCAATACAATTTCCTCAGAGAAAATTCCTGTAAGCACATGTAGTAATGAAGTTTAATGTAATTGTGGTTTTTCTTTTTTATTGGTTGAGTTGAAAAAGTTTGAAAACCACTAATGTACCCCACTCTACTATCTTTCCATTAACTATTCCAGAAAGACCATGGTCTAATTTATTTTCTAAGTGCTAGACAGAGATCATTGAACCAAAGAAAAATTTCATGTTTCTGTGACCACAGGCAAGTTCCTTATGTCTCCAAGCCTTGGCTTCCTCATCTATAAAATGGAGATGCTAATGCCCAATTGGTGTGGTTTTTCTGTAAAACCTAAGAAAGTGTAGAACACTCACTATATACTTAAAATACATACAAGCATGAAGCACTGTTTGTTTTCTCTTCTTATTTCAAATTGGAAGACACCTACTACTCGCCAACCCTAAATGTCATCATTGGAATAACTGCAATTGCTGCACTTGACATTACAACAGCATATCTAAGTTTGTTCCCTTTGGACTCTTAGTTATGCTATTTACTACAGTGAGATCTCGCTATTTTGCATCCCCAAGACCTATAACATGTGACTTCATTTTTGAAAGTGTACACCCATTGCCCCAATGAAGCCATGAACCAAGGAGCCATCTCACTCCTGATGGTCCTCTCTGAACCTGCAGCACCATCCAGCCTAAGGGAAAAAGTCCCTAAGGATGAGGAAAAGTCCTGAATCTCAGAAATCTTTCTGTGTCCGTCCATCAATAAGTATTCTTGAATGCCTACTTTGCACTGCACATGCACCACATAAAGACATGAAGCTGTTATTCAAAAGGAATTTAACTTCTACTCAGGAGAGAAGATGAAATAAAATGGAACCTTGGCTTTGCACCCAGATTGCCTAAGGAACCCAGACCAAAGGCTAGACCTCCTAATTTGTAATCTCTGGGAAAGGGTTCCAGGCATCAGTATTTCTTAACCTTCCTTGATTTTTTTTTTTTAAGTTTTTTTTTTTTTTTTAAGTTTTTTTTTTTTTTTTTTTTTTTTTTTTTTATTGGTCGTTCATAACATTACATAGTTCTTAATACATCATATTACACGGTTTGATTCAAGTGGATTATGAACTCCCGCTTTTACCCCGTATACAAATTGCTGTATCACATCAGTTACCCTTCCATTGATTGACATATTGCCTTTCTAGTGTCTGATGTATTCTGCTGTCTGTCCTATTGTCTACTATCCCCCTCCCCTCCCCTCCCCTCCCCTCCCCTTTTCTCTCTCTACCCCTTCTACTGTAAATCATGTCTTCCATTTGTATTCTCTTGACTTACCCCTCCTTACCTCTTATATGACATTTTGTATAACCCTGAGGATCGCCTTCCATTTCCATGCAATTTCCCTTCTCACTCCCTTTCCCTCCCACCTCTCATCCCTGTTTACTGTAAATATTCTTCTCAAGCTCTTCGTCCCTACCCTGTCCTTGTTTACACCCCTTATATCAAAGGAGTCATTTGGTATTTGTTTTTTAAAGATTGACTAGCTTCACTTAGCATAATCTGCTCTAATGCCATCCATTTCCCTCCAAATTCTATAATTTTGTCATTTTTTAATGCAGAGTAATACTCCATAGTGTATAAATGCCACATTTTTTTTATCCATTCATCTATTGAAGGGCATCTAGGCTGGTTCCACAGTCTTGCTATCGTGAATTGAGCTGCTATGAACATCGATGTAGCAGTGTCCCTGTAGCATGCTCTTGTTAGGGCTTTAGGGAATAGACCGAGAAGGGGAATAGCTGGGTCAAATGGTGGTTCCATTCCCAGCTTTCCGAGAAATCTCCATACTGCTTTCCAAATTGGCTGCACCAATTTGCAGTCCCACCAGCAATGAACAAGAGTGCCCTTTTCCCCGCATCCTCTCCAGCACTTATTGTTGTTTGACTTCCTAATGGCTGCCAGTCTTACTGGAGTGAGATGGTATCTTAGGGTAGTTTTGATTTGCATTTCTCTGACTGCTAGCGATGGTGAGCATTTTTTCATGTACTTGTTGATTGATTGTATGTCCTCCTCTGAGAAGTGTCTGTTCAGGTCCTTGGCCCATTTATTGATTGGGTTATTTGTTATCTTATTGTCTAATTTTTTGAGTTCTTTGTATATTCTGGTTATTAGGGCTCTATCTGAAGTGTGTGGAGTAAAGATTTGTTCCCAGGATGTAGGCTCCCTATTTATCTCTCTTATTGTTTCTTTTGCTGAGAAAAAACTTTTTAGTTTGAGTAAGTCCCATTTGTTGATTCTATTTGTTAACTCTAGCGCTATGGGTGTCCTATTGAGGAATTTGGAGCCCGATCCCACAGCGTGTAGATCATAACCAACTTTTTCTTCTATCAGATGCCGTGTCTCTGATTTAATATCAAGCTCCTTGATCCATTTTGAGTTAACTTTTGTGCACGGCGAGAGATAGGGATTCAGATTCATTTTGGTGCAAATGGATTTCCAGTTTTCCCAGCACCATTTGTTGAAGATGCTATCCTTCCTCCATTGCATGCTTTTAGCCCCTTTATCAAAAATAAGATAGTTGTAGTTTTGTGGATTAGTTACTGTGTCCTCTATTCTGTACCATTGGTCCACCCGCCTGTTTTGGTACCAGTACCATGCTGTTTTTGTTACTATTGCTCTGTAGTATAGTTTGAAGTCTGGTATCGCTATACCGCCTGATTCACACTTCCTGCTTAGTATTGTTTTTGCTATTCTGGGTCTTTTATTATTCCATATGAATTTCATGATTCTTTTATCTATTTCTACAAGATATGCTGTTGGGATTTTGATTGGCATTGCATTGAACTTATAGAGAACTTTTGGTAATATCGCCATTTTGATGATGTTAGTTCTGCCTATCCATGAGCAGGGTATGTTTTTCCATCTTCTAAGGTCTTCTTCTATGTCTTTCTTTAGGGTTCTGTAATTTTCATTGTATAAATCTTTCACCTCTTTTGTTAGGTTGATTCCCAAGTATTTTATTTTTTGGGGGGATATTGTGAATGGAGTAGTTGTCCTCATTTCCGTTTCAGAGGATTTGTCGCTCATATACAGGAACGCCTTTGATTTATGCGTGTTGATCTTATATCCTGCCACTTTGCTGAATTCATTTATTAGCTCTAATAGCTTCTTTGTAGACCCTTTTGGGTCTGCTAGGTATAGAATCATATCATCTGCAAATAGTGATAATTTAAGTTCTTCTTTTCCTATTTTTATGCCTTTAATTTCTTTTGACTGTCTAATTGCTCTGGCCAGTGTTTCGAGGACTATGTTGAACAGAAGTGGTGAGAGAGGGCATCCCTGTCTTGTACCAGATCTTAGAGGGAATGCCTTCAATTTTTCTCCATTCAGAATGATGCTGGCCTGTGGCTTATCATAGATTGCTTTTACAATGTTGAGGTATGATCCTGTTATCCCTAATTTTTCTAGCGTTTTGAACATAAAGGGATGCTGTACTTTGTCGAATGCTTTTTCTGCATCTATTGAGATGATCATATGGTTCTTATTTTTAAGTCTATTGATGTGGTGAATAACATTTATTGATTTCCGTATATTAAACCAGCCTTGCATCCCAGGGATGAATCCTACTTGATCATGATGTATAATTTTTTTGATATGTATTTGAATCCGATTCGCCAGAATTTTATTGAGGATTTTTGCGTCAAGGTTCATTAGAGATATTGGTCTGTAGTTTTCCTTCTTTGATGTGTCTTTGTCTGGTTTCGGAATCAGGGTGATGTTGGCGTCGTAGAATGAATTTGGAAGTTCTCCCTCTTTTTCTATTTCCTGAAATAGCTTGAAAAGTATTGGTGTTAGTTCCTCTTTAAAGGTTTTGTAAAACTCTGCTGTATACCCATCCGGTCCTGGGCTTTTCTTAGTTGGTAGTCTTTTGATGGTTTCTTCTATTTCCTCTATTGTTATTGGTCTGTTTGGGTTGTCTATATCCTCCTGGCTCAATCTGGGCAGATCATAGGACTCAAGGAATTTATCTATGCCTTCACTATCTTCTATTTTATTGGAGTATAAGGATTCAAAGTAATTTCTGATTATCTTCTGTATTTCTGAAGTGTCTGTTGTGATATTGCCTTTTTCATCCCGTATGCTAGTAATTTGGGTTCTCTCTCTTCTTCTCTTCGTTAGCATGGCTAAGGGTCTGTCAATTTTATTTATTTTTTCAAAGAACCAGCTTTTAGTTTTGTCAATTTTTTCAATTGTTTCTTTTGTTTCAATTTCATTAATTTCAGCTCTGATTTTAATTATTTCTTGCCTTCTACTTCTTTTGCTGTTGTTTTGCTCTTCTTTTTCTAGGATTTTGAGATGAAGTATGAGATCATTTATTTGTTGGTTTTTTCTTTTTTTGAGGAATGAACTCCAAGCAATGAATTTTCCTCTTAGAACTGCTTTCAATGTGTCCCATAGATTCCGATATGTTGTGTCTGTGTTTTCATTTAACTCTAGGAATTTTTTAATTTCCTCCTTGATGTCTTCTAAAACCCATTGATCACTCAGCAACCTATTGTTCATTCTCCAGGTGATGCTTGCTTTTTCCTTTCTTCTTTTATCATTGATTTTCAGTTTCATTCCATTATGATCAGATAAGATGCATGGTATTATCTCTACCCCTTTGTATTGTCTAAGAGTTGCCCTGTGACATAGTATATGGTCTATTTTTGAGAAGGTTCCATGTGCTGCTGAGAAAAAAGTGTAGCTACTTGATGTTGGGTGGTATAGTCTATATATGTCAATTAAGTCTAGGTTGTTAATTGTGTTATTGAGTTCTATAGTTTCCTTATTTAACTTTTGTTTGGAAGATCTGTCCAGTGGTGAGAGAGGTGTGTTGAAGTCTCCCATGATTATTGTATGTTGGTCTATTAGACTCTTTTTTTTTTTTTTTTTTTTTTTTTTTTTTTTTTTTTATTTATTTTTTTTTTATTGGTCGTTCATAACACTACATGGTTCTTAATACATCATATTACACGGTTTGATTCAAGTGGATTATGAACTCCCGCTTTTACCCCATATACAGATTGCTGTATCACACCAGTTTCCCTTCCATTAATTGACATATTGCCTTTCTAGTGTCTGATGTATTCTGCTGTCTGTCCTATTCTCTACTGTCCCCCCTCCCCTCCCCTCCCCTCCCCTCCCCTCCCCTTTTCTCTCTCTACCCCTTCTACTGTACATCCTTTCTTCCATTTGTATTATCTTGTCTTACCCCTCCTTTCCTCTTATATGACATTTTGTATAACCCTGAGGATCGCCTTCCATTTCCATGCAATTTCCCTTCTCACTCCCTTTCCCTCCCACCTCTTATCCCTGTTTAATGTAAATCTTCTTCTCAAGCTCTTCGTCCCTACCCTGTCCTTGTTTACTCCCCTTATATCAAAGGAGTCATTTGGTATTTGTTTTTTAAAGATTGACTAGCTTCACTTAGCATAATCTGCTCTAATGCCATCCATTTCCCTCCAAACTCTATGATTTTGTCATTTTTTAATGCAGAATAATACTCCATAGTATATAAATGCCACATTTTTTTTATCCATTCATCTATTGAAGGGCATCTAGGCTGGTTCCACAGTCTTGCTATCGTGAATTGAGCTGCTATGAACATCGATGTAGCAGTGTCCCTGTAGCATGCTCTTGTTAGGGCTTTAGGGAATAGACCGAGAAGGGGAATAGCTGGGTCGAATGGCGGTTCCATTCCCAGCTTTCCGAGAAATCTCCATACTGCTTTCCAAATTGGCTGCACCAATTTGCAGTCCCACCAGCAATGAACAAGAGTGCCCTTTTCCCCGCATCCTCTCCAGCACTTACTGTTGTTTGACTTCCTAATGGCTGCCAGTCTTACTGGAGTGAGATGGTATCTTAGGGTAGTTTTGATTTGCATTTCTCTGACTGCTAGTGATGGTGAGCATTTTTTCATGTACTTGTTGATTGATTGTATGTCCTCCTCTGAGAAGTGTCTGTTCAGGTCCTTGGCCCATTTATTGATTGGGTTATTTGTTATCTTATTGTCTAATTTTTTGAGTTCTTTGTATATTCTGGTAATTAGGGCTCTATCTGAAGTGTGTGGAGTAAAGATTTGTTCCCAGGATGTAGGCTCCCTGTTTATCTCTCTTATTGTTTCTTTTGCTGAGAAAAAACTTTTTAGTTTGAGTAAGTCCCATTTGTTGATTCTGTTTGTTAACTCTAGCGCTATGGGTGTCCTATTGAGGAATTTGGAGCCCGATCCCACAGCGTGCAGATCATAACCAACTTTTTCTTCTATCAGATGCCATGTCTCTGGTTTAATATCAAGCTCCTTGATCCATTTTGAGTTAACTTTTGTGCATGGCGAGAGATAGGGATTCAGATTCATTTTGGTGCAAATGGATTTCCAGTTTTCCCAGCACCATTTGTTGAAGATGCTATCCTTCCTCCATTGCATGCTTTTAGCCCCTTTATCAAAAATAAGATAGTTGTAGTTTTGTGGATTGGTTACTGTGTCCTCTATTCTGTACCATTGGTCCACCCGCCTGTTTTGGTACCAGTACCATGCTGTTTTAGTTACTATTGCTCTGTAGTATAGTTTGAAGTCTGGTATCGCTATACCGCCTGATTCACACTTCCTGCTTAGTATTGTTTTTGCTATTCTGGGTCTTTTATTATTCCATATGAATTTCCTGATTCTTTTATCGATTTCTACAAGATATGCTGTTGGGATTTTGATTGGCATTGCATTGAACTTATATAGGACTTTTGGTAATATCGCCATTTTGATGATGTTGGTTCTGCCTATCCATGAGCAGGGTATATTTTTCCATCTTCTAAGGTCTTCTTCTATGTCTTTCTTTAGGGTTCTGTAATTTTCATTGTATAAATCTTTTACCTCTTTTGTTAGGCTGATTCCCAAGTATTTTATTTTTTGGGGGGATATTGTGAATGGAGTAGTTGTCCTCATTTCCGTTTCATAGGATTTGTCGCTGATATACAGGAATGCCTTTGATTTATGCGTGTTGATCTTATATCCTGCCACTTTGCTGAATTCATTTATTAGCTCTAATAGCTTCTTTGTAGACCCTTTTGGGTCTGCTAGGTATAGAATCATATCATCTGCAAATAGTGATAATTTAAGTTCTTCTTTTCCTATTTTTATGCCTTTAATTTCTTTCGTCTGCCTAATTGCTCTGGCCAGTGTCTCGAGGACTATGTTGAACAGAAGTGGTGAGAGAGGGCATCCCTGTCTTGTACCAGATCTTAGAGGGAATGCCTTCAATTTTTCTCCATTCAGAATGATGCTGGCCTGTGGCTTATCATAGATTGCTTTTACAATGTTGAGGTATGATCCAGTTATCCCTAATTTTTCCAGAGTTTTGAACATAAAGGGATGTTGTACTTTGTCGAATGCTTTTTCTGCATCTATCGAGATGATCATATGGTTCTTAATTTTAAGTCTATTGATGTGGTGGATAACATTTATTGATTTCCGTATATTGAACCAACCTTGCATACCAGGGATGAATCCTACTTGATCATGGTGTATAATTTTTTTGATATGTATTTGAATCCGATTCGCCAGAATTTTATTGAGGATTTTTGCATCAAGGTTCATTAGAGATATTGGTCTGTAGTTTTCTTTCTTTGAAGTATCTTTGTCTGGTTTCGGAATCAGGGTGATGTTGGCCTCGTAGAATGAATTTGGAAGTTCTCCCTCTTTTTCTATTTCCTGAAATAGCTTGAAAAGTATTGGTGTTAGTTCCTCTTTAAAGGTTTTGTAAAACTCTGCTGTATACCCATCCGGTCCTGGGCTTTTCTTAGTTGGTAGTCTTTTGATGGTTTCTTCTATTTCCTCTATTGTTATTGGTCTGTTTAGGTTGTCTATATCCTCCTGGCTCAGTCTGGGCAGATCATAAGACTCAAGGAATTTATCTATGCCTTCACTATCTTCTATTTTATTGGAGTATAAGGATTCAAAGTAATTTCTGATTATCTTCTGTATTTCTGAAGTGTCTGTTGTGATATTGCCTTTTTCATCCCGTATGCTAGTAATTTGGGTTCTCTCTCTTCTTCTCTTCGTTAGTATGGCTAAGGGTCTGTCAATTTTATTTATTTTTTCAAAGAACCAGCTTTTAGTTTTGTCAATTTTTTCAATAGTTTCTTTTGTTTCAATTTCATTAATTTCAGCTCTGATTTTAATTATTTCTTGCCTTCTACTTCTTTTGCTGTTGTTTTGCTCTTCTTTTTCTAGGATTTTGAGATGAAGTATGAGATCATTTATTTGTTGGTTTTTTCTTTTTTTGAGGAATGAACTCCAAGCAATGAATTTTCCTCTTAGAACTGCTTTCAATGTGTCCCATAGATTCCGATATGTTGTGTCTGTGTTTTCATTTAACTCTAGGAATTTTTTAATTTCCTCCTTGATGTCTTCTAAAACCCATTGATCACTCAGCAACCTGTTGTTCATTCTCCAGGTGATGCTTGATTTTTCCTTTCTTCTTTTATCATTGATTTTCAGTTTCATTCCATTATGATCAGATAAGATGCATGGTATTATCTCTACGCCTTTGTATTGTCTAAGAGTTGCCCTGTGACATAGTATATGGTCTATTTTTGAGAAGGTTCCATGTGCTGCTGAGAAAAAAGTGTAGCTACTTGAAGTTGGGTGGTATAGTCTATATATGTCAATTAAGTCTAGGTTGTTAATTATGTTATTGAGTTCTATAGTTTCCTTATTTAACTTTTGTTTGGAAGATCTGTCCAGTGGTGAGAGAGGTGTGTTGAAGTCTCCCATGATTATTGTATGTTGGTCTATTAGACTCTTGAACTTGAGAAGAGTTTGCTTGATGAACACGGCTGCACCATTATTTGGGGCATATATATTTATGATTGTTATGTCTTGTTGGTGTATGGTTCCCTTGAGCAGTATGAAGTGTCCTTCTTTATCCCTTTTGATTGTCTTTGGCTTGAAATCTATTTTATTAGATATGAGTATGGACACTCCTGCTTGTTTCCGCGGTCCATATGAGTGATATGCTTTTTCCCAACCTTTCACCTTCAGTCTATGTATATCTTTTCCTATCAAATGCGTCTCCTGTAGACAGCATATTGTTGGGTCTTGTTTTGTGATCCATTCTACTAGCCTGTGTCTCTTAATTGGTGAGTTTAAGCCATTAACATTTAGGGTTATTATTGAGATGTGGTTTGTTCTTCTATCCATAATTGTTTATTGATGTTACTAAACCTGATTTGTTATCCTCTTTGACTACTTTCCCCCCTTTACTGTCCTACCTCCCATTGTTGGTTATCAATGTTAGTTTCCATTTCCTCTTCCTGTAATGTTTTGCCAAGGATTTTTTGAAGAGATGGTTTTCTAGCTGCGAATTCTTTTAACTTTTGTTTATCGTGGAAGGTTTTAATTTCATCTTCTAACCTGAAGCTTAATTTCGCCGGATACATGATTCTTGGTTGGAGCCCATTGTCTTTCAGTGTTTGAAATATGTTATTCCAGGATCTTCTAGCTTTCAGAGTCTGTGTTGAGAGATCAGCTGTTATCCTGATTGGTTTACCCCTAAATGTAATCTGCTTTCTTTCTCTTGCAGCTTTTAAAATTCTCTCCTTATTCTGTATGTTGGACATCCTCATTATAATGTGTCTAGGTGTGGATCTCTTATGATTTTGCACATTCGGCGTCCTGTAGGCTTCTAGGATTTGGGATTCTGTCTCAATCTTCAATTCTGGGAAGTTTTCTCGTATTATTTCACTGAATAGACTGTTTATTCCTTTGGCATGGAGCTCTGTGCCTTCCTGTATCCCAATGACTCTTAAATTTGGTCTTTTGATATTGTCCCATAATTCTTGGATGTTCTGCTCATGGTTTCTTAGCAGACTTGCTGAGCTGTCTATGTTCTTTTCCAGCTGAAATACTTTGTCTTCATTGTCTGATGTTCTCTCTTCTAAGTGATCTACTCTGCTGGTAGTATTCTCAATTGAGTTTTTAAGTTGGTTTATTGTTTCCTGCATTTCTAGAATTTCTATTTGTTTGTTTTTTATTACTTCTATCTCCCTGTGAAATTGATCTTTTACTTCCTGGATTTGTTTGTCAATGTGATCTTTCATTGTCTGATTTTGCTGTCTCATGTCTTCCTTGAGACTCCAGATCATCTGAAGCATATATATCCTGAACTCTTTATCTGATATTCCATCTGTTGCAGCTATTACCTCTTCTAAAGTTGAGTTGACCTGCATTGCTTGTGGTCCTTTCTTTCCTTGTCTTTTCATACTGCTCGCGTTTCTTTCTGCTTGGTGCAACTGTTGTGTTTTTGAAATTTACCCCCTATTTATTTATGTTGCTCTTGTATAGTTGGAAAGTCTCCCTTGCAGGGTGGGTAGTGGCTGTGCTCCTCCTCTAATTATGGTGGTCTATCTATCACGCTGATCGGTCACAGGTCTGCCCCCCCTGCGGGCACAGGAGGCGGCTTTGCTCTGCCCCCACTCCAATTGTGGTAACGTAACTACCACGCCCTGGGGTCGTAGGTCCTGATCTGGATGTGGGTGGCGGCTCTGCTGGGTCCCCACTCCAATTGGTGTGACGAGTCTACCACGCTGGCATACTTTTAGGCCGGTGGGTCACAGTTCTGCACAGCCCCCACTCCCAATGGGAGTACCTGACTACCTCTCCAACGGGTCGCTGGGCCCCCTCCGGACCTGGGCGGCGACCCTGCTCCGCCCCCACTCCAACCAGTGTGACGCAACTGCCTCGGTGTTACGTGTCCACCACTCTGGCAAGCTACCTGGCCTGTCTTGCCAGTGGGCCGCAGGTCTGCCTGCACGCTCTGCACAGCCCCTACTCCAAATGAGGTTACTTGGCTACCGCTTCGCGGGGCCGCTGGTCCTATTCTAGGCGTGGGCGGCTACTCTCTTCAGACCCAGCTGCGTTTGGGGTGTCATGCTACCACGCCGGCGGGTCACTTGGCCTGCTCTGGGTGCAGGTGGAAGCTCCACTCTGCCCCCACAGCACCCAACAGGACCCTGACTGAGAAGCAGACACCGCTGGTTCCCTAGCCTTGGGTCAAAGCAGCTTCGGTAGCCAGAACCCGCCTCTCCTATCTCGATACACTCTCTGCTGGGAGCTGGCTCCAGCGAGCGACCCCCACGGGTTCCCTAGCCCCGGGCCAAAACTGTTCCGGGAGTCAGAACCCAGTCGCCCCTAGCTCAGCGCACGCTCCACTTGGAGCTGGCCTCCACCGGCAGTCTCCGCAGTTTCCTCAGACCTGGGCCAGGTTAGCCCCGGGAACCAGAATCCAGCTGCTCAGTGCCCGGTACACGCCTTGCCAGGCATGAGCCTCTAGGAGTATTCTCCACAAGATCCCCAGTCCCGAGCCTGAGCTAGAAATCTGTCTGCTAGACGCAGGCAACTACCAGCCTGAAATCACCTGTTCCGTCGCTGGATGAGCTGAGATCAATAGAACATGGGGATGATTACATCATCTCTCCGAAATGGCGGCTGCTGTCCTCCTCTGTGGTCCGACCGGTGTCTGGAACCCAACTGGACCGCTTCTCTCCTCTGTCTGATAGCTGGAACTCAGCACTAAGCGCTGCCAAAGTCCTAGCGCCAAACCGCTAGAGGCACTTCACAGACTCAGGCCTGCGGAGCCTGGTCTGGCCGCCTCCAAGCCGGCTGGGGGTGGGGTGGGGTGGTAGGAATGTGGATCCTATTGCTGGACCGCCGGAGGCCGTTCACAGACTCAAGCCTGTGGGGCCCAGTCTGGCCTCCGCCCGCGGCCGGCGGGGTTGTGTCCCTGGTCCGCTTGCTCCGAACTGGCTGGGGGTGGGGTGGGGTGTTAGGAGTGTGGATCCTAGCACCAAGCCGCTAGAGTCAGTTCACAGACTCAGGCCTGCGGGGCCCAGTAGGTTCCTATGTTCGCTGCAGTTCAGCGGCGGCCAGCGGGATTGTGACCCTGATCTGCGTTGCACCGAGCCGGCTGGGGGTGGGGTGGTAGGAATGTGGATCCTATCACTGGACCGCCAGAGGCCGTTCACAGACTCAAGCCTGCGGGGCCCAGTCTGGCCGCTGCCCCTGGCCAGCCGGCGGGGTTGTGTCCCTGGTCCGCTTTGCTCCGAACTGGCTGGGGGTGGGGTGGGGTGTTAGGAGTGTGGATCCTAGCACCAAGCCGCTAGAGTCAGTTCACAGACTCAGGCCTGCGGGGCCCAGTAGGTTCCTATGTTCGCTGCAGTTCAGCGGCGGCGGGCGGGATTGTGTCCCTGATCTGCGTTGCACCGAGCCGGCTGGGGGTGGGGTGGTAGGAATGTGGATCCTATCGCTGGACCGCCAGAGGCCATTCACAGACTCAAGCCTGCGGGGCCCAGTCTGGCCGCCGCCCGTGGCCGGCCGGCGGGGTTGTGTCCCTGGTCCGCTTTGCTCCGAACTGGCTGGGGGTGGGGTGGGGTGTTAGGAGTGTGGATCCTAGCACCAAGCCACTAGAGTCAGTTCACAGATTCAGGCCTGCGGGGCCCAGTAGGTTCCTATGTGTGCTGCAGTTCAGCGGCGGCCGGCGGGATTGTGTCCCTGATCTGCGATGCACCGAGCCGGCTGGGGGTGGGGTGGTAGGAATGTGGATCCTATCGCTGGACCGCCAGAGGCCCTTCACAGACTCAAGCCTGCGGGGCCCAGTCTGGCCGCCGCCCGTGGCCAGCCCGCGGGGTTGTGTCCCTGGTCCGCTTTGCTCCGAACTGGCTGGGGGTGGGGTGGGGTGTTAGGGGTGTGGATCCTAGCACCAAGCCGCTAGAGTCAGTTCACAGACTCAGGCCTGCGGGGCCCAGTAGGTTCCTATGTTCGCTGCAGTTCAGCGGCGGCGGGCGGGATTGTGTCCCTGATCTGCCTTGCACCGAGCCGGCTGGGGGTGGGGTGGTAGGAATGTGGATCCTATCACTGGACCGCCAGAGGCCGTTCACAGACTCAAGCCTGCGGGGCCCAGTCTGGCCGCCGCCCGTGGCCAGCCCGCGGGGTTGTGTCCCTGGTCCGCTTTGCTCCGAACTGGCTGGGGGTGGGGTGGGGTGTTAGGAGTGTGGATCCTAGCACCAAGCCGCTAGAGTCAGTTCACAGATTCAGGCCTGCGGGGCCCAGTAGGTTCCTATGTTCGCTGCAGTTCAGCGGCGGCCGGCGGGATTGTGTCCCTGATCTGCGATGCACCGAGCCGGCTGGGGGTGGGGTGGTAGGAATGTGGATCCTATCACTGGACCGCCAGAGGCCCTTCACAGACTCAAGCCTGCGGGGCCCAGTCTGGCCGCCACCCGTGGCCAGCCCGCGGGGTTGTGTCCCTGGTCCGCTTGCTCCGAACTGGCTGGGGGTGGGGTGGGGTGTTAGGAGTGTGGATCCTAGCACCAAGCCACTAGAGTCAGTTCACAGATTCAGGCCTGCGGGGCCCAGTAGGTTCCTATGTGTGCTGCAGTTCAGCGGCGGCCGGCGGGATTGTGTCCCTGATCTGCGATGCACCGAGCCGGCTGGGGGTGGGGTGGTAGGAATGTGGATCCTATCGCTGGACCGCCAGAGGCCCTTCACAGACTCAAGCCTGCGGGGCCCAGTCTGGCCGCCGCCCGTGGCCAGCCCGCGGGGTTGTGTCCCTGGTCCGCTTTGCTCCGAACTGGCTGGGGGTGGGGTGGGGTGTTAGGGGTGTGGATCCTAGCACCAAGCCGCTAGAGTCAGTTCACAGACTCAGGCCTGCGGGGCCCAGTAGGTTCCTATGTTCGCTGCAGTTCAGCGGCGGCGGGCGGGATTGTGTCCCTGATCTGCCTTGCACCGAGCCGGCTGGGGGTGGGGTGGTAGGAATGTGGATCCTATCGCTGGACCGCCAGAGGCCGTTCACAGACTCAAGCCTGCGGGGCCCAGTCTGGCCGCCGCCCGTGGCCAGCCCGCGGGGTTGTGTCCCTGGTCCGCTTTGCTCCGAACTGGCTGGGGGTGGGGTGGGGTGTTAGGAGTGTGGATCCTAGCACCAAGCCGCTAGAGTCAGTTCACAGATTCAGGCCTGCGGGGCCCAGTAGGTTCCTATGTTCGCTGCAGTTCAGCGGCGGCCGGCGGGATTGTGTCCCTGATCTGCGATGCACCGAGCCGGCTGGGGGTGGGGTGGTAGGAATGTGGATCCTATCACTGGACCGCCAGAGGCCCTTCACAGACTCAAGCCTGCGGGGCCCAGTCTGGCCGCCGCCCGTGGCCAGCCCGCGGGGTTGTGTCCCTGGTCCGCTTTGCTCCGAACTGGCTGGGGGTGGGGTGGGGTGTTAGGAGTGTGGATCCTAGCACCAAGCCGCTAGAGTCAGTTCATAGATTCAGGCCTGCGGGGCCCAGTAGGTTCCTATGTTCGCTGCAGTTCAGCGGCGGCCGGCGGGATTGTGTCCCTGATCTGCGATGCACCGAGCCGGCTGGGGGTGGGGTGGTAGGAATGTGGATCCTATCGCTGGACCGCCAGAGGCCCTTCACAGACTCAAGCCTGCGGGGCCCAGTCTGGCCGCCGCCCGTGGCCGGCCGGCGGGGTTGTGTCCCTGGTCCGCTTTGCTCCGAACTGGCTGGGGGTGGGGTGGGGTGTTAGGAGTGTGGATCCTAGCACCAAGCCGCTAGAGTCAGTTCAGGGACTCAGGCCTGCGGGGCCCAGTAGGTTCCTATGTTCGCTGCAGTTCAGCGGCGGCTGGCGGGATTGTGTCCCTGATCCGCGTTGCGGAGATTCACTCACCTGGGACCAACTGACCCCTCCCACAGACTTACTAGTTATCGGCAGGTCTCCTTTCAGTGGAAAATTGTTAGAAGTTCCTCAGCATGTCCCATGCAAGTGTATTTATGTGTCTCTCTGATCCCGTTACTGCGGAGGTATAGAAAATGCTGCCTGCTCGCCGGCCGCCATGTTGGATCCCTCTCTATTAGACTCTTGAACTTGAGAAGAGTTTGCTTGATGAATACAGCTGCACCATTATTTGGGGCATATATATTTATGATTGTTATGTCTTGTTGGTGTATGGTTCCCTTGAGCAGTATGAAGTGTCCTTCTATATCCCTTTTGATTAGCTTTGGCTTGAAATCTATTTTATTAGATATGAGTATGGACACTCCTGCTTGTTTCCGCAGTCCATATGAGTGATATGATTTTTCCCAACCTTTCACCTTCAGTCTATGTATATCTTTTCCTATCAAATGCGTCTCCTGTAGACAGCATATTGTTGGGTCTTGTTTTTTGATCCATTCTACTAGCCTGTGTCTCTTAATTGGTGAGTTTAAGCCATTAACATTTAGGGTTATTATTGAGATATGGTTTGTTCTTCTATCCATATTTGTTTATTGATGTTACTAAACCTGATTTGTTATCCTCTATGACTACTTTCCCCCCTTTACTGTCCTACCTCCCATTGTTGGTTTTCAATGTTGTTTTCCATTTCCTCTTCCTGTAATGTTTTGCCAAGGATTTTTTGAAGAGATGGTTTTCTAGCTGCGAATTCTTTTAACTTTTGTTTATTGTGGAAGGTTTCAATTTCATCTTCTAACCTGAAGCTTAATTTCGCCGGATACACGATTCTTGGTTGGAGCCCATTGTCTTTCAGTGTTTGAAATATGTTATTCCAGGATCTTCTAGCTTTCAGAGTCTGTGTTGAGAGATCAGCTGTTATCCTGATTGGTTTACCCCTAAATGTAATCTGCTTTCTTTCTCTTGCAGCTTTTAAAATTCTCTCCTTATTCTGTATGTTGGACATCTTCATTATAATGTGTCTAGGTGTGGATCTCTTATGATTTTGCACATTCGGCGTCCTGTAGGCTTCTAGGATTTGGGATTCTGTCTCAATCTTCAATTCTGGGAAGTTTTCTCGTATTATTTCACTGAATAGACTGTTTATTCCTTTGGAATGGAGCTCTGTGCCTTCCTGTATCCCAATGACTCTTAAATTTGGTCTTTTGATATTGTCCCATAATTCTTGGATGTTCTGCTCATGGTTTCTTAGCAGACTTGCTGAGCTGTCTATGTTCTTTTCCAGTTGAAATACTTTGTCTTCATTGTCTGATGTTCTCTCTTCTAAGTGATCTACTCTGCTGGTAGTATTCTCAATTGAGTTTTTAAGTTGGTTTATTGTTTCCTGCATTTCTAGAATTTCTATTTGTTTGTTTTTTATTACCTCTATCTCCCTGTGAAATTGATCTTTGACTTCCTGGATTTGTTTGTCAATGTGATCTTTCATTGTCTGATTTTGCTGTCTCATGTCTTCCTTGAGACTCCAGATCATCTGAAGCATATATATCCTGAACTCTTTATCTGATATTCCATCTGTTGCAGCTATTACCTCTTCTAAAGTTGAGTTGACCTGCATTGCTTGTGGTCCTTTCTTTCCTTGTCTTTTCATACTGCCCGCGTTTCTTTCTGCTTGGTGCAACTGTTGTGTTTTGAAATTTACCCCCTATTTATTTATGTTGCTCTTGTATACTTGAAAAGTCTCCCTTGCAGGTGCGGGCGGCGGCTGTGCCCCTACTCCAATTGGGGTGACGTGTCTATCACGCTGGCGGCTCTCTGGGCCTGTTCCGGGAGTGGAAGGCGGCTCTGCTCTGTCCCTATTCCAATTGGGGTGTCGTGACTACAATGCTGGCAGATCGCTGGGCCTCTTCCGGGCGTGGGCGGTGGGCTTGGCTGGTGGGATTCCACCTAATGGCAGTCCCTAACCTCCCTGCTTGCTAATTAATGGCTTCTCTGAGGCGCCACGCCTTCTGTAGCTGCGGGGCAGGCCGCGCGAATCAGTTGGCCTGGATCTCCGGGGTCCTGCTGCTGGCTGTTTTGATGTTACAAGCTGTTGGAGAGTGGTGGTGTATTCTTCAGCTTTCCCGGATGGTGGCCACTGACTGCCTGGATGGAGTGTCCGCTGTTTTGATGTTGCACTCTGAAGGAGAGTGGCGGTGTATCCTTCAGCTTTCCCGGATGGTGGCCGCTGACTGCCTCGGTGGAGTGTCCGCTGTGGGGGATGGGACTGTACCGCTTTCTTCCCCTTCTGAGAACCCGAGCTCGGCCCAAGGGTCCGTGTGGGCTTGGCTGGTGGGATTCCACCTAATGGCCTTCCCTAACCTCCCTGCTTGCCAATTAATGGCTTCACTGAGGCGCCACGCCTTCTGTAGCCGCAGGGCAGGCCACGCGAATCAGTTGGCCTGGCTCTCCGGGCCCTGTTGCAGGCTGCTGGGATCCCTGGCACTCTATCACTTTGATTCTTTCTGCTTGCCCCTCCCCCAGCGCTGGCTAGCCAGGTTTCCTTTTGGCTGCTACTGGGAGGAGGGGTTGGAGGTCAGGTGTCTCTGGTTTCCCCCTAGCCTGTATGGAGGCTCAGCTTGATACTCCCTCTCCCGGCAAGCCTAGGAGAGATTTTATGCGAATTCCCGCTGTCTGGGGGGTGAGCTGAATGACACCGACCTGTTTTGATGTCGCACTCTGAAGGAGAGTGGCGGTGTATCCTTCAGCTTTCCCGGATGGTGGCCGCTGACTGGCTCGGCGGAGTGTCCGCTGTGGGGGATGGGACTGTACCGCTTCCTTCCCCTTCTGAGAACCCGTGCTCGGCCCAAGGGTCCGTGTGGGCTTGGCTGGTGGGATTCCACCTAATGGCCTTCCCTAACCTCCCTGCTTGCCAATTAATGGCTTCACTGAGGCGCCACGCCTTCTGTAGCCGCAGGGCAGGCCACGCGAATCAGTTGGCCTGGCTCTCCGGGCCCTGCTCCTTCCTTGATTTTTTTGTGCTGAAAAGTTTGAGAAACACTGGTCTAGACTCTAAGAATTATAGAATGTCCACGAAAGCAAAAGTCAGTGTTTTCCTGCCACCTTCTTCCAGTAATATCCAGGGTACTTGAAATATTTGCTTGTATTTCCTCTTCACTTCCCATTCACACTTCAATCCAAAGAAATGACTTTGGCAAAGGTTGCCTGCTTGTTGTCCCCAATTTGGCCAAATAATGTTAAGCATTACTCAGAAGCAGCTGGATTTACAAGGCTGACTCTGTCCTTAATGAAGTTATTTCCCTGCTTATAAAAGTACAAAGTACTCAATGTAGACAACTATAAAATAGAAAAATATGAAGTGGACAAAAATTAATTCATCAACAACCCTGAGATAAAGATAGTTAAAATTTTTACTGTATTTTTCACACACACACACACACACACACACACACACATTAGTTATACATGGACAAAATATCTTTATTTTGTTTATTTTTATGTGGTGCTAAGGATCAAACACAGTGTCTCACATGTATAAGGCAAGAGCTCTGCCACTGAGCCACAACCCCAGCCCATACATTCTTTTCTTATGCAGATACCCACTGAAAATAAAATTGAAACAGTGAATTCCTAAGTGCCCAGTATGCTTTTTCTTCCACCTAATGGTTTACCTATACAGTTTTCCTATACATGATATTCTATTTCACTGTTCTACCACATCAAGTTCATCAGTCCCTTCTGACTTCATAATTTCCTTCCTAAATTTCACACATTTAAAAATACTAAAATGTGCATCCTAAGGCAAAAACATTATATGTATTAGCTTCATGAGACATTCTGTTGTAAGTCTGAGTATGAACACTCCTAAGATATTGTGTTCTCATTGTTACTTTCTCATGGAAAGTTCTCTTTTAGACTTACTTTTTCTTAGTAAACTTTCCATTGAAATCTAACACCACAACAAAAAGTACACATACACACACAAAGATTACAGCTTCATGAATTTTTCAAGACCTTTTTATCTGTATGTAACTATCACAAAAATTACAAAGTAGAATGTTGCCAGCATGCCAGAAACCTCCTCATAACCCCTATTAGTCACTGCCCTCCTTAAATTAAAAATATCCTCATTTTAAATAACATAAATTTTGCTAGTTTTCGAGCTTTGATAAATGGAACATAAAGTGTACACCTTGTGTGCCTGGCCTTTTTTTTTTCAGTTGTAGATGGACACAATACCTTTATTTATTTATTTTTATGCAGTGCTGAGGATTGAACCCAGTGCCTCACATGTGCAAGACACACGGTCTACCACTAACCCTCAACCCCAGCCATGCAACATTTTGTGGTGAGGTTCATCTGTGCCATTTGATGCAGCACTAGCTTTCCTTTTCATTGCATGAAGTAGAACACAATGTATTTACTCATTTAACTGTTGATAGACACTTGAAATGTTTCTTATTTTTTGCTGCTTCAAGCAGTACTGCTATGAACATTCTTGTGCCTATTCTTTGTGACACATATGTAGTGTCATTGGGCATATACCTAGAAGAGGCATTGCTAAATTATAGGATGCATATGTTCAATTTAATAGATACTGTCAACTTCCCAAAGTGACAATAGCAATTTACATCCCACCATCAATATATAACAGTTCAATCTGCTCTTCATGCTACCAATGCTTGGTATTTTCTCTTTCTCATCTTAGCTCTCCCATAGGTGATTCATAGTACTTCAATGTGATTTTTAACTTGTATTTCTTTAATAACTGAGTTTAGCAGTTTTCACACAAGTAATGCGCAAAGTTTCTGGTTTCTCCACATCTTTGCCACCACCTGTTATATTCTGCGTTTTTGTGTTTTTATCTTAATGGACATAAGGAGATATCTTCTTGTGGTTTTGATTTGCATACACCTGTTTAGTGATGTTCAACATTTTCCCAGGTGTTTATAAGTCCTTTCAATATCTTTTTTTGGAGGTAGGTCTATTTAAAGTTTTTGAAAAGTTTTTAGTTAGGTTGTTTGTTTTTTTGTTGGTTTTTGAAGGACAAAGAAGTATTGGATTTTATTATTTTTTTAACTGCATCTGTTCATTAAGGAAAGTTTTTTCTACTGTTGTCATATCCCTTTATTATCAATTCATGTCCTTGTGTGTTTTAATCATTTTCATGCAGTTTCTATTGATTTGTAAAAATTCTTCATGCAAATTAAAATAATGGTCTTTTGCATGGGTTATAAATTTGCTTTTCAGTGTTTGTTTATTACACTTTTAACTTATATTTCTTTTCTTACAGTGTTAATTGTCTCAAATGTAGTTAGCTATAGTTTTTTCTTTTCATTTATGTTTAGAAACATGTTTCCCACCCTGAGATCAGAAAGATATTAATCTACATTTTTCTCTAGATCCCTAATATATACTTTTTATTCTTATTACTTTAATCCATCTGGTATTTATGTCATTATGAGGTATGCAGGAACTCTAATTTTTCCCAAATGATTAATCAGTGTTTTTAAACCATTTGTTGAATAATTTATTCTCTTTTCACTGATTTGAAATGTTACATTTATTATGTAATAGATGGTAATATGTACTAGGTTCTCTTTTAGAATCATCTGTTATAGTCTAATGACTTGTAACCTTTTTTTTTGATTTAACACTATACTGTACTTTTGCATTACTATTACATTTTTAACTATTGTAGCTTTATAATAGAATTTGATCATCGATAATGCAAGTACCCTTTGGTGATTTTTATTTAATCATCTATTCATACTTTCCTTTTGGCTTTTCTATCAAGTTATAAAAATAATATTTTGGTGAAAATATTTTTTATGATTAGGATATTCAAAATCCTTTCTTCTAGCTTTTTGAAACATACAGTACAAAATTACTATTCATAGTCACCCTGCTGTGCAGTAGTACACCAGAGCTTCTTATTCCTATCAAACTAAAATGTAATACTTAGGAAATGATAAATATTCGAGGAGATAGACATATTTACCCTGATTTAAATAGTGCACTATGTATACATGTGTTGAAATATTACACAGTACCCCATAAACATGCATATTTTCAAAAATTTTATGTATCAGTTAAAAAACAAATTTAAATTCTAAAAGCTACAACGTTTTTAAATGAATCAAAATAATATTTTAAAAATAATTGCATGGAACTTTGGGGATAATTTTAGTGAAATCTTTGTAATCACGTGATTTTTCATCCAGGAATATATCTCTTTCACTTTGAAATGTCTTTTACATCTCTCATAAATGCTGGGAAAATTTCTCTAAATATTTTCTGCCCAATTCTCTGTTAGCTTTTTCCTGGGTTTCTTAATGTGTTTGGGATCTATAACGAAATATCATAAACTGAGTGTTCTGTTTGCAAACAACAGAAATGCATTTCTCATAGTCCTGGAAGCTGGGAAGTTTAAGACCAAAGCATTGGCAGATTTGGGGTCCACAAGAGCCTGTTTCCCGGTTTGTAGATTATGCCTTCTGTTTATGTCTTCTTCTGGTGGAAGGGGCAGGTCAGCTCTGCAGGGCCTCTTGCGTGCGCACCAACCCCTAAGTGCTCTGTCCTCATGACCTACTCAGCTCCCTAAGGCCCTACCTCTTAATATCATCTCATTGATGATTCAGTTTCAACAAATTAAAGGGGAGGCAAACATGAAGAGCATAACACTGGGTATTTCATCTCTGAATAACTACCACGAAGCATCCCTTTCCTAGTTTCTAACTGGTGTTAGTTGGCACATAGAAAATTTTACATTAATTTGTAATTAAAATAAGATCTTAAAGATTTTATTTTTTATTCATTAACAAAGAAATTACACCAAAAGATGTAAAAATGGCCAGCAAGTATATGAAAAGATGTTCAATATTGCTATGCATTGGAGATATACCAACTAGGAGATACCACCTCACACTCTTTAGGATGGCTGTTATAGAAAAGACAAAAGCTAGTCTGGAGTGGTGGTGAACTCCTATAATCCCAGTGGCTTGGGAAGCTGAGGCAGGAGGATCATGTGTTCAAAGCCAGCCTCAGCAAAAGCAAAGTGCTAAACAACTCAGTGAGACCCTGTCTCTAAATAAAATACAGAACAGGACTGGAGATGTGGCTCAGTGGTCGAGTGCCCCTGAGTTCAATACCTGGTATCCTCCCCCCACACCAAGGTAAAAGACAGGAGCTAACAAATGTTAGTAAGGGAGTAAGCAAAGAAAATCCTAGTACATCACTGATGGGAAAGTAGGTTGGTGCAGCCAGTATGAAAAACTGTATGAAGTTTCCTAAAGAAATAAAAATAGAACTGCCATACAACCCAGCAATCTGTTCTGGATATATACCCAACGGCAATGTAGTCACTTCCTTGTGAAGGTATCTGTGTTCCCCTGATCCTTGCAGCAACCCAAGACAACCAAAGTGTACACTGAGCATGAATGGAAAGAGACTGTGATATATGCACACATATATGTGCATATGTATACATATATATCTCCAATTTGTGTGTGAATTTGTGTGTGTGTATACACATATGTACGCATGAATACATATATATATATATAGGAATATTACTCAGGCTTTTAAATGTAATTCTGCCCTTTGCCACAACATGAATGGATCTGGAGGACATTATGCTAAGTTAAGAAAGAAATGTAACTGCATGATCTCATCTCATTGAAATGTAGACGAGAGAGAGAGAGAGAGAGAGAGAGAGAGAGAGAGAGAAGGAGGGAAGGAGGGAGGGAGAGAGAGACATGGTGAAGGAAACAGTGGTCATCATCGGGGTAGAAAAAAATGGGGAAATGTAGATCAGAGGATATAAAATAACACATACATAGGATGAGAAAGTTTAGAAATGGAATGTGCAACATGAGAAATGGAGTTAATGAAGATGTATTTTATTAGAAATTTTTTCTTAAATAAGATTTTAGCTGTTTTGTCACACACAAAAACATACCTTTGTGAGATGATAGAGAAGTTCATCTGTTTCACTATAGGTACCAGTTTACTACGATCTGTATGTATCGTAACTTCATGTTGTAAACTCCAAATAAACAGCATGAAACTTATTTTAAAAGGTATTTTAACAGATAAGAGTTAATTAGCATGTGCTAAGTGCTTGATACAGTGCCTGGACTAAAGTAAGTAGCAGCTATTATTATTAGATTATTATCATATCTACAATAATAATTCAGTCATAGTGCCCTAGGTAAAGATAGGGACTTACTATATTAGAACTCCCCAATACGATATTAGTGGAAGTGTCAGACTGGTACCTGATTTATTTTAAAGGCCACTAAAGTTTTAAGTGCAACATACCATGGTGTTGGTGTGAAGGGTGAGCAGTGGTTTCCAGGAGTGTCTCAGGCTGAACAATTAAGGACACTTAATTGGGCGGTGCATTACAAGTTCAGCTTCAAGACAACTTCATTTCCAACTAATTCATCCCAGAAGATCCCCTTCTACACGGATTTCAGACTCTCCAGACTCATACGCACAGTTAAACTGTGATAGTCTTTCTTGGTTAAAGATAGGTCATGTTCCTAACGTAATGAGAATCTCCATCAGCAATCGATGGGGAATGAATTCAAATGACTTTTGGGCAAGTACTGAAATAATCATGTGATTGTTTTTTTGTCCTTTGGCCTCTTTATCTGATGGATTATATTAATAGATATCCTAAAATTAAACTCTTCTTCCATTCCTGGAACAAGTCCTACTTGGCCATGGGGATTTTAATAAACTTCTGGGTTTTGATTGCCAATGCTTTATTATTTTTACATCTACATACATAAGGGAGATGATTCTATATCTGTCACTTTTGTGTTATTGGTTGGATTTTGTTTTTGAGGATATGCCAAGTTTTTTAAAGAAAATTATTTGGAAAGATATCTATGCTTGGTTTGGGTTTTATCTGTGGAACAGTTTATAAAACCCAGAATTAATCTCCTATTTGAGTGTTTAGGGGTTGAGGGTGAAGTACCTATAATATCTAAACTTAGCACCTATCTTAAAATTCAAAGTTCAAAGTATTTTTTCTAGTTTTTATTCTGTTTTTTTTTTTTTCAAATTGACTTAAGTCAAATGTGTCAATTTCAGTTTTGCTGCAAAATTGTCCGTATCATTTGACTTTTCATCACTTCTCTGTATGGGGTCATAGTAGGACAGCCCCGGGACCTTCCCTTGGTCACTCTCCCATCTTTACTCTGGCAGGCATCCTATAAGTCTCCATCCTATGAACCCCCACTGTATAACTCTATTTTTGTCTAATTGTTGTCCCTTAGATCTAGGAGCAATAAATACCAATTCTCAGACCTCTACCTTACCAGAATAAGGACACCTTGCTCATTCTCCAAATCTCTCCCATTCTTGGTTCTCTGTCTAGTGTTCTTATAGTTCCTCCCTGGTCCTAATGGCTATCTCTTCCTTCTCCACCCAGCATTCTATTTTTTGCTCCCATCCCTTCTCACTCTCTTTCATCTCTTTGGTTCTTCATGGGGATAGAGCTTATCGATTCTTATTATTGCATTCATCAATTGTTAACTCCCAAATATGAATCCACCCTGGACATCTCTCTTCTGAGCTCTAAACTAATATATCCACCTGCCGTTTGGACAACCTCTCTTTATGCTTGAATTTTAAATTCAACCCACCTTTAACTAAATGCATTATTTTCCACCTCACTTCTTCTTGTGTATTCTTAATTTTTTTGTGATCACCCATAGATATGCATCATCCATGGAGTCTACCAAACTGGAAAACCAGACGTCATCTTTCATATGACTCTGAGGAGGCCTGAGCATGGAGGAGACTATTTGGCATTAGGTGGACTGAAAATGCATTGTCTCTTGACTCTGGGAGGGTGTTTCTTTTGTTCAAAAATGAAACTCATACATGTTACGCGTTTTTAATGTCCTTCATTGCCAAAGTTTTGGTCAGCATGCTTTCCCTAAGGTCTGAGAGCAAAATGTGACTTCCTGGGTTAGTCAGCTTTGTGTCGTGGTGAACAAAAATACCTAACAAGAGCAAGTTAGAGGAGGAAATGTTTACTTGTCTCACAGTTTCAAAGATGTTAGGACATGGTCAGCCTGTTCTGGGTCGGAGGTGAGGCAGGACATCATGGTGGAAGGGAATGGTGGAGGAAAACTGTTCAGCTTGTGGCAGTTTGGAAGCAAAGAAAGAGAGGAGCTAGTGAGAAGATAAATATTTTTCAGGGAATACCTCCAGAGACCTACTTCCTCCAACTAAATCCTACCTCCAGCTATCAATAGATTAACCCACCAAATGAGTTAATGTTGTCCATTCCTCCACCAATGGCTTGATCCATGAAGTGGATTAATGAGGTCAGATAAGGCCAGAGCCCTCATGATCCAATCATTACCTTAAAGCCCCATTTATGAACCTTTGCTGTGTTGAGGACCATGCTTTAATCACATGAGCTTCTAGGGGACATTCCACTTCCAAACTATAATACCTAAATATGAAAGATTGAGCTCAGACACAGGAATTATACTAAAAAAAGAAGGACCCAGAAGTCCTGCAAATTGACATGAGAAAAGTGGAAAGATCTCACTTTCCCTCTTCCTGTACAACACGCTCATTTTTAGCAGAAAGAAGTGACTTACAGATCTTTGAATAGAATCTCATCACATCCTTTTGCCTAGAGATTCCAGTCACCAGAAGTGTCACAGAGCTGCAAGTCCCCTTCTTCTCCCACAGTCCATCTCCATACAGGTCTGCTTATCTGCTAATCCTCCCCTTGCCCAATCTCCCAAGAGGTCAGTGCCCTCCACTCTACCCTCTGGAATTCACCCTTTAGTAATACCCTCTTTATCCTCAACTTCTTCTCTGATGTGTCATTTACTTCTGACCCTATAGAGTTTTCAAGTGGTAGCTCTTTTCTCCTTCTTTGAGCCTGGTGGCTGCAGAAACAGACTTCTGCTTCCAGATTATTGTACCTCCTCAACTAAAGCTCACAGCCTTCAAAATCTAGGTAGGTCTTCAGGCTCTTTCACCCACTGCGGTCACCAGCATCTGCCTATCAACCCCAAGGAGGTCTCCCCTTCTCCATGAGGTAGAGCCAGGTTCAAGGTAGAACCAGGTTTATATTAATTCACTCTATCTCCTGTCAAAATCCCTGGTGATTTTCACACACTGGTGCTGGCACTCTTCCAAATATCCTGACTTCTGAGATCTTAAACTTTTCTCCTACGGTCTTGTCTTCCAATCTTTTACATGTCAGCCACCCACTTCGGTGGGAATTCCCAAGCCTTTGCCTGCATGGGGATTATGCCCTTTCCATAATTTCCAGAAATTATGCCCTTTCTTTCACGCTTCCTACTCTGTGACTACCATCTCCTATCTTTCGTCAGAATTCCCTTTAGCACTTCTATTGCAAAATGTTTCACGCCACTGGAGCATAAAATTCATTAAACCAGCAAGCTTGCCCTCTTTTCATTGATCTTTATCCATTTTATCTTCTCAGATTCTACTTTTTAATCATTGTAATTAGTCTCTTGGAAATATTCCCAACCCTCTTGCTCCTGTGTCCCTTTGTTTAGAGTCAAGGAGAGAAATTCAACCTACCTGAAGCCTATTTGCCACAAAGTTGTGTACCTGTATTTCTGGAGAAAATAGAGAAGATGGATGAAAAAAAAATACATAACATTATTTTAAGCAGTGATGAAGTTACACAGAAGAAAGAGCACAGGCAGAAAGGGGTGTCGAGGGATCTATAGTGTATACAGCATTTCAGTGGATGTGTGTGACTGTCTCCAAATTCATATGTTGAATCTCTATCCCCCAATGTGATGGCATTTGGAGATGGAGCTTTTGGGAGGGAATGAAGTCATGAGAGTGGAGCTTGCACCCTCTCTCAGCTCTTTCTAATGTAAGCACAGAGCAAGAAAGCAGCCATTTTTGAATCAGGAAGAGGATGCTCACTGAAGAATTGACATGTTGGCATCCTAATCTTAGACTTCCAGCTTGCAGAGCTGTAAGAAATAAATGCTCATTGTTTAAGCCACCTGGTCTGTCTTATCCTAGCAGTCCAAACTGATTAAATCAGTGACCAGGAAGGGAGTCTATGGAAAAGTGACCTTGGAGTTAGAAACCAATAAGGGTGCAAGCCACATGAAGATCTAGGGTAAGAGGGGAAGGAGTGAGAGATCTGGGCAAAAGCCCAGAGGTAAAATAATAATAATAATAATAATAATAATAATAATAATAACCCTTTTCAAAGAGCATCAAGAATCAATGTAATAGAAATTAACCACATGTGGCTGGTTACATTTAAATTTAAATGAATCAAAATGTAAAATTCAGTTCTATCATACTGCATTCCAAGTCCTTGGTAAGTACATGTGGCTAGTGGCTACCATATTAAACACCACCGACCAGGAAGCATTTTCATCATTGTAGAACATTTCTAGTGAACGCTTCTGGCTAGATGCTATGGACCTTACTGGCCATGCTGAGAAACCTCAATTTTGTTCAAAATTTGATCGAAAGCCTTTGGAGAAAGCTGAGGATGAGGAGGATCTGAGCAGTACGTGATTCACATTTTTCAAATATTTCAATCCTACTGCCATATGCAGTGGTATTGTGCAAAGTAAGAACAGAAGCAAGGAGGCTAGTTAGAAAACTGTAATAGTCCAGATTAGGAAGAATTCTTACACCCGGTATTAGTGTGAGACTTAAGAAGAGTTCAATTTTGAGATATCTTTTGGGGGCTGGGGTCATAGCTCAGTGGTAGAGCACTTGCCTAGCATGTGTGAGGCACAGGATTCAGTTCTCAGCACTGCATAAAAATAAATAAAGATCCATTGATAACTAAAAAAAATTTTAAAAAAGATACATTCTGAAGTAAAGTCAACAAGATTTGCCATGAATTTGGTGTGTGTACAGTGGAGAGGCATAAGAGATTCCAAGGATGACTCTTGAAGGGTTAACAGGAGAATCAAAACGGGTACGTTTATCAAACCTTTTGTGATCTGAGAAGTCCTGTGAAAATGTGTGTTGGTAGTGGTCCCAGTAAGTTTAGATGACGGGATGTGAGTTAATCTTATGGAGAGCCTTGCAAAAGATGGAACCAACATAACTGGCTTGGCTAACGTTATGTACTAGACAGAAATAGACAAGAAACTTAAAGAGGTCAGATGAAGGTCTTAGAAGCTGGGCAGAGGGATTTAGATTTGAAATGTGAGGATAAGAGTTGCCATTAATGTTGTAGTAGTGAAGTGAAAGATGGATTGGCATGGAGAGCACTTACAGCCAGAAAAGTGAGCAATCCAGTCTTACAAAGATTACAGAGAAGAAATGGAGAAAAGAGCAGGCATGAGAGGAATTTTGAAGACAAGTACAAGTGTCTGGTTCCTCCTCGGGGAGCTATCTTTTTAGAATTTGCACAAGGGGCAGAGGTTGGTTTCAACCAGGAGGATCCTTATCTGGATAGACTAGGTAGCATCAATGGCCAGAATAATTGACTAGATAGAGATTCTAAGATCAGAGCCAGAAACATGGAGACTAGGAAAATTCCAGAGGGAGGGGGTAAGAAGCAAGAGTGCCAAAGAGCTCATGTTTGCAGTGAAGATAAGAAGCAAGATAGAATGAGGTGCAAAGTCATCAAGATGAAGATTGTTAATCTCACTGCTTACTGAAGCTCTTCTCTTCTAGGTAAATTATCTATGTCAATTATCAGACAACCCTTAGCCACTGGGATTGATTGTCAGTCCTAGTCATCTACATTCAAATCTCCTTGTGTGGTAAGAAGATGGAAGCAAGGACCAGAATCATCCAACAAGAAAGCACTTTTGCCTTCCATAACATAAGCCATCTCTCCACAAAGTTAAAAAATAGGGAAGACTCAAATAGAAAGGCTGGAATGATTCATAAGTTTAATGAAATTGATTTCCTTTCCACCATTTTTTTAGCACATGTCAAAACAAAAGTTTGATCAAGCAAAGCATAGATGCCTTAGATATGCATGCCAAAAACATATATTGGATCTGTTTGTTAAATAACATTTTCTTACTGGTTTGCATTAAGAAATATGAGATGAAGTTCCTTAGAAAAATAATATTAAAAATAAATATAAAAATAATATTTCAAATAACAAAACATTATTAAAATATTTTAAAATAATATTTAAAATAACAATAAAAATCACATGGCACAAATGCAATAGTCTTTAAATCAGTTTTATGCTTGAAAATAGTAGGAATAATTTTCTGGTAATATATTAATAGTATGCAAAATTAATTACTGACAACTTCTTTTCTAGGAACATTTTCTCGGAGTTCCATATTTTGGGGAAAATTAGCTCTTTCCATTTCAAAGAAGTGCAAGGAAACGTTATCAGATGAGAAAGCTCAGAAAGGAAGCCTTACTGATAACAGAGGATGTGAACATGGTCCAAGTATATTACTATTGAAAATATTGCTTGTAAATCTATCTGGTTTGCATTTCCATAGTACCAAAAGCAGAACAAATCAAATGGAATTTCAATCACATATAATAGAGATGCATTCAAAGCAAATTTTATTGTTTTCATAAACTTCCTCTAACTACTCCAGCTCACCATTTTAAATGCCAGTAATTGAACTTTTTTGAGTATAGGACATTTTTTGCCCTGCACTAACAAGTCCATGCTGTCCCTGCTTTTGTGTCTGATTCTGACACCTTTCTATCTCCTCCCAGAGACGATATCTCTCTGGTCTGCTTTGAGGCTCTGACTTGCCTCTGCTACTATGCTTTGGTCTTGGAAAATAAATCACCAATTCAGTGGAATTTCATGTGCCTTAGACATTGACTGTGACAGACTATCAGAGAAGTAAACAGAGGAGTTTTGTCTTTCAGTGTTTTTATTACTATTTAGTGATTAGTAGCTCATCAGATGTTTTGTTCATGATTTTCTGGTTCTTGGCTGTTTTGCAGAAGTTCTTTTATCAGATGCTGTGTTTCTAGAATCTTGTCAAAAAAGCAATCAATTAAGCAGAATTAAATGGTATCTATTTGTTTAATTGATATATTTTTTGCCAGATGATTGATGCATTGATTGGTTTTTTGGTAATCATCCTCGATGGTCCTGACTTTCTAATTAACAATGAAAAGGTAAATTCCCAAATATAAAGTCTTGTTTTTGTCAACTTCTATAGAGTATATTTTTAACTGCTATATTAAGCTCTGTATCTTCTATATCTCCTATAAGTGAAAATGGTCAAAATAAGTGTCCCATGAATAAATTGCATGGGGCAAAAAAAAAAAAGAGAGAGAGAGAGGGAGAGAGAGAGAGAGAGAGAGAGAGAGAGAGAGAGAGAGAGAGAGAGAGAGAGAAAAGGAAAAACTTCCAGCTTTCAAAATTAAAATATAGTTCTTATTCTTCTTTCCATGAATACAAGAAAGAACATGATGTATAATCAAGAGTCCTCGTGGCAGACCTCAGCTCAGCCCACTGAAGAGCCTCAAATATGCAGATTTTTAATCACGGTGAAAAGTCTTCCATCTATAGATTACCCAAGCGGTCAATAATTTCATGGATTTTATGAACCTATCTGAGAAAGCAACATGTATTCTGTTGCACATGTTATTTGTTAGTTTGTTCTTGTGGTTGGAGTTATTTTGGCAGCTTCTTTCATAAGCTGATTATTTGGCAACTTCTACATGTAGCAAGCAGAGGGGAAAAAATAGACTTTTATACCCAATTTGTAGTAAATCATGTTGTTGATAATGGAAACATGGAGACCTGGAAAACTTTAAACTCACGTGTCAGGGGCCAAGAGCCAAAAAAAAAATCAAGCTGTGTAGTTTTCTATCAAGACCCACCCTGGCTCTCTATTGGATCTTCAGTTGCAAGTTTGATCACAACCTGGTTGGACAGCTGCACAGAGGCCCTGAGCCCATGCACCTGGTTTCCAGACTCCAGACAGCAGCTGTGAGACAGAAGGAGACTGATGAGCAGCAGCTCTGACCTCGTCTCCCATGGTCAGTCTAAAATGTCACCTGCCGGTTCATGAGCTTTGTACTAAGACTATCCTAGATATGATTTTTATAAGGGAAACTAAAGAAAAAAGAAAGGAAAGAAACTAAATTGACTCACATACATTCAAATCATATAGCTGTGACCTGGAAGAGGCATTCTCCAGACATAAAAGTTGCTGCAGAAAGAATGGGATTTACATTGTTTTATTTATTTATTTATTTATTTATTTATTTTTATTGATTGTTCAAAACATTACAGAGCTCATGATATATCATCTTTCATACATTTGACTCAATTGGGTTTTGAACTCCCTTTTTTACCCCAAATACGGATTGCAGAATCACATCTGTTACATACTCACATTTTTACATAATGGCATATTAGTGACTATTGTATTCTGCTACCTTTCCTATCCCCTACTATCCCCCCTCCCCTCCCCTCCCATCTTCCCTCTCTGCCTCCTCTGCTGCTGTTCAATTCTCTCCCTTTTTTTCCCCCTCCCCCTTGCCCCTCATAACCTCTTATAATTTTGAGTATCATTGAAGGTCTCCTACCATTTCCATATGCTTTCCCTTCTCTCTCCCTTTCTCTCCCCCCATTCTTCTTTGTTTACTGTTAGTCTTTTCCTCATGCTCTTCCTTCCTGTTCTGTTCTTAGTTGCTCTCTTTATATCAAAGAAGACATTTGGCATTTGTTTTTTAGGGCTTGGCTAGCTTCACTTAGCATAATCTTCTCTAATGCCATCCATTTCCCTGCAAATTCTATGATTTTGTCATTTCTTAGTGCTGCATAATACTCCATTGTATATAGATGCCACATTTTTTTATCCATTCATCTATTGAAGGGCATCTAGGTTGGTTCCACAGTCTAGCTATTGTGAATTGTGCCGCTATAATCATTGATGTGGCCGTATCCCCATAGTGCGCTCTTTTAAGGTCCTCAGGGAATAGTCCGAGAAGGGCGATAGCTGGATCAAATGGTGGATCCATTCCCAGCTTTCCCAGGAATCTCCATACTGCTTTCCAAATTGGCCTCACCATTTTGCAGTCCCACCAGCAGTGTACAAGTGTACCCTTTTCCCCACATCCTCGCCAACACTTATTGTTGTTTGACTTCATAATGGCTGCCAATCTTACTGGAGTGAGATGGTATCTTAGGGTGGTTTTGATTTGCATTTCTCTGACTGCTAGAGATGGTGAGCATTTTTTCATGTACTTGTTGATTGATTGTATGTCCTCCTCTGAGAAATGTCTGTTCAGGTCCTTGGCCCATTTGTGAATAGCAAAAGCAATTCTAAGCAGGAAGTGTGAATCAGGTGGTATAGCGATACCTGAGTTCAAACTGTACTACAAAGCAATAGTAACAAAAACAGCATGGTACTGGTACCAAAACAGGCGGGTGGACCAATGGTACAGAATAGAGGACACAGAGACTAATCCACAAAGTTACAACTATCTTATATTTGATAAAGGGGCTAAAAACATGCAATGGAGGAAGGATAGCATCTTCAATAAATGGTGCTGGGAAAATTGGAAATCCATATGCAACAAAATGAAATTGAATCCCTTTCTCTCGCCAGCCACAAAAGTTAATTCAAAATGGATCAAGGAGCTAGATATCAAATCAGAGACACGGCATCTGATGGAAGAAAAAGTTGGCTACGATCTACATTGTTTTATTATCTTATCTTTTCCCTTAAATGGAAGTCTCTGAAAGTAGAACCTGAAGTTCCATGGCATGGGATTTATTAAGGGTGTGCTCTCTGAAAGAACCTACAGGGCAGGAAAGGAAGCAGGTCGAGCAAGAATGTGATCTCATGTCAAGTCTCACCTTGGCCTGACCTCACAATGGGCACAGGAGCACAAAATGCACCACAGGGTTGACCCTGCAAGGCAAGGGGACAGGGCTTTTAAACTTTATATCAGTCTTATCTGTTGGCCCCAAAGATAAGCGGGTGAGGGATGCATAATCTCCCCAAAAGGTCAGGCTCTATTACTTGAGGTCTGGGGCAGGAAAGCTTCCTAAGGGCAGTCACTATTAGTTTACTACTTTACCACTTTAGACCTGAGCATCACCTACATCGCCCACCCCCCCATAAGCACATTAGTCCTCTACTTTCTCTCATCCATTCCTCTGTGCTTCCCAAGCACTTGAGCATTAGCACCTCTGTTTTGCACGGGGCTGTTTTGAAACTCTGAAGGAAGAAAAATCTATGAACCAAGACAACAGAGAGCTGGGAGACTGGAAAAGGATCTAGGCAAGGCACTTCAGCATTGTCTGGAGGAGATCCTACCTGCACTGCGTTAGCTAAAACAATCCTTTCCCCCTTTGCATGCTCTAAAATTTTATGAAAATGTTTATTTTGAAAACAGGTTGATAGACACCTGATGTAAGAATGTAAGGGCTATTGGCCTTGGGAACAGGCTACTTACTGCCTAACATGTCAGTGAGTCACAAAGCAGAAATGGAGTGGTAGGAATCTTTGGGGGACACCCCAAAGATGGTACTTAGGAAGATTTCACTTGACCAATTTAAAGTGGTGCAATGGTCAGAGGACAGAGGGCTCTGCTGCTTGTTCATTCTAGACATGATGAGTGATCTGGTCTGCTAATATGGCCCCCCTTTTATATAGAATAATTGGATTCAGAAGAAGCGCATGACTGTGGGTACCCTACCCAGGGCTCTTGGAAAGAGCTTAACTAAATTGACTCACATACATTCACAGGCTTTATAGGAAGGTTCTCCTGACTGACTCTGGAGTTATGCACAAACCAAACCCCGGACCTGGAGTCTCCCTACATTGAACCATTAGGGCTCTGGCTAATATTTAACAGCTATACCTCAACCAGCCCTTTGCAAAACAGAGGTGCTAATGCTCAAGTGCTGGGAAGCTCAGGGGAGTGGATGAGAGAAAGGAGAGGACTAATGTGCTTATGGTGTGTGTGGGGGGGGGGATGTAGGTGATGCTCAGGTCTAAAGCAGTGAAGTAGTAAAGTAATAGTGGATGCTCAGGTCTAAAGCAGTGAAGTAGTAAAGTAATAGTGACTGTCCTTAGGAAGCTCTCCTGCTCCAGACCCAGTAGCAAACACTTTATTTTCATTGAATCATCTCCTGGAAGAGATGCAGTTTCCCAGAGTGACTCATGATAAGTAACTAGTACATTTCAAATTTAAGTTGTCTGACTTTTAAACCTAGGCCACCATGTTCCAGATTCAGATAGAGAGTAGATACATGAATTTACAGAGAAATAATGTGCAATAAGAACGTTAATGTGTAATAACTTCTCATCTACTGTCAAATGACTTGTCTGTGAGGCATGTAACTACTTATGAATATTAATAAGTGGTTCTGAATCCTAATTCAACAAGTGTATAATGTAAAAGGATCATTAAATATTATCACAGACAACTCCTTGACTTTAGGAAACCGAGCCCCAATTACACAACATATATTGTAACCCAGAGCCACTGTACAGACCATTTAGACATGTAAGTTGGTTAGGAAGCCTTATAATAACCTTCAAAATATGCCACACAAGGGGCTGAGGATGTGGCTCAAGCGGTAGCACTCTCGCCTGGCATCTGTGTGGCCCAGGATCAAACCTCAGCACCACATACAAACAAAGATGTTGTGTCCACTGAAAACTAAAAAAAAATAAATATTAAAAAATTCTCTCTCTCTCTCTCTCTCTCTCTCTCTCTTAAAAAAATATGCCACACAACATTTTCGGACTACAAAAAATTGTGCATCAAAATTACCTGAAGGGATTATTAAAACACAGATTGAAGGGCCTGGTTTCCAGAGTTTCTGATCTGGTAGATCTTATGAGGGCCTGAGATTTTTGTAGTTCTTCAAAGTTCTGGTGATCATGCAGTCAGTCTACAAACCACATTTGTGATCAACTTTTCATCTGTGACCAAAATATCTGACAAGAAAAACTTAGGGAGAGAAAAGTTTATTTTGAATTTAGGGTTTCAAAGGTCTCAGTCCACTTTGGCCGACTCCATTTCTCTGGGCTCTAGATGAGGCAGAATCTCATGGCAAAAAGGTGTGGCAGGAGATAGCTGCTCAGCTCATGGCAGCCAGGAAGCAGAGAGAGACTGAGGCACACCCCTAGTGAGCTACTTCCTCCACCCATACCCTACCTGTTTATAGTTGTCACCCATTCAAGTTGTTAATCCATCAAATGGATTAACCAACTGATTAGGTTACGACTTTTGCAATCTAATCATTTTACCCATTGTTATATTGTCTCATGAGCTTTTGAGGGATACCTCAGATTCAAACCAATACCATATTTTGAGAACCACTACCATGGAAGTAAATATCTACCCTGCATGCAAATACATGGTACTCATTCTATTAATTTATTGCTTTGGCCATAATTATACACAGGTGTTCTCTTGACCCAAACTGGTCTTCGGACATTCCTTTGATGTGTAAGGGCTCTGGCTATAGCATCTGCCACCCACAGATGGACAGAATTCATTTAACTGGCCAGGTCCATGCTGAGTTGGCCTAGCCTCCCATGACCTATGCTTCCTTCCCCAGCTGTGGGTTTGATTAAAGAAGGCAAAAGAGTTCAACTTCATTGACTGAGAGTAACTCACTCAAACTCTAAGCAACATTTTATTTTGTGTTCATTTTGAAACTACTAGGTAGTTGAACCTCTAACTTTCTCTACATTTTGGAGTTCTATTGGCTTTAGAAACCAGTTATCCATCCTTTTTTTGGAAATAGAGGAACAGATGCCCAATGGAAGAAGACAAAAGGAACCTCCCAGCCATGCATTTCCTCGGCAGGGATCTCACATTCAAGGACACACTCTGGTCCATCTACAGCATGAGCCAGCCTTTTGCAGCATATTCCTAGAGGTTTTCTTAGGCTCATTCTTTTCAAAGTCATTAACATAAAGGCCATAAGTTGCTATCTTTCCAAAAACCTTGCAAAATGCTACCTTTAAGGACCTGAATTAAAAAAAAAAATAGTAAGTGTGTCAAATTGCAGCTGTGGTTAGAAAAGCTTCAGGGAATCCCAGGAAGCCTGTGCCAGCTGCTTGAGAAGCTCAGGCAGGAATGATGTGGGGAGAACTGCAGCCAGGAATGGTCTTGGGATCCCGCAGGAGCTGCCTCAGACACCTGGGAACCCACTTCCTCCCTGTCTGCTCAGAAGACAGAAATATGAATTCTTCAGGGAAGTGGATAACAGCATGCAGAGCCAGATACATAATTTGCGTGATCCCATGAACAAGGAAATAAAAACTTCTTGTTCAAAATTTTTTTTTCATGTGTTTATTAATACATTGTAGTTATATATAATTTGGGTGTTCATTTTGACATAATCATACAAGCATGGAATATAATTTGCTCTCCTGTGGTCTCCAGTCCTTCCCCTTTTCCTCCCCTGTTTCCCTGCCTCTACTCTACTAGTCTTCCTTCTATTTATTTCTAGCTTTTTTTTAAAAAAAATTAGCGCTTTATAAATATACCTAAAGGTGAAATTCACTGTGGTATATTCAAATATGTACATAGCATAATTTGGTCATTTTCATTCCACTGTTCCTCTTTATTCCCATCTGTTCAAACATTTCTAAGAATTTCAAGGCATGAGAGCAATAAGCATTAAATTAAATTCATCTGAGTGCAGGGCCCTGTGCAACAGCCCTGTGAGATGATTCCCATTGCAGAGTTCCCAGAGCAAGAGAAGGCGAAGGCGAGAGAGGATGGACATTTCATTAGACATGCTACACAAGGTGATTTAGGTCCATCATTTTATTTATAGACAAGCAAACTACTGAGGCAGAGCCTCAGGAAATTAAAGCCAGTTGCCCACAGTGTAGACTATATGGCTGATATGTGTCTATACTGAGATTTGTTTCTGACTCGGTCCCTGTTTCTTTGCATGTTTTTATAACTTTTCCACATCCACACTCATGAAGCAGTAACAATTTATGGGGAAAGCTTTTTTATCTGTTCTCTAATTGTATCCCCTACAAGGTCAAGGAAAGAGTCAACATTCCATAAAAAAAATGTTTTACAAATAAAAGAATTAGTAGATGATCCAATCCTGATAGCATAATAATTGCAATAAAAATAAAAGGTAAACATAGAACAATAGCAGGGGGAGAAAGAAAAAGGAAGGGGGGAAGAGGAAAAGAAGATAGGGCCGGAAGAAGTAAAGTTGGCATGCACTGTCTGATTACTACATTCCACCTGACAAGCTTATTTTCTTTAATCCTCATAATCCTCCTAAGTAGGTCTTGTTTTTATACCCACTTTAGAGATAGCAAGATGCTAATAGTAGTCACGAACCTGCCCACAACTAAAGCCTCAGAATTTCTTCCTAAAGAACCCATAACATTAGCCTACGTGTCACCCAGAAGAGATTCAGGGGCCAGACAGAGGAGCAGAGCCCAAGATAATTACAGATTTCATAAGTCAATGCATCAAGAAAATAATCATAATAAATAGAACACAGCTCTACTCAAGAATGCCAGTGAGAATGAATGAAAGCATCCAAACCCCAGAGCACACCCCTCCACGCATTGGCATTTGTTGGGGGGATCTTCGTTCTGCCTGCTCCATCCCAACCACATACCACAAAGCAAAGTCTGCTTGTCTGCTTGGCTTTCTCAGCTCGAATGGATTCTACTCAGAGCCTTGGCTACTGATGTGATCAAGTCAGTTCTTTACCCTTAAATATGAACAAACAATTGAAGCCTGGACAAAAGGGGTTAATATACACAATTATATTAGAGAATATGCTATCTAGAGACCTCTCAATCTAGAGAAATGAGAGATAGCACAAGGATCTATGAACAACTTCAAAGACGTTCTAGTTGGTTATCTTCACAGATTCAAGCATGTGACCATTTCAAAAGAGCTGGTTTCTATTTTTTTTTTAACAAAAAGAGCCATCAATGACTATTATGAATTTTTTAAAAAATAAGCTTTCTATCTAATTTTCATGTGTCAATTAAAATAAATAAGTAAACCAACTAATAAATCTTGTTATTAAAAAATAGTACAGTGTCTGAAAAAATGGAATTGGGCAAATCTGAAGACTGAATCAGCGAAGAGATCAATAAAGTAGGGAAGTCTCCCAAAAGATAATGAAAAGTTGAGGCAATTTATAAGAGAAGTCTAGAGATATTGAGATGACAGGTCAACCAGCCATCTCCACTAGGATAGAATGGCTAACATAGAGATGAAAAGATATTAATGAAAAGAAGAAGAAGAAAATTAAGGAAAAAAATGTAAAGGCAAAAGAAAATAGAAAAATATTGGATTTATGTTTACATTATAGGGGCCTAATAAGTTCTGAGCAATAAAAAAAAATAAAAAGCAAAAATGTAAACATAACATGAAAAATAAAAAAATAAAATTGAAAGGATTGTGCATGCAGAATTTGCAGAATTTGTAAACTACAACATAAAGAAAAAAATCCCTAAATTTTTCCAAAAACTATCAAATGACCTTCTCATAACAAGAAGGAGAAGGCATCAGACTGAGATTCAAAGTCAAGGGCACCAGGGTTTCAGATTCTGAAAAGAAAGTATATTCAGCCTGGAATCCAATATCAAGTCGTTTGGATGACTGAAAAAGACAGTCATCAATATGTCTCCCAAAAGAACATAGGTACAAATTAAACGCTGGAAAAAGCATTCAGTAGTCACCAGTATATTAAAAAATATGTCTCCTTGGTCTCAGAACTAAGGAGACTGAACCTATAAAAAAGCAAGGACAGCTCAGCATTTAAAAAAAAAATGTATGCAATCCCCCACTTTGATTTTAAAAATAGGAGAAAATTACTTTGCTGCACGGGTGAAGAATCCATTAGAATTCCTGATTATCAAAAAGATTCCCAATAAACTAGGATTTATTTACTCATTGAAGGATGTTCACCAGAAAACTATAGCAACCACCTCATGTAGCAGTAAATCATGAGAAATGAGACAAAGAAGGACACTCTTGACTGTGTTGTCCAACATGATTCTGAAAGTTCCAGGATGGGAAAAGGAAGCAAGAGTGTACCTTGCAAAGAGAGACAAAATTGTCATAATGAGCAGATGATATGAAAGCCTGTTTAAAATAAATTTAAAACTTTTATTAGTACTAAGACAATTCTGTAAGTTCAAAATGCAAAACAGAAACTCCGTGAGTGTTCCTCACACCAACAATAACACCTGAGATCTTCAATAAGAAATATGTAGGCCCTAGAGAAAACACATGCAAACATTATGGAAATACAAGTAAAAATGTCTAAACAAATGGAAAGACATGACATTTTTTAAATGAGAAGACTCAGAATTGCAAAGATGTTAATCTACTATGAATAAATGTGTGAACTCCAGTTGATTCCAATCATATACCAATGGGGCTTTTATTAAAAATTAGCAAGTTGATACCACCATCCTTCTGAGGGAATTAATGACAGGTTTCTGAAATCTACTTTAAAAGGTTATTGTGGTAAATAAATGAGATGACAAATGTAAAGCCCTTGGCATAAGGCCCAGTCCATAGTAGCATCCCAAATATTAATTATATTAATATCATTAAGTATACCTGAATATGAATGTGTAGGATAGTGTTCATTGCAGCAGTGCAAAAATTAGGATAGCTTCAAATATTTATCAATATCACAGTGATTAAATGTAATACATTATATCCATAGTATAGGAATACATTACTAAAAAATTTTAGGTATATCCTTATAAGCTGACATGTAAAGCAAGTCACAGGATAAAATGTGTATAATCAATTATGTCAAGTATGTAAGTGTAGGTATATAAATAGATCAACTGATCTCTAGATACATAAAAAAAATTAAATGAAGAAATGTAAGGAAATTTACAGAAATCACTCTTAAATTATATACACAAACTGGCACCAATTGTTGTTTGTGTGTTGAGTACAAAGATTGACAACATTCATTTATTTCCTTTATTCATTACAAATATATCAGTTATCTGAAATTTGTAAGATACACGTTAGTTGTTTATTTTTAAAACTGTGAAATAAAAAAGAATATCAGCATTCTAAGCTGCTAATTGGGTTCAGAAGATCCTGGGGCCAGCAGAGGATCACAGAGGAGTCCCTTCCTTTCTTATATGTCCTGGTCCACAGTCCCAAACTCCAATGCTCCTCCCTTGTGGGAGGCCATTCTCCCATGTGATTTGAGTTACCTCCCTGGCTGGGTGAGAGGCGCTTAGACACAGCTGTGTCAGAGCTTTCCCCACCCTTCTCCAGGTCAGAGGGCTTGTCCATGCAGAGGTGTGTCTGGCCACTGCCCCGAAGACCCAATCGTGGCCCCTGACCTTGGGATGCTGCCCTCCTTAATCTTCATTGGATGGGATTTTCTCCAGAATTTCTAGTTCCCTAATAAAAGTCCACTCCCTGGCGTGTTTCTCTCTCTCTCTCTCTCTCTCTCTCTCTCTCTCTCTCTCTCTCTCTCTCTCTCTCTCTCTCTCTCTCTCTCTCTCTCTCTCTCTCTCTCTCTCTCTCTCTCTCTCTCTCTCTCTCCTCTTAGATAAACCTCGCTTCCACCTGCCACCATATTAGGTGGCTGGAGGCTGGAGCTAGGAGACTCCCTCTTAACCCTTAACATGCTGGTACATTTAACTATGACTGGTCTGGTGAAGCCACTCTGTCACATGGGAGGCCACCAGTAGAGCAAGTTGTCAGGTTCCCACCTCTGATTGAGGTCCCATCAGACCCTCACTGGGAAAGCAACTTACCCCAAGTTATCAGCTTCACCTCAGTGTCAACCTTGTGTAACACCAAGAGCAAGACCCCCAAGTCCCCAGACCTCTTCCAACTTCATCTCCATCCTCTTCCAGCTCCATCTTCTTATGGTAGCTCGGTACCCATTCCCTAGTCCCCCAGTCTTCCCTGTGTCCTCCCAAACCTTGAGGTCTGACCACCATGTGTCTTTCCATTCTGTGGTCTGCTCATTTCCTCTGCCTGGTGACTCACTGAGGCCAGAGGCTCCCTATGGCCCTCTGTCGTGGATGCTGCTACAGGTATGAACCTCCAACTTCATGGTCACAAGGTGAAGAAGACTCCCACCACCACAAGGGCTGCCTCAGGCTGTTACTCCATCCCCAGATGTAAAACTGCTTGCTCTTTGAAGGCTGGCATGATCTAGCCCTGGCCTTCATGCCAACCTCATATCCAGCCAATTCTCAATCACAGATCACACTCCAGCAATTGTGAACTACACACAGTCCCCTGAGCCCATCATGTGATCTCACTTCCATATCTCTGCCCTGGCTCTTTCCTTCTGAACAGAAGACTCTTCCCCACTGCTACTACTACTTCTCACCTCTACTGGCATGGTGCTTTAAAACACAGCTTTGTTTCAAAAGCCTTCTTCTTCAACCACCAGCCTTCCCGCCTGGCAGGCTGGGTGAATACCTGCTTAGGTCATCCCACCGAGTCTCCAGCAGAGGGAGGATAAGGCAGGTATTCTAGGCTGTTCACAACAACTTTTGCTGTGTGATTCTTCTCTGTGCCCCTTGTGTACAGATCCCTTCTTACCAGTATGTCAGACTATTTTTGTGTGTGTGTGTGTGTGTTTGTGCTTAGGGATTGAACTTGGGGCACTTAACCACTGAGCCACATCCCCAGCCCTTTTATATTTTGAGACAGGGTCTTGCTAAGTTGCTTAGGCTAAGTCACTAAGTAAGTTGCCAAGGATGGTCTTGAACTTGTGATCCTCCTGCCTCAGCCTCCCAAGTTGCCGGGATTACAAGTGTGTGCCACCATGCCTAGTGTAAATAAAGTTTTATTGCAACACAGCCATGTTCATTCATTTACTTATTGTCTATGGCCATTTTCATACTATAATGCAGATTTGTGTAATTTTGACAGAGACCATATAGCTATCAAAGCTTAAAATAGTTCTTATCTGGCTTTTTTACAGAAAAAGTTTACCAACCTCTGCTGTATTATCATATACATCATTTTATAACTGATACCTGGAAGTTGAATTTTGGATAAATGAGCAAAGAATTCATATGTGAATAAATAAGACATGAGGAGATGGATTTAGTTCTTGGCTCTGCCAATCAGAAGTTATGATCTTGGGCTGGGGATGTGGCTCAAGCGGTAGTGCGCTCGCCTGGCATGCATGCAGCCTGGGTTCGATCCTCAGCACCACATACAAATAAAGGTGTGTCTGCCGAAAACTAAAAAATTAATATTAAGATTCTCTCTCTCAAAAAAAAAAAGAAGTTATGATCTTAAGCACATTGTTTAACCTCATTATCTTAGCTCAGGTGCCTCATTAATAAATGGGATTTATATTATTTCTTTTTCAGAGTAATAGTAATATTAATTGAGAAAGCACATATTGACTGCTAGCCCAGTACCTGGCACATACTATATGTTCACTCAAACTGGAGCCATTAAGTCTATTCAGTTATATAACATTTTAAGGCTGGAAAAGGTTGAATTATGTCCCACTAGATGTTAGTGGGCCTGTTTTACTTACAAAAAAAAAAATAATGAAAGCCCTAAGCACCTGCCAGAAATACCAGGCCTTACCTGCTGCATAAATGTAACAGATAGTTCTGATGATTCTCAGAGGTATCATGTTGTATGTGTCTGGCCCAGATTCTAATTAATTGGAACAGACCAGATACCACAAATGAGAAGTGTTACAATTTGGGGGTGATGACTAATCTGTCAGAGTTGTTTGGAATCCTTATTAGCAGGTGCAGCTATAATGCAGGCCAGCCCCAGGACGCCATCTTCACAGCAAGGTATCCAGGTTGGGCAGTCTCTGCATATTTGATGGAACCCAAATGCCTTTAAATGAGTCACCTTGTTACTCACACTGTATTTAGTTTGGGTAACACTAGAAGCTTATAAAGCCCCAAAGTTCAGTGATTTAACACAAAGAAATCTACTTCTCGCTCATCCAACAGTCCAAAATGGCTGTATTAGACTTTTGCCATGCAATATAATGCCACAAATTAATCCGCTGTAAACAACACATATTTATTATGTTATAGTTTCTATGGGCCAGGAATCTGGCCCTCAGCTTAGCATCTTACTAGGATGAAATCAAGATATCAACCAGAGTTTAAATCTCTCCATTTTTTTCTTTTTTGTATTTGTTCTTTTTAGATATACATGATAGTAGGGTATATTTTGACATATTTTACAAACATGGAGTATTATTCTGATTGCTATCCCATTCTTGTGGTTGTGTATGATGTGGAGTTTCACTAATTGTGTATTCATATATGAGCATAGGCAAGTTATGTCCAATTCATTCTACTCTCTTTCCTGTTCCTATACCCCTTTCCCTTCATTCTCCTTTGCCAATGAACTTCTGTCCCTCCCCTCCCCCTTATTATGTGTTAATATTCTCATATCAGAGAGAACATTTGGCCTTTGGTTTGGGGAGGTAGGCTTATTTCACTTATCATAGTCTCCAGTTCCATCCATTTACCATCAAAAGACATGGTAATTCTTTTTTATTGCTGAGAAATATTCCATTGTGTATATAGAATACATTTCTTTATCGGTTCAACTGTTGAAGGGCACCTCTGGCTCCATAGCTTAGCTATTATGATTTGAGATGCTATAAATATGGATGTAGCTGCATCACTAGAGTATGCTGATTTTAAGTCCTTTGGGTAGATGCTGAGGAGTGGGATAACTGAATCAAATGGTGGTTCCATTCCAGGTTTTCTGAGGATTCTTCATACTGCTTTCCAGAGAGGTTGCACCAATCTACCGTCCCACTAGCAATGTATGAGTGTACCTTTTCCCTCACATCCTCACCAACATTTATTTTTACTTGTATTATTGATAATTGCCTTTGTGACTAGAATGAGTTGAAATCTCAGTGTAGTTTTAGTTTGCATTTCTCAAATCTCAAATTGCTGGAGATGTTGAACATTTTTTCATATATTTGTCGATTGAATGTGTAGCTTCTTCTCTGACGTGCCTATTCAGTTCCTTTGCCCATTTATTAACTGGGTTATTTGGTATTTTGGTTTTTAGGCTTTTGAGTTATTTATATATTCTGGAGATTAATGCTCTGAGATACAGATGGCAAAATTTTCTCCTATTCTCCTGTTCTCTTTCTTTACATTTTTGATTGTTTCCTTCACTGTGAAGAAGCTTTTCAGTCGATACTATCACATTTATTGCTTATTCATTTTACTTCTTGTGCTTTAGGAGGCTTGTTATAGAAGTCAGTTCCTAAGTTGATATGATGGAAAGTTGGGCCTACATTTTCTTTTATAGGCATGGGGTCTCTGGTCTAATACCTAGATCCTTGATCCACTTTGAGTTGAGCTTTGTATAGGGTGAGAGATAGAGGTTTAATTTCCTTCTGCTACATATCAATTTCCAGTTTTCCCAGCACCATTTTTGAAGAAGCTATCTTTTCTCCAATGTATGTTTATGGCACCTTTGTCTAGTATGAGATAACTGCATTTATGTGGGTTTGTCTCTGTGTCTTTTATTCTGTACCATTGATCTACATGTTTATTTTGGTACCGATACCATGCGGTTTTTGTTACTCTAGATCTGTGATATAGTTCAACATCTGCTATTGTGATGCCTCCTGCTTCACTCTTCTTGTTAAGGATTGCTTTGGCTATTTTAAGTCTCTGATTTTTCCAAATGAATTTCTTGACTACCTTTTATATTTCCATGAAGAACATCATTGGAATATTAATAGGAATTGCATTAAATCTATGTAGCACTTTTGGTAGTATGGCCATTTTGATGATATTAATTCTGCCTCCTCAAGAACATGGGAGATCTTTCTATCATCTAAGGTCTTCTTCAATGTCTTTCTTTAGTGTTCTGTAGTTTTTACTGTAGAGGTTTTTCACCTCTTTTGTTAGATTGGTTCTGGAGTGTCATCTTATCTGAGGCTTGGCGTCCTCTTTCAAGCTCACTGGTTGTTGGAAGAATTCATTCCCTCGAATCTGTATTACTGAGGTCCCCATTTCCATGCTACTGAGACTCAGGATGCTCCCAGTATCTAGAAGCCACATCAGGTACTTGCCACATGGCCCATCCTGCTTCCACTACATGTAAGGTTACTGCTCCCAGGCCAACAGGACAATCCCTACCCCATCAGTGGGAATGGAATCTTATATGATGTAAGGTACTAATCATCAGATTGACTACTCAGTTTCTTTTTTCATACAGTGTAACGTAAGTGGTAGAGTCACATGTCCAACACGTTCACAGGTCCTGCCCATACTCTGGAGGAAGGGATCAAGTCCCTCTTCCCTTATGTCCTTGTTATCTTCCCCTCCTCCGTTTTTCTCCTCCATCCTCCATCCTTCTATTACCTTTAGTCTAGTCATTGTCATTCTCCACCAGGGGTCCCTGTATGCTAAGAAGACCCTATAGTTTGTCTACCCCATAATCATTTACTCCTCTTTCTCTTTCTAATAATAAAATGCTATTATTGCTCTGGTATACATTATTTCCTGTACAACCACATTCTCAGCCCAAGCATTAAAAAAAGCAAATCCCGATTGGTCTCAGCCAGTCTTGGTGGCTTCATTCTCTTTGCCAGTGATTGGTTTGGGAACGACATTTGTTACACTTCTGGCTAATAAGACCGAGAAAATTCAAATGGTGGAGTTTCGGGAAAGGTTTTACAGAATAAGAACAGATACAATGGAAGGTGCTGTCACCGTTCTGCTGCTGAATATTTACTTGCATACAGCCATTTTTTGTTTGTTTACCATGAATTAAACCAGCCAGCTAGGTTAAAGAAGAAAAAGTAAAGAACCTGAGTTCCTAGTGAATTAACCATCCCTAGAGTTTTGCTGCATTAGAACAAGACTCTTATATGAGACAATAGTCTCATTGCTTGAGCCAGGTTGAATCTGGGTTTCCTAATACTTGCAATTATTAGGTACCTAAATGATTGTATGTATGTGTGTATCAATCTTTCATTGTGACAGCCACTGCAGTCCACAATGAAACTATCAAAATATGGTGGTTCCTTTCAAATACTATAGTTGAAGACAACAGTTGTTGGGATGATGATGATAATGATGAAAACAACAGAGAGAGGAGCTATCTCTGGCCAAGGAATAATATCAAGGTCTTATACATGAAACTTGCTAAATCCATTGCCCCTGATTTTACTTAAGAGCATCTAGAAGTACAAAAGTAGGTTTCTTAAGTTTTTGGAGTCTCCCAAAGATATGCTCCAGTTTGAATATTCAGAATTCAGTGCCTAATGACAGACTTTAGATAGGCTCTTCATGATTTGGTATTCGGATCTTGATTGAAAGCCCCTTCTCAATCCAAATCAGTGGAGCAGAGTACTCTGAATAAGAATTTAGTTGAGTGATGCATATCAATGTTATAAGGAGGTAAACAGAACTTATGCTTAGTCACCATTAGCACCGCGCCAACAATGTTGAGGTTACCAGTATAAAAGGCATCCTCAGGGTCATTGTGTGTTTTTGTTTTGTTTTGTTTTGTTTCCATAAACACGCATCCCAGCAGTAGCAATGATATGAACTGAATGATCCTTGACCCAGAAAGCCAAGTGGTCTTTGGGGGAATCATGTCCATCAAAAGTTTAATTGGTTTGTAGAGGTAAGAACAATTCATCTAATTCTAGACAGTGACTATGACTTTAAAGTTATTTTTTACCCATTAAATCTATGCATGTTCCTCTTGGGCAAGGAACAGAGAAGGCAGGTCATGCATTAAATTACCCAGGCAAAATACTCCAAATAAATGGCTCCACAAAGCCGAATAGAAAGCACAGTCGACTAGCAGTGTCTGAAGAAATCTGTCAGTCTTACATTTCTATTTTATATAAGTCCAATAAACAGATGAAGTAAAACTAGGCCATTTTGCAAACCTTGAGAGGAGATTTGTTCATGTTCATTGAGTCACACTGCTTGTGATAGCTTAGCAGTAAGTCTCTAAAAGAAAGAATTTTTTTTTCTTTTCTTTGAAAGGTGTATGGAAATGAGAATTGAAGCTGGAGATCATCTCGGGTGATCTATTTTTAGAGAAAGTGATTTTCTGAGGATATTTGTCACTCATTCAAGAGAACAGCCAGCCATGAGCCATGGCAGGCATCAGTAGTAACAGCCAGCTCTTGGAAGAAAGAGAAAATAATCCTTCCATTCTTGAAAAGCATTAAAAAGGAATATTATCAAGGGCAAAGGCAGGAGATAGGCAATAAGGAAATGGGAAAATTTAAGGCAATTTTTGCATATATGTGTGCATGTACTATATATGCAGATTTACCAATGTCTGCTCAGAAGCTTGCAGGGCATGGGTATAAAGACATGTGCTCAGTGGGTTATATATCTGTATTGACACTTCTGTGAATGAAAGGAAAAATAGCTAACTCACACTGTGTTCTAGACTCTGTGCTAAGAGCTTTATGGGGATTATCTCTTTGAATTACCTCAACAACCTACATTTTCCATTCACAAAGAGATTAATAGCTATTAGGAATTAGAACGAAGATTCAGACCCAGACAGCTGGATATCTGGGGCAATCGGTTCCCCAGAGTTCTTTGCCCCTATTACTTTGCTATGCTGCATGGAGACACAATCTATATGTGTGTTAGTGTATTTTGGGTTTGTGGTGGAGAAAATTTTAAAGGAGATCGATTCTCTGAATTGTCTGTGTTACATCAGGACATTTTACTCAGGTTGAGAGAATTAACCAAACACACACACACACCCATCCTCTTGGTAACACACTGATATGTTCCACAGCAAATTGGAATTGAAAAGCTGAAATCGTAGCATGTATGTTTGTCCTTCCGGACAGATCTTCATCTTCAAATATGCCTCTTCACCCACATTGTTCACTCTGATGCTTTGCCATCTGGCCTCGGGCTCATAAAAACAGTTTAGTGTGATGCCTGGGATTATAAATTTAGAAAATTTGAACTCTCTTTACAACACATCGTCGTATGAATGTCTAATAGTCATCTCAAAATCAACCCAGGAGAAACAATCGCCTAACACCCATCCCCTCCCCACGTCCGATGGGCTTTTTCACACTTCCTGGTTGCCTTTCGAATGGCCAAAAACAATTCAAAACCCTGGTCTTGTCTTTGCTTCCTCTCTTTTCCTCAACCTTCCCTGCATCACTAGAGGTTCTATGGACTCTGACTTCCAAATAGGTCAGGCACACATCCCTGCTCACCATTTCCACTGCCGTGGCGCTGGATCAAGCCATCGTCTGTGTATGGAAACACTGATCCTTTCTCCACACATAAATTAGAACAGGATCTTAGTATCCAGATCACTCAAGGTTGAGTGGTGACTTTCTATCACACTGAGAATAAACCCAAAGGACTTACCAAGGCCTCTGAGGTCTGATAGGCTCTAGACTCTAATTATCACCTTATCGTTTGCTTCTTCCTCTCCTTCTCAGTCTACTCCAGTCATTAATGCTTAAGCTCCTTGATGCCCCTCAAACACACAGAGCCTATTTCTACCTTAGGGTTAGGAGAATGACCAGGATCCAGGAGTGCTGGTGGGAGATGCTCCCAAGTGTTTTGTAAAACAAGTACAGGAAGTGAGACCATAGCCACTAAAGCCCAGGGGAAAGTGTTCCTCAAGAATGAGGTCTCCAAGGGACAGTAATGTGAGATCCCAAATCGCCATTAAACTGAGGGATGTGGGCACTGAAGGCAGCACGCACACCCTGTGGTGAGGCCACCTTGGCAGGTCACAAACAAACGTTTTGGAGTCTAGAGAGACCTGGATTTGATTCCTGACTCCATTCCTGACTCTGCCACTTACTCTCAGTAAGTCATTTAGCCTCTCAGAACCCCAATCTACTCAATATTTTAAAGTTTGCGTTGATTACCTTCTCACAAGGATATTTTGAGTTTATAAATTATCTACATTTACCCATGGAAGTATAACACACATGTACTAAACCAGTTAAATATATCAGCTGTACAAATGATAGATAATTTAGGCTAAAGAGTAACAAAATGATCCCAACTTATACTAATTAAAGCAAATATGGGTTTGTTTTTCCTCACAGCAAGAAGTCTGGAGGTAGGAAATTGCTGGTTTAGCTCAGCTACTCAGTGAAGCCATCAAAATGTTCCTTTCCTCTGCCACCCTGGGTGGTTGGCTTGTGTCCTCTTGCCTATTGTCTTGTTATGGACTATTGTAGCTTTGGACATTATGCCTGTGTTCAAGACAAGAAGGAAAGAGAGAAATGGAGGACCAACTAAGCCTTCTCTCCTATCAGGAAGCAAAATTCTCTGGAGAAATCTACCTTGGGTTTACACAGTTCATTGGCCTCAACTGGGTCATGGAGCCATACCTTGCTTTAAGCAAAGCTGGACACGTTGCTATTCCAAGCAAAATGGAGGTTTTGTAAAGAAAATATAAGTAGGGACTGGAAATTGGGGACACAACTAATAGAGTTTACCATGAGGAACAACAAAAAAAAATATTGTTACCTAGGAAAAGAGACAGAGAATGACTTTGGAAAAGATACATAATTGATTAAGACCTAATCCACTCTACAAGGAATTTACAAGGTGGGGATGGTGAGACATTCAAAAAGAGAGCTAATAATCATACAATGCAAATTGGAATTGCATACTTGAAATGCAAGCATTATGATAGGGTCCCTAATGAGCAATTAGTTCTGATTGGAGTGATGGAGGCCTCTCCACTGATCCAAGTATCAATTATTCATTAAGCATTACCATATCCCAGGTAATGTGTACCCAGATGAATTGCTGAGGTTTCCCCAGTGAACAGGACAGTGCACTAGCTGACCTATGGAGTTCACAAGTCAGGAAGGACATAGACAAAAACCAAACAAACAGTTAAATTTAAGTTCCAGTTGTGTCAGATCCTAACATATTCCATGACATTCTGAAAGGGTGAAAAAGTGTTCCCAGACACTCTTTCATGAAGAAATAGCATGAAGTAAAGCTCAGAGGTAAGAAGGGCACCCTGAGGGCTCAAATATTGAATGTGAAGATGGACGAGTATGACAAGATGAGGCTGGTCACAAAGATCAGGCTTGGCTAGATCAAGCAGGATTGGTGCCTGGGGTCACCACTTACTTGCAGCAAAACCTTTACTGCTCTGACCTTCAGTGTATCAATTGAAATAATAATCCTTCATGAAGTGGTAGGCTACATGTGATATGAGTACATTTACAATACTTGCCACACAGTGATTACTCCATAAGTTTGAAATCTGTTTTCAAAGAAGAGTACTTTGTTTAGTGTTCCTTATCCTCTGGTAACTTCTAATTTAGCCCTTCCTGCTAAAGCAGTGGTTCGACTATTTTCTTACATGTAACAATCTAAATCTGAACCATCAATGTAAAAAAATGAATCACTTACTGGATAGAAATGAACTTGAATTGATTGAAAAAATTCAATTAAAAATTGAATTCGAGCTAATCAACTCAATCTTCATTCTTTTGCTTAAATCTTTAAGCAACTACAATATATCAGTCATTTGTCTGGATAAACACTTGGTGTCAAAAAAAAAATATATATATATATATATATGATATAGGCCACACATGTAGTTTAAATAATTCTAGTTACTATATTAATAAAAATAAAAAGAGAAGAAAATAATTTGAATAAACAATATGATTTTTTTTTATACCAAGTCTCCTAAATCGGGGACATTTTTGCTTTACAACACACTTCGGTTCAGACCAGCCACATTCTAAGGACTTCACAGCCACAGGTGGTAAATGGCTTCACACTTGATAGTGCTGAACACCTGGGTGACAAGTGACAACACAGACAAGACTCCGCTCTCAAGGGCTTTACATTCAGCGAAAATAACTGAACTGGACCCCCTGGGTTTTAATTTACCCCTGGCTTTTGGTATGGTTACACTTAAGAAACAGGACAAAGAACATTTTCATGATCTCCTCATATCTCCAGGAAAGTAACCTATTTGGTTTTAATTAAACTTCTCAATATTGACCTAGCACTTGACTATTAGAAGTTTACCTTTCTCTTGTACAGACAGAAGTCTACAGCCTCTTGCCAACTCCCAGTCAATCAATAATAGACTTAAACCTTATCAACCCTCTCCATTTTGATCTGAATTGTACCAATCAGTGGTTGAACTGGTGAAACACACACCCATGAATCTCAGTGGATTATCACAACTCTAGCACTTCCCCCTCACATCACAGATCAGTATCATGTACTTGCCAGGTATTTGTATTTTAATGTTATAAAATCTGCCAGTATTTTTCCCCTAGGATTTGTTATTACTCGGTCTAAGAAATGTTGCTTACCCTAGGCGTCAAAGATATTCTTCTCATTTTCATTTGTTAAGTGTTATTTTTCATATTCAGATTTTGATTTCAGCTGGAAATTTATGGCACAGCAAGAGGAAAGAATCCAACTACAATTAATCCTTGTAGTCATAGTTTTACACACCTTCACACACTTATGGGGGGGGGGTTCTGTGTTTGATTTGATCCCCTTGATATATATAGTTCTGCATAAATGTATGAGTTCTCCTGTGGCTTTCTTAAAATCTAGCTGGGATATCACCACATTTCTCCTTTCTTTAAACAGTGTCCTGGGCCCTTTATTTTCTTTTCTTTAACCTTTCTTTGTTTAAAATACATTTTTTTTAGTTGTAGATAAATACAATACCTTTATTTATTTTATGTGGTGCTAAGGAGCAAACCTAGTGCCTCACACATGTGAGGCAAGCACTCCACCACTGAGCCACAACCCCAGCCCAGGGCCCTTTATTTTCACCCTTTTTTCTGTAAGTCATTTTTTCTGTTCAAATGCTAATCTCTTCAATATTCTGTTGGGATTACATTTAATTTTTACATTCATTTGGAAATAATTGATAGTTATCAATGTCAGGACATACCATCCATAAACATGGCATACCTTTTTATTCTTCAGGTTTCTGTATATGACCTTTAATAAAATATTTGAATTGTCTGCACAGAGGTATCTTTGTTCTTCAAACCTTCTTTTGAATTCTTCATATTAACCTACCATCTCTAGTCGGTTCTCTGTGACTGCTTGTCTTTTCTTATATTATACCTGTAACATTGTGCCTTAATTTTTTAGGAAACTTATGATGCCTATGTTACATTCCATTCTGGAATGGAGAATGCCTTTTCTAGGTAATGTTCTTTTTCACCCCGGGCAAAGATTCTCTTAGGAATATTTGCTACCTTGCCTGGTGATTTGTACCAAATGGAGAAAGCAAAAGGCCAAGCTGTACAGAAAGTCCCTGCTATAATTTAAGGAGTGGGGAATGGGCCACACAGAAGACAGACTCTTATATTATTATCAGATTCTCCCATATAACCTTCCTCTTCAGGAAGCTCCCCTGAACCTCCATATTGGGCACTTCTTTTTTTCCAAGAGCTAACATATTCCTGCATATAAAGAGAGGCAAGGAAGAACTTTGGATAAGTCTTTGGCCTGATATCTGTCCCCCATAGCACCAGGCGTTCACAGATTCCCTGCTGAGACTCTACAGCCTCCAACTTGCCCTAAGCAAGGACTGTTGCTTAAATGTCCTGATTGGATAAGAGTGTTGGGGACAGTGGGCTTCCTACAGCCTTATAGCAGGTGAAAGAGCTCTAGGAAAAAAGTATTTCCTTATATATACCATGATGCTCAGCTCTCTCCTAAATTTAAACTGTCTTTCCTACATAGTGCAACCCCAAAGCACACTGGTTCCTCTATTTTCCTATGTTCCAAGAGCCTTCAACCTCCTTCCTGTTGATGTGGCCTATCCAGGAATGGAATCCGGGAATCCGTTAGCATGTGGGTTTACATGTATTCTTCTTTCAGTCACAAATACATGCTCATACACATGTAGGCACATAAAGACACACACAGACAAACACATAATTAAAATTGTCTATTGTTTGAGTTGTTGTTTGTAGTTATAACTTTCAGAACAGTGTCAATAATAGTTTCTGTTCCTAGAATAAACCCTTTTTGGCCACAGAATGTAATTCTTTCCATGTATGGATTTATTTGATTTCCTAGTACTTAGTTCTCTCTGTATTCATAAAGGAGACTGGCCTGTAGTTCCAGCAGGGGTATTTATACTAGGTTAAAAAAAAAGAAAAATAATGAATTAATTTGGATCTACACTACAAAACTGCTTATGTAGTCAGATTTATGTGTTCCTAGATTTTTAGAGGAACTTTCCCATAACAAATCAGACCCATGCACATTACTACAGCTAATTACGAACAAGCAATTTTCCACCCGGCATGGTGACACATGCCTGTAATTCCAGAGTCTCAGGAGCCTGAGGCAGGAGGATCACAAATTCAAAGCCAGCCTCAGCAATTCAGTGAGGCCCTAAGCAACTTAGCAAGACCCTGTCTCAAAATATACAAGGTTAGGAATGTGGCTCAGTGGCTAAGCATCCCTGTGTTCAATCCCTGGTACCAAAAGAAAAAAAAAAAAGGAGCGATTTTCCATAATTTCCATGATAATTGAGCTAATGTATTATGTTACCATTTCTAAATTAATCTTAGGAAGTTATATTTCCCTGGAGAGTTATCTTTTTAGACTGATTTTTTCAGGAATGTTAGTAGAACTTCAAATCACTTGCATTTGTGATTATACCTCCTTTCTCATTCTAAATGTTGTGAATTAGTAGAGATATTTTCTTTTACACTTCATTAGACTAAGTAAAATTTTAAGTAAAATTTTTCCTTTTATAATGGTTTTCAAATAAACTGTTTCTTGGACTTGTCTACTCTATGACTTTTGGTTAATTTCTTCTTTCTCATCTATTAAATACCATTTCTCCTGATTTCCTTGGAATTGCTTTGTTGTTCTTTATATAGTTTTTAGTTGCATTATTTATTCAGGTTTTTTATGACTTTGAAATCACTCTTGCATACAACTGTGATTATATCTCTTAACTTTTTTATTTTTAGTTATTATTCTCACCACTATTAGCTTAGTACTCTAAAACAGAACAGGTTTTTGGGTACATGATGCTAAATTTTCAGTTGGTTAGATATTTTAATATTGTTTATCTTTATTATGTTGTTGTTATTAAATTGTCTGTCCAGGCAACAATAAATGTTGGTGAGGATGTGGTGAAAAAGGTACACTCATACATTGCCGGTGGGACTGCAAATTGGTACAACCACTATGGAAAGCAGTATGGAGATTACTCAGAAAATTGGGAATGGAAGCATCATTTGACCCAGCTATCCTGCTCCTTGATTTATACCCAAAGGACTTAAAAATCAGCATACTATAGTGATGCAGCCACATTAATGTTCATAGCAACTCAATTCACAGCTAGAGTATGGAACCAAACTAGGTGTCTCTCAATACATGAATGGATAAAAAAAATGTGGTATACTCAATGGAATATTTCTCAGCTTTAAAGAAGATTGAAATTATGGCATTTGCCAGTAAATGGTTGGAGTTGGAGAATATCATGCTCAATGAAATAAGCCAATCCCAGAAAACCAAAGGCCGAATGTTTTCTCTAATATGCAGATATTAATTCACAATAAGGTAGGGGGCACTAGGGAAGAATAGCATTACCTCAGATTAGATAGAGGGAAGTGATGGGAGGGGAAGGGATGTAGGGATAGGAAAGATGGTCGAATGAAACAGATATTATTACTGTATATATGCATGCGACTATACGACCAGTATGATTCTGCAACATGTATACTCAGAAAAATAGAAATTTTATCCCATCTATGTATAATATATCCAAGTGCATAAATGCATTCTACTGCCATAAATAACTAACTAAAACAAATTTTTAAATTTTAAAAAATTATCTGTCCATAGAATATGGAGTTTTTGATCATGTATTTTGAGAAACTCATTGAAAATTCCTCCAAAGTTGCTCATGAGGTAATTTTTGGTTTGGTATTTCTTAGGCACTTGAAAAGAAAATTTATTTACTGAAGTATAAAGAGCTTAACACTCTGAATTAAATCAACATAAATTCAACTGTTCCGCTATCTTATACTTTACAATGTGAGATATATAATTAATTGAAAGAAATCAAAATATTTCACTACTGATTTGTTTCCGTTTCTTTTCACAGCCTTAAAACTTTTACCTTTTAAGTCTGATGCCTTGTTATTTTGTACATAGCCATGTAGAATCTAAATGCCCTTCAACATTGACTGACTTCCTACTTTACCTCCCTAACTTAATTTAAATTTACCCCATGATTAACCCTGCAAAGCCTTCTCTTTTGTCAGCATTTAGCAATTTCTTTGGTGTTTTCTTATTTAATCTTTAGGAGTTATTTTGGTTTTAGGGTGTCTCCTTTCAACTACATTTTAAATTTGCTCAGTGGGGAACTTTAACATTTACTGTCCTAGGTCTTATTTTACCTCTGACACCTTATATTTTTTTTTCATTCTCCTTTCTTATTCCTTTCTTTTTAAATTTTTCTTTGTGTGCTGGTACAAGTCATATTTTTTTGTTTTTTTTTTCCTGATAAGTTTTGGACAGTTCAATGTTTAAGTCACACTAATGTCTCCTTTGAAATTTTACTTATCATTTATGGCAACTCGGCACCTCTGTTAACATTGAGAAGGGACCAGCACATCCCCTTTGTCTCCTGTCTTAAATGAGAGTAGTAATGACCCACATGATCAAGCAATCAGAGGACTAAAAGAGATGATGCACTTCAAGTTCCATGAACAGTATCTGCCACATAGAAGGACTCACTGCCAGATGTACCTGATGCCATTTTGTTGTCCTTGTCACTTCCCCCCATATAAAACAAGGAAACCCGACTTCCTTCTCCATCCTGCTCACCATTTTTGTTTTCTTACTGCATTTCATGGTATTTTTGTTACTGTTAAAACACTTCTAAATTGTGTGTCATCTTTTTCATTAAGTTCCTGCAACAGGCGAGTTTTCTTTATGATTCTGTTTATACCAGTTAATCTAAGGTCAGCATGATTAAACTGTCCCAAGCACAAATCTTTTTGTGCTTCCTGTGGTCCATATGCCCCAATGCTTTTGCTTCCTCTGCTTATAAATGGTTATTTGCCTGTATGAAGCCTGCTTAAATGATCCTTTTTTCTTATGTTGTTTCATATTGTGAAAGAGAAAATTGAATGAGTTTCTTTGTGGGTGACCTGTATAGGAACACAGGTTAGGGATGCTTTGGTGTCCTTTGTTTTTGATGCTGTAGCATCTGACGGAATACTTGAATATGCTGGCAGAAAAAAAAAAAAAGACACCTCCTTTTCACTACCTGACCCAACACATGATGGCTCCCCATGGATAGCTTTGGGTCTTCTATCCTTATTTAGCAAAGGAACCCTTTTTTATCTAATCCTGGAGTAATGCTTCCACTCTCGTCATTATGACAACTTCTTCAAGATCCAATTACTTCTGTAGCTCTCCTCTAATATTACCAACTTTAGTGATTTCCAGATGAGGGAGTCTTTATTTTGCATTGCATGATAGTTTCTCAAACCTGCCCCATACCACCTGGCTCCCTTTCTTCAGCTCCAAGGTGTCACCTTTACTTTTCTTAATGCCTTAAGTTCTACTGTGGTTTTCCTGCTGGCTATAAATTCTTTCCTTAACTCTTCCAGACCCCTCCATTTCTCATCTAGTTTGATCATCAGCTTTCATATCTTATTTTGAAGATTCTATTTTTTTCAAATGTATTCAGAGTAGAGAGAGAGGATATTAAATTCACTTTTTATTCCAGTAGTAAACATTTTCATGATTAGGGTCTTCCTTTACTTAACCTGAATATTATAATCCTTATTCATTTTATGTTTTAGAAGGTTTTACAGACACTAAATCACTGTTTCGTGTTTTATGTTCATTCATTTCTAAAATAAAAAGTTTCTAAAGATCTAGAATTTGTGCCCAAATGTCCGGAGAAGAACCCTGTGATCACTTTAGTATGTAGATAGTGTTAGAGTCCTTGTATTTTATTTTAAGCTTGAAGGCAGTCAGTGTAAGTGTATGTCACCAGTTGAGGGATGCAGCACCTCAGGGATGGATCACACAGACTAAGCAAATAATAAGTCTTCATCAGTGTTGGCTGTTATCAGCATTAACACCATCATTGATAAATTTGATTCCACAGAAAATTCCTAATCCATCCACTGTGAAAAAAAATTCAGTGAGTGAAGTTAAAGATGAATGACAGAAAAACACAAATGATACTGCAATTCTTTTACAAATGTGTAAAATATTTTATGATCAATTGAAAGATCTAAAACCTATGAGAAAAAAGGTTGAGTTTTGAGCAATATGTTTCTGCCCATGTAAGCCATATAAATTGGCCTATAAAATATGAAAGATATTTAGCCCTACTAATAATTAATAAATTATAGGTTTTTAAGGTTGCTAATTTTTACATATGAAATTGTCAAAAATTTTTTTCAAATTAATTACAAGTATTAAACAGGCTGTGAAGAAAAGAGCATTCTCTTACACCAACCAGTGGGATGATGAATTTAAAAATGCAAATTTAGAATTGAGCAAGTGAACTAAACAGATATTTTTCAAATGAAGAAGTCCAAATGGCCAATAAATATGTGAAAATTGGTCAACATCTTTAGCCATCAGGAGAATGCAAATCGAAACCACACTAAGATTTCATCTCATTCCAGTTAGAAAGCCAATCATCAAGAGCACAAATTATAATAAATGCTAACAAGGAAGGATGGGGGAGAAAGAAACTCATGTACACTGTTGGTGGAAGTGTAAATTAGCACAGCCACTATGGAAATCTGTATGGACTTTCCTCAAAAGACTAGGAATGAAGCCATCATATGATCTAGCTATCCCACTCCTTGATACTTACCCAGAGAACCAAAATCAGCACACTATAGAGATACATACATAACCCACTCACAATAGCCAAGTTATGGAATCAGACTAGGTATCCATCAACAGATAAATAAAGATAATGTGATATTTCTCCCTCCCTCCTCCCTCCCTCCTTCCCCCCATCTCTCCTCTTACACATGCACATACACATGAGTTTTATTCAGCCATAAAGAAGAATGAAATCATGTCATTTGCAAGAAAAATGGATGGAACTAGAGAGCATCATGTTAGAGAGCATCTTAACCAGGGAGATCAATAGTACAGAGAGACCAATAGTACAGAGAGACCAATAGGATAGAGGAAGGAGATCAGTGGGGAAGTGAGAAGGAGAGGGCAAGAGGAAGTACCACGGAATGAAATGTTTCAAGTTGTGTTATGTGCACATACAAATATGAAACCCACAACGAAACTCACTATTCTGTTTAATTATTATGCACCAATACAATTTTTAAAATAAAAATAACATATTTGACCAAGAAAATAACCTTACAGCACTATAGCTCTTAGATATCTTTGTGTGTAAATGCAACTACAGAGGAAGAAAATGTTCATTCCAGTATTGATTATAATGGGAAAATGTACTAGCAAGTGTAAGGATGAGCTGCTGTAACAAAGACACCCAATAAATATTTCCTGGATCAAAACATATAGATCTTTATTCCTCTCTCACCTAAGTTTCAAGGTAAGCTGTTCAGATGGATAAAGACAGCTCTACTCCTTGTGGTCATTTGAGCACCCACTTTTCTTCCAAGATATTGCTCTACTACTCCCTAGGACATTGTCGTAATCTCCATGTCTGAACAGAATCTCTACCACATGCATATGGCAGCTGGTATGAAAAGGGAGAAAGGAGTGGAGCAGGCATACATCACTTCAATGCCTAGTTTCAGAAGTGATACATATTATTCATTACATTCCATTAGCAAGAACACACTCCCATTTCTGCGTGTATCCCCCAGAAACTTTGAGGAAAGTAATCAAATATACCCAGGAAAAAATAAAATGGATTTTGGCAAACGACAAGTCTCTGCCTTGAGAAAATACTAGAAACAAAATGGTGTTCATCAAAAGATTAATTAATCTGATACCTCTATTCAATATAAAAGAACCAATAGAAATAGAGCCTCATCATTAGGTAAACATCATTAGGTAATATCATTTTGTGGGCAAGATTCACCAGTGGATGTTAAAATGAGAGGGCAGATATATGAGGAGAAACAGGACATTCATAGTCCATGGTCACATGATACCCATTCATTACAAAGGGAGAAACTGTATCTCTTAGTGGAACAACTTGGCAAATATCACCTCAGCCCAGTGACCAAAGTTAATCACTGGCAAGGGAACATGCCAATCTACTAATAAAAAGATAACATCAGATAAACCCAAATTGAAGGACGTTGTACAAAATAACTGGCAAATAAAATTTACAGAGGTCAAAGTTACAAGAGACAAAGACAGACCAAGGACTTGATACACACCAACTCAGGAAACAGAACAACAAAATTCAATGTGAAATCTTGGATTATTCAATGTGGAATCTTGGATTGGATCTGGGACCAGAAAAAGGTCATTAATTCTCATTAATTCTAGGTCAACTAATTCTAATAAGGCAAAATTCCAATGAGGTCTGTAGTTAATGAGTTGATAGTTTTATATCAGTCTTCATTTCAGTTCATCTCAGCATTCCTTGGCAATCATGGTGCTGTGGTTGTTTAAAACGTAAAGGAGGGGAAGCGAGGTGAAGGGTACATCCGACTCCACCATTTTGCAAAGTTTATGATGAAAATTATTTTTAAGTAAAATGTTTTTTTAAGAGAAATAAGCCATACAGCTTTCCAGAGTTGCTCTTTCATAGATGGTAGAATTCAGAGCCCTGCTGAATTGAAAAGTTTGAAATAACTCTTCAACACCGAATAGCTAATGTTTAAAATCACAAGTTGTTGTTGTTTTAACCCCCTCATTTGGTATAATCCGACTCTATGTTTTTTCTTAATTTTAGAAAGAAGCAAAGTCTTTGTTGTTCTTTTGGCAAAGGAAACCTCTCTTATCTTAATCCCTAGGTACATTGATTGTTGAAAGTCAGGGAAGGCACCCAAGAAGGCTTGGTTACTGGCAAAAAATGAAGTTCAAGATGAGAAAAGGGGAGACTCAAAGAGTCTTCTAGGCCAAAAGAGTGAAGAAATGATATATATATAGGGAATATATATATATATATATATGTGTGTGTGTGTGTGTGTGTGTGTGTGTGTGTGTGTGTGTAATTCAAAATATTTATATGTAGGGAATTCAAAAAAAAAAAATATATATATATATATATATATGGAATTCAAATCTGTAAGGCCGGCAATCCATTCATCATTCAACACAGAATACCTATCCTATGCCAAAATCTATATCTGTGTGTCAGAGACACAATAATTAACAGCATAGTCCCTGACCTTGTGTATAAAATAAGGCTGTGCAGGCCTGGCACAGTGGTACACACCTGTAATCCCAGTGACTCAGGAGGCTGAGGCAAGAGGATCATAAGTTCAAAGCCAGCCTCAACAAATTAGTGAGGTCATGAGAAACTTAGCAAGGCCCTGTCTCAAAATTTAAATACTAACGAAAAACAGGCTGGGGGTATGGCACGGTGGGTAAGTGCCCCTGGATTCAGTCCCTAATACATGATACAAAAGAAAGAAAGAAAGAGAGAGAGAGAGAGAGAGAGAGAGAGAGAGAGAGAGAGAGAGAGAGAGAGAAAGAAAGAAAAGAAATGTGTAGAATGTTAATCATGCTACTTGTCATCATAGCTGTAAAACTGATCATAAGGACCTGGAAGCTTAGAGTGTTGAAATCTATGTTGCAAAGTCAGGGAAGGTTGGAGCAGCACAAGGAAAGCAACACTGGAGCTCAGATGATGACCCTAAGTCTTAGATAATGACCCTCAGCGATCCAGGAAATTATGTGAAGAAAGCCGTCCCACACAATACAGCATGAACAAGACAACCCACCCTTGTTTCCATTCTTATTACCCAGTGGGACACATGCTAGGCACATTTGTTATGAGCCACAGTGGGAACACTATAGAAATGTCCTCAGGGCAACTCCTTTGTGATTTCAATTGGTGGCTCTAGGTGCATGATATTCTACCTCAGCAAGCTCCTATTGAATACTGTATTAGTTTTCTAGAGCTGGCATAACAAAAAAACACAGAATGGATGGCCTAATTACAGAAGTTTATTTTCTCTCTCTTCAGAAAGCTGGAATTCTGAGATCAAGGCACTAGTTTTTTTGGAGGTCTCTCTCTTTGCCTTGTAGAGGGTCAACTTTTCACTGTGTCCAAAAGGTAGAACGAAGGTAGCACGAAGAATTTTGAATTCTTTATTTGATGCTGCCACTAAAAGACCTGACCAGAACAATTATAAAGGAGGACAAATCTACTTAGAGGATCACAGTTTCAGAGATTTCAATCCATAGGAGGATGGCTCCATCCCTCTGGGCTTGAAGTGAGGGAGAACATCATGTCAGAAGAGTGTGGCAGCAGGGAGCAGCTCACATGATGATCAGGAAGCAGGGAGAGAGAGCACTCATCAGATGCAAAATATGTAGCCCAAAGCCACTCCCAATCATCCACCTCTTCCAGCCACACCCTCCCTGTCTTCAGTTACCACTCAGTTAATCCCTATCAGGGGATTAATTTACTGATTAGGCTAAAGTTCTCACAACCCAATCATTTCAACTCTGAATGTTCTTGCATTGTTTCACACATGAGCTTTTAGGGGACACTTTACATCCAAACTGTAACACATGGTCTTTCCTATGTATGTCTCTCTGTGTGTCCTAATTTCCTCTTCTTGTACGGGCTCTGATCACACTGGGTTAGGGCACAGCCTAATGGTTCCATTTAACTTAACTACATTTGCAAAAAGCCCTTCCTCCAAACACAGTCATATTCTGAGATATAGGGTGTTAAAAGGCTTCAAGATAAGAATTTGGGGAGGAAATGGTTCACCCAGTGACCAGCACCTGCTATTTGCAAGGCAATATGGGAGGCAGTACTTGATCAATGAAACCTAGTGTTATACTTGAGTGTAAATATTTTTGTTCTGTAGCTCACCACTTAATCAGCAGAACCATTTAATGTATAAATCAGAATTTATATAAGTCCAGACTTTTGAAGTCCTCATTTGCCCTTGAAACACTTTTTCTACCTTTTAGACAGCCATCATTTTTCTATTTCCTGTTTTTCATTGACCTTCCTAAGGCCCAACCCACTCTTTGCTCTTGGGAAGAAAAAAAATGATGGGACGGAATCCCTCCTCCTCTCTGCTCCCTAGCAACAGCAGCTGCACGTTCATTTGAAGCAGAGAGGGGCCTGGTCACCGCTGCAGGAGCTGAAGCTTGGTGGCTATAGCATCAGACATCCTGATGTGATTCCCACCCAAAGAACCAGAGGGTTCATGACCTGAGCTTTCAGTTCCAACCTCTGTACCGCCTCTACACACAGGGCTCTCCCCAACAGGGTTCCAGGACTCAGGAGTCTGCTCAAAAACCTGCCACCTAATCCATGACACTCCAGGTGCCGGCTTCCTCTCCATTCTTTAACCCAAAGTTCAGTGAACAATGTAGATTTTGCAGAAGATTGTGAAGAGAAGAAAAAGGAGAAAGGCTTATAATGTACACTCCATTTCGTAGTTCTCTTAACAAAACTCCCTTCCTGCATGCCACCCCTAAATTCATTTCCCCTCTATTCTTCCTGGGACAGCCTTCTCATGTCAGACCTCCCCTCCACCCACCTTTCATGAGCAGCTTGATCCTCAAACCTGCAAACCTCATTCTTCTCGGGACTCAGGAGAAGCATGCATTGTTTATTTCTTTTCATGGAGATTTGTCCTTGTGGTACCCTCTTCCCTTTTCAGGTGGCTTCTCGAGGTATTCATTCTGAGCACATCAAATTCTCTTTCCCAAGAGCAATCTGTGACCCAGCTCTGAGGTGATATGACTGCCCCGTGTGGTTACACTTGCCTCCCCTTGCAGGGACTAGGTGACAGTAGTACTTCTTCACCTCATGCTAACCAGAAATGGCAGGGTGGTGAAGTTAAGAGCTTGGAGAAGTTAAGAGCTGTAAATGTAAAATTTCTAAGCTGATTCTAAGCCACAAAGCCTAAGTTAAAGTGTAAAAGACCGGGCATTGTAAAGTTTTTAAACTGCAAGGCCTGGGTTAAAAAGTAAAAGACCAGATATTGTTAAAATTCCTCTGCTACCCCCCCAAACCTGTAATCCCTGTAGCTGTTAGGACAATACTGAAACTGCCCAGTAAATATTCTCACTGACTCCCTGGTCGTCTAATAACTTGGGACTCTGTGTAGTTTGTCACGTAGTTATTTAGGCCCTAAAACCAATCAGTTTGAATGTGTACCCCGCTTAGAAGTGACCAATCACCCCTGCTCAGTTTGTTCCCGCCAATGAATGTACTAATCATGTCTCAGAGTTGTTGTTCAATTTTCCCGCATCTCCTGATGATTTGTTCTGATGTATGCAAAGCCCCCGCCCTCCCCAAAAAGTGTACTTAAGCTCTGCTTGACCTCTGCTCTGGGCTATGGGCTGCTCTCCTTTCTTGAGTGGGCACGGAGCCCCAGCATGCTGATTCAATAAATCCCCTTCTGCCAATTGCATGAAGCTGGTCTCTTGTGGTCTCTTTCTCCAACGCTTCGCTGGACCCTTACAGAGCTAATGAAGTTGCCCTTGAGTGCCAGACACTTTGCCAGGGACTTTAGTTGCTTTATCTTATTCAGTTCTCTTAACAAACTTGCAAAAGTAGTATTATCACCTCTATTTTATAGGTAGAAAAGTTGGGTTCAGAAAAGTTAAGGAACTTTCCTATGCAAAGCTGGAAAGAGCAGCAAAAGTCAGTCCAACCGCAAAGCCTTGAACTCCTCATTATGTCTTATCCTCAGATATGAAGAACCCCCCCATCCCTGCACATGAGGTGGTCCTTAAAACTTTTCCTCCTTGTTAAACATCTAATCTTCTGTGGCCCTTGGCCATGTCACTTAACATCTTTCTAACCCATTTTCTTCACCTGTAAAATGGGGGATAATACTTGCTCTGCTATACTTACAGGGCTGTTTCATGGAAAACCATTAAATAAAAAATGTGTTTGTGTGTGTGTGTGCATGTGCATGTATTGGTGTGTTGCTGTGGCCAAAAAGTGAAATATTATGATCTTGACAGTGAGATGTTATCATTTTTACATTTGCCATTGAACAAGACTTAACCAGTGTCACCACTTGGGGTTTAAATAATATTAGGTAAGGACTGTTTCCAGGACAAGACAAAAAAACAAAAAACAAAAAAACAAATCTCACAATAGCTAGGACATTCAGAAAGGAAGGAGAAAATATCTGAGGAAATTGGTGGTCTTTATTTTTCTAGTGGAGGGGAATAGTCAAGCAGTAGCTGGACGTCCATGGTACGATAATCTTTCTATTCCAGCAGCTGTGAACTTGAGAGCTCCACAAAAACTTTCTTCGAGAAAATATGGCAGCCAGCCTCAGGGCACAGAGGACACAACTGGGAGATTTTTCCCTTTCCAGTGGTTCCGTCTGATGTGACTCTCTGCCCTGTACTGCATTCAGATCCTACCTGACCCCAGGATACACTGCTTTCTCCAAGGCCAGTATCTGCCTTATGGAGAACCTGCAGGGGGTCACAATGGATCACCAAACTACTCATGCCTCCTGCTGGCCATCTTCACTACCTGCAATGGACCCCCACACACATGCCTGCCTCTATCTTTCTTAACCACTGTGGTTTTGCACACCAACCAACACACAGAGTGCCAGTTGGGTTGGGCTCTTTAGAAAAGTTTTACTGGAGAACTGTTTGTAGTCGTATCGTAAGCACTACTTTAATCATGTTGAGACTCCAGAATCCTGGCTCTTGGTCATCTCATTCCTGTTTCCCTGTCCAAATCTCCAATCTTGCTGTATCTGCTCTAGTGCGTTCAGTCAGTTCATTAGTTCGTACATCAGTCAATTTACCGAATATACACATAGGTTAAGAAGAGCTCAGACTCTGAAGTCAAATTGTTCCTTGGTTCTAATATCACCTCTAGCAAACTTGCAGGGTTTATTGGGGAACACTACTTAACTTCTCTCTACCACCACCTCTTATCCATGAAATAGTGATAGTACCTGCTTGGAGGATTAGTGTGAAGATCAAAAGATAACTCCTTTAAAACACTTAGGATGATGTCCTGTATACTGCAAGAATTTAATAATTTTCTGCTAGTGTAATGGATATCATAACAATGTGCTGGGTACTGTGCCCTGTGTTTGGAATTAACCTCAGGGTCTACAGGGGAACCCAGGAGCAGAAGGCAGGAAAGACAATGCCAGACCTCCATGCTGCATGCTCTGGGGTCACAGAGAAGAAAGCAACCAGAGCACCTGAAGGGAGGTCAGGCAAGACTCTAGAGAGAACCTAAGTAGTCCAGGAGTCCCACTTCTTCTCCAGGAACATTGACATAGACATGAAAGCCCCCCGACACAACAGAGGCACTGAAGGTTATGTATCACTGAAAACCTGGGGACTGTCCTTTGTCTGTCAGAGTGCCTGGGGTAGCGAAGAGGGTGAGTAGAGATAATGCTAGACAAGTTGGATGGCCTGTCTATCAGGAAGGCTCTTGCATCCCACAGTAAGGAACCTGGACATAACATAGAACGGAGGGGGCCATCAAAGCACTTAAACTGTTCAATTATATGTTGTAAAGTTGATTCATTCTTCAAAATTTGAAAGAAGGTCTTGACTATTCCAGCCCCTGGTGACAGCACCTTTCTTTGCCATCAAAACACTCTACTTATCACTTGATAATATAAATATAGGGTCTTGTATCACCCTCAGATAGTTTGAAGCATCGCTACTTGTCTCCAGAATTAGATTTTAGACTTCCTAAAAGCAGACTATTCAAAGTCCTTTGCATTCCCCAATGTGCCGAACTGTCAGAGCTGGAAGAGGAATTTAACAGCCTTTAAGCTTCTGCTCTCCATCCCTGATGGAAGCCAAGCCAGTGAGCTCTAGAGACTTGCCCAAGAGCATACAGCTTATTTATGGCAAAGCATGCAATCATTCGTATTCAATAAATGTGGCTTTACCAATAAGTTCATTAACAAAGGGGGTTGGTAATTGTCTGTGGCAGAGCCTGGTAGATGTTGGAAGAACATTTCTGACTTTGAAGTCACCATCCAAACTAAAGTGAATCAGTGAATGTATTGGGCTTACCATAAAAGAAATCAGACTGTGGGTGGGTAAAACTTTCCCACGGTAGGCTGACATTTCTCAAAATCTCAAAGCACCCTCTCTGCCCATCCAGCCATGGGTAAAACGTCAGGGATAAACACAGGAGGTATTTTGACACAAGCCCCTGCATCAGCCACACTTGGAGGAGATGAGTGAATCTGTGTGGCTGATGGGCTGTGGAGGAAGCTGGGTCTCAGAGACCGTTTCCTTGATTATTAAATGTCATCAAATGGCTTAATAGTACCTTTTTCAAAAAAAGAAAGAAAATAATGCATGTTTCAATTAAAGGTGTAACTCTATTTTAGAAAAGTTAAATTGTGAAAAGGAAAGGGCATATTCATCTTAAAGATGTAGATCACATATGCATATCAAGGACGAGACATTTGCTTGCAAAGCTTCCCTGATGACCTCATTGGAATTCAAAAATAAAAGCCTGTGTGTTACTGGCATCTCTTACATAGCCAGGGAAAGGTCTGTAGGGAGGCGACTGGGTTTATGGTCAGATGACAACAGGCAGGAGCCTTAGCTGCTGCGGAGCTGAGGGGTGACTGTGCCTCTTGATTTACTGCCTGTGTGGGTAGAGACTCGTTTACACCTCCCCTTTCCCACACGGTGTGAACTTTACATCCTGGCTGGAATGATCGAGCACATGCTGGCTAATTAACTTTATGTGCTACTGCAGAACAGACGGGTTAATCAATACGCCTGCCATTACAGTCACCTTCAGGCTGAATCCTCTGTGTTCCGTTGCTCTCACGACGCCCGATTTCTGCATTCCCTAATTAATTGGCATAGAAGTGTCGCTCAACATGGCAACCACATGGATTATTGCTAAAATTCCAGCTGGCACCAGGAAGATAAAACACACTTGGCTGAGGAGTTCTACTAAGAGGAGGTCAAAGGTGGGATACCTTCCCATCAAAGTTCGTTGGGTTTGAGGGACATTGGAGTCAGAGAGACCTAGGTGGGGATGTTCGTTCTGCAACTTACTAGCCATTTAACTTTGGGGAGAGTGCCCGATCTGTGTTCTCATCTGTAAAATGAGGAAATAATCTGAAACAGAGCCCCTTGCCTCCCTACTCGGCATTGCTCTCATTCATTCACTCTGTCCTTTCTCTCCTTTCTCTGAAATGACGATTCCACATCTCTCTTTCAACTTCCACCTTCTCCTCCCTCTGCCCCCCCCATTTCTTCTCACTCAGGAGACAGAACTGTTTCTGTTTTCCCTGAGAAAATAGGAGCAATCCAAAGAGAAGAGCCACATCCAACCTGCACCAATGCTACCATCTTGTTTGCATCTTTCTCTCTCTGGGTAAACTTCCTCATTCCAATCCAAAGCAACCCTTTCTCTTGTGTACTCTATCCCACCTCTGCTCATCTACTCAAGGATGTCATTTCAGAATCCGCCCCTCCCCCCGCCTTTATGCTTCATCAGATTAAAAGCGTACTGAAAAAATCAACCATGTTTCATACCATAAACCCTCCTGAGATGCTGCAGCCCCTCCAACAGCATCATTAATCCCTTTCATGGCAAAACTCAAATAAATCGTCCTTGCTCACTCTACCACTCACTTAGCCTTCAGTCCTTCCTTATTGGAACCTTGTCAATAAGGTTCTCACACTCACCATGTCACTGAATCTGCTCCTGTTGAGGTTCCCAAAGGCATTCCTTTGGCAAAAAGCAATGACCAATCCTCCAACCTCACACTACTTGACATGATCCCTCCTTAGGATTCACTTGACGTTCTCAGCTACTCACTCTTCTTTGGTCCATTTTCTTCCCTTAAGGTTTTCTCTTTCCTCACCCCTGTCTTTTTTCCTCTCATGCTCAAGTTCCTTTGCTTATTGATACTAGTGTCCTCTAAATATTAAAGGTGCTCTCTCTTCAGATCACTTCCCTCCACTATCTGCGTTCACTGTCGACATAATGATTTCCTCTAGTATCATGGCTCTAAATACCATCTATATGCTAATGATCCCCAAGTTGTTACTCTAGCTTGGACCTTGATCCTCAATCCCAGAATTATCTATGCAGCTGCCAACTTGGTAGCTCCACTTGAATTCCAAATAAGCATTTCAAACCACCATGTTGGCATCTTTCTTCTCCAGTGTTCTTCCATCCAGTAAAGGGCACCTCCATTCACAGAGTTGTTCCAATCGTAAATCTTGAAATTACTCACCTTCCACATCCAACCCCTAAAAAATCCCCTAATTCTACCTTTTCAGTCCAGCCACATCTTACCCTAACCATGCTAGGCCAAGCAGAATTACGATAACTCCTCAGGACCATTTTAAGAGTCCCCCAACTGGTCTTCCAGCTTCCATCTTGTCTTCTTGCTATGTCTTCCAAAGGCTGCTAGAGTGGTCCTTTCTAAATAAAAGTCAGATTCTCACTTCCCTGTTCAAAACCATTACCCTTAGGATAAATTCCAAAGCCCTACAAGGCCTTGAATGATGCTGCCCTTGGCATCTGTGCCCTTCCTCTCCTTCATCATTCTGCAGACACTGTCCTCCTGATGTGTCTTACATATACTAACCTTGCTCTCTTTTGGGGGCTTTGGCTTTTGGTTTTACCACCACCCACAGTGCTCTTCTCCAGTGTAGCTCACACTCACTTCTTTCTCTGCTCAAATTTTACCTGTTAGAGAAGACCTCCTCATCACCTTCTAAGGCTGAATCTGCTACTGTTTTCCTTGGTAGCCTTTTACCCATCCAAATTTTAGTATATATCTCTTTATTTTATGTCTCTGCCTACAACACCTTAAATCTTTAAAGGGAAAGACGTTGTCCTTTCTCACTGCTATACCACCAAAATCAAGGACTATCGTTCATAGTAGTAACACAATAGATATTTGTTGAATGAATTATTTAATGAATGAATTATTTAATGAATGAATGATGCTAAGGAGTATAAGGAGTAGTTTCCAGCACATGGTGAGGTACTCAAGAATATCTGCTAATTTTACTGTGATTATTATAAATCAAGTGGAAATGGACTGTGGCACTGGTGCATGGAAGCTAGTTATTTGTGACACATGCAATTTTCAGAGTTTGCATCAATTTATGGATTTTATATGTTCCTATTACCTCTGCTTTTTATAGGGATAATTAGGCAAAAGTGTGTTGCTTTGAGCTCACGTGTGAGACTTTGTTTATTTGGTTTTTAAGCTGTCCATTTGAATGAGAAATGTTACATTTGCTTCCAAGGAAATTCTCAGGCTGTAGAGACAGGCAGGCCTCAACAGGATGACACAATTTCAGGCCCCATACCATAAGGCAAGGAAAAGATTTCAGGTTTCCTAGGATCACACTTAAATATCAGACATGAACTTCCAGGACACACAGACACCAGAAAGTAAATTTTTCTTTCCCACTCCACATCCCCCCCACCTCACTGACCAACATTAGTCCTCTCCCCAGGAGTGAGAAGTGACTCTCTTTTATCCCCCCATCCATCCCCAGAAGACTCACAGGCAGTGGAGGGCCCATAGGGGCCAGAGGAAGGCAATTTAACATTGAACCTGGTCTTGATTCACATAAGCTAGGTGACCTTAACCAAGCTACTTAAACTCTGTCAGCCTCCATTTCTCCAAGGACGAAACAACATTTCCCTTGAAGGGTAGGGAGGATTGGGATGGATCACCTTGTGAAGTATTTGGCCCAGCTCCACGGCCTCAGATCTGGCTCCCCTGTTCTGCCTGCCATTTATATTCATTCTCAGAGAGCTCTCCCGTGCATTATCCTCTATGACTCTCACCACTCTGTCCTGGTATAATCAGGGCAGGGGTTATTATTCTATTTTGAGACATGGGTAGCCAATTTGTTGAACTATTTGAACATAGTGGGAAGCAAACAGAAAATGATTTAAGTTTTTCTCTGTGATGGTATTTGCTTTGATAAGCCTCCCTGTCCCTGAGTTGCACATCCTTGACAAAAATCTTAGCAGAATCCTGAACTTCTTGGTTACTCTAATGTATTAAAAGTCTAAAATGAGACTATAGTGTCTCCTCCTATTTAATTCATCCTTTCTCCAGTACCAGTCCAGACTTACAGCCTGAAAGACTTGAAGTAAAGAAGGTCTATTTTGCTTCTTTGCTGCTTCCAGATCTTCACCTTGGTTTGGCTTGATCTCAGTGAATGATTGCTTCATAATTTCCTCTCACTTGGCTCTTTCAGAGATGAAAGGCCCTCTTCAAAATAAGTGCAATGCTCTCAAGGACTCATGACCTCACTCCCCCATATCAGGATATGCCAGGTTATGCTACAGAAACAAACAACTCCAGAATAACTAAGGGCCCCTCCTTCTGTCTTTGGCAAGTCTAGTTTCTCTGGTAGGTTTGCGCTGTAGGGCAGAGAAAAAGAGACAAGAGTATCAGGTGAGCCACTGTTTTCGACGTCTCTGTGTAGGTAGTTGAAGCTTCTCTGGTCCTTTCTGGCTGATGATGCCTCATTGCTGACACTGTTGGAACTTTTCTAGAAGGCTTTACAGAGTCTTCCCACTCAGTAGCTCCATGAAGTGGAGAGCTGGTTTCACACAAGCATAACCAACTTCAGGTGGGCAAAGAAGTACCATCCCTTCACATGCTCAGAGGGTGGGAAGAACAGCATTGTGTCCGTTATCTATTACTGTACACAAAGTAGATCTATAGCCTAAGAATGGCCTAAAATACCAGTCAATGCTTTAATCAATGAGTGTGGGGGTTGACAATTTGAGTGAGATTTAGCTGGATAGTTGTGGTCCCAGCTGGACATCCTTATGCCTGCAGGGCAGCAGGGTGGTTCTGTGTCTGGATTCTTCCTGGAGTGATGGGGGCTGGACTAGACCATATGTCTCTCATCATCCTTAAGGCTACTGGAGGTTTGTTTAAATGGCAGTCTGGCAGGTTTCCAAAGGGAGGCCCTAAGCAGGCACAGCATCCTGAGGCTTCAAATTGCTTCTGTCACCTTCTCTTGGTCAAATTCCCCAGACCATCAAGATTAAAGAAGTGGAAAAAGGTCTTCACTTTTATGAGGGGATAGGGAACATACCAGGGATGGAACCCAGGGGCACTCAACCGCTGAGCCACCTCCCAGCCCTATTTGTATTTTATTTAGAGACAGGGTCTCACTGAGTTGCTTAGTGCCTTACTATTGCTGAGGGCAGCTTTGAACTCATGATCCTCCTGCCTCAGCCTCCCAAGCAGCTGGGATTACAGGTGTGCACCCAGGCGCCTGATGGGTCTTCACTTTTAAGGGAGTAGTTGCAAAGCCACATTGCAAAGCAGGGTGGATAGGAGGGTGAAGGGAAGGGAACTGTGGCTTTTTTTTTTAGGTTTACTCCAAGCCCTATTGTTCACCACACCTCCCAGGTCTTCTGAGGTAGATGTTTGGGAGTTGGAGGTGGGGGTGCCTGGATTTGGCAATGTCACATCAGATCATCTTACATATCATGAAGGAGAGCCTGACCTCATTTGGTGGAGACCCTTATCAGAATGGAGCCCCATGTTGTCTGCAGCCCTGAGCTATGGATGTTAATTCCAGGCAACAGGACAACTGCCATAGGCATACAGTTATAAAGGAAACTACCTCTAAGGTGAAGTGACCGGTTGGAATTTATGCAGCTAGTACTGGTTCGTTTCTTTTCCCTGAAGGGAAGCGAGGCTGAGGATGAAAAGCATAGTGAATATGAGAGACTTGGAAAAGGCCGGTGTCTGGGATGAACAGAACAGGTGCTGGGCTGCTGTTACCAGGTCCAGATCGACCAGTCCCTAGAGCCCAAGGCCAGGAGATTTCCTTAAACCTAAGGAAAAGGAAATGTCTTGAAGGATTTTAAACAGAGTCTCACACATTCACATCGATGTTTCCAAAAGATCCCTCCAGCCTTGATGAGAAGACTGGATTAGAAGGCAGTAATGGGGGCTGGGTTAGAACTGCAGCCTCCGCTCAAACCCAGAAAGACAGGCAGAAGCTACTACTTTTTCTAAATCCATGTTGGTGCCTCCTCATAAATCCCAAAGGCAAAGGGGAAATGATCTAGTTTGGCATGGACAAAACAAGGGACAAGGCCGGGTACTGTGGCGCACACTTGGAATCCCAGCAGCTCAGGAGGCTGAGACAGGAGAATTGTGAGTTCAAAGCCAGCCTCAGCAAAAGTGAGGTGCTGAGCAACTCAGGGAGAGAGACCCTGTCTCTAAATAAAATATAAAATAGGGCTGGGGGATGTGGCTCAGTGGCTAAGTGCCCCTGAGTTCAATCCCCAGTACCCACCTACCCCCCCCCCACCAAAAAAAATACAAGGGACAGTGCCATAGGAAGGACAAAGAAAGCCAAATGTGTAATGGAAACACTATGTCAAATATGTGCACACACGCACACACACAGACACACAGAGGCTACTTATCCACATGTTCCAGATCCAAGCGAACTTGCAAGTTTCTGGTTTGTGTTCTGTGGATAATTTAGCCAGATTGATGTCAAGTCAGAGAGTGGCCTCTCCTGCTTGGCAGTGTGCAAAGACAAGCAGCTGCTAAGTGATCCTAAGAGAGGAAAGCCAGCATTGCGCACAGCCTTGGAGCCCTTGAATTGATACATCATTTCCAGTTGATTCAAATTCAAAAGCAAATGGTATTGCCGGTAGGGATATAGCTTAGTGGTAGAGCCCCTGCCCTGCCATCGTCAGGCCCTGGGTTCAATCTCTAACTCTGAAAGAATAAAAAAGAGTAAATGATGACAAAAGCCCATTTTGGCAGAGCCCTTGTGACTGCAGGTTGGTGGAATTTAAGGAAGCAGGGAAGGAAAGGCAGAGAGGCTCAACAGTGCCTTTTCCTGCCCTGTTGGCTTGGGGACAAGGGAAGGGGACGTTGCTGAATTCCAACCTCACTGGGCACTGACATCATCCTCACCCACACAAGGACACATAGGCGCCTCCCCGGGGGACTGTGGGTGTCAGCGGAACCGTTCTGTGCATGGAGCTGACCTCTGCACCCCCAGCATGAGTCTGCATGATAGATCGTAAGAGAGACTGTTCTGTCATTGCATTGCAGCTCCAGAAACTAAAACGATCACTTTCTTTCAAGACCAAGAGTTTACGGAGCAAAAGTGCTGACAACTTCTTCCAGCGGACCAACAGCGACGCGAAGCTGCAAGCGGACATGCAGGCCGAGGTCAGCCCCAGCTCCAGCCCCCTGCCTGCTCCGGGAAGCCTGGCGTCCACGCCCACCAGGGCTGGCCTGCACCCAGGCAGCGGCAAGGCTCATGCCTTTCAGGAACACATTTTCAAGAAGCCCACTTTCTGCGACGTCTGCAACCACATGATAGTGGGTAAGGCTTTCCCCTGCCCCTTCCTCCAGATCCAGCACCCCCTGGAAAGCTGAGAGAAAGTGGGCTACCATGGGTCCAGGTATCCAGAGATGGACTCTGAGCCTCAGAAATATACAGACAGGATTGTTGAGGCTGCTTTGGAGAACAGTATTTGTGGAGAGGTAAGGGAAGCAGGGTTGGGCAGGGAGAGAAGTTGGGTTGTGCTACAGTTTTAGACCAACTTCAGTTGGTCCTCCAGGGGGCCCTAAAACCCCTTAGGGTTATCCCCCAGTGAGTCTTTGTACATCTATATCATCCCAACATTGCATATGGGCAATAAGTGAGACTTGGAATGTGTGTTTCCCAAAGAGGCCAATGTCTGCCATCACTGAGACTGGACATATGGATGACTTCCGGTATGGCCAAGAACACAGAATTCTGCAATTCCCTTCACCCTTTGCCAAGGCTCAGTTAAGGAGTGGGATATTCCAATCGGGAGCCATTTTAGTTCCTATTAGAATCAAACACATCAGGCCAGTCCTCATTTTTAGGAAAGTATTATCTACCCACACTTTCACTTTCTAGTAGCAGTACTCACGTTCTTCCTTCAAACAAGCCATGTTTAGAAGTAGTGCTTATATCAGTCCAGGATTCCCACCATGGTGTTGCTTAATAACTACCCTTAAACTTCAGTACTTAAAACAGAGGCAGCATTTCCTCTCACTTGGGCATCTTCAGAACAGCTAGAGATTGGCTGATCCAGGCTCCACTCATTTATTGCATGTCCTTGAACCAATGGCCCAGCCTCGCCATGTTCTTCTGGCAAGAATGGGTAGAAGAACTCAAAGCTTCTTCAGGCCTTGGGCTTCTGATGGCATTTCTTGAGTTCAGGGTGAGTTACAAGAGCAAGCCAGAGTCAAGGGATGGAGATGTCTACTCTCCCTCTAGTAGCGGGGACTGTAAGCCACCAGAAGAAGGGCATGAACGCAGGATCAGTTAATCTGAATGACCACTTAGGTGGTCTCTGGATTATAGATCCTTTATCATTTGTTAAATTCAGCCATGTCTTGGAGTTCCTGTGCTCCCACTTCCAACTGGAAGTGGTGGCTGGAGTGTGACAGTCAGCATGGGGTCACTAGTGGTGGTCTCAGCATGCCCCATGCTCAGAATACTTAGGCAATCCAGCCTCCAACCTTAATATTTTTGTGAATGCCTGACTTCTAGTTCTGATGCGCCACTTTCAATTTCCACACGTATTTCCACCAAGCCTTTTCAAGGCAGTGCTATTCATAACCCTTAAATAAGTGATGATGAGCATCTATTTTAAATCTCATTGTGATGAGTGCGAAAAGACAAACGAACATGTGTTTTTAAAAATGAGTCATGGGAATGAGTTCACCTCTCAGGAATGTCACAGTCATTACCCTACAGGGGACTCTAGGTGCACCTCAAGTACCACAAAAATTTTGAAAGACTCTATTCTAAATATCTTTAAAAAAAAAAGCCCCATGCTAAAGAGAATGGCACTTTGCTTTTCTCTGATCATAATTAAACTTATATTGCAGCCGCCTTTTTATCTTGAAATGAAAGGAAAAAAATAGTCAACAAGTCATAGTGCTCTTTTCAAAGACAAAATAAAGGAAACCAGTAGTTGGCTTCTTCTAGGAATGAAGAAAGGGGTTTAGAGAGGTGACGTGAGGTAGCACAGAAAGGGGAAAATAAAAAAGACCAGAGGAAGGAGGTGAGCGGAGGGGCAACTGAGATGACGATGAGGCTGACCAATGTCCTAACTTCATGAACAAAGCATGGTGTTTTAAATTCACTGATAACAGAGCACATGTGATCTGCCCTCTTCCTCTTTCTTTACCCCTTCAATCTAGCCTCCTGTCTCCCCAGAGGAGGCCATCTTCATACTCTAGATGGTAGGGAAAGATGAGATGCTCTTAGCCCCTATGGGTGACATTTCAGAAAAGATATTAAAGGTATTTTCCCCCTTTAACTTAAATCTCAGGGCTGTATAAGGATGCATAAGAAAAATCAAATCTGATTTATTCACTTTCCAGCTGATGGGTGCTTCCTTAGAAAATGAAACCGATACCCTTTCTAAGATGGAGTGGATGCTCACAGTTGGTTCTGTGAGACTCCCCACTTGTGCCTTTCGGCTGATGCCTAGGCCCTCAAGCTGGAAAGGCCACACAATTACCACACGACCATTGATCAATAAAAAGAGAACAGGACCTCAGGCCCATTCATTGACCATCCGTTTCTAATTTCCTTAGCTCTCTACTGCTAACTTTGCCCTTGCCCTTCTACCTGAGAGCTAAAACTTCTCCTCACCTATTTACCTGGTTCTGGGTTAGACCCTTTGGGCTAAGCAGATACTGGGTATACCCTCTGGCTAATCTAATCTTGCCTCCAGGACCTTGCTAACCTTTATGATCAATTCCTTAGGCTACCCCTTTCTAGAAAAATTGGTGACCTATGCAAGACAAAGATAGTCAACCCAATCTTTCATGGAGACATAGAGAAATAGATAGGGATGCCTATCAGCCCCAGGGCTGAATGTCCCTGCCTTTGGGACCAGAAGAACAGGACTGCTTTTGTCAGGACGACTCAAGTCTTAGCCTGGGAGAATTTGGAGCTGACTCTTGTACTTGGCTAAATGAACATATTTCCTCCACCAACAAGTTCACTCTTGCAATCTTGTAATCCTCTGGCCTTGAACGTGTGAGAGTGGGAGTCCTGTCTCTGGTGTGTATCACCTAAATGTATTCCATTATGGCATTTGATCTTTATATTGCGTTAACTGCCTGCAGTGGCTCATTTCAGGGGAGTATTGAATCTGTGTGGTAATCTGCATCCCATTGAAATCTCAAAGAAGTCAACAAGTCAATCTGTGATTTTAACATGACTAACTCCATGCCTTAGTCTAATCCATCAATTAAGGAGATTTTTTTCCAAAAAATTTCATTCTTTTGTTTGTGATCAGACACCTTGTTTCTAAAATTATTTTTAAATTAATTTTTTTTTTAGTTGGAGCCTACTTAGAAGACACAATATATTAAAGGAACTCAGATTTTTTTAAACAGATAATTATCAAAATGGTTGGATTTTATTGCTTAAATTTCAACTTCTCTTATACAGTTTCTGTTACAAAGTATCATTCACTTTCATAATTTTCCCATAACATGGAAAATTAATAACAGCATTGTCTTATGTAGGAATCCCTAGAAGAAGGGCCTGATTCAGAGTTTCCTATGTTAAATGGTTTAATGCATGGAACACCCTCAGGAGGAGGGTCAAAGAAGCAAGAGGGACAAGGGAAGGCTTTAGGCAAGGATAGGGCATCAGCTGGAGTCCACTTTAGATAATCCCTCTGAGCGCACCCACTTTAAGACAAGAGACCTGCCTTGTACATGACTGTCACCCAGTCATTGACCATGGCTGCCCCAGAAAGGAATAGGGATGTGGCATCACCCCAAGGAGGATCCCATTTGACTGAGGACAAATTTCTGGGGGGAAAATGACATCTGTAAGTCATTAGCAGCCAAAGCTCAAGGCACAGCTTGGTAAATGAGATCTGAACAAGGCACCCTCAGTACCCAGGACATCTATAAACATATTTTAATGCTTCAAGATGCAGTACAAAGGCATCCTTCACAAGAAGTGAGTTTAAAATGCAGAGCGACCTTGGCACTGGTGTGCCTATAACACTGCATTACCATCATAATGAGTCACATAGCATGAGAAGTACTATATTACACTGAGGCCTGGACCTTTCTGCTGTGCTCTTGTTTGACCATTAGTTTAATTGTTTCCTGACCTATTCTGACCACATCCCATTGCTGAAGCCACTAACCAAAACTTGAGTGGAACAAAATATTTATACACACGTATAAACATAAAGATACAAAACTAAAAAAAAAAAAAAAAGCAGCAGTGTTTGCTCACCAGTGATGTTGTCTCTTGGTGAGAGAGGCCAGAGAACGAGGGTTTTTTTGAAAAGTAAATGTCAAATCTGTGTATTCTCAGAATGCAAATTAAACCTCTGAGTTCATTTAACTGGACAATTGTTTTAGGGGCGATATAGGTTGTAAATAAAGCACAAGTGCTCTCTAAACCCTTTTTAAAAATATTTCAAACAGAAACTCTCCTTTGAGCTACAGTATGCCTCCATACTGAATTGCAGTGCTCAGAACCCATTGGTTTGTCCCCTGGGATTATTAATCTCTGCCTTCTATACTTTATGGCTGATTGTCTCCTTGAAGATAAAAACCCAATGCAGTGCTCTATCCAGCAGGGGCAAATAGTCTCTTTCTGTTCTTTGCTCATTTGGGCCCCCTTTAAGAGAATATAACTGAAACAGTCTCAGAAAGGAGATGGTGACTCTTCCAGATAAGGAATGTTTGCAGGGGGTGGCAATGATTAGACTGGAAAAGGCTTGGGAGAGCATGATCATTGTCTTCAAACAGCTGAGGAGATCTCCTCTGGAAGAGAGTTTAAACTTACTTGGGGTGCACAGTAACAGATGGCAGAGTTCAGAGCCTAAAGGTACAGCGGCTCAACGCAACTCCAGAAGTAGGCTTGTGGATTTAGGAAGAGAAAAAAATGCATGTTCAACAACTTCTGTATACTGTTCTCCCTTTGAGTATTCACAGCACACACAAGCATTTTGAAGTCTTGCCATTCTGAAAGCAACCCACCTGTTATCAGTGGAGAACAGAGGCAGTAATTTAATGGATTATAACTAAGGAATTCTCCCTCCTAACATCTACATTTCCCTGCTATAGAACACTGTTTGACACGTATCTCTTCAATGTACACAATTCCAAGGGATTTTTCTAACACTTGCAAAGGCAAATTCATTAGAGTTAGTAAGGCTGCAACATCAGGTCCAAGGTTCTCATAGAGATTATCAAATATGAATGATTGTATGACTTGTGCCCAGCACCTTTCAACTAAAAGAGCACCAAGTACTTTTAAAGCTGCATCTGCTATTATTTTTTTCAGAAATTCTATGCCTGCTGCCAAGTATGCGTATTTTAAGAAATCTCTCATTGAAAATCACTTAAATCAAAAAGAATAAAGCACATTCCTTCCAACAAAGGTTGAGTAGAAATTGATGTCAGTAGACTTCCAGGAAGAAGGCAGCCTAGAGTCTCACACAAAAGTGGAAGCAATTTCTGCTAGGGACAAGAATCGCACTCTAGGGTCACATGGGAACAGCATGTCATCATTTTGTGAAAATGTAAAAATCCTCGTGCTGTTGCCAAAAGAGAAGACAGAACAGGAGGAGGTGGGACTCTCCATGGAAAAGCCCAAACACTATTTCTGGGCCCTTTTCATTGCCTAGGGAATTTTACTCTTCTTTCTGAAAGATCTGCAATGTCCTTCCTTCCGGTTCTGTCTCTCCATCTAGCCAATCCTAGATCTGTCCAAACCCAGTGAAAATTCTTTCTCCAGTTCTAAGATGGTCACTAATTTTCTAAGAATTTTCACATCTTTTCTCAAAAAAACCCAGAGTTTGGTCAATTCCTTGCAAACATGAAGAGCTCAAATTCATGTGCCTATTCCCACAGCGACTGCATAGCACAGGCCTGGCACATAGTGAATGTTTTAAATAAGTAGCGAATGCACGGAATAAAATGGTCCATCTTCCAATATCAACAACAGAAATAAAAGCAAATTTTTTTTAAAAAAAATGGAAGAATATGGAAAAAAAATCGCTAAATACTTTGAAAGTCACTCCTGGGTGTATCAAGACTCCAGCCGGCCCAAAAGGAAGCCTGACACAATGCCCAATTTCCTCATCTGTCAGCTTTTCTTCATTTCTCCTTTGCATTGTATATTTTAAAACAAAGTTTCATAGTGCACTAAGGTCATAAGAAGGATGTCTTCCTTGTTGATTATATACTTAATCAAATAAAATATCATACTTTCTTGTTTAAAGTTTTCATCATAAATGCCACTGGTATAATATTTCCACTTTCTAAGATAGTTGCTTGATAGGTCCTTATCTACCTTTAGTTCAACTTTTTTGTCATGTAATCTAAATGATTTTTTCTGAAAATAAACATAATTGGATTATAGATTTCTTTTTTTTTGCCCCACCTGAAATTTTCACTCTTACACAGAAGAGGATTATGCATTTGCATTCTTATGAGTGAAATATTTGGCTTTCTTTCTGCCTGCTTACTATATGTTTTCTATTTTGTGTTTCCTGTTTCCTTCCATTTTGTGTGTGTTTGTGAGTGTGCATGTGTGTGCACATATGTGTGGTTTACATTTTCTTTCCTTTTAATAATCTCTCCATGTTTTGGGAGATGCATGCATTCTTCTACTTATAATTACACATGAGGTTTTCAAAAAACTCTTTCTTCTACATTTCTCAAGTTATTAAAAAAATCAAAGCCGGGAATGGTGGTGCACACATATAATCCCAGCCATTTGGGAGGCTGAGGCAGGAGAATCACAAGTTCAAAGCCAGCTTAGCTATTTAGCAAGGACCGAAGCAACTTAGTGAGATCCTGTCTCTAAATAAATAAATAGATAGATAGAGAAATAAATAAATAAAGGGCTGGGGATGTGGCTTAGTGGTTAAGTGCCCCTGGGTTCTATCCCCAGTACAGAAAAATATAAATATACAAAATAAAATTAAAATCAAGCTGGGGATGTAACACAGTGGTAGAGCGCTTACCTCGCATGTACAAAGAACTGGGTTCAATACCCAGTATAAATAAAATTAATTAATCAAATAAATAAAAAGAATATTTTGATTTCTCTATTTTTCAAGACACACCGACCAAACTTTTAATCCCAACTCTCATCTAACAAGTCTTTTCACTTCCTGTTTTTGAAAATTAAGTATGGCACTCTTTTCATTTCAGATTATTGCACTGTTTTCCAATTCATACCTTTGAGAGTAAATCTTAAGGTACACATGCTTTTATAACAAGATCTATGCATCATCTACTGGGACAATTCAAGTTTTAACTTGTCAGTATTAACTGCCAATTCTATTACTGGATAACTTCCTCATTTTTAAGCTCTTATTTTTGTTTCTCAGTTGTTAAAAGAATATTTTTAGTAATATTTTCCAGGTAAAGAACGTGGGTACCAAATGCATAAGGGAGTGAACTGCCAATCATCCCACTTGTTCAGCTAATGAACCTCTTGCAGCGGGGCATGTCAGTGAGCAAGGTCCAACTCAGACTTCTGGCAGGTTTTCCTTAATACCCCTCAGTTCTGGCCTTTACCATTGTCTCCTTGCCCACTCTGCTTTCCCCTGAAGCTAATAGCACAGTCTCTCCTTTTATATTAGTCTATAAAATCCAAAGATTTTAGAGCTACAGCTTTATTTAGTAATTAAATCATCTGCAGTGTCAGTTCCATCCTTCCCTGCCTCTCATAAAGATTTTGATTGTGAAATTTAATTTTTTGCTTCCCTATATTCCCCAAACAATTTTCCAGGTTGTTTCTCATTTCCGCTTTTGACTCTTTTATTGGCCAATCTGATTCACTTGTATTTTATTGTCAATCAAAAGCAGATGTTGTCTATAATTGTTTTTCCTTTAATATGGTATAGCCCTTAAAAGTATTCCTTGCTTATAGCCTTGTTGAAAAGAGTAAAGGAGATAAGTTGCCCAATGCAGTCACACAGAATTAGCAAATGGCAGATGTGACGCGTTAAAGTCCAGAGTGTGCAGGCTACAGCTTGTTGCATTCTCTGTAGTGTCCCCTGCCCTGGGAGTGTCACCTATCCTATATATAACAGCTGTCCACAATGAATTTGTAAAGTGATCAAATGAATACATAAATTCATTGTTCAACCAATGAGAAATATTATTGTCAAAATAATGATTACGATTATTTTACTATATATAAAATGTTCATAGTTAAGAAGTAGGACTTCAAATAACCTCAACAGCCCCATGTCCAGCAAAGATTCACTGAGCACCAACTATGTGCGGGGCCCCTATGCTGACATCTGGGGACGTGCAGTCTAATATTTTCATAAATTCAAGGAAAGGGACTGAGAGGTAGCAAAGGAAAAAGAAACAGAAGTTATCTAGAAGCTAGAATGTGAAGGAGTCCTTTTTACTACAAGCTGCAGATCTGCAGGCCCTCTCTCCATGACAGACTGTGGACAGGCAGCAGACAAGGTGTGTGCAACAGGCCTCGTGATTCTCTCCTTGTCCTTCCAAGGCCATCCCCTCATCCCCACTCAAGTGATTAGTCTAGGATGCACTGCTGCCACATCCCTGATGGGACAATATCTGAACCGCATGTTGTACACAAGTTTGGGGAAGTCAAGAAGCCAAAAGAGCCATTAGAATCTAGCTTATCTCAGTAATATTGGTCATACCTCCACAAATTTTCCTATTTTTATTAATATGCATACATGCTGATATTAGGAAGGCAAAGAAACTGTCCTTGACCATGATGTTAAACATCTCTTGACCATTAAGAATAAGAAAAGTTTGGTTAGGCGCAGTAATCCCAGCAACTCAGGAGGCTAAAGCAAGATGATTACACATTCAAAGCCAGCCTCAGCAATACAGCAAGTCCCTACAAAACTTAGTGAGATCCTGGCTCAAAATAAAAAATGAAAATGGATGGGAGTGTTGCTCAGTGGTTAAGCACCCCAGGGTTTAATCCCTGGTACCAAAAAAAAAATTTTTAATAATAAGAAAGGTCTGGGTACAATGATGCACACTTTGAATCTAGCCAATTTGGGAGGCTGAGGCAGGAGGATCCCAAGTTTGAGGCCAACAACATTGGCAACTTAGATCTTGTCTCAAAATTAAAAATGAGAAAGGGATAAGAGGTCTGGGGATGCGGCTCAGTGGTCCAGCACCCCTGAGTTCAATCCCTAGTAGGCCACCAAATAAATGGAGATCAAATAATAAGAGGAGAATTTTTATATACACACTCTCCAGAAAATGAATATTGCCAATTACTGCTGTTATCATGTCACTGTGGTTTAAAAATGTGGAACTTCCTTCCTTTAAACTGTTTATTTTACAAGTACTTTGCTGGAGTTTTGAATGGTCAGATTGGAGGGAAAATTATAGAAAAGAAAATCAGCCAAAAAGAAAGAAACCGTCTCTCTTAAATTACAGATCATGATGTTTATAGTGCTTTGGTGATTTCTTGAATTGCAGCATAGAGATGATCTTTCAGGAAAGAAATGTTTTGCCCTCCCTAAAAAAGAAATTTGTATCTTAGGAGCCTTTTAAGATCATACTTAAGAGGAAATGAATGACATATAAAATGGTGTTCTCAGTGCATAAATAACACACCCAAGAGCAGAGAACGTCTGATGGTGTTGTTACATTTTGTCATTTCCCACAGTTCACCACGAGATGCTCTTTGGTAATATTTTAGCTTAGATATTCTGAATACATGCTCTTTGGAGACTCACTGTATTTCATATATTTTATTCCTCTTCTATGCTAAAAGAATAAGACATTTCCCAGGACAGAAAGAAAAGAGGAGAAATCAGTACAGATGGAGTTTAGCTGGGGCAGGAAGACGGTAGACACAGCTATGAATGCATTTGGAGAGCCAAGCCTTTTCCTGCCTGTGATATTGATCAAAAGCTGGGTCCTTGTCTCCCCTGCCAATAATGAGGTCAAGGTTTTGAAAAAAAAAAAAGAAAAGAAAAATAAGTTTTACTGCTTTGCTTGCAAAGAAGAAACACAGGGAACTCCTGTCCCAGAGGCCATGGTTCTCCCTGCCAGAAGAAACACAGGGCTTTCAAAAAAAAGAAGGATACAAGGGCTGGGATCCAAATATTACCATCAGAGAATATTAATTATTGTTATCAAATGTCCTTGAGAGACATGTTGCTCCAGTTGCCTGGTTTTGGAGTTTCTTTATTCTCATGGGCCGTAGTACTCTTCTACCAAAGAACACAATAGCTTAGCTTGGAACAGGAAAAAAAAACAATATTAGTTTTGTTTTCCCTCCAGTGTTAGAGAGGGGGAGAAAAAGGAAAGAAAAAAAAATGTCAGTTTTTAAAATAATCTGCTTGCAGCAAGATTTGTACTCCAGGCATAAAGTGGACCCCATACAACACTGCTGATTCCTGCTGCTGCTTGAGGTTCTGACGATGTCATGATGAAGCCTCAAAGGTTGAGAGGCTGATTGCCTTTGACCCATGGCCGTTCCAGGTTTGAAGGCTGAAGATCGATAGGAATAGGCCATCACTTATCTGTGGGGTGACAGAGACTTGCTAGAAAACGTGTATCCTGTCCCATTATTTGGCTTACATAACAGGGAATGCTCCACTGACCTACTTTAGATTGTTCCCCTTGGTTGTGCAGCCACAGTAGTTAGGATGCCATGGAATAATATTACTGGGCCAGTGCTCTAAAATAGAACAGCCCTGGGTGTGCACCTGGGTCTCAGAACATCTTGAAGTAGTGTGTGTGAGGTGTGCACATGTGTATCCATGTGCACCTGAAAGTGTCTACATCGTAAACCAACGATCAAGGACAGAGGATGGGGGAAAGCGTTTTCTCCATAGCTCATCAAACACTACCTGGTTACCCAAGCAGCAAAGCAAATTAGAGATCATTCCATCACATGTGAAGTTTACATGAAATAAAGGTGCAGAAGCCTATTGCTGCCCTACATGTCCCACCCCAACAACAGGACAACCAGCAAGTTCATGAGGGCATGTAGTTTTATACATGTGCAAGTGCACACACACATGCATGCGCGCGCGCGCACACACACACACACACACACACACATGACTCGGGAAATGTGTTTCTGGTCAGGTACAGAAAGAACATTATTCAGAGTTCCCATCCATGTTCACCTGTACCTGATTCTATGCACTGTAAGATCCAACCACCACCTTTACTCCATTTATAATGCCATAAAGAGAAGGAAGAAGAGCGTATAATTAAAACTGAAGGGGCATGTTGAGCCAGCTTGACTCAGCTTGACTATATCATTTTGCCTGACATCCCCATTTTTAATGGAAAATTTCAAGAAACATTTTATGGGCATCAATTTTTTTTCATTTTAAAAATAGAAATCGTAGCCAGGTGCCATGGCACAGACCTGTAATTCCAGTGACTTGGAATATTGAGGAGGAGGATTGCAGGTTCAAAGCCAGCCTCAGCAATTGAGCAAGACCCTGTCTCAAAAAATAAAAAAATAAATAATTAGAAACAAAAACAACTACCTGATGGGTTTGCTGTAGAGATTGGATCCAAAATGCAATAGTGCTTCAGTAAGACCTTTCAAGGCGCTTTGTTCTGTCCTATCTTCCTGCCCTGCTTTCCCCTGCAGGGGTGCATGCTACTCCCACAGGCTGCCAGTCTCCCTGGGTCTAGTCATACATTTCAACACCAGAAGTTTTGCTGTCCAGATGCCTTGTTGATGCCAAAATGTTTAAGTGTCTACATTGGAACAAAGCACCTCCCTCCTCCCAGATCCTGCCATTATGTGGATGTCTTCTCTCCTGGTGGGACAGATGGTACCTCATCATCTTAGCTACCTGACCAAAATCTCCAGGTCCCTGCTCCCTTTATCTAGAAACTCCATCCACGATCATACTGTCAATTCTGCTTCTGAGGCTTCCCTGCCACCAAGCCCTACCTCTCTTCCATGTTGATCCTGCCTGATCCAGCCTTTGGTCCATCTCACATGAACTGGTTCAAGAACTTTCTAAGTGATGTGATTTCTTCTCATCTCCATGTCCTCATTCAGTTTATACACGGCTGCCAAATCTCTTCTGAAAGTAATTTGACATCACACCCTTGTTGTTCTCAAGAAGGCTTGCCCCACCTCATTGCCTAAAGAATTACACTCGAACTCCTGAGTTTGACTTGCTTCTAAAATCTCCAGTGAGTTAGCAAAAGTGAAGGAAGGGCATCAGCCCAGAAGGCTGAAAGAGAAACACTGTTCACTACTCCAGACAGTCTTTGTCAAGGCCCCTGGTGATCGTCAATAAGTGGATCATCACAAAGAGACGCAAATAAAAACCTGCAAGAAAAAGTCAGAGAGAGGTGGAAGGGTGCAGAGGAATCTGAGGGGGGATGACTTTGGACAACTCTCAATCCCAGGGTCTTCAAAATAAGATCAAAAATAACAATACTACTTTATGGAATTGACTGACAATTAAAAGGATACCGGTGACAGTACAGAATGGGCTGTAAGACCCCAAAACTGCTATTATGAAGGCTGCGTTTGCAACAAACAGGTTGACAATAATTGTAAGTCAGATGCTCAGAGAGCAATTCAGAGATGGAGAAGAGCGATGGGCCAGTCCACTCTTCAGAGACCTGAATAAATGCACATTCTCTAACCTTGAGATAGAATACCGGTTCTGAAGAAAGCATTTGAAACTGCCAACACTGAAGACTTCAGGAAAAAAAAAGGAGAAAACAGACGATTTTTTAATACTGGGCCAGAGGTGTCAAATCCAGATGTTTCCCAGACGGTCATGAGGAAGTGATCGTGGAGAAGGGCACCTCCCCAAACATGAAGCCAAGCATGTGCAATAGGAGAAGAGCTCAGGAGCCATGGTGTTACGATGTGAACTGATGGCCCAGGGGGCGAAGGCTGTGGACTCCAAACACCAAGGCCCTCAGCCAACCCAACTCCCACTGCTATTTTTAAAGCCAAGAGCGGGTGAGGGATGGGGGAAGTAGAGGGAGTTTTTCCACTAGTAGTCAGGAACCGAAATAGGAAAGATCAACAGAGGCATTTATAAACAATGAATGCCATTAATTTTTTTTTAAAAGCTTAAGTCTGAGTTGGAAATAAAGCAGTAGGAGCCAGGAGTGGGGAATATGGGCAGGAAAAGATGACCCCAGGGTCTTCACGTTCCTAACAGACCCTGTCTGCTCCCTGGAGGGCATTTCAAAGTCTCTGTATTATTGAATTTCCCGGAAAACTTGAAAACCATCTTATTAATCGAAGTCAGGGGAGAGATGGGATGGGTTATTTTTAATCAAGGTCCCATGACTAGAGTTCAACTGTGATGGAAAAATATGTTCCCTTTCTTCCCTTTCTAACTATTGAGTGGTATCTGGAGCACAGGGGAAGTCGAAAATGTATTGCTCCAACTCCGAACTCAATCTCTTCCTAGAATTTCAGTGAGGACAGTGACAGGAATCTGGGGCTTCTTAGATGATAAAGAGAAGATAATTATGAGCCCTGGTTTGAGTTGGGTCTGCTTAACTTCTCAGTGTGACAAGAAAACCATTAGACCAGGAGGTTGGAGAGGAGCACCATGTGCTGTTAGTCAAATCGCTTTGCTTCTCTGAGCTTAGTTTCTGTGTGTGTAAAATGAGAGAATCGATTATATCTGAGAGGAAAAAAATGGCTTCCATACTAATTGAGTGGTGGCTATTCCCCAGGGAAGCTTCTGAAGCTGCATCAATAACTCAGTCAGAAAATTATAGTAATTAATTAGTGATATCTGCCATGCACCCCACTTGCAGGGCGTTAGCACATATGGTATGTATTTGCTATCCTTAGGCTACTGATCTCTAAGGCAGGACTTCCTAAAAACTGAATGTGCATGAAAATCATTAGGAAGTCTTATTGAAATACCTATCCTGATTTAATGGGTCGGACACTGGGTCCTGAGATTCTGCCTTCCTTACAGGGTGTCAGATGACATAGGTAACGTCAGTCCGTGGACCACACTCTGGGTGGCAGGCTTGAAGGTATCTTTATGACTCAATGTATGACACTAAAATTCAGAAAGTCACTAAGGGCTATGCAGCAGTCCTTTGGTCCTTGGGAAAAGGAAAAGGAATTGTAGAAATATTGAGAAAATAACTATTTTTCAAAATACTTCAAACTTTGTTACATAGATCTTCATCTCATTCTTTCTTTTTTTCTCCATAGATGCTTAATGTATACAGAGCACTCTGGTAAATAATTGGGTATGTACATATAGATACTTGAACAAAGGTATACATAAAACGCTAGTGGAAAAAAATGTAAGAAAATAGTAGCTCTACCTGAGGAGGAAGTAGTCAATCAGAGTTCCATAATGAATGTGGCATTTGAGAGATGACCCATAATTAACCATTTCCTACCAAACTCATCTATAGCTCCAGGCATTACCGTCCTGCTGAGGACAGAGAGCCCAAACACATCCATTATCTTTCAAAGTGCAACAGAGTCAATTTTTTAATTTCTCGGAAGTTGATGTATAGTCTAGAGATTAGCCCAGTTTAGTCACCACCTCTGTTCTTTGGGCAGACTTATCTAGGAGGCACCCTATCCCAGGTGCAAATCAAGTAGTGCCATTACTTGTCAATTGGTCCAGAAATGGTAGTTAAAAGGGTTCTAGAACACTTCATCTTTTTATGTCTGATTTCTAAATTATGATAGATCAAAGATCTGATACCTTGATGAAAATAGAAAATACAGTTAGGATATGTCAGTCAAACCTCGGTGATGAAGGACAAGAAATGAGTAAACAAAGCATAACAGCCAGAGACCCAGTGTCCCAGTTTGCATTAAATCAGACCCACTTTTGAACTCAGGCACCACCATCTGTTAGCAAGACAATCTTGGGAAACCTTTTAAAGCTCTCTGATCCTCAATTTTCCATTTTAGTAGTAAATAATAGCTAACTTCAAGGAATCATTCATTGTGTTAGAGAAAATACAGGCAAAGTTCCTGATTCTTGGCAATCATGGGCACAGTCCCCAGGCCAAGTCACCCTGATTCTGATCGTCTCTTAGTTTTTAACCTTTCAGAAATAAAGATGGATAGGGTTTTTTTTATGCCTAAGGAGGAAGTAGGAAATCGTAATCAGAATATCTGGGTTTAAATCTCTCCTCAGCATCTTTTTCACCATGTGACGGTGAACCAAAGTCTTCCTTTCCTCAATCCCAGTTTCCTCTTCTATAAAAGGACTGAAAATAACTGTGGCTATACACCAGGGATTCTTGACTGGAAATGATTTTGTCTCTCTCATAGAATTTCAAGATCTAACAAATAAAAAGACACCCAGTTAAAATTGAATTTCAGAAAAACCACAAATACTTTTTAAACTCAGTATGTCCCAGGCAACATTTGAGGTGCACTTGTCCTGGGCAATATGTATGATAAATTTATGCCAAAAAAATGATCAGAAAGTAAAATTTAACTGGACTTCCTTATTGTATCAGCAACCCCATTCCCACAGAACATGAGACAATGTCTGGAGATGTTTTTGGGGGTTACAATTGAAAGAAGGGGTACTGCTGGCACCAAGTTGAGTAGAGGCCAAGGATGTTGCTAAGTCAGCACAGGACAGTCCCACACACACAATCAGCAACCAGCAGACGCCAAAAGTCAATAACACAGAGCCTAAGAAATCCTGCTCAGGAGGCTTAAATGTTAAAAATATATTTTTAAAATTAAATGTTTAAGGAAAAAGAAAGGGAGCTGGACGCTTTCCCCATATTAAGAAAGAGGCAACTAAACTCAAATAATCTGTGAGGGCTGCAGCCAGACATTCTACTACAAAATGTGCCCTAATGAGCCCAGGGAGAGGCCCTGCCTTCAGGGGTGTTGTTTCAGGATGAAAATGAAGGCCTGCCGCCCACTGGTACTCTGGGCAAGCCCAGTGCTTACAACATGTGTGTAGACGCAGAACCTGGGCCTTGCTCAATAGTGTCAGGACTCCTGCCAGAGACTTCAGCGTGGCCAGTGGAGATAGGAGAGATGCTGCCACTTCCTTCCAAAGCTGCTGGACTCCTCCCCCAACAATTCCTAACAGTGGGGACTCCAAAACCCAAACTGCCAGTGATTCCTCTCATTTCAACATGACTTTATTTTTATTAAATTGTTCAAAAATATCACCCACTTCCTTTGAAAAATATGTTGTTTTATTTTTAGCACAAAAGAAATTTTTTTCATTATAGAAAATGAGCAAATACAAATAAGCAAAAACAAGAACTAAAGAGCATTTATAATTCCACCACCCACACAGAAATAGGATGAACATCTTTCTATATGCTCTGCCAGACGTTTTTACATGCAAGTGATGCCTACTTTTTGGGGTCTTTTACCCTGATGTTGACACTATTTTTTAGAGGGGGAGGGGTACTGCAGATTGAACTTGACCACTGAGCCATACCCCAGCCCTATTTTGTATTTTATTTAGAGACAAGGTCTTACTGAGTTGCTTAGTCCATCGCCATTGCTGAGGCTGGCTTTGAACTTGTAATCCTCCTGCCTCAGCCTCCTGAGCTGTTGGGATTACAGGCACGTGCCACGGTGCCCTGCTGATGTTGACAATTTAACATTATATTGTGACCATTACATTATGTCAATCATTATTAGATTAAAAATTATCTCGGTAGCCAAAACAATATTTTGCTTACCAATATACCAGACTTTCATTAACTAAGGCCCAGTTTTGCGATTTTTGTTTGTTTTCCACTTTTCAATATTATTTGCAAAGATACAGTAGGCATTTTTATAGTTAAATCATTGCAAATATAACTATTTTCTTAAGATCCAATTCTGAAGTTGAAATTGCTACATTGTGCACATACTATGGTCTGGATAAGTGTCCCCAAAGGGTAATGTGTTAAAGGTTTGGTCCCCAGGGTGATGCTACTGGGAGATGGAACCTTTAGGAGCTATGTTCTAGTGAAAGGTTCTTAGGTCTTTGGGAAGGTGCCCTTTAACACACTGTGGGACTCCAGCCACTTCCTCTTGTCTTTGCTCCTGTTGTCATGAGGCTAGCAAATTGTCCTGCCATGTGCTCCAACCATATTGTGTTGCCTTGTCAGAGGCCCAAAGTGATGGGCACCTGCTGCCTCACCAATCTTGGTCTGGAAACTCCAGAACCATGACCAACAATAAATATTTTTATTAGTTAATTATCTCAGGTATTTTGTTATAATAATTGGAAGCTGGCTAATGCAACACATGTTTAAAGCTTTTGATGCTTAGAACAGAGTTGTACAGAGAAGATAACCTGTCCCGCAATTAGCCTGACAGTCGTGATCAACAGCGGTGCCATTTTCTCCCCCAGCAGGAGTGTATGAGAGCGATCATGACTCTATATACAATCAGCGATGGCAGCTTTTACTTTGGTTTTGTTTTGTTTTATCATTGTACATTTGATAGGGGGAAAATGGATAGCTGGATGTTCTCATTTCAGTTCTTTGGTTACTAAATTATTTATTAGATGCTTAACTTTCTATTCCATATCTTTTGTAAGTTTTCAGTTTATGGCCTTGGACAATACTATATGTCTTTTGGCTTATTCATCTTTTCCTATTAATTTTTAAAACCTGCTTATAAATCTTTTATAATGCTGTATCATACCCTTAATTATGCAAATTGACAAATTCCTCCAACTTATCTGCCTTTAGGTTGTATACTAATGTCTATGGTTTTATGCAACCAAATTATCAATCTTTTCATATATTGCCTTCTCTCATAAAAATATGCTTTGGGTCTCTCTTTTCAAGAACAAATAAGCTAGTATTTCTATTTTTTCAACTATTTTAATATTTCAACTTTTATGTAAATTCCATCCAAATTTATTTCATAATATGCTACCAATTAAGCATCTGGTGTTTTCATCAAATAATTAACCAAGTGACTCACCAGGATTTGTTGAATAATTCTTTCTTTCACTGATGATTTGAGAAATCACTTTTATCTGACAGTAAATTCATAAAGATGACTATTTTAGGCTTTCAATTCACTACATTAATGATGATATTCAATTGTTCCAGCACCAGTAGCTCTCTGATTTAATCACTATAATAGTTTACAAAACTTTTTTTTTTTTTTGCAAAAATGTTTTGCTGTTCTCAGGTACTCTTCAAGATTTATTTTAGAATCATTTTGTGAAGCCCCCCACTCAAATCCCATTGAGATTTCAACCAGAATTCTGGTGCATTTGCAGAACAATTTGGAGAAAAGTGGTATCCCTTCAATAAATGTTTTTCTTTTCTTATTTAATAAGCATGCCAAGCATTACTAATATGAACCATCTTTGCTTTACTTCAAGCTTAAATAGGAATTCATTTGACAAATATTTATGTAGCAGCTCTGCTGTGCCAGGCTCTGTTCTAAGCGCTTAGGATGTATCAGTGAACTAACCAGATGAAGATATTTGCCCTCATAGAATTAATATTTTATTTAGGAAGACAATGGATATGTATGTAAGTAAAATGATGATAGATCAATCTTCAGGTGATGAATGATATAGACAAAAAACAGAAAAATGTAGAGTGAGAAAGATCACAAGTACAGAGGAAGAGAGAGAGTTGCAGTATCACCTGAGATGTTCATGGTAAGCATGGAGCATGGCTGTTTCTCAAAAAGTTAAGTGTAATATAACCCAGCCAATTCTACTCCCAGGTGTATTCTCAAAAGAATGGAAAACAAGTACTTAAATAAATACAGGTACATGCATGCTCTTAGCAGCACAGTTCACAATAGGTAAACAAAATATAAACTTATTTTATAAATACATATATGTGATACAATATTATACATCCATTAAAAAGAACGAAATACTGATCAGTGCTTTGATGTAGATGAACCTTTAAAACATTTCGATGATTGAAAGTAGCCAGACATAAAAGGTCACGTATTCTGTGATTCCATTTATATGAAGTAACTCAGAGATAGAAAGCAGATCATTGGTTGCCAGGAACAGCTAGTAAGGAAGGAAGTAGAACAGCTGTTTATTGGATGCAAGGTTTCCTTTAGGGGTGATAAAAAAAAACTGGGAACTAGGTGGAGGTGGTGGAGATGGCATAACAGGATGAACATACTAAATGCATTTAATTGTTTGGTTTAGATGGTTTGTTTTATGTTATATGATTTCATCTCAATTAAAAAAAAACAGGGGAAAATTACTTAAATCATAGATTCAAGTCTGGCCCATTGCCTGTTTTTCAACAACCCACAAATATAAAAGACTTACATTTTTAATTGAGGAAAAAAAATTTAAAAGAACAATACTTAGGACACATAAATATTATATGAAAGTCAAATGTCAACAGCTGTAAGTTTTAAGAACACACAGCCATGCTCATTTCCTTGCTTACAATCACTGCTAGCTATTTTCACCTTTACAATGGCAGTCTTGAAGGGTTGCAACAAAAACTGTGTCATCTACAAAGTCTACAACACAACGTTTACCATCTTTCCCTTTAAAAAGAAACTGATCCCTGGTCTAACTCCGCAGAAGTTTAAAAAAAAAAAAAAGTTTTAAAAAAAAAATCCTGCTAATCTTAGTGCCAAACTTGAAGTTATTGTTGAAGGATTTTCTCCCAGAAAGATCCTTCACTTGCTCCAGATTCTTGAAATAGGTGTTTTCCAAAGGAGCTGGAAGCTATCGGCTTCCTCCTGATGGTCACATCTTGTCTTGATTGCCCCCCAAACCACATGTTAAAAATACCACACTAAACGGCAATAAAGGGTTTCTAATGCTGTTGTGAATGTCATAAAAACATCACTGGTGGCTTGCTCCATGTGGGAAAGATCAGCACCAGGGAGGCTTCAAGAGGGCAAGGGAGGGATGCACCAGTAGTAGTAGTCAGTAGAGCAGATGTACTCCATGCTGACAGCCACCCTGCCATTCTCCAAGGGCTTCCCAGACCCCAGCCTGCTCTGTAATAGGAAGTTTGACGTCCGAGATAGCCATTTTTCTACAGTGTGATTGATAGAGAAGGCACATCGATTCAACTTGCTTTGCTCTTTCGTTTCTCTTTTTAATATTTTCTCTTCTTTCCCAAACGTTTCCCAGGGCAGAGCTTTGATGCTACTCTCTAGAGGATCTCTCCAGGGGAATGCCCTACTTCCCTCCGTGGGCGATCCCTAGAAAGCTGTGGGATGGATTTCATTTCCACAGCACTTGGCACGGGCTTTAACAAGTTGTTGTGATTTTCTTTGTTCGATCTCTGACTCTTAAAAGTTTTAAATAATTTCGTTTGCTTCAGGGTTTAGAGGTCCCTTAACAATAAATGTATCCCATTAATACATAAATTAGAGATTTTATATAAATGTTTAAATATTATTTCAAGAATAACATTTAATATTATTCTTGTATATTTCATAAACATGTATGAATCATATTTTTAAAATAATTATTGAATGAATTCTACAAATGATACATTTCTTTTATATTTTATACCATTCTCATGTCCTGAAGGCACAACTTTTATAAAGCAAGGATCAATTTAGTTGTTTGCAGATATAAGGGAGAGAGAAAGAAATAGAACACACAGGAGAATAGAGGGGTGTATGGAGACCCATGCTTTTATCAAGATCATGCCTTGTCAAATCCTGGGTTTGCTATGTCCAGTTCAGCCTTAAAGAATACGAAAGTTGTGATCTCAGGGAAAGTCACCAATCAGAGTTGCAGTTGACACAGTCTGCAGCCATCTCACCATTTCTTTCACATGGCTCAGTGATCAAGTGCCTTATCCAGGGTCTCAGCGCTAAGGGCTATTATCCAAACTTTTTTGTTACCGTATACCTGAATTTTTCCACCTCACTGTGCTGTCTTCACAAATTACAAGTATATTTACATATGCACATATCCAAATATGAACATCCAAATATAATTTATGCATAAACACTGTAATGATTTGTAGAATATCTGCCCTACTCTTGAATTCTTCCTTTCGTCCTTCTCCATCCTGCCTATATTCTTTCTTTTAAAATAATCAACCAAGATAAGAACATTGTTTTCATCAAAGGAGAACAATTTTCAGTGTCATTTTCAAAATTAAAAATAAGTTGCTGAAGTCAGGCACGGTGACTCATTCCTGTAAATCCCAGCAGCTCAGGAGGCTGAGGCAGGAGGATTATAAATGCAAAGCCAGCCTCAGCAAAAGTGAGGCGCTAAGCAACTCAGTGAGATCCTGTCTTTAAATAAAATACAAAAAAAAAAAGAGCTGGAGATGTGGCTCAGAGGTTGAATGCCCCTGGATTCAATCCCCAGAACCCAGAAAAAAAGAAAGAAAGAAGAAAAAGTTGCTGAGCCAGGGTCGGTGGCACACACCTGTAATCCCAGCGGTTTGGGAGGCTGAGGCAAGGAGGATAGCAAGTTCAAAGCTAATCTCAGCAATTTAGCAAGGCCCTAAGCAATTCAACCAGACCCTGTCTCTAAATAAAATATAAAAAGGTGGCTGGTGATGTGGCTCAGTAATTAAGTGCCCCTGGATTCAATCCCCTATATCAAAATAAGAATAATAATAAGTTGCTGAATAGATGTGTAACAGAAGTAGAAACAGCAGTGTATGCATACATTGGCTAATGCATTTCCAGCCTTGTCTCCTAACAGGTTAATGATGTGCAAGTAATCACCAGCTTTGAAGGTTTGGCATTAGCAAGTGCAATGGGAAGAACTCTGTTTCCCACACTCTCTTGCTGCGTGTTCTCAAGGGCTTGCACTGGGCTACAGACCACTAGAGCCTATAATCCCTTATTCAAATCTGTTATGGGGACCTGCATCCCTACAGTGGAAAATGACAGTTCCTCTTTGTTGCCTCCAAGAACCTATTTTATGTAATCCACCACAAGTGTGATCAGAATGCCTCTTTCAAAGAGGTATTGGAACAGGATAGTTGCGGCTCTAGAATTTTCTCAGGAAAACTTTAGCTACCTGGAAATTCTTGCTACTTCTCATCCAATTCATCTTGATTGACTATGTGGTTATGTATTTGTTATTTTTATTTTATCCTTATCAAAGACTGAAGAGGGTCGTAAATACCTCCTTTCAATTTCAGTAGAAGAAACCTGAAGTAGATCTGCTGATATGCAGAAGGCTGGGGGAGAAGGGAAGAGAACTGGACTTCAGAACTGGTGTCTTTCCTCACTCACTGCATATCCCGGGGCTTCTGTTCACTATCTATTAAAATGAGGAAATGAAAATTCTTATCTCACAGGACTGTTGGAATCTTAAAAGAAAAAGTTTCAGTGCTGGGCTCCACAGCTAGTGATTTCTGCACTCAACATTTGTTCATTCTTTCCAGTGAAGTTACCAGTTGTGGTTATCCTTGCCTTCCTGAGTTAAATGGTTAAAAAAAAAAACATAGCATTTTACATACAAAATGTAATGTTCACTTATTAATAAAATGAGGTTATATCCAGGAAATGTTTAACATGGTACACAAGAGCTCAATAATTTTTAATTCCTTTCTGCAGAATCAGGAATTCAGGTTTCTAACTTCTAGTACAATGTTCTTTCCTCTCAGATAAATGTGTGTGTGTGTGTGTGTGTGTGTGTGTGTGTACATTCAGTGCAAGCTCCCTCAAAATATTAGTTCTATTTTTTCCTCTCCATTTTTTTTCTTTCAAATTATTCTTTTTCCGTATAAGGAGAGACAGAATCATTCCCAGTGGCTTCATTTGGCTTAGTTGACTTTATGTGACTTTAGAATCTTTAAATGGGTATATCAAAGAGAAACAGCATGTGAGGGTAATGGAAATACATCCTATGTTCTGTTCATATTTTTTAAATCCCACTGTGAAGCACTGGCTTCTTGAAATCATTCTGGGGTTAGATTTCTGAAGCCATGAGTTTTTCATAGTAGCACTAAAGATGTACTTTTATGATTTATTTGTGGAAATCAAGCTCCTCCATGTGACCACTCAACACATCATTTATATATGTTAAGCCAATTGCTTTTTCTTTGAGTTTTTACATGAAACTATGACAAAACTGTCATGCTTAAACACTCCTATAGTTAGGGATGTGTTGGTCTAGCATAGCAGGTACCTCTGGGTGCTATGTATGAAGTAAAAGCAATGATAGAATCCCAGACATCTCTTTCTCAGGCATAACAAAGCATATTGTAGGTCACCTGGAGGACATGACACTTGGTGACAATTCATACCATAAGGAGGAAGCAGAGGCCCATGTGAACTGTTACCTGGGAGAAGACCTCAAGCAAAGCCACAAACATTGAAGAGCACAGCTACCTTGATCCTGCCAGATGGCAACATCTGCTTTGAGAACGGTGTGAAGAGCTAACAGCAGAGAAGAGGGAGTGAGTTCCAGAATCAGCCTTCATCTGGCTTCCTAGTCAAGCAGGCAATTTAAGGAATAGTACCAGATCTGGATTGGAGAGTGCCCTGGAGCTTGGAGAGTTCTGGGTCCCCACAAACCAGGACACATTGGAACATTGGTATAACAATCAAAACCAGCTCACACAGTCAAGATCTGCAGGCAGTTCAAACCTTGTGGTCCCAACCTGAGTCCAGACCCCAGGAGTCAGGGGCCACAAGAAGTTCAGCTCTTTTTATAGTATTAGTGGGGTAAAGCCCCAATATTCTCTTAGCCTGGATATTTGTCTGGCCCAGGCGTGGGTTGAAATATCCCTCCAAAGAGAAAATAATGTAGGTCGTGCCAGGCATTTTACTGGTCACACTAGAGCCAGAAGTGAATATACACATGTTTCAAGTCAGGTCCCACATGGTAGAGGAGGAGATGGCTTGGTGTGATAGGTGCTCTAGCAACACTGAGAGCCCGAGGAGGATGATGTGTTCTGCAGTTGCAGAGGGAGGGAGGGTATTAGGCAGGAGGCTTTGGATTGTACACAGAGATAGTTCATGCATTAGAAGCTATTTATTATCTGAACAATGGACAATGCTAGGTGTATTGTTGTCTGTTTTTATAACTCAGCAACAGTTATATTCTTGTCTTTACTTTAAAAATACTGACTCTATCATTTTTACTATCATTTGTATAGATCCTAGCCTTTAAGTACCAAGGGTCTACCCGAGCACCCAAAGCTTACCTATTGCTTTTGCTTTCATGTTTCCAGCTTTGAGATTCTTTTGTCAAATGGCCATTTAGCTCTCTCTGGGCTCTGTACACTCTTGATACAGGCATCCCTAGTAGGCTCCTTTACTAGGACCCAGTAGTAGCTAAACCAATAAGATCAGGGGCCTGGAAAAATCTTTGGACTATCTTGCTTGTATTTACCTTGAAATCATTTCTAGATATTGTATGCAACCTAAGAAATATTTATGGCCATACAATAGTCTCTTCTTAGCCATAGTTTTGCTTTCCTCCTTTTTAATTACCTATGGTTAACTGTAGTCTAAAAATATAAAGTAGAAAATTCCATGAACAAACAATTCAAAAGTTTCCAAATGTGCATACCTTTCTGAGTAGTGTGATGAGATCTCATGCTGTCCATTCTGTCCTGCCCAAGTGTAAATTATCCCTTCATCCAGTGTATCAATGCTGTATGTGCTACCTGCCCATCAATCACTTAGTAGCCATCTCCATTATCAGAGCAACTGTCACAGTTTCCCTGTACTTGTGTTCAAGTAAGAAGGTCGGTAATAGCCAAAGGCTACATCACAATACCTGAGTCATTCACTTCATTTCATCTCATCACATGGTATCATCTCACATCCTCACCAGAGAAGGATGAGTTCAGCCCAAGAAGATATTTTGAGAAAGAGAGACCTCGTTCATGTAACTTTTGTTACACTGTATTGTTCTAATTCTTCTATTTTATTATTAGTTATGGCTAATTTCTACTGTATCTAATTTGTAGATTAAACTTTATTCTGTGTATGTATAGTAAAAAACATCGTCTATATAGGGTTGGGGACTATCCATGATTCCAGGTTTCCACTGGGGTCTTTAATATATTGTCCACTAAGGAAAGGGAGTACTACTGGATTTATAGACAGACATACACCTGCATACACACACACACACACACACACACACACACACACACACACAGAGAGATACATTTATACATGAAATATATGTGTGTGGGTGTATATGTGAGAATAGAGTTTCCCAACTCATAGTAAAAGGTGTTTTTATTATCTAAGCTACAACAATTTTCATCAAATATATTATGTAAGAGTAATTCTATGATTCTACAAACTGAAAACAAACTAAATATTAGTTGACTATTAATTTAAATACTGTGTTATGATTACACTTACTTTCTTACACAAACATTTTTTTTTCATTCTCCAAATTGCTTCTGCAATTAAGAGATCTAAATTGTAAAGCATTATTTTATCTTTAACTTTGACATTATATGAAATTTGGCTAAGGACTAAGCAATGCCCAAATTGCAAAATGTTATCAAAATTAGTCTGGCCAATTGTTTAACATACATATGTAATAAATTTCATTTAACAAGAAAACAGGAGTATGTCATCTAATGTAGTAGATTCAGTCACCAGCCTTGAGAAAAAAATTTTCAAAAATGTCTCCCAGCATATGTGTAGACTTCATGTTCTAGAGATTTAACATTTGATTCTCTATGGACAGCTCATTATTGATAGTGGTGAACGATATACCATGTTCATGAAAAAAGCCCAGGATCTGACACCTAATGGGTAGCTTATTGACTTGCATTGGTCCATTTTAAACTCCATTTGACTATTATGACTAACATGCTTAATAATTTTAATCATAACTCACTCATGAAACTCTTAGCTTTAACCCAGAACTTCAAATTTCAAGGGAAAAACTGATAACTTTGTAATAACTGGCCCCATGCTTTGCCTATATCTAATATGCCGGGAGTCATATCATTCCAAGGTTCCAAGGGGCCAACTTGATCCTGTTTCCAGAGACTTCTTATTTATTTATTTATTTAGTAACAGTAGTATATAAGAACAGTTTCAAGACAGGTTGTACTTGAAATGGAAGCTGTCCCATCTCAAATTCACTTCTAAAAGGCAGCCACTTTCACCTCTAATTTTTTCCCCTTGCGTTTATGTGAATAGTTCTAAATGCTGTGATCTGCTGCTATTTATTGATTAATCAAACATTGATTGTCTTCCTGCCATAAAAGATAGATTCAGCTCTCAGACCACCAGCACCATCTCTTATTCTTTCCTTCCTTGTGCTGGCCTTTCCAAAAGAGTTATATCACAATCTTTGCCCCCTTGCTCCCTCTTCCCAAGTACTTTTATCACAATTTTGTGCTAACTAGATGGTCAATTTATGCATATGTATGACTACTGTTAATTTCTAATTCAAGTGTTACATTATGATTACATTTCTTTTCTTAAATTTTATTTTCCTCAAATTGAAGTTGCCTTTTTACCTACTGAATTTTTTTCATGCATCTGTACTTTTTTCAAATGCTTCCACAGATTTCTCAAATGCCAAGTTCTTTTATAATAGTCAAATCTCAAAATAATCAATAAACTTTTAAGTCCCCCCCCTTTTATTTTCAGCATACTGCCTTACTTTATCTTGCAGCTCCAGTCTACACCTATTGCAGAGCTGTTATATGGGGATATCATTTATCTCTCCTCCATGTCAGCTCTGTTGTGCACTAGATCTGATATTCTTCTCTTTTTTGATTTATTCCCTCATTTTTTAATAGGCACATTCTCCAGCAATTTCTTTAAGATCATGGGGAAAGTAAACATTTTGAAACCCTAAATACATATTTATTCAACCTTCACCTGTGTTTGATAATTTGGCTGGGTATAAAATTCTGGGGTGGAAAACATTTTCTCTCAGAATCTTGAAATTTGACAGTTTTCAAAGTTCCATGGCCTTCTAGTTTCCAAGTTGCTTTGAGAAATCTAATGTTATCTTCTATTAAACTGCTTACTATACTGTCCATTGCTTTCTATCTCTGTATGTTGAACTCACTTCTACACTAACTACTCTTCTAAGTAAACTTGTTCTTTGGAGTCTAAGCCATTTTTTAAAAAATACCTTGACTTTAGCTTTAGTGAAGTTTTGATATAACTAAATGGGAAATTCTTTGACCAGTCCACCATTTCTTCATTTTTTACCCAAAGTACAGTGAAATCTTTATTTCTAGGCATTTAAACCTATTAAATCCTTTAATGTGTGTATGTGTGTGTGTGTGTGTGCATGTGTGTATGTATTACTCTATATATTATTCTTGTGATTGTGGGCAGCAGCAGCAGTGAGACCCTGACTATAGCTCAACTTCTAAATTTTCAATTTTGTGAAGGTGTGAAAGCCACATGCATTCAATAGAAACAATACATCAAATTTGATATTTTTGCCTTGTTAATAATATACTACATATTATTCTTGTGATTGTGGGCAGCAGCAGCAGTGAGGCACAGCTCCCAATCTGCCACATGGTCACAACCAATATTCTTCAGTGTACTATGCTTCTGAACTATGTTTTTTGTAGGTCAAGTGCACCACATGCACTTTTTACTTAATATTTTCAACTTATAATAAGTTTATTTATTAGGATAATACCCCATTATAAGTCAAGGAGCATCTGTAGCATGACAGTATTCTATTAGCAATTCTGATGGTAGGTAGACTATTCCCATTTGGTGATGAGATAGCTGAGGATCCAGAAATATCGCAGTTTTTTTTTTCAATTTAAAGAAACTGTACTAGACATATTCAAATTTAAAACTGAGTTTCTCTTCTCTGCCCCAGCCTAAGGCACACATAATACAATGTACTTGCAATGGAAGTCACAAGTAACAAAATAAGTCAGACCATGGCTTCTCTGTGTCTTGCTAGAGTAAACTAATGTCACTGCTGTGATGTGAATCATTCCTTTGAACTATTCTCTGAACTTCAGAGCACAAGCTCTCCTCTTCAATCACTTTTGTTATTCCACAGTGGAAATTGAAACACCTAAAACCAAATAATTGCTGGTGGTCTGACTCATACAAAACAGGGGAGTGCACGAGAACAGACATGGAAAACCGAAATCATTGTGTTTGGGTTTGAAGGAAAATTTACCTTAATATATAATGACACTATTTCAGAGTCCAGCACACAATGAAACAACTTTCATCTTTGACGTTTCTACTTACGTTTCCACATAGGGCACAAATGGCATTCTCTCATTTGAAAATGAAAAAAAAAAATAAGTAATTACTTTTCACATCTCGTCTTTTGAAAGCATAGCCGTTCCTTTCTGCTAAGTGATTATTCTCAAAAAGAAAAGGGACTTTCCAACCACTATTTATGAACACATACCCAATAATTTATGGTGTGTGCATGTGTCACCTCAGCTTTCTGTCAGCAGACAGGCTTTGTACTACACAGTGCCTTCCCAGAAGGAGAATTCAGGCAACACCTGCAAAATCATTTCTAGTTCAAAGGTTTGCCCATTGCTTTTCCCAGGTGAGTTTCAGGTCCTTGCACTCCCTTTTTTATCATTGAACTAACCCCAACTTTATCTCCATGTAGGCTAAACAGATGGAGAGGAAATATTTGGGTCAAGCAGTGCAAGAGTGAAAGTAGGCAAGACCTAATCTGACTTGGGGCAAATCATTCAAACATACCCTTGAGGCTTCTAGTCTTTGGATATTTAGCTTTTGAATACTTTTTCTATGTTGCTGATGAATCAATTTCAATAACTATCTCACACCAGTCATCATTGTTTCACTGCATATGTGACTATGAAAGAATTTTTTCATTAATTTATTTAATGCAGCCAGGCACAGTGGCCCACATCTGTAATCCCAGCAGCTTGGGAGGCCAAGGCAGGAGGATCATGAGTTCAAAGCCAGCCTCAGCAAGGTGAAAGCACTAAGCAACTCAGTGATGCACTGTCTCTAAATAAAGTACAAAAAAGGGCTGGGGTGTGGCTCAGGGGTTGAGGACCCCTGAGTTCAATCCCCAGTACCAAGAAAAATAAGAAAGAAAATGATTTAATGTATGTTTATTGGGCATCAGGCTCAGAGTGAAATATACAAAGGTAAATGAACAGACATGGTCCTAAGCCTCATTGAGTTGACAGTCCAGAGGAAAAGGAAGACAGAAGCAAGTTCTCAAGTAAATATTAATAGTGATAAATGTTATAAAAAGATAACCATAGCATGCTGGGAGGAAGGATAATAGGAAAAAGATAATTTAGGCTGGAGAGAAGAAATGTTTTTAAGGAATCTTGATTGAAAAAAAATACAACAGATGCAAATATGAGGGGTCACTTAGCCAAGAGAAGAGTGGTAGAAACAGCATCCCAGGCAAACAGAGCTGTAGGTATCAAACCTTTAGGAATTTAAGAGTTTGCATATTCAAGAAACTAAAAGAAGGCCACATGACTAAAACCTAGTGAACCAGAGGGGTTGGCCTGAGATAGAGTCAAAGGTGGGCTCCCACCACAAAGCTTTGCCACCATAGTGAACATTTTGTATGACATCAGAAAGCCAGGAAGAACCTGCTCAAAGATGTTTAAGCAAAGGAAAGAAGTGACTAAATTATATTATAAAAAGACCATTCTGGCCACTATAGATACGTTGAGTTATAAAGGGGGAAAAACAGATGAAGGGGATGAGAGCACATTGGTGGGGGGAAAGGTGGGTTTTTTAATCTTGGGATACCCTCATTTTGGATCTGGAGTCAGTTGTGATAGTTAGTTGGTTGCCTGTGGACCCAGAACTCACATTACATGGACATATTCATTTTGATAACTCCACCCTAGAGACTATTTTAGTAGAGACCCACTGCCTCTCCAGGTGGTCTTCTTGGGCAAAAAAATCTGTTTAATCCTCATCTGTGCTATCACAACATTTGACCTCATGCACCGTTTTCCTGACAAGCTTTCAGAGTGCCAGCCTTGCCAGCCACATTCTGTACCATGAACGCCATCTTCCTACAGCTCCCACACTCCACACACCTGTCTGGCCTCCCAGTGCCTCTCCTTGCCTCAGCCTTGGGCTTTGGTGCAGCACTAAAATGACCAGGCAGGGGCTGGTATCTGATCGAGTCCTCTCTCCCTATTGCAGAAGACCATCAACACCCCTTTCACACAGACTTTACCATTTCCCCTGTATCAGTTATTTTCCTGAGTTTTTTCTAAGACCTCAAACCTTATGACAGGAAGGCAAGCAAGAATGGGTAAAACGATAGGACCCGCACCACTCAGCAAGAACTAGAAAAGTAAAAACGGGTGGCCTATACAAAGAGTAAGGAGAGTAGATCTTGCTAGTTTTAATTAAGAGGAAAAAGAAATGGAGAGAAACCAGAGCAGATAACTTAGGTAGAAAAATGTAGGAGACAGTCAAAGAATTTACCATTGTCTTTTTTTCATTTGGGAAGTTGAGTGGAAAAGTCATCAGAAAGAACTTCCTGGTTATTGGAAGAACCTCTTTTATAGCCATTTAAAGGGGTATCTAGGAAAGGATAGGCTGTATCCTAACCAAAGTTTGCCCTGTGCCTAACAGGAACAAATGCCAAGCACGGATTGCGCTGCAAAGCCTGTAAGATGAGCATCCACCACAGGTGCACAGACGGCCTAGCACCCCAGCGGTGCATGGGCAAGCTGGTAAGGGCTCATGCCAACAGGAAGCCCCAGACTCCCTGCCCCAACTCCAACTCCTCCTTAGCTCTGAAGTCACCCCAGCATCCCTGTCCTGCTCACTTGGCTCCCTAATTAGCATAAAGATAAAGAAGAGTGAAGCTAAGTCAACCCTCTAGACAAATGCTGTACATTAGAGGGAGTGAGGGTCCTTAATAGAATGACTGTCTTTTCCCAGGTTGGGACTTTCTCAGTTTTAGCACTGCAATCTTTATCCGGGGACTGTTCAGATTTTTTCAAAGTAGAAGTCATGCATCCTAGGAACCCCTTCTGTCCCAGGCAAACTAATGTCATTTGTTAGTTACCCTAGAGCTTAATTGGCTATCAACTCAGTGAGTTTCAAAAGAGGACTACAGCCAACCCCCAGCAAAACTGAAACAGAGCTATAATAGTCTACACCACTTTAACAGTCATGTTAGCCAAATGAAGAAAGGTCTGATGGTCTTGTCATTCTGAGCTGATCCTACCATCTCAGGAGTGTGGGCTTCAGTCCTGATGCCTCACATTGATAAAAAGCAACCCAGAGCATGTCTGAGGGTATTTAAAACTAGGATGGCCAAAGATTATACCAATGGTATCTACTATAGAAAATAATTCATTGGAATATAACAACTGTCTTCAAAAAATGTAAGACCATCACATTTTCTGGCTCTAGGGAAAAGACTTAGTATCAGTAGTTGCCATGTCTTAACACTCAGATATAATATCACCAAAGACCTCCTCCAGGGCTAGGGAATGCTCCTATAATCTTCCTGCCATTTTCAGTGCTCAGATAAAGCAGGACGCTACTTGCCAGGAACACGGGAGAAGATCTCAGGATTCTAGTAGAAACCAGGTCACCAAGTTCCCTTCTAACACGGGGAGTTCTAAGTCCAGGTTTTTACAGAGTTTATCCACTTCCTTTGATTGGCAGTGTCCTTTTTTTTTCTCAAATCCCTTCCACTTTCACCTGTTCCCCTTCTCCTTTCTTCAGTGATCATTCTCACAAGCCAAGACAAAGATCACGGATGAGAGATCACAAACACAGAAGAGAATCCAGAAAGAATAGAAGATGATTCTGAGGAAAACTCTTCAGATATGCCTTTAGGTCTTGGGGTCTGCTTTCTCATGCCCAGGACTTTATGAATTTAATAAAGCACAATCATAAACTGTGGTAAAAGAATGCAAAGCAATCCCTTTGTCCTGGGAGATAATGAGCATATGGCACACAGCAGAAGCTGCAGTACACAGCAGGGGGAGAAGAATCAGGATGTCAAGCCAGGGCCAAGAACTTGCTATCTAGATAGGGCATAACTTGCTTATTGCCATCCATCTTTTCTCCTCCCCACTCCCCTTTCAGCAGTGAGTTATAGAATTAATAAGACAAGTCAGCATCTTAAAGGGAGACACCAACTGGTTTTATAATTTTAGGACTCAAGTGATTTTCTCCATCTCTTCAATGACATTAAGACCCTCTCTTTCTTATTCTCTCTCCAGCCAAAGGGGTTTCGGCGTTACTACAGCTCCCCCTTGCTCATCCATGAACAGTTTGGATGCATTAAAGAAGTTATGCCCATTGGTGAGTTGGACATTGATGAGTTGAGATGGGTTTTGAGCTACAGAGTCAGTAATAGGTGCTTAATAGGTGCTGTCCTCCAAGGACTTCCAATGGCATTTGCCAGTAAATGGATGGAACTGGAGAATATCATATTAAATGAAGTAAGCCAGTCCCAAAAAACCAAAGGCGGAATGTTCTCTCTGATATGTGGATGCTAACCCACAACAAGGGAAGGGAAGATTAGAAGTTCATTGGACTAGACAAGGAGGAATGAAGGGAAGGGGGGTTGAATGGGAATAGAAAAGACAGTAGAATGAATCAAACGCATCTTTCCTATCCTTATATGTGAATATACAACCAATGTAACTCCACATCATATACAACCACAATAATGGAATCCTAATTGGAACAAGTTATGCTTGTTCTATGTATATATGATACGTCAAAATATATTCTACTGTCACATATATCTAGAAAGAACAAATTTAAAAAATAAAACAGTGGCTGTCTTTGTTTGGTGGCTGCTTGGGTTGTAATTGTTTTGCTGGAGGAGAAACAGAAGGTGGACCAAATTCTTCAGAAAATTTTCATCCTGATGAAGTTTGAAAAACACTCACTTCCCAAGGGCTCCTGATATGCTTTCTCAGTCATGAGCAGCACGGAAGAGTGGCAAGAGCATGGGGCATAGCTTCTCAAAGACCTGTGTAGAGCTGGTGGCCTACTGTTCTCTGCACAAATAACTGAATCTGTCATTTCCTACAAACTGAGAAGGGCAATCGCAATCACTGTTTTCATAATTGTTGTGAGACAGATAGATAGATGGATAGATAGACAGGGATACATACAATATATAGTATCTGATAGGACAGTATATCTGATATACATATAACATATACTGAGTATATACTATAGACAATAAGTATAAAGTGGGAACTCAGGAAATCTCACCTATTCTTTAATGAGGACCTAAATAATGCCCTATATTTAGAGTTATTCTGGCTTAGATTTCTTCTTTTATAATACCTTCCAATTTTCTTCTTTCTTTTTTTTTTATTCTGTCCCTAAAAATCTCCACACCTATTTTTGCCTTTTTGGCTGGACAGGTTTTAAAGTAGAAATTTATAAACTAGAAACCTTTTAATTAGAAATTTATGAAGCCTGGTGATTTCAAATCCCTGTGAAAAAACACTTGCCCCCTGTTGCAAACACTGTGTCTCAAGAATGTGCCTTAGTGAGCAGAGCCTCCCTCTGGAGGAAATGAAACCAGTCTCTGGAGTCCTGGGGATGGATCAGGAAAGAGGAAAACCAATCACTCAGGGAAAGTTTCAGAGCAGAGTCCTGGCTGGAAGTTCTGGGTGCCATGGTGAATGTGCACATGGTGGTGTGGAGGTCACGTCTGTGCGGGAAGCTGGATCTTCCCCAGGGCTGGCAGGTCAGCTGCTTCTCGGAGGATGATAACCCAGGAGTGATGCGTGGTGGGCGGGGTGGGCCCTCACCGGTGAGCTTTCTCAGAAAAGCTTTCTCTTCTGTTGCAGCCTGTGGCAATAAGGTGGACCCTGTCTACGAGACCCTTCGCTTTGGCACTTCCCTGGCCCAGAGAACGAAGAAGGGCAGCTCTGGCAGTGGCTCTGATTCACCTCACAGGACCTCTGTAATTGTCCTCTTCCCCCCTCAGTTCACCCATGGTGTCTCGGGCAGGGCCAGCCTCGGGTGCAGCAGTATAAGGGATTTCACCTGAATGTGCCATGAGGATGATTCTTCTGAGAGTCAGGCTACCTCCAAAGGGTAACTCAAAGTGCTCTGGGCCACGAAGGGCTGACTTTCTGTTGTCAACACCCAGGGCACATTTTACTTTTCTGCTCAAAGATCATTCTCTTGGCCTCATGAGTTTTCCCATATACTGTTTTTTTTTTTCTTTTGTTTTGGTTTTGGTTTTGGTTTTCATCCTCTCACCAATATTAGATGGCATATCAGTCAACACTTAAGAAATATTTGGCTGAGTCAGACATGGTGGTACATACCTATAATTGCAGTGACTGGAGAGGCTGAGGCAGGAGGATCCCAAGGTCAAGGCTAGCCTCAGCAGCCTAACAAGGTTCTAAGCAATTTAGTAAGACCCCACCTCAAAATTAAAAAAAAAAAAAAAAAAAAAACAGGAGATGGAGCTCAGTGTAAATACACCTCTGGGTTCAATCCCCATCCCCATCCCCCCCCCCAGAAAAAAAGAAAAAAGAAAGGAAGGGAGGAAGGAAAAATAAAAGAAATATTTGACTCAAACAATGGGCAAAAACAGAAGGTCTGGATGTTTGCATTTCTCCTTCTGGCTTTATCCCAGTTAAAAGAGAGAGCTATTTCTCACATTTTCTCACTCCTTTCTAAGACAGAGTGTGCCTTGATTTCACAGAAAAACAGCCCTCCCTGGAAATGCTCCACCTGTGACTCAGTAGAACCTCTCTCCAAGGGACACTCACCCTCCCAAACACCTCTTTTGTTTCATCTGACCTAAACTGATGGTCTAATGTATTTCTGTGCCCACCCTGTCTCTGGCTCTCCCATTCATAATTTCTATAAATGGCCCAAGATGCCACACAACTCTCCAACCCTTGCTGAAAGCCACCATCCCTCCTAAAAAATGGCAAGGACTGTCCAGTGCACATGGCCATTCAGGAAGGCCTGCATAAGGTTGCAGGACTGGGACTTTAGGGCAGGACACAGATGAGCCTCCAAATGGTCTACTCCTCTGAGTCATCATCAGGTGACCAGAGGAGGAGTAGAAGAAGGCAGAGCACACACCCCTTCTGGTGTCCTCAGGGCTGAGCTGAGGCAGCTCCCTCACTGGCTGCAGGTCTATTCCTAAGATAGTCTGAGACTCTAGGCAGGGCATGGGAATGTGATCAAGCCTGCAGGTAGATGCGTTTGTGGGTCTCTGATGCTGCATGGTCGTTCTAGAAACCAATTCACTGAAATCTCTGTTCTTCAGAAACTCCTCTGATTTATCTCACTCAAATAATTATAAAATAATTTTTAATCTTTTTCCTGGGTCATGCATAACATTTATGCTAATGAGGTTTTTCTTTTCCTTTTTTTTTTTTTTTTTTGCAATTTAACACACACAAATAAAGAGCCCACATTTACTAATTTTTGAAAACCAAACCAATAGAGGAGAAAGTTGAAGGTGGTGGCATTATTTTAAAATATAACCTGAATATGCCTTATGCCATTTTATTAAAAATAAAAACATAGGATATATATGTGTTCAGGATATTACAATAACCATGCCACATGAAAGCTGAAGGATTTTATAGTAAGATGGAAATGTTTAGCTTCAGGAGACACTGCCTCAAAGCAGTGAGGATATATAATTTGTGACAGTTTAAGATACCTGAATCCCTATGATCTTTGCAGAGAGATTATTATCATTTGGCAGTTTAGAAGATAATTTTAATTCATTTATTGAATGAATAATTAAAATTGTGCTAAATGTAATTTTGAAAAAATATATAAAATGTATAGGAATAGAATTTATATGATAGTCATGCATCATATGCACTTTAATCAATGACAGACAACATGTATGGTGGTGGCCCCATAAGATTATAGCAGAGCTGAAAACTTCTTATGGCCTAGTATTTTTACTGTGCATGTTCTATGTTTACAGACACAAATACTTATCGTGGTATTAAAATTGCCTACAGTATTCAGTACAGTGACATGTTGGTCAGGTTTATAGCCTAGAAGCAATAAGCTATGCCATATTGCCTAGGTGTGTATGGGCCATACCATCTAGCTGTGTGTAAGTGCACTCAAGAATGTTTGCACAATGACAAAATGCATTTTTCAGAACATATCCCTGTTATTAAGTGATGCATGGCTCTACATAAACTTGTTATGGCTACATGGGTAAGGTAATGATAATATAATAATAATAACTACATAAAGTATTTGCTATGATATAATAATATACATAAAGTATCTAGCATAGGTCCTGGAATAATTTGCACTGAATAAATGGAAGTGGTTGCTGCTTTATTTTCACTGAGCATCTAAGTCTTAGCTGGATTTCCTTTAAACCTAAGTTATGAAGTTAAACAAGGGTGTCATCCATTCACGAGGATTTGAAAAGAGTATTTTCCAAAGCCCTCCTTTGACAGGGCCTATGCCCAGGCTTTGTTGGAAACCCATGACTCATTGGAGGTTCTGCTGTTCTGCTCAGCTCATCTTCTCTGACTCATCTTCCACTTGCTCTTTAATTTGGACTTTTCCCAGGGATCTGCTTTTGCTTGGTCTTCTTGTTCTACATGCTCTTCCTGGTTGATCTTTACATTTTTCTTTTCCAACCATCATCCCTAAGCTTAGATATTTCCAGTTCTAACTTCTTGCCAAAGCACCATGCCAGTCCTACAGATACTGCAACATGAGCATATCTAGACTGTTCTTGTGCTCCATTGGTGATTATGTTCTACAAGGCAGAACTCAGAAATACATATCCTAAGTGCCCTTCTCTGTAACCAGTTCTCAGGACTTGAAACTCATTATCTCTCACCCAGATTACAACAAAGAAATATTTATGCTACTTTATTCATTTTGAGTGTACTCTTAGCAGCATCTCAAGTTGTATCATCCCTTAAATACGTGCACAATTTTCCTAATTAAAACACTCTATTGAGTCACTTCTGCTGGAAGGACAATGTCCAAACTCTTCAGCATGGCTGATACAGATGAGCACTTGAGAAATGGTTAAAGAATGAGAAAGAATCAATAAGGGTCTCTTGATGGCCCCAGGATCCTTTGGGCTCCACATAACACTTAACTTCTCACATGCAAGCTCCCATGATACAAGGCTTTTCTTTTTTTTTTTTTCCTGAATTCACCAAGCTCTTGACATCACATCTTAGAAAATATTGCTCTCTACAATTGCAATTCTTTAAGATATAACTTGATTTCTATCAAATAAAAAATAGAGTCCCCAGACTCCCTCAAGCATGACCCAGTCATTCCTTCCACAAGCTTTCAAGAGCTCCTTTCTTATTGGATATACTTGATTACACAGTAATTATCTTCTTTTGCATCAATTTCCTTAACTAGATAGTAAGTGGCTATACATCAGGGGCTCCTTCCTTATTTACCTCACTACACCAGGACCTTGCATGGTCTCCGGCACATAGTGAGCACTTGAGAAATGGTTGAAGAATAGAGAAGAATTAACGAGGGACTCTTGAAGACAGAACTCAGAATCTTCCAGGGTCCACATAACACTTCATTTCTCACAGCCAACCTCCAGGAACAGCTCTCTGAAAAGCCATGCTCTGTCTAGTCACCCACGTTGTCTCTAACTCTGCAGATAACATCCCCCAGTGCTTCCTGCTTTGGCTGGGCACCTCTTCCCTGTTCCCTGTTCTCCCATAGCAACTGATTTATATAATGCTTAGTAATTTTTGCTTTTTTGTTTAATTGTTCTCTCGTTTTTCCAATTGCCTCTTCCACTAAGACAGAGCTGCTTAAATGCAAGCGCTCTGTTTGCATTTTACTTCCAATACCTTATATCTGTGATTCTCAAACTTTGGTGGGCATCAGAATTCGATGGGGGAACTTAATAACAACACAGAGGGAGAGGTTCTGCCCTATGTGAGTTTTATCAGCAACCCAGATGATTCCAATACCCACCAAAATTTGAGAAACATTCATCTATGTAGTGGCTGTCCATTACAAATTCTCACTAAATCTATGGTGTATAAAAAAAATGAACAAACTCTCTAAACTTCTAAGAAGGACCTAAAGCTGGCAGTAAATTTCAATTAAGTACTTAGGTTTGGTTCCAATGAAATCAGCCCTGCCAGCTCCTTCCTCTTTCTTTGTCTTATTCACAGTTGCTCTCTGTGTGGACAGCTTTTAAATCACACACTTACAGCAACCAGAAGGCTGGATCTAAAGCTTGGAAACAAGATCAAAGGATGATAACCCTCTGCCAGATCCTATCATCACACCTTTCTCAAGGAATGAGAAGGACCTGCGCTGCCAATGAGTGGCTTCCCCCAGAGCCACATAGAGCTGGTTTGCAGCCTGTACCCCTTCACCCATTGTCCCTTACAAGTTTTTGTAGCTACCACTTAGCAAGCCAAAAGAAAAGCCCAAATAAAACTAACCAGAGCGAAGAGAGACTTCTCTCCACTTTGACCTGCATTTTGACCAGATTTGCATTCTCTCATGTCTCTGATGAGAACCAATATATCCTCATTCCACTCCAACAAAAGCATTTCCCACTCTTATATGAGATCAGCATTCCAGAAAAGGTAAACAGAAAGCCAAGGTGAGGCAAGGGTGGAGAAGAGGCTCCCCAGACATGACCTTGAACTATCCATATAAAGAGTAGGTGGCTGACTGCTTCTGCAGTTCTTAGCTTTGCTGATCATAGGACAAAGAGACATCCTGAGACACATTCCATAGTTCCCAATGAACATTTTAGCCTTCATTTTTGGCTAACTCTAAGAAGCAGCAAAACCATCAGAGAAATAACTGCAGGATGCTCACTTCGCTTTCATCTCTAAAATACCTTTGTTTCTAACAACATTTGCACCCTGTAAACTGATTTTAGGAGAAAAAAAAGCACAGTTTCTGACTGTGTCAATAGGGTGTCATTCCTCACTGTCCAGTTATTCTAGTACTGATTCCATCAGTAAATATTTGTTGGAGTTTTGCTTATTGAAGGCATTGTTCTGAAAACCACAGGGAGACAAAGAAAAATCAAATTGTACTTGAGTGTCTGTCACCTCACTCTTTTCCCAGAGACCAACGTGCCTCTGTAGAAGAAAACAGAGACAATTGATTGGTACTTTAAAATGATTTTGCTTCCTTCCTGCAGGGTCAAGTGATAATGAACTTCAGCCCCTTGCCATTCTTTAATGCTGTTATGTCCTAAAGCTAACTCATTCCCACATAGCAAAGCTTTGTTCTGCAGGTTTATTTTCTTCCAGGGCTGCGGAGGCATTTGTTCTACATTGTCGAGAAGTCACTGCCTGATGGTTTTCCAAATCGTTATGTTTTCAAAGAATGTTCTAGAATATAAAAAGCCTTGATGGCTTTGGGGAGGCTTTGGTTTTTTTGAAGTAACTTTAAAAAACATATTCTGGTCAGTTTGTGAATAATCTCAGTTTCATAAGATTAAATTGAAATAAATGAAATTCCCTGTAAAGCATTTGTGTGTAGAAATCATAAGCCTCAAAAAGAGCAGGGTATGAATGATGAGGACCTTGTGCTGGGTTGTTAGGTTTCTTTTTTCCCCTTGTGTTTTCTTTTGTTTCCTTCTGATGTATCATGAAAGTAAACTGTCTGGGAAAAAAATCTTCAAGCTAAACTGTAACAAAAATCTGTCTTGAGTGAGGCCTAAGCAACTTAGCAAGACCCTGTCTCAAAATAAAAAATAAAAAGAGCTGCAGATGTGGCTCAGGGGATAAGCATCCCTGTGTTCCATCTCTGGTACCAAAAAAAAAAAAAATCTGTCTTGGAGGATGGTTCTCAAGTGCTCTAGGGCTGATGAGGAAAGTAGGAAGGTGAACTTATCTTGTTCCACTCCAATAACATGTAAACAAATTATTTTTTAGAATGTGACTTTTCTCATCCTCTTGGAAGAGGTAGACAGGAGCTAGGATATGCCATCATGTGAAAGTGGCCATAAGTGGTGTGCTGGTGAATGTTTAACCAACCAGGTTAGAGTTGATCCTGAATTGTAACATGTGCCAGTTCCCATGGCCATGACCAGTCTGATATGACAATGTGATAACCCTGAAAGCTCTCACCAGCCCATGCAGCCAACATATCATGGGATGGAGCACAGTGCTTCAGAGCTGAGCTCTGGAGGCAATTCCAGGGCCCACTACCCCACCTCCCACTATTTATTAGTTGTGGGACCTCCAGGAAAATCACTGTTCTGGGTTTCAGATTTCTACCTGAATCTCTCATAGGATTATTGTAAAGAATAAATGAGATGATACATGCAAAATACTTAAAAACAGCACATGGTAAGTAATCAAGAACCATTAACTAATTGGAATGCCATTGTGGCTGTCTTTATTATTTCTGAAACCTAGATGGAAGAATGACTATGCCTTCTCCTCTTTAAAAAAAGAAAGAATAAACATTACAAAAATAATTGATTTTGGCAACAATGTAAATAGCACTTTATTCCTACCTAAGTAGTCATCCTTCAATAGTGCATCTGGTTCTCTATAATCAGTATTTAAAGCTCACCCACACAAAGAGTTATAGTTTCATTGAGACTTTTTTTAAGTGACAGGATATGGACAGGAATTCTGATTTCTCTCTGTTGTCTCTTCCTGGGAAGAAGCTCATCCAGCATTCATTCGGCACCTACCAAGGCCAAGCCTGAGCCTGAAGGGAGGCACATGAGGACCAAGAGGGGACACACAGCCTTCCTGAAGTTAGCCATCAGAAAAAAAAAAAAAACAATAATTATTTTCCCAAGCATTGTGCAAATCCCACCTTAGCTTTTCTACTGACATGAAAACCACTGCCCAGTTGGCCCACTGATATAACATCGCTCATTCTGTGCTGTTTCCTCTTTCCTTCAAGACTTCAGACCTTGTGGAGGTTCCTGAAGAAACCGATGGGCCAGGAGACGGGTATGACCTAAGGAAACGCAGCAACAGCGGTAAGTGACATAACTGTCCCAGCACAAATGGGAACACATTAGTCAGGATTCAGGTAGAGTCCATTCCCAGACCCCTCTTTTTCTCTGCTAGATCTAGAATCCAATCTGGAAAATCTAATATCATTATTCTGGAAGGAGAAAGGGCATAGTTCCTGATCAATTTCAGACACTTGATTCTGACCTCTCCTTGAATTCTCCTACCTTAGGGGCTTAGCCATAGTGAGGCTCAGGAGTCACTTCCAGACCTTTCTGTGACTGTGTTATTTCCTCCCCTGTCATAGATTCTATTAGAAAACTATACTACAGAGCAACGACTTTGCACTACATCCAAAGTACCTGAAACAGGTGAGGGAGAGGCATCAGCAAGGGGAGCTGCTACCAAGCAGAGATGACTAAAACTAAAAAAATGAATCATACAATCCAAACATTCTTAATCAATATTATGTGATCCTCTAATAGCTTAAGCCTTTGTTACAATAATTTCTAAAACATTAAATGCCACATACATAGTATTTTTCATTAAAATCATGAAAAAACCATCTCTTAAACAAAGATTAAAGACACACAGCTAGACCCTTACAGATACATTCTCTGCAAGCCATTTTTGACATCCACTACCATTAAGCCTTCACTCATTTATTGAAAAAAGTTTATGAAGCATTTATAATCACCAGCAAAAAGACAGAAGTCATAAAACCTGTCCTCAGGTTGCTCACAATCTAGGGAGGCTACAGGTCCTGACCTGGGTTGAATTGAGAGCATTTCTGTGGAAGAGTGAGCTCCTTCAGGCTTCAGTCCCTGTCTGCCGAGAATGGAGCTGTGTTGCCTTGGGTAGATGTTCCACATGAGTAGTCACCCCGCCTTTTCTAGTCTGCAAGCAGAAGTTTTGCAATCAATACTGCCTAGCTGCTTTGGCAGCAGCATCTTAGGAGATATTGCTTCCACAGCCTTAGCTCTGGGAATTCATTTATGTCTCTTCTCTAGTTAGGACTGTGTCTGTGTGGGTCCCATAAAGCACAATGTGCTTAGCTACCCCCATGACTCTCCTTCCTGAATAAGCATCAGCACTCACCCTGGGCTTGCCAAGCCCACACACATCTGCTAAAGCTCACTGCTAGGGTGAGGATTCTTTAGCATTACATGGGGAAAACACTACTTTAGATGGATGCAAACATTGGTTGAGCACTTAGCAGTGCCATTAGAGAGACACATTAGAGAGTGTTGGCTGCCAAGGGAACCTCACAGCAGGCAGTACCAACTGCAGGATCAGCCTAGCCCCAGTCCATCTGGCATTGCAGGTCCAGCAATATAATTTGGTTAGTAACCCCAGCATTCAGTATCTGAGCAACTAACTCACCAGAGACTTCTATATAGACCCAGACGTGCATGTTCAGGCTTCAAGTCTGGTCATCCACTCAGTCCAAGTGCCTTCATTCTTCCCCTGATGCTCTTCCCACCAACACCACGGATGTCCTTCTCACTACTGGATATTAGGTCCTTGGTGCATCCTTGCTCTGGAGGCAAAGCATTGCACTTAATAATTATGTGACCTTGAAGTAGTGGCCTAGCCTTTCTCCTCCTCAATCACCCCTACTCTGAAATGAAAATAATGGTAATGCCAAATCCATAGGATCACTGTGATCTTTGAGTGAATTAACAAATGTAAATACCATCTGTAATGGTGAGGATGCCAAATTTCATCTTCAGCATTAGGCTTTCCTGCTGCCTCCAGATCCTGATAGCCTGCTGATCATGGCCCTCTGGATGTGAAATAGTATTTTAAAGCTGAAACACGCAAATTTGACTCTTGATGCTCCCACCTAGCCACCCAAATGGGCTCTTCTCACAATCGTCTCTGCTCAGTAAATGGGAACTCCATCAAGCCATCCATCAGGCCAGAGTTTCTGATATTAGGTCTGACTTTTATTTCTTCTCACACCTCATATCCAGTCTGTCAGGAAATCCTGTCTGCAGCTTCTCAGACTTATGCCCAGCAAATGCCCACCATTTAACTCTGCCTAAGTTACCCAGATCTGGCTCTATTCATTTTATGTGGTAGTTAAGTCCTGTATTTACCCTGAGGATTTCTCTCCAAAGGTGGTCTTAAGGAAATTTTATGGTATGAAGAGCTACACTCAGAAATCATCAATATGAAGCATAGTTGTTATTAAAAAAAAAAAAACAAAACGTCATCATGAGGTCATGAAGGGTCAGAGATTCAACTTAGACCAAGCACGGTTCCTGGGCCAGCAGACAAGGTACCTCTTAGAAGAATTTTAGAAATGCAGACCTATAGTCATCCAGACCAGCTGAATCAGAATTTGCATATGGATCTGTGGTTCATATGGTCATTAAAGTTTGAGAAGTAGGATTACAGGTCTTTTAATCTAATTCCCTCTCCTCCAATATCTCTCACACACACACACACACACACACACACACACCATACAGAAAAGAAAACTAAGCTTCAGAGTATCACTCAAAAACACAGTTGATTGTTTTCTATCCCTTCTATATTAAGGGGCAATTTCACAGCCTTATTCAAAGAGATCAGTTGAAAGAATTTTGTAAAATACAAACTTTTTAAAAGCTTTGGAGAGCAATTAAATAGTCCTTTGATCAGCAATAGCTTTCTTTACAATATCCCCTTGGAAGCTAGGGGGATTAATTATGTAGCAGTTTGCTTCAAAATATTTTCCTTTGACTGATTTTAATTCCCTATCAATGCAGTTTGAGAAATAACTGGAGGACATCCCCAGCTCATGTAGTCCAGTTTCCCCAGGGTCCCATCAGTCATAGCAAGAGGGACTGGCTTTCTAGAAGTGGTATCTGCGAAGCCAATGACAAATGATTCTGCATTACATGTTTCATTTATGACCTAAAAAAATAGTTCACACAGGTGTTATTTCTTCCAGATCTCTGAAGTACCTTAGAAGCATATATAATTCATCCTAATTTCTTTACTTCTAAGAGTGTAATCTGTTTTCCTCTCTTAAAAAATTTTCTTGGGCAGGATTGAGTGTTTTCAGTTATTATTTTCAACACTATTCTTGAATGCATTATAGACATAGAGTGGAAAATTTGTTGGTCTTCACCTTTGGCTTCACCGTTAGAAACTTCACTAATAATAAAATAATAAGCAAAGAAGAAATATCTGGGCTGCTTGTCTCAGCTTGAAAGGCCAAATAATAATTTTACTGGCTGCCTTCAATAATTGCATTTCAGTATGACTGTATGTGATCCCAGTTTTCCTGGAAGAGAAACAGAGAGAGCAGGACATAAGCAATACAAATTCCTAGAAATTTTCTTCAAAAAGGACTGGGTTAATCACATCCATTTGAGGATATTACAAAACCAATATTACCTCACTTTGCACTTAAGCAAAGAAGTTTTGCTCAGAAAGAGAAAAGACAAGCTCAGATGTGGAAAATTTATTCTTGTTTTAAGCATTCATAGGCTCTATATCTCAAAGTTGTCACCTTTCTCCGCCAGAATATTTTAATGGCTCAGTTGACAGATACCTCTGATTCTTGTCCCCCTCCAGTGAGCAATTCCTAAATTGCAGATGTAAATATTTATGGTATATTTCTGCAATACATATTTAGTCTCCAGATCAGGTAACGATGTCTTTAAAAGTACAGAAGATTCTCTTTTCAGCAATATGGAAGGTTGGATACTCAGATGACTTTTTTTTCCCTGTTTAGCACTCTTAAAACTGTTGAGGAAAAAAAATTAAAGAAATTTCTAGATAATGCACTGAGAGAGCTGACAACAAAATAAGACAATTCCTTAGAGTCTAGAAGTGACAAGAAAACATGGATCTAGATGAACTCAGAGATATAAGCAGGTGAAGGCCAATGTTTACTCTGCACATACCTGGAGCCTTCGGTGTAGATAATAAAAGACCCCCCAAATGAACAATGAGGAAGAAAACTGGGTAGTGTGCAGGGTAACAGGATGGAAGAGAGGCCCCTTGGGAAAATGCTGACACCACAAAAGGCATCCTTTCTGTCACTAGCAAAAAAAGAATACCTTCCAGAGGAATATGTGTATCAACCTGAACTTAGGTGGAGAAGGAAAAAAGAAGAAGAAGAAGAAGAAGAAGAAGGGAAATAGGGGAAGAAAGAGAAACAGAGGGAAGGAGGATGGGGGATGGGAGGGAGAGAGGAAGGGAAAGTAGGGGGAAGAAGGGAGGGAGGGAGAAAATAAGGAAGGAAGAAAGCAAAGAACAAGTTCTTCCTACTTGGGTTTTAGGGACTGAATCTATACTACCAAGATATGCAAAGTAAAACAATATGAAATTCTTGTTTAATTTACCTTAAAATGCCGAAAGCAGTACTGTCTCCATGTATTTAGCTGAGGTAAATGTAAGCTCTCTCTGGAGGAAGAGAATTTAAACCCACGTGTCCATGAAAAGTAATTTATTTTGTCTGTATTTTTCTTGTTTATTTTCTGGTTTATTTTTCTTGTTTATTCCCATGGGAACTTTAAAAAAATTATTTTCCTTTCAACCTTTCCACTTTCTTAAGTTTTAGATATTTATTGATAGTATACAGGTCATTTAAAAATTCGGTCTGAAAAACTTTGGTCTTTTATTGGGTTGAAATTGACTTCATCGATCACTGATAAATTTGAATTACTTCCTAAATATTTTATTTTGCATTTTCTATATGTCCCAAATTTTCTATGCTTTTTCTTCTATATACCTCAAAAACTTCCCACAGTAGACTTCCAAAGAACATAAACTAACAAAAAAAAAAATTTTACCAAACATGAGAAAATGAGCCACCACTGGTGAGAATTATCAAGAAAAAAACAATTTTATTATCAGACTCTCAAGAGATTGTATATGTTGAAATTATCAAATAAAGAAACATATAACTATTTAAAATGAACTAGAAAAATGTAATAAAGGAACACTAGACTATCAAAATTAATAGGAAAATTTGAATAGAATCTAAGTAGACCCTCTAGAAGTTTTAAAGTAGAAATGTGATTGATAAATTTAATAGCATATTAGACATAGCTAAAGAGAGAATTAGCACTCTGAACTATACAGCCAAATAAATTAGATTAGATCCAAGGAAACAAAGAGGTGGAGTTTCTATGAGAGTAAAAGAGATGTGGAAGGTAAGTGAGAAAATTTAACATGCATCTAATTGACATATTAAAAGTACATAGAAAGAGAATAGGAGTACGGAAGTATTCAAGAAGATACTGACTGAGAATTTTCCAGAAATATTAAAGACATTTTTCCATGAATCAGAAATCTATACCTAACCACATCTTAGTGAAACTTTAGAATGTCAAAGACAAAAAAACAACATTAAGAACAGACAAAAGAAAATATTACATACAGGCTGAAAGATGTATTACAAACACAGGAATGAAAGTTAACTGGCAGGTTCTTCTTACAAACCATACTAGGTACTAAATAACAGTAGGGTGACACCCTCAATATGCTGAAAGAAAAGTGAATCTTACCCAGAATCACAAATAAAGTAACTCAATACAAACACTCAGTAGCAAGAAGAAATGAAGAGCAAAGAAAATGGTAAACCTGTGGTTAATTCTAGACAAACAGTAGCTACCTTAAAAAAATATTGTTTTAAAAGTTGCTAAACATTATTAAAAATATTCACATTCCACTGCCACCCTAAAGGAGGAAATGCAAGACTTACAGAAGGATGTTCCTTCAGGAGGAAGCAGCACTAAAAGCAGTCTGAATCAAGATGAGTGTGAAAATATCCCAATAAGCACATTTTGGATATAAAAAAATTCATATTTAAATTGACAATGTGTATTCAAAGATCCTCTTCTCATTCAGGAGGAGATTAAGCTATTTCACTTTAGATTTTGTTTGAATTCATGTCATAAAAGTTCCAAGACAACTACTAAAATAACAAAAAGTATATTAAAATAGAAAGTCAACAAAATTGAATGATGAGGAGAAAAGAAAGCAAATCAATTCAAAAGAAGGAAGGTGGGAAGAGGGGGAGGAGGTGTATAGAAGAAAGAGCATAGAAAATTTAGGACATATAGAAGATATAAAATAAATATTTAGGAAGTAATTCAAGTTTACCAGTGATCAAAATCAACCCAATAAGTTTTGCAGACCAAAGTTTTAAATGACCTGTATACTATCAATAAATATCTAAAACTTTAAAAGTTGGAAAGTAAAATAATTTTTAAAGTTCCCATGGAAATAAACAAGAAAAATACAGGCAAAATAAATTATCTTTTATGTACAGAAACTGGTGAGGGTAAATTGTTAATCGCAGGCATATATTAAACAAATAAACAAAAAACTGATGTAGATATTTAATATATGGGGGAAGGTGAACTTTGAATCCAAAGAAACAGTTACTAGGATAAAAAGCATTATTTCATGGTCGTGTTCATTTCATCACAATTTAAAAATTTTCAGCTTCTATATTCTCTACTTAATGCATAGCCTCAAAATGATAGAAACTCAAGGAGAATTATTAGGAAAATTGGTGTTCTTATTATCAGGGAATATTAATGCCTCTCACTCATTGACAAGCCAGATAGACAAAAAGATTCTATATGGATGGAGAGATTTGACAACACACTTGACAAGCCTCGTCTAATGAACTTCAAAAGGACACTCCATCTAAAGAGTGCAGGATTCACATCCTTTTTAAGAACACATGGAACAATAATAAAAACTTATTACCTGCAAGGCCACAAAACAAGCCTTACAAATTTCAAGTCATTAGATATTATAGAGAGCACATCTTTTTATCCACAATACAAACAAGATAAAATCAATACTCAAAGAGATAACCAGGAAAACCAATAATTTTGCTAAATTAAAACACACTTTTCAGAAGTTCATGTGTCCAAAGGAACTCATGATGAAAATTGGAATATATTTGAAATTAAGGAATGACCCAAACACTATATATCATAATTTGTGGAATAGCATTAAAGTTGTGACTAAAGTACTCAGCTTTAAAACAATTTTATTAAAAAGTAAGAAAATCTAAAGGATAATAATTTGAGTATCATACTTAAGAAGTTAAAAAAATGAAATAGAATAAACCCCCCAAAAGGCAGAAAAAAAAAGAGGAAATTATTAAATTGTAAACAAAGATCGATGAATCCTGAGTGTTTTTTAAAATAATAAAACTTACCATCTGTAACAATTTTTAGGTAACAGAAAGAGATGAAACATAAAGCAATAGCAAAAAGGGGAACATAACACAGATGAAAAAGAAAATCAAAGAATGTCATAACCAGAATCATATCAATAAAATTCAACACGTTTTCTAAACCGGCTGACATCAAAAAGAATGGATTTGGAGAATATCATGCTAAGCGAAATAAGCCAATCCCCCCAAAAACCAAAGGCTGAATGTTTTCTCTGAGATGAGGATGCTAATTCACAATAAGGGTGGGGGCTATGGAAGAAGAGCGTTACTTTAGATTAGGTAGAAGAGAGTAAAGGGAGGGGAGGGGATCTGGGGATAGGAAGGAGAGTAGAATGAAACAGACATTATAGCCTCATGTACATATATGACTGCATGACCAATGTGATTCTGTAACATGTACAATCAGAAAAATGAAAAATTATACCCCATTTATGCATGATATATCCAAGTGCATAAATGCGTTCTACTGCCATGTATAACTAATTTAAAAAATTAAAAATTAATTTAAAAAAGAAAGATATCAATGACTGAAGCCTGACTCAAATAGAAAATGTGTTTCTACTCCTTATAGAAACAGAATTAGTACTTAAATATTTGTACAATAAAAACACCAGGCCCAGATAACTTCATAAGTAAATTCTCCCAAACACTTAAAGGATCGACAATTTCCACACTACATAAGCTACTTCAGAGGATCAAAAAGCAGCGAGGAGAAAGGACAGCAGCATTCTCTACCTTGGTTTATGAGGCTCTTACAATACTGACTCCAAAACCAAACAAGGACGGAGACAGGAAAATCACTGGCCAGTTTCCCTCCTGAATATAGATGCAGAAATCTAAAGCAAAAATCCTAGTAAGCTTCATCCAGTAATGTTTTTTTTTTAAAGGGTTTTGCATAATAACAAAGTTGGATTTATTCAAAGGACCAAAATGTGGGTCAATGTCAGATAATTCGATAAAGTAACTTGCTGCATTACCGAGTTTAAAAAGAAAAGCAAAATAATCATTGCAGAAAACAGAGGAGGGCAGGGGTTTCCTAGGCCTAGAAAGTGAAAGAGGAAGAGAGAATGTGGAAGAGGAAAAAAAAAAGTCCTTTGGGGATGAAGCCCAAGCTAAGATTCATTTTGTTTCTGTAATATTAGAAAACACACCTGCCTGGTGGACATGTTCTTTGAACACTTTTCATGGGTGAAATGAATAACCAAGTCATTTTCCAGAGAGGAATTTAAAGCACCAAAAATAAAGGGTATGTGAGATCCATTTTAGTTAAACAGTTTACCAGACTTTTCTCTCCTCAAATCAAAATCTTAGAAATGGCTCAGTGGAATAGATTTTGAAAATCATTTTGCAACCTTCTCATTCTGCTTGCAGCCATGTATCTGAAAACACATTTAAGGTCACTTCAAACAATTTTCAGCACAGTTCGCAAAAATGGTCCAAATTGAACCAGAGGACCAGATGGATATTTAATTTAAAAAGTAAAAAAATATGAAATTATAATATTGCAAAATCATTGAACATCATGTATACACATGATGTAGTTCACTTTTTAAGCCTCAGACCAGAATTTTCTAGGAAGATTTTCTTTCCATGTTTCTATAAAAAATATTTAATATTATTTTAGAAGAATCTAGTTTTATATGTATAGAATCAAGTACTTGCAGCTGGATTTCAGGTAATCACAGAATACCAGTAAAATGTATTGCTGGACTCGGCTCTTTTTTAAACTTTCTAAGCACCAAGCTGAGCAGCCTAGCAGTGAGGCCGACAGAGTCCCTGGAATTGAGCTGATCTTCCAGGTACAACAAACCAGAGTGCGTATGACTGCATATGGGCTTCTTAGGCACACTGGAATTGCATCCATAAACTCTGGAGCTATAAACTGAGTAGAATAGATATTTAATAAACTTCAGGACTTTTACAGGGGCTCTTGTTCTGACGAGTGTTTTCCACTTCACTGTTGTTGAATCTATTTTAAGGACAGTAAAAATTGTCAATGCACTTATGAAATAGGTTTAGAGCTTTCCACCATGTGCTTCGCTCTTTCTACTGATATTTTCTTTATGATCTGAAGGGAAATAAAGAGAAGAATAAAGCAGTGATGTGTTATTTTAAACGTCAAGTCATCCAAGTGGTACATTTAGAGTGCGCAATTCTGTTGTATACATTTAGAAACATTTGCCATATTTTTAAGGAAGACACATCTGGCCACACTGCTGGTCTCTGAGGTAGATTTGGCGGATCAAACTAACTAAGGCAGAGCCCCCTGCCTCCATCAGGAATCTCCCACAGCTCTGTATATGGACAGGGGAAACACCTCTCTGTTATGAGAAGGCATAGTCTCTATCAGAATCCAACACAGTAACTACTTAAATGTAAAGGAAGAGAAGTATACATTCCAAGACTACACTAAAGAAAAACCAAATAATAGTCGCATGTGTTGAAAGCCAGAGATCAAGGAAATAATTTGAAGATTAAAACTAAAGCTTTAATCTGTAAAACAGAATATAGATGTCATTAAGGGACTAGAATAAAGATATTTAATACAAAGAATCTGATATTTAGAAAAGGTGGTTAAAAATGCAAATAATTGGATGTTATTCCACCCACCATCCCATTAACAAGTGATTTGATGCATCCAACAAAGATGAAAGGCATAGTTTCTGCTCCTCAGAAGAACACTACCAAACACTTGCAAGTTTTCTGAATACTTGGTTGCCCAGCAATGCAAGGAAATGAGCTGGCCAGGTGTGCACAGAGGTTGTGGGAGTGCAAAGAAGGTGCTGCAGAATGCTGTGTGGGGAGTCAGGGGGTGTTTCACAGAAGAGAACATGAAAGCTGGATCACTGAGGATGAGGAAAAGACAGTGAGTAGTGAATTAGACGCTATGGTGCATGGAATAAATAAACCAATATCCTTCAGGCATGGTTCCCAAATATGGTGACTGGATTCATAAAGCACCTGCTTTCTCTTGTCTCCTTCAGTGTTTACGTATCCAGAAAATGGCACTGACGATTTCAAAGACCAAGCAAAGAACATAAACCACCAGGTATTTATGGAAAGCACAGAAGACAGATCAGACAAGAGCACTTAGATCAAACTGCAGGTCACCACCCAAGTGGGTCATGAAATCCATTTAGTGGGTCCCAGGATAGCATTTTTAAAGTATAAAATAGCACAATGTAGCATAATGTGCCATGGGATAGTAGTATGGATTAAATAGAAATATCACAGTGAATAAGAGGAAAACAGGATAAGTGGTGTGTTGTATCTTTTGTTTCTGTCATATATGTTATGTATGTTGACATATAGTACATGATGTGTAAATTATAGAACTATGACCATACTTTATAGTATATAAACAATTATTATATTTTATATGCTTATTCATATGTATGTATATAATTATATTGAAGTAGGATAATGTGATATAAGAAAACTGAGCTTTAAATAGCAAAACAAATCATAGGTAAAAAGGGAACATATAGTTGTGTGAAATTTTCATGTTATTATATACATATATAGTATATATTTATTATTATGTTCAAATGTAGTATGTAATTATATACCACAATATATGACTTTAACTTGTCTTTATAAAATATAAATGTCTCTATAGCATTAAAATTTGGTTAGTAATAATAGCTAATATGTATGTGACACATATAAGTCTCTTATACTCTCTAAATTGCAGACTATAAGAAAATCTACCTAACAATTCTGTGAAGGTCAGTTGTGCTAACTATCTAACAATTCTGTGAAGGTCAGTTGTGCTAATGCATATCCCATTATGCCTGGCACATAGTAAACTATCAAAATGGAACTTTTATTAGGATTATTGCAAGATTTCAGAAGGTGGTACCTGATATAAATTGATGCCAAAATCTATGCTTTTTCCTCAAAATCAATGAGCTAATTACCAGATGAATGAACCTGGTTCCCTTTGATACACTAAACATTAGCTCTCAACTAACTGATAGAATGTCCATTTTAGCAAGTGAGAGTTGTTAGTTACTGCTCACAGGTCCCTCTTTCTTTAGAGAGAATATTCCCGTTCCTGGGACCAACCCTGTGACATTTTTCATGAACAACTATATCAAAGAAGACAATCATACAACTGTATCAAGGAAAAGTGTAGTATTTCTGACAAAAAGTGTCAGAAGTGTAGTATTTCTGAGTTTCCAAATAATTGTTTTCAAACTTTTTTATAAAATCTTCCTCAGTTAAACAGAATTAAAAATAAACCTAAGGCTGAGAGAAAGTCATTAATAATGGCTACCTGTTTTAACACCTAAGATCCGTACAGTGATATTACTGTGTAATAATGCCTCTATGTCCTGTTTTCTTTCTCTCCTCTCTCCAATTCTTCCTCCTTCCTTCTCTTGCTCTTCTTTCTTTTGTCTTTCAGGGACCTCTTTCCAAAGACCCATTACAGATGAACACCTACGTTGCCTTGTACAAATTTGTACCACAGGAAAATGAAGACTTGGAAATGAGGTAAAAACATTTTTTGAGAAGAGAAGTATTTAAAGTTCATGTTTTAATGTTTTCCTCTGTGAAAAATATAATCGCTTTGGTGCAGTAATTCTTTTTTTTTTTTTTTTTTTTTTTGGTACCAGGGATTGAACTCAGGGGTGCTTAACCATTGAACTATATCCCCAGTCCTATTGTGTTTTATTTAGAGAGAGGGTTTCACTGAGTTGCTTAGCATCTCACTTTTGCTGAGGCTGGCTTTGAACCCACCATCCTCCTAACTCAGCTTCCTGAGCTGCTGGGATTACAGGCTTGCGCCACTGCACCCAGCAGTGATTCTTAAATGTTAGCATGCATCCAGTGATCTGCAGGGCTACAACACATAGATGCTGGGTCCCATTCCCAGAGGTTCTGACTCAGCAGACCTTAGGTGGAGCTGGAGATTTTGCATTTCTAACTAGTCTGCATGGTGCTGCTGGTCCAGGGACCATACTTTGAGAAGCACTGTTTTCGTATGTGTTCAACAGAAACACTGATGAGAGTCTTAAGGATAGTTAAGCATTAAAAGTATTGGACATCCACTGGAGTCTAATAGTGAATCAAAACAAATGCATTTAATCCACAAATTAACATTAGTGAGAGAATCAAATTGAAAGCTATTAGTCAATTGGGACCCATATACTTCATGATCACTGCCACACTTGGGAAGGTAAGGTGACTACTGTGACCTTGACAAACACTGAACCTTTCTCCCTACCAAACCTTGAGGTTCCTGGTGCTTCAGAGGTGGTCCATCTAGAGTCAGTGTGGGGCTCACATCCTACTGATTATTTGACCTTTGGCAATTTATAAACATTTTATTACTTTGATTTCTTTATTTATAAAAGATTAATAATGGCCTCAACCTCTTAAGGGAGTTGTGAGGCTGAATTCAAAAAAGCACATAACGCATTGCCTAATCACCATAAACACCCAGTGGTTATTACAATTTGTATAATGGGGCCTTTTCACTGGCCTATCTCAAGGAAAAGGCATTGTTCTTTCCTTCATTCATGACACTCAACCATGAGTCATCTCAGGAGAAGGCCTCTGTGTTCTCCTACATGAGAGCAGGATAGAAGAGGTTGCTTTTCTAGTCAAGTGAGCCCCTGGAGATTCATTCTTCCCTCTTCTCAAAAAAGGGGAAAATTTTTTTTAAAAAAAGAAAGATCAACTACTACTTAAAAACTACCCAATTGCCAGAGCAATGGGGAACACTTTCATTTGGGGACGGACTCTGCTTGTCCAAATACCATGCAGGTCAGGTTAACACTCACCCGTCACTCCCTTTAGATGGCCCCAGAAGGCCTGGCCCCTCCCCTGAGCTAGCTGACATTCCACCCCTTCAAACCTGTGTCATATGGTCCCCTGCCCATCTCCCACTTTTTCCAAAGCCCCTATAGGAGAGAGTCACTGAAGGACAGCAATTAGACCCTGTTTTCTAGGTCCCCTATGCCATCAAAGCTCTGCAGCTCAGCTGCCCTCAGGGTGGGTACAGCAACCGGTGAGACTCAATAGCTGATTGATATATCCTGCCTCAGTCTGGCAACTTCCCCTGGCTCATACCCCAGGGTTAACTTTGCCTCAGTTATAGTTTGAAGTCAGCTTCCAAGTGGTTCTCCAGCCTTTCCAGAACAGAGTACAGTACTGACTCCTTAGTTCTGTTCAGACTATTAAGTTCTTATGTATCTGCATTTCCTCCATCATTGGGTAAAATTCCCATGTTGCTCCGTGGCTGGAGTTGTAAACACTACCCCACCGGTTCTGACATCATCAGGGCAGGAGGAAGGGATGGCACGTATCAAGTGGCACCCTATTCATCAGGCATATGACAAGACCATGCGTTGGAGCGGAGCATCCTAGGATTCTACTGAGATGGTGCCTTGCTCCGCCAATGGTCCACCACTTACTACCTGCAGATGGACACAAGAGTGACATATATTTGCTTTGTAATAAGTAGAGCATATTGAATGCGCCTCAAGATTCATTTGGGTGTCTAAAATTTAACCACTCCCTGTTGTACCGGTCCCACTGTTTTATAATAGAAGATTACTCTGAAGTCATCAGATTTTAAAAAGCAATTCCAGAAAAATACAGAAAAGTTACTGGGGATACTGAGGAATGTCTGGCTTCCTAGTGGTGGTCATAACTTTGTGTGCTTATTTTAGTTGGTTGCAGGCCATTAAAAGTCAAGTTGTCTGGTCACGACTCAAACGTTTACAGTCTGCTTCGAGGCAAACAGGACTATTCATTCCCAGGAGTGAAATGTCTACATTGCATGCACTGCAAGATTGGAGGGATAAATCACACTTTTTTTTTTTCCTTGAGATTACAAGTTTCCATTTTAAAAGCCAGGAACTTGATTTAGAATGTGTAAGGCAATGCTTTGGGGATTTGGTATAATTCCTTGAATGAACTGGGGCTTTGTGAATTATCTTTTTCCTCCTCAAACCATATGGGGGGAAAAATCCTTTCAATAAAATACCAGTCTTATCCACCTGCATTCTGATCTGGGGGAGCATGCTGGATCTGGTTCTCAGGAAAAAAAAAAAAAAAAGGAGATGAGAGTATAGGAAATGATAGAGTCTGAACTAGAGGGCAAAGGAGACCTAGATGGCAAAGCCAACCAGCATAAATCCCTCATCATAAATTTCCCCAATAATAAGGGAAGTTCTTTCTACCAAAGGCCAAGGGTCCAGACCTCTCCACAGACCTCCAGACTCACCTGCCCACCTGCCTACCAAGAAATGGATAGAATAGAGCAGCTCTACCCTCCCTCCTGCAAACCTGTTCCCAAGGGCAAATGATGTCACCCTGTGCCCAGCTCACAATCCAGTCAGGGAGGCATCTCCAACCTCATGCTCCAAATGTATTTGATGAGCCATTTCTACTTGACCCCTGCCTAAAATTTACAGTATCCATCCCCACCTTCACCTCTCACCTGGATTACTGTAGAAGATTCTAGCTGGTCTCTGGTTTCCAGTCTTGCCTGCCCCCAACCACCCACCATGCCTTTGGGGTGGAAAGTATTCTTAGGCAATAGTACGCGCAGTTCCAAGTTTCATCTGGACAAAGTGGATTCAGACTGCTGCCCCTCCTCTTTCAAACAATAGGGCATATGATCTGACTTTCTGAACCTTTACAGGATTCAGATAACAACCTCTGGTACACTGAAAACTTAAAATTTATGTTAATTCCAACCAGTTCTGTTTAATTCTCCAAAAAGTAGATGCTTTCTTTTCAGAATTAAGAAATGGGGGCAGTAGGGGCAGAGAATATGGCAGCATGGGTTCACTGGATGTTTGAAGATAGAAAGAGTGGGCATCACTTGGCCTGGATTGAAGTCCTAGCCAAGCCACCTGCTCAGCTGTGTAGCCACCCATGAGACCTGGAAAAGTTATACAAGTCATTTGAGCCTCTGCTTCCGGACCTGTGAAAAGGAGGTACAAGGTGCGTTAGGGCTCCTGAGGACACTCATGTATTTGTTCCAAACTCTCCGAAGTCCTCCCATTGCCTCTGCATAAAAAAACAGAATATTATAGGACTTCCAGACCTCCAGTCTCATCTCTGGTGACCTCTCAGTCTCATTCACACTGTCCTTTTTTTTTTTTTCTTCCTCAAAAGGAGAGAGAACACTACCACCTGCCAAGGAACTTTTCTTCCTCAGTCTTCTTCCTTCCTGTATCTTCATATCCACCCACCATCTCCTCCATCAAACACACACCTACACACTGTGCCCCTTGACTATTATCCATCCGCTAGATCACAGCTCAGAGTTCACCTTGTTGGTACATCCCTTCCTGATACACTCAAACCAAATTAGTTTCCTCTAAAACCTACTTTTATGACACTACTTTTTTTTTTCATTCAAAGCACTTACCTCCACTTGTATTTTTATTTTTCTGAAATTATTTGGGTAATCTCCATCTCTCCTCCATGAGAACAATTCTGTAATTACTAACCCTTAAAAACCTGGAGCATGGTTTGTTCTTGAAACCTAGCTGAGAGTAAATATTTGATGAGTGAATAAGCATTATGGAAGTGATCTGAACTCATGCTGGACAATTAGCAGGCAAATAGAGTCCAGGGTAATATAATGGACCATTAATGGAGATGCAAAGCAAGCTAGAAGCATTAGCCAGGGTCTGTTTCCTGGAGGAGACAGTCCTTAAGCCCAGTGAATATTATGTGTTAAGAAGAAATTGTGGAAGGGGAGACCCAAAGGACCCATGGTCCATCAATAAATATCAAAGGATTGAAGGGAATCAGGAAGATGTCCTGCTGAGCCTTTACTGAAGCACTCAGAGTTGGGATAGGAGAGGTAGAGCCAGTTGCTACTCCCCAATTCTTAGGGCAGTAAATGCCCCTCTTTAAAGTGCTGAGGTCCATACTTAATCTCCAAGTGCTATACACAAGAGAGGCTTCCCACCGTCTGCTTTTCTATAGTTTCAGTGCCAAATAAAAGTCATAAATTTATTTGCTGTTGGGGCACCATTACCCACCCCAACCTTTGGAGCTGATCATGGTGATTTACTTTTTCTACCATCACAGTCTAGAGTAGGAGATAGCAAGGTGGTGGGGCAGGAAAAGGCAATGTCTGGGAGTCAAATAGGCTGGCTCTGGTTTCCAGTTCTGATACTTAGTATTTGCATTAATTTGAGCAAATCTTAATCTCTCAGAGCCCTGTGTTCTCCTTCCTAGGAGACTGAGTGTTACACAAGATCATATAAATAAAATGTGGGATTTCATGCCCAGGATGAAATGAGATGCACAGTATATTTTAGATAACTTCTCTTCATAATTTTCATGTTTTCAGTATATCTTTATTTCACCGTCTTTTAAATAAACTCATTTACACTTCCCTAAAGACTTGGCAGAGGAAACAGTGAAACACCCTCTCAGGGCTTCCAGCACAGCCAGGGAGTCTTTATCTAATTGGTCCAGCAATAAGGAATCTGTGTGATTCCTGATACTATCCTGAGTAGGTCTTGCAGTTACTGGAATGACATGCTATAGGTATGCAGGTTTACCGCTGACACCTAAGATACAATGCCATTGTTCATGGGGTCTCCAGACCATTGTTAATGAATGCAGGTCTGAGAATATTAAAAAGCTACCCAAGTCCCTCTATTGGGGTATAATGGGCTTGGATAGGTAATGGATAATTAAGACTTAATTTCCTTTATAAGGCTTATTGTCAAGTTTCTGAAGAGTCCTAAAAATTACATTTTATGAACTGTCACTTTAATTCATGAGCAAAGCTCTTTAAAATGCTACTTGAAATATAAATTGGAGAATCCCATTATAATAATCAATGAGAACCCCATCACAATGGACACTGGCGTCACTGATGTCATGCCCTGCCTCATGAATTCACGTCGACTGAATCAAATCATTTTTCTGCCCATCTGGGTGTGTAGGTGTGCAATGCACTCACATATGCACAAACTCTCCCAATCACACTCACCATCACAGTTGATTCACACAAATTCAGCAACACTTTCACATACATACACATTCACATACTTGTACATACACAAATGCACATTTATTCATACATGCACACACACAAACACACAAGCATCATTAGACACTGCTTGATAACCCATGCTTAGCTTTCTGGTGAAAGTAAACACTGCCTTCAGCGCTTGCAAGTAACTAGTCCCAATATCCTCACTGTTTGGGGATTCAGAAGGCTGCAAAATGGAGATTCATGACTTCTTATTCTCACCAAGGCACCTTGTCTTTCAAACAACAAGGCAAACTCCTATCCCTTTGCCGTGTTGATATTTCATGTAAATAATTAGCAGACATAAATAACTCCAAGTAAACACAAATGCTTAAAGCATCTTAAGGATTCTGAAACAAACAATTGAGAGCAAATAGAGGATTGAAAGGTTAAAATGCATATTTTAGTGCCATAAGATGCCTATTCCTAAGAATCCATTTCAACTTTCCACATCTAAGTCATTTTCATTTTTATTAGTTCTTCCCAGATTTATATGATAATGGCCATTTTTCATAATGGGGAAAAAGGACAAGATAAGAAGGCTTATAGAGCTGACAGCAGAAATTGCTTCCCCAATATTAGCAGATTCTCAAAAGGATACAAATTAATTGCTCCTTCAGTGCAAGTTAGAACACCTAAATTGAGGGAAGGGGGTTCAAGGAAAAACATATCTTCTTTTAATCCCCAAATAAGGTTTTAGATTTATGAATCTCCAGACTCTTGGAAGCAGCCTCTCATTTTCCATGAATGAGTCAATGAAAGCAGACAATCACGGGTCTCCTTAGCTAATATTTGCAAGAACCTCTGGGGATATGATAGCCTGAATTCACCCCTTCCCACTTTTCTCAAAGCACAACTTGAAATTGTTTTTAACCCTTGTATGGCTGTTTCCAGGATTCATTCTCAAAGAGCTCCAGTGGGTCACAGGGTTAGGAGCAGCAGAGGACAAGAAGTTATAACCCAGTGGGAGGTATTGTAAGGAGTGATAGGTGCCCAGAGGGGCATTGAAGCAGGCTTGGAGGCTCAGAGAATCATGAGAATCAAATGCACACCCCATTCCAGAAAAAGTGGTGAAGTCAATTGCAGGGGCAGGAGTCTATTCGATAACTATTTCCATTTCAGTCTTGATTCTGGAAAGACTGCCTTAGAACTTGGTAATGCTTAGTGAATGGACACCTGGCTGTTTAGTTCATCTTCCAGTGAGATAATTTATGGTTCTTAATCTTTTGGGAGGTGAGGTGGGAGAACTGAGCCCAAGATCTCACAGGTAGAAAGTGGAAGTTCAGAGTTAGAACCCAGGGAGTCTTTCTCTGACCCATATTTCCATCTTCTGTCAATTGGGGTAGATTTCCTTTCTGAAAAAAGTTAATAATTTTTTTAAGGGGTTAGACCTATTTTTTTAATTGACACATAATTGTATGTATTTGGGGGATACCCTGTGATACTTCAATAAGTGTATACAACATCATTGATCTGATCAGGGTAATTGCATATCACTTTAAACATTTATTATTTCTTTATGTTGATAATATTCAAAACTTTCTCCACTAGCTAATTTGAAATATGAAGTGAAATGTTGACTCTTTATCCATCCTGTCTCAATTCTTCTTTAGTCAGTGGATTTAGGCAGTATATTCATTTATCCCACTAGGTCGCTCATATTACTTTTTACAGTAGTGTTGTTAAGGCCAGGAATCTTGTGATCTGTAGGTCGTTCATAAAATGTCACTTCTGTTAAAGGAGAAATTCTTAAGATAAAATCATGATTCTCACGCAAACGTAAACATGTCAAATTTTTATTTAACTAATTAAATGATGAAAGAACCGGTAAGACGCCATCCCTGGTTCAAGGGAGAATTCAGTTGCATCACACATCTGCAGGCAATGAGGAATGCAGATGTGGATTTACAAGCAGATGCAAAACTGGTCAGCATTCGTGGGATAATAACTGATGAGATTCTACCAGACACAACTCACTTGCATTTCTATGCACAAGAATGATTTTCATTATTATCAGTTTTCTATAGTTCTCATGAGATGTAAAATAAAGGCATTGGAAGAGGAGAAATTAACCTGAAAGGGTACATTAGACAGGTCACCAGGGCAGTATAATATTTCTGCCCATTGCAAAGTCTTTCACAGTTTTTTTTTCCCCCAGCATCCCCTTGAGTTCTTTTAGCAAAACTGTGAAGTTACCAAAGCAAAGACTAGGAGAAAACTCTGGTTACCATGGTAAAGTCTCTAGCTACAAGCCATAAGAATCTCCTGGAAATATTACTAAAATCATTATTTTAAATATTACTAGACTCCTCCTAGACCTACAGAGTTAAACCCCACTTGCATGGTTAAGTGCTGTCCTAGATTCTGATTGTCTGCCAGATTTGAGAACAACTGTGACTGATCCAAAGATATGCAGTGGGCCAGTGGCAGACACAAAACCAGAACTCAGGCAGGTTTCCTGATTCTCTGTTGATACTCCGTGACCAGGTCTGGGTTTGATTTTGGGCCAATGACTTACATTCTAATGTCCTTCACCTTGCAAGTTTTCCTAAACCCTCCATAAAATAAGAAAGTAAGGCCCCCTGAGACAGAGTAAGGCAGAAAAACACCCTGTTGGTGTCTCGTTCCCGTTCTCTAAGTACATTACTACTTGGCAAATGCATCAACTTAATTAAAGCTAAATGTAATTCTAATGCACCAATTTGATTTAAAAATAATCTTCACAGTCACCAGGACATCAAAATGCAATTAAGGCTATTTGAGGAAAGTCTCTGATGCATATTATGTTCTGCTGCTGCTCTATGTCAAGAAACCCAGATCTTCCCGAATGTCACTAATGTGGTTAGCAGCCTCCCGCTCACTCAAATGCCTCTCTCAATTAGGTTCTGGAGAGCGTGATCCATGACAGTTCAGGAACATTTACCAAATTCCTTCCAAATAGTCCTTCAGCTGAATACTCTTGCTGGCCTATGGACTTGGGAAAGTTGCAAAGAGTCTTACAAATATCAACGTAAGACAAATTCATACTGCAAAGTTCATACTGGTTACCTTCTACTCATGTGCCCAAACTGTAAAAGATCTGGACCAGGATAATACAAATTTGGAAATGGGTCCAGTGAAAATTTAAGCAGTAGTTCTAAAATTAATGAAGCCATTTAACTGAGTTCCTTTTTTTGCTCCTATTAACTTGGTTTTGCCCTGATGCTTTTTCCCATTAGGACATCTGTTTGGGCTGAGCAATGATGCTTGCTGTAAAGCTTGATTTGTAAAGCTTTGATTTTTGTCTAATAAATGAGAAAGGGTATGACCTATTAAAGACAGCCCACAATGCCTGCAGTGTAAATTGAGCAGTTCTGATGAGTTTTGGCAAGGCACGAGTAGTACCAGAGGAAGCTTGATTTAGTAGAGTTAATCGTGGATTCAAACCTTGAATCCAAGCAGAAGAGTCTCTCAGAATCTGTTTACTTGTATGAAAAATGCCCACTTCACTCAGTGAATACCATGGTCCCCCTCCAGGTTATGTGCTTGTCACCATTGCAATCAGTCACCTACAAACTGGAATACTATGTCCAGCTCCTGGTCCCAGATATACCCTTGTGGTCACTACCTAGAGTGGAGGGGTAAGAGGGTAGGGGTTGACATGAAAACAAGGAGAAGCTTTTCCAAAACTCTGAATTACACCACAGACCAAGGTCTGAAGCCACTAAAGTCAAAATCAAAGACTCTCATTTAACAACTGCCTCTAACAAAAAAACATTGGAACACTCATTTGAAAGGTAGTGCAGCCTGGCACAGTGGTACAAGTCTGCAACCCCAGCCTGAATCCCAGTTCAAGGCCAACCTCAGAAACATAGCAAGAGTCTGTCTCAAAAAAATAAATAAATAAATATATTTTTTTTGGTAAAGGGCAATGCACACTAGATCGTCTAATTTTCAAGTGAAATATTACAAACTTGGGAGGAAAACAGCATTTTTATCATATATCGTTCACATTGCCAAGGATTTCCACATAGCAACATCACAAAGTAAATATAGTTCATAACATTTATTATGCATAACACATAAGCATAAAAATATAAATGAGATAGCTGAGATGTAAACACATTTGTGTGTTTGGAGATTTTTTTTTTTTTTTTTTTTTGGTTAGGGATCAATTCCATGCTTGGTTTTGTCCTGCTACTATTTGTTTCTCATTCATCGATGAGACTCACTATAAATTACCACCTTATACATCCTTATCCTCTGAGATTATCAAAATCCTGAGGCCCGTAATTATGACTTAATGACAATAATGGACACCATCTGTTGTGGACTTATCTAAATGTGCTGTACAAAATATTACTGCATTTAGTCTTCAAAAAAAATTTTTTTTGATGATATTGCACTCAGAGTTAAGAAAACTGAGGCTTAGAGAATCTTTTCATCTTTGTAATTCCAGTGCTAAAATACCATGGGCACTGAAAAAATATGAACTTGACACTGTCCTATAATCTCCTTTGACTAAACAGGCAGAGATGGAAGAGTAGGGAATGACACACTTCTTCTGAATTCCTGAATAGTCAGTACCTCCAAATCATTTAGAAAGCAAAGAAGAGCCCAGATCTTGCTGCTTTGTGCTTCTCCAAGTAGAGCCAGTCTGAGGTCTCAAGTTGTGTCAGACAGTGGAGAAGGTGTTCTATGGAAGAAGTGACCTGCTCTGGAGGGTATCAGTGTCTCCACTTCTGGAATCTGCATGGGGAATGGAAAAGGGCTGGGCAGTGGGGGCTTAGTTCAGCTCTGGGAGCTCCCAGCCATACAACATCTGGATCCACGCAGCCAACCAGGCTGTGCCTGTACTGTTCACATCGTCTGTGCTCTCACAACCTGCAGAGTCCCTAAAGCCAGTTCATCTGGTGATGGAAAAGATGGGTCCCAGTGCCCATGTGGAAAATTGAGAAAGGAGAGAGGCAGAGGGACCGCTGAGAAATGAACCCAGAGAACAGTCATCTATTTGGCATGTGCATACACATAGTCACACGCAATTAACTGTATCCTCCTCAGTGTGAAGCCATAATTCTACAGTTAGCTTTAGGTGTTTTGCTTCTATTCCTGCTAACCCATGGTTCCCTTACCATTTCAACATTTCCTATCAATCATGATATAACCAACCTGAGCATCTTCCTCTGGGCCTATGACAAATGTTACTAAGCAAGCTAAAGAGAAGAGCCCATGTGGTGATCTGATCTGTTTTCACAAAATAGAAAATTGATACTTTTATTATTATGAATGGCATTATACTTTTGGTCATGGTGTATGATTCTGACTTTGGGTCCAGGGTGTATAATTCTGGGTTGCTGTGCAAGCAGAGCTTTGACCTGTACTTCGAATGCTCTGATTGAATTAAGCACAGGGAGGAAAAAAAAAAAAAACTTAAGTATTTGAAGCCTCATCATATTAGTCCAAGAGTGAAATTATAAAATCTAGATAGAATGGATCAGAAGCATAAAATCACCTGAAAGAAAGAGAATAACTGTTGGGCCAGAAAAGGACTTTGCTCATACCTGAAATGTAATAACCTGAATCAAGGATCTTTCCATGGAAAGGGATTCTGTTTCATAAGTGTGAAACAGCTGCAGGCAGAGTCTCACACTGCCGTGTTCATTCTTCAGAGCAACCAGGCAGAGGAGAATGGCAAGCAGTAGAGACCTCTGCTCCCCAGGGACCCCTGGCAAGGCTCACCTCTCTATGAAAAGCTGCTTGGCACAATGTTTTAATTTAGTTCTTTGGTGGCACAACACAGCACACCAGCACGGTGGCAGAAGAGAACTAAGTTAAGAAAGGATGAGGAGGGAAGGGCTGCCAAGAAAAGCCACATGGGGCTTGTGCCTGGGAGTCAGGGAAACAACCAGCAGGAGCTGCAGGGGCAGCTTATGCATGGAAAGCCATGGGGTTTGCTTGGGCTCCCTATAGAGGGGCTAATTTGAGTAATTTATAGACTCAAAAGCATAGGCCTTTCCCCTCATTGTCTGGCCCGACCCCAGAGTAGGTGGGTAAAGCTGGTGCACAATGATCCAGAGTGGGAGAGCCTTGGGAAGGGAAGTGACTAACGGTATGGATTTAATCAGCTGCTTAAGAAGGGAATGAACCAGCCTGTAGGACTTCAAAACTGATCAACACATTTAAAAAAAAAAAAAAAAGTATTACAGAGTGGAAAGGATTCTGAGTGCAGCCAGTGGCAAAGAATGCTGAGATTGTTAGGTGGTACCTGGGTAGGCAGGGGGGATACAAATCCCACAGCCACAGGTCTGCTCATTCAGATGTTAAGCAGTTGTTGCCCCAGAGAAAGATCCTCCCTGCAGTGAAGAGCCATATTAACTGTCTCTTCCAGAGGCTTAGACTATTTGACTAATCTCAGTAGGTGGCCACTTTTATTCTTTATGGCTATCTCCTATTTATTTCCTTCATAGCCCCTGGGACAACTTATAATTGTGTATGCATTGATCATGCATATACAGTATGCATTTATTATTAGTTATATATTTATTAAATGTTTTGTTAACTATTTACTTACTTAGTATCCATAATATTCATTCCAGTGAGGATTTCATTCACCATAGTTCACCTACCACCTAGTAAAATGGCTCTTTCAGAATCTGCATTCTGTAAATATTTGTTGGATGATCAAGTAAACAAACAGAAAAATAAAAATAAAGAATTATGGTTGAGGCCAGACACAGTGGCACATGCCTGTAATCCCAGCAGCTCAGAAGGCTGAGAGGATCCTGAGTTCAAAGGCAGCCTCAGCAAAAGCCAGGCCCTAAGCAACTCTGTGAGACCCTGTCTCCAAATAAAATCCAAAATAGGGCTGGGGATGTGGCTCAATGGCTGAGTGCTCCTGAGTTCAATCCCTAGTAACCCTCCCTTAAAAAAAAAAAAAAGAATACATTTAACTATACTCACTCACCAAGCAATTTTCTGACACTGGTGGAGCTTTTTATAGAACAGGATAGAATCCATCTCACACTGTCAGGAGTATGTCTGGTATTTCTATAAACTTAAAGCCTCTATTCTAGTAAGTGCCATATTCTAACGTATAGTTAACATGGGGCATGCACTCTGGACCATTCACTTCTGGGCCCGATTACAGAGTCTCTAGCTAGACTATAAAATCCAAGGACAGGTTCAGCAGTCTCTTCCTTCACCCTCAGGAGCAGTACCTCCCCCAGTCTTCAGCTTTATTATGTATTTGCAATTGCTACCAAACCAGCAGCCAAGTCATCATGTTTGATACTGACACACAGTTTCTTAGGTTACTGGGTTAAATAAAATCTGCTGGAGCCTAGAAGATTTTTCCACATTGATTTTCAACCTTGCTGCTTAATTAAATCCCTCACCTGGGAAAGAGTGATTTTTCAGCCACCTCGCTTTCTGTAGCTTCGGCATACAACTGTGACTGTCAGAACACTGAAATGCCAGTTGTGTTTAATGCTTCAGGTGCTATAAGCCTGTTAGATCGGAATCCCCAACCAAGATAGATATTAACTGAGAATTGAAAATGACAGCAGAGGAGATTGAATCAGAGTAGCAAAATGAGCACACGAATCTGCTTTCTCTCTTGCTCCATTTCCTAAGAATGTCCAAAAATATCTTTTTTTTTTTTTTAAGGATACTTCCTTAACAGTCCTAGAAAACAGAAAGAATGCCAAGGGAAAACCAGGAATCTTGGGACTCACCTGCAGACTACAGCAATTGTAGTTAGGGTGAGAACAGTGAAGATGTCCAGAAACCAAACAACACTGGGGAAAAAAAAGCTTGAGATGTAGGAACACATTGGAATAGACACAGAAAATCCAGGGGAAAACATGGGGGGAGTCTGCAGCCGATTGATTGCATTCATGCTCCTAATTCTTCACCTCTCCCTATATTCATGACCTATGTCATGAGATTGCAATTCCTTTCACACAGAGGTGGAACCTGTTACCCCATTCCTGGAGTCTAGACTGGCCTTGTGACTTGCTTTGGCCAGTAAAATGAGGCAGAGGGACAATGTGTTTATTTTAAGCCAAAGTCTTAGAGGCCCATGTGCATTGCTTGGCATACCCCACTCCCTTCAGCAGAACCTGTAGACAGCCCTCGTGCTTGGGAGAGAGACCCAGGGCAGACCAGATGGGTGTAATAGCAGAGAAGCCCACCCAGCTGGCCACATCCACCTGCCTCCATCTCAGTGGTTAATATAAAGAGACAACCAAGAAATGCCAGATGTTCAAGAAGATCCTTTGACATGAAGGAGAAGGGATATGATAAAGGTCAGGGCAACTGATCCTACAGGAAAAACTTCAACAAAGGAAAGAAATAGTGTCTTTAAAAATATAATACTCCCCAAAAGATCCATTATAACATTGCATTCATCATAGAAAGCAACTGTCAGATATTTTTTCAGAAAATAATAAAGACAGCCTCAGCAATTTAGTGAAATCATAGTGCAAAAGAAAAACAGAAAGGGGAGGGATGGGGATTTAGCTCAGTGAATAGACTGTCTGGGTTTGATCTTTCAATATCCAATCAAACAAAAAAAAAAAAGAAGAAGAAAGAAAGAAAAAGAAATGTCAGCAACTAAGAACTCTTGAATATTAGTTTTTTTCTAAAAACACTTGAAAAATACTTACTAGCTTTTCTTTGTTCAAAAATTCTTAGTATTCAGATAAAAAATAGAGGATCCCAGATACAAAATAAATGATGAGGAAGATAAAAATAAGGAAAAAATTTAATACAGAGGGAGAAAAAACAAATGGGAAATATGTAAGAAAAACAAAAGGTATGGAGAGGGATCCCAAAGGTCCAACATGTGTTGACTAGAGGTACCCAAAGGAAAGATGAGAGAAAACAGTGAAACATACAACAGAGAAAAGTTTACAGAAATTTCCAAAGGGGAAAAGTAAGTCTTGGGATTGTAAAGGCTCCAGAAAGTACTGAGAGAAAGGAGTCAAAGCACACATTCTCTCTCCTCTACCTATCCCCACACCTGGATTGGGGGGGGGCAGGGGGGGAAGGCAAGAAATAGCAAACAACAACCACATCTACAACGCCAAAACCAGCACAAACACTCAGTCTTCAGCTAAACCCAAGTCATTCTTGATGAATGACATAAACACACACAAGTCTAGAACAAGACTCCCAATTACCTCGATATCAAAGTGGCAAAGAGGGAAAGTGGGACTAAGCAGAAGTGTGCTAGATTTCAAGAAGTTATTGAGACTTTATAGATGATCATAAAGAGATAAATAAAAGCATAAAAGCAGTCACAAGGAGATAATAAAGAGATCACAAAGAGATAGATGATCATAAAGAGAATGACCAATTAATTATAGATGTTACCGCTAAGCAAAAAAATACCCAAAATAACAAAGGCTGAATGTTTTCTCTGATATGTGGATGCTAACACACAATAGAGGGTACAGGGAGAATAGAAGTTCATTGGATCAGACAAAGGGGAAGGAAGGGAGGGGAGGGAGGATAGGAATAGGAAAGACAGTAGAATGAATTGGACATAACTTTCCTATGATCATATGTGAATACACGACCAGTGTAACTCCACATCATGCACAACTACAAAATGGAACCCTGGGGCTGGGGATATAGCTCAGTTGGTAGAGTGCATGCCTCACATGCACAAGGCCCTGGATTCAATCCCCAGCACCAAAGTGAAAAAAAAAAAAGGGATCCTAATTAGAATAAGTTATATTCCGTGTATGTATAACATGTTAAGATACAATCTACTGTCATGTATTCTAACAAGAATAATTTTAAAAAATACATATACTTAGTTATATATCATCTAAGTGTGTAGGATGGGAGGAGAATTGTGGGACAGAGGGGGAATTGCACCTTGAAACTTCTTGACTTCTAAATTTTGGAGTTTTTTTAATGAAAATATGATCATCTATGTGTCAAAATGAAAATAAGGATTATTTTTTACATGCAGTGTAGAAAGTGTGTTTGCTTTCTATCTTGGGTAGGAAGAATTGGTAAAAGTCATGTTTATTTTATTTCTACTTATAGTGGGATCGTTTGCATTAATGAAAAAATCTACTGATTTCAAAATATCATATATGTCTTTTGTTTTTCATGTTTTTCCTGCTCCTATTTCCCCACCCAACTCATTCATTCTCCATTTTAGGCCAGGAGACATAATTACTCTTCTAGAAGATTCCAATGAAGACTGGTGGAAAGCAAGTATTTCTCTTTCTTTAAAAGGAAAAAAAAATCATTTGGTAATTATAATTACGATAAATGTCACAAATGGAAATGAATGTCTCCTTTTTTTCCTTCCAGGGGAAAATTCAAGACAGGATCGGCTTCTTTCCAGCCAACTTTGTTCAGAGAGTACAACAAAACGAGAAGATTTTTAGATGTGTTAGAACGTTCATTGGGTGTAAGGAGCAGGGGCAGATAACACTGAAAGAGAACCAGGTGAGTAAAGCAGACACATGCACACTCCCTGTATGATCAACCCACATATGGATGATACACAAAAATCGGGATGAATGAAATGATAAAGTATTACATTTGAGAAAACATTTTCTTACTTCAACCTTATTAGCATCCTTAGTATCTAAAAACATGCAGCCAAAATGTTAGGAAGCTCACCTGATGGTGTCTGTTCACCAGAGGAACATATAACTTCATGGTAGAAGTAGGGAGTCCTGCACTTTTCCCTGGGACCAGTCTTACTTACACATGTGAGCAGCTACTCTAGTTTGAGCTTTGTGTTTGTGCCCAAAGTGTACCATCGTCATCTCCTGGGAATACTTGGATGTTACTCTATTCCAAAGTCTATTGCATTTGTCTCCAATCCTAGGTACCCCTCTTAAGCCTCTTTGTCCAGACTCCAAGCCTCTACCTGTTCCCTGAAGACCATGACACCTTCACATCATAGCATAAGACATAGACAAAAGATAGATGACCAAGGACCATCACAGGTCCATGTGCTGGACATCTCCCTACCGCTATCTAGACGTGTCTGTCACCACATTGTTCAAGTGCTGTTGTTGGATCTGGAGTTCTTCAGGAAACTGTCAGTGTTCCTGAGCCCTCTGCATCTATGTCTTTAAGGTGCTTGCATCTGGCTTCCCCATCTCATCCCTGGAATGCGGATAGAACCATCACAACATGGCTTTGTTCTATTCTTCCTCTCTTTGTCTTCTTCCAACTGAGACAGGGCTAAAAATATGCTCCGACCTGCAAGATTGTTCTGGATATATTAGGAGAGGATATAGGGAACAGGAAATTAGACATTTCTTTTCTCTCCCAATGAAGTCTCACAGTGGACTTCAATCACCAATTTTGGAATTCAAAAGCCAGTGCCTCTCTTCCCGAGTCCTTGATATAATAATTCTAATATTCCCCCTGGCAATATATGCCACTAGAGAAAAATGGTGAGACTGACCCCACAAGAAAGTACAAAATGAAAAATGCATGAATAAGTTTAATGCAGCTATATCCAATAGAGTTACTCAAAACATATCTTGAATATGTTTTTGGAACTGCCTTCAAAGATAGTTTCTAAGTCATACACACATACAGAGTCATTACTTTATAATATCTAATTTATAGTTTCAAACATTGTTTACCCAACATAACCCACCATTTTATATGCCACATGTGAATCCAAATATCTTTATCATTTTGAAACAATACACCCTCAAAGAATAAGGATTTTCCTTTTCTTTATGGCTATTCAAATAATCTCTAGAAAAAAAATCAAAAGAAAAATTATGAAGGAATAGCTTTTCTAAAAAAGAAGTTAAACTATTCCTCCCCCTATATTGAAGTAAATAAAAGTTATTAAAAATAAGAGACCAATAATTCTGAGTTTTATTTTCCCTGCATATTTTAACAAAGTGGGGTTGAGGTCAGTAAAACTTAGCTTTTTTATAAATGCTGGGATATATTAGCACTCTCATTTTGCATGGTGATTTGGTGCCATACATTGAGAGATATAAAACTGCTCAACTTCGTGAATGCAGTAATTCCACTTTCTATAGTGTAATGGGGAGGGGTGAGGCAAAAAAGGTAACCATCAGAGTGCAGCTTCACAATGGTGAGAATTAGGAACCATCATCCAACAATCAGGGCACCTAAGCCAATAGTAATACTATCTTTAGGGCCTAATGTTAGGAAACAAAGCAGTTTTGATGGTATTATCATAATATAATGAACAGAATATTGGGATTCTGACTCAGATGGACCCCAGTCACACTGCTCTCCCCAGGTAAACACAAAAGGAGAGACATAAATGCAGATGGGGTCTGAGGCCCCGTTTTCCTTCTTGGAACCATGGTGAACCTGGAGTACCAATTGTGACCTAGGGACCTCAAAGACTTCCTTATTATATCCCTGCCCCACCTCTCCTCACCATCACAACCACCACCACCACCATGGCTAGGCTGAATCTCAGGACCCTGTGGCACCTGGTGGCCATAGGAGAGCATAGAGGGTAAGAAAAGGTATAGCATAAGTGGCAAAGGAGACAAGGTGGCTGGTGACCTACCAGGAGGAGCAAGATAGGGGGAAGCTTTAATGGACAGTGATAAACCCCCTGGCCCATGTGGCCAAATCAGATCTCCTTCCTGTGGAGAAGTGAGAAGAAACTTAGGAGAGAGAACAGAGATCTTCAAATATTGTATCACCATCTTAAATGATGGTTCATAACCAGTGAAGGTCATAAAATTAAATATTAATGATATAGTGATACAATGGTATTGACAGTTAACATAAATATTGGGGAAAAAAGAGAGGGTTGGGTTGGTTTTTTTCTATTTAAATTACTTTTACATCATTAGTTTATGAAAAAAAAAATTTAAAAAGAAGGAAACTAAAAATATCCACTCTTAATCTTTTGAATCTAATAATGTAAAGGAACTCAGGGTTGCTATGGCTTTCTGGGGCCCCGCCTTCACAGGTGCAGGCTGGCCCACATGCAACACCCTATCAACACCTCCACACACCACCACATCCCACCTTTGTCAGATCTAATTGCAGCAGCTGCTATTTATATCAATATATAAACACAAATACCCCAAGAGGCATATGCTGTCTAATGATGGAGGAAATGTTGTCACTGAGCTCTATGATTTCACCCTGCTTCTGTAGTTTTGCTCATAAGTGACATTCTTCACTTTTATCAAAATTGCTTATATGGTAGGTCCACTTTAGGATATGCTGCATTTTATAAATTATGCCACCTCTCTTTTACCTGGTTGCTTTGGACACCATGTATTCTTTAAAGAGATCAAAAGCCATGGATGTGCTGGCGTATTTTCCGCCCAGTGATGTTGATTCTTCCTACAATTAGTGTTTTCCATAACATATCAGTTCTGCACACTCCCCAAAGAGGTAACAGCAGACGCCATTGTCTGCCTCTACAGAGTGGTGGCATCTGAGGGACACCTCTTAGTGACAGCCTACCTAGGGAACACCCACATCCTTGCACCCCAGCAGATACCACAGACCACTCTGCCTCCCCTAAAAGTATATGCAGACCTCTCATAGCTGTTCCTTTTTTTTGGATTGTAATGACCTGTTTTGGGTCTGCCCCTTCAAAGAGAACCTTTTATCTCTAGTCTCGATTTACCAAAAAGAAAAGAACAAATTAATACTGTCTTAGACTTTCTCTCAATAGTGTCTTTTTAAAATTTTATTTATTTAATTTTTTTAGTTTTAGGTAGACACAATATCTTTATTTTATTTTTACATGGTGCTAAGGATTGAACTCAGTGCCTCACATGTTCCAGGCAAGCACTCTACCACTTGAGCTACAACCAGCCCCTCAATAGTGTCTTAATAATGATATTATCATCTTTATTAGCCATTATTTAATCATGTCATGTATAAGTTATATAATATTTATAAAGTTTAGGTACCTGCAACATTTTCTTTGAGCTTGTACTCATGCCTTGTGATTTCTGCAGGTTATTCATCATTTGTTTTATAAAACAGGCAACAAAGGTTCCCCAAGGCAACATACCTTGCAAGTGGAACAAAAATCAGATAAGTGGTCAGGCAGGAATGTAAACACAGGTCTGCAGACTCCAAATCAAGGCTGTCTACTGAGTCAAGGGTTCCAGACCATGTGGGAAAACTTCTGAACAGTATAGAACCACTTATATACCTTGGTGGCTCCTGGGGTTGGCACATGGCATAAAGACAAATGTTTGAGGCCCAGAGGACCCCTTGAAAACAAAGTCTTACTCACATGGGCTTCCTATTGAGCCATTCTGTATTCCAGGCCATGGAGTCATCATCATGAGACTGAGACCCCAATTCTAGTGCCACACACACCCCGCAAAGCAAGCAGGCACTTTTCCCAGCTTGATTCCATGCCAACACTTTCAACTTCTCTTAAGTTTACCCAACTGTATCCTTCCTGTTCCAAAAATTTAGAAAGTCTTTTGAGTAAAATAAATTCAGAAAGGATGTTCATCTTTACTGGCAAGAGTTTTAAATATTCTTGCTAGCATGTTTGATTGTTTTTCTCAGCATAACCCTGTGCTTCCCCTTTGGAGATTAAGCATTGTTTTTATGTTATCAAAACATATACAAATCAGTGAAACCAGAAGGCAAATTAAAATGTGCTCAAGTTGATCGATTTCCAGCAGCAGAACATCTGATGGGTGGTTCCTACGGATTCCTTGGCATATTCCCCAAAACTGTTTTTCTGAGAGTGGGCTTCATACCTGAATTCTCCACACACTTCATTTTCATGGTTGAACTGACAATCTGTTGGGCTTTGGCTGGGGCATTGGGAGTTGGGGGGTGGACGTGTGAGGGAAAAACCAGCCTCTTCAATTAATTAGACATGTTCAAGACACAACCTAACATGTTAGCCTGAACCTGGAATCAAATGGGTCTCCCTATATTGTGTTAGCTTTCTGTTGCTGTGACAAAATGCCCGAGAAAATCGACCTAATGGAGGAAAGATGCATTTTGGCTCATGGTTTCAGAGGTTTCAGTCCACTGTCATTTTGGTTTGATCATTTTGGGTCTTCTAAAGTTTCCACTATTAATGGGATTATCTCAATAATGCCATAATCAAGGGACAATGCCTTCAACCCATGAGACTTTGGGGTGCATTCCAGATCCTAAATATGACACATATCTTTAGGAAAATGTCATAATCCTCTACAATTTAGCCTATCAGGTGTCTCTTGAGGTATGGTCTTTGGACAACCTGATAAGACTCACATGGGGATCAGAATCTTTTGTTAAAAATGCAGACTCCTGAACCTTACCCTAGGTCTGCCTAATCAGAATTTCTCCAGTAAAGTCAGAAATTAGTCTATTTTCCAGACTCCACACGTGTTCCCATCAAAACTAAAGTTCGGGAATGTCCTTCATTTCCGTCACCTCACTTTGAGTCAGATAGTTAGTTGTTCTGTGACAACTAAAGGGACTTTTATGCCTTTAGATAAGGGTCATTTCCATTTAGATATGGGTCAACAAAAGACACTGAAGTCTTGTTACTCTTACACACATTCTCTCTTTTCAACCTTTGTCATTAATGTGGGAACTGATTTGTGAAATAGATCAATCCCTTGAAAGAAAACTGCATTTGTCATCCCAGGGCCTTGGGAGACTGAGGCAGGAGGATTGCAAGTTCAAGGCCAGCCCGGTCAACTTGGTGAGATCCTCAGCAACTTATCAAGACCCTGTCTTAAAAGGACTAGTGATGTAGCCAGTTTCAATCCCCAGTACCAAACAATAATAATAATAATAATAATAATAATTTTAAAAAATCTATTATTAAAAACAAATTTCAAAATTCTCCTCCATGTTAGTGTCCTAAGTTGTTTTAGGTGCATGATTTCAAAACATATTCATTAATTGGGAAAATATAATATGGTTGAAAATACAGATTGCAGTGTCACACAGGAATGGATCACTTTGTGTTATTTTGACAAAATCACCTCTGAATGTTAACATTCTGTTCTTCAAAATCAGCATGGTAGCCTCTTCTCTCTAAATGTGGATATGAGAGTTAACTGTGGTGATCTGTATAAAGCCTCAGCAGTGTCTGGACACCACAGGTGCTTAAAGGTCATTTCCCCACCACCATGGTCACTCACAGTAAAGCCAAGCAGAGAATCCATCTGCAATGGTTAATGCCACCCAGAAGTACCCATTAAGCACTAAAAAATAGTCATTAGGATGTTTATAACTCTAAAAACATAAAGTGAGAAATGGACACTAACAAGAAAATAAAAGAAATTTGATTCGGAAAATAATGCAATGCATCTTTTTTTATTCAATCACATTTCTGCCTCTAGGGTCAATTTGTCTCACAGTTACTGTATGATTTCTCACAGAGCTCTTGTTTCCAAATAGAATTAAGTCATCCATTTTTTATGAACACAGAGTTTGCATTGACATGAGTATATTTTCCTCATTTTTAACTTAAAAATATCTTAATTAAATCAACTTGAAATGCCATTTCTTTAAATTCATAGTTCTAACATACTTATAGAACTACTTTATTTTATTCTTTGTGCTCTATAAATTTTTTTAAGAAAGCCTAGAAAAATTTTAGATCATAAAACTAAAATTATGGGAATTTTTTAAAAATAATATTTTTAAAAGATAGAAGAAAACAGTGACCACAAGCAATTCAACCATGAAGATAATATTAACATAAACGCTTGGGCATATTTCATACCCAGCTATCCTTTCAATTCATATTTTAATTTCACATTCTGTTAAAGGTAGTCAATATATGGTCATCAAGACAATTTTTAACAGATTTTATAGATCAGTGGAGCACACTATGTCCAAATCTGACCTGCTGTCTTTTCTAAATAAAGTTTAACTAGAATGTACCTGTACTCATTCATATAGATAATAGACATGTATAAAATATAGACAGTCCTTGGATGCTTTCACTACACTGAGCCAAGTCATTGCAACAAAAACCATATTGCCTACAAAGCCCAACATATTTACTGTTTCGTTCTTTACAGAGAAAGTTTGTCAATCCCTCATCTAGATATACAAGAATGTATTTCAGTATGCCCTATTGTTGGATATTCAGAGTTTTTATATCTTTAAAGTATTATTGATAACTGCAATGATCATATTTAAACTTAAATCCTTCTCCCCACAATATACTTTAGAATTTATAAGAAAATAATGTAACTTTTATAAGTTTTCTTTTACATACCGCCAAATTGCCTCTGGAAAGCTTATGCCAATTTACACCCACACCAGCTGTTTCTGAGAATATTCAGGTCAACACATCCTTGCCAGAATTGAACATGACTATTTGATATCTGTCATTTTGATGGATGAATACTATTTTGTTACCCTGCATTTCCTGAATAGAGAGGTTAAAATTTTATTGCATATCTATTTGGCATCTGTGTAATTACTTTCTTTTTTTTAACCTTTATAAAGTTTTCTCTCTTTTAAGAATATTTACACCTGATCAATGTGGCCAACATTTTCCTCAATTTATCATTTGCCTTTTGATCTTAGTGCTTCAACCTTCAGAGGCTTAACAATTCTTTGGTTGGATCATCTCTGTTTTACCATATTTCCCTTATAGGTTTATTCTCTTTATCATTTTTCACTTGTTATCTCTCCCCTCCTCCTAAGAGAATATTTCAAGATAGTTTCCACTTTAATTTTCCAAAGTTACAGAACAATCTTCCATTGCTTCTAGATTTAAGGTGATCCTTACTTCCTTGTAGTCTTCTCAGTCCGCCCCCACATTGGATACAGCATATTTCTTTGCATTTTATTAGATCATCTCTTCACCTTAAGAAATTCTTCCCTCATCTCATGGAGGGCAAGTCTTTCTTCAACGCCCTGCATCAAAGAATGAGTTGTCTTTTAGGACATAAGTGCTTATTTTCTGTAATATTTTTGGTGCTTTCATCTTATGATAGAATATCCGCTCTGCAAATCTGCCCATTTCCTAACACATAAAACTTTTGTTTTCCTATGTGGCAAAAAGAATTCTGTAGATGTCTTTAAGTTAAGGACCTTGTGATGGAGAGATTATCCTGGATTATCTGGGTGAGCTCCATATCATACAAAGGTTCTTACAAGAGGAAGACAAGAAGGCCAGAGGAGATGTGACAGTGGAAGCCAGAGAGAGATGTGAAGATGGCCATGAAGATGGAGGAAGCATCTGTGAGTCAGGGAATGTAGGTAGACTCCAGAAGCTGAGCAAGACATGAAAACGCATTCCCTGAGACCCTTTAGGGGTGGAATATGGCTCCGCTGACACTTTGATTTTGGGACTTCTGACCTCCAGAACTGCAAGAGGAAACCTTTTTTGTTTGTTTGTTAAAGCCACTCAATCTGTGACAGTTTATTACAGCAGTAACAGAAAACCAACCCCTAGTTCATGTACAAGGCTTGTGAGATAAAGAGCTAGCCTAGACTGTCTAGGTAAGCCAGATCTGATCACTTGATCCCTTATAAACCTAGAAGTGTGCCTGGTTGAGGCAGGGAGATGCAATAGAAAAGAGCAAAGGAGAAGGGAAACACAGGGGTAAGTGAGAGGGACAAACTCAACACATCATTATGGATTTAAAGATGGAGGAAGGGACCACAAGCCAGGGCATGCAGGCTGTGCCTAGAAGCTGAGGCTGGATGGCCACTGGTTAAAGCCTGCAAGGAAACACACCTCATTCCTACAACCATAAGGAACTGAGCTCAGCAACAACTGAAATGAGCCTGGAATTGAATCCTTTCCTAGACAAATAGGAAACAGAAGGATAAGGCCCTCTTGACTCCTTGATTTTGGCCCTGTGAAGCCCAGAGCAGCAAAACCAGCCAAACTCACTGAAATCACACCTAAAGCACTAATGTAACAACATTATTTATTTATTTAATGTGACTAAGTTTATGGTAACGAGTTATGACACTAATTTCAAATGAATCCATACCTTAGGTTGCAAAACTCAAACTGATTCACTCTTAGTGGGGTCTACCACCGGGTGATTTGTGAGTTAGTAATTCGGTGGCTTGATTATATGGTCAGGGATCTAAATTCTTCAACCCTTTTGTTCTGTTATTCTTGAGATGTTAGCCACCTCTGCCACAGGTCTCAAATGGCTGCAGCCACTCCATGAATCCCTTCCAGAAAAGGAAAAAGATTTTCTTCTTAATGCACCTCTTTTTAGGGGACTATTTAGTAGGTAGTCCACCCCATTTCTCTGGTTTCTTTAGAACAAACAGTAATCAATGCAGAACTAAATTTTCCCAGATGAAAAGATGTGTGGATTAGTCTGAGTCTAGTTTAGTGTCCATCACAATGAAAAATCACAGTAGAGACATGAGTGTAATAATAATAATAATAATAATAATAAAGACTTGGAGATCAAGATTGAGCATTAACTATTAAAAGTTTAACTCCAAAACAGGGACCTCCAATCAAGGGAAGAGCCTATGCTCTGGGAAATAAGATTTAGAAAGAAATGGGGTCATTGAAAGTCAGAAGACCATGAAGTGTCTCTGTTCCATATTAGGAAAGAAACATCTCAGATGCAGAGTGAGCGGCACGGCATAGCTGAGCTTGAGGGTAGGCAAGCACTGGGCTGCCTGGAGATGGTGTACCATGCAGTAGGGATGCCTCTGCTCTGTACCTGCGGCACCTACCTTGGTACTGAGGTATCCAGCTCACCGATGCTGCATACTTGATGCACCCATGTTGGGTCTGCACTGCTTGCTGATCAGGTTAGGATTTAGCAGTATGGGAAGAAAATTTGTCTTGGCCTTAGGAAATCTTCTGGCTAGAGAGAAAGAGGGAAAGAGAAGAAAAGAGGAGAGGAGGGGCAGGACTGGGAGAGAAGGTGAAAAAAAAAGTGTTTTAAATTAAATTTTGCAACTCATTTCTCCACTTAAAACCCTTTAATGCCCTACTAGTTAATACCAATAGTCATGTTTGCCCTTTGCCCAGTTTTATTCTGCTCTCCACCTGGATCTTACATGATTCTGGCAATCCTAACTGAATTGATTGAAGTGGTCTCCTTCTTTTTTGTCAGTGATTATTTCAGTAGTTGGCTTGCAACCCAGTTCCAGTCGATGAGATAGATCAGAAGATGATCTCAGGAGCTTGGCAGAGCCTAGCATGGCTTGCATTTTCCTGCACATGTGAGGCCCTGACAGCATTTCTGGCTTCCTCTGACACCTCTCATCCCTTCTATCTCTTGGTTGTGGCTACATTGAACTTTTTCCATTACTCCAAAGTTCTAAAGTCTCTTGATACTAGAATTTATTCATATTGTATTCTCATTTTCTTCCTTTCCACCATACCCGGGCCCCCTCCCCTCTCTCTGATTAAATGTTACTTCTTTAAAAAAGTCTTTCTTATCACCTAGGCTACATCAGGTTGACATGTGTTTTCCCGTTAGCGCCCTTTCCTACATGAATCCATTCAAAAAAATGTTAATTGCTTTTTTATTGTCGGTTTGTAAGCCTTCTCCACAGTGATAATCAGTGAACAAAGTCACAAAGCCGACCTGGCCTTTGCACTCATTACCAGTGAGGGTTCTCAGTGAATGTCTGTATTCCCAGCTGGACCCAAGATGTACAATCATACCCAATATTTAAATTGAACAGATTTTCAAGAAGCACATAGAACAGCCGGCACAAGTGGGCAGACGTTCCAGTTCTCATTGCTGCTGACTGGCTAGACTTATCCTTAGGAGGGTGGGATTTGGGCACACTTTGGTAAGAAAAAAGACCTACTCTTTGGCAGGAGACATTAAAGGTAAAAGCTTCTCTTGAAGCATGTTTTGTGGATTCTTTCAGGTCATATGCTCTCTGCCCATCACAGGGGTCTCTCCCCTGCTGTGTTTCTGGCCTGGGCCATGACAGGTCTCAGCTTTTGAAATTCGGGTGGTACACCTTCTTTGGGGAGTTTACTGACCCAATCAGGATCTGGCATGATCCAACATGACCCCTGGGCTATTTCTCTTATGCATAACCCACATCTTATAAAATAGCTGTCTTGGTGAAACAGCTATTTTCTGCTCTTACCAATTAGCTCTCTAAATTGTCTGAACCTTTTCCCCATGAAGTTTCTTACACAGCAGATTTCCAAAACAACATGACTTAGATACCAGTCCATTGTGTGTCCTAAGCCCCAGAGTTCACAAATCAAGCTCTTTAAGTTTCCCATTCAAGCCCCTTGCTCTTTGTGACAAGAACAGCCCACTCTGGCTGTTGGACCCCTGCCCGCATCCCTTTCACTAAATGGGTTCACCCATATCCCAGTTGCTGTTATTGGCTGCTAACCACTCTTCTACCTTCTCCAATGAGGCCCCACTTGTAGGATGGGCCTCTCATGTCCCACATCAGCCAGCGGCCAATGACTTACTGACATGGGACCCAAAAGGCCAGACCCCCTATCTCAAAGTGAGATCACACTGTGGTGCAATCCATGCTCCAGAGGCCATGTGAGGTGTGGCCAGAATCATCCCCCGCTGAGTCTACATCCTTGCCTGACTCATTCCCTCATCCCATCCTGCTGCCCTCTCCTCCTATCTCCTAAGAGCACCCTCTCAGTAAGTCACTGCACAAGGTTCCCTATCTTCAGCTCTGTTTCTTGGGAATCCAACCTAAGACAGAGCTCCCCACCCACAGAAGCAGGTCAGATGGGAGCCATTCACAACACACTGACAGCTCTCTTCCAAAACCTTTTCTAATTTACACCTGGCTACATCCACCTCTATGTGCCCTTCAGGAGCCCCAAGTGGTGAGTATCAAAGGTCCCCAAGTGGGTTTTTGCCACCAACTTGTTAAGTCTAACACAGATGCCTTATTTTGGAATACAGGAGATATTACTGTGTATTTGCCTGGAAATAGGAATGAAATATTTCCCTTTGACTTCCTGCTATTATATGAGGCACCTATAAAATTGCAGGCACATGATAGGAGCCTTCTGAATGACAGCTATTATTTTGGTTCCTTAAATAATGTATTAAAAACTCGAACACCACTTGCCAGCCTCTGTCATTAGTATTTTCTCACTCTGTCACAGTATAGTTAAGCTCCATTTTATTGATCCTCATTCATAAAACTGAAGCCCAGAAAACATTCACTGCCTGGGCTAGGTTCAAAGCCAGATTTTCACCTAACTTTGGTGTGTATGTGTGGAAACTGGGCTAATGGTCTTTATTATTATTTTTTTTTAATTTTTATTTGTTCTTTTTAGTTGTATATGACATTAGAATCTATTTTGATATCATTATACAAACATGGAATATATCTTACTCTAATGAAGATCCCAGTCTTGTGGATGTACATGAGGTTGAGATACACTGTTCATATTTTTTCCCCCACACTCCCACCATCACCCGGCCTGAGCCCTTGCTCCTGGTTTGGTGTTCCCGTGACCTCAGGCAGCAGTGACGTAAGTTGCAGGGTTTTGCTTCTTTCCTGTTGACACTAGTCTTTTGTTTCTTCTTCCTGGGACCTCAGATCTGTGTGACTTCAGAAGAAGAACAAGATGGCTTTATCAGAGTGCTCAGTGGAAAGAAGAGAGGCCTTGTCCCCCTCGATGTCCTGGAAAATATCTGATTGCTGACCCCTCCTCCTTGTGCAGCAGGCCAGCTCTGCTGCAGTGCCGTCTGCTCATCTCACTGTGTCCACCCAGAGGAGCTGTCGCACTGACCTGGCCCCCCCGGAAACAGGGAGACAAGACTGGAGGATCTGAGACTGTGGAGCAGCAGCCACACAGCAGAGGGCCCATCACAAAGCGCATCCTGGCTGCTAGAGGTGGGGATGAGGCTGAGATTTGGCCAGCATACCTGGGGGGCAGCAGGGCCCTAGGCCACAGCTGCCCCAGGACTCAGCTCCTTCCCTGCCCGGGTGGTGTAAGTCAACCAGCTGGAGTGCTCCAGTCTATGGTGTGGCCCCAGCGCGAGGTTCAGTTCTGTGTAACCAAGTGTTGTTCTGGTTCCAGACCTTTGTCCCCAGTACTGCCCAATCAGCATCATCATACTTCAGACTCCAAGCAGTCAGTCTCTCTGCGGAGACTCCAGCTCCCAGATCTGAGGCACAGATAGAAGCAGCGAGGAGCATTGGGGGTAGGGGGGACAAAAATCCCTTATTTATTGAGGATGACACAGTCCTTTCAGTTATGAAGTCCTTTCCCAAAGGATAGGGAGCTGGGAGAGAGAATGTGGAGAAAAGCATCCATTTTCATTTTACAGCCTCTATATTGGGGACAGCATTTTCCCCTTATGCCATCCTGTAGGAATCTATTTTGGAAGTGGAGCTCATCTTTCAGGGAACCAGGAACAGGGAGGGGAACCAATAACAGCATATTAGAAGAAATCGGAATGCATTTTTTCTTAGGTCAATATATCATACCCCAGCAGGCATACAATAGAAAGGAATCCTTAATGCTTCATCCCTCTGAAAGCAGAGGAATTCGGGGCCTATTTAGTGTCATCAAGGGGAGTCCAGAATCTCTATTACTCTGTACTTGTACTAATGTTTACAAGAATACAATATACTGTGATGCCTTCCTCCTCAAGCCTCCTCCTAGCATTCACACTTGCATCCTAGAAGTCATTCACACGGTTAAACTTCAATTCACAATGACCTTGGAATCAATGTCAGTTTGGTTTATTTTGTTACAGAGCAATAAAATCATTAGAATAATTGGTTTTTAAAAGACTTAAGTGGATGCATCCTGTGCATGTAAGCATTATTTCTCAAACCAAAGCATCATTAGTCTCCATTTATTTCTTTTGCTACTGCTCAGCATGAAGTTGGGAGCTGAGATGGGGTGGCTGCTGGTTTCACAGTAGTTTGGATGCCTTACTCTCATTTTAAAGCCAGCATCCAGAGTTTCCTCCCTTTCTGAAACAACAGGCAAACCCAGGTGGATAGAGTCAAGATGGATTCTTTGAGAGCCCACGCGGATAACACAACTGCCTTTCTGTAATAGTGAATGCCGAGTATCAATGCTCTTTGCCTCTAATTGAATTTTCCATATAATAAAGACAACACAGTGGCTGGAAGGAGCATAGAAAACATGTGTCCTGATCTCTTCTTTCTGAGCCATATCCAGGGACTTATCTTTAGTACAATGGTGTCCAATTTGCATTTTTAAAACATCAGTCTGCCTTTTCAAGTTGAATGGAAGGAGACTGTAGTATCCAGCCTCCAAGATGGTTCCCCATGATACCTACCTCCTGATGTTCTTCCTTTTGTGTAGCCTCTTCCCAGATTGAATCAGGGCTGGTCTCAGGTGGCCAATGAAATACAGTCTAGGTGATACTACATGACTTCAGTGTGAGGTCAAAAACAATCTTTGCGACTTCTGCCTTGATCTTCTGGAACACTCGCTGTGAAAATCCTGAGACCCCATGTAAGTTTACCTACCCTGAGGCCATATGCAAGAGAAACCCAGAGAAGACAGCACACCTTTCAACAGCTAAGGTCCCAGACATCATATAGTAACTATGAATCATCTTTGCTGAACCTGGCACACACTACAGAGTTATGAGCAAGATAAATAGGGAGGATATTTTTTTGTTTAGTCACCAAGTTTTAGAGTTATTGTCAAACAGAGACAGTGGAATGAATCTGACACAACTTTCCTATGTGCATATATGAACATACCACAGCGAATCTCAACATGATGTACATCCCCATGACTGGGATTATAATTAGAATAAAATATATGCCATGTTTGTATAAATATGTGAAAATAGACTCTACTGTCATGTATAAGTAAGAAGAACAAATAAATTTTTTTTAAAAAAAGGTCACTAGAACAGGACTTTGTCATTTGAGTCAAAGACACAATGAGACCCAAAATCTTTGCAATCATCAAGTATTGGCAAGCAGTTAACTCTCTGAATGCGAGATGTCTGGTGTTCCCTAAAGATGGCCATGGATGGTTCTCACACACACAGATTTTAGCAATCAGAATTCCCCTATGCATCTCCAGAAATGACAGGAACAAAGATAGTTATGACCTACCAGAGCCTTAAGATTTCCAAGACTCAAGAAGTGGCTAGGGCTGGAGATGTGGCTCAAGCGGTAACATGCTCACCTGGCACGCACGGGGCGCTGGGTTCGATCCTCAGCACCACACAAAAATAAAAAAAAAGATGTTGTGTCCACCGAAAACTAAAAAATAAATATTAAAAAAATTCATTCTCCTCTCTCTCTCTCTCTCTCTCTTAAAAAAAAAAGAAGAAGTGGCTAGAATGGAGATGAGGTGAGGACCCCAAGAGTAACCACTGATGAGAGGACAGGGAAGAAGGGAAAAGAATTTAAAGAAAAAAAAGTGGGTCTGGGAATACTAGGTAGAGTGTGAAGGAAGATCCTTGTGCTTCCTCTTCTCCTGCCCCTGCCACCAGCCAAGGGATGTCACATACCTAACTGTACCAGGGAAGCTATGCCCTACATTGACCACTAATGCTGAAGGACTTACTTCTATCTTGGAAAATTTGAAATGAAAATTGATTGAATATTCCTCAGGGCTCCAAAAAGTTCAGAATAGAACTTCCTTCACCCCATTACTAGCAGGTTATCTGTGGCACCCTAATGTGGGCAGTAGGACTGCAAAGAAAGCCCATATGGCTACCAGTAGTGTTGACCTCACAGACTATTCTTCCTTCCCAACTATACACCAAATGCATGCATGCCCACATTCCCCACTCACCCACTCCCAGAAGAATTCAAAATCTGGGTTACATATTTAAAGCTACAAGTAGAATAATAAATGATACATGCTAAGAGCTTACTTGAGTTAATACTCTTTGTTATTAAAGGGAAGACGTTTGATGGGAAGATCACACATGCAGATAGTCTGGTGAAAAAAAAAAGAAAAGAAAAAAAGAAAAATCACCCCTGATGTCCAAAAACTGGTTCAAGTGTCTAGCTGCTTCAAAGAGAAGAGACACAGGAAGGCAATCTACTGGCCTGCCCTTAACTACAGTGCCTCCAGGCAGGTCCAGGCAAAAAAAAAAAAAAAAAAACTCTGTAAACTGCATGTTCCAACAGAAGCTTTTATTTAAGTTACCTGACTTCTTTACTCAGAACTTCTCAGAGTCTTTCATTTGCTAATTCTCATGATGAATATTCCAAAAAGTGGATTTAGAACTATGGAGAACTACTTAGCCCCTTCTAGAACAAAGTTCCAGGAAATATAGTTGGGAAAGCTCTGCAGTAGAGAGTTCTCCTATTATATAGAATCGTAATAATCTCAAGGCTCCTAATATCCTCTCTTTTCCTACATTTCACTGGGATCCTTATGAAGTACTGAAAAGGACAAATGTACACGATCATATTGATAACTACGCCTGAAAGAAAATCTGCTCTGGAACCTGAGATTATAAGGGAGTAGGAGAAAGTGGGAATCTATATATTCCAGGGTTAGAAAACGTGGGAAGAAGAGTAGTTTTGCTGTGGTCTGAAAGCTTTAGCACATCCTGACAGACAAGCAGGGACGAGGCTGGTGTAGATCTGGGAATAAAAGTTCAACATTCCCCAAAATAGCATCCCCAGGAAACTCAGTGAGCAGGTGTGCTTCACAAATTTATCACAAAACAAAAACCCTTAAAAATAACTTGGATAGAAAATCAAAACTAGTAAATGACACCCTCTAACCATCACTGAGATTTTTCTCAGTTGCCATTCTGTTGTGTTTTGTTCAACACCTGGTGTTTTTGACCCTTGGAATGTATTATGTCTTAGCTTCCAATATGGCATTTTAAACAGTCTTCAATCTTTTGGGTGGGTAATACAAACTTCTAATCTATCTTGAAAGTTTAATAAGATAATGGCTGTTTATTTTAATAGTTCCCTTTTAAAATTGAAAGACTGGTAGAGTTTTTTATCATCTTGTCAAATTTAAATAGCTGTTGAACACCTTCCATGTCTTCATGGAAATTTGGATGTACTGAAGCCTTTAAAATGCAGCCTGGAAAAGTAAAAGGCCTATTTTCAAGAGCAATGGTGGTCGTGTTTAGAATCGCTCCATTCGCATCACTTACTCAGGCTCTGGAGTTACTCTCCTAATTTCATCTTTTTCTATACACGGGAGAAATTTTTCTTCCTTCTACAGCTTCTCAAAACCTATGTACTTATTTTATTAACCCTTATTTTCACTGAAGTAAAAAAAAATCATCTGAGGTTACACATCTTCCTCTGAATTTAGCTTTAACCACATTGAGTAGCTATTTTTTGCTTGCATTCATTTCTAAATGCTCTGTAATTACACTTTTGATTTTTCTCTTTAGATTTTTATTTCATGTATGTGCACATAAATAAGCCATTCATTTTACATCATGGCCAGAAAATATGGTCTGTATGGTTTCCACTTTGAGAAATTAATTGGCATTTTAATTTGTGCTAATAATATATGACTAATTTCTATAAATGTTCAATGGATGTTGGAGGAAAAGTCATGTCTATAATGTGTGTGTGTGTGTGTGTGTGTGTATAAAATAAATCTTTAAAAGTAGTCGGGTTATCTATATTCTTATTTGCTTCTGTTCATGTACTCTATCAAAGACAAAGAAGTCAAGACCAAGCAACAGTATGGCTGAAATGAAAGACACTTTGCAAGGACCTGCAATCAATTCCTCCTTGTCAGCCTTGGAGGAGAGATATGACAACCAGTGCTCTCCACCACAGCCACACCTTCTAATTTTGGACCAAATTCCTTAGATCATGTCCTAAGTATATATTCTCTTGGACTTCCTGGAGCATATTGTAAAGGAACCATTTTTAAGTGAAGAGGTTCCAAAGATATTCTTAGAAAAGTTTAATGTTGAATGTAGAGAATTTGAGTCAGAGTATTCTGACAGAAAAATTACAATAAAATTACAATAAAATCCAAAATCACTTTTGAAAAAGCTGATAAGTCTTTCTGTTCTAAGAAACTTGGAGCCTTTCCTAATTATAAGATATTGTATTTCTTTTCTTTCCTTCATGTTAGGTGGGTAAGAAGTGAAATACTGAGATGAACCTTCTACTGGAAGCACCTGGCCAAACAGCACATTTCTAAAATAGGTGTGGGGCAACCTTACCCTAATTAGAACACTTGTAAAAAAAAAAAGAGAGAGAGAGAGAGAGAGAGAGAGAGAGAGAGAGAGAGAGAGATGAGTTATAGTAGATGGGGTAGAGAGAGAAGATGGGAGGGGAGGGGAGGGGAAGGGGAATAGGAAGGGGATAGGAAAGGCAGCAGAATACAACAGACACTAGTATTACAGTATGTATAAACGTGGCTGTATAACCAATGTGATCCTGCAATCTGTACACGTGGGAATAATAAGAATTCAAACCCCATTTGGATCAAATGTATGATATATGATATGTCAAGATCATTGTAATGTTTTGAGCAACCAATAAAAAAAAATAACACTTGCTGCATGGTAGGAATCCACTTGTTCCTGACAAGAATACTGAGATCTAAGTCTTACTGGCCCCATTTTACACATGAAGAAACTGAGAGCCAGAAAGATAAGGTCACTTGCCCCAGATCATATCCCTGATAGAAGGTAGAACCAGATTTTGAACCTATAACAAGTATGATGCCTTACTATATAGACCACTGTAATTATTGTCATGATGGAAGCAATGGTCTCAAAACACTAGAATTATAGATGACTGGCGTAAAAAGCAAGCAGTGATATAGAAATGGTACCAGAAGAGTTTCATTATACTTGTGAGTTTCCTGCGATCTATGAAAAGCACCCTCTGCCCTACATACTCAGAAATCTGATGTAATCATACACTGAGGAAAACTCCATTGTTCAGAGTAGGACTTATATTCAACAATCTCAAAAAAGTCACATAAGCCCAGGATGATAACTTATGAACTGATATGGACAGTCACCATGTTGATAGGCAAACTTGATTGGACATGATAAACTTACTCTTCCTGAGGACAACTGCATTCCTTTGTCATGGGAAAAGCAATCCATGGGAATTAGAGGTGGTTTGATAGTATCGTACAGACACAGCCTGAGAGAGCCAATGCCCAGTGGGATTAACCACATTGGATAGCTGTTGGACAAGACTCCTTCTTATCCAGGGCCTAAGTGGCCAGTGTTCACACTTGCACCGGTGACCTCACCTCATCTATAGCTGAATAGCCACCCTGTTCTTTACTTTCAAGTAAGTCTGGCCCTAGCCAAGAAGTGTCTCTTTTCAAAGTGAGTTTCAGGATCTCTGATTTGATCCATTCTATGCTAATTGGACAGTTCAACTTTCAAAGGAAAGTACGTTCTCATTTCCAAGTCCTGAAAGATCAGGGCTCCAGTGAACACCAACTGAAATAAGGGTGAAAAATCATAGAAGGAGCTGAGGTGAAGTACTCATGCCTAAGAATCTCTACATCTGAACTTGGAAAATCATGTGGTGAAGCTACTAGCTTCAAGATGTGAATTTTTCCTTGGTCATTAGAAGGTGCTATGGTTTGAATGTGTCCCCCCAAGTTCATGTGTGGGAAACTTGATCTCTAAACCAGCGGTATTGGAGGCAGGGCTTAATGCAAGGTGTCTGGGGGTTCCACCCTCATGAAGGGAATAATGCCGTTATTGTAGAGATTTTACAACAGTCATCTATAAATCTAGTATCTTGAAACCATTGCTCCTATCATAACAATAATTACAGTTGTTTATATAGTAAAGCACACATTTCCCCTCTCCATTGTCCTCTGCATCCCCTTCTCCATTCCAGCACAGTACAGCAAGAAGGTCCTCCCCAGAAGCTGGCACATCGATACTGAGCCTCTAGAACTATGAGCCAAAAACTTCTGTTCAGCATGAATGATCCAGACTGTGATATTTTGTTTATAGCAGCACAAAATGAACTAAGACATAATGGGTGTTATTTTTGCAGTGAAATCAACAAAGATTTGTTGGAATTCACTGGAAAAGATCATAATCATACAAGTCATAATAAAAATGCATGATTCATGCTAAAATAGAGAAAGTGGCATGAACCAAAGTAGCGTGCTGAAACTTTGCTGGTTCCACTTGGAACAGGGTTTACAAACATGCAAAATCCTCATGCTAGAAATGTTCTCAATTTCCAAGAAGGCTATTTCAGATTGAAAGTGGTAAGGCAGCTTCTCAGTTCTATTTTAATTTCCCAACATGTGAAGCACTTTAGTATTTTGTGGAGAGAAGGTGGAGTTCAATTTTTGTGAAGACAAGGCAATTTTAAAAATTTTGCAGTATAAAACTGTGCTTACCCCCATTGGAGTGTCAAGTATTTGAGGAATATTAACAATATGAATGAAAGATGGTGGATCTGGGAAGGAAGAAGAGACAGGGTTGGCTAAGGTTCTGGTGTGGGGATAGAAGGGAGAGATTTTTCACTGATTCATGCTGCATCTCAAGCCAATGAAAGTTTAGGCTCAGATCTCAACTCAAGAGAAAGAAGTCCCATTCAATTCTTCCCACATCAATTCTGATGTTTAGAAACTCAGAAAAAAAATCATAGACTAATAAAGGTTAGAACATCAAAATAGAAACAAATGTGCTAGCTATTAGAGAAATGCAAATCAAAACTACTCTAAGATTTCATCTCACTCCAGTCAGAATGGCAGCTATTATGAATACAAACAACAATAAGTGTTGGTGAGGATGTGGAGAAAAAGTTACACTCATACACTGCTCATGGGACTGCAAATTGATGCAGCCAATATGGAAAGTAGTATGGAGATTTCTTGGGAAATTGGGAATGGAACCACAGTTTGACCCAGCTATCTCTTTCCTCAGTCTATACCAAAGGACTTAAAAACAGCATACTACAGGATCACAACCAGAGATATGAAAAATTATGCTCTAATATGTGTAAGAAGAATTATAATGCATTCCACAGTCATATATAAATTTTAAAAATTAATTTAAAAATAGGTGGTAAAAAAATATAGAAACAGACACACAAGCTTCTTTACAATCAGGAGGAAAAAAAGGTTCCAAAAAAAAAAATCACAGACATTCATTGGTATGGGTCAGATTTCCATCATGTTCATGGCAGACCGAACAAGAGCCTTCCCTTTCAATTAAAGGGACAAGAGAGTTAAAAACCGAAATACTCTTGAAGTCATGTGATAATAAAACCATAAAACTCAATGCGGTGAAGCAATACAAGGCAAATCTTGTTGAGCCAGTGCTGGAAATACATCTGTGGGCTTTCAGGACCAGAAAATGTTTCTTGTATTTAACAGGACAATCAGCCTTCTAAGGAGCGTCGCATACTCTGTTGGAAAGATGAGTGGGACAAAGAGGGGCCAAAGTCTCAGCCAGAGGGACAGAAGCAGGAAGCAGAGCTAGGCTCAGAGGAGGTTTCAGACAGTATAGGCAGCACCAGGCTCTAAAGAATCATTAGCAACATAGCAAGACTGAGCTGACTATTTCTCAGAATGCTCAGAGAGAAAGCTGTGTCCGCTGAAGGAAGAAACATTTTCAGAGGGCTTGGCTTGAAGTGTGAAACTCTCAAGTGACCAGATGAAGCCACAACAGATTGCCACTAAACTTACTTCTAGGAAGGGTCGGTCCTGCCACCTGCAGGGCTTTGGTTTTGCCAAAGAGCCCACAAGCTGGACCATGGCTAAGTATCCTGGAACCCTTGAAGAAAGCCCCTGTGTGTCCCAGCCCAGTGGGACCCATTTAGGACTTCTGATCTCCAAGATGGTAAGATCACTAAAGTAGTATCATTTCTACCCCTAAGTTTGTGGTAATCTGTCCCAGCATCAATGGGAAACATAGAACATCACACTGCCAGTTGGGATGGTGGAGAACTCATCAGAGAGACGTGACCAGACCCCACTCTTGTGCCTTAAGAATATTGCCAAAGAGGAATCGGCTCTGCAAAAACAGATTAGGAACAGAGGAAGAACTCCCAAGACACTAAAAAAGTCAACTGAACGGAATAGGAAAAAATCTAATAGCATGGTAATGGTGTGTAACCAGTGTGGTGACCCACACCAATGGATGTCTGATTTTTTTTTTTGAAACTTTTTCCTCCTGATTGTAAAGAAGCTTATGTGTCTGTTTCTATATTTTTTTAACCAGCTATTTTTAAATTAATTAAGCTCGCCTCTCAATCTGGCCAGTATCCAAATGCAACTGTCCCTGCCACCTAGTAGCCTACACTAAGGATGTTGGCTGCAGCCCATGGCCAGTCAGAAGGCAAAGAGTTCCAGGATGTGTGTCTCTCTCTGTAACCCTTTCCTCCCTCACCATCCCCATCACCAGCAGCACCCAGAGACTTTACCAACCCCAGAAACAATCCAGCCTCCTTAAGAAAATTGTACCTTTCTCATCTCTTGTAAATTTCATACCCTCAAAAAAAAAAAACAGATGAAAACTATTTTTTTTCTCTCCTTCCAATTTCTATTTCCCTCCCAAGGGAAGGATGAATTTTGGCTTCATGAAATAAGAGACAGCAAAAAGTGAAGTCACAGATAGGCTTTTGTTAAATGCTAAGGAGATCATCAGATAATGAGCCTCCCTAGCCTCGGCTGCAATTTGTTCACCAACTACACTCTCTGTTTCAAGACAGAGCAATCATTCTGCAGGAATGAGTAACTGATAGAGCAGGGGAGAAAGGGGGCACTAATCAAGAAAGGTCTGTGAGAAACAAGGAGACTATGACATGCTCAAGGCAATAAAGGTCGGAAGAAACCCAAGAAGAGGTTTATGGAATATGGTGAAATATGGGTGAAGTCAATATGCTACAGGGGTTCTCATTGGGGTTGGCATTGGGAGAGCTGAAACAGAAGTGAAGATGCTCTGAGGAACAAGAAAGGGAGCACGCTAGAAATGGGGGAGGTCAGGAGGGAATGGCTGAGTCTGTAGCCATATAGGGCAGCACAGTGAGGTCAGCCAGCCTGCTTGGCAGCATCCCGCTGGCACCGTGTGCTCACAGCTCCTCCACCATTGCACAGCCTTTTTAGGTGGTAGTTCTTCTTCAGAGACAACCTGAAAGCCAGAGAAGTCATTCCAAAGTATCATTTTCATCCTGCTGCCTCTCTGCTCAAAACCCTCCAGTGGATCCCCCAGGGCTACAGAAGAAGCCCGGCTCCTGCAGTGGAGTCTTCACTGGAGACCCCAGACCAAGCTCAGAGCCCTTATCAGAACCACTCATTGCATACATCTCTTCCTGGTTGACTGTTGTTAACTTTAAAATGTTACAGTGAATAAACGCTGTAAATAAACACTAAACTCCTTGAGGGCAGAATGCTAGGATTGACTGCCTTGGCCAAGAAAAAATTCAAAGTACCATAAAGTCTTGGAATCCCCAGCTGTGCCAGGAACAGGGTAATCCCAATGGCTTGGGAGGCTGAGGCAGGAGGATCTCGAATTCAAAGCCAGCCTCAGCAACAGCGAGGGGCTAAGCAACTCAGTGAGACCCCGTCTCTAAATAAAATACAAAATAGGGATGGGGAGGTAGTTCAGTGGTTGCGGGCCCCTGAGTGCAATCCCTGGTGCAAAAAAAAAAAAATCCTCAGTTTCCTCTGCCATTACTATCACACCCTCCCACCTCATGGCATGTCTAGGTCACACCAGGACCTCTACCTATAAATAGCAGATTAAGTGGGCCAACAAAACCCACCATGATAGAGATCAAATTCAAGATCCGTAGAAGGGATGGGCTTATGTCCCTTTTCCTCAGTAGCAACTGTGGCCCTAGTCACAAGGTGAGGGTATGATACTGCAGATTTATTGTCACTTCTGGAATACAAATTAAAAAGCACTTGCGGACCAGGCTGCTCCACAAGACCTCTCTGTGCACCTGCCCCCGCCAACCTCTATTGATTTTAGAGACAACTCAGGTCAGGAGGGGGTCAATGAGGAAAAAAAGAAAGAAATTGTTCACACTTCATCATTTTTTAAGGCTCAAATTTATGAGCATTGTTAAAAGCAAAGTGTATTGAGTAAGTCTGGGTCTGAGATTAATTGTAAGACTGGTGTTAGTGCCCAGGAGGAACTGTAAAGTCTCCACCGAGGTGTTCCCACCAATTGCAGGGTAGCCATTAAGGACGCTCAGACTATGTGGGTTCCAGCCTGGCTCAGCATTCACCAGCTCCGCGAACTTCCAGCCCATTTCCTCAGCCATAAAACATTTCAAATTCTGCTCATTCTAGACCCCCATATGCTTCCCTGTTTCTATGCCTTTGCAAGCTGTTTATGAACTGCACTACCTCAGGCTGGGGGCAAAATTCGGCCTTCTCATGGCTGTTTATAATAAATCCACTCCCATAAATCATGGGCTGAGTTTAGTAGACTTGGCCTGGTGATGTCAGCAAAGAAGTTCAAGCCATCAACTTTCCACCAGCTCACTGCCTGCTTTCTAGCTGCTCCTCTCCGCTTTCTCCCACTTTGCCCTAGGAACTCCAAATGCCTCTCATTCTTTTAAGTAGAGCAAAGTTTCTTTCCAGCTCCTTCCTTCACTTCAGACAGCCCCACAAACCAAAGTGCTCAACAGGACTAGGAGTCTGCCTTTTGACAAGACCTAGTCTCTGTAGAAGAACTTAGAGGGAAACCCAAATGACAAATTAAACAAAGACCATGTGTAGGTACTCAAAGGAGGCTACATTCAGACAATGAATTGGAAGAACTCCAGGGATTTCTGCCCTTACCTGGGTACCAGCAGCCCTGGAGGACACTCCATCGTCCTCAGCCTACCAGCACCCCCTTCTCCATACCCTCTCTACATGTGCATTGTGGCCAGAAAACTGGAAGCCCCCCTCCCTGCTCCAAAACCTTTTAACACCTTTATCTAAAGTTTCACTGTTTTAACCCTCAGCTAACTGTTGGTGTGGGTGCAATACTGCACACCCAATTATTCATTAATGTTTTCATTTCATGCTGAACATAAAATGACTTTTATTAGATTTCCGAGTGTACAGCAAATAGCTTTTGGAAAGTCACTTTTTCAACATGTAACAGGCCAGAAACAATGAGGGACTCTTGGTGATTGTTATTCATTCTTGGAAAAATAGGAGTTATAGCCCCAACCAGGAAGAAGAAATGGAATGACCTCAAACTCCATGATTTTACTGCACAAGTGGGTGGGGTTTTTTTTGGTTTTATTTGTTTTGTTTTGTTTTGGGGGTTTTTTGTTTGTTTGTTTTTAATAATGCCTCGGTTTTTTCTTAAACATATGAATTCTTCAAGGGAACTTCCTTGCACTGAGTGCATTTGACCTCGCATTCTCATGAATGCAGCTGTTATTGGTTTTCTTCTTACACAATCTTTCTTCCAAGGAGGATAATCTGTTTCATAAGTACACAACAGCAGTGACAGCATTGCTTGTGATTATGTAAGTCTAGAGATACTTGAGACTCCGAGTGTATACTCCAAAATACAACATCAGTAAATTATATAGTCCTTAAAAGCTCATTTTATCTTTATTTTACTTGCATTGCCACCTCATCACATGCACAAAAAGAACATCAATAGCAAAAGCTAAGTAGTATAGCTATTGGCCTACATACAATGCAATGATGAGTGTTTGATTTTATTTTAATATGAGAAGAGTGTGGATTTTATTTTAATATGATTCAAATTCTGATTTTGTTCCCAGCTAGTTTGTAGCCTTAAGCAAAATACTTAACCTTTCAGAGCCTCAGAGACAATAGTACCTACCTGAAAGGATTATTGACAGGATTACAGGAAATATTTCTGTGAAAGGACCTAGTGGAGTGATTGGCACACAGATGGCTCAAAAGGTGTACTATTGTTCCCCCCAAAGTGGTGTCATCCTACTAAAAAGGTATTGACTGCCCTATTATCACCTTTTGACCAAAAGATTCTATCCTTCTGTATGGTAAATATTTTCAGAATCTGTTTGTTCGGTATGTGACTAGTTAATAGTTAATAAGCCAGCATAGTATATGCTGATCCTCTCTGATTCTCCACTTAACTTGTCTAGATACAAGTACACAAGCAGAGGGAACCAACGACTGGCCCATGCCTCTGTCAAGAGCTATGGGCAAAATTCTTTATGCTTATATGGTCCCTATGTTTGAACCGCTCAAAGCATTTTTCCAGAGATTAAATCAGGGCTTTCATATAACCCTGCTTAATAAATGTCAGATCTTCTATGTGAAAACTCAGAATATCCTTTTGAGGAAGGTGGCTGACAACCTTATCTTCCGTACAAATAAACTGAGGCATGGAGGGGATAAATCAGAGGACTAGCTGCAGATTCTTCATTCCTTATGTGTGCACTGTCATTTCTGTATGAAGACCAGAGTTTCATGGGAGCCCCGGTGTCAACAGAGCTCCCCAGAGACATGGCTGTGCTTTCTTGGAAACAGCATCCCGCCATTCTCCTAACATGGCTGCGAAAGTTCAGGCGTTGGGGAGGGAGGGTGCTGAGGCAGAGGTTGCCTTAACTGGGTAAAGAGTCGGAGTCAGTGAGGTCCGCACAAGCAGATACACCAGAACTCACCCAAGGCGAGCAGTGATGGCACCCATCATGGGAAACTCAAAGTCCCCGTGTGGGGTCCAGTTCCTGTGGCCACTGTAAGCCTTTGCTCAGAAAGACAGAAGCCACTTAAGAGGGGGATGGAAAAAGGCCTCTGTACACAGGGAAAGTAAAGAGCATCTGATCAGCATCTGAGAGAGAAGATAGGTCCAGCTTGCTGGCTCCGGATAGCATCAGCAACTTTGAGAGAAAGAAGCTGGAAGAATCCCACCTCACAGAACCCACCTTCACCCCTACATACACCTCCAGTGGACACTTGGGGTCCACCACCTTTCTTCCTTCCTGTTTCTGGTTTTCTCAGACCCTCTTACTTTTTCTTTTTGTGATTCAAAAATATATTTTTGTTAATATTTATTATCACTTTAAACACATTATGGTGGCTGGGTAGGCTAAAAGATGGTAAAGCTAGAACCATATCTCCCAGATGGCTCCCCTGAATGATTTCAGGTCTCCACAGGCCACAAATCTTGCAGGAGATTTGAAAAGTGGAGACAAAGTAGCCTCCCATACTTTTATGCTCTAAAGGACAGTGGGAGGCATCAGACAGCACAGTACTTATTCACATCGTCACTGACAGTTGCTCTCCTTCCCACTCCGTCGGCTCCTTCAGCTTCTCTACATGCTCATGGTGAAGGGTGCCAGCTTTTCCTTGTGTCAGCCACTGCACTGGGCTCCAGTTCATCTTCCTGGGTTCTGCTTCACTTTGTATCGCCTCACTGAACCCTCACAACAGTCCTAGAAGGGAGGCATTATCACCATTCCTGTTCCACAGGTGAACAACATGAAAAGCAAGGAGGTTGTCCTCTGCCAATGAGCTAGTCTGTGGTGCTGCTAGAATTGGAACTCAGGAAGTCAGATTCCAGAGCCTGAGTTCCAACTCTTTGCTCATTTCTGCTCTAATACCATGCAGTCTGGCTCCTGTTCACATCACTTTTTTTTTTCCCAAAAGAAAAGAGTTTTTCAACATTTTTTAAACTTTTCTCCAGAAAGTCTTTTTTCCATCCTCCTTCTGGACTTTTCTAAAGCTGGTAGTATTTATCTGTTTCTTTCCTTTGACTACCCAACGCTTTTTCTTCCATGTCTTGGTTTCCTTGACTAGCTTCTCAGCTTCCATTTGTCTGACACACACATGTGTACACACACACACACATACACACAATCACACATGCACACCCACAAACATAGTCTGGCCATGTCGCTATGGCCGTGAATCATATGCTTTCCTCTTTTGACCATCAGCCAGTCCATCAGCCTATTTTGCTGACCTACACATTCTTCCACTGGGAGCCTATTCTGCTACCCTCAAAAGGTAAAACAGAAGCCATCAAATGTGAAGCAAGAGAAGGACACAGACCAGATGGGGAAGAGGCAGAACATAGAAGGAAAGAGGGGAAGCTGAGAAAACCACCCAAAGCAAATTCACCAGAGGAGCAGGGAGAGAACACAGTAAAATCTCCTAAAACAGAAATAAATTTCCCTCAGGGAAAAAAAATACCCAGGATGTTTTTATAGATTTTATAAAGAGAAAGGGTCAGGTCATAAACTAGAGAGATAAGGGAGGGAAAAAAATGTATTTCCCAGAGAAGAGAAAGCAAAAGGACCCCAGCAGGATTATTGATGGAGTCAACTAGGAACAGGAAGAACAGTTTCAAAATGAAGCTGATTAATGGATATAAGACTGAGAAAAGCTTAATGCTCCTAAAACCAGGATCTGGATCTGGGGGGAGCCAAAAGCCCAAGGATGGATCTTCTGTCAAGACCTACAAACTCAAGAGAAGTGGTCCCCTACCAAGGAATTAAGTTCTTTGAAACTTTGCTAATTCAAAAAAGCATAAATTAGTACAGTATAAATGATCTCAACAACACATAGTTTCTCCCCCTGCAGGGAAGAGAGTAAGGGATGAGCAGCCCAGAAATCTGCCTTTTATTAGAAAAGCTCTTGGGAATGAGAAACTGCAATTTTCCAAGAATGAGCTAGGCCCTTGTGTCTATTTTTCCACATACTTACTAGCATAAGAATTGTAAGCCCAAGAAGTAAAACAATAAAATTCAAAACAGATCTAGAAATAAAATGTGCCTTTTTGAACTCAGTAGATTCAGTAAACTTCTGCAGAGGAAAACTTTGCTGACATGCAACTTATGAAAGCATACCCCCAAAAGAGAAAAGAATGAGAAAAAAATAAAATAAAATGAAGTGGAACTTAAACCATGAACCCAGTGGTCCTGAGCTCAGGAATTCTATTTCTGAATCTCATAAATGGAAAAATACTAAACACAGAAATGGGTTTTTGCCCAAAATTATTTAACTAAGTACTACTTATAATAGCATAAAATTTGTAACAGTCTATATATGGGCAAAAAGAAATGGCTCCATAATAATATAAACAAGCAGTGCAGTATGTCTCTTCTATGAAATATGAGGCTGGCTTTTTTTTTTAGTGAAAGTGTTCATGGAGACTGCAGAGGCATACACAAGGAATGCTAGAAAAAAATATTGATGAGTAAAAGTAGAAAATTGTACAATGCTATGTGGAGCTGCACTCATTTTTGCGGGTCTTTCTGTGGAAGCTGGTTGCCTATGATTGTATATGCAAATGCTTAGAAAAAGTGTGGAAAGAAATACTACAAACCATTCACAGTGGTGACCTCAAACCTTGGGAGAATAGAGCAAGAAAGCCAAGGCATTTCTTTTCTTCTTTTAAACACTCCAAATTGCTGAAAGTTTTCTTAAATTTCAAGTAGAAATCTGTCCAAAAACATCTGTTCCCCCTGTTCTTATTTGCATCTCAGAGGCTGCTCCCTCAACAAGGACCACATTTCCCAATCTTCCTTGGAGCTAGGTGTGGCAATCCACATTTGCCACTGAACATGAGCAGAAACGTGGGTCACTTCTAGATCCAGGCTTTTCAGAGACAGTGGGCCACCCCCATGCTCTCTTTCTCCTTCCACCAGGTGTTGTCCTGGATGAAACAGCTCAGCCTCAACCACTGGCAGCCAGACCCTAGTGGCTGTCAGAGCCACAGGGACAAGATAGAAGGAACACACATCCCTAAATTATCATGTAGAGAGGGTCCAATTGCCCTACTGAACACCTACTTGGAACATGAACAAGAAATTAACTTCTATTGTGTTTGAACCATTACATTTGGTTGTGTGTCCTTTCAATGCAGATTAGACTAGCTAAAACTTACAGTATTTTAAGGGATTTTTCAAATTAAAATTCTTATTTTGAGATAATTATAGATTTCCATGAAGTAAACCATATAAGAAATAATACAAAGAATCCCATGTATGCTATCCAATTTCCTCCAATGGTGACTTGTCCAACTGTAAGACAATATCCCAACAGGATGTTGACTTTGAAAGAGTCAAGATAGGAAACACTTCCATCACAAGAATCCCTCTTATTGACCCTTATAACACAACCACTACCCTTCAGCCCCAACTCTCACCTTAACTCCTAACACCCACTACTCTGTTGTCTACATCCAGAATTTGTCATCTAGAAAATGTTACATAAATGGAATACCTCCCAGTATTGGTTTTTCACTATTTTTTCACTCAGTTTAGCCCTCAAGAGATTAGTACAGATTGTTTCACTTGTTGACAGTTTGCTCTTTTTTATTGCTGGATAGTGTTTTAATGGTCTGGAGGTACCAGTTTGTTTAACCATTCATCCATTGGAAAGCATTTGTTTCTAGTTTTTGACCATTGTAAATAACAATTCTATAAACATCCATATAAAGTTTTTATGTGACTACAAGTTTTCTCTAATATAAATGCCCAGGAGGGCAACTGCTGGCTCATTTGGTAGTTAGATTTTTAGTTTTTGAAGAAATGTTTCTTTACATTTTTGTCAGAATTTGAATAAGTCACCACTCTCTAGCCATTCTGATAGGAATCTAGTGATATTTGATTGTGGATTTTATTGGTATTCTCAAATAAGTAATGATATTGAATGTCTTTTTATGTGTGTATTTGCCATTGGTATATACACTTTGATGAAATGTCTCTTCATGTTTGTTGTTCATCGTCTAACTGAATTGATTTTTTTCCCACTGTTGATTTTTAAGAGTTCTCTATATATTCTAGATATTAAGGGCTTTGTTGTATTTGTGATTTGCAAATATGTTCTCTCATTTTGTAGCTTATTTTTTCAACTTCTTAACAGGGTCATTCCCAGAACAAAAGCATGTAAATTTTGGTGACATTTATTTTATCAGTCTTTTTCTTTTCTGGATAATGCTTTTGATGTCAAATCAAGAACTCCTAACCCAGCCTCAAATTCCTAAGATTTTTTCATGTGGGACTCTCTAAAATTTTTCTTGTTTAATATTTTACATTTAAATCTAATTTCCATTTTCAGCTAATTTTTTAATCAATTGTGAGATTGAAGAAGCGTTTTGTTGTTTTGTTTGATGTTTTGTTTTTGCTAATAGAATGTCAAAATGCTCCAGGATCATTTGTTGTAAAGACTGTGACTCCTCTATTCAGTTGCTTTTATGCCAATATTGTACTGCCTTGATTACTGTATCTATACAGTAAGCCTTTAGAATTGAGTACACTGATTTTTCTTATTTTATTCTGCTTTTTCAACATTATTTCAGCTATTCTAGATCTTTGTAAATTTTGTAATACTTTTATATAACTACAAAAAAAACTTTCTGGAATTTCAGTGAGAAAGGGATTAAGTCTGTATACCTACTTGCAGACAACTGATGTTTTTACGGTTTAATCTTCCAATTCATGAACATGGTATACATTTTTCCATTTGTTTAGATCTTCTTTGATTGCTCTCATCAATGCTGTATCATTTTCAACATATTGGTCATTTACATGCTTTGTTAGATTTATGCTAAATTTTATATTGGGGATGATTTTTAAATACTACTAATTTTTTATTTCAGTGTCTACATATTGATTTCTAGTAAATACAAATACAAGATTTGTATGTTTGTTTTGTACCCTGTAACCTTGATGAACTTACTTATTATTAGATTTCTTATGATCTTCTATGTAGACAATCTTGACAATCTTGTCATCTATAAATTTTTCTTTCTTTCTGATCTGTATGCCTTTTTTTTACCCTTTTTGTTGTATTGCACTAGCAAGAACTTTCAGCTCTATGTTGAATAAAAATACAGAGAGTGAACATCCTTTCCCAGAGATAAAGCATCATTTTTTCATCAAGTATAATGTTTGGTTTAAGTTTTTTGTGTGTGCTTTTTATTATGTAAGAAGTTATCCCTCTACTCCTACTTTTCTGAATGGATGTTGAATTTTGTCAAGTGCTTTTCTAGATTGATAGGATCATGTGATTTTTTTTCTTCTTTAGCATGTTAATGTGGTAGGTTACTTTGATTGGTTTTTAAATATTGAATCACCTTGAATATGGAAATAAAAGTAAAATAAAATGGTGTGTATTTTTTTACCTATTGCCTAATTCTACTTACTTGTATCAGTATTTTTATTAGAAATTTTTTATCTATATCCATAAGGTATATGGGCATACAGGGTTTTTTCTTTGTATTGTATTTATCTAGTTTGGGTGTCAAGATAATACTAACTTTAAAAAAATGAATTGAAAATTGTTCTCTCTTCTATTCTCTCGAAGAGATTGTACAGCATTAGCTATAATTTTTCTTTAAAGATTTGGTAGAATTCTCCAGTGAAATTATTTGAGCTGGGAGATTACTTTGGGGGAATATTATAAACTTAAAAACACTATTTCCTTAATAATTATAGATCACTCAAATTATTTCAAATGAGTTGTCACAATTTGTACTCTTTGTACTTTATATAATTTTATTTCTTCAAATTTGTTATTTATCAGGAATAGCTAAAACAAAAAAATAATTGCTTTTCATCACCATTGTCATCATAATCATCATGAAAATGGCTTTAAAAGAAGAAAACTGGTCAGATGAATATTATTGTTTCCCATTTTCAATGAGTAAATAGTTACCATTGATAGACACACAAGAATATGTCAAGATTATTCAAGATACAACATGACCAACCACAGGGATAATAAAGCTAGAAAATAATTTGTGTGTCTTGATTCTTTTTCTACAAGCGAAATACAAAAGCACCACTTATGCCTCTCAGAACAGTGGCTCATGCACTGTTGAAAAAACTTAACTTCCTTCATCACCAGCTGTCAAGAATGGATATATATATATATATATATATATATATATATATATATAGGTTCCTTTGTACACTAACTACAGCATGATGTGGTAAACAGATAGGGAGTCAACTCAGCAATGGCAGTGATGGACTGTGTGATCATAAAGCTAATAAAGATGTAGGTATTCTTGGGATCTGGAAGCATTCTTTTTGTAGCATCAGTGATACCAAAGTAGGCAGCTCAGCAGATGACAATACACTGTACAGACACATTCAGGCCTTGCGACAGGCACTGAAGCCCTGCAAGTTTGTAGATCTTAATCAGGCTGTCACTAAGGCCTTTGAATTCCCTCCCACCTTCAGCTTTACCCACATTAGCTGCTAGACAGGTATAGGTAAAATCAAGAAGGTACACAAACACCAGGATCTGGACCCTTTGGCACCACTTTATGTCGGATTCCCTGCAAAGTAGTGCCAAAACCAGTTCCTCTTGTCCACACCACCAGTGAAGATCTACCTATATTTATGTTTAAAAGGAACCTTGAGAATCTGGGTGAGTATGTATCTGATGACATTGTCTAGATCACGACATCAGAAGGACAGGACTCCCTATTTCTGGGAACATGAACCATATAGACTATAATACCTTTGCGTTGCTTGTTTTTGTTGTTTTGCTTGCTGGAATGATGTACTGAAAAGCAGCAGCTTGATGCACTCCATGGGCACTACCATAGTCTTGGAGATGAAACTTACAATTGTTTCATAGAAGACTGTAGATGTTATGATTTCCTCACATTCATGTGACAATATCTTAATTTTGCCTTCACAATTGATAATTGGGTCCAAATACAGGATTATGGATTAAAATTTTTTTCTTACACTCAAGTGTTTTAATTTTTACTTCTGATAATATTTTAAACTTTCAAAAAATCGGAATGAAAATACAAAAGACTTTTATATTTCCTTTATGCATATACACCATTGTTAATGTTTTGTTGCATTTCCTCTTTTATCCACTTTTTATCCAATTGAAAGTAAGTTACTGACAAGGTATCCTTCATCCCTAAATACTTCAGTGTGTATATCCCCAAAATAAGGACATTCACTTCCATAGCCAATAGGTTTTTTGTCAAGGTCAAGGATGTCAATAATGTTAACACACTCTATTATTTTATCAGACCTTATTCAAATTTTACCACTTGTCCTAATAATAGCTTTATGGCTTTATAGCAATTTGTCTTTTAGCACTTGGTGTTCTTATAGCCTAATGCCAGTCTATTTTTTAATTCCTCTTTAGTTTTCCCCCCTCTGGAAGGATTTAAGATTTTTCCTCCTTCCCTTTAGAAGTACAAAGTTTCACCGGATTCTGACCAAATTAAATTTATCCTCCTTAACACCAACTAGGAAATTGCAGTCTGCAAACTTCTGCCTTTATTCAGCCAGATGCATGTTTTACTTTCATTTCTTATATTATTTTCTCTCCTACACTTTTTCTATTCTCCTCAAATTCCTGGTCTCTCCCTCAACCAATACTTACTAGGTGCCCTCTGGGCACTAAATACTGCTTAGTGAAAAATAACTTGGAACCAATTGAGCCTCTGACCAAGCAACTAGCTGAACTGATCATTCACCAGCCAGGACACAATGCGTGAAAAATTGCAAGGCTGGATGCCCACTCTTCCCAGGAGTCCTGCTTTTAGAACAGAAACAATGTACCCCCAAAACAGAAGGGAGGCCATTCAAATTTTCTTGCAACTAAATGGGGCATTTTGAAACCTGAAGATTGATAATCCAGAACTTTGACTAGCACTCTATCCCTTGAAAATAACCACTTATACAGAGAGGCATCAGGAATTTCTCTCCATAATTAGCTTTGGCATCCTTTATGAGAAAAATATATTATTCCTTCTGGTGTAGACTGTCAAAGTAAACATTGGCACTATGAATTTGAAGCTTCTGTGGATTTGAGAACAAATAACATTTTTCTTCTTTCAAAATTTTCCCTAAACCGCCCGCCCATTACTTGCTGCAAGGGAACTAGTATATGATTTTATACTACAACCTCTGCAGCTCCTCTCTGGAAGTTTGTGATGTTAAAACTGAAGAGAGGACAGGACTGAGGTTGCTTCTGGTAAATATGAGAGCAGGCAGGGAGCTGAGAAGTGTCCCTTGGCCACACCTCACATCTCAACTTTACACACCCAGAAACTCAGCTTTGTCCTGATCCCCAGAGTTGATCAATCTCACGTGCACTCAGACTAATCAACATTACATACTTTACAGAAAGAAACTAGGATAACTACTTTCTAGTGAACAGAGTGTCAAGATATGAGAATTCAAACTTTGAAGAAAAACAGACCTGATTTCAACTTTCAGCTCTGCTTCCTGCTGAAGCATGATCCTGAGGCGCAATTTAACCCTTCAGAATCCTCATGTCCTCATTAAGGTGAAATGGGGAATAGTAATAAGATTATGCAATATAAAAAAAAAGGCAGAGAAAAGAGATTTGGGCAGATCCCAATGCTTGGTACATTGGCAACCTAAGAGCAGCACCAGCCGACTAGAACAACTGTGCTTTGGTAAGGCTTCCTCCTGGATCCTCTTTCCAGACCACATCTGCAGACACCCTGGTTATCTCTTTAGATATGTTACTATGGACAGGTATGCCAACACTAAGCCACCTTTGGTTCATTACATCCATGCCCCATTTCTCTATCTGCCCCCTCAGAGCATCACAATGTTCCAGGCTGTGAACAACCCCAGCGATGCTCTCATTCTTAACCCATAGCTAAGGGGGTTATTTTTGTCCACTGCCACATTCTCATTTTTCTATCTGATAAACAGTTTCATTCACACTCAATCTTTAGGAAGAATAAGGAGCATTAAAAATAGGTGTTTCATAACTCAAGGAAATTTCAAGAAGTTTAGGATTTTCCCATCTTTTCTTTCTACGTTTCTGAAATAACTTTAATTCTTCTTGGAAAAGATCAATTAACCCTCCTTTGGAAAGATTACCCTGTATTCCTGGTGCTTTAAAAAAAAATAGGATGCAGGACGTGGTACATGGTGGCACGTGCCTGTAATACCAGTTGCTCAAGAGGCTGAGGCAGGATGATCGTGAGTTCAAATCTAGCCTCAGCAAAAGCAAGGCACTAAGCAACTCAGTGAGAGCCTGTCTGTAAATAAAATACAAAATAAGGCTGGGGATGTGGCTCGGTGACTGAGTGCCCCTGAGTTCAATCCCCAGTACTCCCCCTCAAAAGAAAAAAAAAGGCTGATTTACTTTATAGCTTAAGTAACAAAAGAAAGAAAAGTTGAACATGCAAACACAATGAAAACTATATTTTCTTAATTTGGAATCTCAAAAGTATCTCTGAAACCTATAATACAAGCTTAATAAATGTAGATTATTATAATCATTAAACATGAAAAATGAGTTTTCTGTATGCAATTTTGTCAGAAATTTATATACAACATTATTTATATACAAAAGAAGTACAATGGTTATTTTTAAAATAAAGCTTTATGACACTTTTCAGCAATTCAGATAGAATTCACCCACAAGTAAAATGTAAAATTTGTTCCCAAAGGTATAATCACATGATAATCTGTGTCATAAAGGCAGAAAAATGTCTGCCCTGCCATTGGCTTTTAGAAGTTTATTTTTCTAGAACAATGCAGAACTCTATGAAAATGGAAACTCAGTAAGCCGATCACATTTCTGTTTTCTTTCCTAAAATAAATTGTAATACACAATTTATGCATTTTGTATGCCATAAATGATGATATCTCTCATTTGCCTTTAAAAGTGTCTATATGTACAAATGTAAAAAATCACTATGTTCCTATTTGCATTTAGTTGCCTACAGTTGGACTTCCTGATATAAAAGTTACTTCTATTTGTATAGTTCTATAAATGAAAATATAGTATCATATTGAACTTTGCTTCAACTTTGACCTAAAGTGATAGACCTCCAAAACCAAAGAGGACCACTCTGGGCTACTAAGAAGAAGGAGGTGACCAGGGAGAAGGTCATAAAGACAATTTCTCCTTGCACTCCACCAAGAACAAGAGGGGCCTCATTTTCCCATGGGTAAATCAAGTTACTAAGGTTACTTTCAACCCATTCTAATGTGATATGATTCTAAATTATTTTTTAAAACAATTTCATGCAAAATTAGGATCTTCACCACGGCATTCTTTAGAGGGAAATAATGACCACAAAAGGGGGGGGGGAACTGTTTCCCACAAACTTCATCTTTAGCGCAAGTCAATTTTTTTGAATCTTCTACCTTTAGTTGAGGATTTGCAATCATGGGGACCCTGAACTAGAAGACATAACACCCATCATGTAGGCCATTCACACTGACAGCCTTTTATGATGGGCAAAATTCCCTTTCATTCCTATTCATGATGTGCCAAAACATGGAGGGAACATTGACCTAAATGTTTGATTTCTGTTTCATGTGTGAGCTCAACTCTTGTCAAGAAGCAATCAAGTCATTATTGAGCCAACTCTTTGAAGTTGAGTGGTTTTCATAGATCAAAAGGCATAATAAGGTTTCCTGTGGTGTCACATATTGAAAATCTATATCCTGTTTTGGCTCCACTTCTCCTACCAAGTGGTCCTTCACAGAAAGAAGTGAGAATGAGGGGCTGGGGATGTGGCTCAAGCGGTAGCGTGCTCGCCTGGCATGCGTGCAGCCCGGGTTCGATCCTCAGCACCACATACAAACAAAGTGTCCGCCGATAACTAAAAAAATAAATATTAAAATTCTCTCTCTCTCTCTCTCTCTCTCTCTCTCTCTTAAAAAAAAAAGAAGTGAGATTGATGGAAATATCAGGAGCCTGACTTTGCTCTGAACAGCTTTTAGTTAGTTACTTCCATTCAAATAACTTCTTTAATAAGAAAATACGGACTACCTATAAACCCAAAGTTTTCTAATTAAGAAAGTTCCACTATTTTCATGAGATCACATGACTTACAAGCTAATAATCTCTTTTAGACTCTGGGGCCCGATTAGCACAGGACCATGTTCTGCTATTTTGATTATTAGAAGGAAAAATCACTCATACGTTGTCAGTGGGATTGCAAATTGGTGCAACCACTTTGGAAAGCAGTGTGGAGATTTCTTAGAAAAATTGGAATGGAACCACCATTTCACCCAGCTATCCCACTCTTCAGTTTATACCCAAAAGACTTAAATTCAGAATACTACAGTGACACAGGCACATCAATGTTTACAGCAACTCAATTCACAATAGCTAAATTATAAATCCAACCTAGATGCCCTTCAGCAGATGAATTGATAAAGAAAATGTGGTACATATACACAATGAAATATTACTCAGCCTCAAAGAAGAATGAAATTATGACATTTGCAGGTAAATGGGTGAAACTAAAGAATATCACGCTAAGTGAAATAAGCCAATCCCCCAAAACCAAAGGCTGAATACTTTTTCTAATAAGCAGATGCTGATCCATAGTGCAGGGAGGTAGGGAAGAATGAAGGAACTTTGTATTGTGCAGAGGGACGTGAGAGGAGGGGTGAGGCTTTGGGGATGGGAAGGATGGTTGAATGAGACAGACATTATTACCCTATATATATGTTTGGTTATATTACTGGAGTGACTCTGTACCATGTAAAGTCAGAGGAATGAGAAGTTGTGCTCCATTGGGTGCAATGTGCATTCTGTTGTCATTGTGTAATTAGAACAAATAAAAAGGGGGGGGGGGAGAAATAGAAGGAAAAACCAGAACTGACAGACATGGGAATGCTGACTCTTCTTTAGAATGCAACCCAGCAAAACCTGCAGCAAACCTGCCAACCCCCAGGAGCAGTGCCAAGCCTAGGTTGTTTCCCACAAGGTGCAAGTCTTTTTCTTACAATTCACAACAGGATTCTCTTTCAACATGTCCATATGATCTAACTGCAATGTTGAAGAGAATGTATCAAAACTTGATATTTTTAAAAGGCCAGCTTTCCTTAAATATGATAAAGTTAAAAAATTCTATAGTTGTAATATTTATTCAGAAAATAAATTGATATACCTTAGATGTAGAAGTTATATTTTTATAAAAATAACAACCTCTAAATCACTGAATATGTATGTCAGAGCCCTTAATCTGATAGAAGAATAATACTCTTTGGAACATTCCCCCCCAAAAAATCCCTAATTTAGGTTTATTATCATGGATAAAAAGAGTACCTAGTAATTTGTCCAACAAGTAAGTTGATGCCTTAAAACCTGATGTCCGTGTCTTTATCAGCATTTTCTAATAACTGAAAATTATAGCCATTCTACATCAAAATGGGTTCTATATTCTATTTCATTTTTCATGTGTCAAATGGCAAACTAAAAGACCTTAACATTATGGGAAAGCTATAGACTGAACTTTCTTTAAGTTTCTTGCATAACTAAAACTAGGCTGAACCCAAGGACACTGCTTCTCCTATAGTCTTTTCAAGAGGTGGCTGTTTTCTCCCACACCACAAGTTCCTTTTGTGCCAAGAGAAGGAGGTAGGTATCCTTTCGGCTCCTCATTGCTACTGCCTGAACTTTTTCTCTCCCTTCACTGGTATAAACCTCAGCCCTTTACAATGCATACCCAAAGTCCACGCCATCTGCCCCTCCTGCTTCCTGTAGCTATCTCCTGAGTTCTCAGACATCTACCCCCATTCATTTTTCTCCCTCTCAATTCTTGTCATTGATTTTGGTTACTTCAACACCCATGAAGACATTCCAGTCAATGTCATGGCCATACCATTCCTTGTCTACTTTCAATGATATTTTCTTCCATTACTGTCTTATGAACTCATTTCTTGTCCTGCCAAAGGTCAACATCAACCTTCCCAAACTCTACACACTAATCTTATTAAGAATAACCAGCTAAGCTTGTTGTCTTAACCACGTTATAATACAAGAATACTCTCAAGATGGAAGGATGGATTAGAAGACCAGAAGAAAAGATGGATGAAAGATAGTAGGAGGGATCCTAACTGAAATCAAGATACAAAGTAAAAATCATAAAAAAGAAAAAAACAAGATGGCAGATGCTAGCATGAAGGAAAAAATTCAGATTCCCTTCTCTTGACATGCCATCTGGATCAACAGCTTTCATATGTGTGAGTCTTGGTCAATAATTGACTAGGCAGAAAAAGGGGGAAAATTTGGATAGATAGGAAAAATGGTGTAGTGGAGCAAGGTGGTGTTTCCCAGCCCCTCCACAGCACAGAGAGGAGGCAGTGAAGGAAGACCTGACTGGAGAAGGGCGTGACAGAATAAGTGCTCTCACATGCCCTAGTAAAGAGTCTGAGACCTAAAGAGACTTGAATTTCAGTTACCAGAGCAGAAAACATGGACAGATTTCCTTATCCCTGAACCCAGAGTGGGGTGGAAGAAAGGGGGAGGGAAAACAAAGAGAGAAAGATGAAGAGGAAAAGCACATAAGCTCACTTCCTTAACAACAGCTGGAAAGAAAAGCAGACCAAATTAAAACTCAACATAAACTGAAGGAATTCCAGCAGTTTAACCCAAATTGTGGACAGAAAGCCATGTGGGGCGTGGTGACCATTTTGTGGAGTTTACAGCTGAGTAGCTCAGCTGCCCTGGAAGAAACTGAATCATCCCATCACCTCCCCATCTTCAGAGAGCAACAAATAAAGCCAGAGGGACTACCCTTGTGGTGGGATGTCTTAATGATACATCCAGAAGGAACTCCTAGAGGGATTGCTGCTTGCCAAGATTTGCTGAAACCCCCTCCCCTCACTATGAACTGGGGGAATGGGGTGAAGCAGACCTGAGAACTGAACACTCCGGGAAGTGCTGACCTAACCCAGTGCTCTGAGAGGATTCACAGCAGGCAGCAGGAAGTAAAAGCTCAGAAGGAGGTGGGAAGGTCATATCTGTCCCAGGCAACGGGGAGCAACACCCCTGGTTCCCAACCTCAGGTAGCTGGAGCTTGAACCCAGGCAAACCAGCTGGGTCTCTTTCCTGATAGCAGAGACAAAGCCCCAGCAATCTAGATGGTTGGGGGAGAAAAGTGGCTTCAAAAGACTTGTATGGAAGGCTGCTCCCTATTGTGAGATAAAAGACTACAAGATGTCTGATGGATTCTTCTCTTGATCAAGAGAGGGTGCATTATTCAGGGGTTCTACTTTCCCTTCCTGCCTCCCTCCCCCTGTTCCCTTTTCCCCACTCTACTGATCTTTCTTCTATTTATTTATAGTTTGTTTTAAATTAGTGCATTATGGATATACAAAAAGGTGAAATTCACTGTGTCAAGGGTCAAATGTTTTCTCTCCTATGCAGAAGCTACACCAAAATAAATGGGGGAAAAGTGTAGAGGAAATCCCATGAAAATAGAAGACAAATCAGTGGAGTAGAGAAAGGGGACTGAGGTTGAGAGAGGAGGGGCAATAAAAGTGAGGAACAGTGGAATGAATCTGACCAAACTTTCCTATGTACATATATGAATATACCTCGGTGAATTTTATATATATATATATATATATATATATATATATATATATATATATAAATATATATAATATATATATATATATATATATAAATATATATAATATATATATAAAATATATATTTAGTACATTATGGATATATATATCCATAATGCACTAAAAAGAGAAATACTTGGGACTGAATTGGAGCAAATTATATTCCATGCTTGTATAATTATGTCAAAATGAATCCCAATATTATGCATAACTATAATACATTAATAAAAAATAAAACTAAAAGAACTGACGATGCCCCTATTGGCCAGATGAGGAAGTGAACCAAAATGGCAGCTCATCTGGAGAGGTTCTCCTTTCATCTTTAAGACTCAGTGGGCTGGGGACAAGAGCTAATATAGGCACAAAAGGTGCCCACATGGGTCCAATAGAGAAGAGAGTTGTAGAAAATTAAAAGGACCCCTGAATGGGAGTCCCTTGCAGGGCATGTCATAGATGCCAGCTAAGGAAGAGGCTGAGCACCAAGGCTGAGGGTGAGGAGTGGGAAAGAAGCCTTCCCAGTATTAGCAGCCCCTGGATGCTGTGGACATCCCTAATGTTCGTAAGGTTACCTACAGTCTCTCAAAAGTTTTGATTATGCTTCTGTTGCCCAAGAACTTTTTTTAAATTTTCACTTTTATAATTAAAAATAGTCATTTTAATTCGTTTCTGTGGCATTGATAGTCTAGTGACACAATCCTGTGCCACTACCTCTTCTATCAAATTCCAAAATATTTTCATCACTTCAAAATGAAACCTCAAGCCCAATAGACAACCATTTCCCAGTGCCTCCTCACCCCAGCCCCTGGCAACTACCAATCTGATTTTTGTCTTTAAGAATTTAGTTATTTTGGATATTTCATAAAAATCAAACCATGCAAAAATCTTATGGCCTTCTGTGACTGACTTCTTTGATTTAACATAGTTTTCAAGGTTCATCCACCTCTCTCTCTCTCTAGATTTTTGCACGGTGTGATTTTTATGAAATATCCAAAATAACTAAATTCTTAAAGACAAAAATCAGATTGGTAGTTGCCAGTGTGTGTGTGTGTGTGTGTGTGTGTGTGTATACACACACACACACACACAGGTTTGGTTTCTCTGCAGAACCTCTAAAACCATTCTCCCTTTATCAAAAGAAGTACCCATCCCACATCTTATACTTTTTTATCTCCCAACAATGAGCAGCTTCCCACCCAAGTCTATTCCAGCAGTCTCTCTTTCTCCCCCAACTGTCCAATTCTGTTTCATTTCACCTCCTTCATATGGTGACATTTGAAGTCAGCATCATTGGATTATAGATCTGATAGAAAAGGTCAGCAACCATTGCAGGCTCCTACAATTAGTCAGTTTCGGTGGCAGCATGAATCCATACCTATACAAGAGTAAGGCCAATACTCTTTCTAAGGACTCTCTTTTCATCTTTGTAAGGCATGCCGTGTGTGGAACAATGCCAGACACCTATTAGCCACTTAAATGTGTACATTTGGGGTTATATAAAAACTGTAGTATTAATTCCTTCAGTGCATAGTGCCACTCAACAACTTATATTTATGGTGTCTTGAGCACCCTGAGCTGCAGAATGAGTTTGAAATTTATCCTCTCAGATAATTTCTACACTAGGTAAAAAAAAATGCTTACAGCTGTTGCACAGTTTTCAAAATTTTTATTAATTATAAACAAACCCAAGGTTGATCCAGGCATTGGCAATAATGATCTACTCTACTTATTTAGCTCCAAAGAAATAGCCATGAATATGATACATCAAAAACTTTAGAAATTTAAAAAGAAAATTAAACAAATAGGTAGACTGTTCATTCATGCATTGACCTTTGTTCTAAGTTATTTAATGAGTTTAGATTTAAATATATTCTGTCTTTCCTCTGAAGTAATGATGCGAACTCTTATAGGATTTACATTTAATGGGAAAATATGTCCCAAATCTGGTAAGTTTTACATGCTGTGGGCATGTATTTAATAAAGATATAATTCATAATTGGTTTTTCCATGAAGGGATCCAATTTAAATTTTAAGTCCACTTTAATTGGTGGTTTTCTTCTTCAAATCATTGTTTACAATGGAAAATTTTAAAAACACAAATTCTCACTGGCAAATGAATGTGTATTTAATGTCTGGGTCAAGTGTAGCTTCACCTTCTCTCTTTCTACCTTAATTGCAAAACCATGTTCATGTCTCTGATTCTTTTAATTGTGCCTTTCTGCCTGGCTGTAGGTTAAGCACTCAAGAGAAACTCCAAGAGCAGCTCTTCTCTATCTGGAGAACAAAGAGGCCTCAGGATCTGATAGAGACTATTTGTCTAATATGAGTCACTAATGGTCCATTATGATAAATACCTCATTCGTGCCAGAAACTAAGCTCTATACCTACATGGAAGTATACAGTCCCCTTGTCAGTGGGTGTACAATACAGATGGAGAGTTAGAAAATGTTTCTAAAGGACAATTAAAGACAGGAATTATAAAATTGTCATATGAATGGTGCAGAGCAAGTATGTCATAGGGCTTCTCCTAACACTAGTGTTCTTGGAAGACATTGCTGCTAAGTATGAGAAGTGATAACAAAAGCACCTTTTTACTTGGTTGCTTACACAACAAACAAAAGTACCAGAAGAGCCAGTGTCTGTTCGGGTCACTTCTTGGCTCCTAAACCACTACGTCACCTGATCCAGAGAGAGATCAGCTCTTTCCTGCATCCATTTCTAAGGACATTGATCCCACTTAGAAAGGTTCCATACTCATGATCTAATTACCTCCCCAAACCCCCAAATTCAAATACCATCCATTGAGAATTAAGCTTCAATATATGTATTGGGTGGGGGTACAACATTGAATCCACCCACTGGCTTTTCCCCATGAGTCTGGGTAGGGCCTCATTCTCACATCACCTCAACACAACCTACGTGGTAGCCACTACTAACCAGTCAAAGGAGGCATATGGCAATGACATCCATTTGCCATCTTGTACAGAAAATGCCATGGGAATTCAAAAGAGTGTGAGGTCATATAAGAACAGCACCATCAGGCAAGACTTCTTACAGATATTGGGACACGAGTATGAAACACAGACAAGATGCAGCCAAGAAGCAGGGAGAAAAAGAGAGAGAGGGAGGGAGAGAGGAAGGGGACAGGGAGGAGATAAGCTCTTCCAGGATACACCCTCAGTGAGTTACTTCCTCCAACTAGATCTCACCTCCAAGTAGTCCATTCAACTATCAGTGGATTAATCCACTGATAAAATCAGAGTCCTCATGATCCAATCTTTGCTGAGAATCCCCACCTCTGGCTCTTGCTGCACTGTGGATCATGTTTTTAATGCATGAGTCTTTGGGGGGATATTCCAGATCCAAACTTTAATGGGATGAAATGAAAAATTTTCAAACCACATCATAAACCTAAGCTGACATCACCAGTGCTGAAGAGCTTTTAGTAAAAAACAATGATGTTAGGTCATCTTCTTTTCCATTGCCTTCTGATAAGAACCATGGACTGCCTTGTCATCTCGTGTCAACTCTCAGACTATCACTTATCTGATCCTGAAAATTCTCTCCAACCCCCCATCTATACAATCTCACATGAACAAACACAATCAGATGACCAAGGACATCCATAAGACTTTTTCCCTTCTGACACCAGTATGGATGGTGGGTATAGATACTGCAGACCATGGAGGCATGGTCAGAAAGTAGGAAATACACTTTGTCCACATGTCCTCCTGACTTGCCCATGATTGTCCCTTTTGAACTTTCCATTTACTCAACAAAATTCAAAAGACATACTATACGCTATTTAGGGCCAGCTTTTGTGTATATGTGTGTGTGTGTGTGTGTGTGTGTGTGTGTGTTGCTGGGGATTGAACCCATGGCCTTGTGCATTCGAGGCAAGCATGCTACCTACAAAGCTATGTTCCCAGCCCCCATACATATGCTATTTAGGACTGCACAAGTCCACCACCCAGACAGAAGTTGGCCAAGGTGCCTATTCCATTCTGCCCACAGAATTGTTTGGGAGAAGAGCAGTGAAATACAACATTTTACATTTAGATTTTTTTCATTTGTTCCTAATTTGGTATTCCCATCTATTTCTTCTTCCTCTTCTTTCACCCCAGCTCCAATTAGAAAATTCCACCGCACAAAATTCTACTCCACAGGAATCTATATAATAAATTTAGGAAGCCATTGGTATATAAAGAACCCTACCCAAGAAAGTAGGATAGAGCAAGCCATGTAATCAAAGGCAATTAAAGATATTTATGCAATTCATGCAATTGTGAATTTATACCCTTTGCATACACAATTATGGAGAATTGTTCAGAAGCTTACACACTGTGGCACTGAATGGTTTCCAAAAGTCACTTAAGGTATAAGAAACACTTATTTAAGTCTTGGAAATATGAGTTTTGTTTGTATTCTTATGCATATTTGGCACATGCAACGCAATCTCTGCTTTCAGAACATTTGGCCCTAAATAAAAAGAAACGTGTCAGCAAATCCACCAAGAAATACAGTAAACCCAAAACTTCTTCTGTTGGATCCAGAGGGAGGTACAGGGTGAATCTATTTGTTTTCCCCTGAAAGCAACATCTGGATGTAATCGCCAAGAATTCTGGATGCTTTGGCACATGCAGCCAAGAAGCAAAACATTTTACCCAGTGTAGTTATTGCAAAGTTGCCTAATGCTCACAGCAAACCTAGAATATGGTTAAAAGGGCAAAATGTCTGTGAGAGTAGGCTGATCTCCTCTGTAACTCTCAATGATGTCAGATATTTACTACCTGCTCCAGGATATGCAAGTTACCACTTGCAAACTTATTGGATTTTTTGGAGGTACAGGGTGAAAGATCTATTCCTGTAACTTCATCTAGTAAATAAGAGACAAACCCAGACTTTATAGTCTATCTGCTAGCCTGAAGGATAAACTCTGCCACACACTTCCTCTGTGACTAGACCAGTCGTATAACACTGACCCTCACTGTCCTCACTGGTAAAATTAAAATAATAATAGTACCTGCCTCTTGCAGCTGTTAAACATTTAAGATGACAAATACAAAATGGTCGCCTAGAGTAATCTCTCAGTGAATGTTGGAGAAACACATGGAATGTTTTTATTATGTTCTCCATGTTGACCTCACTTTGACTTCTCTGAGAAAAGTCTCCTCCATTTAGAAAAAAGAAAGATCTGCCACGCTCACAAGTTACCACACTTCCATTTCCTTGAATGCCAAATTCTTTGAAAGAGGAATCCCCACATGTCGTCCTTCCCTTGCCCCCATTAACTCATACCTCCTGCTCCCTCGCTTGTAATGAGTGATGAGGATCACTCCCCAGCAATTTTTGCCAAGTGACTTGGTGCTTCCCAGACAGACACACTCCTCTACTCAACTGACTGGAGTGGAACTCTGGGACACGTGCTATTTATGAGCAAAAACCTGTGTGCTCTCAGTCTGGCCTATTGCATTCTCGTCTTTTTTTGTAATAACAATGTGGAAAAGAAAGGCTACTCATTTAGGCTTAATCCTAGAATGAGAAACTGCCTAGAGCTCAAGATAGTCCCAGAGATTCACAACCAACTCCAGGGCTTCATTTAATGTCAGAAATAAATAAATGGTTGATTTTACTCCATTGATAATGGAGTTTGTTGCCACAGCAAAAGCTTACTAATACCTTGCACCCGTTCCCCTGCCAATCTAAATATATTTCCCTGTAATATTTAATGAGGGACCATCTGTCAAGGACCAATCTCTTCTTCGTACTCCTCCTTCTTTCACCACCTTTCTATGTATGGCTTCCAAGAGTGTTGTCATGCTTGTAACTGTTGACTCCCAATAATTGATCAACAATTATTAGCTCATAGGTGGTAGCTGGCCCAGTCTTCCATGGAGGAAAAGTATGAAACCAGTACATACACAGAAGTAGACATGAAAGGAAGCATGCACAGAGAATGGGCCACTGGTTAAAGTTGTTCTGTTTCTATGACTGAATGTTCATGCCTAGGAAAGAGTTCCCAACTAAGGAGAGGGGCCCAGAATGACAGCATGAGAACAAAGGCAAGAAGTTCTCTGTTCAGAAAGGAAGGACATGTGCACACGATATGGTGGCCAGTGGCCACCAGTTTGAAAAGCCAAGTCCAGGCAGAACAGGTCAAGGTCAAAGTGGTTAAAAGGCAAGTGTTTCCTGCCCAGACATGGTCTTGACCAAAGACTTGAGGAGCTATCCCAATTCCCCCAGGTTCTGAAGTTTAAATCTAAAGGACTTTAATAAAGCTGACCAAACCATGGAATTGGGAAGAGAATCCCCAGACAAATCTAGGATGCTGAAAGGTATCCATCATTCCCAAAAATATGAATAAAAGGCTTTTGCAGCCCAATGGCAGCTCATTGGAGCTGGCCTGGGCCCATCCTCCCATTAGTTTCCAGTGTAGCAAGGGTACTATCAGAATTACTGGGATCTCCCAAACATTCTTGCTCTGACACTGAACAGGAAGAGAGTCAAAAACTAATATAAAAGTGTTTTGGGGTTTTTTGTTGTTGTTGTTGTTGTTGTTGTTTTTAGGATTTAGAGGTAAAATAGCTCTTTATCACATACCTCAAATCTTTTTCTTTTTTCAAAGTGTGATAACAAAGAGCAATTTGTTCATAAACAAACCACCTTTCTTCTACAAAGAGAGAGAGAGGCTAATGTGGGCAGGATATTCACCTAATATTTGTCCTTCCAGAAAATGATGTTCCAAAAGCTGTGGGTTATTGGGTTAGAGACTAGAAGAACAATGGCTGGGGACTAACTGAAGAGTTCTGTTGGCCTAGTCAGTGTGAACTCCTGTGAGGCCCAGGTACACCCCATAGAGTCACATCTTCCCAGATCCCTATTCTTTAGGTCCCTAGAGACCTTGGGCTTACTTGGACTTACATAGGCAGAGGCTCCATTTGTCTAGGAAAATGATCTATGGTGGAGGGTGAGGGGGTGATTGTCCTTCACCTGAAGAATAAGGTAAATAAACGAACCAATGAGCATAGCCCCATAGGATTACAAATTACTAAATAACAGCACTAAATTATAATGGCCGACACCTCTGAGTAATAAGTGCGTGCTAGCCAATGATCTAAAGATGCACAAAGACCAATAATTTTAATCCCCATAATATCCCTGAAGATAGATGCTATTAAAAGTCCCATTTTACAAGGGAGAAAATGAAGAATGAGAGAGTTTTGAGTAATAAATTCTTCCCAGATTTATCCTGAAAACATTAAGAGCGTATATAAAGAATTATCCACAGAATCTGAATGAAAATTTGCTCATCTATTAGTTATGGAAGAATCAGAGCACAAACTAAATTAAGATATAATCCCATGTTTTGGTGATTATAAATAAATATACATTTTAACTAATGAAAGGTTGTGGATGCCTCTGATAATCCCTTCACTTGCACAACCCTTCTAATAAAAAAGAATTGTTTTCCACAGAAGAAAAGCTGAATTAATTTTTAATATAAAAAAAGTAAAATGAAGGATTGTCTGGGCATCAAGCTGATCAAGTTTGCGGACAGCTTTTTCTATGTACATAGAAGCAAGTGGAATTGCTGCTACAAGAAGAATTTGTATAGTTCAGCTTTTCTCAAATGTGCGTTGCTAGGGAAAAAGGTGTTTCATGGTCAAATAAATTGTGAAATTCTGCATCCTCTTCTTGAAGATACACAATGCATAAATTCTGTTAGAAAAAATAAACCAATTTAATTGGTTTAACCCAGAATTTTCCAATCATATTTCATCACAGGGCCCACTGACACATAATACTTATTTATAGTATTATAAATTCCAGAAAAGCTCATACACTTTGAAAGTGGTGATTTTATGTATCACTCCTCCTCTGTTGAGCATACAACCCTTATAGAGCATGATATATATTTATATATCAAGGGGTCTAGAAATATCAGATTTTGAATCTGAGTTGTTCAGTGTTCACTGCCTGTGTGACCCTTGAACAATCTCAGTTTTAAAGTAGAGCCAGTACCAATTGAATCTCAAGAATCTGTAATAAAGACTCTGATTTCATTTTTTTTATATTTGACCATGGATCTCTTCTTGACTTCAGTTTGACTGGAAAGGTTTCTCTTTTGCCCTTGACCCCATATATGGATACGGTGGGAAGAAAGCCTGTGCATACACCCACTTCTACAGCATTGACAGAAAATTGAGTCCGGTCCCATCCCTAGCCCTATAATGATCCAACTCTCTCCTGCTTTGCCCAAGCCAGACCAGTCCTGCTAGTAGCCAACCAGCTGCCCCCAGAGTCCCTTGTTTGAATAAGCTTGCTCTTAAATTCTCTTGGTGCACAGTGTCACTGTTTTCCACATTCAAATCAAATTCCAGGTTTCAGGTGAGGATCCATTCTGATTCTTCAAGGTGACTACAAAACAGGCTTCTTCTGAAAATTAATTATGTCTGCCACACAGTAGATGCTCCATGAATATTTGTTATTTTCCTTCTCCAAAGTTGTACCACCCTAGAGGAATAGCTGCTAATTGGAGACAGGAAATTAGACTAAATACCTCTGACGGCTGCTTTTCAAAGAACGCTCATTTAGATTTTGCTTTCAGTAGCTGAGTTGCTAACAGAGAAGATTAAAACTAATATTATGCATAAAAATTAATTTTTCACATGAACCATATTCCTGCAACATCAACCATTCTAGTCAAAATAAAAGCTAATTTCTCAACATAAAGATTGAATTTTTCAAACTTCCCAAGCATTACCTGAAACAATAAGGAAGGATTTCAAACTAATGATGGTGTTATGAATAGAACAAGGAAAGGACCTAGGAATAGAGATCAGATGGTCTCTAACGTAACAGGAGTCACAGAGAGGAACCCCAGTTCTCTGTAAGCCTTGTGTCATCCACAGTCACTCTAGGATATTATAGGAGGGAATGCAGAACAGTGAGGAACAAGATAAAGGTGGCTTATAAAGTTGTTGAGTGATGCTGACTTTCAGGTATCCTATTAACCCCGTCAGTTCTCATTAGTGCAAGAGCCGGAAAGAAAATTAAAGAAGGGGAAAATTGCCTCCATTGGGTTAGTATTGATGGAACAGAAAAAAAAATGACATTTCTTTCTTGTAATCATGGACTACCTGCAACTACATACTATATATTGCTTACATAATTTGTGTAAGCAGTTTTCTTTCAATAGACTCTAGAAGATTTCTCTGACACTCTGCCCACATTTCCCATTTAGAACTGAGGTAGTCTCTGCTGCCAGAAGTGCTGGCTACTGACAGTTCAGCTTTGTCCCCCAGAGGAATTGCCCTCAGCCAAAGGGCTGGATCTCTCCCCATATTGTGCCCATTTCGATGACGGCATAGTGTGGGGATAATATGTCTTGATATTTCTCTTGTCCCATTTATAGCATCTGTCGAAACTCTACAGAGTTCCATAGGACCCTCTGAGGCTTGTGTTATAGCTGTATGGAAGTTCAACTTTGTTCCTGTCTAATATTAATTCCTACCCTTCTTTACAGGTGTTGTTTCCAACCCCCAAGAAAACCTCCTGCATTCAAATCAGCAGCTCAGAGTACCTTCCAGACTATGATATCTGAAAGGACTACATAAAAAGGAGAAAATGCAGACTGATTAGGAAAAATAAGACTTGCACTTATTTATTAATTGTTCTCATGTGCCTTTAAAATATTGAACTTTAGACATGAACTTTCTTTTACAAGATAGACAACAGCAAGTTTCAAGAAGTAATAGCACAGCATGGTTGCAAAACTAGATATCAACTTAATTTCTTAAGTAGTCTTTACTTTTCCAGTGACTGAACTTGAGATTCACTCTATTTCTATCTGCATCATATTTGTGGCTTTCTAGTATCTTTGAACACCCTTTCTATATGTTGGTGATTTTCCACACTGAGCCCCACCTGTGTGAGATGGAAGGCAGGGAACTTGCTTCCCCTTGCTCCCTTGCAATCAGGAGACAGGGAAATAAACCAGCCCATACCTCCACACATATTTGAGTGAGGGGAAAATAAAGTCAAGAAAGAATGCAGCACTGAATGTATTTTATTGAAAAGGGAGGAAGGCATGTAAGAAAATATTAAGCTTTCAGAATCTAGAATGTGAGAAGATTTTGTAGCTGTTTCTCAGGTCACTGTCCTCCGTGAGAACAGTGTCTGCCCATCACCAGATGGCACCTGTGAGGAGCTTTAGAAAACACCCTGTTGATTTTCTTCCTGACTGCATGGCCTCCAAGCCTCATTCTCTTGGTATTCTCTGTTTAAACCAGTTTCAGTAGGTAAGCAATGCACTGTTCCAGACTAGAACTTCAGACACATCACATCTCCTAAACCCACACTTGACTGCTCTACCCTTCAGACTAAAACCATTATGCTACCTATTCACACAGGATGAATGAGGGATGTTAAAGATTTGGGCAGGTTAATTTTTTTTTCTGATATTCCAAATGCTAACTAGATGGTTGCTCACTTTATTCCATCCTGTTCACATTCAATTTTATATTCAATTTTATATTTTCTGGGTGAATTTTCTGTACTCTAGCAGATCGAGATTGTCTGAATGGCTAATTTAATGCTACAGCTAAATCAATAAAAGCAGCCTTTAACATTTCTCTTTCTTGAATTCTGTAATATATCATCTCCTAGTTTTCCTCCTAATTGGTCCCTTCTCTGCTTCTTTGTGCACTTTCTCTTCCACTCAAAATCTAAATGTTGGCATTTCTCTGGCAGGGTCTTTTCTTTTTTCTCCATACCCTCACTTGATAAACTAAGCACTGCAGCTTTCAATAAGACCCATATATAGATGACTACCACATCTACATCTCTAGCCTTAAAATATCTTTTGAGTTTTAAATGTGATATATCAGCAGATAATCGCCTAAAAGATATTTCAAACTTAACATGTCCAAAATGGAATATCCAAATGTCCACATCATCCATCCAGTTGGTCACACCAAACATCTAAGAACTACTGTTCATTCATCTTTTCCCCTGTATTACCTACATGATTCAGAGACAGAGCTAACATCTGAAAAAAAGCTGATGAAAGACATCAAAGAATTTATTATAATGAATCTGATATCTGATTCCATTAAAATACCAGAACATAACAACTTTATTTTTAAATGTAAAATAAGTTAGAAAATTATCAGGGTAAAAATATAATTGCAAGCTCACAGGAAACAATGAAGAAAACATTATCTCACATAAGGAAATAGTCCAAAGAATGAAAACACAAAATCAGGATTGAATTCTGTTTTGATGTCCCTAAAGAACAAGAGCAAAACTACAGACATATACTGTATGGAAAATAACTCAACAGTAAAAAATATTCTGATTTATGGTCCTGAATTAGAGTATCAAAGATCAGGAAACACTGTGGAGAGGAGGGAAAATATGAGCAATCTTAATCTCAAGAATGCATGAGAAAAATGTATAATTGTTGAATTGATCTTAATTTTAAAATTAAGGGCAGTAGAGATTATATGTCTCAAAGAAGCTAAACAACAAGTACAAAACTTAAAGCATGACATATTATTAACAAATGACTGTGAAATTCAAAGTAAAGAAAGTTGTAGGCAAAACTGGGAATGGAACCACCATTTGACCCAGCTATGCCACTCCTTGGTTTATACCCAAAGGACTTAAAATCAGCATACTACATAATGCAGCCACATCAATGTTTATTGCAGCTCAATTCACAATAGCTAAACTATGGAACCAACCTAGGTGTCCTTCAATATATGAATGAATAAAAATGTGGTATATATTCTCAATGGATTATTACTCAGCTTTAAAGAAGAGTGAAATTATGGCATTCGCCAGTAAATGGATGGAGTTGGAGAATATCATGCTAAGTGAAATAAGCCAATCCCACAAAACCAAAAGCCGAATGTTTTCTCTATGTGGATGCTAATTCACAATAAGGTGGGGGGCACTAGAGAAGAATAACATTACCTTAGATTAAGGGGCTGGGGATGTGGCTCAAGCGGTAGCGCGCTCGCCTGCCATGCGTGCGACCGGGGTTCGATCCTCAGCACCACATACCAACAAAGATGTTGTGTCCGCCGAGAACCTTAGATTAGGTAGAGGGAAGTGATGGGAGGGGAGAGGAGGGAATGTGGGGATAGAAAAGGTAGTGGAATGAAACAGACATTATTACTGTATGTATATATGCGAATGCATGACCAATATGATTCTGCAACATGTACATTCAGAAAAGTAAGAAATTGTATCCCATCTATGTATGATATATCAAAGTGTATAAATACATTCTACTGTCATGTGTAACTAAAACAAATTTTAAAATTAATTTTAAAAATCTGCTTAAACACTAAATATTTCACTTAAACAAAAATGACATGAGTTAAATTTCCCTCTTCAAGAGAAGAAAATTCTCGGATTGAATTAAAATGTAAACCCACTTGTATCCTGTGTGTAAGGACACCTAAAATAAAATGGCATAAAAGGCTGAAAAGTTAAAACTATGGAACAAAGAGATAGATATGTATATAGATAAAGATACATATACAGTAAAGAAAATATGTGTTGGTAATATAAATATCAAGTTAAACAGAATTAAAAATGAAAAAGGTCATTTTCTAAAGCAGAATCCAGGATTGAAATTAAACAAAATTCAGAAGATTTGTTAATAGCCTCAGGTTTAACAAAACGAATTTTGCTTTTGCAATTGGGGTCATGTGCCCACTGACCTCAAAACCCCCACCTTCCTCAAGATCTTTCTATATTTAATAGAATCCTGAAACAATAAGAAAATAACTCTAGAGGAAGAAGGGGAGCTACTGGCAGTCTGTGGAGGCAAGGTCTCAAAAGACAATGTCTTAAATGCTGTTATAGTGGGTAATGGAGAATAAAGATTTTCATGAACTCCATTTACTTAAAAAAGAAATGTTTCAATATCCATTCTTTAAACTTCAATTAAAAGGGCACCCGGGATGAGCTGGGCTAGGTAGGAACTATTCATATCACCCTCCAACGGGAATTCAGGCAGAACCTACACGGACTTAGGATCAACTGCATCTGTTCCCATCCCAGGTAAGGAGTAAAGATCAGATCCAAAGAAGATTTCCTTATTCCAGCAATAAAAAGGGGGAAAAGCAGTACTGTGAAAAAAAAATACTGCAGATCTGTATGAAAAATATAAGTAAATTCTTACTGAAAACAAAACTCCAAGATAGTCCCTAAAGAAGAAATGGAAAAGAAAGTATGTATGTGTGTGTGTGCGCCCACATGCTTACATGTTCTGAAACAAAATCCCAGCCTCATTCTATCTATACTTATTTGGGTATTTTACTCAGCTTTTCATTGCTGTCATAATATACCAGAGAAAAACAACTTCAAAAAGAAAAGATTTATTTGGGCTCATGGTTTCAGAGGTTTCAGTCCATGTTCACCAAACCTTATTGCTATTGGCCTACTGTGTGGCAGAGAATCATGGTGGAGAGGGCATGGGGGAATAGGATTACTCACCTCATAATGATAAGGAAGCAGAGAGAGCCAGAGATAGGAAGGGGCTGGGAACAAGATACACCCCATATTTCCTCCAATGACAATGCCCCCTCCAACAGTTTTCACCATCTCCCAATAATGAATCCACCAATGGCTTAATCCGCTGATGAGGTTAGATCCAAACACCTTCTCTAAGCCCCCGCCCCTGCTTCACTGGGGACCAAAGCAGCTCGCCTTCCACACATGAGGCTTTGGGGAACATTTCATATCTAAACCATAACACTGGACATTCTAATGATTCTGTAGGGTAAAACAAAATTTAAAATATAGTCCTAGAAACTAAAGTTTAGCTCTCCCGCTCATGAACACAGAGCAGTAGCTCAGATGATTGGAAGTAGTTCATGACAATCTTTATGCAGGCCTCTCCAATTTCACCTTGTTGATAAGAACTTATTACCAAGAGCCAGGTGAGCCTCTAGAAAGACATATCAGGGTGGGTGGTTTTGGAAGCAGGAAACAGGATTGGGAATGGGAAATGAGCAGGGCAATAAATAGAATGTTAAAAGAGAAGTAATGCATGAATAAAAATGACCGAGTGTTATAAACTGAGAAGTAGAGATGGTCATTCCAATTCTGCATTCCTAAGAGGAGAGAAGCACTTGCTTGAAAGCCTAGCTAACTTTCTCTTTTAATCCCTGCAATGCTCTGAGGTACACATCACCCTTCTGATGAGGAGTGAAACAGATGAACTCAACAAGACAGGCACTTGTCCAAGTTCACTCCCATGGACCAGGAGACTGAAATCCACCCCTGCTTGGCTCCATGGCCTGTCTCAACCATGATCCATTTGGTTTCTCTGAAGCTTATGCTGGATGTATTTTTCTATAGATGGAAATCAGTAGATGTGCAATATCAGGGTCATGCTATGGTAAACAGTTCTTCCCAGAGGCCACGTACTTTCAATTTCTTTTCTACATCTTAGTTGAATTCCTTTCATTCTAGAGACAAACTCCAAAAAAGTTTCTTTGGAGGCTGGAAAAAGGCATCTGGGCTCAGACCTTTTTGGTGGAGTCTATGTAAACCTACATAAAATCAATCCCAAAAAGAATACCTGGAAAACTCAAGTGACCACTAACACCTCCACAATCCACCCCACCACGATGTCGAGAAACACGCAGAAACCTTGACCACAAGCTGTTTGTCAGAAATCTTCAATATGTTTTTTTTTTTTTTTTTTTTTTTTTACATCTCACTATGGTTCTTCCAAAAGAAATAGACATTTGAGAAGTCTTTGGGTGATCCACAATGAACAAGTCCTACTCCCACTTCATAAATCTTGCTATTGTGTATTGATACACCATTGAGACAGGCCACATTTATCTCCCCAAAGCAAGCCTGGCAAGAATATGTTCAGAAAATATTGGTCATGTTATCTTTCCAAAAGGTTAAGAGAGGGATTTGCTTATCTCTGATGATTTATGGAACTGACAAACGGGTGGACAATGTGACCAGGAAATGCCGAAGAGTAGACAGAATGGCTTAAAACAAAATTATGGTGTCAGGACACAAAGCCAATAGCTCCATTCTATAATGGGACAAAGGAACTGGGATTCATAAATCACATTTGTCAAGAATAAATAAAAAGAGAACCAGATGAGGCCAGGGGCCCTTGTTGTTTCTCTCTGTCTCATAATTTGTTGACCTGCCCGGCCCTGCTCTGCCTCTGTCAGAGATAAGAGCCTCGATTGCTTTCTTGCTATCTCCAGATTAGGTCTAAACACCAATAAACAAGACACACTGGCTCCTGTTAGTGTTTCCTGTCTGTATCTGACTTTCCTGGTGACTGCTAATGATTTTCTATGACTTAAGCGGTGACCGTGTGTATCTGAGCAAGACCCAGGGCAATCCATCCTGTGAATAAGCCCTCGGTGGCTACCGTAGCAAGAACACCTGAATTCCAGTTCAGGCTTCACCACTACCTGCCTGAGTGACTTTGGACACATTTCCCATTTCTCCTTCTTTCATTTGCGACACCATTTAAAAATACATCATCACGCAGCTTGAAAAAGTGAGAGGAGAATGCAGACAGATGGAGAGCCATCATATGAAGTCATGCCAGTGTCCCCAGCCCCACAGCTATTTTTGTTGGCAAGTGCATTGGGGGAGGAGGGCATGAACAGGTAAATATTTATAAAGTTGACCTAAAGTCTCATTTCTCTAAATGAAAAACAAAATGAAATAGGTATTTGCCAGATTTGTCAGTCTTTTTTAATTGTGGAGTTTTAGCATTGAACTTAGAAGAAGAGCTGGCATCTGTTGATGCGCTTGACATTTTAACATCAACTGAACTGTTCTGGAATAAAAAAATATATACTTTATGATTTCCTGGTTTCTGCAAAACATTCCCTCCTGTGTTTTACTGTAGCCCTGAGAAAATTCAAAGACAAACAAACTTCAATACCACTCCCCCTCCTACCCCTTGTGCTATTTTAAGCTCTAACTGCACCGTGGGTAGCAGTTGGCATAAGCACCTCACCAGAAACCGTTTATTTTAATTCCCTAGAGAAGACAGCTAACCTCCAGGTGTTCCTTTCAATGGATCCTGCACATGCTGTGATGCACATACACATGTTTTCATCCATTCTGAAGCCTGGGTTTACAACAAATATCATTCCAAGACCATTTTCAGGCTTGAAATACGGAAGGTATCACTCTCGCAGGCTCTTAACCATGTTTCTTCTCCCACCTCTGCTCCATGTGCAGTCTGGGCGCATGCAAGAGGCCAAGAAGCAGCACTGAGTATCTCAACCCTCATCCTCAGGCTTCGACGTCATCCTCACCAGCTCCATCCGTGTTCCTGACCTGGTTCCTAATTTGTTGGCTTTGACTCTCACGTCCAGATTCCTGCTTCCCCTCTAAACCTGAGTCAGTTACTTCCATTTGGACTTTGCTGCTCTTCCTAGGACCAAAACTGGCACTTGCTCTGAACGTTCAACCAATTTTCAACAAAGCCACCCCAATCAAGACCTGCCCCTCTCAGCCTTTCATATGTTCCTCCATGACCTACCAGAAGGAAATATGTAACAGTTTGTATGTTGCTGTGACACCCATTCTCAGCCTCCTCAAAGCATGGACACTCTGACTCCTCTACTTTCAAGCAAGAAAACAAACACAAGAGAATGAGAATTAAAACTGCTAGAAAAGACTGATGACCCCAGGACAGGGAAAACCCAAGAGGTCTGGAAGTCTATAATTTTTTAATAATCATTTTATTGAACTAGAATATATATATATATAGTGTTCATAATACATGTGCACATACATTGCTCCTGAAAGTAACAATTAGTACAATTTTCCCTTTTCCTTTTCATGTATTATACCCATAAAAATAAGTAGAAAGTTCTACTTTGCTTTCACAGCTGAATTCTAGTCTAATAAATAGGCTAGTTTTTGTTTTTGTTTTTGAGTGAATATTTTGGTAATTAACTTCAGCTTGGTGGACCTCCAACGGGCAAATTTTAAAAACATTGAATGTTCTCAAGTCTGGCCACACTGGAGTTTTATTTTGCTGAGTAGAGAATAAAGTAGATAGGGATTGATTGATCAAGACAATAAGAAAGGATTTGTGTAGAAAGAGGAATACAAAAGTGGCAAAGAAAGGAACTTGAGAATGAAGATACCTAATAGGTATGTTTTGCTAAATTTGTGCCACATTTGTGCAACATATGTAAATCCACTTCTCTATTCCTCCACAAAATTTTAAACAAAATACCTCTCATAAACATCTTGTGAAATCAGATCTGTTTGAAGAATGCAAGAAATTGCAAGTACTGGCCTTAAGGTTTCCACCAGGAGTAAGCCAAGGAAAATCAAGCCACTCTTGGCTTACACATAGTTTGAAAGTCACTCCCCCCAAAAAAAATTGTTTTAAGACTTACTGAGCCCAGAGAGCCAGGAGGCTGCTGCATGGCTCCAAGGGAAATGATTTTGTTTCACAATATATAAAAATGAGAAAATTGAGAAGACCCAGTTTAAGAAAGAATATAATTTAATTCATTTTCAGATACATTTTTTTATTCTGCAGGAGCTCACTGCCAAAAAAAAAAAAAAGCCACAAGAGGGTCACAATGTTGATTTGAGCCAGTCATTGAAACTGTCAAGGCAAATGAGCCAATCATATTAATGAACACATTACATTGCCCGTGTGCACACCTGGCAATTAACCTGCCAAAAATCCATCATGATGGGCACTTAACATTATCCAGAGTCACAAAAATAAAACTGAAAGAATATGATTTGGGAAAATGTCCTGTTGGTTACCATGTAGGCCTTTGTTCTCATCTAGAATAAAGTAAAGGCATTTTCTGAGTAAAGCCATTGAGGATTTCTGTAGGCTTCAGGATGATTCTGCTTTTCTTTGTCCACCAACCCTCCAAGATTCCTAAAATACAAATGGACCTAGTACAGAGTTTGTCATATCCTAATTGCTATTTATTTTCAAGTCCTTCTCAAGTTTAAGGAAGACTCTGAGTTCTCGGGGCCACTTGTTTAAATCCCTCTCTTCAGAGAGTCTACTTTAGGAAACCTTCATCAATACCTCCAAGGTGAGGTGGATGGTATGTGTTCCAAGGAGTTCCTTTTGAGAAATACTACAATCACTTGTAGAATTGCTACTCCATGTGGGGTGGATACCCAGTTTTTCTTTCATTTCCAATCCATCACAGATTTGTAGTTTTATAAAAATATAACAAAAAATGAAATTAAAAAAACAATACAGAAAAAATGAAATTAAAAAAACAGAAATGTTCGCACAAATGAGAGTCCTAACATTTTATTGTTAGATTAAGCAGGTACAAAATTACAAATTAACAAATGTATCAATTCAGCAATAAATATAATCATAACAAAAAATAGGAAAAGAACAAAACCTCTGCATTTTGTTCATTAGACATATGCATAAATAGCTGGGCGCAGTGGCACAGGCCTGTAATCCCAGTGACTCAGAATGCTGAGGAAGGAGGATGGCAAGTTCAAGGCCAGCCTCTGCATTTTAGTGAGGCCCTAAGCAACTTAGTGAGACCCTGTCACAAAATAAAATATAAAAAGGGCTGGGATTTGACTCAGTGGTTAAGTACCCCTGGGTTAAATCCCCAGTATCAGACCAAAAATGAAAAAATTAAAAAGTAAAGTATGCATAGAGGCAATAAATGTAGAGACTCTTTATTATACTCATAACTTTTGTCATTTCACACTCATAACTAAAGTAAAAATTATGGGATAGCAATTCCCCATGTTTTAAGTGAACACCATGTATATCAGCATTTAAAATCTTCAATGTAAATAACACATTTGAAACCCAAGTTATATTGACTCCATTCACGAGGAATGTGTATATATAAATGATTTCTGTGTTTTTGTTTTAATAAAGCTCATTGTAGATAACCCTACCCCAGAGAGGTATGTTGGCAGAAATGAAAGAAGAAGAGCAATTTCAAGAAATTCAGTTATTCTTTTTTAACTTTGAATACAGCCTTACTGGGCATGACTGGCTTGCATCTCACACCAGGCAACTTTACCACCAGAACTGGTCTGCATTCCACTCAAAGACAAAGCCACTGATTGCTCCTTGAATGTGGTTGAAATGGAAAATTGCAAAGTCCTCTTCTATTCTGTACTCACCTCCTGTAGGCCAGTCACAAACAAGTGGCTGACTAACATAATCCTCAGACCACACCTTTTTTTTAATTGCTAAATGATAGAAATTTATTTCTCATAGTTTGCAAGGCTAGAAAGTCCAAGGTCAAGTTGCCTATAGGCTTGGTTTCTGGTTAGAGCTGCTCTCTGCTTCAAGATAGCACTTTGAACACTGTGTCTTCACATGGCCAAGGTGGAAGTGTAAAAAAGGCCACACTCTGCGTGAAGCCTCTTTTGTAAGAGCCTTAATCCCATTCAAGAAGGACTCCCCATATTACCTAGTCACCTTCCAAAGGCCCACCTCTTGATACTCTTCCATTGGAGATTGTGTCAACATAAATTTTGGAGGGAAGCAAACATTCTTGCCATAGCCCAAAGGAATGGGGGAATGGGCCTATTTTGCATGAAGACAGTTTGATTAAACTGTTTTGGTTAATCTTGGTGTCCTCTTTTAGAGACAGTAATGAGGAACAAACCACACCTTGAATAGCACTGGCCTATTCTGGCAGCTGATTGGTCAATTAGTGCTTCATTTTGCAAAAACTCAAGGTAAACAGACACAACCCCTTTTAAGCATCAGAGATTCACTCCAAGGTTTGTAAAAATTTAGCCTATTTTGGAGCAATGCATTAAATTACTTGATGCCTCAAAACCATACAGATGGCAAAAGAGCTGACAGACATTTGTGTCTTTCATTTTTAAATTATGGTGTTTCCAAACAAAATTAACTTTACATTCATTTACATGAAGTATGTTTTTGTTTGAAGTCCTTGTAAATAATAGTTGTCATTTTATGCTCATTATGATAGTAGAAAACAATCTCAATCATACAAATCCATTTAGCCTGAATACACTGTGATTTTACCAGCAAATAAAAGAGAGCCACAGGGATACACTCTGGTCCTCTAGAAAAGAGGACAGGCATGAATTCTAAAAATTCACTTTAACTCATGCTCTAACTACTAGATCCAAACCCACTGGCTAGAGCCCCCGGGGCACTGTTGAGAACCCAACCAATACATGAATGTATGAAGTTAGTCCATGCATAGGGCCCATAATCCTACCCTACAAGATGTCAGCAAAGCAAGAAAGAGAGGCTTTAATTGAGCTTGGGAACCATTTCCAATCACTAACTTCTATGAAAAAAATTTTTCATAGAAATATTTTTGTTCTGCCACTAGCACTGGATGGGTCCAATCTGTTTATGGAGTTCAGGTTCCACTTTGGGGTTCTGCATATCCATCCCTCCTCCATCAGTCTAGGCCAATGGCTCTCAACCTCCACATTCCAGAAAACAGCTGCCCAACTGTTGATTGTTGTTCAATATCTGTTCTTGCTAAAACAGATACACAGTGCTATGGTCCAGTCCAACAGCTATTGCCTTAAGCTACATAGGAGACATGGCTCAATATAGAGGGGAACATAATGTGCTAGAAATAAGAGGTAAGAGGCAAAGCAAAAAGTCAAACAAGACTCAAAGGAAGATTGTAAGAAGTTTGCCTCCTGGAAATATTCAAAATGTGGTCAGACCTGGTTGTGGTGGCCCACGCCTATAATCCCAGCAGCTCCAGAGGGTGACACAGGAAAATCTGGAGTTCAAAGCCAGCCTTGGGCAATGGGGAGGCACTAAGCAAGTCAGTGAGACCCTGTCTCTAAATAAAATACAAAATAGGGTTTGGGATGTAGCTCAGTGGCTGAGTGTCCCTGGGTTTAATCCCTGGTACCTGCCACCCCCCAAAATGTGGTCAAAGCAGTAATAGCTGAGCTCAAATAGAAGCATGATTCAAAGGAGCAGACCAGAGACAAGTAGGGCAACAGGATGCTCTTAAAGGCAGCATGACATGTTGTATACAGTGGGGGATCATGCTGGAGTGCTTGCTGCCTTGCCGGTTCCAGATCAGATTTTCTGATCCCTTATAGTGGCTTCCAAATGTTCATGATGGTCCTACAAATGCCAAAAAAAAAATGAGAAAAAAATTCTGCCTCCCACCCAGGATAGTATTTCTTGAGATATGGACCAGAGCAGAAGGGAAGGTCAAAGGAAGAGGGACAAGGGGAGTAGAGAAGGATGTTGTAAAATGCAGATTCTCAACTCCCACCCCATTTCAAAATATCTGAGAGTGAATCTTCAAAAGTGGATGTTTCTGTGTTGGCTGGAATATGGAAGAAAGCTCAGTCCCAGCTTAAGCAGGTCTCTGCTGCTGGCCAAGACCTTGAAGTCCAGCTCTGTTTGCCTACCCCTAGATGCTGCAGGAAATGAGCCATTCTACCTGCAGCCTCCACTGCCTAGGCCTGAGCCTCTATTATCAAAGGCAGGAAGGGCCACTACAGCCTCATATTCCTACTAGGGACATGAAGGATCGACCACACTGCTGACTGCTACACAGCACATGAGCTGACCTGAGTCTGACTTCCTAATCAGCTCTGTAAGTTCAGAGAGAACCAGGACTCCAGCCTCTAATGGTTATAATAACCACTCCAGTATGTTGGAACCTAGCCAGATGCTTTGAACCCCTGTATCACCCTCACCTCACTACTGTAAAGTAGGAATTATTATCCCATTTTACAGGTGTGAAAATGAGGGCCTGCGAACTTATCACACAGCTAGTGATAAGTGGTGTCATACCCTGCCATGTACAAAGTTGGTCTATGGCTGAGACCTTAGAACTCCATCTAATTCCCTCTTGGTGACTTTCGCCTCATTTCCTGAATCCCCAACTGTTCAAAGTCCTGCCACACTATCCAGAGACATGTTAGTGCCAGCCTTGTCTGTTGGACCCAGTTACCTGACCAAGCACCTAGGATGTCAACCTGGGCTGTGTTTCTTTTTGGAGCCTGCCACTCCCTGGCAGAGAATGCAGTTAGATGTCCAAGTTTGACTTCCTCCACCCAGTCCTTCACCCATTTCCTACTGATGCGGACTCAGGAAACCTGATGGGGAAAAATACACGTTTTCAGAATTTGGGCACCTCAGCCCAACCTTTCTGTTTAATGACAGAATGATGTTTCTCAAAGCATGATCCTTGCATCGCGCTCATGATCAAGTGTGGCACTGCCTCCGAATCACGGGGGCTGCTTTTTAAGATGAAAACTCCCAAGTGCCTCTGAGAGCTGCCAAACCAGATTTTCCAGGTGGTTCCTGAATTCCAGGAGCATCCTCATCACAGAAACAACCTGCCACCAACAGCCTTCAGCCCTGAATGGGTTTATATTTGCTTTTCTGACATGGTTTATGACAATACTCATAAAAACTTCTCAGTGCAGTCATGTTAAGAGCAAAGAGGGGAAATTTTAAGGATACAGAGCGGCTAGGAAGGATCAGGCACCTTGTAATCTTTCCCACAGTTAATCCTCCCAGAAAACTATTAATGGTGGTTTTATTACCACCTGTCTTTTAAATTAAAGACATTGAGAAAGTACTCTAAAAGGTTAAATGCCTTGTCCAAGGTCAAAAGGTTAGATAGAGGTCAATTTACATACAAACCACCCAAGTCCATCTGAGCCCAGTCCCCAGGCTCCTGCCTCTATATCTCTCCAGATATTGCAGATCATGCACACATCACTGGCTGTTTTATTCCTTCTATCACTTAGTTACTTGGCTCTTTTGCCATAATGTAGAAATCACTCATGCCTTGAACACAAGAAGTTGTCAATCATTAGTTGGCAAATAAATGAATGAATTCTGTGTGACCTTTTAAATCTGTAACTAAATCATATATTTCAAACTGCCATGATCTAGAAACCTGCAAACAATGTTTATTTAAACTCTGAAACTTGACCTTTATTTATGGTTACAAATCAGAGAGTCAACAAACTGTGGCATGTAGGTCAATCCAACTCACAGTCTGTTCTTTCACCAGTAAGCCAGGAAGAGCTTTATATTTTGAAAGAGTTGTTTAAGGAAGGAAGGGAGGGAGGGAAGGAGGGAGGGAAGGAAGGGGGGAGGGAATGAAAGAAAGTAGGTCGGTTCCAGAGATAATATGTGACCTGCAAAGCAAAAAATATTTACATCTAGCTGTTTACTGAAAAAATTTGCCAGGCCTGCTCTAGATGATTTCAAAAATTATTATGTATTCTCAACAGAGGTAATATAGTGTGATACAATTGATTTTTAGAGGAATGAAAAAAAATTTAATTATTTCCTGAATAAGTAGATATGTGTTCATAGCACACACAGCTATACAGTATATTGTATAATGGGGAAATTTTATATAAATTTTATATATGAAATTTTATAATAGCATTGGCAATTATGAAAACTGTCTAAATGGCTTCTTAATGGAATAATAATAAAAAAGTTGAGAAACACTGTGCTAAACAACAGCTAAAAGTTGGGGGTATGGCCTTGTGCATGGGATGTGCTCTCAAGCATTCTCTTTGTGGACTTCCTTGAGGAAGTCTTTAACCCACTTACCTATGTAAAGGTGTAGTATCACATGGCAATCCTTATCAGGGCAGCCCAATGTGTCTTTCATAAGAGTCACCTGTTATTAAAATAAAGCCAAAAGTTTTTCTTTTTCTTTTTCTTTTTTATTTGTTTGTTGCTTATTTGTTTGATATTGGGGCTTGAACCCGGGGTGCTCTATCACTGAGCTACAACCCCCAGCACTCTTTACTTTTATTTTGAGAAAGGGTCTCACTAACTTGCCAAGACTAGCCCTGAACTTGTGATTCTCCTGCCTCAGCCTCCTGAAGAGGTGAAATTTCAAGCAAGCCTCTCCACTTACAGCAAGAGATTTATTTTTTTGAGATGAGAAATTCACATATATTGTCCCAATTTTGACAGGACCTATCGTCCCAGAGAATCAAGTAACAAGCTGGAGAAGTACCTGGTAGCCAGAGAGGTAAGCCCCCGATCCCTCTGTAGCAAACATTCACAAAAGAGTTAATTTTGTTTCTCAACCTACTCCAATCCACATCCCTCCTATAATGATGGTCTTGCCAAAGTCATCAAAGTACTACTCCATGTTGACAGATCCAGTGGATATTTTTTTCTTCTCATATGACTTGACCTCTCATTTTCCTGTGTTATACAACTCTCTTCTTTCTTGCAACTACAGATTTTGATTTTTTCCCCTTACCTCTTTGGACAATTCTTTCCTATTTCCTCTTCATTTCCTTTTCCTCTACCTAAATTGTCAAAACTAGGCAGGGAAGCCCAAGACCCTTCTTCTTTTTCTCTGTTCCCTCCCTAAATTACCTAACTCAGTCCTAGTTTGAAGGGCCCTTCATATGCTTTTTGGCCACCACTTGTATCTCCTTATTCTTCCTTGAATTCTGGATTCATGTCTATCCACCTTGTTGATATATTCATTCGATATCTAAAAGATATCTCAAATTTCACAAAATCCTTGATCCCTCCTCTCTTTAAAACCAACTCATCCTAATCAGGTGTATCAGTTAAATTCCAGTCAAGAAAACAGATTCAGCCAGCCATGGTGCTGTATGCCTATAATTCCAGGTACTCGGGAGGCAGAGGCAGGAAGATCATAAATTCGAGGTCAGACTCAGTAACTGAGTGAGGCCCCGTCTCAAAACAAAAAAATAAAAAATGCTGGGATGTAGTTCAGTGGTAGAGTGTTCCTGGGTTCAATTCCCACTACCAAAAGAAAGAAAGAGAAGGGGGTGGGGAGGAGGGAAGGAAGGAGGGAGGGAGGGAGGGAGGGAGGGAAGGGAAGGAAGAAAAACAAAATAATCACTTAGTCTTTCCGACAGAAAGAATTTAATACCAGAAAATTTTAACACATAATAGAAACAGGAAATGGTAGGGCAGCCTGCTATGGTCTGAATATTGTGTACTTCCCCCCCCCGCCAAAAAAATTTATATGTTAAGATGCTACCTCCAAAGCAGATATTATTAGGAGGTGAGGCCTTGGAAAATGATTGTCATGAGTGTGAAACCCTCATAAATGGGATTAGTGGGCCTTATAAAAGAGACCCCAGAGAGCTAGCTAGCTGCTTCTACCATGTAAAGACAGAGAAAGAAGGTGCATCTATGAACAAGAAACCAGGCCCTCCCAAGACACACTTGCCACTGCCTTGACCTTGGATTTCCTGGTCTCCAGAACTGACAAAAATAAATTTCTCTTCCTTCAAAGCTACTCAGGAGTTTTGTTGGAGCAGCCTGAATGAACTAAGACAAATCCACAATTTAGACACAGGAAGTCATCACCGCCTGAAGGGCTGGAAGCCAAGGACAGGTGAAAACGTCATCAGAGTCCAAAGCCAGTATCATCTGAGAGAATTCAGGGCTGTGAAAGCTAACAGACGCTAGAGCCATAGAAGAGAAAAACACCTGCCAGAGACGCCTAAGACAGAATAAAGAGGGAGATTTTCTCTGCCAATCCATCTTCTACCACCACCTCCATTCACCAAACTTCCCCCCAAACCAGCTGACAATGGAGCCCAAGGATTAAGGGATCTTATAACAGAGACAAGTACCGGTAAGATGGGGAAAGACTATGAGAAAGATCAGGAAATGGCCAGTCTTCTCTTTCTTGGTAATTGGCACCATCTCCAGGGAGTTACAAAAGCCCAATTTTGAAAATCATCCTTCACTCTCCCTGTTTTAGTCAGCTTTTTCACTGTTGTGACTGAAAGGCCTGACAAGTACAATTCTAGGGGAGGAAAAGTTTATTTAGGAGCTTGGAGTTTCAGAGGTCTCAGTCCATAGACAGCCAGCTCCATTCCTTGGAGTTCCAGTTGAGACAGAAATCATGGCAGAAGAGAGTGGCAGAGGGAAGCTGTTCATGTGATCATCAGGAAGGCGAGAGTCCATTTGCTAGATACAAAATATATACCCCCAAACCATGGCCCCCCAGTGCCCACCTCCTCTAGCCACACCCTTCCTACCGTCTGTTATCACTCCTTAATCCCAGCAGGGGATTCATTCACTGATTTAGGGCTCTCATAATGCAATCATTTCTCTCTAAACCTTCTTGCACTGTTTCCCACATGAGCTTTTGGGGAACACCTCACATCCAAACCATAACACTGCCCTTTTATTGATCACTATTTACAGTCTAATATACAGTCCCATCAGTTCTATCTTACAAACAAATCTGTATGCTTCTCTCCACCACCCATCCTTGTCCTAATAACCCTTCTCCTTCACCTAGTCCTCAGCAAGACCTCCTGAAGGTTCTCTCTGTGGGGACAAGAAGGAGGCTTAAAGGTTCATCAAAAATTTCTCCATATCATCATCCAGTATTATTGTATTGCGATCTATTTGATTCTTGAAATTGAGAAGGGTTTGTTTGGTGTAGGTAGATGCTCCATTATTTAGGGAATAAATATTTATGACTGTTAGGTCCTATTGATGTATAATTCCCTTAAGCAGTATAAAATGTCCTTTTTTTAATCCCTTCTGACTAAATTTGGTTTGAAGTCCACTTTGTCTGATATGAGGATGGAAACCCCTGCTTGTTCACACAGTCCACGTGAGTGGTGTGCTTTTTCCCAAACTTTCACCATCAGTCTGTGGATGACTTTTCTAGGAGGTGAGTCTCTTAAAGACAACATATTGTTGGGTCTTTTTTTATTTTTTAATCCAATCTGTCAGTCTATGTCTTTTGATAGATGAGTTTAGGCCATTAATATTCAGTACTATTATTGTGATATGATTTGTATTCCCAGTCATTTTGGTTAAATTTAGTTTTTAACTTGACTTAGCTTCTCCTTTGATTGACTTTTCCTTTAGTGTAGCTCCTCCCTTTGCTGTTTTCATTTTTTTTTCATCTCCTCCTTGTGGAATATTTTCTGAGAATGTTCTGTAATGGAAGCTTTCTAGTTGTAAATTCATTTAACTTTTGGTCATTATGTAAGGTTTTTATCTTACCTTTAAATATGAAGATTAATTTTGCTGGATGTAAAATTCTTGATTTGCATCCATTTTCTTTTATAACTTGATATGTATTATTCCAAGACCTCCTGACATGGAGGGTCTATGGTGAGAAATCAGCTGAAATCCAAATTGGTTTTCCCTATATTTATTTTTTTCTCTCACAACCCTTAAAATTCTATCCTTATTTTGTATGTTATTTATTCTCATTAAAATGTACTTTGGTGTGGGTCTGCTTTAATTTTGTACACTTGGGGTTCTGTAAGCCTCTTGTATTTGATTTTTCCATTTTATTCTTATATTTGGAAAATTTTCTGGTACTATGTCTTTGAAGAGATTGTGCATTCCTTTGGTTTGTACCTCCATCCTTTCACCTATTCTGATAAATTTTAAATTTCGTCTTCTCATATTATCCCATATTTCTTAGAAGTTCTGTTCATGGTTTCTTACCATCTGCTCTGTGCAGTTGACTTTATTTTCAAGAGTATATGTTTTGTCTTCATTGCCTGAGGTTCTGTCTTCTAAGTGGTCTAGTCTGTTGGTGATATTTTTCATTGAAATTTTAATTTGGTTTATTGTTTCCTTCATTTCGAGGATTCTGCTTGATTCCTTTTTATAATCTCTGCCTCTTTATTGACGTGATCTTTCACTTCCTGTATTTTTTCTCCAATATCATCCTTTAATTTGAAGATCAGCCTAACTATGTATCTTCTGAACTCCTTCTCTGACATTTCTTCAACTGTGTTGTCTATGGATTCTATTGTTGGGACATCTTGGTTTGTTTGAGGTGCTTTATTCCTGTGGTTTTTCCCATCTAGTGTGGATCCGAGGCAGTACAGTTTCTATCCTGTAGTTTCATGGTGTCCCTGAAGGCTTCTAGTACCTCACCTTTAAGGTGGAGACCAATATTAACAGCACCCAACACAAACAATATACACCTTTAAACCAAAGAGCTCCTATGAAGGCATCTATAGTTTTGTCTCAATAAATGGAAAGGATATGTTCAATTATTGTCTACAGTATAAACAGTAAGTTTGCTAAAGGGTTTACCATTTCTAATGATGGACAATGAGAGAAAAGAAGTAGTGCAAGATGTGGTGTTTACAAGAGAAGGAGAGAAGATAAAGGTAAAAATCTATAGTAAAGAGTGAGGGCGTAATTAATAGAAGTTGGCTGTTAGTCTGAGAGAATTGAGAAAAAGAATCCAGGGAGAGGAGGTGAGAGAAAAATATATATATACAGATTTTTTTAAAAAAAGAAAAAATTAAAACATAAGGATACACAACAAAACTGTAATATACTATTCAGATTCCCATTCCTTGATATATTGAGGCATGGGAAATATTTGGATTCAAAGATCCTAGAGATGTGAGAAAAAGGGCAAAAGAAAAAAAAAAGTAAAACCTTAATGGAAAATTGTACAATAGCTTCTGTTGGCTTTCAAAAATTTTCTCAGCTTCCCTTCTCTGCTGATAGGTGAAGTTATCTGAAGTTTGATGGACGCGCCAATCAAGTAGGTGCCAGACCAGTTGGGTGGGTGAGCTGATAACAAGATGCTCTCAAACCCTTTTCCAGTCTTCCCACCCATTGGAGTCGGCCCCTTTCCACCCGTGCACATCAGGATTCACTGAGCTGAAGAGAGCCCAGTTTTCTCCAGTTTATCCAACACGAGCCTACCTAGCTTACTGGTTCAAAGACATAAAAGAAAAGTTTAAAAGTTTGGTAAAGTAAGTAAAAACTATAAACAGTGACATAGCATATTTTTTTAAAATAACCAAATAGAATTTCAGACTTTTTAAAATGCAATAAACAAAAATTTAATGCAAATTAGACTCAGCTATAAAGAGGAAATCATGCCAGAAAACAATTGTGCTAAAGCTCAATTGTAGTTCAGACTCACTCCTGTTAGAGTGTTCAGGTCACACCCTATATATCACAGAGCAGGTCAAACATAAATTGAAGTATGAGAGATAGCCTTGCTTGATTAAAGATTGCTTTCCTTTGGTCAAAGAATTAGCAAAATATTGACGTAATGACAATACAAGCAATTGTCTCTGGCAGAATTCTCCCTTGGGTTTCTCAAATCTGGTCTTAATCTGAGACATAGCACAAACTTTAAGAATTGTTCCCCCTGCCCCAATAATATTATAAAGCTGTAATTGTTCTTATTTCTTTTGGAACCCTGAGGGATTTTTGCGCATCTTTGGCTATTATGCTTAGTTTGGTTTGCATCTATTCACTTTTTGATGCTGATTTTGGGGCTGCTCAATATCTAACAGACTGCCACATCAACACAGAAAGATACGAGTAAACAAATTTGCCAAGTCTTAAAAATTACCAAGATTAGTGGTGATGATGACGATGATGCTTCCCTCCTCAATGTCAGAGTATGACAAGTATTTTACCAGCTTCCTACAGAAAGAAAAAAAAAAAAACAGAAAACTCTACAATGGGATCTATCTTCAGGAAGTATGCTTCCTGCTCTCCAAATGTAAACAAGCCCTGGAAAAGATGAGATGGAAAGTGTGTACAGCCAGCAGCAAGCTCTTGCAGAGGAAAGAATGAAAGCTCTATTTCAATACCATCAAATATGTCTGTTCAACAGGCCCCATAGAGGCTGCACTGTTCATCCTGAACTTGGGCAATAGATTGCCAATAAACGGAATGTGAAAATGAAGAAGAAAATTTATTCATTTAGATATTCACAGTGAGCATCAAGGAACCTACTTACATTTTTTTTCCATGTTTGTCTCAAAGATATCCCATTGTAAACTAAATATTTTCCAGGATATTTAGGTGCAGAATACAGTGCTTTGTACATAGTATTATACATAGCTCTTGGCTATGTAGATTTAATGGTTCTTGACTATACGTTCAAAAAGGTTCAGATTCCGCACATCATCTTGTATAATCAGTTTATCAGGCAAAATTGACAGATGCAATTATATGAGTTCAAAGGAATCTTATAAAGTCATAAATTTCTAAATCTCTACCTACCTATCTCATGCATCTCATTTTTTCTCACTCTTAGTTGTCTATCTACGCTTCATATTAAAAATAATGGCAATGAGAGAAGCAAACTGTGCCTCCCATGCAAAAACAAACCCATATTTCTCTTCTTATTAAGAAAGGTGAAGAACTGTCTACCTCCTTGGGAAACAGAGCTATTCAAATGAATTACTAAGCTCTAAAAACCCTGAATCCCTTTCAACCTTTTCAAGTTGATCATCTGTGTGTGACTCATTCACAGTAAATCTACGTCTGAACATTTTTAGTCTTAACCAAATGTTGCCTCATTATCCTCAAGCTGAAACTATGCTAAAAGCTCAGCCAACTTCTCTCTTTCCTTTGACAACACACCTGCCAGAAAATATAGTCACTTCTGAGTAATCTTTTTTTTACTCCTTGGATAGTGATTTCCTTCAAACTCCTCTGCCTTTGAGATTGTGTTCTTGCTTTTGACATTTGTTAAAAGCCCAGTCTGAGTTCCATCCTTAAGATCAGACAAATCCAGAGATTGTCAACAGCTTTTGTGCCACTGGAGTTGGGAGACAACTTTTCCAGATTTTCATTGTAGGGTAGGAAGCCCTCTATTTTAAACAAAAGGATGGATGAAATCCACTCCTCCACCAAAAGTCAGCCTACCCATCTTGTTCCCTCTGCCAGGATCTCTTGAGCATCCCATTGTGATGTCTGGAACCAAGAGAGGAATTCTGCTCTGGCCCAAAGCAATAGACTGAGCCCTGCCTTCCAGCCTCCTTCAAGGAAGCCCTGTGTGTCTACACGAGGTTCTGTTTCTGCTCGTCCCATCTGTGACTACTGCCAGAATGACTAACAGACCTTCACATCACATCTGCATCTGCATCTGCATTGCACTTGCTTCATTTCCTAGAACTAACCCTCTTACTAAGGACATGACTGACTACAGTGGCGTTGGTCATGTTCTTGCTGGGACAAGGCTGTGTAGCCTGGTCCTCACCAGGTCCCAGGCCACTTCCCATAAGTCGTGCCATTTCCACACTCCCCCTGGGAACAACCCCTCGTCTTCCTTCTTCATCCACTCTCAAGTTCTACCCTCTTGTTCCCAACATGTCACAACTCTTTCCTTAGTAGAAGGCTCTGGGTGCCACATAGCCCAGGATAAACATGGTACAGCTTCTTGGGCTCCCTATCTTACGTAAGAGCAGTAATCTTCAAATTTCTTAAAATAAAGGATGAAGTCGTACAGAGTAAATGCAGGATGTACTTTAGGATAATAATTATACATATTGATTTTAAGCACAAAGTCTAAGACACTTAGGAAATTTAATGCAGGTGAAAATATCAGTATGATTCTAGACCACTGCCCTCATAGCACCCCACCATCTCACAGGTGTCCACTCTTCTGAAGAGTGACTACTGAGAACCCTCAAGAGACCTGCCTCTCTGGGCTGTTTCCTATCAACTCAAGGTGGTTCCTGTTGTATCTGGAGTAAATTTCATATTTTATAGATGGGATCCTCTACCCCCTGACTCTGCCACCAATCATTTCTTTTCTTGAGACCATTCCAGATGTTGGACTTGAGAAAAGTTTGAAGGACTGATGTAGCTTCAGAAGTTTATCACCCAGACTGACACTGAGAAGTGAAAATTATTTCTTTTTGGCATGGATCGCAAAGCAATTGCCTTCTCGATAATAATTATATATCATTGAAATTTATTTTTCTGCTCTCATTATAAACAGAGCTACAATGAACATTCTTATCATCATCTCCTCTTTTTGTACCCACCTCGTTATTTTTCTGAGCATGAGAGAATAAACTTAAGGATATATATTTTTTAGAATTTCTTTCAAAAAAGGATAAATCGGCTAAATATTTCTATTTTTATAAGTCCCAGGACTAGGTCATGATGACAGTACTTCATGCTGGAAAGAAGAATATCTACAAATACTGAGGTCACACTAAGGTTTGTGAAGTATTTTCTTAAGATACCCAGGCTACATCTGACCCCAGACCAAATCACTCTAACATCCCAAATGTAGGTAACGAGAAACAAAAGGGATGAAGCAGATGTAGCGGGAACATAGGACTGAATTCCAATGCCCACCCCACCACCAGTATGAATTCTGGCTATCCATAAACAGCATTTTCAAGACACATCTTAGCCCTACTTCTAACATGTGGCAAAATCATAGAGATAAAAAACTACAAATGAACTTGAGAGCCATAAAAGTAGCTGATAATTAGCAGACAAAATTATATCTTTCTCCCTTCAAATATGGATTTTAAATGAACATCAAGAGAAAACATGTGTATAACCCATGCAACAATGGTATGCAGAGGGTACTTGTCTGGTTCTCTTGATGCTCAATGTACCCTTTCATACCCTCAGTTTCATCAGCTCTAGCCATCACCCTCTCCCCAGTCATAAAAGCCAAGAGAATCAAATGTATGAAATATGATATGTCAAGAGCTTTGTAATGTTTTGAACAATAAAAAAAGAAAGAAAAAAAAAACAAGAGAGCCTACAGTTAACCCAATACCCTTCCCTGCCCTGAGAGAACCTGTTGGATATGTACGCTGGTGAGGGGAAGCCACTCAAACTGACTGAGCTCCAGTGTGCTGGTGCTTCATATCTGCTTCATAACTGGCCATTTATTCCTCATAGACTCAATAAAAATTAATATGACTACACCACCTTCCAGATAAAAAACACCCAGGGTCACAGTAGGTTTGGGTTCTTTGAAAATATATATTTTAATTTGATCTGCAGACCCAAATATCATAAGGATATATGAATATGAAAGCTAACATGGAGTCCTTTCTAAGGTGGTCATATAGGAATAAAAGGGCGATGGGCACCGTGGGTGACCCACTGCAATACAGATCAGTGGAGCCACAGAAGGATTGTGCCCCACTATGGGAAATGATGGGAAACCCCAGTCTGTAGACAGATGCTCTGTCTGAAGTCTTGTGAAGAGCCAAATCAGAGTTCTTCATTTAGCTGATGAAAGATAACTCAAGTAATTTTTCAAGCTCAATACAAACAGTCCACTCAAAGCCACAACTCCGCTGCCCATGAATTGCGACAAAAATAATTGCACCACCGCTATCAATTCTTCGGAAAATAACAAAGTTGTAAACAAAGCTGAAAAGAGTGTTATCCTTTCTGCTCCCCAAATCCATTAGACAAGACTAAGAACTTGGGGAATGTGACATTGTGAAGAAAAGAAAAATAACTCAAATAGTGTAATTTATAAAAAAAAAAATACTACAGTTGATTAAAAACATCACCCTTGCCTCCAAAAACTTCAAGAACTGCCCAGACAAATCTTTTTTTTTCCTGATTGCTTATAAATTACAGTTTGCTAAATCTATAATTCACAGAAATATATCATGGGGACCGCCTTGTAAATGTCAATGCCAAGCTGCCAGTCCCTTTCATTACAAGCTGTGATTATGGATTAAATGATTTCATAAACATATTAGGTGTTTCACATTTGGCATGAGGCTATCTTAGAGCTCCCACAATCTGTCATTGCTGTTAATGAGATATTGACCTCCTTATACTCAAGTGAAAAAGTTCCTGTCTGAATGTCAGCCAGGAAGAAAACCCTCCAAAACTTCTATAAAGTCTGCAGGCTCCTCTCAGACACTGCACCCAGCTCAGCCTCAGAGAAAGAGCCAGCACCTTGGACAGACAATAAGGACCACATCTGTGCAATGGGAAATATAATCCCTGATGTCCAGGATCCTTTCTCTCCTCACGTTACCAAGGACCACCTTGAAAGGTGAAGCCCTTGGAACAGGTTTCTCAGTTTCATTGAATACCCTCTAACAACAGAGGATGGTGCACTCACACATTCAGGGGTTCTGAAACCACTACCACCATTTCAAAATGTCCTAGAAGTCTTATGTGATGTCTTTAAATTTTTATTATATATCTGCCACAGTCTGGCTGGGCACAATTCACAAGCCAGCTAGCTATCAAGCAGAAACTAACTTTATTTTTAGAACACACAGGCCGCACCAGACTAGCTCTTCAGGAATTCCCTCAGAGCCCAACTGCCACCACTGGCTTCCCACAAGCCTCTCAACCCCCCACTCCTCCTGCTCTTGAGGCTGATTGGCTGGGTCACGTGGGTGGAGCCAAAAGAGTCCCCCAATGAGCAGCTCCCTGGTCTGAAAGGACGGGGAAACAGCCCAATGAGCATCACCTAAGAGGAGCCAATCAGCTGGCAGCTGGAAGTTTGCTGGGGCCATGGTCAGCCAATTAGCTGGAAGTTTGCTGGGGCCCCTTCGCTGTGGCTCTCAACATATATCTTCCATTCTATTCCACAATATTTTCAGGCTTAATTTACTATTTAAGGAAACTTGGGGGCAAGTAAAATTGATATTTTAAAAAAGGAAATCATGCTTATCCTGGACATTTGAGTAGACTATATGACATTTAGCCTCACAAAAGCCGGAGGGATTCACATATACCACTACAAGAAAATATCACTTTTAGGGAGTTTACTAAATGGAGACAATTTCATTTAATATCAAGAGTGGGGAAATTGATGAGTAAATGTGGTTTTAAGTTACAGAATATTCTAAAATGACTCTTTCCTTGGATAAATTAAGTAATTTCTCCATATTCTTTCCAATTCCATAAGAAATGTTTATGTTGCTGTTGGTACATTATAGGCCAAATATAACAGCCAATTATAGTTTTATTCATATCCTTTTCTTAACAGTGAAACTTTGGGATGGAGGGGACATCATGGAACAAGCCCAGAAAGTAGATCAGATGCCTCATATGTAGAACAAAACTTAGATTTGAGACTTTCAGGTCTTTAAGAGTCTTTGTTTAAAAGGGGATCTTTAAGTTACCATCTTGCTGTAGTTATCTACACTGATGGTGTTCAAACTTCTTGTTCACATATATCCTAAAAAGAATGTGAAAACTGATGTTCCTAATGAACATTTTTCTTTATAATTTTCAATAATTGCAAGAGGCACACAATCTATCCCATAATAAGTACTGACATTTTTAAAATCAGATTTTATATATTCCTCATTTAAATATTTCCAGTAGAAATTGAGGGTTTGATATTAAACATCATCTCACTTTTAGAAAATGTATGAACAATCTCTTCTTGTTTTTTGTTTTGTGGTACTGGGGATCAAACCCAGTAACACTGACCTATATCCCCAGCCCTTTCAATTTTTTATTTTGAGTCAGGACCTCTCTAAGTTGCTGAGGCTGGCCTCAAACTTGTGATCCTCCTTATCAGCCTCCTGAGTTGCTGGGATTTCAGGGATGCACCACGGCATCAAGTTTTCTCTTGCCTTTTGATGTCTTTTTTTTCTCAAGTTTATATTTTCATCCTGTTTTCTCCACTGGATTTTATCCAAATGTAACATTTTATTCATGAAAGTCTTATTATTATAATTGTTCTCTACAGTAAAACAGGTGTACATGTAGGATTTTTAATTTATTGCTTCATTTGTCACACAGCTCTAAATTCATTAGTTAGGTTTTGCTATAATAATGTTAAGTAAACAATCCCAGAATCTCAGTGGTCACAATGACAAATATTTATTATTATGACTCCAAAGTCTCTGGGTCATGGAGGTGGCTCTGCTCAAACAGGAGATCAGGTCAGCTGGACTTGGTACCTCTTCCTTCTTGCATGAGAGTCATCCAGACGTTTTCTCATTGGGGTGGATGACCTAACTTCAAGAGGCAATATTAAATCACACAACACATTTTTTAATATCTTTATTTGGTTTATTTATTTTTATGTGGTGCTGAGGATCGAACCTCACAAATGTGAGGCAAGCGCTCTACCACTGAGCTACAACCCCAGCCCTCAAATTACACAATACATTTAAAGGCTCTACTTGGGTCACATTTGCTAGGATTCCATTGGTCACAGTAAGTCATAAGTTCTGTCCAACATGGATGGGGAAATTTACTTTAACTATAAAAGCAATAGTGAATAATTGAGAAGAAAATCATTTAAGTTTTAAAATTTTTTCTTCTGATTGATCATTTAAGTTTTAGAACCTTGATAAGCTGCTGAGGCTGGCCTTGAACTTGCAATCCTCCTGTCACAGCCTTCAGAGTCATTAGGATTACAGGTATATGCTGTGATAGTAGGAGCAAATGTGACTCCATTTTGTTTTATGACTTCATCCTGTAGAACAACCATGCCAAGAAGAAGAGTCATGACTGGAGCAAGATGTTCTTTTCCTTTTGCTATAGAAACCTTTAAGAACATGGAACTCCTAATGGGGCATTGTTTCTGTAACTAGGGTAACAGGGCTCTGTTTCTGTAACTGGGGTGACTGGGCTAACTGTGATTGGTTAGGCTTCCCTCCGCTTGACTGCACTGTCCCGCTTCTGTAACCTGGCTTGCTTGCATTGGCTAGACCCCCTGAACATCCCTTTTGCGGTTTTCAGGCTTATAAGGAGTGCCCTTGCAATTGTTCGGGGCTGATCAGGGGAACAGCTTTATGTTCTGGTCAGCCGCCACCAGTGTGCTTCAATAAAGGCTTGATTGGATTATATGTGAGTGGTCTGGAAGTCAGTTTATGAAACCCAGGGACAAAGCTTTAACTATAACATGTCACTGTGCCCAGCTTAAAAATCTACTACTAAAAGTGAATTTTAATGACCTAGATGCTGATTACTTTCAGCAAAATTGAAAGAAAACCGAATCAAATTAAGTATTCGAAACTAGGTGTTTTCAAAAGATTTTTTATTATGTGTTCCTTCTATTTATTTACCTTTTTTATTTCTAGGAAGTATATTTAAGAGACAGAGACTTTACCAAGATCTATCAAGAAACTATTAATTATACCTGCCTATATTGATACTCTCATTTATGAAAACCTTGCTGAACACAATTCACTCAGAAAGGAATGGGAAAATGTAATATTTCTAATTTTAACACAACTGCTAAGCGATATTTATGGATAAAATATTCTTAGTAATCAAAGATGGAGCAGGAGATACACTGTTACAGATGATTTTCATATAACCTAATGATGATAACCGTCCTCACATCAAACCAATCACCAAATCAGAGTTCCTTTCAATCAAAGGAACTTTTAATCTTTTTTCACCCAAAGATTCTGACTTCATTTTTCACTTCAAATAAATATGCTAATAAAGACCTTATGACTCTCATCTCAATTTTGAATGTAACAACAGTCTAGAATTATTTGATCTCTTTCTTCAAAGATCAATTTTAAGAGACATAAGTTGAGCATCCTGCACTTATTAATATTGACCAATGGTACATTCCAATTTTGATTTAACTTCTGAGAATCTAAGCTTGTTTGTGAATAAAACGATGTTCCCATGTCCAAGGAGTATTTAGGCCACAAAAATGAAGAGTAGATTTGTCATTTGTTCAGTCATTGAAACAGCTTGTATGTGGAAAAACTTACATTAATTTTCCAATATAAGCCCAAACCAAATCCATCAGAGGACTGGGCATTTGCCTACCAGATTGAAAAAAAAAAAAAAAAAAAAGGAACACCTCAAATCACACTGATAAGAAGCAATGAATGGATCTGAACACATAAAAATGGTACACAGGGATTTTGTTCAGCCTCTATTGGAAGTGTAAAACTCTGATTATCTTATAGATACCAGCAAATTACTTCCTTTCATTCTTTCCCCTACATTCACAACTTGTGGCCTTCCAGATTTCCACCAAATAAAACAAGTAAATTAAGTGGAATGATTGGCAGCTGGAAAGATGGGTGAGAAAGCATAGGGTTTAAAAAATAAGGGAACCTGAAGGCATATGGCAAGAGAGAGAGGGACTCTTGAGCAGACAGGATTCACTAGGGGCTGACAGAAGGAAAGCTAGTAAGGAGGAGATGCAAGGAGAGAGCTCTGATACCCACTTCCTCTCCCTGTTCTCCATTCAAGAAGGATTCTGGGTTAGGATTACAGCAGATGATTGAAGTCTGCAATAATTCACTTCTCTGAATACTCTTCTGGAGGTCTTATATGTAATTGGTGAACAAAAAAATTAGTCATCTTCTATTGATTTTGTTGTCTTGACCATCAGATATTAATGACTTTGTAAACAGACTTACATTTAGGTTGTTATGGTTTGTCCGCCAAGAGTTTATGAGCTGTAGGTGTGGAATCTGATATAAAAGTATTAAGAGGTGGGGTGTAGTGGGGGGGTGGTTTATTCATTGGGTGCTCTGCCTTCGGGAGGGATTAATGCTGGGCTCACAAAGTTATTAATTCCCATGAAAATGGACTGTTATATAAAAAGCAAACCTACCTGTGAATTGCTCTGTTTTCCTGTCTTCCCAAATGTTCTCTTGTGCACACATTCACAACATTTTGATGCCACCCACCATAAAACCTTGACTAGAAACAAAAAAGGTGAAACTGCCCAATCTTGAACTCTCACTCTCCAAAACTGTGAGTTAAATAAACCTCTTTTCTTTATAAAGCAGCCAGCTTCAAGTATTTTAGTATAGCAACTGAAGATAAACTAGTACATAGGTTCTGCTTATTTGTGAAAAGGAAGAGGGTAAGTCATCTTCCACCTGTGGAAACTGTTACAGAACCAAGAACAGGCCACAGGGCCAGTTAGTTTCCCACACTGTCTAAGACCTTGTGAGGAAGCACAATATGCATCTGTTAAACATCCTAAATGTTTAAAATCTTCACATTTTCAGCCTTCACATTTCAATCCACATTGTCTGTCTTTAGGAAAGTTCACTGTGATTATCTTCATGAACAAAATGAGGACCAGATTTCCAGGGGTAAAAAGCTAAGAAATAAGAGCTAAGAGACTAGAATTCAAGTTACCTATCTCAGCTCCAAGAAGTAAGCAAAAGAGTACAAAGTAGACATGGATTCCTTTTGTTAAGTTCCAAGAGCACCAAATGATCATGGAGGCATCTCATATCTAAGTTTATTACTCTTTCAGCAATTTCTTCTTTCTTCCATCTTTCCTGTCTTTCATCCTCTCCATTTTTCTGGACAGGGAATTGTGATGGTGCTATAACCTTCCTATTTTATAAAAAATGAGCACTTTTATTCCTAGTATCAGATTCTGTGCAGCTGTTTTAGGTACTCCAGAGAGGATCTTTTCAATGCACACAGAAGCTGATCACTACGCTCAGTTGTTCCCACCACTTATGGCTGGAAGGACTCTACGATGATCCTCCAATCGCCTTTACCTTCCATCAGGTCTGCCCTCTCTGAGTCGCACAACCTGTGAATGGGATGGGAAATTAGTCCATGATTAGGGTTTCTTCTATGGTATCTCTAATTTTCAAAAAGGGAGATGGTCCAGATGAGCCTAATTTTATCAGAGAGATTTTTTCCAGCTGGTGGGCAAAGGAGAAGTCAGGACAAGGATTCCCTGGGTAACTGCTGATGGCTTTGAAAATAGGGAAAGCCATGGGAAAAGGACCTCAGAGTGACCTTAAAAAGCTGTGAGTGATCCTTGCTGACAACCCACAGGAAAATAAAGACTTGGACCTTAGGACCCCAAGGAACTGGATTCTACCAAGAGACCACCCAAATGAGCTTGGAAACAGATTGTTCCACCAAAGCATCCAGATAAAAATGTGCCTTTGAGACTCTCCGCAGAGAACCTCACCATGGGACTCTCGGGACTTCTGACTCACAGAGAGGGGAGGTAATAAAGGGTGTTGCTTTACATTTCTAAACCTGTGGCAATTTGTTACACAGTGATAGAAAATCAACACATGAGTCTTATATTTAAAGTAAGGTTCTTCGCACAAAGAAAACAAGATCAAGGGGGAAATTTCCAAGAAATTTAGTATCTCATGGTAATTGGGTGAGGGGGACACAGGTTTATGCACATAGGCTGAGGCTGGCTTGGTGAAGGGGTCATCTCTGTGAAAAGCTGCTTGCTTCCAAACACTGCATATAGTCAAGAATCATCCCCTCTGATTCTTACAGTTACACATATTAAACTTTTTTTTTGAGAGAGAGAGAGAGAGAAAGAGAAAGAGAATATCTTTTTTGTAGATGGACACAACACAATGCCTTTATTTTTATGTGGTGCTGAGAATCGAACCGGAGTCCTGTCCGTGGTAGGCGGGTACCGTACTGCTGAGCCACAATCCCAGCCCCTCACACATTAAACATTTAAAGGAAGAATCAAAACTTCCAAAAGGAGAGTAAATTCTTCTGGAGCCAAAGAGGACAAAAGATAGGTTTCTCTTTATATCAAATTTGCATTTGAAAAACAAGGGGTCCTTAGGGGCATTCATCTTGTCAAGCTTACACTGAAAACTCACACACCAACTCCTCTAAAAGGTGCTTATTACTAAAACAGAAAGCTTAATATGTAAAAGCCAGAAAAAAATAAGATGCCAAATGTAAACCTACAGTTTTAGCAGTTGAGCAATGGATGACAGGGAGACCGAGAACATCTTCTGAAAAAATAACTTTAACTGTCACTACTAGGATAATAAATTCGACTATAAAAATATTCCCCTGAAAGAACCAGCTTTGTGGGCTGGGGTTGTGGCTCAATGGTACAGCGATTGCCTAGCCTGTGTGAGGCCCTGGGTTCGATTCTCAGCACCATATATAAATAAAATAAAGGTCCACAGACAACTAAAACAATATTTGAAAGAAAAAAAACAACTTCGTGGAATTATTTTCCTGGAAATGTGAAACTTGATACATTCACACCATTTAGAAGAGCAGTTAAAACCACTCATATGCTACCAGCTTAGAGACAGTGAGAGGTGAAGGTTTTGTATCAATGATAACAAAGGTGTTGCCAAGATCAAGATGCTTTCACATTGGGAGTGCAAAGGAGCCCGGTGCCAGCTCCCCAGGTCCAGACACATCAAAACAACAGCAAGGTGGCTGACTCATGAGGCAGACAACCAGCTGGGCCTGCCTTCAAAGTGGGGACAGGAATCTTTGGCAGTCAGCTTGAAGGAGACTGTAACGCCTTCATTCTCCTCTACCTTGATCTTAACTTCCTTCTGCTAAAGCCACCTACTCATAAAACACTAGCAGAAATCGATGTCATGGGACCACATTGTTACATTTATGTTTGATTTTCATCCAAGTAAAGAGCAAAAAAATTCATCATGGCATACTGAATGAATATGCCTCAAATGTTTCTAAATATTTCCTGACTTATGTCCTCTTCCCAGTGAGCCAATGTCTATGCCTTACCACATGGATGATGGCCTGAGAAGGAAGAAGGGCATGTGTTTCCTAAAGGAGAAGATAATGGAGGGAAGTCTGAGCCCAATAAGAGGAAAAAGCAGTGCACGCCGTCAGCCCTGGAAGATCTGGGCATCTGGTAGCCCCTAACAGGGAGAAGGCTCTGGAGAATAGTTGATCTGTAATTAGTGAAATTAACAAGCTAACTTTTTTATTGGTGGATTATAATTATGCATAATAGCAAGATTTATTGTTATATACCCACACATGCCCACAGTATAACAAAGAAATTTTTCTTTTGGTATCTGAATATGATGAGTAAGTTTGAAACCCTTTCATGCAAAGCGTCCATAGTACTTTGAACAGAGAAAAGGCCAGGAGGCAGAGGGACTGAGGCATCCTACTGCCCACAGCAGCAGAGTCATAGGGAATTCAGAGATTCCTCTGAGGATTCAGCGCCTCCCTTGCATTTTGATGCAAGGTGCTGTGTGGTCCAAGCATGACCAACTTGTCCTGCTTTGCCTGGGAATTTTCTAGTTTTAGCACTGAAAGTTTCATGGGTCAGGAAACCCGTCCATCCTACATGATCCCGTCTTTGAACATATCTGTTGGCAACCATTAATTACAAGTAAGTATAGTAATGCATGTAAAATGGATAATTTTTTAATTGCATGTAAAATGCATGTAAAATGGATAATTATTTAATTGGCTTGGATACCCTTTTTACAGTGTGACATGACTAACCTATATCTAATAGGAAACATATAGAATTTATAGTTATCAATGGACACTCATTTAAACAGTCTTTTGAGAACTCTTTACTGGCAGAGCTTGGGCATGAGGACCGATTTCTTAAAGTCTCAAACTGATCCCACAATATCCCCGGACAAGCATTTGAGAAGTCTTTCTTTGTACTAGAGTTGTGCTGGGATTGTATACACATATGTTAATTTGTTTTCCTTGTAACTGCAGCAGAGCCTCTGAATCATCCATAGGGGCAGGGATACGGTAAGCAGTCACACAACAAGACAGGGGCCACAAACGCATCTCTGATGTGGACATGTTGGGTAGAAGTGGATGGTGGAATGGATGGGTCAGCCCGGCCACCTCAGTCAAGGTCCTGCCTGGCCTGGAGGGAAGAGCAGGTAGAGGATAAGAGAGACCTGAATATCCTGCTGTCTCCACTCCAGACAGAAAGGAGCCCTGTGACCTCTGCCTTCAGCTGCTAATTTTAGCATCTAAAATTGATGGCGCTCATCATTGAAAATCAATAAGAAAATTACTAATGACATCATTGCACATTACGACCACTTTTAAGGAAATGTGTCCTGTCTGAATGAGTAATGGTAATGCAAACACCATGTGGAAAGACTCAACATTATGGTAAGGGGACCTGTACTAACCAGGCTCCTTTGAATTTTAAGCCCTCTTGAGTTTCTGCTTCTTTTTTGCCATTCAGTTCCCTGATGGATGTAATAATTAAAAGTAAAATGCTATCGAACTTCAGAGATAATTGAAAAACTAAATCATCACCTTCCAGGAAAAAGAAAGGTGGCTATATATTTAAAAAAAAAAGAAGAAAGAATGCTCTTCTGCTATAACCTAGGGCTCTGCTATGGTTTTCATTGAGTGTCCCACTAAAGGTCTATGTGTTAAAGGCTTGGTCTTCAGGGTGGTGCTACTGGGAGGTGGTGAGTCTTGTGGGATGTCCCTAGGTTATTAATAGAGTGACCCTAAATGGGATGGTAAGACCCCAGTCTTCTTCCCCTTCCTCTTTTTTGTTTCTTGACTCATGAGGTGAATGGTTTGCTCCACCATGTGCTCCTACTGTGATAGGCTTCCTCCCAAGAGCCCCAAAGCAATAGAGCAATTTATCATGGACTGGAACCTCCAAAATCATGAGTCCAAAAAAATCTTTTCTCATCGCAAGTTAATTATCTCAGGCATTTTGTTATAGTGTCAGAAGCCTGCCTAATACAGACACAGTGAGCGATAAAATGGCAACCCTATGACCATGTAAACAAAACGAAGCAGTGAACTGATAATCTCTCTCCAGGGGAAATATACAAAGCAAAATACACTAAGTGTATCAGTATGGGGAGAAGAAGGGCTGTGGACACAAACTCAGGTAGGAAAGAGAAATGAAAATGGAAAGACTATTAATATTCAACTCTGCTATAGCTTCCTCAACCCATCACGTATTCTCCCCTCTACGAGGCATTTGCTATCATGCTCTGTCCAGATGCTGGGATTCTCTCAGTGGTTAGACACAACAGTCTCCCAGCCTCTGCATTCTGGCTCCTAATAATTCACATCTGCAACATCTTTGAAGCACTATTGTTGGTCTGCTAGAGAGTTTATTCCTCCCAAGGTGGCCAATGACCACAGACTGGCAAATGCCGCAGTAAATAAAACTAGGCTGAAAAAACTCTGCAGTGTGGTTTATACCCAGAGCTCCCATGCAGAATTGGGCTCAGATGAGGTCTTCCCCTGAAATTCCACCTTGCTCAGCTTTCCCCTGCCTGCTTCTCCAGGGGGCCATTCTGTATGAATCACTTGTATCTGAATTTCTGTCTTGAGATCTATTTCTGGGGAAGCTCACACATTTCCCATCCCATTGTCTTTTGGGAAATGGAAATGGAAAGTTAAGCGATATAAGCCAGCATAAATCTCAGTGTCATCTCCAGTGGGGAGTCAAACTGATGGAATTCTGTTTGCAAAATGTGGGGCCTGAGAATCCGGACATCAACAATGAGCCAGCTGCTACCTTCCATGTAGTGCTAAAGTTCCATACCACTGATAAGGATTAAGGAGAAAAAAATTATCTCTACAAATTCATAAGAAGATGAGAAGGTGATAAAAGGTGAACTCAGGTCCAAAGTGAAGCTGCTTTCAAAAGGTGCAAAGGAGGAAGCCACCAACCTTTCCTCTTGCCCTAAGAACACTGAAAACATCAAATGTTATCTTCATGTCTATGAATACAAACTCTTTTGCCCCAGATGCTGTCCAGACAGCTAGGTTCAATGGAAAAAGCATGGGATTAACTGAAATCAAAATCTATGTTGTATACCACCAATGAGCAAGTTGAATTTGAAATTAAATAAATGATACTGTTTACATCACCTTCCAATGTAATGAAATACTTAAGTATAAATCTAACAAAATATCTACTACATATACAGAAAACTTATAAAACTCTGATGAAACAAATCAAAGATGGTTTAAATAAATGAAAAGAGATTTGTGTTTGTGCATTGAAAGACTTGCTATTAAGATGTCGATTCTTACAATTTTTATCTATTAATAGAATGCAACTCCTGTCAAAATCCCAACAAGCTATATCATAGATATCAACAAACTTACTCTGAAGTTTAGATAGAAAAGCAAAACAGAATAACACAATACTGAGGAAAACTGGTCAGCTCACACAGTTAAATTTCAAGAAGTATTATAAATCTATAGTAGTCAATACAGCATATTATTGGTGATAAAATTCAGGCATAGATCCAAGGAAGAGAATGGAGATTCTGGAAATAGTTACACATAAAAGCAATTCTATTGTGAGATGAGGTGAATAAGCAAAGCACATAGTATTTTTTTAAGGTGGTGAAACTATTCTGCATTAATGATGTGATGGTTAGCATATGACATTATGTATTTTCCCAAACCTATTAAATTATATATCACAGAGTGAATTTAAATGTATGTAAACTTGCCAGGAGTCGGGGAGTCATCTAGGAGGTCAGGCAATTCCTAGAATGGAAAGTAAAATACAGTTTAAAAAGACTAACTGTACTTTTCAACTGTAAGAAATGACTACAACTTCACAAAAATGATTGTGGGAGGAACCATGTTGATTCAGGTATCTGTGAAAATTATTGCCTCTAAACTGGGAATTAGCTGATGAAAAAATACACTACATAACTACTATACACTGGTTGATGAAGTTGTTTCCCATGGGGATTACAAATGAACGATTCTGATGCTGCCATACACGCACAGTAGATTTGAACAACTGAGTAAATGATGGTGGATGGTGAGGGCCAGGTTTCTAATTAGAATGGGGAGTTAACCAAGGGATAAGGTGAGAATGATATATACAGGAGTAGATCAGACGTGAAGGCATCAATACAAACCTGATTTTCTTAATATAAAAATGGAAGGCTTCATATAGAAATAGTCATAGATATGTATATATAAGTGGATTAGGATATACATATATTTTTTTCTTGGTCTGTCAACTGAGAGGACTAGAAACAATGACACTTCAGTGACAACAAGCATACCTTCCGTCAAGAAACAGAATCAATAGGAGGTGTGTGTGTAGAGAGACAGAAAGGGCAGGGAGGAGAGGAGAGATGTGGTTAGATTAGATTTATTGTGAATTGGCTCATGAAAATATGCAGACTGAGAAGTCTCATGACCTGCCATTTCCAAGCTGGAGACCCAGGAAAGGTGGAGGTGTAATTAAATTCAAGTCCACAGGCCTGAGAACCAAGTAAAACACTGGTGTAAGTACAAAAGTCTGAAGGCCTGAGAACCAGGTGATCTGATGTCCAAGGGCAGGAGAAGAGAGATATCCTAGCTCAAGTAGAATAAAAATTCATGTGGTTTAGAGCCTTTTGGTTTAGAGGCTCTCAATGGATTAGATGGTGCCCACCTCCATTGGTGAGGGTATATTTTCTTTACTTATATTAATCTCATCCAGAAACAACCTTTGGATGCACCCATGAATATTTTACCAGCTAACTGAGGATCCCTTAACCCAGTCAAGTTGGCATAAAAGTAAACATCACGGTTTCTAATACCATTCTCCAAGGAAAGAAAACAAGGATCTTTGGGAAAATAATAAATATAGAGCATCCAAGAAAGAAATTGAAGACCTCAGAAGATGGAAAGACTTCCCATGTTCATGAATAGGCAGAATTAATTTATTAAAATGGCCATGCTACCAAAAGCAATATATAAATTCAATGTAATCCCCATCAAAATACCAATGGTATGCTTTGCAGAACTAGAAATCATAGTCCTAAAATTTAATTGGAAGAACAAAAGACTTAGTAGCCATAGCATTTTTAAGCCATGCTGGAGGCCTCACAGAACCTGACTTCAAATTATTCTACAGAGCTATGGTAACAAAAGTGCATGGTACCGGCATGAAAATAGACACATAGACCAATGGTACAGAATAGAAGGTGCAGAGACAAGCCCACACAGATGCAGTCATCCGATCCTTCACAAAGTGCCAAAACATCATTAGAAAAAGGACAGTCTTTCTAACAAATGGTTATTAATACGTTGAAGAATAAAACTAGGGCTGGGGTTATAGCGCAGTGGCAGAGCACTTGCATAGCATTGGTGAGGTGCCGGGTTCAATTCTCAACACCACATATAAATAAATAAAATAAATATCCATTGACAACTGAAGAATATTTTAAAAAAAGAATGAAACTAGACCCTTATCTCTCACCCTGCAAAAAAAATCATCTCTAAATGGATCAAAGACGTTATAATTAGACCAGAAAATTATAATGCACCAACAAAAATGTGGGGAAAAAATAAAATACTTAGAAATAAAGTCAGCAAAAAGGGAAAAAATTTGAATAATGAAAACTACAAAACATTGCTAAAAGAAATAAGACAATTAAATAGAAAGACATATTTATGACTAATATTGTTAAAATGTCCATCTGACAAAAAGCACTCGACAAATTCAATATAATCCCTATCAAAATTCTAATGGCGGGGATCCAACATGGCGGCCGGCGAGCAAGCAGCATTTTCTATACCTCCGCAGTAACGGGATCAGAGAGACACATAAATACACTTGCATGGGACCTGCTGAGGATCTTCTAACAATATTCCACTGAAAGGAGACCTGCCGATAACTAGTAAGTCTGTGTGAGGGGTCAGTTTGTCCCAGGCGACTGAATCTCGGCAACGCGGATCAGGGACACAATCCCGCCGGTCACGGCGGCGGCTGATCTGGGCCCTGCAGGGCTGAGTCTGTGATCGGCCTCAGGCGGTTCAGCGCTAGGATCCACACTCCTACCACCCCACCCCCCTCCAGCCGGTTCGGAGCAACGCAGAGCAGGGACACAATCCCGCCGGTCACGGCAGCGGCTGATCTGGGCCCCGCAGGCCTGAGTCTGTGAACTGCCTCTAGCGGTTTGGCGCTAGGACTTTGGCAGCGCTTAGGGCTGAGTTTCAGCTTTGAGACAGAGGAGAGAAGCGGTCCAGTTTGGTTCCAGACACTGGTCGGACCACAGAGGAGGACAGCAGCCGCCATTTCAGAGAGATGATGTAATCATCCCCATGTTCTACTGATCACAGCTCATTCAGCTACGGAACAGGTGATTTCAGGCTGGTAAATTTCAAAAACACAACAGTTGCACCAAGCAGAAAGAAGCGCGTGCAGTATGAAAAGACAAGGAAAGAAAGGATCACAAGCAATGCAGGTCAACTCAACTTTAGAAGAGGTAATAGCTGCAACAGATGGAATATCAGATAAAGAGTTCAGCATATATATGCTTCAGATGATCTGGAGTCTCAAGGAAGACATGAGACAGCAAAATCAGACAATGAAAGATCACATTGACAAACAAATCCAGGAAGTAAAAGATCAATTTCACAGGGAGATAGAGGTAATAAAAAACAAACAAATAGAAATACTAGAAATGCAGGAAACAATAAACCAACTTAAAAACTCAATTGAGAATACTACCAGCGGAGTGGATCACTTAGAAGATAGAACATCAGACAATGAAGACAGAGTATTTCAACTTGAAAAGAACATAGATAGCTCAGCAAGTCTACTAAGAAACCATGAGCAGAACATTCAAGAGCTATGGGATAATATCAAAAGACCAAACTTAAGAGTCATTGGGATACAGGAAGGCACAGAGCTCCAAACCAAAGGATTAAGCAATCTATTCAGTGAAATAATACAAGAAAACTTCCCAGACATGAAGAATGTGACAGAATCCCAAATCCTAGAAGCCTACAGGACGCCGATTGTGCAAAATCATAAGAGATCCACACCTAGACACATTATAATGAAGATGTCCAACATACAGAATAAGGAGAGAATTTTAAAAGCTGCAAGAGAAAGAAAGCAGATTACATTTAGGGGTAAACCAATCAGGATAACAGCTGATCTCTCAACACAGACTCTGAAAGCTAGAAGATCCTGGAATAACATATTTCAAACACTGAAAGACAATGGGCTCCAACCAAGAATCGTGTATCCGGCGAAATTAAGCTTCAGGATAGAAGATGAAATTAAAACCTTCCATGATAAACAAAAGTTAAAAGAATTCGCAGCTAGAAAACCATCTCTTCAAAAAATCCTTGGCAAAACATTACAGGAAGAGGAAATGGAAAATAACATTGAAAACCAACAATGGGAGGTAGGAAAGTAAAGGGGGGAAAGTAGTCAAAGAGGATAACAAATCAGGTTTAGTAACATCAATAAACAAATATGGCTGGAAGAACAAATCATATCTCAATAATAACCTTAAACGTTAATGGCTTAAACTCACCAATTAAGAGACACAGGCTAGTAGAATGGATCACAAAACAAGACCCAACAATATGCTGCCTACAGGAGACGCATCTGATAGGAAAAGATATTCATAGACTGAAGGTGAAAGGGTGGGAAAAATCATACCACTCATATGGACTGCAGAAACAAGCAGGAGTGTCCATACTCATATCTAATAAAATAGATTTCAAGCCAAAGTTAATCAAAAGGGATAAAGAAGGACACTTCATACTGCTCAAGGGAACCATACACCAACAAGACATAACAATCATAAATATATATGCCCCAAACAACGGTGCTGCTATGTTCATCAAGCAAACGCTCCTCAAGTTCAAGAGTCTAATAGACCACCATACAATAATCATGGGAGACTTTAATACACCTCTCTCACCACTGGACAGATCTTCCAAACAAAAGTTAAATAAGGAAACTATAGAACTCAATAACATAATTAATAACCTAGACTTAATTGACATATATAGACTATACCACCCAACATCAAGTAGTTACACTTTTTTCTCAGCAGCACATGGAACCTTCTCAAAATTAGACCATATATTATGTCACAGGGCAACTCTTAGACAATATAAAGGGGTAGAGATAATACCATGCATCTTATCTGATCATAATGGAATGAAACTGAAAATCAATGATAAAAGAAGGAAGGAAAAATCAAGCATCACCTGGAGAATGAACAATAGGTTGCTTAATGATCAATGGGTTCTAGAAGACATTAAGGAGGAAATTAAAAAATTCCTAGAGTTAAATGAAAACACAGACACAACATATCGGAATCTATGGGACACATTGAAAGCAGTTCTAAGAGGAAAATTCATTGCTTGGAGTTCATTCCTCAAAAAAAGAAAAAACCAACAAATAAATGATCTCATACTTCATCTCAAAATCCTAGAAAAAGAAGAGCAAAACAACAGCAAAAGAAGTAGAAGGCAAGAAATAATTAAAATCAGAGCTGAAATTAATGAAATCGAAACAAAAGAAACAATTGAAAAAATCGACAAAACTAAAAGTTGGTTCTTTGAAAAAATAAATAAAATTGACAGACCCTTAGCCATGCTAACGAAGAGAAGAAGAGAGGGAACCCAAATTACTAGCATACGGGATGAAAAAGGCAATATCACAACAGACACTTCAGAAATACAGATGATAATCAGAAATTATTTTGAATCCTTATACTCCAATAAAATAGAAGATAGTGAAGGCATAGATAAATTCCTTAAGTCTTATGATCTGCCCAGATTGAGTCAGGAGGACATAGACAACCTAAACAGACCAATAACAATAGAGGAAATAGAAGAAACCATCAAAAGATTACCAACTAAGAAAAGCCCAGGACCGGATGGGTATACAGCAGAGTTTTACAAAACCTTTAAAAAGGAACTAACACCAACACTTTTCAAGCTATTTCAGGAAATAGAAAAAGAGGGAGAACTTCCAAATTCATTCTACGAGGCCAACATCACCCTGATTCCGAAACCAGACAAAGACACTTCAAAGAAAGAAAACTACAGACCAATATCTCTAATGAACCTTGACGCAAAAATCCTCAACAAAATTCTGGCGAATCGGATTCAAATACATATCAAAAAAATATACACCATGATCAAGTAGGATTCATCCCTGGGAGGCAAGGCTGGTTCAATATACGGAAATCAATAAATGTTATTCACCACATCAATAGACTTAAAAATAAGAACCATATGATCATCTCGATAGATGCAGAAAAAGCATTCGACAAAGTACAGCATCCCTTTATGTTCAAAACTCTAGAAAAATTAGGGATAACTGGATCATACCTCAACATTGTAAAAGCCATTTATGATAAGCCACAGGCCAGCATCACTCTGAATGGAGAAAAATTGAAGGCATTCCCACTAAGATCGGGTACAAGACAGGGATGCCCTCTCTCACCACTTCTGTTCAACATAGTCCTCGAAACACTGGCCAGAGCAATTAGACAGACGAAAGAAATTAAAGGCATAAAAATAGGAAAAGAAGAACTTAAATTATCACTGTTTGCAGATGATATGATTCTATACCTAGCAGACCCAAAAGGATCTACAAAGAAGCTATTAGAGCTAATAAATGAATTCAGCAAAGTGGCAGGATATAAGATCAACACGCATAAATCAAAGGCATTCCTGTATATCAGCGACAAATCCTCTGAAAGGGAAATGAGGACAACTACTCCATTCACAATATCCCCCCAAAAAATAAAATACTTGGGAATCAACCTAACAAAAGAGGTGAAAGATTTATACAATGAAAATTACAGAACCCTAAAGAAAGATATAGAAGAAGACCTTAGAAGATGGAAAAATATACCCTGCTCATGGATAGGCAGAACTAACATCATCAAAATGGCAATATTACCAAAAGTTCTCTATAAGTTCAATGCAATGCCAATCAAAATCCCAACAGCATTTCTTGCAGAAATAGAAAAAAGAATCATGAAATTCATATGGAATAATAAAAGACCCAGAATAGCAAAAACAATGCTAAGCAGGAAGTGTGAATCAGGCGGTATAGCGATACCAGACTTCAAACTATACTACAGAGCAATAGTAACAAAAACAGCATGGTACTGGTACCAAAACAGGTGGGTGGACCAATGGTACAGAATAGAGGACACAGTAACCAATCCACAAAACTACAACTATCTTATATTTGATAAAGGTGCTAAAAGCATGCAATGGAGGAAGGATAGCATCTTCAACAAATGGTGCTGGGAAAACTGGAAATCCATTTGCATCAAAATGAATCTGAATCCCTATCTCTCGCCATCCACAAAAGTTAACTCAAAATGGATCAAGGAGCTTGATATTAAATCAGAGACACGGCATCTGATAGAAGAAAAAGTTGGTTATGATCTACATACTGTGGGATCAGGCTCCAAATTCCTCAATAGGACACCCATAGCGCAAGAGTTAACAACTAGAATCAACAAATGGGACTTACTCAAACTAAAAAGTTTTGTCTCAGCAAAAGAAACAATAAGAGAGATAAACAGGGAGCCTACATCCTGGGAACAAATCTTTACTCCGCACACTTCAGATAGAGCCCTAATAACCAGAATATACAAAGAACTCAAAAAAATAGACAATAAGATAACAAATAACCCAATCAATAAATGGGCCAAGGACCTGAACAGACACTTCTCAGAGGAGGACATACAATCAATCAATAAGTACATGAAAAAATGCTCACCATCACTAGCAGTCAGAGAAATGCAAATCAAAACTACCCTAAGATACCATCTCACTCCAGTAAGATTGGCAGCCATTAGGAAGTCAGACAACAATAAGTGCTGGAGAGGATTCGGGGAAAAGGGCACTCTTGTTCATTGCTGGTGGGACTGCAAATTTGTGCAGCCAATTTGGAAAGCAGTATGGAGATTTCTTGGAAAGCTGGGAATGGAACCACCATTTGACCCAGCTATTCCCCTTCTCGGTCTATTCCCAAAAGACCTAAAAAGAGCATGCTACAGGGACACTGCTACATCGATGTTCATAGCAGCACAATTCACCATAGCAAGATTGTGGAATCAGCCTAGATGCCCTTCAATAGATGAGTGGATAAAAAAAATGTGGCATTTATACACAATGGAGTATTATTCTGCAGTAAAAAATGACAAAATCATAGAATTTGGAGGGAAATGGATGGCATTAGAGCAGATTATGCTAAGTGAAGCCAGTCAATCTTTAAAAAACAAATACCAAATGACTCCTTTGATATAAGGGGAGTAAACAAGGACAGGGTAGGGACAAAGAGCTTGAGAAGAAGATGTACATTAAACAGGGATGAGAGGTGGGTGGGAAAGGGAGTGAGAAGGGAAATCGCATGGAAATAGAAGGCGATCCTCAGGGTTATACAAAATGACATATAAGAGGAAAGGAGGGGTAAGACAAGATAATACAAAGGGAAGAAATGATTTACAGTAGAAGGGGTAGAGAGAGAAAAGGGGAGGGGAGGGGAGGGGAGGGGAGGGGGGATAGTAGAGAATAGGACAGACAGCAGAATACATCAGACACTAGAAAGGCAATATGTCAATCAATGGAAGGGTAACTGATGTGATACAGCAATCTGTATATGGGGTAAAATTGGGAGTTCATAACCCACTTGAATCAAACTGAAATATGATGTATTAAGAACTATGTAATGTTTTGAACGACCAACAATAAATAAAAAAAAAAATTCTAATGGCATTGTATGAAGAAACTTAAGTCCCCAAATTCATGTGGAATCTCAATGGACTCCAAATAGCCGAAATAAAGTATAAAAGAAGCATAAAAGTGTGAAGTAAAAGTATAAAAGAAGTATACAGCTAGAGGCCTCATATTTCCTGACTTCAAAGCTATAGTAATTATATTGGTTTGATATTTTCATAAAGACAGAAATATAGAGACAAGTGGAATAGAAAAGAAAACCCAGAAGTAAACCCCATGTATATGAATGATCCAATGATGGCAATGGTGCCAAGATTTCACAGTGAGGGCAGGATATTTTCTTCAATAAGTCATGGTACAAAAGAATGAAGATAACCCCTTATCTTATACCATTTACAAAAAAAATTAACTTAAAAATAATTAAGGACCTAAATATAAGACTGGAAGTTGTAAAAATCTTAAAGCAAAGGAGAAGAGCTTCATGATCTAAGAATGGGCAATGGTCTCTTAGAGAGAATGCCAAATTGACAGGTAAGCAAAGCACAAATAGATAAATGACATTACATCAAACTTAAAAACTTGCACAGTAAACAATGAAGTAAAAAAACCAACCCACACAAGATGATAAAATATTCTCAAACCATATTTTGAATCAGAGGTTACTAAAGAGATAAAGAACTCCTACACAACTCTGTGGAAAAAAATAATAATGATTTTTAAATAGGCAAAGAATTGGAATAGACATTTCTACAAGGAAGATATACAACTGGCCAAGGAGCATATGAAAGGATGTTCATCATCTCTAGTCATCAAGGAAATGCCAATCAAAACCACAAGGTCACCTTCTACCTATTAGGATGGCCTCTATCAAGAAGATAGAAAATAGGGGCTGGGGTTGTAGTTCAGTGGTAGAGTGCTTGCCTTACACACATTCAGCACGGGGTTCAATCCTCAGCAACACAAAAAAATAAATAAATAAAATAAAGATTTTTTTTAAGATAGAAAATAACAAGTGTTGGCAAAGATGTGTAGAAATTGGAACCCTTGCACAGTGTTAATGATATTGTAAAACAGTGCAACTGCTCTCTAAAGCAGTTTTAATTTCTCTCAAAAATTAAAAATAGAACTATCGCATGATTCAGCAATCCCACTTTGGGGCATATATCCAAAAGAATTTAACAAAGGGTCTCAAAGATATATTTGTACAAATATGTTTCTTATAGCATTATAGACAATATCCAAGATGTGGAAGCAGCATAAATGCCCATTGATGGATACATGGGTAAAGGAAATATTGTGTATACATGTAGTGGAATATTATTCTGACTTTAAAAGAAGTAATTCCTGTCATATGTTACAACATGGATAAACCTTGAGGACACTCTCATATGTGATATAACCCAAACACAAAATTACAAATACTGAATGATTCCACTTTATATGAGGTATCTGAAGTAATTAAATTCAGAACAGAAAGTAGAATGGTGGTTGCTAGGGGTGGAGGAAATTAGGATGCCATTCAATGGGTTTTAGAGTATCAGTTATTCACGATAAAACTTTCGAGGAATCTGTTTTATAATGCTGTTCATATAGTCATATAGTTCAATACTGACATGCACACTTCAAATAGTTAAGCAGCAGAAGACCAATGAAAGAAGGGTAATTTCAAAATAGAAGAAAGAAAATAAAATTAAAGGAGAAATCAATGAATTAATAACAGTAAATCAGTAGAAAAGTGAAGAAAACCAAAAACTGTTCTTTGAAATAATCAATAATATCAATAAACCAGGCCAACTAGCCAGGCTAAGGAAAAAGAAGAGAAAGAAGACACATATTTACTAGTAGCAGAAATAAAAGAGGACACATTTCTCCAGATCTCATGGAGATCAGAAGAAGAATAAGGGAAAGCTATGAAAAATTCTCTGCCCAGAAATTTGATAACCTAGGTAAAATGGACCAATTTCTGGGAAGATACAATTTTTTAAAAAATCATACAAAAAATAGATAATTGGAATAGCCCTATATCTATTAAAGAAATTGCAACAATAACCAAACCAATAACCTTATCAAATAGAAAGCACCAAGCCTATATAAGTTCACTGATGAATTCTACCAAACATTTAAGGAATAAATCATACCAATTCTCCACAGTCTCCTTTAGATGATAAAAGTAGGAGAATTACTTCCTACCTAGTTCATCCTAAGAGCATTACCTTAATACCAAAACTAGACAAAGACTTAACAAAAAATACAAATAAAAAAACTACAGCCCAATTGCTCTCATTATTTTAATGAGTTTTTTTCATCACTGTGACAAAAAAAAAAGAAGAAGAAGAACAATTTATTTTAAGGAGAAAAACTTTACTTGAGGGCTCACAGTTTCAAAAGTCTCAGTCCATAGACAGACAACTCTGTTACTCTGGGCTGGAGGGAAAGTAGAACCTCATGGCTGAAGTGTGTGGCAGAGGAAATCAGCTGAGGACATGGCACTAAGAAGCAGAGACAGCTCTACTTAACAAGCACAAAATATAAAACACAAAGGCAGACCCCCAGGAACCTGTCTCCTCCAGCCATACCATCCCTGCCTACAGTTACCAAGTTAATCCCTACCAGAGGATTAATACACTGACTAGGTTAAACCTCTTATAACCCAATCATTTCATCTCTAAACTTTCATGCATTATCTCACACATGGGCTTTTAGGAGACACCTCAGAGCAAAACCATAACACTCATGAACATAGTTGCAAAAATCCCCTACAAAATATTAACAAACCAAATCCAATAATACATAAAAAGAATTATATACCACAATCATGTGAGATTTATCCCAGGTATGCAAGGCTGGCTCAACATTAGAAAATTAATTAACATAATCAATATATCAGCAAGCTAAAGGAGAAAAATCACATGTTCATAGTGATCGATGTGAAAAAAAGTATGACAAAATCCAACATCCATTCAATGATGAAATCTCTCAGTAAATTAGAAACAGAAGGGAACTTTCCTCAACTTGATTAAGAATATCCAGAAAACCTACAGCTTATGTCATATTTAATGATTATAAAATAGAAACTTTTCTACTAAGATCAAGAGCAAGGCAAGGTATCCTCTCTCTCCATTCCTTTTCAACATGATAATGAAAGTCCTAGCTAATGTAATAAGAAATAAAAGCTATACTGATGGAGGATAAAATAAAATATAATAAAACTGTCTTTGTTCACATGTGACAATTATCTATGTAGAAACTGTGAAAGAACTAGCATAATAAAACTCCTGTAACTAATCAGCAGTTATACCAAGGCTGCAGAATACTATGTTAATATATAAATTAGTCACTTTCTAATATACCAGTGAATGATAAAATTTGAAATTAAGAACACGGTACCATTTACATTAGCACCAAAAAAATAGGTATAAATCTAACAAAACATGCACAAGGTCTATGTGAGGAAAACCAGCAAACCTCTGATGAAAGAAATCAAGGAACAAAATAAATAGAGAGATATCCCATGTTCATAGATAGGAAGATCGATCCATTATTGCCAAGATGCCAGTTCTTCTCAACTTAATCCATAGATTCAATGCAATCCCAGGCAAAATTCTAGCAAGTTATTTTGTGGCTGTTGACAAAGTGATTCCAAACTTTACATGATAAGGAAAAAAAGCAGAATAGCAAACAATATTTAAGGAAAACTGTATTGCCCAATTTCCAGACTTACTATAAAGCTATGATAATCAAGAAAGGGTGTTATTGGTAATAGAAAGACAAATACATCAATGGAACAGAAGAGAGAGCCTATAACTGTACCTACATCACATGAATATATTCAACTAATCTTTGACAGAAGAGCAGTCAATACTATACAGAAAAGGGTGTCTTTTTAACAAATTGTACTAGAACAATTAGATAGCAACATGCAAAAAAAAAAAAATGGATCTAGACACAGGTTCCATACCCTCATACCCTTCATAAAAAATTAACTCAAGGGGCTGGGGATGTGGCTCAAGCGGTAGCGCACTCGCCTGGCATGTGTGCGGCCCGGGTTCGATCCTCAGCACCACATACCAACAAAGATGTTGTGTCTGCCGAGCACTAAAAAATAAATATTTAAAATTCTCTCTCTCTCTCTCTCTCTCTCTCTCTCTCTCTCTCTCTCTCTCCTCTCTCACTCTCTCTTTAAAAAAATAAATAAATAAATAAATAAATAATAAAAATAAAAATTAACTCAAAATGGACTGCCCACATAAATGTGAAATGAAAAACTATAAAACTCCTAAAAGCTAACAGAGGTGATTCTCTAGATAACCTTGAGTTTTATGATGACTTTTTAGGTAGGCATGATCTGTGACAAAGAAAGGATTTCATTAAATGCTGGTTTTCATTAAATTGAAATGTTCTGCTTTGTGAAAGACACTGTCAAAGAATGATAAAACAAACCACAGACCAGGAGAACATATCTGTAAAAGGCATATCTGATAAAGGACTGTTATTCAAAAATATATAAAGAAGCTCGACAATAAGAACTCAAACAACCTGATTTTAAAATAACACAAGAAACTTAGTATATACCAAAAACTTACACAAACGGCAAATAAGCATACATAAAGATGCTACACATCGAATGTCATCAGGAAAAGGCTAATTAAAACAACACTGTGATGCCACAATTTTTAAATATGGTAGTTCAGTTGTAATGGGAGAGGCGGGGCTTCAAGAATAGTGGGTTCACACGTATTTTTCCTCTGGCTATTTTAACAAGATCTTATTTTCTTGTAGAAACTCAGTGATGTATTTGAACTGAAAATAGTTATCATAATCCTAAAGCATGTTCTGAGAAAGAACATATTTATTATATTTTTACGACATTCATTTAATCCTTTCTTTAAATTCCATGAAAACAAAATCCCAGAGGGCAGAATATACTACAACTTCATATTCCCTCAAATGGCTAAGTTGAAGAAAACACAGAGGGTAGAAAGCCTATACAGAGTTCTTCACAGTTAAATTCCACAGCTGCAAAATCAAGCATCATGAAGCCCATGTAAGATTTGCCTCTCCTAGTTGGAGACTAATACCAATTTTTCCTTCACCAGGGTACATCTACTAACCCTGGACTCCCAACACATTGTCTTATTCTGTGCATAGTCCACATGTGCTGGGTATTTTCCACTTATTCCTCTCCAGCTCTTGTCCACCCTCCCCAACCCTCCTCTGGGCCCCAGAAGGTTGACCTTTGTGAAATCCCTCACCTAGGCACTTTTGGCCTCTGGCTTTTGGTTGGATTTGGCATATGGAGTTATCAGCACGTAGCTGAAAGTCAGGGGAGAAGTTATGTGTATTTCCTGTTCCTATGTTCATTTCCTTTAGGGAAGCCCCTCTCCAACAGCAACATCTCCTGCCAAGGTCACATCACCACTGCCATCCCTTGCCTGTAGTAGAAGAAAATGGCTTCATCCAATTTTGGCCCTACTGTGCCTCACCATTTGTTAGAGCACTTCATCTCCCTACATCTCTAGAAACACCCCTTCATTAAGTTCTCCTAAATTATATTTTCATGCACCAACTGTAACTCTGTCTGTATTGCAAAATAGGCTTCTTAATTACCTGTTGCATCATTTCCAACCTGCATTATGAAAGTTGGGATTGAAGAGAAATATCTACATCATGAAATTCTACTACAGAGGGCAGAGTCTGCATAAAGGAAGTATCTCAACATCAAAGCAGAGTAGGGCATCTGGGGTGCCTCACCAAAGGAAACCAGCTGTCAGCAGGTATTGTCAGCATGAGAGAGGTTAATTTGGGTTGTTTTGAACGGCCAACCCCAAGAAGACAGCTAGGACCTGTGCTGCCCACAAGCAATTCACAGAAGAGGATTCTCAAGGTGATTAATGGAAATCTTGACCTCTGACTTCCTTAAACTCACAAAGAAAATTAAATTTCCCACCAGATCCTTCCCATGTCTGAGGCCAGAAAACCCATTGTTCATCCTCTCAGGGATGCAGGCAGGGAAGAGAGTCATCACAAGAAAATGCAATGACCTGGGTTTCAGGAGTGCTTTACTTTCTCTCCAACTGCTGGGCTTCAGCTAGCCTGCAGTCAAGGCAAGGGGAAGAGGGGTAAATTCTCTGAGCGCCCCATCACATGCTGGGCACTTCATCTGTCTCCACCTAACCTCAGAGGATAGATGAGAACAGAGGGAGACTCCTGGCCTTCCCAATGAAACAGAAGTCAACAGACAAAGCTGTTCTGCTTAATATTCCAGGATCAGAGCATCGTTCAACAAAACAGAGCAAGGGGGCTTGGAGGCTGGGAGAGAGGGCAAGATGAATAGGTGAAGCATACCATTCCACATGAAACTATAAGAGAGGACCTGTTTTCATGCATTGTCAAACCCCATAGAACTATACCAGATAAAAAGCTTAATGCAAACTCTGAATCATAGATAACAGTAATGTACCAAGATCGATTTGTTAATTGTTATCCATTTACCACATTAAGGGAAACTGTGTGCTTAGGATGGAAGGGAGTGGAAGGAACCCACTACACAGTATCTTCAGTTATTCCAAAAAAATCTAAAAGGATACTAAAAATAGACTATTAATTATAGGTAGGACAATGATAATAATGCACTCATTGAGAATCCGCCCTTCCTTATTGCCTTGGGGTATAGCTTGCCTTTCTCCTGATGGAGGTATAGGTTGTATTTTAACTGGGATTATTTGGCTGCCTGTGTTTGTTGGATACAGGGATGAGCCAATTCTAAAGGGTCCAGCTGCAGCTGAGGGTCACAAGATACCAAGACCTAACAGGAAAGCAGTGGGGGTGAGCTTCATGATGGAGCAGCTCTGAATGAAAGTTGGAAGCCACTGGCAGAAAGTCTTCTTCCTGATAATTCTCCTACAGTCAGCAGAAATTGGGGGAGGGGGGCCCTGCAAAATGCTTCTCAGCTATGTTTGTTCTTTTCATGTATATGGGCTTCATTGTCTGTGAGTGAACACTTCTGAGTTGGGGTAGAGGTAACTATGTTCAGACTCCTATGATGTAACATAGGAGTTAACAATACTTTTGGGATCTGGTTCGTCTTTAGAACCCTGCAAGGGGTCCACAAGGGGCATTGCTGGCCAGTTCCCGAGAGGAAACGATTTATGCCTGGGGCAGGTGGGCAAAGCATGTTTCCTCCATATTGCAAAATAAAGCCCTGCTTCCTGATGTCAAAAAAGAAAAATACTTTTAGATTCTGGGAACTAGACCTGCCTTCAGATTTTTTTTTTAAGCTATTCCAGGAAACCAAAGGACCTGAGCTACTGAAAAGGGCATTGTGTTATTTTGGGGCTCTCAGAGAGCAAAGGCTGAGACCTGGAAGTTGTAATTAACTAGAAAGATCATCCCAGGAAGCAGAAGTGAGGGGCTGAGGAAATCCGGAGAAGGAGGAAAAAAACCAACAGAAGGGAATATAAACCTCTGAAAGCTCACAACTGGTAACTGACCTCAAGCAATCGCCACAGAGTATCACAGATCATCAGACAAAGCCACCATGGACCAAGATGAGAAAAAAACTAATCCATAATCCCAACTGAACCCAAAGACAAGGATACCGTACATCCCCAAAAACAATCGACATGAGGGAGTCCTTCTTTATCAATAGCTCTAACATCACTGTGGGTCCTGCCTCTTAGATAAAAAGTACTGAGATGGCCAGCCATCAAAGTGTCCCAGTAACCAGTTAAGCACCCAACTCAGAAAAAAAAAAAAATCACGTCCTACAACTCTTTTCAAAACCCCCCCGTATAAATCCATCCCCTATTTTAAAAAAGGGTCCCCTCAGCTGTCTCACAGCTCCCATGGTGTAGATCCTCCCTTGTTGCAGCAAACTGTAAACCTAACTTGGTTTGACTTCAGGAAAGGTTCTGCGGTCTTTGGTTGATGGGTTTGGACACCAATACAAGGTGCATTAGTAAGTTAATGACCACTGTGGAAAAATGGGATTCAAACCCACGTGCACCCACCGAAGAGGAATCACATGCAGTGCGCCTCAGGATCATGCCACCAGAAGATGGAAAATCTAGAGAATTCATCATGGAGTCTCATTCTTCTTTACTTGAGAGCTGCTCCTAAGGCATTAACTCCCCTGCTTTTCTGGGTTGTGCCTGTCTGAAGCCGAGAGACCTTTCACAACTCCTAAGGACTCTATGGGACAGTAAAGCAAAGAGGACACCTTGAGTTGTGCTGTCAGGGAGCCCACTGTGCGACTCGGAGGAGATACTTGGATCTGTCCATCAGAGATGGGCTGAAAGCAGGTGGTCCCAGGAGGTGAGGTGCATCACCAGCTTCTACATATCGGTGTTCTGGCATTAAGACAGCCCTCATTTCATAGATGCAGAAATAAAAGCTGAACAAGATGAGATATTTTCTTTGAGATTAAAAAAAAAAAAAAAACCTTTGGGAAAAATTTTTCTGCCAGTTACATGATTTTGCTCTTCTTTTCCAGATGTGTTTCGAGGTCTATAAACAAAAAGAAACATGTGAAGCCCCACCTCTCATTTTTATCAAATTATGGGGTTAGTAATTATCAGCCAAGACAGACCATCTTAAGGAATATGTAGACTCACTTGGAGCAGTGGTTTGCAAACTCTTTTGTAGTCATGAAACCCTTTTCTTCTTCAGAGAAAATCTTCTGGGGAACATAGATCACAGATGAAAAGCCAGAGCCATCCCCTCTTGAGACCTCTTTCATGGCTTCAGTCAACTTCTGAGGCTCTTCTGCCAATGCCCAAGACTATAGAGCACAGAGCGAATCAACAGTAAAAGACAGAATATTGGATATCCAGATGCCTACACCAGCCTGACATCTGCAGGCTTGCTACACTTAGCTCATCACACAACCCAGCATCTCACTGCTTAATCTATGAGATGGGGCTTCTCTTGCCCTGGGATTCCAGTCTCTTTCTCATATGGTACAGATATCTCATTTGTCAACCTATTATTGAGGTTAAGTAGGCTGATAAACAGCCCCAACCCTGCTGACATAATTCACAACTAATCTCATTCACTCTCTGAGTACAAATTCAACTCTTTGAGTCCTCTCCATGCATCACTGGCACCTGCTATGATACCATCCTCCTTTATTATTTATTCGTTGAAACACATTATCTTGTGCCCCCATGATGCTATCCTAATAGATATGTAGCTTAATATAGGGGCAAGGCTAAACAAAACCCTGTCTCTTGCTTGCAATTTCCCTTAGGAAATAAGGATAAACGTAGCAAAGCTACGTGACTAGATGCTAGATATACTGACCAGAAAGTAAAGAGGGTTTTTTGTTTGGATTGGGTTTGGGTTTGGGTTTGGGGATTTTTTTTGTGACTCTAGGGATTGAGCCCAGGACTGTGAGCATGCCAGGCAAGACTTTACCACTGAGCCACATCCCCAGCCCCCAAGAAACTAGAGAGTTTTAAGAGTCGAATAATCTGTGGATGCTGAAAAACATTAAGGACAGGGGAATACTTATCGACAATCTGATGTCTGTATCTAAGAGTAAAATGATATGATATTTGTGATTTGTCTAAAATTCTTCAACAAAGTAAAAGGAGGGACGGATCAATGAAACAAGATTGGCAAAATGTTGCTAATACATAGATACACAGAAGTCCATTATTTTCTGTACTTTGTAGTATATCTGAACTTTTCCAGTGTGAAAAGATATTGTTTGTAAATACACACGTGATTCCTATCTTAAACCCTTGACATAATTCTCTCATTTAATCTTTTAAAAAAAAACATCTCAAAGAACAATTAGGTAATTTGCCCAAAGAGAGATGAAGCCAGCACTTCCCTTGAGATTTCTGACCCTAAAAAAAGGTCCATGTGAAGGTAGAATGTGACTTCTAAGGAAGGGGAGGCTTCCCAGGGGAGAAAGTATCATGTACAAACCCCCTGAGATAAGAACCCCAGGACAGAACCAACACTGGAAGTGGTTTTGCAGCTCATAAATATGTAACATATTATCCAGTTAATATAAGCCCATTGTCTCATCATCTAATCAATTCAGTAAACTAAAAAAGGCAGATCAATGAGATTGAGAATTGGGTGTTGAACAGAAGAATGATTGATTGATTTGAATATCCAGGTGTATGAAACAAGGACTGTCCCCACCATGCCCTAGCTCCAACTCGAGCATGAAGGGGGCAGAGTACCCTGACAGCTGGATGAAGTAGAGGCTCCAGCTCCTCCCAACTTCTGGAAGAGCACCCTCCCTTTTGCTTCCCTGTTCACTCTAAGCTTCAGGATAAAAAGCATACGCTGAACTTAATGGTTGGCTGGGTGCTAGACTGAATGCTGAGGTGACAATAGACTTGTCCAGCCCTCCAAGAGCTCCAATCCCAGATCAGTAGCCAAGAAAGGGAATTGATAACACAGGTTGAGAGGGTGGTCAGGGCCACTTGGAGAAAGCAGAAAGCTTCATTCAACTGTAAAGCAAGGACAGGTGTTAGGCAAACAAAAATCTAGAGAGGGCTACCCAGAGAAAGGTGGGAAGGCTTAAGATGTGTTTGGCTAGGCAATAGGGATGGGTGGTTTTATTGAAAAGTAGTGGAAAAGGCAATTACAGAGAAGAGTAAAGGAAAGATTATCCTTAGACTTAAGTTCTAAGCTAAAGATAATGAAAAATCATGGATATTTTCTGACCAATGCAGAGAAGTCTCATACACAGTCCATTAGATTACATTTTGGGAACCAATATTTTACATCTCCCTATGTCCACACACTTTCCCACATGACTTGCCGTTCCCCCACAAATGCATGAATGGAGCAGATTTCTCCACTTCTTGTCCATGGGATCAGCTATAAAACTTGCTTTGGCCAATGGAAACTAAGCATAAAGCTAGGGTTTGAAATGTACTTTTTAAGTGGAGTTTCTGTCTTGTACTTCTGCCATTGCCCTAGAGAGGCTACTGGTCTGGGAAGAATGGAGACATTACTCAAGAGACCCATAGTCTTGCAGTGAGAACTGGAGCTTTCCTACCCACTGCAGCCAAAGCAGAACCATTCAGCCATGCCCTGCTTAGATCAATCTCTGGCCAAGTTATGATGCATGAGCAAGCCCAGCTGAGATCAATAGACACATCCAGTTGACTCGTAGATATATGAGCTAAACAAATGCTTTTTGTTATATGCCCCTGAGATTTTTGAGGCTACTTGTCAGTCCACTACAATAAAAGTTGTGTAACACGTTCACTATATTTCTCTCCAAAAAAAAAAAATAGCATAAATTACCTTGTCAAGGAAGCTAGTCACTTTGTGGTAAACTGTGGGCACTTGGAAGGTTAAGGCTGGGGAATACTTGTCTCCAGTGAAAGGAAGGGCAAGAGCATTCTGGAGACACCTTGGAAACACAGGGTTCTGGGTGAGATAATGTGCTCATACCCCTCCTATGTTTTTGACCTGGCCTACTGATAGGACACAGAAAGACATGAGTGGTAACAACATGAGGTTAAAGGAAGAGTCCTATAAAATGGGTCCATTGTGCTGAACCACACACACTTTGTTTTCTAAGAAGCAATCTACCTGCAGTTCTACCTGGTTTAAGTAGAAAGGATATGTTATATTCCCCAGCAAACTACCTGTTATCTGCAGGAAAAATGCAGACCTGAAATAATTCCCAAAAGAGAAATACAAGTTACCCTGGAGGGGGCGCTCTTGTGACCCTTTCACAAACCAGATTCCTGAACTCAGGGAGATAAGCTTTAAGAACAGATTCCAATTAGAACCAGTCAGCATGGGCCAAAGTGACCTAGAGTGGCCATGGCAGCAGGGACTTGAAAGTCTGATATCATCTTGCCATCAGTCAAAAGTCAAGAGGTGGACCTGAGTGGAACTCTCTGGAAAATTCCCTGTGATCCCCCCCCCAATAAAACTGGAGGGCAAGAGAGGCATTGTCCCTCTCCTCCCTGAGAGGACCGCCTCTCTCCCTTGAGAGTGTCCCCTTTCCCCTTTCCTGTCCCTTCTAATAAACTCATGCCTGTTATTCTGAGCAATGCATCTGAAATCTTTTTTACTTTATCACAAGAATCAGTGTTTGAAGCGGGGGCCTTCACACAGCCTTAATTTTCTGGAAGGCCCAGCCCTGTAGGACTATATCTCGCTAATCTTCTACAAGAAACTGTACTTTTTTTGTAGAAGTTAGGAGCAATCTATAAGGTTCTGGGAAACTTTCACCCAATCCTGGAGAGTTTACAAGCAAATGGTCCTGAAAACTAAATATTTTAAGCCCCAAAATTTTGATACACACACACACACACACACACCCCTAAATGTTCCTGAGGTTTAGCAGTGCAAGGATCAAAAATGTGTTTTCATCATATAAAGGGAAATTTCCTTTATGACAAATTGATCTCTTTCAGTATATGAAGACTCGCATTTGTGAAATCATAATCAATTCAGTGTCTTGGGCATGTTCAACACATTTTAGTTTTCTGATTTTAAAATACTGGCTGACCTTTAGCTACTTTAAAAGGAAAAATGGTTTGGGCTTCACAACTGTCAGCAACTCTGTTATTAGAAAAAAAAAAAAAAAAAAGGTACAACTGGAACATTTCAGTTCCCAGACCTTATCTCTTCTTTGTGACAGGTAGTCCTAGGCAAACTGGAGCAAAGCAGCCCTAAACACTTATTGCTTCCCTCCTCCAGGAATTAGGGTTGTTAGTAAGAGAGAAAGAATAAAAAGGAAAGAAAGCAAGCTACTAGTCCCCAAGACTGAGAGTCAAATCCGTACCAACTTTTTCTCTCCCAGAGGTCAGGCAGGGATAAACCCCCAAGGGCTTCACAACCTCAGACATAGCTACCGTCTCACAGTTCCACATCCCAGGTCATCATCCTGCCTGAGATTCAACACTTGCAACTCAGCTCATCTCCTGGTTAGCGTCAGGCGAAAAAGGTCTCCATGACTAGAGGACAAATCAGGACATTTCAAAATAGTATTTTGATGAGTCTCCCCTAACCTTGAGGATATTTTATCCTGTCTTTTTTAGCATCTATAGCAAAACAGACATAATCAACATGTCAAAAGCACTCTTTTGCACTTTCCTGTAAAAATAGGTGTATAAGCCCCTCCCACAGTCTCCTCCTTTCAGCATCATTTGATGTCCTAGACCTTTCTCCTGAACAGCACCATCTGCTGACCACCCATCCTCAGTTCATCCCTCTCTCCATCTCTTAGCCAAGCACCAGCCGGTCCCTGGGCCTGGTCCACCCACCCCCTCTCTCTCTCTCCCTGCCCTCTGGGATGAAGTGAAGCTAAGCCAGGGCTGCACACTCTAGAGCTTATCTGTGAGGCTTTTCATTGCCATGAGCGAGAACATCTTGTTATGATGATACAATCCTTATCTTGTCAGGCAGAACTCTCCCATTTTGAGAGACTAAACCTAGCAGGGCAGAAAATGAGAAAGATACCAACCCCAGATTGTCAGGAAAGCATTTATCAGAAACCAATATAGCTCCAATCCCTCAGGTACAGGTCAGAGAGCGAGATCCACGCTCGGACATTGTTGCACCTGCCAAACTCAGTCTCTTCCTGATCAGAGCCAAGCCAGTCCTCTAGGCCAGATACACAGTGTCCTAATGACAAGGACAGATTCCAGATAATCTCCTCACCTGGGAGAGGCTACTGTGATGCTGCCTACAGTGCCACCTGGTGGGTCTTTGGTGATGTGCCATCTGTGAAGCTTAAAGATCAGCAAAATCTGAACCATGGCCGTGTTTGCCTGAAAGTCAAAGCTCCGCTCTGCCTTTAGTTCTTTCTCACACCTGCCTGTTCGTGTTCGATTGTCAAGATTTCTCTGGTAACAAGCATGAGAGAAAACTCGACAAACCCCAATCCAATTTGCAATAAAGCATCTTACTCATTTCCTTTGCTGGGGTGCATTAGACATCAAATCAGCCAGAACCAGTCTTGGGATGTGCCAGGATGTGTTCTTTCAGCTCAACTTCATGCAGGCAATAACTATTCCCAGGTAAAAGAATTCACAAAATCCCTGCCATCGTAACTCATGATATTACCAGAGCAACACAGCTGACAAAGGGGGCACAAAATGTTCTGGAAAGTGAGTAGGAGAGAACTCTGGAGCATCACAAGCTTTAGAAACTGTCTGCAGGGGATACCTTTCTTGGAATATTAACCTCTGCTTTGCTCATTGCTGTTTTCATCTCCTCAGGTTTCATGCAAGCAGCCTTTGTAATCATCTGCCCTGGGGTGCTTTTGCAGAGCAGAATGTCCACTTACAGACAGAGCTGTCCTTCTCCTGCCCTCTGTAATGGCCCCCTGAGGAGGAAATACTGGGGACCTCAGAGACAGAGTGGAGAAAGGGAGTCTCTACTGCAAGGAACGACTACAAAAACCTTCCACTAGAACTAGAGGCACCTGGGAGAAAATACAAAACAGAGACTGAAGACAAAAATCTTAGAGGTAAGAAATTAAAATCCAAGCATTTAAAATCCATAGCCCCACACAGTCCCCTGAGTGGACTAAAACAGGTCTGGACTTTGACCATGTTAGTAATGGGTGACTCCAGATCCCTAGCAAGGGACACCTGGGAACACAAACCACAGCCAACAATTAGTAGCTACAGCTGTCACATATGTCCTTTGAAATCGAAATAAAATTGACCAACCATCTTCTACCACAAGCTATATAGGAGGTCCAGTGAATTTGGGGGGAGACAGAGTCAGGGCTTCTTCCTTGTAAGAAGCCCAGGAAAACTGGCAAAGTCTCAGATTTATTCCTTCCAGATAAGCCTAAGAGAAGAAGTTTCTTTCCCTAAGATATACGTTGTGCTATTTTATACCTTAAGACTTAAGGCTATTGTCAGTTTTCTTCTCAAAAAGCAATCATTTGATTATAAAAATTCCTCTTACTCCAGATTAGTGCATTTTATTACATTTCAGTTTCCCTACACCTTTAATAAAATAAATTTTAATAAGGAATACTTATTATGGGAGTCCCTAAAATCTAGAAACATAGACATACATGTCATCAAAGACAACTTCAAAATGTTAAAAGTAATATACTATCAGCTCTCCTTCCACACTTTAGGATGCCCTAGATTTGGTTTAGGCTAATGGAGTCTGAACATAAATAGTATTTTCATTCTGCAGTGCAGATTCAACCAATTTCAACTATACAGGTTACCTGGGCAGGACAGAACCAGCTGACTAGTCTTCAGAACCATCTTACCATGGAAATGTATATAAGTTTGGTGATATGAGGAGAAAAAAGTATCCTTTTTTTTTCCAGAAAACTGGATTGGAAGAGAAAGATGTAAGCTCTGTTACCTGTCTGCTGTGCTCCCTTAAGCACAGTTCTTCATTTCTTTTTTTCCTTTAGGCCCCAGATGTTCAGCTGTATGTGTGTAAGGTACTCAAGGTGACCCCTCCATCTTAAGCTTTCTGATTCTGTGTTTAATCTCTCCAGAAAGCTCAGGGCAACTCACCATAAGCCATATAACTGAGACACCCTATAAATGAACATCTCTAACAAGATGCTGCTATTCCAAATTCCTGACTAGAAACCAAGCCTAGAGCAGCAAACTGAAAGCAAAGTGTCTCATGACCTCCACATCATTGAAGAGAAATGAATGCTAGGGTTTCCATATTGTTACTGGTAAAATCAACACATTTGCATTCTAGAGGCCCCTTCAATAAGCCATGAACCTAGATGATAGAAGCAGAAAGGACTTAGACCCTCACCCTGGCACTAGAATTGATCCTCTGGCCTTTAAGGGAGGGGCTTCAGAGTAGACTAGCTTAAAAAATCTGGGGAAGGTACCAAGGTCTCCCCAGCAAACCATCAACTACCAAGCTGGGCCCAGCATTGCTTTGCAGCCTAGAAAAAAAAAAAAAAAATAGAATGTAGCCCAAGGACCAAAGGGCAGCCAAGTCACCTGGCTGGGTTAAGCATAGCTGACCCAGTTCACATAATACCATAATAAAGAGGGTATTTTTACAAGATTAAAAAGCAACAAACCCACTGCAATGCAACACCAGCAAATTTATGGCAGAACAGACCCACACAGGCAGCACTGCAGGCTCCCGTGATTCCAAATGCCAAGAGCACCACCTGCTGCCCAGTCGTGAAAAGCCTGTTTGTCCTTCCTTTCTCCACCATCAAAAAAAGGTGCTTTAAGGGAACAGGTCCCAAACTGAAGGAGTATGCTGATGTTCTGAAATTCCCTCCAAGGTTTGTGCATTGTTTGTGGGTGTTTCCATTTTTAGGATAATCTAAAAAGGTTAATACAAATATATGCCAGGTTACCAAACTGATAGGAAAGAAAAATCATCAAATCAGATTCCAAGCTTTTATGCTGCATGGTTAGGATAATGTTGGGAGGTTATGTCAGAAGCCATTATTTTCATTGTCACAGGTTAATGAATCTGAAAAGAGGTAAACTAACTCTTTAAAAAGGTATTCATACACAAAAACCAAAGGATTCAGCTACATGCTCATGGTGATCATGGACAAGTGATGAGAATTGAGTTATGCAGGGTTTAAAAAAGGTACAAGCATCTCTAACACCAAAAGAACCCAAGACAGAAAAGTCAGGAGCCTATTTTCAGTGCAAAAGACAATTGGATGAGAGCAAAATATCATTCATTCCATTAAGCTCATATAGATTATCGATAAAGTGTTATTTGAATTTAATTTTAATTTTGTTTCGAATGTATGGTTAAGAATTCATTATAAGGGCAGGGCTCAGTGGCTCACACCTATAATCCCAGAAACTTGGGAGACTGAGTCAGGAGGATGGCAAGTTTGAGGTCAACCTCAGCAACTTAGTGAGACCCTGACCTAAAATAAATAAATAAATAAAAAAGGACTGGGATGTTGCTCAGGCGAAAGTGCCCCTGGGTTCAATCCCCAGTACTGAAAGAGAGAGAGAGAAAGACAATGAATGAATTACAAGGACAGTAAATATATACCTAATGTTTTTTGGAATGTTTATTACATTGTATAAATGATTTAATTCTTTCTAATCTCTCTCTCTCTCTCTCCTCTGTGTGTGTGTGTGTGTGTTATTTGTTAAATGAATGAATGCCAATATTAAGGATTTACTAAAATTTTCTTCCCTTAAAAGGAGTCCATACATGACTCACTATTGGTCAGGTTTTAGCTGTGATAATGGTATGCTTCATAAAAACAAAACCAAAAAAATGTTTCAACGACTTACAATAACAAACATTTGTTGATCTCTTACAGTTTTACAGGTCAGGTAGGTCCACTCTGCTTCAGCTTTAAGCCAAGTTCAAGACTGTTCCCAGTGTCTCTCACTGAAGCTTCTCAGGGCATGCTCTTTGTGGCAGACGGCAGAAACACGAGTGGCCAAGCTAAAGAGGCAAACATATTTAAAGCCTCTATTCACATCATAATCTGTTCATATTCCACTGGCTCAGGCAAGTCTCTTGGCCAACATCATAGGAAAGGGAGGTCTAGTTCTTACACAGAAGCTCCGGGAATCCAGGACAAGGGCAGGAGGGAAGGAGCAGTTGTGGACAAATCATACAATCCATCACAAACCCACATTTCAGAAGCACTCCTTTTTAGGAGATGGCTCATATTCCCATTTCTCTATTTGAAAAAAAAAAAGTCATAGAAACTCCAACCCAAGTGGTAAATTAGGCCCATGCATTTTATTCTCTTCTCCCATTTCTGAAATCTAAAGGAATTTAGGCCTACAAATTCTAAATCGTAACAGTTTTCATAACAGGAAATCAGAGAAGGGTGGCAACCATGTGCCTAAAACATAAAAATTGAAAGAGTAGAGACAAAGGGTACTCTAGAAGGAATGCCAGCCTTTTAACCACCAGCTGAACAGACTTCTAAGAAGGACCCAGCTGGAAATTAAGTAATGAGATCAAAAGAAACTGACTTTTTCCCCAGCTCTCAGCCAAAGTGGCAAGAGATGGGCTAGGTGGTGTTGCAAACCAACAGAAAGATTCCTACAGGTGTGGCACCATAGCCTGCTACAAAGTTCTGATGGAATGGATTTCACCTCTCCTCAGATCTCATCCCTGCAGTGTGCATGTGGAAAGCAAGCCTGATGCTACATGGATCCTGCTAAGCATGGCTCCTGCCATGGGGGGCTGGGCTGAGCAGTGAGGTAATCTCAATCCCAGAAGGTCTGGGCTGCAGAAGTGGACATAGTCGGGGAAAGACTCAAATAAATATGGAATTCTCATGGGAGGGGGCCTCCATCTGTGGAGAAAAAGACTTCCAATAATTCACACAAGATCTAACTCCATGTACAATATTGTGCAAGATACCAGTCTTACATGAGGATAAGCAATCAGAATAATCACAGAAGGTATCAAAGGACCCCACAAGTTAAAAGAGGCAGCCCATATTAATTAAAATATTTTGTTTTAGGCTGGGGATGTAGTGGCATGGTAGAATATGTAATTAGCATTTAAGAGGCTCCGGGTTCCCTGGTACCAAGTATGTACATTTGATTCTGGCATATGGATTAACAAATGAATGACAGAGAGTAAGGTTTTAGACTTAATGTATAAGAAAATGTCATATAAATAACAAGTGAAATATCCTTTATTTTTTTAAAAAAAAATTGATAGTAAATAAATAAATAGGGTTGACAAATGGTTAACCATCTAGGAGGAACAATTGAAGGTGGACTCCCTCCTTAATGTCTTGAACCAAAATAAATTCTAAATGGGTAGACTATGAACTGTTTAAATGTTGAATATTGATACACATCAGAGAATTATTTAACATTTCATCTTAGTTTGGGGAAGGCCTCTCTAAGAAATATATCAGCATTGGAACCGAAAATAGAGGATCAGGGAGGAGGACTACCGGTGAGGACATTGTTTCTTTGAAAGGGAAGCTTACCAGAGGTGTGCCCCCAGTGGACGTAAAGCGGAGTAGCTCCTAAGGATGGCACTACAGACACCAATCATTTCCTGCCGGCTTCAAATCGTCCTCTTCGAATAGCCGTGCGGAACTCACGCTTCCCTGAAAGGGCAGCAATGTGTGGGACCTGGCACCACCGTCACACACAGCTGATTGGACTAGAGGTGGCTGACAGACACAGCTGATTGGACTAGAGGTGGACACCTGACCCAGACGGAGCCAATCAAAGTGTCTTTCCCCAGGATCTGGGAACAGAACCCTAAAAGACTGAGCCAGTTGGCTTTGAGGCAACAAGTTGTAAAATAATGAAGAACTGGGAGATGGAGTGGGCTCTATGACACCATAAATTGAAGGAAAGCCACCCCCAGGGTGCTGGTCAAAGGTCCCAGGTGTGCAGAGGAGAAAGGGGAGAGAGCTCCCCCAGGTGGCTGGGAGTCTGTGGGGGTGACCTTCTAGGTCTCTGGAAGACCTTTTCCAAACGTCCCCCATGGCCTTTCTCTAAGTCCCCTTTCTACCCAAGGGGTTTGTGCTGGTCATTGTCCTGGTAATTTTATGATCCTCCACAAAGATACAGTACCTATTGTTTTAGTCAGCTTTTTCGCTGCTGTGACTAAAGGACCCGACCAGCACAATAGTAGAGGAGAAGAGGAGAAAAGGTTTGTTACGGGGCTCACAGTTTCCATCCATAGCAGATTCCCATTCCTTGGGGTTGAAGCTGAGGCTGAACATCAAGGCAGAGGGAAGCAGTTCCCATGATGATCCGCAAGCTGCAGAGCAGAGAGACGCCACTCACCAGATACAAATATATACCCCAAAGCCAGCCCCCAAAACCCAACTCCCCCACTTATCACTCAGTTAATCCAATCAGGGGATTAACCCACTGATTGGGTTAAGACTCTCACAACCCAATCATTTCTCCTCTGAACCTTATTCCGTTGTCTCACCAGTGAGCTTTTGGGGGACACCTCGCATCCAAACCATAACAAGTAAGGACTCGTGTTAGGGAAATGCCCTAAGAAAAAAAAGAGCTAAGGAGGAGTAAGGGGAAGTGTGTGTGGGAGGAGACAGGGCTGCAGGATCTGCTCTATTTGAGAGGGGTGTAAACTAGCAAGGAGAGCACCACCTGGAAAATAAACCAAGGGAAAGCAACCACCAACCCCTCTGAAGTTTAGGAAAGGAAAGAGAAGGTCGACCTGTGCAGGAGAGCTTCCAAGGGAAACTGAGGAGCAGCAGACATGGAACAGAATGTCCTGCCGTGCTTCCGTTTATTTTCAAAAGCACAGACAAAGCAAAGAAAAAAAGTGATGCTCATCTCTTGAAGGAGTTTTATGAAGGCTGAAAGAGCCAGACCAGGCAGCTTGGACCTGGCAGGTACAAAGGAGCAGGCCCCTCTGATTGCAGGCAGGGGACCAGCTCCACTGACCCCACAACCTCAGATTGTTTCCCTGGTGATTTTTTTTTTAACCCCTGAGGGGAAGTTTTAAAAGAGGAAAAGAATTAAAGGAATCACCCTCAGGTTTGAAGACTTTGCTCCTCTCCTAAAATAACAGTGCTCTGCAGGCACCACTCCTTTTTAAGAAAATAGAATCAAACTTCACTGATGATCATTTTGGGACAGGGAGGCTGTTGTGGGGGGGAAAAAAAAGTGCTCTTGGTTTTGTTTCTCAATGAGTGCAAAAATGCAGAGCAACCCCGGGGCCACAACCAGAAAATGAGGAGCTGAGCCTCAGAGGAATGAGGATCAATGAAACTAAGATGCCCAGTGGCTCACGGGCCAGGATCATTTCTGTTGTGATTTTTCTAGTACAGACTTTTTTGGGCTACATCTCCATAACCATGAATCTGAGCTGAAAAACAATTTTAATTGCTGTTGCTGATTGAGGTGGATAAGAGAACAAGTGTCTTCCACAATAATATCCATCTCAGACACCAAAGACAGCCTCCTCCTTTCCACAGGGAGTAGGAGCCCGGATGTGATAGCTGTAATAAACCTTTGAGATAGACTCCAAGCCTCTTAATTTTATTGGTGGCTAGATAAGGTCTTGATATGGTAACTTATGGTTTGCCCTCCCTGAATTTCCCCCTCCTTCTCCCCCTCCAAGGTAGTTCTCAGAGTACACAGCAAAACAGAAAAGAGGTATGAGGCACAGAATCAACTGTGTTTCCAGAATCCACAGCTGAAATTAGCATGAGACACTCTTCTTGCCTTCAAAATTCAAGGAGTCCCCAAAACACTCAGTAATAAAGGTAAATCATATTTTCATGCAAGAGTTTTAAAAAACAAAATAATTTTTTAAAAAAAAAAAAAGTCCTTGATTTTTAAGGCACATTCTTAAATGCAGTGGCTGAGGAGGGTACCTCAGTGACCTCACTTTAATCCCAGCACTGTCCAGAGGAGTTTGGGGAGATGTGTGGAGAGTTTAGAAAGAGAGAAAAGAATGTACAGAGAGAAAAAGAAAGAAAGGGTTCTCCCGGGAGAGAGTCTTCCTGGCTCCAGGAAATGGAGAGAGAACTTGAATAAATTCTAGGAGCTTCAGTGATACTAATGAAGACCCAGAGAAGAGTCAGGACCTGAGGAGGAATAATTAGTGTGATGGTGGAGACAAGCCTCCAGGCAGTTGTACAGAAGATTCTCAGGCCCTAGAGTGACAAGGAAGCAGCAGGGAGCCACTAGGCTGAGATAATGGTGTGTCAACAGGAAGCCCATGGGGACTGATGACTGAAGGATGCAGCCCATGACTTAGCACTTCACAAAAAACCTCCAATGCGAACTGACAGCTGAGATCACCACCCACCAACAAGCAGGATGGGGTTACAAAGTCAAAACAAAATTAAATTGATAAAAAAAATTATGCAATAACTCTTTCACCCCTGTGGCTTCAGACTAATATTTATACCTGCTATATCCAGAGAGAGAAACCAAGGTCAAAATGTTAATTAGGCAACTTACATTAGGATTAGATGAATCTACATTTGCTGGAGAAATCCATCAATTTATAAAATGACATCCTAGTTTCAGGAGGAATGCCTATTAAAATCATACTTTCTTTCTCCAGCATTACCGCTGCAATGCTTCTGCAAAAATCTCTTGCTGTCAAATGACCAAGAACCTTTGGTGATGGCCGACAGAAAATTAGATTCATCGGTGATCCATCAATCTTCCCCTCTCCCCACCTCCCACCAAAGTTCGTTTGGGAAGTTGGAGCAAAGAACATTTTCAGCATGTTCTCGTCTATCGGGAGAGACCAAGATCTCTCAAGTGAAATTTACTTTCTGATCATGATGAAGTTATTGGCTTTCTGTTGACATAAATTACACGGGTACCACAATAGAAGACACATCATTTTCTCTGTGCTGAATGATTCTTATAATAGCAGCTGAATTTCTCAATGTAATTTGTCCTAAGGTCAAATTTTCTTCTCCAAGTATATTCAGTGATATGAAACTTGTCGGAACAAATCTAGATGGATCTTTATGTTCTGATATTATTCGATTCCACAATTCTATCAGGAAGATGGACAAGGAGAAAAACAATATACCATTAACAACAACATAAATGTCTGATGCGACTCTGTACAATATCTGTGTAAAACAGAAAGAATACAACCTAAAAGAAAGAGAGAAGTTTCTACTATTTATCCCAAACACCCCTGCTTTCTGGAAAAACAATAACAAAGCTTTTACTGAAACTCCCAGATTCTGGCATACCATCACTGTAAGCTATGCCAAAGGTTTAACAAGAATTTTCAAGGGAAAAAGAAAAGGATGTTAAAACTTTTCAGTGCACTCCAGTTGAAGAAATGTGAAAAATATGAAAAAAGTATTCATTCTCTATATTTACATCATCAATAGACATACTGTCTCATAGCAACTCAGCCATTAGTATCTGCCATAGTGGGATGACCCATGGCAATCTATACTGGGACAACAGCAAGGTCATAACACTTGGGATCAGTATGAAGACAAAGGGAGAGAAGGGCTTTTCCAAGTTTCCTAAGCAGGATGGTGTGGTGGGAAAAATCCATGGCCTTTGGTAATCATGGGTTGAGGTCTCAGCTCTGCTGTGTTCAACCTATGTGACTTAAAGCCTCATTAGTAAATAGAGAATTTCTTCATGCATTTGAGAAATATTATTGTGCACCTGAATTTTTCTAGGCACTGTTGTAGACATTGGTGATACAAAAGGAACAAAAGAGAAAAGTTTCTACCCTCTTGGAGATTACGTTTTAGTGGGAGGTAGGAAAACAGACAAGTAGAAAAAAACCAAGCAAGATCATTTCCAACAGCAAGGAACACACAGAGGGAATGAAATAAGGAGATGGGAGAGTATCTAAAGAAGATGACTTCTCCATAGAGGTAACATGGAGAAAAGCTAGAGAAGGGCTGGGGATATATAGCTCAGTTGGTAGAGTGCTTGTCTTGCATGCACAAGGCCCTGGGTTCAATCCTCAGCACCAAAAATAAATAAATAAATAAATAAATAAATAAACTAGAAGAAAATCATTCTAGAGAAAGAACAACCCGTATCAAGGCCTCCAAAGGTGGCGAAGCCACAGACATGTCTGTGTGACTGCAGCAGGGTTAGCAATGGGAAGAGGGTTGGAAATGGAATCACCATGGTAGAAAGAGCCAGAGCATTCAGCTCTCTTAGGCCACAGCGAGTTTGGATATATTCTAAACGTAATGGATAGCCATTTTAAAGCAGAAGATGACATGATTAAATTTTAGTTTTTAAAAAACAAAAACTCTAGGGGCTAGGGTTGTAGCTCAGCGGTAGAGTGCCTGCCTGACACATGTGAGGCCTGGGTTCAATCCTCAGCACCACATAAAAATAAATAAATAAAGGTATTGTGTCCAACTACAACTAAAAAACAAAAAACCACCTCTAGCTATGGTCCTTCAGAGAAGAGAGGCTGGAGTAGAATAATAATCCCTGCACATGAGGTTGTTTGTAAAATGGCTGAGAAAATTTCAAAGACCTAGCACATTGCCTCCTACAAGCTCTTAAACAACCACTATTAATTATAATATATGTAAAACACTGTATACATGTTCATCCCTTCATTCAATACATTGTATTTATTTGTCAGTTTAAGGGTCTGCTCAAGCCAAGACTGAGCTTCTTGATGGTAGATGCTATTGCCATACACACTGTTGTATTCTTAAGGCTTGGCACACTCTGGCTCATGAGGAGCATTAAAATGTATTTGCTGGGTAAAGAGATGATATATGAGTGAATTTTTTTCTAAATACAGAGAAAGGATCCTGGATATCTCTACCCCTTTACCACAAGTATTGAGGCAAAAATTAAAGTTTAGAAAGGTGAGTAGGTTAGTAAGAAGGATGGCTAATCTACTTCAGCCAAGGTAGATGTGGTAGAAAGCAAACATGGCCATAGATTCTTTGTAGCTCCTCCCACGAAGAGAGAGTTCTTGTTTCCCCACTTCTTGAATCTGAACTGGCTTCGAAAATTGTTTCAGCCAATAGAGGTAAGAGCAGGTAATGTTTCCAGTTCTAGTGCTGAGCTTCAGGAAAACTTGCAGCTACCAATCTCATGCTGGGAATACTTCCACCACCATGTTATCAAGTCCAGGAAAGTGAGTGACCATGGGGAGTGAGTCCAGCCATTTCACTTATTCCAGGAAACAACGGCAGAGCACAGCCTAGGTCCTGAATCCAATCCACATTCCTATCCTACAGGGCTGTGAGAAATAACAAGTTGTTGTTTCAAACCATTGAGTTTGTTTTGTTATACAGCAAGAGCTAACTAATACATTCAACCTATAATAGAGGAAGAAATCCAACCCAGGGGCAAGTGAGCAGGTATTTAAGACAAAAAAATATTTTGAGAAAGTGGGCTGTGGACTTCAAAAACTGAACTAAGACCAAGACTCTTCCTTTACTACCAAATGCCCATGGCACACCACCCTTAACAATTCATAGAAGGTCCTCATATTCTGCTGATTTACTGAGATGGCTAAATTCCCTTCTGTCAGTGCCCATGAACTGGTTCAGTTTGCCAAATACCTCTCCCTCTCCAACAAAGTGCCTAACCCAACTTCCTCCTACCAACTTCCTCCTTCTATAAAAAATTGATCTTTATCAATTCTACCTTCATTTCCCAACACAGAGAATAAAACTTCTCTTCCTTGATGGATTACAAGAAATAGAAGCATGCTTTTTCCAAGTTCTCTAAAATCAGTCTCCAAAGAACATCTGGACAGAAACCTCAGGGCCGGACTCTCTGGGCCATTCAAAAGCTCTCACCAGTCAGGCTTGATGGCACAGGCCTGTAATCCTAGCGGCTCAGGAGTCTGAGATAGGAGGATCATGAGTTCAAAGCCAGCCTCAGCAATGGCAAGTTGCTAAGCCACTCAGGGAGACCCTGTCTCTAAATAAAATGCAAAATAGGGCTGGGGATGTGGTTCAGTGGTTGAGAGCCCCTGAGTTCAATCCCTGATACCAAAGGGGGCGGGGACTCTCACCAAAACAGTTCACCTCCAGAGAGCCTGTATGCCTTTGACTCCACACATCTGTTAAAATAAGCTGCCAACCCAGTAAATGACAATCCCAGTAAAAGGATAACTTATCAGTACATCCAAAAACAAGCCCCAAATGTCACAACCCTCATTGTAACTCCGTGAATTCATAAGAATCATTAAATCTCCCCAGACAGAATTTATCCAGTTCTTGGTTTTGTCTTTGTTTTGTCATCTTAGTAATTTCTACAGTACCTCTGCTCTACCCCATGACTCTGTTTACAACCGCTAAAGGAAAATCTCAGTACTAATACAAGTAGTACTACTCATATTTTCCCCAATCTCATGCCAACGATGTATTGCTCCCCTTCCCAAGAATCCTGGAAGTCCTGAATCCCAGGTTACCTATGTATAGAAACACCCTACAATATACCATCAGCCACCCCAGAGCTTACCTGCAGAAAATCACCACAGGTGCCCACAGCTCCCTGCAACTCTCTTCCAGAAGATTTCCTCTGGCTATGGAAGCCTGCTTGGCTCAAAACAGGCTAGAAGTGGCATGGAGTTAATAGACCAGAAGAATCCTTCAAACAACAGAGGACAAAAGTTGCTACATAAAAGTCCAGCTCTCTTGCTCAGTAAAACTAAGTTTCAGTCATCCATCACAGTCCTCACAGGTGAATTCATCTTTGCTTGGTTCTCCTTTCTTCCTGGACTCACTTCTTGGGATTGTCTCCCAAACAAACTATCCCTCCTCGTTTCCAGGTCTCCTTAGGGGAACATCATAGCCCCAAAATTGTCCATGTGGGCTTAGCTCCCAGCATCCAGCACTGATGCATGATCCTCCCTCCACTCCTTTCCATTCCCCATGGAAGGTCCCATGGAGGGCCACAGAGATAGGTCCCAGTGATTCTCATAGCCCTGGCTTGTCTAGCAGACACACTAAAGCTGCTTCTGATCTCCCCCTTTGACTAAAGGAAACCATCAGTAATTCTGCAACCCCTCTCTGACTTTGCTGGTGCCTTGCATTATATGACCCAGTATGAGCTACCTCAGGGGTCCTAGGGTTCATTCACACAGAGAGTTCTAGAACCAGAGCCATTCTTTGCCCTGGGATTAATCTTACCCTGGGAAGCCAAGCATTAGGCAGATCCATTCTAGTAGGGGAGGGCCCAGTCAAGAGGGGCTAGAGATGGACCCCAAGGGCAGCAACAACTTGCTCATACTAACTGGAATCCTAGAAGAGAAATTCACAAGGTGGCTTTCCTGGGAAGCAGACACTGGGAGATCTGTGTGCAGGAAAGCTACTGAGAACTATTCTCAATATCACCATCTGCTGGGGAAAAGGGTGCAAATGCATAGAATTGGAAGGAAGAAGTTAACTGTGGTACAGGTGAGCATAGGCTTCATCTGATCCCACAGGAAGATAGAGTGGCCCTGCAGAAACATCCTGAGTTGCAGTACAGGGACTGGGTCTCTGTGACCAGTAATTGTATATGAGCTGTCCCAGACTCAATCCAGCCAAGGGCATATACAGGAGGAGATCAGGTTCTTTAGGGATCTATTGGGCAACCACAGCATCCGTATCAGCATCTTGTGTTTTCAGAGGAAGAAAGGCAGAAGCACCTCTGATACCCGAAGCAGGTAAGGAATACAAAGCCATTGCTTCATTACTGCCCAACTCAAGAGGAGCTGGAGCAAAGCCCTAAGGAAAGAACACAAGTCACTTGACATCAACGCCATGAGGGGCTTCTTCACTAGAAGTGTCTCCGCTGGAAGGATAAATCATAGCCCCTAAACTTCTTTGAGATCCGCCATCAACTCCCAATCAATTTTCAGGTGAGTGGGTCACATGAGATGCCTCAAGATCCACAGTACTAGCCATTAGTTTCTTTTTTTAAATATTTTTTTTTTAGTTGTCAGTGATCCTTTATTTTATTTATTTATATGTGGTGCTGAGAATCGAATCCAGTGCCTCACACATGCTAGGCAAGCACTCTACCACTGAGCCACGACCCAGCCCTAGCCATTAGTTTCTAACACAACCCTGGTCCTTGTAAAGTGAAAGGACCGTTACTAAACAGGTCTCCAGATAAACACGTTTGTTGCAGGAAGAAGACTTTTTGATATTGCTTATTCACAGACATTTGAGATTGAGCCTTGCAAGATGAGAAAAAAGGAGGAGCTAGGAACTGAAGGCTTAGTGCAACTCTGCACCAGGAGCTGGCATTTTGGTAAACCAAGTGATGATGGACAGGTCATGTCATGTCTGCAAAACTCAGTCTCTTTAAATTGAGACTGAGAGTCATACCTTGTGGTACAGTTGCTCTGAGGTGGGAATGAATTACACATATGAATTTATCCCAAGAGCTCTAAAGTGCCACACAATTGTCAAAATTTAGAACATAGCTTCTGTGTTGCTCCTTCTCAATTATGTCCAGATATTAACATTTAAATAATTTTTTAAGAAATTAGAAAAAAGAAAACTTTCATTGCTCTTCTCAGGGAGATAAATTAATTCAAAAGCAAGTTGGCAATATCTGGTCAAGTAGAAGATTTTCTCTCTCCAAGGAAAAACTTTCTCAAAAGAGCACAAAGGATCCATTCAGGAGGGTAAATATTGCACGTTTTTGATAACAAGGAATCTGTGAGAAATTGCCTTCATGCCCAGAAGGATAGAAAATAAGAAAGTTAAGTGGTGTTATGGTTTAGATATGAGGTGTCCCTCAAAAGCCCAGGTGAGAGACAATGCAAGAACGTTTAGAGGTGAAATGATGGGGTTATGAAAGCCTTAACCTAATCAGTACATTAATGGATTGGCTGGTGGTAACTGTAGGAAGGTAGAAGTTGGTTGGAGGAGGTGGGTCCCTAGGAATGTGCTTTCAAGGTATATATATTGTCCCCCGTGAGATGAGCTCAGTTATTCTCTTTATTTTCTGGTGGTCAGGTCCTGAGTTGTTTTCCTCCTCCATGCCCTTCCGCCTTGATGTTCTAACACAACCCTTTTTCTGAGAACAATGTAGCCAGCCGTCTATGGACTGAGACCTCTAAAACTTATAAGCCCTAAATAAACTTTTCCTCCTATAAAATTGCTCTTGTAAGGTCTTTTAGTCACAGCATCAAAAAAGCTGACAAATACTCAAGAAATGTTGAGAAAGAAAAATCAGTGGGATGGCCTGGATTCAAGAGTGATATTGATGTTTTGAACCTGCTCCGCAGCACCATTCCCTGAGATAGGGACCAATGGAGAACAGGCTGAGGGCTGATGACTATGCCTTCTGCCTCAGAGGAACTGATGCCTGCACACGGATGTCATGGAAGCAGTTGGGCAAATGGTTCTAGAACTTATAGGAGTATCCTTGAATGGAGACATCAGTAGGGTAGGAAGGACAAGGATCATCTGTGAATAGATCGTGAGTATGGACAAAGCTTCCAAGGGAGAGAATATAGGGTAAAAGGAGAAGAGGGTCTGGGATGGACTTTGAGGAACTGCAAGGTATAATAGACCTTTATTGAGGTATAATAGACCAACAATAAACTGCACATATCAAGAGTATACAATTTGATAAGTTTTGACATACATTCACCCATGAATTCATTATTTACACTCAAGATAATGAACATATCCATCATCCCCAAAGTTACTTGCTGTTCTTTTGCAATTTCTCTTTTCTTCTTCTCTCCATCTCTGTCCCCAGGTAACCCATGATCTGCCTTCTGTCACTATAGTTTGCGTGTAAGTGGAATAATCCAATAATAATCCATATATAGTCCAATAATCCAGAGTGGTAAGTATTTAAATGGAATAATCCAAATGCCATATACTTTTTTTTTAAATCTTACTTCTTTTATTCAACCTAATTATTTGGAGGTCAATTCATGTCATTCATGTGTCAAAAGTTTGTTACTTTCTTTATGGCTAAACGTTACTTATTCTATGAATATACCACAATTTGTCTACCCATTCACCAATTTATGGACATTCTGGCTATTTTGAATTTCAGATTACCACAAAAAAGCATCTGTGAATATTGTGAAGTCTTTGTAGGATGTATCTATTATTTCTCATAGGTAAATACTTAGTAATAAATGGCTAAATCATGTGGTGAGTTGATGTTTAATCTTTAAGGGAACTGCCAATCTGTCCTCCAAAGGGGGTGCACCATTTTATATTCCTACCTCTACCACGCGGCCTGCGCAATGGTTTCATTAATGAGGTTCTAAGCATAAAGTTAGTTAGAAGAGATTGAAATAAAACACACAGACTCAGTTACCTTATTTCTATTGCTAGGTCCGAGACGGCTCCCCTCTCTGGTTCGCTCCTCTAACCGCCCAGCAGGGCAGCAAGGATTACTCAGGGCTAGCAGGAGAGAGAGAGAGTGAACACACCTGGAGTAGCCTTTTATTGGGGAACAAGAGATTCAGGGGAGAATTCCATCCAATGAAGGTTGAGGGGGGCTGCACTCCAAGGTCAGGGTCAGTGATTGGGTCCCCGGGGTCAGTGGTCAGGCACACCCCCACACGGATGGGCTCTCTCATCAGGAAAGGGTCGGGAAAGCTTTGACACAGCCAAAGCGCCTCAGATCCTTAACGGGAGTCACCCAATCACGTGTTAGAATGGCTTCCCACACCTACCTGCAATGTCAACAGTTCAAATTCTCCCACGTCCTCATTAATAGTTGTTGTAGTCAATCTTTTCATTTTAGCCATTTAATTTTAGCCATTCTGAGGGGCATACAGTGATATTTCACTGTGATTTTAATATGCATTTCCCCAGTGGCTAAGAATGGGACTATAACTTTTAGTCACTGGAAGAAGACTGCATCTATACAGGAGAACTAAAGAAGAAGACAAGGATATAGGAAGAAAATCAAGAAAATGTGGCATTATGGACATCAACAGAGAAATGACTTTAGAGAAAGCAGTCAATAGGATCAAATGATAATAATATGAGGACTGGAAAATTGTTTGGGATTTAATGACATGGAGGTCACTAACACCTTTATCAAAATATGTTCCAGTAGCAATGGAATCCAGCGCTGCCTCCTTCAAATTCTGAGAATGCGTACTATTGCACAGCCTGCTCAGGGCCCCTTCTCCAAGCTCCTGAGGTTAAAGTACCAGCTGGTTCCTGTTGGGGCAATTTCAGGTTTCTACTAGGTGTCACAAATTTGGGAAGCCAAAATTCTGGTCCAGATTTACATAGCAAAGATTTATAGGGCATCTCAGAATCATCACCCCTGGGAGAAAGAGGAAAGAAGCAGGACTAAGAAAGAGAGAAATTAGACTGTGATGCAGTTTCAGCTAAGGCTAGGCCAAACCCACAGGGAGCTCAGAAGCGGAATGGCCCTTCAGCATCACCCCTAGCAGGCAAAGGTGCTGAGCCTTCATTCATTACATGGACTAGTCATTGGATATGGCCTGCCCCAGGTGCCGTCCGTGGGCTAACTCTTCCTAGCTAAGAGGGTTCCTTTAGAGGTCTAACAGCTGAGTTCTGTCAGAAGGAGCACCCAAGTAGCCTATTCTCTTCCTTTTGAAGGAAGACCTGGTTGGCCCCCTCCAGCATCCCCTACAAGGAGTCTCACCTCTAAGCTCCTAGGATCTAATCACCCCAACCCTTCCCTTGGTCCTCTATCTAGGAATGGAAACTACTTCCTGCAGCTACTCTCTCTAAATTATTGCAGAGCCTCCTTTGTGAGTTATCCATTTTCTAACACCTGTTTAAGCAATTTAACTAGTTAAACTCTCTAGTGCTGTTTTCCTAATAGTCCTCTGCCCAGATGACCCCAATAGTCACAGGAAAGGTTGGGAGAAGTGAGAAGCCCACACTTCTGAGTCTGAGGCCTACTTACCAGGTTACACATGACCTGGAAAAGTCAATTTGACCAATACTAGAATGTTTGGTCACACACACCCCCAGAGTCATCTGAACATGTGCTCTGTGTCCTCTGTATGAACACCCTGCAGGTGGGAATGTGGCCCAACTCAGACTCCTTCAGGCCTCTGGTGGAATCCACTCACTGCATTTCTGCCATGCTAATGAATTACATGGCTTCCTTGTGAGTTGAAACAGTGTCACAGCATGAGTGCCTGACTTCAGGTAACAGTGACATAGACTCAGAGATAATTGGGCAGAAAAACAGTATAAGTAGGTATTGTAGGAGCAAGAATGATTGAATGATTTCTTCTTTCTATTTTTTAGACTGCACCAGATCTGATTTCAGGTCCCACTACCATGCTAGGGAACTAGGTTGACACAACTTCAGTATAAACAGTTCCTGTCTATTTATCAAGTGTCCAACACATTTATATGTAGTCACACTGGCTTCAGGAGTTGGACTATAATTCCCTGACTCTCATCACCAGCATTAAGAAGCAATTAGAATACAGATCCACTTCTGGTATTCAGAGCACATTTTATTGACACAGAAAGACCATGATTCACTTTATTAATTTCATGGGGGAGTTTAGACACTAGTAAGCACCACTCTTGTAGTACACATGAACTTGATCACAAGGAGGAAGCAAACACGTCATAATTACCAAAGTCCCACACGGATAATAATGCTTACCCCTCCCCCAAAAAAAGTATTAAATACTTTAAATATACAAATCTAAAAATATGTTACAACATTTAACATTAAGATTTAATTTAGTTTTTTTAATATGCTTTGCAATAAACTGAGTCTCTCCTTCTGATTCCCCAGTTATGTGAAGAAGTCCTTTCATTGCTTCTCCCTCAGACTTTCATCTTCTTCTTCTTTCTTGAGCAGAACGGAGGCTAAACAGATGCCCATAGCCATGACTATGACGCCTGCTCTGCAGCCCTCTTGTGCTGGCTCCGGACGTGGCCCTCCCTGCTCGGGGACACCTCCTTTTGCAGGTTCACTGTACTGGTCTTTCCAACTGTTTCAATCCAGGGATGCTGAAGAACCTGGTGGGCTGTGTAACGCTTTTTGGGATCCACCACCAGCAACCGGCTCACAAGATCTTTGGCAGCTATGAGAATAAGAGAAAGAGAGGGATATAGAGTAAATCCAGCTGATTCTGAATTTTTTCCTCCCCGGGAATATAATAAGAACCCCCACATAAATGTTAGTGTCTGGAGACAGCTAGGGAGACTGAGGAACTGAATTTTCATTTCACTTACTTTCAAGCAATCCACATTTATATTTATCCACGTGTGGACAAGGGCTACTGTGTTGAACAGCATGTTCAACATGGGATGTCTGTTAGCTCTCTACAGTCTCAGGGCCAGGCCCATCCCTAACATCTGTGCCCTCGGGACAAGAAAACAAACAGAGGCTGTAGAACTGCAAAACATATATCTATGTAGAGATATAAAAAATTGTGCTGTATATGCATAATAAGAATTGTAATGTATTCTGCTATCATTTATTTCTTTTTTTAAAAAATCAATAAAATAAAAAAGAAACAAAAAATGTTTTAAATCAGACCAACACATTTTTAAATAAAATATGGTCTCTCTATTCCTCAGTTGACAAATGTATCTTCATATTGACAAAACTGGGAGGAAAAAAGGTATGAATAAATAAAGTAATAAATAGTACAGATTCAAAATCAATTTCATTTCCTGCCCACAACCATGGCTGATTTCTGAGGGATGTGGTGACACCTGATAGGTCAGGTGGCAGAGGGGGAGGACAAAGTATTTCTCTCTGGCCTGCTGGATCTCCCAGCCTGGCCCAGGGAGCCTGCTCTTCCAACCACTCAAGGAATAGCATGAGAAGAAAATACATACTTTTTAAAATCTTTCTTAAAGGTTTAAAATCTTGATCTTGCTCAAGATCAGCTGTTCAGCCACCAATCAGTCTTTCCGAACCCTCTGTGCCGCCACCTCTAGAGAGCACAGGAGCCACAGTTGTCTCCTAGCCCACCCACTAAATTCAACTTTTGCAAATTCCGCCCACAAAGTGCCCCAGTCCCATCCTGGCCAGAATGACTCCTTCAAGGTCCTCAGGAGACTCAGAGGGTGAAAGGCAAAATTTAAATTGAGACTTCTCAGACTCTCATGTTGGCACTGTGGGCTGGCTTGCAGGCTTTTGGATCCTAAGAACACTGTGGTCCAACAGAAGATGGAGACATTCTAGAACTGTTCTATCCACTCCTGACAACCGAGCATTTGAAATCAGGCTAGTGAGATGCATACTTATCTACATAAGTATGTAGACATACAAAGTGTGACCTCATTTGTCCAATTGTATGTGGACAATTGGACACCCCACCTCAAGCTGCCTCTACACCCTCCAAACAGCCTTCCAGGGCCACCCTTTGGCATATTAGGAAGAGGCTGACAGAAGAAGCCTCTCAGACCTTGAAGTGGGCTTGGGCCATTGGTCAGGGAAGAGGCACCTGGACTCTGGGGGGCACATCCCCATGGCTGCACAGTCGCCTCACTTTGTGGAGAGGGTATAACCAAAGCAGAGACCGCATAGGAATGGGGACCAGGACAGGAACTACCTATTGCGCAAATCTAAGGACCATGCTATATAGGACTCCAGTTCCCAAGTTGCCATGCCTTGCTCCGGTCAAACCCTCACTCCACCTCCAGCAAGCCTCGCCTCTCCTTACCTTATTAAAGGGGAAAGTGAAGCTTTCAGGGGGAGTTAGATGCTGGGGATGGAGGCAGTTCAATTAACTAATCTTGGAGGGCATGTTGAGAGCAAGTTGAAAAAACAAAGCCAGCATTCCTATTCTCCTTTCTAAGCCCAAGATTCCAAGACGCACAAACCCACAAGTATCCAGTTCTCGATTTTATAAAGGTGGTAACTAGTAGAGACAAATCAGTAGAAACGAGGAGAGAGATTCCATTTGAAATCAGACAGAATTAAAGACCCAAAGGGAGAAAACCCACACATTATCCGGCTCACTCAAAGGCAGTGGAGACCTACACCCCTTACCTTGCAGAGTCCCCAAACTCCTGATGCACCTGCAAGACCCTTAATTATTCACATGTACATCAAGCACCTTCAATTCCTCTGTTGGAAGTACTTCTGGATATAAGATGGCCTTTCTCTTTCCAAATGAGAGTTATGTTTCTGATATTTTTCAGTTTTGAGGTTCTTTAATGGCCTTCAGAAAAATCAGTTGGTGATCACAACTAATAGGTTTTTTTTTTTCTTTAACTCTCAAAGCAAGTCATGTCTTCAGAGTGCTACATAAACCTTCAGGAAACTACTGAGCAAGTAAAGGTGAAGGCACAACAGGTGGGGACAGCCCAGCTCCATGCCAGGCACTGTGGTGGCCTTCTGTGTGTCTTCTCACATATTTATCTGAAAACCTCCTTTGAGGTCAGAACCCAGAGAGGATCCCAGCCCCACATCCCCTCCTCTCCCATATATGGAAGCTCCTGATCTCACCATCAGAGATATTGTCCCAGTAAGGGGCAAGGAACTCGAAGTGGCCCAGCTGGATGATGTTAAAGAGCTCGTCCTGGTCCCTCTCGGGGCTGCGGAAGGGAGGGAAGCCACACAGGAGGATGTAGAGGATCACGCCGGCAGCCCACATGTCCACCTCCAGCCCATAACCTGCACAAACAAAGGCAGACACACAAGTCAACCTTAGACCAGAAGGGATCCAATGTGAAGAAACAAATGACAGAGAAGTGTAGTTCTAAATAGTTGTAAGTCACAGAGGTCCTCAGCTCTCAATAAGCAAGGGCTGCTTTCAAACACGTGGCTTGGAACCACCCCTTCAAACAAGGAGTCACACCAGTGGTCCTCAAAGTCTGATCCTTGGACCACTGCCACTTTTGTGATCCTTTATGACTAGTCTTTGAGAAAATAAGCACCGAAATTGGAAGCAAATGTGTGGAAACTTACAGAAGTTTGATAAGGTCATAACCTTCAACTAAATGATACATAGACACATCTCAGTGAACAGAACATAGATCAATGCAGATGCTGTCAAACTTAAATGGTAAGTCACATGAGGCACAAGCTATATTCTAGCTACACACAGTAAGACCATTCATAAGTCCACATTGTATTGGAAATTTAAAAACCTAAGCTACACCAAGAATAGTATGGGAATTACTTCTAGCCATCTATTTCCTATTCATTACCTTCTCCCTAATTAAAAAAAATACACTGACCTTTTTAATGATTATTAGTAAGCATACAAGCATGCACACACACATATGCTTTTTTTTTACATAAAATCAGACATCGCATTGCACTTATCATATGTTATCCCCTATCTCATTCACCTAATATTATATCATGGCATTTCCTATGTAAGAATTTCTTATGAAGAATATAAAAATATACTCTTCATAAATGTGATTCATAAGTGCTGTCCACATATTGTAATCTATTATTTTCCAATATTTTGACAAGTGTAAAGAATTTTCTGATGAACATCCTTACATACTAAATATTTACACACATCTAATTATATGCTTAAAATAACTTTCTAGAAATGAAATGCACGAAATAATATTTGATACAACTCCCAAAAGTTGTAGCAGGAATATATACACTTTTACTTTTTTTCCTTTAGAAAAGGAAAATACTTGGAAGCTTTAATGTGGAAGTTAGGTATTCGTTATTAATCCCCAGAGAAAGTGTGTCAAGACACAAGTATATATTAAGAATATATTAAGGGGCTGGGGTTGTGGCTCAATGGTACAGCACTTGTCATACATGCATGAGACACTGGGTTCAATCCTCAGCACCACATTTTTAAAAAAATAAGTGTTTTGTGTCAATCTACAACTAAAATTTAAAAATATATATATATATTAAGGAGCTGGGCATGGTGGCCGATGCCTATAATCCCAGTGGCTCAGGAGGCTGGGCAGGAGGATGGAGAGTTCAAAGCCAGCCTCAGCAAAAGCGAGGAACTAAGCAAATAAGTGAGACCCTGTCTCTAAATAACATACAAAATAGGGCTCCAGATGTGGCTCAGTGGTTGAGTGCCCCTGAGTTCAATCCCCAGTACCCCCTCCAAAAATAAGAATATATTAAGGGCCTAAGTCATTAATGATAACTTTTGCCAGTTTTGATGGCATCTGCTCAGTTCTCAACCATCTTTCACTCTTGTTGGAGACTGATCTGCTGGGCCTCCCCATCATCTTGCAGTCTGCCCTTGGTTTCTGTAACACTGCCCTTTCCTGATCCTCTGCCTGCCTCCAGGCAGCCAAGTCCTCTGCCAACCCCTCCTTCTTCCTCTCATGCCAGAATGCTTGACCTTCCTCAAGAATCCATGCTTTGCTGTCCTCTGGCATCAATGAGGGGCTCACTGTCTCCCCAGTTCAGCTACCATTTTCATGAGTCTCAAAACCACATGCCCATCCCATGCCCCAGCCTCCTTGCCAAGTGGATGGTTCCGTGTATCCATCCCAATACAACGTCGAGCACACTACAATGTCACTGAACACACTACAATGTTAGTGTGTTCAAAAATTTAACTCAGCCCATCCCTCAATCTCCCAAAAGAGCTTTTCCTTCCGACACCTGTTTTAGTTGATGTCACCACCAATATTTGGTTTCCCCACAAGTTCATGTTGTCTGTTTGCTTTTATCCAGTTCTTCAATGTTTCCATTCAAATATCTAAGCCCCTTGGTATTTTCCTGTCCAATTTAAATCAGTTACCATATGAACCACATTTAAAACCAATTTTAAACCAATTACCATTAAGAGGCACATTCCAGTGGCTACTCTGCTGGACTTTCCAAGTTTAAACACCTTCCAGTTTGCGGTGACCTAGACTCAGTCTACCCAACCAAATGTACCCCTCTCAACTCTACTGAGGTATCTTTTCAATAACTCTATTACCCAACCTTGTACATGTTATAGTATCATCTAAGCTTCCGTGGTGCCTCTGTTGCTAGGAAACCACCCCTCCCTTCTCCCTACCACCATACCTACAACCCATCCAGAGCCTTTCCATCTTACCTAGGAGGTAAACCCTTCTTCTAGAGTGCCACACTAGTTCAACAGTCATCCACATATGAAGAGTCATATAATAATTATTTCCTTTTTATATATTTTGCAGACTATCTTGCTAAAACAGTTCATTAGACCCTCACACAATATGCAAAGAGGTAACAAATATTCATGGAGTTTGAATTGGGATCCCTTTTTCCTTTAAAGGTAAGGGTTGATGAAGAAATTTTTAAACCAAGTACTATAGATTTCTTCCAGTTCTGTCCCTTTAGAGGTAGCCTTGGGTCAGCTGAAAAATGGCCTTGTTTGATTCACATTCTCTACCATCTTTCATCTTACTGTCCTGCCTAGACACACACACACATACACGCACTTGCGCGCACACACACACACCTGTCCTCTGTAACAAGGGCAGCTCTGATGAGGAAAAAGTTCTCCTGCCTAGTCAAGGAAGCCTGTTCTAAATTTTTCCATTAAAGACTGTGTCCAAGCCTCAGTTCCAATTCTCTGAGATTTTAACTGCTCCATATTCAAAAATACTAAATACTAAAAATTAGACATTTGTTAGTAGGAGAGCTGAAGTCCCACAGAGAAATGTGTAACACTTACCTTTCTCAGAAAGAATTTCAGGAGCTACATAAGTCGGAGTCCCACACACAGTAAATATAGGTCTCACCACATGCTTTGCAAGGCCAAAATCAGCCAGTTTCAAGGTGGTAGATTTGTCCTCATTTCGCTGAACCTGTAAGGAACCAAAATCTCCAAACCATTAAAACTGTGATGAGAACTAAGGAATACTGATGAGACAACAAGTGTGCAAGGTCAAGGCAGGCAAAAAGTAAACCTACACAAGCTCGAGTTCAGCCAACTCTGACAAATCATCCAACTTGACACGTGCTCACATTTTCAACTAAACAAACAAATGAGATTTATTGTTCCATCTACCAACATGGTAGACAAATGCAGTTATTTAAATTTTTTAATTAAATTCAGTCTTTCTGCTGCACTGGGAACATTGCGATTCCCCAATAGTGCACTGTGGCTTGTGGCGGCTACCATATTGGATAGTGCAGATATACACAACATTTCCATCATTACAGACAGTTCTTTTGGGCAGCATTGGAACAAAGATCAATGATACTTTGAGCACAGACTAGCTTTGGTAGAAATTATAAAAAGCCTGTGGGTACACAAAGGATGGACAGAAGTAGGGGAGAACTGGATATCAGAATGAACAAGTAAGCAAATAGTAGGAAAGGGATATAAAATACATGTCCTAATTGGGAGACAGGGGAGTCTTAAGAATCAAACATGCCAGGAATCTTTGAATAATTCTAAGTTCAAGATTGGCAGCTAATAGTTTTGGACAAATCTCTTTACTAATCTGATCCTCTGTTTCATTCATTAAAAGGAAGGAGCAGATCATAATTTCCAGCAAATACCATCATGTCAGGAATTCCACTCAATGTCTCTGATCCATCTAGAAAAATGTTTGGCCTAAGATGACAAATAAATATTGGGTCTTAACTTAAAAGAAAAGAATCTGAAGAGGTAAACCTAACAAGCATTTAGGTCACTATGCAAGAAATAATTAAACTAAAAATATATATTTTACATTCTAAAAAAAAAAAAAAGAAAAGAAACAAACAATGGAAAGGCAACCCAGCAAATCTTGCTGCATGTTCAGGATGTACTATGGAAGTAGTTTCCACCTGGGGAGAAAAGTTAAATAATTGATGCAAATCAAAACTCCAGCCTCCTTCCATACTAACTGGTACCTACACAATTGGATCAAAGATCTGCCTATATCTCATCATAGAATCCGATTGCTTTGGACCAATGGTGAACTCAACACACAGATCCTTATGTGAAAATATTCTGTGATAAACCTGGGAAATTTTATCCAAGTAAGAGACTTACTGGTGCCTCCAGACATATAAGAGAAATTACCAACTTGTCTGCAGGCACACATCCTCACATCCCTTTTGGAACTGAAGCAAAGGCTCCCTAGGGCCCTAGAAGCATTTGTGGCAGGAGGACAATGGCACTCTGGTTTTTCCTGTGCCTCGTGAGCCATGGGCAACACCCGGCAATGGGGGGTGAAACGGCCATCCTGGCCAGAATCAGTTCTCTGCATTTGCTCTGGTTCCTGTCAGTGAGCTGACATCTCTATAAGCAGCATGTGTCTTCATGACTGAGCTTGAGTCATCACTGCACCATCTAATCAATGTCTCCATAATTGACCAGACCAAATGGAAAGTCATAGATTTAGAAATAAAACACAACTCTGCATACAGAGACAGACAGAGCCCAGTAGGAGACAACAGAATCATTTAGACTCGAAAATCTAGTTTGGAGGGGAAGAAAAACAAAATAGTGTAATGCCTAAAATTGCCAGATGGATCATTGATGTTAATGACATTTGCTGGGTAACTACTGTTATGCATCCATCCTGTGGAGAGTGATGATTTGAATCATGGCCTCGGACTCTCTCGAGTAGGTCAAGATGGCCTGGTTGCTATGACAACAATGGCCTGAGGAAACTCTGCAAAGGTTCAGAGTTATCAGTCAAGGACTTGAGTTCAGACACCGACTCCCAGGACAGAGAATTCTGAGCAAAGCAAAATGATCTTAATGTCTTGCCAGGCCTACATCCCTCAGATTCCCTGTTTTGCCAGAACTTTCCCACAAATAACCTTTGGATGAAATCTAGATCATAAACATGCTGAGCTAGCTCTGGGTTACTGTATCTCCATCAGAGAGCAATGTCCCATCTGGCCCCATTTTTTTTCTCTCTATGTGTGTCTGTTTGTCTTTTCTTCGTTCCCCATTGACCCTCATCCCATATCTTCTGAATTAATAGTCACAACTCAGAGAGAGATGAGAGGGGTGTAGCAATGACCCTCAAAAATATTTGTAAATATTCCCAACCAAATGATCAGCATTGATCCTACCAAAATAAGGTGTGTGTTCCTATTGCCCCCAATTCCGCTGACCCAGTACCAGTAAGAGATTAGATGTTTTGGAAACCCAGACTTTTACTTTGAAAATGTATTATGTTAAATGTCCAGATGCCATTGAATACATTTTCAAAATGTCAAATCTGTTTTTAAGATACTGAATAGGCTTAACTGAAAATATATTATGCCTCCTCTTTCCTTTCCCTTTAGGTCTCAAGATCACCCCCATAGCATCCACCAGGGTATGTGCAGGATCTAGAGGTTTAAGATGAATGTTTGTCTCTTCCCCAAAGTGTTTTCCATTCTTCTCCAACTTCTTCCATCAGGAGTGATTATTCTTCAGTGCTGTCATTTACTTCACCTCTGTAAGCAGCCTAATTACATTTAAGAATCATGTGCTGATTGTGAATTTCTTGGTTTGGTTTTTCGATTTTCCACAGATATCTCACGTTCCTGGCTTCCAAACACTTCCTGTCTTATTCCTTGAAATTAAATGAGTGATGTCCTCCTGGAATAATTTTCCTCCCAGATTCTATGAGAGGCCCCTCCACAGAGGAGGTGCATCCCATGTTGATTCAGAATTTCCGCCCCCCCCCCACCTCTGTTTTCTAAATCTACCCTCCAGGGCAACGGTCTCAAGGCATCACTTGGAAGCTTATTAGAAATCTCAGTCACCCAGATCCACTCACACAAAATCAGCATCTCTGTAAGATCCCAAAGGGATTCACATGCACAGTCATGTTCTGGGATATCCTCATGCCAACGTGCCTCTTTTGGCCACAAATGCCCAGAATTGAATGCCACACACCAGATGAGATTCCATCAGGGTGGTAAGCCTCAGACATCCCAGCTGACCAATCAGTGGGTGGCCACTGGGGCATCCAAAGACCTCAATAAATGTCCCACTCCAATGCCTCCACTTCAGAAAGCCTTCCTGGACTTTCCTGGGCATGGTGGTGGTCCTGCTTGGAGCCCCCTGCCACACATCTTACCTTGCCCTCACCCGACACACCCCTGCCTCTATCTTCTGGTTTAACTAAACTCACTGTTCTGGGTCATGTTTCTGCTGGGGCTGTTGGAGGCTCCCTTTAACTTCCCAGGGTGTAGGGATTGCTTCATACAGTGTCATGACTGTGGCCTGTCTGTTTCCAGCCACACCAAAGTGTCCTGCTCAGAATCCAAGTGATCTGTACTACTGACATAAGCATGCAGATAACCCATCTCTAAATACAATTTAAAGCCTCAAGAGGAATCTTCATTGTTCTGAATGATTAGCCTCCACTCTGTCCTTCCATGGCACATCAATTTAAATATGATCTTGCAAATTGTTTTTCACTTCTGAACAGAAGATGGCAGCAGAGTATATACCAAACATCACACGCTGCCTTAGGAGGACCCTGCTAAAGCTGATTATCTTTGCTAACTTCTTACTTGATCCTTCATGGTTCTTTTAACCCTTTCCTTCCAAGGTTCATTTTCAACTAGACACAAGAACTAAAATATCTTGGAAACCAAATCACATTAAAATGCCAATGCCTGAAATCAATTCATATTCTAGCAGTAAAAGACAGCGTAATCAAAAAATGGCTGAAAAAATCAGTAGGAGCAACATCTTCCCAGGGACCTGTCATATGGATAGCCTATGACGTGACCTGGAGACCTACATATCACACCAGCTTTTTTATGAATTAACATCTCATATTCATTCGGCAAATATTAATTAGATGCCAAGCACATGCCAGGCACTGCTGTAGATATTGAGAATAGCTGGGTACAGTGGCGCACACCTGTAATCCCAGCGGCTTGGGAGGCTGAGGCAGGAGGATCACAAGTTCAAAGCCAGCCTTAGCAATGGTGAGGTGCTTAGCAACTCAGTGAGACCTTGTTTCTAAATAAAATATAGAAAAGGGCTGGGGATGTGGCTCAGTGGTTAAGTGTCCCTGGGTGCAATCTCCCGCACCACCCCCCCCCCAAAAAAAAATGGAACAGTGAATAAAACAGACAATGTTCTTGCTTTAGGATGCTTTCTTTCTACTTATAAATAATATTTAACTAAATAGGTGATGTCAGTCAGTGATGAGTATTGAGAAAAAGTGGGATAAAGCTTATGTTGTCTAGAATAGTATCCACTAAGCACATGTGGCTATTTATGTTTAAATAAAATTTAAAGTCCAGTGCCTTAGACACACAAGGCATCTTTCAAATGTTCATGGTGCTACCAGACATTGGATTTCAGCAATAACATGTAAAAGACACAGGACATTTCCATCATCACAGAAAGTTCTACTGGACCGTGTGGGCACAGGCAGTAGCAGGGACTGAAATTTTAAACAGGGAGGTTTAAGGAAGGACTCCCTGAGGAAGTGAAAGAAGTTGGGGTGAGTTTTCAGGTAGAGGAAATAGCAAGTGCAAAGGCTCAGGAACAGCAAGTGGGGTGGAGCAGAGCAAATGGGGGGAGGAGAGGTCAGAGAGGAGCCTCAAAAGGAAGACCGGGGCCACATTATGCAGGACCTTCTAGGTCATGGAAATGAACTTGACTCATTCCCTGTGGCATGAATCCAGTGGCAGCTGCAAGCATGTCAGTCACCATGGTGTACTCTTTCTAACTCATTATCTAGTTCAGAGGTGGCCAGTCCTGCAGAACAGTGAACTGTGGGTGCTTCCTGGGTCAAATCTGCTAATCTCATATTCCACGGCACATTTTACATCACCACCAAGTTGTCTGATTGGATGAGAATCTCAAACTCAAGAGGCTGAAAACATCACTCTGACCCTGCTCCTCTCCCAGAATTCCCCAACCTGAGAATGGCTCCATCATCACATAAAGATATCAAAAGATACCACACCTCAACTTAAAAAGACACAACCCACATTTTCTCTACCTCCCCCTCAGCTACGGGACCATTTCTATAATCTCCTTTACATGTACACACACACACACACACACACCCTTGCAACAAGGTGCAACCTACAGTTTTCCACATTCCATTCTGTCCCTTCAGATGACCATTTCTCTCTGCTCACCTCTGTGCCCCAAGACCAAGCCACCACCACCTCCTGCTGAAGCCCAGCAAGGAGCCCACTCCAGCTATGGCAGAGGGCTCCTCACCCCTGACCCTCACATAAGCTTGAACACATGGGACTTCTGGAAGGAGACAAAACAGAACTAGGGGATGTGTGTTGATGCAGTCAAACAGGTCCATCTCAGATCTCAGAGGCTTGTAGAAAAGATTCACTGAGCTGCTCCCTCAGAATAAGGGCATTTTTGAGAAACTTAATCTTGGATCCTCAGATGGCTCACAAAAGTACGCTCTTAGATGAAAACTCACACAAACACAGGCATTAAGAGAGCAATAATGCTGGTGGGACTGCAAATGGGTGCAACCACTATGAAAAGCAGTATGGAGATTCCTCAGAAAACTCAGAATGGAACCACCATTTTGATCCAGCTATCCCACTCCTTGATTTCTTTTCTTTTCTTTTTTTTTTTTTTTTTGCATTTTAAGACAAATATTCTTTTATTTCTGTTAAACTGAATATACAATTATTGTTCCCTAGGCAACCAACTTTTGCTTATAACTACAATTTCACGTTAACAAAACACAGACAGTGAAAAGACAACTTTGATTGTGAAGATCTAATTACAATAATAAATAAAATAATTTATACAAGTTTTTTTGGTGACTTTTCTATGGGGGTCATATTCATTAAAGCCCTAGAGGCTAGTTTTGGCTTAACCCTTCTCTAGTAGGAATGACTCTTGATTTATTTCCTTTTGTTACAGAAGCAAATTTTATTTTGTTTTTAAAAATTGCTGGAGAGGGAGCAGTTATATTGTACCTCCACCAGTTAGTGCACTAAGTGAATGGCAAACTCTGATACCCCCTCAAATATTTTCTGGATAGTCTATGTCATAAAACATGTAATAAACAGTCATGGTATTGGGGATATTATCTCTTTCCATATTTGGTTTAATTTTACTTCAAAGTGCTAACTCTGTAAACTAATAACAGTGGTTTCTGATGAGGGGGTGAAAACTGCTTAGTTACCAGTGGGTTGTTTACTACTCTTACCCATATTCCCTTTAAAAGTAATAAAAAAACCTGTAGTGAATTTTCTTGACTCTAATGCTGTCCTCTTTACCCTGCCTGAACCAGCTCCCACTGCCAGCAATGGGTTAACCAAAAGTAACCGCAACACAATTATCTTAGGTCGATTTCTATCCAAAGGACTTAAAATCAGCATACTACAGTCAATGCAGCCACATCAATGTTTATAGCAGTTCAATTCAAAATAGCTAAACTATGGAACTAACCTAGGTGTCCTTCAATAAATGAATGGATAAAGAAAATATGGTATATATACTCAATGGGATATTACTCAGCTTTAAAGAAGAATGAAATTCTGGCATTTGACAGTAAATGGATGGAGTTGGAGAATATCATGCTAAGTGACATAAGCCAATCCCAAAGAACCAAAGGCTGAACGTTGTCTCTAATATGTGGATGCTAATTCACAATAAGGGTGAGGAGGCACTAGGGAAGAATAGAGTTACCTTAGATTAGGTAGAGGGGAGTGAAGGGAGGGGAGGAGAAGGAATGTGGGGATAGGAAGGATAGTAGAACGAAACAGACGTTATTACTTTATATACATATATGACTGCATGACCAATGTGATTCTACAACATGTACAACCAGAAAAATGAGAAATTATACCCCATCTATGGGTGATATATCAAAGCACATAAATGCATTCTACTGTCATGTATAACTAACTAAAACAAATACATATTTTTATAAAAGAGAGCAATAAGGAATTGGTGTTATTAATCTTAACTAAATAACCTGAACTAAAGGCCTGTCTCATTGTGCTTTTCTTTAGTGACCTCGTGTTATTGCTGAGATCCATGTTTCCTGAATTTATTAAGTATAGCCTAACAATATATACTTTATGGTTATTATCAATTTTTAATTAATGTGATCGGTATATAAAAATACCCATGATTCTTAGGCCATTAATGAGAGGTCAAGCACACCTCTGTCTCAGAAGCTCAGGGGAAAGGAGATTGAAACTGGAGCTGGTAGAAGCTTTGCTGATCAGGGAGAAATGTGTATGACCGAACAAATAGCAGCAAGGATCACTGAGTCCTTCTTGCCTATCAAAGCAGAAGTAGAAAAAGAATTCAGGTAGTTGAGATCAGCACATCGATTCAGCACGTCTGCTTTGGAGGGAAAATGGACAAGGACTGTATCTGGCTGTTGTCTATCCTACTAGGTTTTCCTTGCCCTTGGGGACAGCAGTCAGTGTGCTATCCTATCTGTACTCAGCAGCTAAACGTCTGGACAAGTCTGTCCTTCCTGAAATCAATAAGAGGCCAGCAAGAGGGTATCACCTTGTCCTCAACCAAGCCGTGACCTGTCCCCAACACCCTGCCACCATTTCTCCTGGATTTGGATGGTCTTCTAGCACTCCAGAGCTATAACAGCTGGGCTGGGGGCAGGAATATGGGTTAGGGAAATGAGCACTCTGCAGGTCAGATAAGGGGCAGCAGCCTGCCCACCCTTCTCATTCCTTTCAGTTCCGTTTCCAGAATAAGAGCCTACCCTCTTTTGCCCTTGTTCTGGGAGGGAGGGATTTTCTTAAATGACTGTGCTCACACGCCTGACATCCCTTTGATCCCTTCCCCCATCGGCTCACCCAACTCTCTTTGCTGGATATGATTTCTCAGCCACTGGCTATAAATAACCTGGCCTGTCCACTTCCTGTCCTGAGTGAACTGGTCTGAGCAGCATCACTTAAGCTTCTGTTTGCCTCCTCCCCTTCTTCCCCAGGGCCCAGCCAACACCACAAAGCAGATTCTAACCTCTTCAGGGAACACACTGGCAGAAGAAGCAATTAACATGGATATTTCTGCAAGCTGGAAAAATCTCATAATTAAAACTTCTTTTGTGAGATCTCAGGAGTCCAAATAACCCTAAGGGAAGAGGAACACTAGCATCTTATCAGAAATATGATCGGTAGAAACAGATGAACTTGGCAATATAGGCCTGAAATTTTACTCTCGGGCCTAATTATCAGACGGAGATATTTCTGTTGATTAAAACAATGTGACATGCTTGCTATATTTGTTAAGATCTCTTAGCACATTCAGAAAACTTCTAAAAGCAGCGGCAGTTACAAATGACCACATAATCAAAAGTTAGTTCTCACATAATCACTTTCCCAAGCAAAAGACAGGTCTCAATAGAGACAGCAGCCACATATTAAAGGAAGAAGGGTTTGGTGAGATGAAAGCATAAAGAAAATGTGGGATATATACACAATAGAGTTTTACTCAGCCATAAAGAAAAATGAAAGTATGGCATTTGCAGGAAAATGGTTGAAACCTGAGAACATTATGTTAAGCGAAATAAGCCAAACTCAGAAGGTCAAGAGTCATGTGTTTTGTCTCATATGTAGAAACCAGAGAGAAAAAAGGAAAAGAAAGGTTGGGGTTTGGGGGATTTCATAAAAATCAAAGGGAGATCACTAGAGGACAAGGACCAAGAGGTGGGATGTGGAGAGGGAGAGTGCTAGGGAGTGATACTGGTCAAATTATATTCTTATATTGTGTGCATGTACAAATATGTAACAACAAATCCCACCATATGTACAACTATAATGCACCAATAAAAAATGTGAAGAGAGAAAAAAATTTTAAAGGATTCATTGAATACAAATCAAAGCAACTTAAGAACATGAACTGATACACAGTAATTACTATGGTAATATATATTAATATATCATCTTGGAAAAAAATTTTGCAATATCATTATCATATCTGCAAGCTTAGAGAGGACAGCTTTCTAAACACAGACATCTGCCAATTGTCAAATCCAACATTATCTTCATCTGTCTAAAAAAATCAGAAAGCACAACATCAGATAACATTTATATTCCTGATCACAATATGTTGAACTTTTCATCCAGAAAAAGGACAAACATGTTTTATTTTGATAAATAAAACCTGACACACTACCCACAGGAGACCAAATATATTAACCCTTCCTTCTAAAGATGGCTCAAAGCCGGGCACAGTGGTGCATGCCTGTAATCCCAGCAGCTTGGGAGGCTGAGGCAGGAGGATCTTGAGTTCAAAGTCAGCCTCAGCAACTTAGCAAGACCATAAGCAACCCAGTGAGTCCCTGTCTCTAAATAAAATACATTTTTAAAAAGGGCTGGGGATGTTGCTCAGTGGTTGAGTTGAGTGCCCCTGAGTTCAATCCCTAATACCAAAATAATAATAATAATAATAAGTGGTTCAAATCTGTAGCTTTCTGCAGTCTCTGCAGAAGACATACCATCATACATACAAAAATTTGTTTGAAAAACAGTAGACTTACTTCAAAATCAGAAAAGAGAAAAAGGTCTAAAGATCAATACTAATCAATATCTCATGTTGGACTGAAAAATAATAAGGAGATTTGCAAACTGCAAAATAGCAGTTTGCAAATCCCTTTCTCTCTCTCTCTCTCTCTCTCTCTCTCTCTCTCTCTCTCTCTCTCTCTCTCTCTCTCTCTCTCTCTCTCTCTCTCTCTCTCACACACACACACACACACACAAACACACACACACACACAAACACACACACACACACACACAAACACACACACCATTGCCCCAAACCACTAAAAGCATATATGTACTGATATTTAAGTCCATGAAGAATTGCCAAAATTCTTTTCAGAGGCAATCAGCTCGTCCATATTAAACATTCATTACAGTGCTCCTACTTCTTGCAGCAAACTCCTTTGTGCCATCTACACCCATCCACTTAAAATTGTTGGCAAAGTCCCTTCCCACAAGTAAGAGCCTGGATTGCCCAAGAGATGGGCCCAGCCATGGGTTTCAGGAGCTTGTTAGAAAATACAAGCTTAGCTAATTGTCTCCAAAAGAAAACAGTCTTCTAGGGCAAAGGATCTTGTTCCACATATTTGAGAACTTGTGTAACTGTGATAATGCTTTAGGAGGCACATGGCCAAAATGCTCAGCTCATGGGACCTACTCATGCCTCTAATCAGAGTCTTTCCTGCTTTAACAATTTGGTGGAAACAGCATTCATTTATTTAAAACACACATTCACACATATGCATCTCTGTTGCAATTCCAAAGATCACAATAAAAAGTTCATAGCACATTTAAAAAAAAAAAAAAACTTGAGCTCAGGCACAGAACAAAAATACAGAGATAATTTTAAAAAATGAGTTAAGGAAGGACATCTTGTTAATGCAAAAAAAAAAAAAAAAATCCTACGAGAGTATTATTTGAGGGTAATTCAGACCACTCAGGCACCTAGCCAAATTACTTCGGCAATTTTGAAAATTGAGCAAAAACAAGATTGCTTGACTCTGTGGTCAACATAGACCTCATTTTGCCAAGTAATTAGCTTGATTCACTCTGTGTTTTAGTCTGCTTGCGGAAACAGTTTAAGACTGGTTCATGTGCTGGAGTTACATTTGCAGGCCTGGTCTACCACTGAAAATTCAAGGAAACCAGCTACACCCCTGCTTCCTCCCTGCCCCCAAAGAGGGCTCACTGAAATCATTTTGTCTCCATTTGCGATTGCTTTGTCTGCAGCAATATGGCTTTCGGTGCTTCCTGTGATAGCTACCTTGACATCAGAGTTGTTTTCAATGTGATGATAATGACAGCAGCTGTCACTAGTGAACCGCTGGCTATCTCCCAGGTGGTGTGCTATGATTGTTATTCATCCATCCAACCCGTGTTTATTTATTAAATGTCTACCATGTGACAAAACTGTTCAGGTTTCAGGGTATAGTCTGAATAAAACAGAGCCTCTGTGGTCCTGGAACTTTCTTCCCAATAAGAGAAAGAAAACAGAAAAGTAAAGAATGTTTCAGGTGGTGGTCAGGGCTATGAGGAAGACAGAGGGGAAACCGGGAGGTCAGTGGAGAGGAGCAAGGGGATCGGGAGGGAGGAGAGGAAGGAGAGGGAAGTTACTGGGGAATGAGAGCAATCAAATTATGTGCATGTAGAAATGTGGCATAATGAAGACCACTCTTATATAGAGTTAAAATATACCAATAAAAATTAAAATAGAAGAAATTTAAAAATTTAAATTAAAAAAAAAAAGTGGACTGCAGATGCCAGATGGTGACCCTGTGACGCTGCTGCCCTGACAAAGACTTCCAGGGAAGCACTTTTGGTCAAACCTGCAGGGCTTATCAACTCACTGCAAAGGGGAGAATGCACCGTTGGGGCCTGGCATCTAAGCAAGAGGATGTTCAAAGGACCTATCATGAGCCTGGGCTGTGTTACATGATTTGGGGGAGAGTTCAAGAAAGCAGGTGTTTGCTCTGGATAGTGTCAGGAGGTAGGAATCATTCTAGGGTGGGGTACCTTAACAATTCCCATTTGGAGGTGGGAGGAAGGAGGCAAGGCAGCCTCTGATATTAGACAATAGCAGAGCTGGGAGCAGTGGCACATGCCTGTAATGCCAGCAACTTGGGAGGCTGAGGCAGGAGGATGGTGAGTTCAAAGCCAGCCTCAGCAAAAACAAGGCGTTAAGCAACTCAGTGAGACCCTGTCTCTCAATAAAATGCAAAATAGAGCTGGGAATGTGGCTCAGTGGTTGAGTGCCCCTGAGTTCAATCCCCAATACCAAAAAAAAAAAAAGAGTAAACTGGGCTCAGAGGCTCAGAGAGGTAAGGGGCTTATCCCGAATTGAGTAACTAAGAAAGCCAAGATTCAAACCCAGGGTATCTAACTCCAGGGTCAGCCCTTTACCACTCCACACACAGAGACACCTGCAAAATATTATCCCTTTAGAATTCCTTGGCAAAGTATTATCCTCAAAAGGGCCATAGGAAGGGTCTCAGTGGGAAATCAGTCAATGGTAGGCACCAAGCCTGGGCGGAAGTTTCCACCGAGGACGAGAGGATGTGCAAAAGGTCAGGAAATTAAGTCTGCAGGGTCATGATCAAAGCAAACTTTTTTCTCTCAGGGATGAAAAAAAAACCAGTTTTCATTTATTAAATTGCAATGTTTATTTTTCAGTAATTTCGTCAAAACCAATTTATCTCAGCCACGTAGGAACTCTAACTAAAGTTTTAAATCTTGGAACAAGTATGCTAAAATAACATAAAAGTCAAGTATGTAAAGGTAAACGGATATGAAGCAATTAATATTTATTTTTAAAAATTCATTTAAAAAAAAAAACTATCCCACAGCAGCAAAAAAATGAGGCTTACCAGGAGGTTTTCCGGCTTGAGGTCCCGGTGGACGATATTCTTGTCGTGCAGGTGGACCAGGGCTTTACATAAGTCCATGATCATGAGGGCAGCATCAGGCTCCGGAAACTTCACACTTTCTATGATGGCATCAAAAAGGTCCCCTCCCTGCACATACTCCATGATCAGGTAGATTTCCGTTTCCGTTTCATAGACCTCATGCAATTTCACTATGTTGGGGTGAGAGAGGCTCTGGATGATTAAGATCTCGCTGTCAACTATGTCCTCCTTACCCTTGAGTTTGGACTTGTCAATAATCTTCATGGCATAGGCCTGCCTGGTCTCCCGGTGCCTGCACTCCTTCACCACGGCGAAATTCCCATCCCCGATGACCCGGCCCGTCTCGTAGTGCTTCTCCACGTGTGCTGAGATGATGCCCGCAGGTCGCAGCTTCCGGCCACTGGGCCGTTCTGGCTTGTTCTCTTCTGGCCTTGTCTTGGGCTCCTTCTCTACCCTACCAGGGGTCTCATCTCTGAGAGCTGCCTTTCTCCCTCCTGATGCACCTGGCTTCTTCTCCCTCTCTGCCTCCTTCTCTTCCTCTCGGGTCCTGGGGACCTTCTCAGCATCAGCCTGGGGCTCTCTCAGGAGCCAGCTACCCTGCTTGCTCCTGCAGACGTGCTTGGCATCTTTCTTCACATCCCTCTGCCCCTCTTCTGCAGCTGGTGCACTCTCCACAACATCCTTCTTGGCCTTGGTTGCCCCCCGATGGTGGCTTTCCTGATCCTCTGGGTCTCTGTCTGCTTTCTTGTCTGGGTTCTTGCCGGGTCTCCTCAGCTCTTGAGTGGGATTCCTGGGGCTGTTCCTGTGGCTGTCACCTCTCCACCCTTCCTCCCCGCCCACAGGGTTTGCCTCGGGAGACCTCCTGCAGCTTCTCGTCCTCACCAGCTTGTCCACGTTGTACTTTGGGCACTTGCCCATGTCCAGCTCGCTGGTCCCCAGGGACAGCCTCTCCCGCTCCAGGCTCTGCTGGATCTCCCTCTCTCGCTTGCACTTCTCACACCTGATGATCTCCCCGGAGGTCTTCTCGATCTCCACCCCCAGGTGCTTCTCCCCACTGCCATTCCTCTCTTCCAGAGTAGTTTCCCTGGGTGGCTTGCCACCCGCTTCAGACTCTTGTTTTCCCCTCGCCCACTTCTTCTGGGCCCTCACCTGGTCCTCCAGCACCAGCTCCTGGGGGCACTTCCCTGGGTGCCCAATGGCTGTCTTGCTCCGGGCAGCCTCACCGCTGCTCCCGGTCTCCCCACCGTGGTGACCCCCTTTCAGAGTCTTGCCATAAAGTCTGCTTCTTAGCCTTGGAGAAGGGACCCGGCTATGCTGGGTCAATGTCAGGGTCCGGTTTTTGTTAGGATACAGCTCTTCTATAGCCACCTGAATGCTCTTCAATGTCAAGGGTTCTTTGCCCACAGCTATGAAAGCATCCCCTTCCCTGAAGAAATCAGAGACACTCCTGATTTCCCTGCCCTTCAGGTTAAACAGTTTTCTCACACGATCATTCTTCCACCTGGGAAAGCCCAAGGCTTCGGAGATGTCTGCTATGAGCTGCTCGAACGTCTGCACCGACCGCCTGTTGAGGAGCAGGGTGACCTTGCGGAGGGGCTGCCCGCCCAGCTTCACCACGGTCACCACCCTGGGCTTCAGGGGGCTGTTCTCAGCCTGGACTGAATGAAGACCATTCTGGGGGCTGAACATGGGCATGACAGAACCTCGAGCTCCCAAGAATGGTTTCTCTGGGTTTCCTCGGCCAGGAGGCAGCCAGGTGCCCTGCAGCCTTCTCTCTGTGATTTTCGAGCTTAAATATTTCAGAGAATGATCACATAGACCTCGATGACCTGCAACAGAAAAAAGACCATTGCACATCAGTTGAGGTGGGTTCAAAGAGCACTCAGACTCCACCAACCTTACTAAAGATTCTTATTCTACTATGATAGCTTGTAAGTGTGGTCTCTGGGGGTCCCACTTGAAATGATGGAGTCCTTATATACCTTATGTCTCATCCCCAGTCTTCTCTATGAGGGACCAGCAATGCAGAATAGAGTTAGCACTGGGCTGCGGAGACTCCTACAGCCTCTTAGTGACCCACTCCCCAGAGTAGCCACACATTGAGGGCCTTCTAGGGGCGGGGGTTGGCTCTATGCATACAACCCCAGCTTCCCCAAAATGAGTGGGCTTCAGGGACCTAGACTAAGACACTAGACCCAAGCCACAGGAACATCCTGGAAAATTATGGATGTTCACTATGGCAGATACACCTGCCTCTTTGCAGTTTTCCCAGCTAGATTTTCAATTCACTCAGCTAAGGCAACAGGGGAAGTGGTTTTGGTCACAGGTTTGAGTCAGACCCAGATTTTAATCCTGAAGTGGCCACTGACTACTATGTGAACCTGGACAAATCACTTTTGTTTCAGTTGTTTCACCCATAAAGCAGGAACAATAACATCTTCCTCCCAGGATTTTGTGAAGAGTACGTAAGAAAATGATTATAGTTCCCTTAACACAGTGCTTGACACACAGTGAGGACACAGTAATTGCCAGTTATCAAGACGTTCCTTACAACCTTAATATCTATTGTGTATTATGATTTCATTTAACCAGTGACATTACTGATAAAGTAAAAGTCTATAGTGCACAGCCTTGCCTAGCATCATGAGAAATGCTAGACCTGATGTGGTAGGTATTTCTTACTCTTAATTGGGATGATCTTGCATTAGACATTGGCAAAATAAAATTAAAGGAGGCTTTTCGATCTAAGTTTAGAAACTTCCTTCTCCAGATGGTTTTTTTCCTCCACTTATTAAAATAAGAAAAGGAGTTGGGTATGTAGTTCAATGGTAGAACACATGCTGTAGCATGTGCAAGACCCTGGATTTGATCTCCAGTACTGGAAAGAGAGAGAGAGAGAGAGAGACAGAGAGACAGAGAGACAGAGAGACAGAGAGAGAGAGAAAGGAACCAAGGACTTATTAATGTTCAGAGCTTAAATAATGAGAATTTACATGAATAAAATAAGATTTCAGATTTCCTGACCAATTGCACCCAGTCAGAATTAACTAGCAGAGGCAAAATTGGTTCAATTTTCCCAATTTCTATCTAGGTCCAGAAAAAGAAATCAGAAAACAGAATCTGTAATTTAATTAAACCCTGAGGGTTGGTGAGAATTGTTAAAGTCATCCCAAAGGATCCATATTTCATACCTTGCGTATAGGAATGTGCCACGTAGGTTTCCTTTAAAAAGAAGTTAAAAAGTAATTATTTGTAAGTATGTTTGAGTCAACTATAGCAGAAACTCCAGTTGTGCCAAGATGGGCAGTTTGGCCCAGCATATTCACACAGAATGTTTTTTTGTTTTTTAATTATAACATACAATCTGTTCAGAGATGATTTCCATCTAGACACAGGTGTCAGATCAGATGACAAGACAGCGGCTGGTACTGATCTTCCCACATGCCACAAATTTATGAGCTTAACAATCACATTTACAGTTAAAGGATTTATTTATGGAAATCTGTTATCTTTTTTTTTTCTTCTCACAATCCTTCTAATGGCTCTGCCTGCATTAAGGAACTGAAAGAAGGTGACCTTCAAATACTTGTAAGCAAAGGGCTGAGGTTCTCATTCATCTTGCTTACGGTGTTTCACAAGGAGCAGGACCCTGAACACATACATGTTAAATTAAGCCAATGAGGTCCTAATTATTTTCTCTGAGAAGACAGTGACAGAGAAAAGTATCTTAGCCAATATCTCAGACTGGAGTTTTCCCAGCAGAGGAGGGGAGAGGATCAGGAAGCCCTAGGGATAGACCACTGGATGAGGTCAGAGGAAGGAGGACACACCAGAAAAACTTGGAGACATCAAGAGGCAGATCAAGTGGAAGTTCCAGGAAAATGAGCAACCAAGGGCACTTGAAGGCCAGGATATAGACACAGACATAGACACAGATACATAAACACAGACCTTGACATAGATGCAGACATTAAGTTGGGCCTTTAACACTAAATGAGGTGGAGGACCCCAGCAGAAGGGCTGAGAAACCATGGTATAGGACTGGTCAGGTTGTCCATGTGAACATTCAGGTTATGACAAATGAAGGTGAAACTCACAGTGGAGCAGAAAACTGTGGTAAGGTGGAGAAAGGCCCAAGCAGGCACTATAAGACAGTGCCAAGGCAAGGGGGTACACTGGAACTCTCAACCAAGGAAGCGTGGAAGCGTGTTACAGGAGAGAAGAAAAGTAATAGCCCTCAAACAGCCTGAAATGCCAATTTCTGAGCCCTGACTCCACAGTCCCTAGAAAAGAAGTATTCTCTATTCTAGGGAAGAAAAATGGGTGGGATCCTCAGGGAGGATTGAGGAGATTCAGGAAGCATCCAGTGAATATATTAGGGATGTGGAGTTTTAGCATAGAAAGGGGTTCAGGAAGTCCCCAGAGAAAGGTCTTGGTTGGGATTTCAGAGACATGAAGTGGTACTCATAGAACAGGATGAGCATTGATGGGCCGTACAGATTGCATGGTGACTTAAAATGACAAAGACGCAAGCCATGGTGATCTTAAACATTGCCACTGAAGAGTTAGGGTACAGTGATGGATGGTCTGGTACCCACAGTTGGGATAGGAGGGAGAGGGGATGTGCTCTTGGGAAAACTAAGACACATTCAGCAGCCTCTCCCTCAAAACTTGCCTTGACCTGTTGTGGTCGGGAGAATAGCCTGGCATTTCCCATCCCTGAACCAGGACAAGGCTCCACAAGAGCAACCGTCATCCAAGGGCACAGTCAATTATAATGCACAGACCGAGAAGCTCACTGTCTGCCACACCAGCATCAGGCATCATCAGTCCACAGCCCAGGCGTTCACAAGCTCACTCAGAAGTTGTACTGTCTGAGGCAAGAATGAGAACTCAGCATAACTGGAACCTATAGCAATGGTACTTCTGGTTCTGTCTGCATCCAGCTCCTGGGGAGCAGCAGGAAAACAAAACCCAGTTCAATCCTCTCTTCCACAGACTCACCTTCCTCCTTTAAAGTTCTTAGTCCAGAGCAAAGTGTTTTTCTTTACAAGTAAGAGAAAAAAAAAGAAGAAAAAAAGGAGACTCTAAATGCCTGGTGCATCGGTAGCGAGAGCAAACAATGTGAGCTGGGGCATAGCCCTGGGCTCAGGCTCCAGGAATGTTCTCATCCCCAAGGACACTGTGAACGGAGGACTTCAGGCTCACCACAGCAGCATTATTCTGGTACCTACCCCAATCAACCTGACTAGAAAGCCAAAGGCCAACCAGCATCTATTCATCTCCAACAATCTACTTGCAAAATCAATGAAATGGAGTCATATGAAATTGCCAGTAGGTCTATCAAGTCTGACCTACACAGATCAGAAATTTCAAAAGGCTCCAGCTAATCTAAGAGAATCCATACTCTGTCCCGACATCGATAATAAATTGTTTACAAAGCTACAAAAGGTAGAAAGAGCAAAAATTAAACATCCCAATCGCCAGCCCTCAGCCACCAAGCCAGCAGCTTCCCAGGAAGCTAGAGAGAGAGGGAGGGAGGGAGGGAGGAATTTCCACAAGGAAATCTGCCAAGGTAGCACTTATTAAGAAAACTCATACAGGCAGGGAAGAGAAAAACATTTCTTCAGTTTGATAAAGCTTCATTTTAGAGTTGTACAAAGAACACTGAACACAGAGTCAGACTCCACGGCCCTACCAGGCTCTTATTATCTGGATGCCTCTAGGAACATGATATAATCTTTCCAAACTCAGTTTCCCCACCTGCCAAACAGAATTAATATCTCACTCATGCTGACCTAGATGGTCAGTTTGGCCTAGATGGGCACTCCCCCCTGCTTACTCCTCATCCACACACTCTAAAAGAAAATAGGACTCGTACCCTTTGGTTTTCCCCAAATCCATGTACATCTCAAGGTCATACAGAATGTGATGCTGAATGTGACTCAGACAGATGGATTTGCTGTTCACGGGGCAATTGAAATAGAAAGCCAATAGGAACAGGACAATAAGAAACACTCCAGCAAACCTAAGCACATAGCTTAGAGAGAGAGAGAGAGAGCAGCTTCCTGCTCACCAATCCGAGGCTGCCCTGACTGAGGTGGAAGCCAACAAACTCCAAGTGAACCAGCAAGGCCTAGTGGGGCTGGGTCCCAGAAATCAAGTTTCCTACCTGCTGCCACAGGTCAGATGAATTCACATAAATGGACTCCCCATCACACTAACTGAGCTGGAAAAAGTGACTGCAAGTCACATTAATCCACTTTCCTGTCTAACTACCTATTATTACATTCTTCCTTTATATGATTACTACTCCCCTAATCTTCAAGTTTAGGAGAGTGAGACATTTATAAAGAAGTAACAGACAAAGACAAAGGGTTTGGGGCTTCTAGGGGCAATAAAAGTTAAACATACAGGGGAGACTAATGGAAGCTAAGAATTAAGTAAGACTTGCTATGGAGATTCCACTCGGTGCCATGTCTGTGCTGATAAGAGTCAAGGGTCTTGTGTGATAGTTAAGAGTTTACCCTTCCTGCTACAAGAGAAGCCAGAGGGACAATTTAACAAAAAAGAAATTTATGCCTTGCTTTTAGGCAAAAAGAGAAGGGAAGGAGTTTTTCTGCCTCTGCTATTCCATAATTTACCTTCAACTCGAAATAATGCTGTGGCAAAGTGGCCTATTTAAGGGTGGCATGTTTTGAACCCCTTTACTACCCAAAGCCACACCTGTGTCACCTGGGAGTTCTGTGGAAATGCAGAATTTCAGGCCCCACCCCAGACATGACAGAATCAGATTCTGGGTTTTAACAAGACCCCGCTCCCACCTCCCAGCAGCATGGTATGATGCACAGGAGTTCAAGCTGCAGTGCTATAGAATAGCTCTTGCTTTGCCAAAATGGTTAGCAGAATCAAACGATGCAGTCCCCAACAGGAGGGATCATAAAGCCCTTGGACTAGTGCATATTGACTTGGGTAGCCTTTTAAGTGTGGCATCAAGACCCAATGAAATCCAAACAAGGATCCAAGGTTGGCTTCAGCCCAGTGGTGGGTGTGCTGCAAATGGGCAGAAAAGGGGGTAGTTGGAAAGACAAGGAGAGGTTTGTGCATAGGAAACTTCAGCTCCCTGGGAGGATATAACAGGCACAGCAGGCAATGACAGCATGGCATCTGTCCCTGCACTAGTGGATCCCAGAACAGCTGGTGTAAGCACCTCTGGAGCACAGAGAGAAGGATGGATGTGGAAAGAGCTGTTTCCAAAGCCTCTGTGAGGCTCTGGGGCTTGGCAGCCTCAGGAGAATCAGCAGAAGGTCATGAGCCACCTTGGGAAGACAGTGACAGCAGGAAGGCAGCCCTGAGGGACAGGGGAAGTAACAGGAGTGACAGGACAACTAGAGGGAGAACAGGAGATGCAAGCCATGCTGCACCTGAGCACAGGTGACATCCTACTCTGGGGACTCTGAAGACACTGGCAGAGGACCTGTGTGAAGAGCAGAAGAGTCCAGTGAGATTTGCCACGCTGGGCATTAATATTCACATGGCCTCATGTGCTCCCAGGGCTGGGGACACCTCAGACACGCCAGCCACCCTAATGATAACCTCATCTCCACTTTCCCTCCAGCTGGCCAGTTTCCTGCGGATGGACTCTTCTTCTGCTTCCCCTCCTTTCTTCACAGCTTGTGGGCTCTCCTTTCCTATCAGAGGCCTCTTCACCAGCAGCCTCTTCATGCCAATGTCTGGGAGCCTCTCCAATGCTCCTGCCCTGTCCCTCACACTGTCCTTCTCAGGGACACCGGATGCTGGTTTGCTTAGACCAGAGCTCTCCCCAGGGACAGCTGATCTTTCCTTTTCACCCCTGGGTTTAATGTTTCCTCCCAGCACTCCAGCATCCCCAGGGCTGCACCACCCACCCAGTGAAATTCCGGGAGGGCAGGGATCCCTGGCAGGCTGCTGATTCCCGTGACCTGGATATTTAATCTCCGTTGTCTGTTGCAGCGAGATTCACAGGAAACCTTGGGTTTGGGCCGCGTTTTGTTTTTCCAGGTGTTGTTCAGGGAGGCTCTTTGAGTGTGTTCAAGTGAAAGAGCACCATAAAGTACACCCCCGCCCGGGGACCACTTTCCCTGCAGCTGCCCAGATGCTTCTAAGGCTTCCCAGTTTCCTTGTTCTGCCTGGTAATGGACCTCAAGGGCCTCCAGCAGCCCACTCTGTCTCCACTGGTCTGTGTCAACAGCACTTTCAAACTCCAGGGGCCCAACAGAGCTCTGCCGCATTCCCTACATGCAAATGAGGCTGCAGAAATCATTAGAAAAGCAAGCTCCCTCAACTTCTTCTCAAGAGAGATGAAGCAAGGAGTCCGTCTCATTTCCACATCTTCACGCTTCGGTTTGGAGGGATTTTAAATGGACGTCAGGACACCTGGAATATCTGAACCGTCTGTCAGAGCCCATACCTGAACACTGTCCCCTACTGTGACCAGAGGTGTATCTGAGGAGCAGGTGGAGACTTCCCTACCCATTGCTGCTCAGGACAGAGGAGGCAAACCGCTTACAGATTCTTTTAAAAAATTATTCTTTTTTAGGGGGTGGGGGGTACTGAGGATTAAACTTGGACACTTGAGCAATGAGCCACAATCCCAGCTTTATCTTTTATTTTATTTAGAGACAGGGTCTCAGTGAGTTGCTTAGCACCTTGCTTTTTGCTGAGGCTGGCTTTGAACTTGTGATCTTCCTGCCTCATCCTCCCAAGCCACTGGGATGACAGGTAGGTGCCACTGCGCCCAGCTAAAAAGTTATTCCTAGAGAATTTTGATTCCTTGATGAGACAGCCTTCATGGACAACATATAATTAGGTAACAAGCAAGCCAAATAATTCTAAGAAGAAACGTTTCCAAAAAACATACAGCTTTCATTCAAACACTGGGGTGGTTTACATAAAATAATAATAAGGAAATATCATGAATAATTTCATGCCAATAAGTAAGAAAACTGAAACGAATTCCATGAAAGACCCATATTATCAAAGTGCACTCAAGAAAAAGTAAATAAATAGTTCCACTGTGCTGTCAATTTAGGTACCCCCCACAGAGGAGAACTTGCCATAAATATTCAGTAAATGATTGTTTACATGATCAAATCCACTTGCTGGTAAAAAGTCTCACAAGCAGCTTATGTTGAAACACAAATCCTTTGTAAACAAAAGTAGTATCATGAATCCAATCTAAGACACGTGAGTTGGATGCAAAGACTGTGTGGGTGCAAATCTTTGCACGCTGGAACTGAAAACACATCTCCCATCACTCCCAACTAACAGAGAACAACTATAGACCAGAGAAAGAAAGCAATTATCCAAAGGTCACACGGCTACTTAGTAAGAACTAAAACGATCTTCCACAGATCCTGAATCTTCTTGAAGGATGCCTCTGACAAGTTCAGAGTGTCCCTTGTAACCCTGGAATAAAGCAAAACTCATGGCATCCTCCCAAGGAAATGGAGTGGGGCTCACACTCATCCTCAGCCATCAACACCTAAGCAAAGCAGCTTCGTTTAGCTCTGCCCTAGTTGTTAAGCCAGCCAGCATCCCCAATTAGGCAAAATACAGTCACACAATATTCCTATAGCTGGCAAGAAACAGGTGGGGTTTTCCCTGATATCCCTGCAGACAGGATGATCTAAAAAGGCAAGTCCCCCAAGTCTATTAAGATTCCAAACAAAGGAGAATGATGTTGGCATAAAGTAGATTAAGATGCAAACTTTTCTCAGCTGGGACTTCAGCCTGGGCTTGGTGTTCTTCTAGTTTAGAATAAGAAAGGCATGGTGCCAACACCCTGATGGCAGCAGGCATCCATCAGGCATCTCGAGGTGCCAGCAGCAGTCCCAACACCCTCCTGAGGGGCAAGGGGCCCTCACTCACATCACTGCTGGAAGCGCACTCTGCCGTCCTCGGGGCCGAGGGAGCCTGCCCGGCCACCGCCAGCCCAGCCTCCAGATGGCTGTAAATACCACCAAGGTGACAGGCATCCCGTCTCCTACACAGGGTGAGCACTCTCCACCCTGGTGAAATCCGATTGACAACAGTGTCACCCGGGCAAGCCTGCTCCTCTTCTGAGAAGCCAGCCCCAGTGGGGAGAAACCAACAGGTTCCTTCAAACAGCCCAACTCTGCATCCACGCCTTTAGAGAGCATCATGGCCAAGTGCTTTAACAGAGACTCTCAGAGCCTCGGTAGGAGGAAACCTTGGCAGCTTCTGGCTTCTCCAGGGGGCTGTGGTTGAGCTTCTTCAGGAGCCGTTACAATGCCATCGCTTGGCTTTGGGCAAAAATCTATAAATTTGCAAGAATTGACTCTACTAAACGGGTCTTGCTTGGCAAGAATCCAAACCCAAAGACCTAGTGCCAGGCAAGTGGCAGGCTGGCAATGAACAGGTGTCACACGGAAGAACCCAATGAACGCATAGCAGGGTGGATGCAAACAGCCTGCCAGTGGAGTCCAGAACCACCAGAATGGGCTGGCTGAGCCAAGCAGCCCTGGAGCCAGGGTTTCTCATCTCTCTCTGACCCCAAATTGATCTAAAGCTACTGAGATATTAACTCTTTGCAGGCCAGCAGACTGTCATGGATACTGAGGGTGCCCACCCACATCCAAGCAGGTGTCCCCAGTGGAGGCCCCACATCCTTGCTGGGCTCCACCCTCTGACCACCTTGCCCTCAAGCTCTCCTCTTCTGAGAGGTCCCCCCCAAATGCCACCTGCAAAATCATCCACATCTTAGGTTCTGATTCTAGACCCACACCGTGACCCCAAATTATGAAAATCCTTTAAATTTTAAAACAAGAATAAGCATTGGCTATTTTGTGGCATTTTTAGAATTCCAGAGTAGAAGGTATTCCTTCTCTTCCACTTCATTTAAAAAAAAAAAAAGTAGAATTACCCAGAGGTGCCTGGAGTACCTTCAAACTATTTCCCTCACACATATCCTTACTGCTTTCCTTCAGATTGGCCAGGGATCTCAAATCACTCCCTGCAGACTCTCCAATCACCCCTCCCTTCACGTGCCCTCCTGCTTTCCTCCAGAGTGCCTACCACTACTGATGTCACAGCATTTGCATGATGTTTAACCTCTGTCTCCCCAGTCCCCCAGTTCAGTACTAATACCACTAATTAAAATGACTATGCCTACCACAGTGGCATGTAGTAGGCGCTCATTAAAAACACGTGGAGAAGTGCCTAGCTAGTTCATGGTAATTATCAGTGATTTCCCCAGTATCTAATTTTGTAGCTTTTACACTAAAAACTGATACTGTCAAGGGTAGGAAAAGAATCATAAGAACATTTTAAGGAAAAAGAATTTCTTATGCTATAAAAGGATATGACAATTACTGGCTGCACTTTTAGCAGATCCTAGCTAATTGTAGGTTAAAAAAGCACAGTGACAAACTCCAGACATAGACAGCCAGCTAGCCAGGAGCTTCTCAGAGTTTCTAAGTTACTCAAAGCAGCATGGAAAATAGAAAACTCTATTTATTTCCCTAAAACAAGCAGATATTTGAAGCTCAACTCCCTCCTCTCAATTAAAAAAAAAAAAAACAACTCTGTCATGTATGTTTTTCTTTGGTTCCTAACATGCTTACTTAAAAAAAAAAAACACATATATTGTTAGTGGCCCTGTGAACATGCTGGGGGCAAGATAAAGAGATACCAGTTTTAGCTGAGCATGGTGGCACATGCCTGTAATCCCAGTGATGTAAGAGGCTGAGGCATGAGAATCATAAGTTCAAGGCAAGTCTCAACGACTCAGCAAAGCCCTAAGCAACTTCCTGGGACCCTGTCTAAAAAAAAAAAAAAAAAAAAAAAATGAGCCGGGCATGGTGGTGCACATGGTAATCCCAGCAGCTCGGGAGGCTGAGGCAGGAAGGACAGAGAGCTCAAAGTCAGCCTCAGCAATGGCAAGGCACTAAGCTACTTGGTGAGACTCTGTCTCTAAATAAAATACCCAAAAAAAGTGCTGGGAATGTGGCTCAGTGGTTAAGCACCCCTGGTTCAATTCTCCTTCCCTCAACACTAACACTCCATTTTTCTCTTTAAGAACACAGCTTCATCTAGGCACCTACCTTGGACCCTGATGAAGAAAGTGCAGGTAACTAAATATAAAGAGAACTAGGCGGCCACTACCATCTTTATAATGTTGACAAGTATTTGGGAGGGAAAAGTAAATAACTAAGAAATGTTCCTAGACCCTGGGAACCCTAGGGTCTGTCAACTGGTTCTCATAATTCTTTGTTCCCCTTTGTTGCTTATGGTGAATGTTTTCCTTTCACACTACAGAACATCTTTGGAAAATACCAACTTTGAAACCTGTAAAGCATGGTTGGTTATACTGTCCTTGTAGAAAATGATCAATTCATTGGAACTCTAAGTTAATACAATGACATGAAAGAAAAAGCTTGAAAAGCCTTCATTTCCCAAGCTGACATAAGTGGTGGCACCCCAAAGCGTGATATGCTTACACCACGGAACCCAGGAACTTCCCCATAAATCCAATTACTGGGAAGTTCTGCAACACTTGCACACCAATTGACCCCAAATTCCAAAGAGAGAAAGGAGCTCCAATCTAGCACACTTGATTTCTTATTCTTTTTTCTTTTTAAATGAGTAAGTCCAATGATTTGGGTTTTACATGGCACACAGGTAAGACCCTGATCTGGAATGTGGTGTCCTTTCATTTACTTTTATGTTAACCAGTCGGACCTGCCAGGCTCCCCTGTCAACATCAATGAGAAGGCGCTGCCTCTGACATCGTCTCTTATTATCCAGACTCCAAAGATAAAGATGTTCTTACTGACAAGTGCCAACTGTCTAAGGAGAAGACTTTGATGTTCAGGCTAGTGAAGTCTCTGACCTGAGACACTTACAGGCAGGTTTTAAATGTGTGGGAGATTATGAACACAAGCTGTTAGTTTTCACGGTTCCTGTAATCCTGTATTTGGTCAGTGAGGACAAGATCCAGTGATTCCTACCAAATGCCCGACTCCTTTGTGTGCCTTTTCTTTGTATTCCTCCCTCCCTCCATGAATTTATTTCAATTTTAGGACATACCTTTTATATATTCTAAGCTATCTGGAAAGGCAATTAGAGCTCATAGAATATCATGACATCGTTTCAAGTGTTTTTACTTCAAAATGGAGTTGGAAAGTGGTCAGTTACAAGGCAAAAATTTTTAATTATATACATTTATATTACTTAAATATTAATTTTCTATAGATTTTGGAAGGCTTACACACACACACACACACACACACACAAGCTTTTCTATGTAACTGCAATAAGTTGAAAAGTCACAGGAAAAACTAAAAAAAAAATTACAAGGTCAACCTATAGAAAATTCCTAGGAATAACTTTTACAAGAAATATGCAATGATCAACATAAGGAAGACTACTAAACTGTGAGAGAAACTAGAAAAGCCATGGAAATGACTGTCCATTCCAGAATGTGAAGTCCTGACATGTTAAAACCACTTGTTTAACAATATACAGTTCCTCCCTATTGTAATTTGTGGGTTCCAAGCAATTTCAGTACTAATGCAATTTTTGAAGGAGAACAAGGAGATGAGTAATGAGTAATGAAGGTCGTAAAATATATTAAAGAACTACAATTACAGTGTCTCAGTCCTTGCACAAGAACTCAAGGAAAAAGAAAAACTGTAGCCCCAAAATAGATACAACATCACATAACAATTTAATGTATAATAAAAGATGATCACAAACCAAGCAGGAAGGTCAGAATAATTTTTATTCAATATTGAAACAATTAGTTAATAAATTGGAAATGAAATGAATGTGGACTTTCATCTCACTAATAATACCAAAATAACTGCTGGATGAACTAAGAGCAAAAATTTTACGTTTATAATATTTATCAAACAACAGAAGAAGGAAGGAGTTTGGAAATGGGTAGCATTAACAGAGATCACAGGTAGAAGCTCCCTGAGCTCTTACAGATCCGTCCAGGATGTAGGGTGAGCTGACATAAATGGTGGCACCCCAAAAGGGCAGTATTGAGGATACGTGTCAGGTAGGTGGGTACCTCAACTGAAAAAATGCCAAAAAGCTCAAGGGCCAAGTTTCTTGCTTATGAATTCAGTGTGCACTGAGCAGCCCTCCCGTGTCAGATTCTCCCTATGAAACACGCAGCCTCAATCCCCCCATCCAAAATACGCGGCCCCTGGGTTGCCACAGCCACTGACCAGACAGGGAGGGTGCTCTGGATCTTACCTGCCTTGCGTGAGAAATGACACACAGCACTTCCACCCACCATCTGCTGGCTGGAGATGGTCACAGGACCTCAACCAACCCAGAAGCACCTTAGGTTGGATTCTCCCCAAAGCTGAGCCTGAGACAAAGATTTGAGTCCACCTGGGGGATTGAACCCCAGAAGCACTGAAAGAGTCACAACAATGATGTGATCCAACAGCCCACTGCTGTGGGCAACCTGGGCTCAGTTCTGCTGGGAATCTCCAGGGAGGCTAGGTAGCACATGCCTCAGTGTGCTGGAAGTCCCACCAGAGGAGCAAGGAAACTGATATTTATCTACTCGTCCCTTCTGGTAGCACTGGAGGATGGCTCCAAGGTGTATTAACTGCCCAGCACTCCCTGCCTGCACCAAAAATGGACCAATCCTGCTTCTGCAACCAGAGAAGGCCCTCAATAGTATTGCAGTGGCTTGCAGAGGGAAACATCAGAACAAGAAAGGTGAGAGTGGTCAGGAACCATGGACAGGGACTGACAGCATCTGCTAAAGAAGGTGAGCAATGGGTATTTGGCAAGATCAACAGTCTTTGTCATCGATGTAGAGACGCAAGCTCCAGACAACTCTGGCTGCAGCCATCTGAAACCAAACAACATCTGAAAGAAACTGTACAACTAGCCTCATTGAACCCATCCCTGGAAGAGAAGCTCCTAAAATCACAGCTGTTACTGCTAGGAGATCTGTTCCTCCAACCAACCCGAGGTCCAAATGTGCTTCTTGTAGGGTATCCTGCAGCAGATTGCAGGTGGAAACTGCTATTAAGCAAAAATGCTCCCCTAGTTGGGGATAAGAAGACATAGTGCTGTCTTCAAGGAGCATGTGGTCTCTGGGGGTGACAGACATTCACTTGATCACAAAACTTTAATCACAAGTTATTCAAAGAGATTTGAACAGCGGACACTCCACCGAGGCAGTCAGCGGCCACCATCCGGGAAAGCTGAAGGATACACCGCCACTCTCCTTCAGAGTGCAACATCAAAACAGGTCGGTGTCATTCAGCTCACCCCCCAGACAGCGGGGATTCACATAAAATCTCTCCTAGGCTTGCCGGGAGAGGGAGTATCAAGCTGAGCCTCCATAAAGACTAGGGGGAAACTAGAGACACCTGACCTCCAACCCCTCCTCCCAGTAGCAGCCAAAACGAAACCTGGCTAGCCAGCGCTGGGGGAGGGGCAAGCAGAAAAAATCAAAGTGATAGAGTGCCAGGGATCCCAGCAGCCTGCAGCAGGGCCCCGGAGATCCAGGCCAACTGATTCGCGTGGCCTGCCCTGCGGCTACAGAAGGCGTGGCGCCTCAGTGAAGCCATTAATTAGCAAGCAGGGAGGTTAGGGACTGCCATTAGGTGGAATCCCGCCAGCCAAGCCCACCGCCCACGCCCGGAACAGGCCCAGCGACCTGCCAGCATTGTAGTCACGACACCCCAATTGGAATAGGGACAGAGCAGAGCCGCCTTCCACTCCCGGAACAGGCCCAGAGAGCCGTCAGCGTGGTAGACACGTCACCCCAATTGGAGTAGGGGCACAGCCGCCGCCCGCACCTGCAAGGGAGACTTTTCAAGTATACAAGAGCAACATAAATAAATAGGGGGTAAATTTCAAACACAACAGTTGCACCAAGCAGAAAGAAACGCGAGCAGTATGAAAAGACAAGGAAAGAAAGGACCACAAGCAATGCAGGTCAACTCAACTTTAGAAGAGGTAATAGCTGCAACAGATGGAATATCAGATAAAGAGTTCAGGATATATATGCTTCAGATGATCTGGAGTCTCAAGGAAGACATGAGACAGCAAAATCAGACAATGAAAGATCACATTGACAAACAAATCCAGGAAGTAAAAGATCAATTTCACAGGGAGATAGAGGTAATAAAAAACAAACAAATTGAAATTCTAGAAATGCAGGAAACAATAAACCAACTTAAAAACTCAATTGAGAATACTACCAGCAGAGTAGATCACTTAGAAGAGAGAACATCAGACAATGAAGACAAAGTATTTCAACTGGAAAAGAACATAGACAGCTCAGCAAGTCTGCTAAGAAACCATGAGCAGAACATCCAAGAATTATGGGACAATATCAAAAGACCAAATTTAAGAGTCATTGGGATACAGGAAGGCACAGAGCTCCATTCCAAAGGAATAAACAGTCTATTCAGTGAAATAATACGAGAAAACTTCCCAGAATTGAAGATTGAGACAGAATCCCAAATCCTAGAAGCCTACAGGACGCCGAATGTGCAAAATCATAAGAGATCCACACCTAGACACATTATAATGAAGATGTCCAACATACAGAATAAGGAGAGAATTTTAAAAGCTGCAAGAGAAAGAAAGCAGATTACATTTAGGGGTAAACCAATCAGGATAACAGCTGATCTCTCAACACAGACTCTGAAAGCTAGAAGAACCTGGAATAACATATTTCAAACACTGAAAGACAATGGGCTCCAACCAAGAATCGTGTATCCGGCGAAATTAAGCTTCAGGTTAGAAGATGAAATTAAAACCTTCCACAATAAACAAAAGTTAAAAGAATTCGCAGCTAGAAAACCATCTCTTCAAAAAATCCTTGGCAAAACATTACAGGAAGAGGAAATGGAAAATAACATTGAAAACCAACAATGGGAGGTAGGACAGTAAAGGGGGGAAAGTAGTCAAAGAGGATAACAAATCAGGTTTAGTAACATCAATAAACAAATATGGATAGAAGAACAAACCATATCTCAATAATAACCCTAAATGTTAATGGCTTAAACTCACCAATTAAGAGACACAGGCTAGTAGAATGGATCAAAAAACAAGACCCAACAATATGCTGTCTACAGGAGACGCATTTGATAGGAAAAGATATACATAGACTGAAGGTGAAAGGTTGGGAAAAATCATATCACTCATATGGACCGCGGAAACAAGCAGGAGTGTCCATACTCATATCTAATAAAATATATTTCAAGCCAAAGCTAATCAAAAGGGATATAGAAGGACACTTCATACTGCTCAAGGGAACCATACACCAACAAGACATAACAATCATAAATATATATGCCCCAAATAATGGTGCAGCTGTGTTCATCAAGCAAACTCTTCTCAAGTTCAAGAGTCTAATAGACCAACATACAATAATCATGGGAGACTTCAACACACCTCTCTCACCACTGGACAGATCTTCCAAACAAAAGTTAAATAAGGAAACTATAGAACTCAATAACACAATTAACAACCTAGACTTAATTGACATATATAGACTATACCACCCGACATCAAGTAGTTACACTTTTTTCTCAGCAGCACATGGAACCTTCTCAAAAATAGACCATATATTATGTCACAGGGCAACTCTTAGACAATACAAAGGGGTAGAGATAATACCATGCATCTTATCTGATCATAATGGAATGAAACTGAAAATCAATGATAAAAGAAGAAAGGAAAAATCAAGAATCACCTGGAGAATGAACAATAGGTTGCTGAGTGATCAATGGGTTTTAGAAGACATCAAGGAGGAAATTAAAAAATTCCTAGAGTTAAATGAAAACACAGACACAACATATCGGAATCTATGGGACACATTGAAAGCAGTTCTAAGAGGAAAATTCATTGCTTGGAGTTCATTCCTCAAAAAAAGAAAAAAACAACAAATAAATGATTTCATACTTCATCTCAAAATCCTAGAAAAAGAAGAGCAAAACAACAGCAAAAGAAGTAGAAGGCAAGAAATAATTAAAATCAGAGCTGAAATTAATGAAATTGAAACAAAAGAAACAATTGAAAAAATTGACAAAACTAAAAGCTGGTTCTTTGAAAAAATAAATAAAATTGACAGACCCTTAGCCATGCTAACGAAGAGAAGAAGAGAGAGAACCCAAATTACTAGCATACGGGATGAAAAAGGCAATATCACAACAGACACTTCAGAAATACAGATGATAATCAGAAATTACTTTGAATCCTTATACTCCAATAAAATAGAAGATAGTGAAGGCATAGATAAATTCCTTGAGTCCTATGATCAGCCCAGATTGAGCCAGGAGGATATAGACAACCTAAACAGACCAATAACAATATAGGAAATAGAAGAAACCATCAAAAGACTACCAACTAAGAAAAGCCCAGGACCAGATGGGTATACAGCAGAGTTTTACAAAACCTTTAAAGAGGAACTAACACCAATACTTTTCAAGCAATTTCAGGAAATAGAAAAAGAGGGAGAACTTCCAAATTCATTCTACGAGGCCAACATCACCCTGATTCCGAAACCAGACAAAGACACATCAAAGAAGGAAAACTACAGACCAATATCTCTAATGAACCTTGACGCAAAAATCCTCAATAAAATTCTGGCGAATCGGATTCAAATACATATCAAAAAAATTATACATCATGATCAAGTAGGATTCATCCCTGGGATGCAAGGCTGGTTTAATATCTGGAAATCAATAAATGTTATTCACCACATCAATAGACTTAAAAATAAGAACCATATGATCATCTCAATAGATGCAGAAAAAGCATTCGACAAAGTACAGCATCCCTTTATGTTCAAAACGCTAGAAAAATTAGGGATAACAGGATCATACCTCAACATTGTAAAAGCAATCTATGATAAGCCACAGGCCAGCATCATTCTGAATGGAGAAAAATTGAAGGCATTCCCTCTAAGATCTGGTACAAGACAGGGATGCCCTCTCTCACCACTTCTGTTCAACATAGTCCTCGAAACACTGGCCAGAGCAATTAGACAGTCAAAAGAAATTAAAGGCATAAAAATAGGAAAAGAAGAACTTAAATTATCACTATTTGCAGATGATATGATTCTATACCTAGCAGACCCAAAAGGGTCTACAAATAAGCTATTAGAGCTAATAAATGAATTCAGCAAAGTGGCAGGATATAAGATCAACACGCATAAATCAAAGGCATTCCTGTATATCAGCCACAAATCCTCTGAAAGGGAAATGAGGACAACTACTCCATTCACAATATCCCCCCAAAAAATAAAATACTTGGGAATCAACCTAACAAAAGAGGTGAAAGATTTATACAATGAAAATTACAGAACCCTAAAGAAAGACATAGAAGAAGACCTTAGAAGATGGAAAAACATACCCTGCTCATGGATAGGCAGAACTAACATCATCAAAATGGCGATATTACCAAAAGTTCTCTATAAGTTCAATGCAATGCCAATCAAAATCCCAACAGCATTTCTTGTAGAAATAGATAAAAGAATCATGAAATTCATATGGAATAATAAAAGACCCAAAATAGCAAAAACAATACTAAGCAGGAAGTGTGAATCAGGCGGTATAGCGATACCAGACTTCAAACTATACTACAGAGCAATAGTAACAAAAACAGCATGGTACTGGTACCAAAACAGGCGGGTGAACCAATGGTACAGAATATAGGACACAGTAACCAATCCACAAAACTACAACTATCTTATATTTGATAAAGGGGCTAAAAGCATGCAATGGAGGAAGGATAGCATCTTCAACAAATGGTGCTGGGAAAACTGGAAATCCATTTGCACCAAAATGAATCTGAATCCCTATCTCTCGCCGTGCACAAAAGTTAACTCAAAATGGATCAAGGAGCTTGATATTAAATCAGAGACACGGCATCTGATAGAAGAAAAAGTTGGTTATGATCTACACGCTGTGGGATCGCGCTCCAAATTCCTCAATAGGACACCCATAGCGCTAGAGTTAACAAATAGAATCAACAAATGGGACTTACTCAAACTAAAAAGTTTTTTCTCAGCAAAAGAAACAATAAGAGAGATAAACAGGGAGCCTACATCCTGGGAACAAATCTTTACTCCACACACTTCAGATAGAGCCCTAATAACCAGAATATACAGAGAACTCAAAAAATTAGACAATAAGATAACAAATAACCCAATCAATAAATGGGCCAAGGACCTGAACAGACACTTCTCAGAGGAGGACATACAATCAATCAACAAGTACATGAAAAAATGCTCACCATCGCTAGCAGTCAGAGAAATGCAAATCAAAACTACCCTAAGATACCATCTCACTCCAGTAAGACTGGCAGCCATTAGGAAGTCAAACAACAATAAGTGCTGGAGAGGATGCGGGGAAAAGGGCACTCTTGTTCATTGCTGGTGGGACTGCAAATTGGTGCAGCCAATTTGGAAAGCAGTATGGAGATTTCTCGGAAAGCTGGGAATGGAACCACCATTTGACCCAGCTATTCCCCTTCTCGGTCTATTCCCTAAAGCCCTAACAAGAGCATGCTACAGGGACACTGCTACATCGATGTTCATAGCAGCTCAATTCACAATAGCAAGACTGTGGAACCAGCCTAGATGCCCTTCAATAGATGAATGGATAAAAAAAATGTGGCATTTATACACTATGGAGTATTACTCTGCATTAAAAAATGACAAAATCATAGAATTTGGAGGGAAATGGATGGCATTAGAGCAGATTATGCTAAGTGAAGCTAGTCAATCTTTAAAAAACAAATACCAAATGACTCCTTTGATATAAGGGGTGTAAACAAGGACAGGGTAGGGACGAAGAGCTTGAGAAGAATATTTACAGTAAACAGGGATGAGAGGTGGGAGGGAAAGGGAGTGAGAAGGGAAATTGCATGGAAATGGAAGGCGATCCTCAGGGTTATACAAAATGTCATATAAGAGGTAAGGAGGGGTAAGTCAAGAGAATACAAATGGAAGACATGATTTACAGTAGAAGGGGTAGAGAGAGAAAAGGGGAGGGGAGGGGAGGGGAGGGGAGGGGGGATAGTAGAGAATAATATAGACAGCAGAATACATCAGACACTAGAAAGGCAATATGTCAATCAATGGAAGGGTAACTGATGTGATACAGCAATTTGTATACGGGGTAAAAGCGGGAGTTCATAATCCACTTGAATCAAACCGTGTAATATGATGTAGTAAGAACTATGTAATGTTATGAACGACCAATAAAAAAAAAAAGAGAGATTTGAGAAGAAGAGGCCATATGGTGTCCCCAGAGGCCTCAGTGGCTTATGAAGATGACCCCTGTGCCAAGACCAAGAGAGCGTAGAAGTTCATCACAAGTGCGAACAGGAGAGTAAAAGCCACTCGGGCAGCTTGTGCCTTGTCACTTCCATCAGTTAAGTGCATTAGGTTAATCAATTACAGAGAGGAAACACTGTTAGATTTTTAACTATTTAATACTGAAAATGTAATGAACACAAGATTTCACTCTAGAAAATTACAAGAATTTATCTTGTTTGCAAATTTTGTGTGTGTGTACGTGTGTGTGTGTGTGTGTGTGTCTTCGTGTTCTCTGCCTTCCACTTCCCCAAAGTGTGAAGTTTCCATTGTCCTTGTTATGTAATTCTCTAGAGATCACTGAACCTGTGCCGTGTCACTCCTTGGAGAATTTTAAGCATCTCTGTCTAAAAGAACAGGCTGGAAAGTGAGCTCTTGAAAACTGAGGGCAGATAACTCATCTCACTTTATAAGCATGGCAGCTTATATCTCACAAGCATCTACAATTCTTATAATTATTTTTTTTCACTTTCCTGAAACAAGTAAAAGACCAAAAAAAAAAAAAAAAAAAAAAACAGTGCTTAATTGGGCAAAATGTGTCCAGAACCTACTCCAGCAGATCAGAAGAAACAGGCACCAGAGAGAAGCTAATAAAGCTGCTCAAATCATCCTAATGATCACTAATTCAATGTTCCTTAGAGGAACTATAGACACCACACGGTGCGACAGTTTCTCCAAAACTGGTTCAGGAAAGCTCATGTCAGTTAAAGACAGGATGATGGAAATGGCCTAAGAGGATTGTGGTCTTGCTCTGTTTTGCCCTTGCTGGGCACACCTGTAGTCTCCATCCTAATTACTGGCGTATCACCCTAGACCCTCATGACAAAGAGTCACCCTGACTCCTCTCCCCTTCCATCCTCTTCCATATGCAGCCTACCTCCAAGACCCATGGGTTCCTCAGGGTCTGTTGGGATAACCAGCCAGGGCATAGAAAGATTTGTTCCTGGTGGTGACATAAGAAGGACTTAAAGAAGTGATAACATGGTCAAAGGGAAGGAAAACTGGCCACTTCCCTTGTCTCCATTCTTTAGGTAGGTCTTGTGATTTGGATATGTGGTATCCCCCAAAAGCTCATGTTTGAGACAACACAAGAACATTCAGAGGTGAAATGATTAGATCACGAGAGTTGTAACCTAATCATTGGATTAATCCACTGATGTGGATTAACTGGATGGTAACTGTAGACAGGTAGGGTGTGGCTGGAGGAAGGAGGTCACTGGAGGTGTGCTTTTGGGGTACAAATTTTGTTCCTAGTGAACAGAGCTTGCTCTCCTGTGCGCCTCTCTCTCTCTCTCTCTCTCTCTCTCTCTCTCTCTCTCTCTCTCTCTCTCTCCTTCCTGGTTGCCGTGTCCTGAGTCGCTTTCCTGCAGAACATTGGGCCCTTCTACCATCATGTTCTGCCTCACCTTAGGTCCAGAGCTACAGAGTCGGCTGTCTATAGACTGACACTTCTGAAACCATAAACCAAAATAACCTTTTCCTCCTCTGCGTTGTTCTTGTCAGGTCTTTTGGTCTTAGTGACACAAAACTGACTGAAAGAGTGGGGAATCAAAGCAGAGCGACCTTGATTGTAAAGTAAAGGAATGCACTCAGAAAACATCTGAAGAAATCCATCTGCACAGTGGGCACACAACCTATGCTCTAGATTCCCGCTGCTTGAAGAAGCCACCTGGCCCTCCACGTTGTCTTGGCCTGCAGCCCCAGAGGAACACATGAGTAATCGAATGCCCAAACCTTCTCCCTCTCTGTTGAGTCCTTCAAATTCTTTCTTTGGGATCAGTAAACAGAACGCTGGAGCTTTTGCAGCTCTGGAATTGATCAAGACAGGCCTCTCAAATCTAGTGCCCCTACTTACCCATTCCTCAAACTACCGCCTTGGTGCCCACCCTCATCACATCTTACCTCTATCTGACATCTCCACAGCTTGCTGTCTCTGGCTTTCCTACCTGCTCCTCACCTATCCCCGCACACCCTGGCCTAGGTGATAACTCCAACCCACTAAGCTGATCTCTCTCTCTCCCCTTTGAGAAGCACTCCAATGGTTCTCTATTTTCCACCTGTTCCTCAAATTCTAGAGGATCCTCAGACATTCAAGAAGGTCCAAAAGTTCTCGAAATTTTATTTTTTGTTTAACTTTGTGTTTTTACCTTCATGACATTTTGTTTTGGTTTCTTTATTTTTATTTATGACAATTTTTTAATTAACCTGGACCATCTAAATGATCTCATTTTATAATCGAATTTTGCATTATCAAATATTTTTAAATTATCAATGTAGTCGGCACTATAAAATGCAACTTTAATTATCACAGGCTAAAGAGAAAAATCACAAATCAGATTTAATATACAGAGAAGAAACTGATGAAAGAACTGATCCATCATACAAGCTATGTAGCATAGCACACAGCACACAAAACTCATAAGAACCTGAGTGACAGTTTTGGCAAAAATGAAATTTTGTCACAATAAATTCAGCACATTGATCTGAACAAATGCAGTTTATGCCTGTGTTGGTATTCTATTTATATATGTGTTTTGGGTTTATGATCATAGGAGAGCTCTAAGTATCAGAAGTTTAGAAGTATTTAATGCTACTATATATTTGAATTACCTTATAAAAAATAATTTAAGCTAACACTAGGCATCTACAAGTTTCTTCTTTCTTTCTCTCTCTCTTTCTTTCTTTCTTTCTTTCTTTCTTTCTTTCTTTCTTTCTTTCTTCCTTTCTTTCTTTCTAGAAATCCAAAGATTACTCCCATTTGAGAAACTGGGTTCAGGCAAATGTAGAAAGGAATGATGTTCTCTGAACTTTCCATCCATCTCCTCTCCACCCATCACCAATTCCAAGGCCCCTCACAATTTTACTTCTGGCCAATGGAGTATGGATATAAACAATTCATTCATTCCAGAGGAGGCAGATGGAAGACAGCAACTGTCCCACTCTTTTCTGGCACTGGTGACTACACAGGCCATATATTCCAGGTTGCGAAATGTCAAACTGGGGCCTTCTACTCACCTGTGAGAGACACATACTGTGAGTGAGAAGTAATCTTTCCTGGGTTAAGCTACTAAGATGATGAAGTCAATTTGTTACTGCAGCAGAGCTTAGCCTATCCTGACCAATCCAGCTTCAGGAACTAAGCCCTGACCCCTAAGCCCTTCCCACAACACCTCATATCCCAGGACTCTTAGTTCAATGACATGAACACATCAAGCTGTTCCACAGCACCCTACTTTGTACATGCTGTTCCTTAACCATAGAATGAAATTCCCCAGATACTTCTGCCCTCCTTCTCTACTCCAGTCATAGTAATTCATCTTTTAAAACCCAGTACAGATATAATTACTACCAGGAAAATTTTCTCCCTTTTCCATCACTTTTAACCAGCCTCTCCATCATCCATGAATTCTACAGAATGCTTATCTCATCATGTCATAATTACACCTTTCAATGCCTGACCCCACTCCACCCAACCACACTGTGATAGGCCCAGTGGTTAATACACCTCTACCTCCTCAGGCTCAGCATGCAAAAGTGGGCACCATTTGGCCAGAAAGAACTTTGTACCAGGACACAGAAAAAATGTGAATTCTTCCTGGTCCTTCAGGCATCTGAAGAAAGTTGAATTAGATCCGTTACCTGCCAGGGACAACATCTTACTCAAGGACAGAAATTCTCAGCTGTCTCCAACCCAGCTCTAGGAAAGACCTGCCCAGGAGGCCTGAACCTTCTATCTCTCCTCAGACACAGGGTTGTTCAAGGGATTCAGATTACCTGGGAAGGAAAGACTGGCCTAAGGCCCTGTGCTCAAAATGTGGTCCCCAAATGAGCAACAACTACAAGATTTAGGAGCCACTGAGAAAGCAGGATCTCAGGCTCCCAGGCCTTCTAAATCAGAATTGCATTTTAACAGGATCCCCAGATGATTCAAAGACCCCTAAGTATTTGAAGAGTACAGGCCCAAGGTAGCTGAATGGAATCTCTTCAGCCTAAAAGTTCACTTTAATTATAACACTTTACCTCCTTTGTAATATCAGGCAAGTGCTTCTTATTGCAAAATCTTAAACAAGCCCACTTTACCAATAAGAAAACTTAGTGGTTGGATTACATGGCTTTCCAATGTCAGACCCAGGATCTGAGGGCCGTTTCTGATGGAGTCAAGAGCCCTAAATGGATAACCACACATTATAAAGCATCCTGATGTTTGCAAATTTCTGTGACACTTAGACTTCCTGACCAGTCCAGGCAACTCTAGAGACATTCACGGGCCCCTCACACAGGCAGGCACTAACCTGGTGTTTATCTCAATTCTCTCACTTACTACCCACATCTTAATGCCTCTACATATACCACTGTCCCCAAGAGACTGCCAGTTGTCCCCAGGTAAGGATTTTATAAGCTTGCTCAATAACTGTTTGATGAGTCTATGAAAATATTTCCTCTTTGAACATCAAACAACACACAGCTGGACAACTGTTATTAAATAAAGAAAGGTAAAGACACAGAGGTTCCCAGAGAAGTTCAAGGACTTGCCCCAAGTCACTCACAGGCCTCAGATCTCTGGGAATGGAACCCAACACCCCTCCCTGACTGCTAGTACAAATGTCTTCTTCCCATTTTTCCACTTTCCCTAGATTTCCCTTTTCTGACATATATATATATATATCAGGCAGTTAACAAAAGCATCCTTTTCAAAGAACTCCCCCACATATGCATCTTTAAAGGGGGCTCTGCTCTACCACCAGATGGGCCAAATTTAGACATTAACAGGCAACCACCACAGAAAAAGGTGGGGAAACTCAGGATTATCAGAGACAATGGGCCCCTGGACCCAAAGAAAAGAAACTCCATCAAGCAAAAACCTCCCAACTAAAGCTGCCCACCTCAGCTACAGTGACCCCACCGTCAAGACAGGGTGTCCCTGGGAGCCCTGGAATCCGGGCTGGTAGAGATCTGCCCACCCTCCCTGACAAGACACCACCACCCCACAGCAGTCTGTGCTACTGTGGCTTCACTGGCAAAGACAGCCCTTTTCCTTCTCTTCATTGGCTTTAGAAAGATGCAAAGGCATTTCCCCAGCTGGTCCAGAGAAAAGCACAATATCTGCCTGAAATATTCAAATATCCAGGAACACATGGAAAGGAAATTTCCCTTGAACTGGGGAAAAGGAGGAGAAGAAAAAACCTAGAACTGAGATCTTGGGACTGTTGAACTACTCTCCATTTGGCTTTTGCTTTTCTGAGCATTCAAAGTGCCTCCCAGAATGCTAAGTACTATGTGCACAGTCAGCGGCACGCTGATAAAGGCTCCTGGTACTGAGCCCCTATTTGCCAACTCGGTGCCTGGACACAGGGGTCCATCCACCCAGAGGGGAACACCTTTTGTGAATTCAGGCAAAGGCAACCTACAGACAAGCCCAGGTCACCAGTTACTTGAGTGAGAAGAGTGAGAAGGGTCCATGTTTCTGTTTGGGTTCCTTAGAATCAGATCCTGAGTAAGACTTCCTCTGAAAGTATACTCAGAGGTATTCCTAGGCAAAAAGGGTAGGGGAATGAAGAAGTGAGTTGAGAAAGAAAGTACTCCAGGCAAAGACTCAAAGATTCGTGGAAGTCAATTTGATGAAACTCCACAGAAAATCTCTGAAAACAGGAGCTATCATGCCTCAAAGTGTCCCAGGGAAGGACCTCGAAGCTGAACTATGAATACTCATCACTTATCCGTCATTGGTTAGGGATTGCCCCCAGAGGAGTTATAAATTTCCAGGCACTCTCTGATCTCAGTTCCCACAAACAAAGCAGGTTCCTGCAGCCCAGATCATCCTCCAACAAAGAAATGGAGAGTCCTGAAAATCGAGAGTAAAAGTACTCAGGGCATCCAAGTGCACAAAGATTGCAAAGCTCTCCATGAAAGGACATGGATTACCAGGTGTGGTGGGCACATGCCTGTAATCCCAGATACTTAAGAGGTTGAGGCAGAAGGATCACAAGTTGAAGGACACCCTTGGCAAGTTAGCTAGTGAGGGGGTCTCAAAATTTAAAGGAAAGGAAAAAAAAGGAGGGGGTTGGTAGGGATGTAGCTCAATGGTAGCGTGCTCCTGGGTTCAAGCCCTGGTACAAGGGGGAGGGGAAATAAGCCTCAAAGAACTTTCAAATATTAAGGAAAAAGTTACTGTGCTTTTTTTCAGAAATGGCTTTCTGCTTTTCTCTATTTTTTTCTCCTGGGACGCGTTTCCTGGCACCACTCAAAGCTATCCAAATATTAAACTGAAATGCTTTTCTCAAGTTGGGCTATCAGCCAAACCCAATATTTTTTTCTGTCTCCCTGGGGCCCCTATTTTTTGCTACCTTGCCTAAGGGTAAGCCCTAATGTTTGTCTGCTATTCTAGATGCCTCATTCAGTGTGATCACTAGCTCAGCATTAACCCAGCAGATCACCTCTGTAAGCAGTAGCACTGACCAAGTTCATGGCTCCTGACATAATCCCCAAAGTGCAGGGCCACCTAGTACCAAGATATTTCATGAGAGCCACAGATGAAGGTGGGACCCAGCTCCAATTTGACAACTGTCTTCTCAGATATACATCAAGAAAAGGAAAGGAAACGGGATCAACCAGGAGGGGGTAAGGTGGAGAGATGACTAACTGTCAGGAATGAATAATAACCTAGTTCCCTCCACAACTTCTCCTCACACCCCCCCCCAACACCCAAGCAGGCGGATACTCTGAAAAGGTGTCCCCAAACGCCTCTGCCCAGCACTTACTAGTCTTCTCCCTTCCTCACCACACTTCGCCCCCAGAGCCAGACGTGGAAGAAAGCGTAAATGTGGACCTATATTTGAAATTAATTAAAGAGATATTTCACGAGCCTAGTTTTTTTTTTTCTGTTAATTTTCCAAATGCTCTGCCTGTAGTCTTTTTCCTAATCGCCTTTCATTTCTGTTGTGTCTCTTCATCTGTTCTACCGAGAGTTTTCTTTCCTTTAGATGGGTCAGAGTTTTGGAGACCAGATTCAAGTTCCAGTTCTATCACTATCAAGTGACACAATCTTTGGCAAAGTAGGAGTTCTGGGAGCCTCCGTTTTCCCATGGAAGAAATGAAGCTAATGCCCCCTTCTTTACAGGTGTGTGGAAAGGATGAAATGAGGTGAACTTTAGGTAAAGTGCCTGCACATTGAGATGCTCAATAATCGTCACTCCCCTCCCTGGCGCCTTGTCTCTTTCTGCAATCTGGTTACATCCCACAGGATGCCCAGAACGTTTTCCACGAAGGGCCATCTGGCTGCCAGTGGAGTGGAAACCAGCTTCGGATAGCGTTACCCCTCTAGCAAGCGAGTTCCAGGCGGTGTAGACACAGACAAGCGCATACACAGACACACACATACGCTTTGGGCAACCTTGCGGGGTCTGGCTCTGCTGCCCCATCCCGCACCCAGCTTGGTCCAGAGGTAAGGTGGTTTAAGTCCCCATCCCCGCCAAGGCGGCGCCCAGACCCGGCGGCACTTACCAGGGGCAGGCCGCACTGGGCAGACGGGGGCCGGCCGGGCCGGGGGCGGCGGCGGGCGCGGGGCGGGCGTGGCAGCCGGCATGTCGCGGCAGCGGCGGGCTCCGGGCGAGCCTGGCTCAGAGGTGGCCACGCGGGACGAGGCTCGACGGCCGAGCGGACGCGGGAAGGCAGGGAGCAGCGAGGTGCAGCAGCAACGAGCCGGCGCTGGCGCTCCCTCTCTCGCTCCCGCCGCCCGCCCAGCGTCGCGCCCGGCGACAGCCACCCGGAACGTCTCCGGGGGCGCGGGGCTTAGCAACCGCGCACAGCCGCAGCCGCCCTCCCAGCGCTGGCTGGGCTGTGCGCGCAGCGCCTGGCCCAGGAGGCCGGGCGGAGCCGGGCTTTGAACTTAAGCTCACATCCCGGGTTGAGCCTGTGAGCTCCCAAAGGCGGCCCCTGGGGACCCCTCAGAGGCTCCGCCCCGCCCCGCCCCGCGGAGTGCAGCCCTCCCTCCTTCCGGTCGCAGTTCCAGCTGGACCTGGCAGGACCAGGTTTTGATCATACACACTACCCTCATTTTCTATGGGCTGCAGTTCAAAAGTCGTCTTGGGACCCCTGCAATTCTTGCCCCTCCCTGCCGTGAGGGTGTCAGACTTTCCGCAACATCCCCCCCGCCCAGCCCTTCCATCTAGCTACCGCACACATCGCTAGACTCCAAGACAGCCCAACTGCACCATCCTTGTTGGCACCAATATTCCAAGTGCCTACTCCCTGCTGTCAGAGACAAGTTGCAGAATGTTCCTCCAGCTTCGTGGCATCTTGGTACCACCTGAGGCTGCTCATTGACTCCTTGAGTTGTTGTGATTGTTGTGAAATGGTCCCTTCTCGGCACTCCATACCTAATTCAGAGAGTTGCAATTGTCCCAGGAGTTGCAAGGTCCCCGGCCCTGTCTAGGAGGGATGTTGAATGCACAGAAACTGTACCCACCTCTCAACAGGCCTCGGACTGACAGGAGTCATGATTATAGATTAGTTTTGCTTTGTTCAATCAGGTGACAGAGCAGCCTTGTCTGATGTTGTTGTTCTGAAAAAGTGTTTATGCTCCCCAGAACATCAAGACAGAGATGATAGCACCAGAATGAATCCCAGATTTCAGGAGCTGTCTTTCTCTTTATCACACCTAACAAGAAGTCTAGAAGACTGTCAGGTGTTTGTTCAGCTGCTGGTGGGTAGGACCTAATATCTTTCCAGACTTTAAGCTGTCTTTTATGACTGCTTTAAGGTCATAAAAGGGCTGCAACAACCCCATGAGACCACTCTGAGAACTGGAACTCCTAGTTCTTTCTGGTTTGTTGGCCAGACAACTCCAAATCATCATCAAGGACCATTTTCAGCAATCCAGTTCCCCAACAGTGAACAAAATCACAAATGCCCTGCCTTCAGGTTATCCTCCTCCTATTGATAAGAGATAGACTATAAAATAATCAAGTATGGTGATAAATAGTACAGAGAAAAAGAAAGAAAGGAAAATGAAAGTGTTATTTTTGTTAAGTTGGGAGTTAGCAAAATTTGGAGGAATCGTTTATCTGGGAAACTCCCCTGAAGGTAAATGTCTTTGGGATACTCACTTTCTTTTTTAGAAGTCTTTAACAGCCACTCTACCTGGCCCTATCATTTATATTTTAGGAGTAAATTAAAGTTCAATAAACTGAATTTCAGAAGGAGAAATCTCCTGAGTTGTCAAGGAGATATCAAATGACTTGGGGATATTTTTTTTTCTCCTTACAAAAGCAGCAGTCCAGCAATGTTTAATTCTGGTTAGATAGTAGTCATCGTTTATTTATTAAAAGGTGTCTATTAAGGAGTCACAGTGAACATCTTAACTCAATATTACTTCATAAGAGTGGGGGGTAGTGTTATGGTTTAGATGTGAGGTGTCCCCCAAAAGTTCATGTGTGAGACAACGGAAGAAGGTTTCAATTGATGGGTTTATGAGAGTCTTAACCCAATCAGTGAATTAATCTCCTGATAGAGATTAACTGAGTGGTAACTGAAAGCAGGTAGGGTATGGCTGAAGGAGGTGGGAATTAGGGGACTGTCAGGGTTTTATATTTTGTACAGTGAGGACAGCGCCTTTGCTCTCACATGCATCTCTCTCTCTCTCTCTCTCTCTCTCTCTCTCTCTCTCTCTCTCTCTCTCTCTCCCTTCCCTCCCTCCTTCCTGATCATCATGTCCTGAGCCTCTTTTGCCATGATGCTCTGCCTCACCTAGAACCCTGAGAAATGGAACCAATCTTCTATGGGCTGACACTTCTGAAGCTATGAGCCCCCAAATAAACTCTTCCTCCTCTAAAATTGTTTTTGTCAGGTCTTTAGTCACAGCAGAAAAAAAAACTGATTAAAACAGACACAATGCATCTTACTGAACACTGTGGAAGAAACTGCTAGTTGCCTACTCATTACCAGTTTTCTCCTTTTGACCTAGTAACGGAACTCTAGCTTTCAGCTGAGCACACTGCAACTCTGCAATAGAGAATATATTTCCCAGCCTCCCTTGACGTCAGGAATGGCCATATGGAAAGTTTCTGGCCATTGAATGTAACTGAGAGTTTTAAGTGGGACTTGCAAATTGACTCCTTCAAGAGACTGCTGCCACTGATAGATACATTTGATTGTCCATCTCAACCCCTTTCCTTGGTCTTGGCATTCAGTCATGATGTCTGTGGTAGGTGGTATTGTGGTTTCAATTCTTCCCTCCATCTCTTAATAGAACAAACAACCCTCCTAGGTTATTCAGCTTTCCATTACTGTGACAAAATACCTGAGATAATCAACTTAAAGCAGGAAAGGTTTGTTTTGGCTCATGGTTTCAGAGGTTTCAACCCATGGTGACTTGGCCCTTTTGTTTTAGACCTGTAGTAGCACAGTACTTCATGGCAGGAGCATATGACAGAGGAGGCTATTCCCCTCATGGTGACTAGGAAGCAAAGGAAAAGACAGGAAGGGGCCTGGGTCCCCATATCCCCTTCAAACTCATCATCTAATGACCTAACTCGAATCACCTCCTAGACATTCCACCATATCCCAATAGTGCCACAGGCCAGTGACCAAGCCTTGGCCTTCAGGGGACATTTCCAAACCACAGCACTTACCTTTACACTTACAAACCATTGCATTTCCCTGCATTGATTTTAGTTTTGGAAATCTTAGTTACTTTGGCTAATGGGATGTTGTTACTGGATATAATGTAAACAGAAGCTAGGAATATACCCTCCGGTTAAGCTCCTGCCAAAAGTCTAAGAAGCTAGCGATCCAAGGAGCATGTTCATAAGGATGCTGCAGGCCTAAACTTCAACCTGCAGCTAAATCCAGCTGACCTGCAGCCTGAAGTGGGGCTACCTTAACAAACCTTGGAATGATACAGAAAAATACCCATTGTTGTAAGCCACTGAGTTTGGGGCTAGCTTATCAGGATTACTGCAACAAAAGCAAATATAATGGCTGATGATACTGGAGGTCTATCATCCTTCTTGGGTCACTGATCTTGAAAGTAGAAGCCAAGTCCTAAGGATTGAAGAGCATAAAAATAGAAGTTTGAGACCCCACCCGTATGACATCATGAAAGTATCCCACCACCCCTGACCTATTAACTTTGGATTTCTCTTTTAAGAGAGAATAAATCCTTGTATGTTTAAGCCACTAAAACAGAATATACAGTATTCCCTGGAAAAAAGATAATTCGTATCCATCCCTCAAAATTATTTTCACACTGTGAGAAACATTAAACACACACATTTGCAATCATTTAAATGTAAAATAGAAGACAGAAAAGGAACATCATGCTTGTAGTGGGCCACTTAAGTAGGAACTCATTGGCATCACTGACGAGAAAGGAACAATAGCGGTGGCAGTCTAGAAAAGGTGCCAGGGCTATTTTGGTTACAAGCAAGCAAAATTTTTACTCAAGGAGCTCAGGTTAGGTGGCAGGGGAGCACAAGACATTTTAAGTATTCTCAAGGACAACCCAAAGCAGCTTGGCAACCACTTCACCACCTTTCTCTTGAACATCCCCCACAATTGCTACATCTCAAAATCCAGTTTCTTCAGGGAAAGAATATGCTTAGTCCGGCTTATTTATTCTAATCAGGACACTTACACCACTGGCCAGATACTGGATTTGTGGCTGTCGGGTAGAGGTCCAGCTCTGGTTCAAAGAGCCATGGCCCAATAACAAAGAAGATAGAGAAATAAGAATAGAATAATGGTTATTCTGAAGTGCATAGGGCATTTTGAAACCTGGAAACAGGAGGAATTGCATAAAGCAGACAAATTGACGAATATATCCAGGACATCAGGTCAGCTCGAGCTGAGGAAAGAGCTGGAACCACTTCCAGAGGTGAAATCTAACCAGGATACCACTATGCATTCAGGAGTGACTTGGAGAAGAAACTGATGAAGAGATCTTGCAGCCTCCAGGAGAAAGCTCCTTATTCTCTGAATCACCAGGATTATTACATATGGAGATTCTAAGAAAGAGGAGAGATCCAGGACCTCCTATAGCAAAGCTCACTGTTCTAACGACTTCACAGTGTGCATTTCTCAATCTTCTCATCATACTCCTAGGACATTGTTTTGTGCCTTCACACCCCAGCTGTCGCCTTCTCTCCTTCCCTCCCCAGGTAAAATTCATAAGAGATTACTTCATGTTCTCCATCTGTGCTCACGCCCTTCTGCAGAGCTCCTCAGGCCTGCTGAGATCTGACTTATCTGCTGCATTGCCACAGTAAACAAAATTCAGTCTGTTTTGTTTCATCTCACTGCAGCTATGACCATCCTGATGCTGTCATCTTCTTGAAACTCTGTCCTATCTTGACTCCTTCCAGTTCACCCTGATTTGTGGGTCCCTCTTCCTCCATTCAGTCCTTATACATAGGTATTCCTCAGGATTTTTTGTTTTTGTTTTTGTTTTTTTTTTTCATTCGTATCTTTGGTAGTTCTCCATGCATGATCTTATCGAAGCCCTTGGTTTCAATTTCAGACTGATCTCATCTCCTCTCTTCCAAGATGTCTCTACTAGACAACTCATAGATATCTCTTAGAATGCATCTCCCAAAACCTGCTCATCTTCTCCCCCCAAACCTGTCCCTCCTACTGGATTCTTGGTCTTATTTTTAGCTCTTCAAGCCATACCTGCATAAATGAATGTCAACTCCACAGTCACCAAATCCTCTGCTCCCTCTTCTTTCCTACTGTACTGCCATTGCTTTGTTCAAGCTTTCATGACATCCCATCTAGACCATCCCAACCACTTCCTCCCTCACATTGCTGCATCGCTTCCAGCCTTACTCCCAGATCATCAGCCTTACCAGAGGCAAGAAAATCTTTCTCTATATAGATCTACGCGATTGCATAATTTCTCCACTTAAAATCCTCCAGTGGTTCTATGTCTCTTAAAAGTTCAAATTTAAACCTTCTGTTATGATCTTCAAAACTCTTCAACATTGAGTCTTGTCCCCGACTCAACCTTCATCAGCCACCACTCCCCCTGGTTACTCTGGGCTCCAGCTAGTGCAAATCTCTTGTTTGGCCTTGGCCTCCACCTCTTTTCATACGCTGCTGCTCCATCTGCCCACATGCAGTCTTTACTCGAACATCACCTCCTCTGCCAAGCTATGATTCAAGCCCATGTTTTTCATCAGTTAACTATTCTGTTCCTTCCCCCAAAACGAATCACCAACAGAAGGATGGGAAAGTAAGGTGGGCCAATGTGTTTGAAATGACTATATCATGGCCAATCTGATCACTCCCCAAGGCTGACAACTGACCCAGTCAGGGGTACATCCCATCCAGCCAGTAATTCTTATCTACCTTGAACTCAGCTAAAATGTCCAAGTCTGGTCCTATTTGACCTGAGTTTGCTCTAGTGAAAGGTTTCAAAGATGAAGTCAAAACTGCTGCCTAAGATAAAATATGGGATTTCCTGTGACTATTGTAAATGCATATTTGAGAAAACTGTATCAGCTCTGTGTGGACATGATTTAAGGAATATATCTAAAATACGTTAGCACTTTTCCTGAATACAAGCTCCTGCTTTTAAACAAATCATTTTATCCCCAATGTCTAGTAAAGTTGCCATCTGGATCCTCCTGATGTCCACAAATATGCCACTCGGCGCTGTGAAAGCAAGATGCAGATAATTGTTCTGTAGTACAGCAAGAATACAGAATTACTTTCAAAACTACTAATCAATTTTGAAATGTGGAATGGTGAGAAAAGGAAAGTCCAAAAGATTCTCAGTCCAGTAGTAGATTCAAGGCAAGATTTCAAGTATTATAGAATACTATGATACTTTTAAAATTTAATGTTTCTCAAAACACAGCCTATAATTAAACATAATAGTTTAAAAAAATGAAATGAGGCTACGTCTAAAAAAGCTAGACCATGGTACAATATTATGTGTAATGTCACTGAATTACCAAACCTGCCCTCAAAAAAGAAGAGATAATAAATAAAGCAATCCTAAGATCCCAGAATAAGACGTCATAGAAAGTTAGAGGCAAGCATATACACATGCATTTTTGTTCAGACTTACCTGTGAAACACTCTGGAACTGAAATTATAAAGGTATTCTTAAATAATGAGATCAAATTCTATTACATAAAATGTTTAAATAAGTTTATCCAAGATTTATTTGACCCTTATGAATTCTTCCTACTCATCTTAATGTCTCAGGATAGAGGGTCACCTGATATATGGGTGAGCTTGTCCTCGAGGATAAACAGAGAGAAAGGGAACAGATCCTTACATATACTGAAGGGCTGACTGCTTTGCAGCCTGGATGTGGAAACTGTACGGACCTTGCAGGCAAACTAATCCCCTGCCAGTTTTATTAATAAAGCTTTATTGGAATAAAACCATGACTATTCATTTACATATTGTCTGTGTTGCTTTTGAGTAGACAGACTGTCTGGCCCACAAAGTCTTTTACAGAAAAAAGCTTACCCACCCCCCTCCTTAGTGTCCACACATATCTGTGCTCTGTCCTGCATGGAATGAAGAAGAGCTAGCCACCAAAATTCACTATTTATATGTCTAATAATGATGAGAACTACTGTGGAACAAAATAAAAGTTCTCATTCGAGTTCAAGATGGTCACCCTGGTTTAACCTAACCCTTTCCATCTTTGACCCAATGGTTTACCCACCTCCTCTGAACATTCTCAAAATCCTTACCAAATAAAGAAATCAAATATGAGAGGAGAGAAAACAATTCTGAACTCTCAGGAGCATCAGTAGAGTATCACTTGTTTTAAACTCTGAGATAGAGTCATTTTTGCCATTTTCGTGGGACTGTCTCCTGTTTTGGAACATGAAAGCAGACAGCCTAAGACACTCACTCAAGAACAAACAGCCTAATCAGTCGCAGAAGCAAAACTGGAATCCAGGTATGTCTGTTGCAAAGCAATGCTCCTGCCACCATACCTTGCTACCTGATCAATTTATTCACTGGATAAATATTTATTTAGCCCTTTGGGGATGTCTTCTATGTTCCAGACACTATGCCAGGCACCTAAGACATAAAGATCCTCAAACAATGAAGAACAAATGATATCAGGGCAACATATATTTTAAACAAGATAAATGTGACCCCCTAACCTCAGAAATCCCTAAATCCACAGTCCAGCAAAAAATTTAAAGTAATCATATCCTTATGAAAGGAAGTGCCAAGATTCTGGTTTTTTTTTAAGACATAGCATGAATTAATCAGACTGAAACCCTAAAGAATATGTGTGATGTGTGAATGTTGATATAATGTCATTAAAATTTGAGCGTCTGGGAAAATAAGAGGTGATTCCTCAAAACAATTCAGTTTGTTTTTGTTTTTGTTTTTACCTAGATTATGTTTGAATTTCTATTAACTGTGCTGCCAAATGTTGACACGGAGCCCACTCTAGACTGTGACTGGTCATGCTCAATGACCATGCCACGGTCTAACTTGGGGGTCATTCTTTTTCAGTATAATCTTGGGCAGATGTTTTTGTTCAACATTTTAAAAATTGGAAGTTCAGACTCAGATCTTGAAAGAGCATCTTAAAATTCCAACAGCAGTTCTGGTAATTTAAGGGATGATTTTATTATTTCACTCCATTGAATTTTTAAAGTAATCTGAATGCTTTCATTAAAAAAACCTAAAAAGGATGAAGAAAATGGATTGCTTTGGTCATTCTAACATTTCAAGTGTAAATCATGAAAAAAACTCCGATATAATTCACAAATATAGATCTATCTATGCCAAGACAAATGCATGAGGCTCAAAACTACCATATGGTTTTACACAGTCATAAAAGCTTTCTTTATTTGCCTATGTTCTTATTTGTTTTAAGTAAACAGATGGTTCAATAGTGAAGATATAAAATCTGACCATCACTGGATCATCAATCTACTAAATCCTAACCTCAAGAACTGTCTTAAAACTCTGTCCCAAAATGGCAGAATTCATCTATACTTTTCATCATTTTCAAATTAAGTACAGTGACAGAGTCACTGTTACAGGTAAACTAATTGTCTCGCTGCCCTAGAATAAATCAGGCCTTCCAATATGAAACTGATAAATTCATCATTAATGGCTGATGGGCCCCATGGCCACTCCTATAGTCCCGGCTATAAAAGCTTGGGAAGCTGAGGCAAGAGCATCACTGGAACCAAGAAGTTCAAGACCAGCTTGGGCAACATAAATAATTAAAAAAAAAACATGATGGAAAGGTGGGAGACAATCCATGAAGTGATAGGAAAATAATGCAATTGATCACTGAAATGTATTGAATGAAAATGTAAAAGAATAAAATATATTGGATGTTCAGAAAAATTAATGGCCAAAACAAATGACTAAAACTGAAGATACATAAATCCAAGTTGTACTCTAAACACATAAAACAAGATTAAATATCTTGAAAACACAGTCACAAAATCATGACAAAGTTATGCCTGACCAGAGAGTAGAAAAGTCTACTAATAAAACAGTCTTATCACCAGGCAAGGTGGTGCATGACTATAATCCTAGTGGCTCAGGAGGCTGAGGCAGAAGGATTGTGAGTTCAAAGCCAACCTCAGCAATTTAGGAAGGCATTAAGCAACTTGGTGAGATCCTGTCTCTAATAAAATACAAAACAGTTCTGGGGATGTGGCTCAGTGGTTAATTGCCCCAAGTTCAATCCCCAGTACAAAAAAAAAAAAAAAAAAGAGTCTTATTGTTTGAGTCAGTTTTTTCATTGCTGTGACTAAAAGACCTGACCAGAACAATTATAGAGGAGGAAAAGTTTATTAGAGGGCTCATGGTTTCAGAGGTCTCAGTCCATAGAAGGCTGGCTCCATTTCTCGGGGCTCAAGGTGAGGCAGAACATCATGGCCAAAGAGTGTGGCAGAGGGAAACAACTCACATGATGATCAGGAAGCAGAGAGAGAAAGAGACTCCACTTTTCAGATACAAAATATATAACCCAAAGTCATGACTGCAGTGCCTACCTCCTCTAGCTACACTCACCTACCTCCAGTTACCACTCAGTTAATCACATCAGGGACTAATTTGCTGATTAGGTTAAGGCTATACCCCAATCATTTCTCCTCCAAACCTTCTTGCACTGGCTCACAAGTGAGCTTTCAGGGGACACCTCACATCCAAACCATAACACTTATCAAACAGCAATTTGGAAAGTCACATGAAATCAGTAGATACAAAAGGAAAGAGCAATCTGTACTATGCATGTGTGACAGAAATTAACTCCAGCTTAGATTATGACAAAGCACCATAAAATATAATCCAGCTGTCCACCCAAGCATGAGGGAGAAGCACTCAATGACTTTCATGCTCCAGGAGAAGAGATTGCTTTGGGGAGCAGTGTTATAAACTGGAAAGACATGTGGGGGACAGGGCAAATGGAACATCAGCCACACAGGTATCAAAAAGGAATACTCCCATATGGTTAAGGGCCTCCTCCTGCCCTGGCAGCTAACCCATCCACAGCATGATTGACAGAGAACAGTCAGCGGTCAACAGCATGTGCTGTGGTCATCACACCATGTCAAAAGAGCCAGTGAAAGTCTTGAACATGGTCAAAGACAGTAACTCAATATCAGCCTTCCCAGCAAGCTGCAAGGGAAATGGTCAACAAGAACAACTCTGGTTTTTCCCACACTCAAGTGTGATCACAGTCAAGAAATATGCTCACACAAATTATGGACATAAAGATGAGGTTGTAAAATGTTTTATGTGTGTCACAGACAACATAAAAACAACAACAACAACAAAAGATCTCTTTTATGATTCCAAGTGGCAAGTATCCGTGATATACTCTGGGTCTTGAAGGAGCTAAGCTTCTAACATCAAGGCTCAAATATCACAACTGAAAATATCAAAGATATCAAAATTTCATAAGTTGATCAGACTGTGGTACAAATGACTCCATCTCTGAGTTTTTCCCAGCCCTTCATGTTGTTGATTCATTAGAGAGGGAAGTGAACATATTTCCAAGCATGTTTAAAAAACCACATTCAAACACTGCATTGGACCGTGAAGAAATTCTTTGCCAGGACGAAATCAACCAGGTGCAGAATAGGAATGCAAGTGGCATTTCCTTCCCAGCTCAGTCATCCACCTTCTGGGCTGAGTGCCATGTGACTGTTCACCTAACAGAGTCTGAGTGAGAAATTGCGCCCCATTTTCTATTTGGTAATGCAGATCCAGCATCCAAACCAACTAACAGAGCTATCAAACACCTGCCGGCGTCCTGAGTGTCGGAAATTGTGATGTTGCAGAACTAAGGAGTAAGAAAAGAACACAGCCAAAGAGAGACAGACTGGCCTACTGCTCCAGATGCCAGATACAGACCCTGAACCACAAAAACAGAACACTCTTCTACTCCCTGATCTGAAACTGTGGCTGCTATTCGTTCTGATTTTTAATATCAAGCATTGTAATATTTTTATTTTTTAAATTTTTTTGTAGTAGTAGATGGACAGAATGCCTTTATTCTATTCATTTATTTTTATGTGGTGCTGAGGATCGAACCCAGTGCCTCACACATGCTTGGCAAGCACTCTGACACTGAGCTACAGCCCCAGCCCAAGCATTGTACTATTTTTAAACCATGATATTTTAAAAACCTAAAGTCAGCAAATTACAAATTAGTGGGGCCCTGAGCAAGTTAATAAGACCTCTCTCAAAAATAAAAAAAATAAAAAGGGCTGGGAATGTACTTCAGTGGTAAAGTGCCCCTGGGTTCAATCCCCAGTACCAAGAAAACAAAAACAAAAATAAAAAAAAAAAACCCTATGTTTAGTTGTCATGTCAATGGAGATATAGAAGGGTTAGGATTAGGCAGCCAGGACAAGAGTGAGGGAGTCAGAGGCAGGCCAAAACCAAAGAAGCACAGAGAGGGTCTTCCAGTGAGGTCAACTTTGCTGTTAGAAGTGCTTGTGAACACAAGCTGGGGACCCAATTAGATAGACAATTCTATAATCATGTTCCTAAGCAGGGGATCCAATAGAAAAACTATAATAGATGCGGGGACATCAGTGATCAATGGTGAGGAGAAAGTGGAGAGAGGAGGAGATAAAAAAAAAGGAGGAAATTCCAGGAACCATAAAAGAACAAGCCAAACTTCCCCACCAAACTCCCGGCTCTGGGGCCTCCCTTCTCTTTGGAGAAGTCTGTTATTGTCACTTTTGCAATAAACCTGCCGCTTGCTTTCCGTCTCTGTGTCCTGTTCTTCAATTCTTTGCTAAACCGGAAACAACAAACCAAAGACAGTAACAATGACTCCTAGTTTTTTTTTTCCTTTCATCTTTAACAATTCAAATCCCCAACCTTCATAAATGACCTGATTTAAAAAACAAAATGAATTCCTGAATAAACAGATTATAGACCAAAAAAAGTCGGGCCAGCTCTTTTTGCCACGCTGGGTCTTGATATCCATTGCTTTGTACGAGTCCTTGTCTTGTGGTTTATATGTGCATAGAACTTATTGGCTTGAAATTTCAAGAATTTTGCAACTGTTCCATGAATCTTTAGACCATCCCACTTATACTCAGTGTGGGTGGAGAACATGAGACCCAGGGAAATGAAACAGTCTCTTCTGTGTTAGAGAATAAAGATGAAAAAAAAATGTCAAACTTTGTTCTGGTTCACTTTTAATAATTTAAAAGTGAATTTTTTCTCTTCTTGCAGCATTTTAGCAACAAGAAAAATCAGACAAAAATCCCCTTAAATTATCTTTAAGTCAGAAAAGGTAGCAAATACAGATTTTTTTTTTATAAAAGGGGCTATTTTCAGGAAAGCATTTTAAAAAGCACAATTATCTAACAAGCAAAACTGATAATTATATAATTCCGCAGCATTTGGCAGCACGATAACTTTTGTTTAAAGGAATGGGTGGGATTCGTTTTGTGCCTTTGTGTCTACAGAACTTTGTGCCTCAGATCCCCTAGAGTATTCTAGTGCAAAACAACAAGGTTATCATCAATCAATGTCCTGCAGGGATAGGCACTATTTAGTCTTTAGGAAAATAGAAGTTGAAGAGTGCAAATGGAAATTGTTGGTAATAAAAATAGTCAAGATATGGTTTAAAGAATGTTTTATCTGACAAATTAAAGCAAATGACACATAATCAGTGAAGACGACTTGGTTCCCAGAATAATGGCACCTCCTACACCTTGAACTTTAAGAAGGTGAACCTTGGTTGTTAGACAGAAACTCAATTATAGAGTATCTATTATGCACTAGTCTGTGTTGCTACCTTTAAATGAATTGTTTTATTTACTCCAACGTATGTGTTTCTTATTTACTCCAACATAATTGTTATGGCCATTTTAAAAATGTATCAGAGGAAATAATCGGATGAAGACCACACAGTAATAAGCAACCAAGGTAGTACTTGAATCTATGTCTGTCTGACATCAAAGTCTGTGTTTACAAAGAGTGTATACCACACTCTTGCCAGCTGGGAGGAAGGTTTATTAGTTTTTGCTGTGTCACAAACAATTCCAAAACATAGTGGCTTAAGAATCATAACCTCTTATTTAGCTAATGATTTGGTGAGTTCATGATTTAGGCTGGACTCAGGGCATTTCCTTCTGTCTTGCCTGGGCTCCTTTAGGTACCTGCAGTAATTTGATAGATTGGCGAGGTGCTGTCTGGTCTAGGATGGCTTTGTCAGACAGGCTTGTCCCTGGATCATGTAGTCTCTAATAATTTAACAGGTTAGTCCATGCTTGTACACATGGTATTTGGGCAGTGTCCTAAGAGAACAAGTGGCTGGGTATAAAACCTTTTGAGATTGTAGGCTCCAAATTAACATAACACCGTTTCCATCACATTCTGTTGTCCACAGCAGGTCTCAAGTCCAGCCCAGATTCAAGGAGGAAGATACAGACTTATGCTCAAGAAGAGAAGAGCTGCAAACCATATTGAACATCACCCTTAGGACTTCGTTTCCCAAACCCATGGCCTCTCTCTAACCGTGGGAAAGCTCCAGGAAAACCAAACGGAGATTCTTTTCAGCATCATGAAAGACGGAGAATGAAGAACAGTTGAAGATTGAAGGGGAAAAATAGGAGATATGACAACCAAATTCATAGGGTTTTTGTTTTCTGGTTTGGTTTGGTTTGGTTTGGTTTGATACTAGGAATTGAACCCAGGGGTGCTTTACCACTGAGCTGTATCCCCAGCCTTTTTTATTTTTTTTTACTTTGTAAAAGCATCTCACTAAATCATTTAGGGCCTGCCTAATCTGCTGAGGCTGGCCTCAAGCCTGCAGTCTGCCTGCCTCAGCCTCCCAAGTCACTGGGATTGGGAGGCTCCATGCCTGGCTCAACATAGGGTTCTGAATTGAATCCTAAAACAGAAGGACATTGGAAGAGAGACCAGTTAAATCCAAAGTTTGTAGTTTTATTTAAAGTTAGGTATCCTGATTTGGATAGGTTATAAAGTTACCTGATTTATTCTTGACTTTAAAAAGAATGCTTTAAAAGGAAGCCAGTAGCATTCATTGGTACTTACAGGGTCCATAGCAGCCCTTTGAGTAGAAGAATGTCACTTTACCATTCTCTTGCCACAGAGAATTGGTGTGTAACACTGGGTCTCTTTAGACACACACACACACACACACACACACACACACACACACACATACACTACTTTCAGTTAAATTTTGCAAAACAAAGGGCTTTCTATCCCACCCGCTCCTCCAAATAAAAAATTTACTTTACGAAGCATAATGTTCACTATAGCTATAGTTGATGGCATTTGTTTAAGTTAACAAAATTTATTCAGGCTGAAGAAATTTCTATTTATGCTTAGTTTGCTAAGAGCTTTGCATAAGGAATGTATGCTGAATTTTAGTAAATTTTTTTCTGTATCTACTGGAACAATCATATGGTTTTCATCCTTTGGGATATTAATAATTTAGCAAGTGTTAATTTATATAATTGGTTTCCTTAAATTAAAACAATCTTGTATTCTTGGATAGCCTAACTGGACCATTATGTATTGCATTTTTAATACCTTGTTAATTTTGGATTGGTTATATTTCCTTTAGGATACCTGCTCCTCTTTTTATGAGTAAGAGTGGCCTATAATTTATCTTATTCATCCTCCCTCTGTAAGATCTTTATATCAAAGTTAAGCTAGCATGTCTAAAATGAATAGAATATTCCATTTCTTTAATATTGCCTGGAGTAGTAAATTCGGGATTGAAGTTTGCTATTGTTTTTAAGTTTCATAAAATCTGCCTGTAAGGCCATTTAGGTCTAGTATTTTCTTTGTAGAAAGACTTTGAACATTTAATTCAATTTATTATATGATTATAAGTCATTCAGATTCTTTGTTTCCTCTATAGTTGATTTTTATAACTTGTGCTTCTATAAAAATTTCCCCATAAATCTTAATTTTGAAATTTATGATAATATATCATAATTTATCATAATATCCTCTTAGTTTTTGTTTAATCTCTGAAATGGATTATAGTCTTCTTTTCATTGAATATGATATATGTAGACCTTCTCTCTCTTTATGAATATCTTTTTAATTAGAAAAGATAACTTTTGGGCTGAGGTCATGGCTCAGTGGCAGAGCACTCACCTGGCACGTGTGAGGCACTGGATTCTATCCTCAGCACCACATCCCAATAAATAAATTAATTTTTTTTAAAAAAAGATAACTTTGGTTTGACCAATATCTACTGTATGCTTGTTTTATTTTTTGTTATGTTCTTACTTTTTTTTCTTTATTCCTTCTATTTTCCTTGGAGTTATTCTGTTTTTACTTGCCTGTCTTTTAAAGTTAGATATTTAATTCATTAATTTGGAGGCTTCCTTTCTAAGATTAGTTTTAAGATCATGCATTTTCTTCTAAGTACTATTCACAAGTTTTGTTCCATTTTAAATATTTTCTTATTTCCATGATGATTTCAACTTTTAACCTAGGGGTCATTTTAGAACGTAAATAAAATTTTTTCAGAATATATGATGTTGGGTTGGGGTTGTGGCTCAGTGGTAGAGTGCTCACCTAGTACGTGTGAGACACTGGGCTCAATCCTCAACACCACTTAAAAATAAATAAGCAAAATAAAGCCATTGTGTGCATCTATAACTAAAGAAAAATATTTCAAAAATGTTTTTCTAGTATTATTTTTGTTATTAACTTATGACTTAATTATACATAGACATAACTCTTTTAAAAATTGTTGATGCTATTTTATAGCCTAGCATATGGTTATTTTTATTCCATATTTTATAAGTCTTTGAAAAGAATTGGATCCTGAATGCAATGATCTACACATGTCCTCAGATTTATCCTAATTGTGCTTTCAAAATTTCTATTCCTTGGTGCTTGGGTTGTAACTCAGTGGTAGAGCACTTGCCTCACATACATGAGGCCCTGGGTTTGATCCTCAGCACCACTTAAAAATAAATAAATAAATATTAAAGATATAAAAAATTTCTATTCCTTAGTGAACTTTTTGCTGTTTGATCTATTAATTATTGAACTGAGCTGTATTTTTAAAAATGTCTTGCCTTGATCATAGATTTGCCTAGTTCTTCTTACTGATCTGTCAATTTTTACATTGCACCATCCCAAGGCCATGTTATTAGCTGCATACAAGTTTTAAACAATTATGTCTTCCTAGTGAATTAAACCTTTTATCATCATATAGTGATTCCCTTTATCTGTAATAGTGCTTTTAAAGTATGTTTTTAGCTGACATTAATGTAATTGTTGCAGCTTTCTTTTGGTCAATATTATTTTTCCTATCCTTGACTTTCAATCTCTCTATCTCATTATATTTTAAGTGAATTTAAATAAATATATGAGAAATGAAATTTTAGATTTTACCTGGTCCAAAGATCTTTTTAACTGTAGTTTAGGGTGATTACATAGCTTTACTATGATGTGTCTAGATGAGAATTTCCTTTTAATTATCCTTCTTGATATTCCTTGGGATTCCTAAAGAAATGAAAGAAAACCAACATCCAGCTAACACACCCCTTGCCAAGCCATAAGCCATGAGGCAGAGCCATATCCCTCATACATAAGTAGAGTAAGCTCGGCCTATCATGAGCACTTGAGCTGTACCTCCCTGGTGCCTTTTTTTCATTCATATTTCCAGAAGAGGCATCTTTGTGGAATCACACTAGAGTTTCACATTGCTGAAGTAAGCCAGCAGCATTCATCGGTACTCACAGGGTCCGTAGCAGCCCTGTGAGTAGAAGGATGTCACTTTACCATTCTCTTGCCACAGAGAATTGGTGTGCAACACTAGGTCTCTTTAGAAGAAGAAAAGAAAAAAAATTTACTTTCAGTTAAATTCTGCAAAACAAAGGGTTTTCTATACCACCCTGTCCTCCAAATAAAAAGAAAGCAAGTCACTCTGACTTTGGGTATACTAGGAAACAACAAATACCCAAATCCCCAATCTCAAAAAATCAGCTGCAAAGTACAGTGAAATTTGAACCAAGTAGGGGCGGGATACTGGAGGAGGACTTGCATCTTTACAGACCCAAGGCAGAGACCATGGAAAATGATATGACCTCAGGGACTAAACCCTTCTACCCTTGCTTTGAACAGGGGGCTGGGAGCATCCCTGAGCTCTGCTCTTCATGGAGTGTTGGGGGAGGAGAGGAGCTGAGCAAGAAACCACCTAGATCATCATCTTTACAGAATGTTTGGAGTCAGTATGACAAGGTAAAAATCAGCTCTGCAGGGTACCGATATTCACCAGCTAAAATGAAAGGCAAATGCTAAATCACAGTGTGTGAGTTTCTACATGAGCCAAGCAGGATCACTGCTCAGTCCTGGCATAATTATTTTCTTAGGGCTTGGGGGAGTTTGTGAGAAAATGTTGTAAGTCAACATCCTCAATCTCAGATGCCTGCAGCTTTGGTTCACTTCCCCAATCTTTTCACCTTGCTCTTCTTCAGCAGGGAGGATGGCAGAAAAGAATGGTGTCACAGTTTAGATCAGAAATGTTCCCCAAAAGCTCTTGTGTTAAAGGCTTGGTCCCCCAATAGAAAAGTGTTCAGAGATGGGGCCTTTAGGAAGTGATTGGATTATGAGAGCTCTGGCCTCATTGGTGGATTAATCCACTCATGAATTTATAGCTTAGTGGACTATTGCAGGGCAGGGGGGACCTTAGGAGGTGGGAGCTAGCTGGAGAAAATTTATCACTGGGGGCGTGCCTTTGAAGAGTATGTGTCCCTAGCATATCCCCCCTTCTCTCTTTCCTTTCTTTCTCCCTCTTTCTTCTCCTCCTCTTCTTCCTCCTCCTTCTCTTCTCCTTCTTCTTCTCTCCTTCTTTTCCTCTCTCTTTCATCCCCTTCCCCCACTCCTCCTCCTCCACCTCCTCCACTCTCTCTTCCTTCCTCCCTCCCTAACCTAACTGCCATGAGGTAACCAGAGCAGTCCACCACACCCTCCCCACCATGATGTTCAGTCTGACCATAGGCCTAGAAACAAGGGAGAAAAATGACCAGGGACTGAAATCTCTGAAACAATGATCCAAAATAAATCTTTCCTCCTTCAAGTAAATTCTCCCAGTTATTCTTTTCACAGTAACAGAAACCTGACTAACAGAGTCTATATTCATGGGTGAGCCATAATAAAAAACTAACAAATTTAGCTTCTATCCTAGGTAATATAGGAAGGAAAGAAGAAAGGGAAGATGAGGAATACACATCAGAAGTTCACCATGAATTAGAGGGAAATTTTGAATAGATATTTGTCCATCTTATCAGCCAAATTGACGAATCTATGGTGTTTTTAAAGCAAAGACTCAAAGAAGGCATGATGAGGTAAGAGAAAAGGTGGAAACAGAATGTGTGATCTCAGAAAATAAGTGTAATTAAATGTTTTATAAAACTAAGAGCCATATTAGAAAGCAAATATAAGAACGGACATTAATGGAAACATAGTTAAGCATGTGGAATTCTGATAGATTTGAGAAAGCTGAACAAAATAAATTCAAAGCATATTAGAAAAACTATTAATAATAAAAGTAATCAAAGGAAATCTATCATAAAAATCACATATCTGAAGTAAACTGAGCAAATGAAGCAAGTAAACAATACCTAGAGATATAATAGAAAAGAACTTTTCTATTTAAAATTCATATTTGGGTTCAAAAGCTCAGAATGACCCAGACTGAGCCATAACTTAATAAAACTACCAGACTTCAAATGTAAAGAAATAATGGTTAAATGTGGGGGGCAGACATTGATTAGCTTATAATAAAGGTGACAAATCAGACAGGCCTAAGACTTTACCACTGCAATGCTTAAAGCTGGAGAAAGTGAAACAAAACTTCGAAAGTCTGGAAAAAGAACACATATTCAATCTAAATGCAATTCAAGTATTAGGCAATGAACATTTTTAAACATGTAAGATCTCAAGGAATGTAGTATTTCTTGGAGAAGCTACATGGTGATATATTCAGTATCAAGAAAAGAAAAAAATGTTGTAATGAGAACACCTAAATCCTTCATATACAAAGCCAAAGCTAAATAGCCATCTGACACGTAGATTTTAAACAATAACTGCCTAAGAGAATGAAAATGTTATAAATTGCATATATACTTGCTCTCTCTCTTAATAGTTGATTTACATGGATATGGAAATACATCTTTGGGTCCTACTTCATATAAATAGATAGATAGATAGATAGATAGATAGATAGATAGATATACAGACACAAAATTTTAAAAATACAAAAATATTTGTATAATATATATTTTAAATAAATATTTGTGTGTATATGTGTATATATATAAATTTGCTTTAAGCCTATGAGTATGTAATGCTCATTTTTAACCAGAGTATATTTCCCATTTTTCTGTTGTAGATATTACTAACCTGTTTCTTTCTCACTGTGAACATACACTTGAGGAAACTGTTCCCAGGAAACCACATGCTCTCCACTTGTGAACCTATTTCTTATCAAGCAACTGAAGAATTTCCAACCTAAATGCAGAAAAAAATAATTGAATTGGGTTAAAGTTTATAATCAGCTTGCTGATTTAAAGGGATCTGTTGACAAATAAATGTCTAAATGCAATGAACAGAACCTTAAAAAATGATTCAGGTAAATAGAACTAGTATTGGAATGAAAACTATGGGAGCAAGAGCAAATTATATTTGCTTGAATGATTATGTCAAAATGAATTCCAGTATTATGTATAACTATAATACACTAATAAAAGCATTTTAAAAAACCACACACACACACACACACACACACACACACACACAGAGAGAGAAAAGAAGAAATTTCATTTGAGGCTGAAAAGTTTTCAGTTAATTCACCAAATAAAGAAGTCCAGTGGGGGCTGGGGATGTGGCTCAGCAGAACATTCACCTAGCATGTGCGAGGTGCTGGGTTCTATCCTCAGCACTACGTAAAAATAAATAAATAAAACAAAATTATTGTGTCTAACCAGAACTAAATAAATAAATAAATAAGTCTGATTGGTAATAATCTGAAGGTAAGGCCAGCTTCAGTCATGATTCTCATTTGAGGAGTACTTCATAGGACATATTCCCAGATCTTAGTTCATTTCATCCTCAAAACCAGTCTGTAAAGAAGAGATGTTATCATTCTAATTTTACACGTTAAAAAAAAAATCAAACACTCCAAGAGGTTAAGATCTTACCCAAGATTATTCAGTTAGATCAGTGGCAGAGGGTTTTTGGCTACAAAGACTGCTTCTGCCCCTATTCCAGTGATTCCCAAACTCTTTAACATGTGGATTCTGATTCATGGGTTTAGAGATGGGTCCACACATTCTACATTTCTAACCCCTAGGTGATGCCCAGCTGATGTTCTGCAGACCTCACCTGGGGGACAAGGCCTCCCACTGCCGTGCTTAAATTATCAGGCAAAAAAAGGGAAAGCAACTGTGCAAGATGTAGCTCCAGAGGCCCTGCCTGGACCAGTGAGCAGCATCAGACCTTCCTCCAGCTGTCAGAGGGGAAAATTCGGGGGGAAGTCAGGAGAAAGAGGTAGGACAGGAGCCTCTTCATATGATAGAGATCTTCAAACTATGTTTGGGGGTTTTTGTTTTTTAAAGAAGTATCATTTTTTTTAACCAAAATTTTACTTGAGACCTTAATGTACAAGACCAGCAATAGCAGACTTTTCTTGGTAAATAATTTTTTTTATATATTCAAAGTTACAACATATTCATGTTAAATACATACAATGTGACTTTGGATAACAAAAATTTTTCACATAAGAGCTTATGGCAGGTAAAGTATTGGGTAAGCCATAGGATTCAGAAGGCAAGAGAACTCAGAACTCTATCAGGGGCTTAAAAAAATATAGGAAAATTTTCAACTGTGGTTGCTGTCAGGGCAATAGAAAATGAAAAGAATAAAATAAAATAATAGTGCTGAGAACCTCTTTTGCCCAGAGTACTCAGTTCTGGCCAACGTGATGAGATAGACTCTCTTAAGCATTGCTTGATGGGGCACAAGTTTTAAAAGTAATTAGCTCTAAGATTCTGTAAAATATTTCATGTTTTTTCTCAATAATTTTCTTTTAAAACTCTGTCCTAGGGAAATATTCTTAGATATAGACGGAGGAAAGAAACTAATGTTTACTGAGTGTTTACTATTAGATATTACATAAGGCACTTCTAACCTTGAAAAACCATACATTAGATATGAAATAGATACTGTTAATTTCATTTTACACAGTGTCTAAGTAAATTACCTAATATCATATGGCTAGATATTCTGGCCCAGCTTTATCTAATTCTAAAACCTATATTCCACATTCATAATTTCCAGATTGTCAAGAACTTGTACTCAGAAGGACCATCACTCCTCATGCTTCTTGGTGTCCTGTCTTTATCATTCCTTCCCTCCTATCTACAATCATGGCTATGAAAGATTGAGTGGGAATTTGAGGCTCTAAGAGACACATCTTCAGCCCTCAGCAGGAAGATACTGATTAGATTCCAAGCAAATGACATCAGATGGAATTTGGCTCTCCTTACATGTGGGATATTGCTAGAGGAAAACATCTGGATCAGACAGGAAATTCTGAGAAAAAAAAAAAAAACCCAAGAGTGCAACTGTGGGAGCTCATTAGAAACTTTCCAGTTCTCAATGAGAAATTCCAACATTAAGGACATTGGAGACAGATGTCAGTGCCTCATGGGAATTGCCCACAAGAAATCAGCTTGATGGAAAACAATGTGTCCCAGAGACATAAAATTAATGCAGTTCTGTTAATAGACTCCAACAACTCCTATGAGAACTACATCATGGAACATTCAAGATGACCCAGGGACATTCCAAGGAACAGCTAAGAAGACTCCCAAGGCAGCTGCTTTCTGCTTCAGCCAGCATGAGCCTGATGAGGCCTACCAGGGTAGCTTGCTCTGGGTAGTGAAGACAGGGCAATAGTGACTTCATTCCAAAAAAGGACTCAGGTAAAGAACTTATAAATGGGGCTGCTCTGCCTCATTCTCCATTCCTTGTGAATTCTGGCAAGAGTGTCATGAGGGAGTTGAGGTCTGCCCTGTTAATGTGAAATTGAATTAAACAATGACATTTACCAGTAAATGGATAGAAATGGAAAAAAAAATCATGCTAAGTGAAATAAGTCAGACCCAGATACACACTTTTCCTGTTGGAAACCAGGGACAGGTATGCCCTGGGTAAGATCAGGCTTTATGCCTTTGAAAGCAAAAGTAATTTTTGGATTATCTAAAAGGTTAGAAAATGTGAACAAAAGTAATTTCCACTCATGGCCATGACCTCTGAGCTGTGGCCAGGAAGCAGGCTGTTGTCCTCCTCCCCTGGCTTACTTACCACATGGGTCCTTGCTTCTCCTCTGGCCTCAGAAGCATGTTCAGAGGAGCCATCCCAGCCAGCTTGAAGTGGGGCTTTCTGAGTGTGGGTGTAGTTAAGATCCTCAATGATTTTTTTGGATTCCCAGGATTTTCATTCTACATAGAGAGAAGCTACAAAAGAGCAGGTCATAAAAACTATCTTGCAACTCTTTATGCCACCAGCCAGATCAGCAGTCTCTAAAGGGCCCTGTACTTCAGCGAATTCTCTCATCATCGATATAACATTTATCTTGATCCTTGCAACTGCTTCATTTCTGAGTCACCTGAAACTTAAGAACTTGAAAAATTCACAGAATAAAAAAGAAAAATCACATAAAAAAATGAATGGCAAAGCCAAGTGTGGTGGCACATGCTTGTAATCCCATCCATTTGGAGGCTCAGACTGGAGCGTTGCAAGTTCAAAGCTAATTTGGCAAGACTCTGTCTCAAAATAAAAAGGGCTGGGCATCTGATACTTGACAAAGCAGCCAAAGTTATGTGTTAGAGAAAAGACAGCCTTTTTAACAAATGGTTCTGGGGAAACTAGCTATCCATACATATGTAAAAGAATGAAATTAGATCCCTTTCTTTCACCTTGCACAAAAGTCAATCAAATGGATCAAAGACTTAAGAATTAGAACGGAACTCTGCAACTGCTAGAAGAAAATACAGGGTTAACACTCTTATCATGTAAGTGTAGACATCAAATTCCTCAACAAGACTCTAAAGCTCAAGAAATAAAACTAAGAATCAATAAGTTGGATGCCATCAAATTTAAAAGCTTCTGAACTGCAAAGGAAGTGATAAAGTAAAGAGAGAGCTAATGGAGTGGAAGAAAATCTTCACTAGCTACTCCTCCAATAGGAGATTAATATCAGAATATAAAAAGAACTCAAAAAAAATCTCAATGCCAAAAAAAAAATAACCCACTCAGTAAATGGGCAAAAGAACTAAAAAGAAATTTCTCAAAAAAAGTAGCAGAAATGGTCAACAAATATATGGAAAAAAATCTTGAGCATCTCTAGCAATTAGGGAAATACAAATCAAAATTGCACTAAGATTTAATTTCACTCCAGTCAGAATGGCAATTATCAAGAACATGAATAATAATAAATGCAGGCAAGGATGTGGCGGGGGAAGGTACACTAATATATTATTGGGGAACAACAGATTAGTACAATCACTCTGGAAAGCAGTGTGGAGATTCCTCAAAAGTCTAGGAATGGAACCACCATAGGACCCAGCTATCCCACTCCTTGATACTTATCCAAAAGGTCTAAAATCAGCATATCATAGTGATACAATCATTTCAATGTTTATAGCAGCACAATTCACAATAGCCAAATTAAAGAGTCAACCCACACAATCGTCAATAAATGGATGAAGAAAATGTGGTATAGATACACAATGGAGTTCTATTCAGCCATAAAGAAGAATGAAATAATTACATGTTAACGTGTAATTGAATTAAACAATGACATTTACCAGAAAATGGATGGAAATGGAAAAAATCATGCTAAGTGAAATAAGTCAGGCTCAGAAAATCGAGGGCTGAATGTTTCCTCTCATACATGGAAGATGGAGAAGAATAGGGAAAGATGGTGATGGAAGAGAGGATCAGATATCGTAAAGACAGTGGGAAGATCAATGGAGTAGAAGAAGGAGAATGAGAGGGAGAGAGGAAGGAAAGGGGAAGAAATATGGAATGAATTTAACCAAATCATTTTAGAAACCTATATAAAGGTACCAGAGGGCATTTTACCTTTATGTATATGTAGAAAGTACCAATCAAAAATAAACAAATAAAGGAAAGAAGATAAGTAGAAAAGAGGAGGGAAAATAGGGAGACGGAGGAGGAGAGAAAAGGAGGAGGCGGGAATGGAGATTTCAATAAAATTCTTTACATATATGATTTTATCAAAATGAACCCAAATACCATGTATAATTATGATTATCTGATATAGTGAAAATTTTAAAATTTTAAAAAGGGCAGGGGATGTAGCACAGTGGTGTGTCCCTGTGTTCAATACCCAGTACTTGAGAAAAGAAAAAGATAAAATTTCATATCAATTTAACATATTAAGTACATTTCTCTTCTTTTCCCAATTTAATTTTCTTATGTGACCTTTTTAAAGTATAAAAAAATTCTTGGATTCTTACAGAAAATATATGTCATGATAGCAAACCTAAAACAGAATAGAAAGAAGTGATGGTTTAACTGGAAATCCTATAGCCACCATCTTTGTTGCTCCCCCTCCCTTAGCCCCTGCATCTACCATCCCAAGTCCTGCCAATTTTACCTCCAAAATGGCTTCCAAATCCTTCTGCATCTTTTCACATCAAGTACCATCACTGCTAGTCTAAGCCATCATCACCAACCATGCCATTATCTCCTCATTCAAATCCTTGCTTGGATTCTGGCCCTCCACCCATCTATTCTACACTGGAAGCCAGAGAGTCTGTCTTAGAATGCAAACATGTCCATGCCCTAGTCTTTAGTAAAAGTCATCAATGGCAAATAAAGATTTCAAAAGATGCTCCCCTGTTGATCCACTAGGAAAACGAAACTCCAGCTAAAATGAGGTGCCTCTACAAAATATCCAGAATAGCAAACATTTTTTAGGATACCAAACACCAAGTCTAGGTGAGTATAGGAACTCTCACATCTTGCTGGTGAGAATGTAAAATAGTATGATCACTTTGGAAACTGAGTTTACACAATCTATTGAAGCTGGACACATAACCATCCTGTGATTCTGTAATTCGACTATGAAATATAGATCCACTATTCACAGCAGCACAATTTGTAACAGTTCAAACTAGAAACTTCCCAGATGCTCACCCATGTTAGAATGGATGGAGAATATATATTTATGCAGTGAGAATGAACAACCTACAATCACAATAACATAGATGGACCTCATGGATATTACACTGAAAGATGTCAGATTTCAGAGCATTTATTGTACAATTGCATTTATACAGCATATGAAAACAGGCACACATACATGTGTCCCAGAATCCAAAAAAAAGTGCTTCTTCTCAGAAAGAGGAGTGTGGACTGCAGGGATTGCAAGAGGAGTCCTTGGCTTCTGATAATGGTCTGTTTTTTGGTCTGGGTGTGAATTAGATGAATATTGTTTGTGAAAATTCAGCAGGTTGTGCAGTTACCTTGTGCACTTTCTTGTGTACGTTTTAAGTTTAAACTAAAAATTGTTGCACCTACTCAATATCTTCTGCTGAAGGTAAAATCCTAAACACCTAACATGGACTATGAGACCATATGTCATCTGAGGACCTGCCCATAACTCCATCCTTCTTTGGGCCTCCAGCCCCTTTGCTTACTTACTAACTCCAGCCTCAGTGCCCCTGATGCTCCCTTAGCCTAGAATACTGGTTGACAAACAATGGCTCCGTTATGGTTTGAATAGGATGTGTCCCTCCAAGGTCCCGTTAGTGCAGTAACATTCAGAGGTAAATGAGTAGATTATGAGAGTAGTAACTTAATCAATCTACTCTAGTTTGAATGGACGCATGACTGGGTGCTAACTGTGGGGTAGCTGTGGTATTCCCTGGAAGGGTGCATCTGCCCTGCAACCCATTCCTCCCTCTCCTTCCGTCCTTCTCCCACCTCTTTCTTTCTCTCTCTCCTTCCTGATCCCTCCATGAGCTGAGCAGTATTCTTCTTTCAGGGTCTTCCCCCATGATGTGCTGCCTCACCTTGAACCCAGAGCAAAGGAGTTGGCTGTCTATGGACTGAGATCTCTAAAACCATGAGTCCCAAATAAACTTTTCCTCCTCTAACATGTTCTTGTCAGGTATTTTGGTCACAGTGACATAAAAGACTCACACGCCAATCCTGCCTGCTGCCTGTTTTTGTAAATAAAGTTTTATTGGAATACAGACAAGCCTGTTCATTTAAATATTGCCAGTGGTTGCTTTTGTACGATAACAGCAACAGAGACTGTATGGCCCACAAATTTGAAAATATTTACTAACTGGCCCTTTATAGAAAAACTTTGCCAACCCCTGGCCTAGAACATTTTTACATGCCTCCTCTAGCTCCATCTGTCTAACTCCTACTCACTTTTCAGAATTCAGAGGGAAAAAAAAAATCAACAAAACCTTTTTGATCCTTTGTGGGAAGTCTAGGTTCATGAGTCCTTTACTCCTGGACCTTTCTTCCAAGCTCCTTCCTGCTTCCGTTCTCAAATGGATTCCCTTGTTCCTAGTGCAAAACACAAAATTCCTCATGATCCAAAACCCCTACATTACCTACTGTGTACCTCTCTGGCCTTCTTTTCCACACTTGCTCACCCTGATGGAATCGCTCAGGACTCATTCTAAGAACTAGTTCAACTATTGTACACCTCCGAGCCTTTGCCTAAGCCATACCCTCTACCTTGGATGTGCTTTTCCAATTCCTTACCTAGCCACCCTTGACTTAGTCTTCACACTTCACCTTAAACATTGCTCAATAAAACTGGTCCCTACCTTTGTGTGTTTAGCACAGCCAACTGCTAAAGCCTCCTCCCTCTGCCCCACTTCCAAATTGAGCATTGCTTGGTCCTGTCCCTGCTCTGCCTCTGAATGCTGCTTCTACTCCCCCCTCCAGTATGTTCCACAAAGTCCACCAGGGCCCCTCTTCCAGGTGATAACCTTTACAGAAGAGAAGTAGTTCCCACCATATCTCCACCCTCTGCCTACTGCCCTATCCTAGAACTGGTGCTGTTTCTCACTAGGAAGGGAACAAAGAAACATCAAGGAGGAGTCATGGATCTTCTTGTCTCCGACACCCAGAGCCCACCATCAGGAGGTTCCAGCTGTCAGCTCCTATGGGGCAGACTTCACTGCGTGAAGCTCCTTCACTGAGGTCACACCTTGAAGCAGCCCACATCAAAGACTGAGTCAGGTGGGGGCATTAAGGTCAGGTCTTCATTCCACCTCTGGACAACTCTAAGGGAAGTCTCATCTAGAGCATCTGTTATGGTTTGGATGTGAGGTGTCCCTGAGAAGCTCACGTGTGAAACAATGCAAGGTTTAGAGGAGAAATGATTGGGCTATGACAGCCTTAATCCAATCAGTGAATGACTTCCCTGATAGGATGAACTGGGTGATGACTGAAGGCGGGTGGGATGTGGCTGGAGGAGGTGGGCACTGGGTCATCCCTTTGGGGTATATATTTTGTATCTGGTTGAGTGGAGTCTCTCTTTGCTTGCTGATCATCATGTGACCTGTTTCCCTCTGCCACACTCTTCTTCCATGATGAATGGAGCTGGCTGTCTATGGACTGAGACTTCTGAAACTGTGAGCCCCTCAATAAACTGTTCCTCCTCTACAATTGTTCTGATTAGATCTTTTTGTCACTGCTTAAAGGAAAGTAACCACAACACTCGGAATGACCAAGAGATCTTTATTGCAGCAGTGCAATAGAGGAGAAAGAGAAGGGGTGGGGGCCAGCAGAGGAAGGTTTTATAGCCCTTCTGCTGTGCTGCCTAAATCTAACAGGGTCTCTGGGTCTGCAAGCTGCCTTGTTGGCACAAGGGGGGTTAAGTGTTCAGCCTTGAGCGGGGGCTTGGGCGTTTGGGCTTGAAGCAAACAGGTGATAAAGAACCAGACAGAGGGTTTGAGTGGCCAGGTCATCCTGCAGCTAATTTTGTTTGGCATGCCCTGCAGACAACTTATTCAGCCTGTCCTGCACCTAACAACCACAACAAAAAAAACTGACTAAAACAGCAGTGCTGTCAGGCCTGCATTGTCCCTTGACTTCTCTCCGTCCAATCTTCCTTCTCTTCCTCCCCTTTGCAGTTTTGATTCCTAATAAGCATCGTGAACCCCACTCTGTCTCAGCATCTGCTTCCAAAGAACCCAACCGTGATATTTGTTAACAGGGTGTTTCAGAATGAACACAAAGTTCCAAGTCAGACAGTCACCTGGACTGGAATCCTAGCATGGAACTCACTGAGTAGGTGACCTTGAGAGGGTAATTTACTACCTTTTCAGCCTCTGTCTCCTCATCAAATGGAGATGACAAGATCTTCGTTGCAAGGTTGCTTTTGAGATGAATTGGAGTAATGGTATAAGGCAGATGTTTGAATGGAGGTTGGGAATGGCATCCCAAGGCTATAAATATTAGACATCAAATTGACCTAAGGGACAGACCCCCATCGAGCCTTCAAAGTAGATATCCCATGGTAGATTACATGAGGTTTGTAACTCCTCATCTATGTCAATGTATAAACAGTATAATTCAGGAGTGTGTCTTAAAAAAAATGAATGATTTGCAACTATAAGCAACAATATGAATGAATTTCACAAACATAATATTGGGTTAATATCCAAAACACATAAGAAACTCAAAAAACTCATTAGCAGGGAAAAAAAGTTTTTAAAAATGGGCAAAGAATGGTCTGGTATGGTAGCACATGCCTGTCATCCCAGCTATTCCAGAGGTTTAGACAAGAGGACCTCAAGTTCAAGAACAACCTGGGCAACATAGGGAGACCCTGTCTCAAAATTAAAACAAAACAAAACAACAACAAAAAAAAAAATGCCAGAGATATAGCTCTGTGATAGAGCAACCCTGGGTTCAATCCCCAGCACAGAAGGAAAAAAAAAAAAGACTGAATAGACATTTCTCATAAGAATTATGGAAAAGTGCAAATTAAAGCCACATAAGATATCACTTCATACCTGTTAGAATGGCTACTTATTTTTAAAAATTGAAAGATGAAGGGTGGCATGAATATGGAGAAAAGGAAACCCTTGAACATTGTTGGTAGATTGTAAATTAGCAGAAACTTTATGGAAAACAGAATTAGAGATCCTCAAAAAATTAGAAATAATTTTTTATCATCTGACAATTCTCCTACTGAGTATAATCCTAAGGTAAAATATGTCAAAGAGACAGCTGCACTCCCATGTTCACTGTGGCACTATTGAAAAAAGGAAAAATATGGGATCCATCTCCATGTCTCTCTGTGGACGAAATGAATCAAAAACTGGCCGATATGCACAATGGAATGTTACTTGACTTTTTAAAGGAAGAAAATCCTATCATTGCAACAACACAGAAGAACCTGGAAGACATTATACTAAGTAAATAAGCCAGGCAAAGACAAATACCACATGATCTTACTGAGATGTGTAATCTAAAAGAGCAAACTCTGAAGCAGAGTAGAATGGTATTTACCAGGGACCAGGGAAGGATGGGAAAAGAGGATTGGGGACACGTTGGTCAAAGGATACGAAATTTCATTTAGGAAAAAGTTCAAGAGATCTATAGTGTAGCACGGTGACAATAGATAATAACAATGTAATACATACTTGAAAATTGCTCCGAGAATAAATTTTAAGTGTTTTCACCACAAACATTAAGTAAGTATATGAGATAATGCATACACTGATTAGCTTATTTTAGATCTTCTAGTGCATGCTTATATCAAAACCTCATATGGTAGACCATAAATATGTGCAAGTTTTATTTTCTAATTAAAAAAAATTAAAGAGAAAAAAAAAAACAAAAGAAATCAGATACCAAAGACTTTACATATGATTCCATTACATAAAGAAGAAAAGCTGGAAAAACAAATACAGGGAGTTAGAAGCCAGGGTAGTAGACACCCTTGGTGACTGTGACTTGAAGGAGGCCCAGTGATGGGTTGTAGCTGCCAGTCCTGCTCTGGTTCTTGATCTGAGTTCTGGTTACACAAAGTGCTCCATCTGTGGAAATCCACCCAGTTGTCCTCTTATGATATAGCTACTTATCTGTGTGTTATATTTAAAGTGAATAATCACATTTCTTTACATAAGCAAAAATCAATTTTTTGTGGGAAATAAAAGTATCATTCACACTAGGAACAGAAATACTCAAGAATTGCCCGGCACAGTGGCACGTACCTGTAATCCCAGCAGTTTGAGAGGCTGAGGCAGGAGGATCGCAAGTATGTGAGATAATGCATACACTAAGCCAGCCTCAGCAAAACTGAGGCACTAAGCAACTCAGTGAGACCCTGTCTCTAAATAAAATACAAAATAGGGCTGGGGATGTGCTCAGTGGTCGAGTGCCCCTGAGTTCAATTCCCAGTACCAAAAAGAAAAAAAATACATAAGGATCAGAGTTAATAAGGACTTAATTCTAGTAAAGACATAAAGGAGCAACTGACTGAATAGAAAGCTATATGATTTCATCATTAGGATGACCACATGGTAAAGCTGCCAGTTCTTACACAAAAATGTAAAAATTCCAGGTAACGATTAAAGCAGCGATTCTCAAAAAGGTCCACAGACAATAATTCTCAAATTTTAGCAAGCATCAGAAAACAGTGTGAGGGCTCCTGGAAACAAATGGCAGGGTCCCAGTCATGAAGTTTTTAATCTGGAATTTCCCAGGGCAAGGCCAAGGCTGTGCATCTCTAACAAGGTCCCAGGTGATGCTGATGCTGCTGGTTCAGCCCGTAGACACTTTGAGAACCAATGCTCTGGAATCAAGACTTTCCTCCCCACTCCACAGAAAACCCACCTCCTACAGGGCCACTGAAGAGACCCTTACTCCATGGATTTAAAGTGAAGAAGTTTTGCCATTAACAGAATGCTAGTTTATTCAGGAAAGTGAGAAGGATTAGCTGTTGCCATCTTTCCATTAGCCTTTTGAAAGGAGTTGTCTACACTGCTCAGAGGCACCTTCTCAACTCCACCTTCTTACCTCCTCAACCCAAAGGCTTCTCCCTCCTCCCGTCTGCTAAGTCAGTTCCTGCTTGTTGAGTTAAACATAATCACTGCCTAGGAAAACTTGAAATAAGGTAAGGACTCTAGCAGGGGTGCAGTGGCCCACGCCTGTAATCCCAGCAGCTGGGGAGGCTGAGGCAGGTGGATCGTAAGTTCAAATCCAGCTTCAGCAAAAGCCAGGCACTAAGCAACTCAGTGAGACCCTGTCTCTAAATAAAATACAAAATAGGGCTGGGGTTGTGGTTTAGTGGTCGAGTGCCCCTGAGTTCAATCCCCTTACCCACCCCCCACAAAAATATTCGGAGAATCAACCTTGACCCCTCTGTTATGCTTAGTCCCAGAGCCCACTGATTGCTCACCTGTGTTTATGTTGTCCTCCTTAGGAAATTCTCCTTCTTTTTCTCCCCTTCTCCTAGGAGTCCTCACAGATCCTCTGACTTGAGGCTCTAAGCTTCATTAACAGGATGTAGTTCAATTTACCCTGATCTAGGCCCTTAGGAGTCATCAAGAAACAAAACAGATGGAATCCTTTGCTCCTGTGAGCTTTTCATACTAGAGCAACTCTGTCCCCAGGATTTAGCTAGGGCGTAGAACACTGGTTCAATAAATACTCCTTGGATAAATATACTTGCCCTGTGATAATCGAAGCTATTTTCCAGAACAGAGTTAAAAGAAAGAGAAATAAGAGAAAAAGGAGGTGTATACAAGTGAGGGAGACCCAGGGAGAAGCCAAAAGAGGGGAGGAGATGGCTCCCACATGGAAGCAGACAATAGTTTCCAAATTAAAACCTGGGAAGTTTAAAAAGAACATTCCTGCAGGAACATAACTATAGCTCAGTTCCCGGCCTTGTGTTCTAAAGGGGCCCTGCTCCATCAAGCTGAGATTCTGATCTGACTAGGGTGGTGGTACAGGTCACTCAATACCATGCAAGAGCCATCTCTGCATGCTATGGGTACTTGGTCAGCTTAGTGGAGAGGGAGATGAGAGGCAGACTCTGAGCAGCTGAGGGATAGAGCAGGTCTGCATATTTGGGTGTCAATCTTACAGAAGCAAGAAAGTAATAAGGGGCCTGGGTAGGGAGCCCAGGACCAGGGTATGAGGATGATGGGGAAGTACTTCTATTATTAAATGGCAAATGACTACATTGGTTAGGAGATCAGTCTGAAAAGATGGCTCCTGCAATAGGAAGACATTGAGCCTGAGGAAATAGTAGTAGCTTTTCTTCCTGTCATGGTTTTGTTATTTCATTTCCCTGCATATCAGTCCTGACCATATTAATTTTCCTTCCTCAACCGTGTCCTTCCACATCATGAGGACATCCTCTACCTCACTACCTCAGGTCTTCCCACACCCCTAGCCAACAAGGTGGACCGGAAATGGGGAGGTATAATGAGTGATGGCCAGGCTAGGCTCTGCCAGTGACTGAGTGTCCATATCTTCTCTGATTTCTTCTTCTTCATCATCATCACCACCACCACCATCATCATCATAATCATCATCATCATTCAGTACTTACTCCATGCTGTGTGTGTGTGTGTGTGTTTTCACACATATTAACTTATTTGATCCTCACAACAACCCCAGGAAGTAAGTACTTTTACAAATGAGGAAGCTGGAGCCCAGAAAGGCTAAGTACTTAACTAAACTCACACTGCTAGTTAGAGGTAAAATAGCTCAGCAGTAAAGCATCTGCTTAGCATGAAACTTTTTGATCCCCATCACCACACAAACAAAAAAGGCTGAATTTGAATAGAGGCAGTACGACCTCAGGCAAATGGTTCAATTTTGTTTGAAACACTGATTACTATGTAATAGTGCTGACAGGATCCTGAAACCCTATCTGGACTCAGTTGGAAACATGCCCCAATTGATCAGCAATATCTGTAATGGTGGCTGAATACTCTTTTTATTTTTTCATGGTACTAGATAATGGCAGACACTTTCCTTAATTAAGCTTTAGTTTGGCACCCTCTCTGGGTCCTGTTTTTTCTTTTTCTTTTTTCTTTCTTTCTTTTTTTCTTCTTCTTGGCACTGGGGATTGAACCCAGGGCCTCCCCATACTAAGCATAAGCACATGCTCTACCACTGAGCTACATCCCCAACCCAGAGCCCTCTGTTTGTTTGTTGCAGTGCTGGGAATTGAACTCAGGGGCTTGTACCTGCTACCTGAGTTTTTTATGACTTGACCTCATCCTATCTTTGGTTTACCTTAGCCCATTCTTAGAAAAAAATTATTTGAATAAGATGTGCAGCAATTGGAATAGAGATGTTGCTCAGTGGTAGAGCACTTGCCTGACAGGTGTAAGGCCAAGGGTTCAATGCCAGCACCACATAAACATACAAAACAAAAACAAAACAAAACAACACAACAACAAAGATAAGTTATGCTTCAGTCAAAAGCAAACTCAGAGGCTTATAATAGCAAAGTTTGTTCCTTGTTCCTATTACATTGAGCCATAAGTCAATTACAGTTCTGTTCCAGATGACTTCTGCTTGCTGGGATCCTGGCTAAAAATGCCACCCCCTCTAGGATGTACCATGCTCATGGCAGAGGGAAAAGAGCCATGGTAGAATTCCTGATGCACTTAAAGCTCACATCTATGCTTGGTAAATAGCATGGTCCATTGGCCATAGCAAGTCAAAATGGCCCACTCCAATGTTATTGGTAGAAACACAATCCACACACATGTAGAGGTACCAGGAATGGTGCTGCAGAGTTAAACTCAGCTGAGTGCAGCAGCTAGCAAGTAGTCATGCCAGTGTCTAGTTCTGGCTCACTTCTTTCTTCTCTGGCCTCAGTTCCTCAACTACAGTGTGTGTGTGTGTGTGTGTGTGTGTGCGTGTGCGGGTGTGTGTGTGTCAGGGTGGAGGGGTGGGAAGAAGAGGTGGCAGGGATGAATCTCTAAAGTCCTTTCCAGTTTTGATGCTCATTTTCACTTCCCACCTGATACTCAAATTCCCCCCTTATCTGTCCACCTGGGTTTTAGAGCCATGAATTCCAATCCCCCTTAGCCTACTAAACTTGATACTTCACATAAACTAACAATTTCCATTTTTCCCTTATGCCTAACACTGACAGTTTACACGTATAACAAACACTGTGACGAGTCCCAGTTTTGCTCACATAGGTCATTGGTTCTGCATGTCATCTGAAGTAGCAGAGTGCCCCCTATCACTCTCCTGCACCTTTACTAATCAAAAGTCATCCTGCTCACCTAAGGAGGCAACTGGTGTTCAGGTTTACCATCTTACACATGGGCATCTGCCCTGCTATACAAACAGGTCCTGGTTCCTTCCACTGATGCTAATAATTACTGACAACTCCAAGTGATATCTTCCCAGCAATGAGTTTGCATGTGGCTGGGGCTTGGAGCAGGAAACCTTATTTCTCCAGCCTCTTTGCTACATAGCCCTGACCCACCCCCACCAAACCAGCATTACAATGTACACGTATGAGTTTCTATATCAAATGGTCTGGTCAATCTCAGAATACTAGACACTTGAGGGAGATACAGACAAGGGGCTCTAACAGAGGTTGGCCCCCTAGATGCACTTCCGTTCCTCACTCAGTCTTTTTTCCTATTGGTTCCTCATTTTCCCATATTCATGATGCTCAACAATTCTCTCCATAACCCCAACTGTTACCTTATTCAAGTAATCCCTCCTTCCCATTGAAGGTGGGGTTCCACCACTTGCAAAACATCTGTGGTACCATAGCAAGGGTGCTCATGGTAGCAGATTGAAGAGGGAGGCTCCGGTCCTATGAGGGAGGTTAAGTAGTGCTTCTCTTCCTGGGTTTGCTGCTGTCTTTGCTACCCAGAAAGGATGGCTCCAGCTTCCAAAAAAAGCCTTTTGATTTCATGTCTTCCCTAAAAGAGAATGGTGACATTACCAGTTCCACTCCTCCGTGACAGAACTCCTTCTACTCCTTTCCTACTGATCTGATGTCTCAGTACTTCAGTGTATCGTGATGATTTGCCCTGCTCAGAACCCCTTCTAAGGAGTAAGTTATTACCCAGCTGCAGAGAAGGCAATGGGCAGACTTGAATGGTCAGTCCTGCAGAGACATCTGACTCAAGGTCATACTCTTCCCTGAACAGCTTACATTTAATGACTGATCAAAGAAAGGTATAGGGACTGGCCATCTTGACCCAACACTTGACAATTCTGAAGCAGCATTGGAGTTATAAAGCTTCCCAGTGGATCAGCCAAGCTATCATTGGCCTCTTAAGCAGCTCAGCTTTTCCGTGGCTCCCTTCTGGTTCCTTCCTCTCCATTCCATGAGTGTTGATCCCACGGGTTCCATTCATAAACATCTTGCAGGCTAAACCCCATCTCAAGAGTCAGTTTCTCATGGAACCTAACCTGCAATAGACAGTAACTCCAAAAGCCACTGATAAATATGCATATACAATTAAAAAGTGATTCCTCTCTATTCTACCTCTCCCTGTCATTCAAAACCAAGACCACACAAAAGTTATGTTCTTACATTTATAGCAGGACTTACCAACCTGAATGCTGCCGACATGGGGCTGGATAATTCTTTGTTGTGGGAACTGTCCTATGCATTGTGGGATGTTTAACAATCCTGCTGACCTGCAGCCACTAGTTTCCAGCAGTGCCTTCCCAAAGGTCTCCAACATGGCCATATGTCCTCTGTGGAGAAAAATCACCCCACATTGAAAACTACTGATTCAAAAGAAGCGTTCCAGCAGGCAGATTCAGCAAGTGCAGGAAAGCATTTGAACGTTGACATAAATATTTTGTACTGAACATGTAATGCCTCTTCTTAAGATCCTTGCCAGAAAATTCCATTCTCAGACATGCTTGTCAAAAGCACAGTTGAGACAACAGATGCTTGAGAAGACTGGCCGGGGGAACTTCTTAGCCCTCCCTTCCTCCAGATATTTTTCATCTCTTTCTCTGCAACAGTTCAGAGCCAAGAAAACAGAATGCCTGGACCACATTCCTTGAGTTATAAATATTAATAATTAATAAAAAAAAATAAACCTCCCTGGAATAAGGTGGATTATTCATTTGATTTTATCAAGGGTAAATATAAAATGAGCCTGTGAATGTACAATTATGCTTTGTGATCAAGGAAGAACCAATCCATAATATTCAGCATTCCTAAAGGATGAATCCAGAAATTTTTCTGGGCTCTACCCTTCTTCTTGCTTTATTTTCTTTTGTCAAAAAGAATCACTATGCCAAATATCAAAAGTACTCTATCAAATATACCCCATTCCTTTTACCTTGGTGTTGGGGGAGACAGTCATCATAAGGATTATAGGATAAAAACATTCCTGTGAAAGTCATGAAATCACCTGGTCCTGGGAAATGGAAAGTGAGAAGGGAAAAGGTGAATCATTTCATAAATCTAGTACAGTATTAATATATTGCTATGATCCACCCGACATCACCTCCTTTGGGGACGCCAACTCTTCTCCACTCTAGTTGTTTCTTGTGAATTGCCAATCACAGGGTTTTGCTTTTATGACCATAGCTCAGAGCAAATACCCACCCAGCCTCTCCCCTGGGTACCTGACTCGTGTGTGTGTGTGTGCGTGTGTGTGTGTGTGTGTTGCTGAAAATTGAACCCAGGGCCTTGTGCATGCAAGGCAAGCACTCTACTCACTGAGCTATATCCCCAGCCCTGGTACTTGGCTCTTGAGAGGCTAAAGGCTATTAGAGCTGACTCATTCACCATTAGTCCAGACAGTCCATGCAGTCCTGCTGCTAACTGGTGCTGCACCAGTTTTCTGTCTTTCTTTAAAACTTTCCTGCACACAGACCTCTAAAAGAATGTTGAAAACTTTGAGTTTTTTTAAAAGAATTCTCACACATTTTTATGTGCCGTCTAAAATTTGTTAGCATGAGTTATTCATTGTAAGGAATGTAATTTCTAGTTCATTGTAAATATGTACTTTCAAAATAAAACTGTCACAACCCTCTTTTAAATATTGTCAAAAATATAAATCTCAAAGCCACTTGAATCTATCATCAGCTTTAAAAAAAAAAAAAAAACAGCGTCTTGATAAGTTGCTTAGGAACTTGCTAAATGGATGAAGCTGACTTTAAACTTGTGATCCTCCTTCCTCAACCTCCCGAACCACTGGGTTACAGGTGTGTGCCACTGTACTCAGCTATCATTAGCATTTTTAAAAAGTATATGAACAAGCTTTTTGTTAACCACTGGAGATTATATCATTTCTTTTCTCCTTGAATGTATAGTTCCATTGCATATCACCACATAATTTTATTCAACCTTCATGCTACAAAACCTTTAATTGATCACCCCATCATTTCTTGCAACAAAAAAATAATATGAAATTAATCTTTCAAATTTCATTATATACTGTATTAAACAATTAAGTAATAGTAATGGATTATAGCTCATTAAATAAAATAAGAACATATGAGTTTATAGTGATACAAACAAATGAATGAAATAGAAAATTTGATAAGAAACAGAATATTACTTAATTTCAAAGCATGTTTATAGAAAAATTTATTAATTACAATGGGGAAAAATAATAGCTCTGAATCACTTCTATGATATTCCTGCCAAACTGTATAACCCAACTCTCATCTTGAGTAACTTCAGATAAACCCACAGTGAGCAACATCCTACAAAGTCCCTGTCCCATAATCTCCAAAGATAGTAAGTCCATATGGTCAAGAAAAGACTTAGGGAGCTTTCCAGATTGAAGGAGACAAAAAAAGGTATGAGCTGCACATGGTGATGCACACCTGTAATCCTAGCAACTCAGGAGGCTGAGCAAGATGGCCAAGTTTGAAGCCAGTCTTAGCAACTTAGCAAAAATCAGTCTCAAAGTTTTTTAAAAGGGGTAGACTTAGCTCAGGAGTAGAGAACCCCTAGGTTCAAGTCTCAATATTGCAAAAAAGAAAAAGAAATATATGATATCTAAAGAAAGATATGATTATGAACTGAATTTCTTAGGATATTATTGTGACATTTGGTAATTTGAATGACATTTGAAGATTACATTAGACACACACATACACACACACACATATGTATACATATATATAAATTTCTGATTTTGATGGCTATATTGTGGTTGCTAGGAAAATGTCCTCATTTGTGGTAGGTGCACACTAAACTTCCTGGTAAAGCCATGGGGCCGTATGTCAGCAACTTACCCTCGAATGGTCCCGAAGAAGTTCTTTATATAACTTTTGCAACTCTTCTGTTAGGTTGAGACTGTTCAAAATAAGAAGCATGAAGAATAAAACCAGAGTGAGGAAGAGTAGGAAAAAACAAAATCTCAGTATGCTGACTTTAAAGAAAGTCAAAGGTCGAACAAGAACTGACCTCGGAGGTTGTTTCTGCAGTCAATGACTTGGCTAAAATGGAGTCTGGATGGATCACATTATTTCATTACTATATCCAAGCACCATCTCTGTGAGTGCTGTGTACTAGGGTTATAAGAGTGAGCAAACTAGGCATGATCCCCAATCTATAGAAGTCAGTAGCAAGGTTAGACAATTAAAAGGCAATAGCAGCAGATCAGACAAGGCTCAAACCCAGAGTGGATGTGAGGTGGTCTTCTCTAAGGAAATAAGGTCTAAACAGACAGCAAGCAGAAAGCCAGAAGGGAGTGTCACTTCAAGTGCCCATACTATATTCTAAAATATGTTTCATATGTTATCTGACCCAAGGGATAGTGCTGGCTGATTGGACAAATTTTGACCAGAGCAATAGTGCTTCCTTTAGAGACATCTCTCCAGGTGCTGCAGAATTCATATGTTAAACTCAGATCTCTTATGTGGTGCTGGTTGGAGATGAAGGCTTTGGGTAGTGGGGTCTCTGTGTTAGTGACCCTACAAAAGAGGCCCCAGGGAACTTCCACACCCCTTCCACCATAAATGGTGAGGAAAGAACCATCTGTCTATGCTACCTATGGACCTTCATCAGACACCGAATCTGCCAGTGCCTTGACCTTGTTCTTCCCAGACTTCAGGACTACAAGAAATAACTTTCGGTTCTCTATCAGCCGCTCAATCTGTGCTACTTTTGTTACAGCAGCCTAAAATGAAGACACCAGGCATTAATCAGGCAAACTCACTCTTCTTTCCCCTGCCCACAGAGGGGGCAAGGGTGTTAGGCTGAAAACTGTCTTCCAAAAGTGACAGAGCAATGCTCTGGGGAATTTATCTGTGATGTCTCCTAAACAGTTGCTATGGCAACAACAAAACAAGGCAGTTACCAAATGCGTGCATCTCAGCAGGCTTTTCCTGACCCACTTGCTCTGAGTACAGGCTCATCTAAGGTAGCAGGACTTGGTGTGTGGAATGTCAAAGAAGGAAAAAAGGTAGAGCCAAGGCATTTGGGAAAGAAACTAATAATATGAATAGATAGACTTTTGTCTGAAAGTGGCAGGTTAAGTTTATGTGCCCGAGGAGCATTCTTGCATGAATCAGCATGAACTCAAGACTTTGAGGTTGTTCTTGCGACTTTTGAAATTGCCATACCATTTATGCTTGATGCATGGACCCAAAGCAATCTTGTGGCTCAGGTCACATGCCTCATTTAGCAGGAAGGGGCAGAAACAAAAATTCTAACTCTTGGTCCAAGGAGGAAGATATGACTGAAACATTTTAATTTTTTTGGACAATAGCAATGTCTTCTGGGGTTTCTCTCTAGGAGCAGTATTGGGCTGGGCCAACTGGGCCAACCAAGAAGAAGCTCGCACTGGTGAGAATGATCAAGCCCATCAGAGAAGAGAGAAATAAGTCCATGGAGGTCATAAAGATGGTCCTCCCTTCTCTCCAGCGTGTGAGTGGGTTCCCTGCTGACAAGGTTATGTTGAAGAATGGCCTTACATTTTAAATGTAATAGTAGGTAGCACTTAGTTGAGATTATAAAAAATCTTATGCATCCCAAGATTAGCTAGGAGAGGGAATTGCAACCCTGACCCCCTTCAGACTTGTCTGGGGAACTCCAGTCCAGTGTTTTTGCGTGTGTGTGTGTGTGTGTGTGTGTGTGTGTTTTGTTTTGTTTTGTTTGTTGGGGGTTATCATGAATTGAACTCAGGGGCACTTCATCACTGAGCCACATTTCCAGCCCTATTTGGTATTTTATTTAGAGACAGGGCCTCACTGAGTTGCTTGGTGCCTCGCTTTTGCTGACGGTCCAGTGGGTTTTGAGAGTCAGCCTGCCAATTATAAGTACCTTGTTTGAGAAAAATCTAGGAAAACATGTATGATCCTGAGGGCTTTGACTCATCTATGTCAGGGGAAAGCAGTCAGGAGAAGCATGAAAGAACCAACTATAACCAACAATATTGGAAAAGTTAAGTTCTACGAGCAGTGAACACAGAGCTATTTGCTGGGAATGTCAACGGCCACCGTTGTGACCCTTGTGCCTAGTAGCCATCCCATCCTGACTAACCTGTGGCCAGGCGTCCTCTCCCCAGCTTCTACCTTCTCCTCTTCTTTATAAGACCTCTGATTGTGAATCCTGGACAACTATGTTAGTCAGCATTTCAGCACTGTGACCCAAGTTCCAGACAAGAACAACTCAGAGAAGGAAAAGTTTATTTGGGCTCACAATGTCAGACATTCCAGTTCATGGTTGGGAGACTTCGTTGCTCTGGGCCTGAGGTGAAATAGAACATCATGGCGAAGGGTGGGTCAGAGGAAAACTGTTCCACTCACGATAGCCAGGAAGCCAAGAGAGCAAGTAAGGAACTGGGGACAAAATGTAAACCCCAAGGGCTTGCCCCCAGTGGTCACTTCCTCCAGCCATGCCCCTACCTGCCTACAGTCACCACCGAGTAATCCATTCAGATTATTAATCCATCAAATGGTTTAATTCGCTGATTAGGTTACAACTCTCATCATCTAGTCATTTCACCTCTGAATATTGCTGATGGGTTATCACATTTCCAACACATGAGCTTTTAGGGGACACTTCAGATCCAAACCATAACAACAACTCAGCCTCTTTTCACACTTGGGAAAGGAAAAAGGCCATCTAGGTAGGCTCCAGGGGCTGAGGTTGGAGAGGTGAGTAAAACAGTCAAGATCGGAGTCTCCAGGAATTTGCAATCTGGTGGGAGAAGATAGACAATGAAGAAGAAAACAAGTAAGACAATAAGTATTACCATGAATTATTATCACTTATTACAAAAGTGCTGCAAATAAACAGTAAATGCTATAAGGTGAACAAAACAAAGCTGTGACACAGTATGACTGGTAGGCTAGGGTGAGCCTCTCAAAGGTCCCTGTCCCAGCATGGTCTTGGCAACTGAGGTCTATAGTCCCCTCTTCCAAAGGAGGAGTGAAGCACCTTAGGTGAGTGGGGGTGGAGCGGTAGTGGATCCCTCTGTCATTTCAGCAGATTGTTGTCATCTGAGCTCTGTTGCCAGGCAACACAGCCATGCCACAGGCAAACCTGGCAGAGAGCTTCAAAGGCAGGTGAGCAAAGCCAGTGTCTGTAACGTAGGAAAGCTCTCACCCAGAGCATCTTGGGACCTTAAAGGAGAGAGGAAGAAATGCACTTGAGAGATGGCAGGGTCAGCGGTTCTAATATTAAAACAGGGAAGAAGAGAGGATTGAAACATCTTTTTGATGGCAACATGTTAGTAGCGACAATGCTTAGTACTAAATTGAACAAGTCTCAGCCAGAAAGATCACTAGGTGTCTCTCTTGTTCACACCCCCATACAGATGATTAGTTCTCGTGTTTTCACTGGACTCCCTGGGCCCACACCCTCACTGGCAAACTGACTCTCATGTCACAGGGACACCTAGCAGTAGGGGCTTTCCCTGATGGCCCCATTTACTGCTCTGAGACACACACCTGTATTGAGCAGGGGGGACTGCCCTCCTCTCCCTTTTCAATTCTGACACTTTCTCAACCTTGAATATCTGAAGTATGTCTCCTTAGCTTTGGTGGAGGAACATGTTAGTGGTACTTAAAGAATCTCTTGCTACTGATAATCAATCAACATCCTGGGCACTTCCCCATTGGCCAGTCTTAAGATGTGTTTGCAGATGGCTTGATCCTTCTCAGAGATCAAGGTGCAACACATTTTGCTCTCCTTTCTTTTTTGGGTACCAGGGTTTGAACTCAGGGGCACTCAACCACTGAGCCACACCCCCAGCCCTATTTTGTATTTTATTTAGAGACAGGGTCTCACTGAGTTGCTTAGCACCTTGCTTTTGCTGAGGCTGGCTTTGAAATTTGAATCTTCCTGCCTCAGCCTCCTGAGCCGCTGGGATTACAGGTGTGTGCCACTGTGCCCAGCTGCTCTTCTTACTCAAGATTGTTAGACGTGATGTCATGTGATCCATCATCAGCCACAGATCCTGATGAAGAGACTCCTTGTCCAGCCCTCTTGGTGTCCACAACTATTTAAGTATAAAAATAGTAGGGAGCTAATAAGTTAGTAGAGAACATCTGGAAAGAGTTTAGAGAAAATAGAGGGGAGCTCAAAACCGGGGACTCTTTTCTTCTGATAGCACATGCCAATTCTAAAAGAACCTGTTGAGAGGATAAAATACCTTTGTGGGTCTAGGGAAACAAAAATGGAGGCTAGAGCTGACCAAGGGTGAGCTTACTGTTAAACCCCCATGCTCTAAATTGGGACCCCAAAAGACTATACCCCAGGATTGAGGATGAGTCTGAAGTAAAACATTCCTTGAACCAAATTAATCTGAGTGGTTCAGAAAAATTCAATCCCGGACAATGGATTAAATTAAAGTGATCCTGGATTTTCAGTGCTCCGAGTGCCCATGCCAAACCACTTTAATATCTAATTATTGACTTAGTTGTCACTTACCTTATTCATCAGAATATAAACTACATGGTCATGCACATTTATTATCTGGCATATAATAAATTCTCAATAAATATGTGTTGATTTAATAAGTAAATGAGTCCGTAGAATCCATTCTCTACCTTCCACTGAGCCAAGAAAGGTCCAGCCACTTCCTGGAAGGCTCTTTGGAAAGAGGACACATCCTATTACTCAAAGATCCTGTCCTCATCCCTCCCTCTCTGAGCCAGCCAGATCTCCCCCATCCCCCTTCTTGCTAGTTTTGTTGTTTCCCCCATAAGCCAATGAGCCACACTCACCCCCCGACACTTGTTAAGTATAATGAATGTTTGCCCGTCATGGCTGAGATTTTATAATTAGGAAATTTTACTGACGAATCTGGTTACTACTTGGGAACAGTCTACTGGAAACTGGTTGTGACTATTCTTCTTAGAAGGGTCACATATTCTCCTGATCTTCACCCAACCAGCCTTGCTGACCTAATCAATGCAGCTGGAACAGGCATTTGAATTTAGGGCCTTATTTTAAAATAAAACCTTTTCAAGCCAGGCAGAGGAGGACCTGTCCAACATACCAGCACTCAGGAGGCTCAGGTGGGAGGATCACTTGAGTCTAGACAACATAGACAGACCTTGTCTCAAAATAAGCAAACAAACAAAGTAAAATTATTTCCAATCCAAAGGAAACCCCAGATTTCTTGTCTATGACAACAAGACCATGCTTGCCTTCTTGATGAACCCAGAACAAATAAAGGCATCAAATTTCCCTCATTAGCTTCCCTGGCACATAATATTATAACAGTATATCCTTCACAGAAAGAAAGAGACTGATAAAGGCTGAAATCTTGAATCAAGTATTGATAGCTATAGATACAGATACAGACATATATAAATATATTCTTTTGAGTACTGAAGATTGAACCCAGGGATGCTCTACCACTGAGCTATATCCCCAGCTCTTTTATTTTATTTATTTATTTATTTATTTATTTATTTATTTATTTATTTATTTATTTATTTTTGCTGGAACTTGCGATTCTGCTTCAGCTTCCCAAGTAGCTGGGATTAGAGGTGTGTGCCACCATGTCTGGCTGAATCAAATATAATATTTAAGAATAAGTTCAGCTGTGAATGACACCTAACTTTAAAAGGACATTTAAATAAACTAGACAGAAGTTTATTTCTCTTTCCTGGAAGCTAAGAAATGGGCAATCCACAGCTGGCTGGCAAGACACTCCTCATGACATGTCCAGTTTCCAAGTAACTAGGACTCTATCAGGCCTGGCCCACACTTTCAATGCCACTTGTGATCCAAAACAGGCCCCTTGTTGCTAGTTGTCAGACAAAAGGAAGGAGGAAAAGAAAAACATCATGTTATTTTTCTTAAAAATATACAAAAGTTGAACATGTTCATCCTGTTTCCATGCTGTTTCAACCAGCACTTAACTCCTGGGCTTTCCTTTTGCTAAAAGGGAGGCATAAATGTACTCTTTATTAGCTGTGTCCATGTGACCAGTTAGACACCAGGGATTCTATTTCTACAAAAGGAAAGGAGAGCCAGGCACGGTGGCACACACCTGTAATCTTAGGGCATTGAGGGAAAAGGATCACAAATTCAAGGCCAATCTGGGCAACTTAGGGAGACCGTGCCTCAAAATTAAAAATAAAGAGGGCTGGGGATGTGGCTCAGTGGTAGAGCACCCCTGGATTCAATCCCCAGTACTAAAAGAGAGAGGGAGAATGGATACTAAGGAATCATTTGCAGTCTCTGAGGCTCCAGTACATAAAAATCAGAAGACCTCAGAAGAATGCAGCTTGCTTCAGGGATGACTTTCACTTGTTCTAAAGCTCCTTTCCCCAAACCACCCCGCTTCTAGGATTTTTTCTTTTTCTTTCTTTCTTTTTCTTTTTCTTTTCTTTCTTTTTTTCTTTCTTTTTTTTTTTTTTTTTTTTTGCACTTAGGATTAAATCCAGAGGCAGTTATGCAAAGCCACATCTCCAGCCCCTTTTTCAAAATTTTTTAAAAAATTTTGAGACAGGATCTCCCTAAGTTGCTCAGGCTGGCCTTGGATTTGTGATCCTCCTGCCTCAGCCTCCCAAATCACTGGGATTACAGATATGCACCACTGTGCCTGGCTCCCAGGATCTTTTCTAATAAATGCTGGACATGAGTCAAGGTTGTTGGAAATCCACAAAACCTGGACACAATCTTAGTAAGATGTCAAGTGGGGTAGGGAAAAGGTTGATTTTTCTACTAGCCTGGTGGGATAGAGACCTGTAATGATAACTGTTCCAATCTAAAAAATAAAGGAAGTCCTGTTTTTCTTGCCTCTGAGAAGACCCTGAGAGGGAACACCTGCCATTGCTTTCACAGACAAATCCTGTATAACAGAGCTCCAGAGTTGAAGGCAGACTTCTCAGGGTAGAGTCTGTACTCTGTAACTAGGACTGTGGAGTCAGGTTGTAGACCAGCTGTAGGAGATTCTCTGGAGCCCATTTGGCAAGGGATATTGGCTACATACAAAGACAGGAAATACAAGAGACACATAATCTTACAGGAAGAGCTCTGTGGATGTGGGAAAGACTGAGTTACGAGCATTTCTGCAGCTGTCAATCTCCATCAGCTTAAAAACGCAGCGTGTGTGGGTTCTCACACACACACACACACACACACACACACACACACGTTGCAACATAAGCTAGTTCACCATGAGCCTGCCAGATGGGAATACAGCCCTGACTCCTCCCTCATTTGATTTTCCTGACAATAGCTGCCAGGAGGAGAATAAAAATGAGAAACTGGAGAGATAGAAGGAGGAGGGGGAGGAGTAAGGAGAAGGAAGAGGAGGGGAGGAAGAGAGGAAGAAGAAATGGAGGATAAAGAACATACACTGGCTGTAAATGGGTAAATAATGAGTGTAATACATTCCACCATTGTCATGTATGTAAAAAATAAAGAAAAGAAAAGAACATACACTGGAGGGTCTGTCATGGATGACACAGTAACTATCCAGACCAGAAAGTTCATGACCTACTGACTACCTCAGAGGAAACAAATGGTCATTAATGTTCTTCACCCTGGGAAAGCAACAGTACCTATGACAGAAATTCAAGAAAAATCAGCCAGAATGTACAAGACCACAGCAGATGTCATCTTTGTGTTTGGATTCAGAACCCATTTTGGAGGTGGCAAGACAATTGGCTTTGGCATGATTTATGATTCCTTGGATTATGCAAAGAAAAGTGAACCCATATAAATTAAAACCCTGGTTGAATCTTGACTAGTTAACTGGTCTCCTTCTTGTACCCAGATCTTTGCATTTCTCAGGTAACTTTCGATGGCCTCTCCCTGTGGCTGGGTCCTGGTTCCCCACCCCTGGCATCCATCTGACTTGCTGACACAAAGAGGCATAAGGGATAGGGTATCAATTTTAACACAGGGTCTTAAGAGTTTCATGGGTTTTTTGTTTTGTTTTGTTGATACTGGGAATTGAACCCAGAGGTGCTTAACCACTGAGCCACATCTCCGGCGGCCCTATTTTATATTTTATTTAGAGACAGGGTCTCTCTGAGTTGCTCTGGGCCTCAGTAAATTGCTGAAGCTGCCTTTGAACTCACAATCCTCCTGCCTCAGCCCCCCAAACTGCTGGGATTACAGGTGTGCACCACTATGCCTGGCTACTTCAGTTTTTTTTTTTTTTTTTAACTTGTTTCAGCTTGCTTCTGTGCTTCTCCATGAGAAGGGCATGCCCAGACTATCCCACATTTCCCAGGGAGGGTGAAGATACATGGAGCAGATCTATTCCAGGTAAGATGGCTTAACCAAGTTCAGTCTGTGGCCAGACCCCCAGTTGACCCACAGACTTACATAAGCAAGACTAGTCAAGATCAGCCCAGCCCAGCCTTATGAACTGTGATCTCTAACATAGTGGATGGTTGTGTTTTAGGTGATTGTTAAGGTAATTGGTTACCCAGAGCTTCTGGCCAATAGGAACAGAGTCAAGAAGGTGTTTTAAACATATTACCTTGGTTGAAGTAGGTAGAGGTCAAAAGCAGATCAAGAGGGAAAGAATTTTGCAGTTTTGTTATTTACCGATCCCTAGGAGAACCTCAGTCTCCCAAGCTGCAGGGACACTTGGGGAAGCACTAGGCAGAGGTGGTGACAGAACAGAGGGAGAAAAGGAGAGTGAGGGCTAATGCCTTTGGGGTGGTTTCTGTGGGGATGAATGGGCAAGGGAGGGTAAGCAGTAGATAAGGCTAGTTTGGCTACTTTGGATAATTCTAGAATTAGCTAATTGGAATCATTTGTGAGGCAGAGGGGTTGTCCCTAATCATCAGGCATCATATCCTGGAGTGATTAGGGCAAGGGTACAATATCCCAGGTTTTGTGGCCTTGGGTATGAAAGCCTGATAGAGGAGGTGGTTGGGGATATGGACTTAGTTTAGTTTGCTGCTCAAGAAGGGAAACTGACCAGCCTATAGCCAGGGCCTCAAAACTGGATCAGGAATACATTTAACAAAACTAAACACAGGGTCACAGTCCATGTAGTATTTTGAAATTTATCTTTAGGACATGATCTAAATAGCAGCCAGAGGCAAGGAACTTGGAGGGGGGAAATCAGAAGAAAAAAAAGATGCATCAATCAACATTAATTATTAGGATCAAAAATCCATTGGGGGTGGGATGGCTCAGTGGTAGAGTGCTCGCCTAGCATGCTTGAGGCACTGAGTTCGAGCCTTAGCACCACATAAACGTAAAATAAAGATATTGTGTCCACTTTAAAAAAAACTAAAAATAAATATTTAAAAAATCCACTGTAGGTGCTGGGGTTATGGCTCAGTGGTAGATCACTCGCCTAGCACAGAAAGGGTGCTGGGTTCAATCCTCAGCATCACATAAAAATAAAAAAATAAAGATATTGAAAAAAAAATCCATTGAGGGTATTCCAGCTACTATGGCTGCATAAAAAACTACCCCAAAACATATTGGCTTAAAATAACATTTATCTTGTTTATAGCTCTATAACTTGGGTAGAACTCAGTGAGAATAGTTTGTCTCTGCTCCTCTTATCTTCATATGGGGCAGCCTGAATGCTCAGGGCTAGAATCATCTGAAGACTTGCTCACTGCTGTGTCTGTGAGTTGTCTGATGAAGCTTTCTGTGGGCTGAGACCTTGCCTGGGCCTTAGGGTAGACTCTCCATGTGGCTCCTTGGGCTTCCTCACAACATGGTGGCTGAGTTTACCAAAAGAGAGAGCCAGGAAGAAAGCATATTGCTTTTTATGACCTAGCTTTGGAAATAATGTTGTCTTCTTTCTGCTACATTCTATTCCTTCTGTTAGAAACAACAAATCTGTCTAGATTCAGGCAAGGGAATAGACTCTATCACTCAATGAGAGGTGTCAAAATGCTAGTAGAGCATTTGGTCTAAAAGTATTGGAAAATACAATCTGTTCCAGAAGCTGGGGGAGTCCAGGAGAAATAGTTAAGGTGGTGTTTCTGGGGTGTGAGAAGTGAAGAGTGGCACAATGAACTTGGCTATAAAGAGCCTGAGAGAGGAAGCAAGCAGGTTATGCCCTGAATGTGGTGGAGACAGAACTGGAAGATGCTGGTAAGCAGCACAGAGCTTTCATGGCCTGCCTGACAATTGCCATCTTTCTTTACAAGCATCTATGCTGGGTGCTGCTCAGGTGATAGTGGTAGGATAGGTCAAGGTTCAACTCCAGTTGCAGGAGTTGGTGGTCCTGGATGCTGCATCAGTCCCAGCTGGGGTGTCTGGACTTAGTCTTGGCCCTGCAAGAGATCAAATCTGAGAACTGAGCAAATCATGAACATTGTGGGGGTAGCACACCATCCCTCATATTTGCATCATCCTAGTGAGGAACAGGGCCATGAACCAAAGGGTGATGAGGAAAATGTACAGGCAGACTGCCTCACCTCTGAAAATTCAGTTTCCAGATGTGCAAAGTGGGCATCGCCTACAGATCAGGGTTACCAGGAAGACTAAGTACAGTGATATAGTGAGATACTTGGTTATCAAAATACCAGTTAATAGGCGCTCCACGCAGAGGCTGTGATGGCTGTTTGGATGTTTCAGGAGCATTCGCAAAGGAAAAGGAAATAAGTGCCAATTCTTCAACCAGGAATAGATTGATTCCCAGGTGGCAACATCGTCTTGTGATATTAATTCCCAGGAGCATTTACAGGGAAGGGAACAGAGTTTGAAAAGGGAGATGATCTGCTTCTTGATTTGAGCCTGACAGAGCACAGAGCCTCCCACTCACAGCAGAGGACCTGCAGACTGGGTTTCCCAGAGAAACCAGCTTGCTCTTGCTCCAAGGGAGCTGCCTCTGTTTGAAGCTGAGACTGACACACAGCCCCAGTTTCTCTAGATTTGGGCTGTGAAAAGGCCAGGATCCTAGCTCTTTCCTGCCTCCATAGGCCTCCCCTCTTTTTTTTTTTACTCTTGCCATATTATCACCTTTCAGGAGCTCAGTTCAGGGTAGCCTAGCCCCTCCATGAGGGGCTCATGTGGCTGGGCAGAGCAGAGAAGCTGGTGGGCCAGGGAACTGAGAAAGCAGCACTCAAACATTATGACAGTCTCCCATGCACCCACTCAAGTGTACACTCTTGGCCCTAATTCTGTGAGAAGCTGCGAGCCAAAAATGTGTCTCATCTAGACAAGAAAATGTGTCTAGAATAGCGATTGTCTGAACCCCCACACACGTACCCCACCAGCCCCATCAAACTTTTGGACTAGATACCAGGCGTGATGAGCAGCAGGTGCTCTACTTCTAGACTTCCCTTCCTTCTCCCCTGCCTTCTGCCCCTCAGGACCAGCTGTAAATTCACTTTGGAAATCTGCAGAACTTCTCCAAGGATCACATGAAGAAGTTTGTTGTTTGTTTTTTTGTTTTTCTTTTTACTCCAGCCCTTTCCATTTTGAGAAAGGGGCTCACTAAGTTGATGAGGCTAGCTTCAAACTTGTGAACCTCTTGTCTCAGTCTCCCAAATAGCTGGGATTACAATAGATGAGTGACACTGTGCCTGGCTTTTGTTTTAATAGTCCCCTGGTTCTCCTTACTACCTCTAAAACCTGTGTCCAATGCATTTCAACAAACATTTGTCAAGGAGCTACTATGGGTCAGCTCAATGCTTCATGGCCAGGACAGGCAACTAAGAGCTCTCTATCTAGACAGTACAGTGCAACAGAACTTGCTGGGACGATGGGAGTGTTCTGTGTGTTCCATGCCTATAGCATATAATACAGAAACTACTAGCCACATGTGGCTACATGGCACTTAAAATGTGTCTAGGAAAACAGAGGAACTGAAATGTCCATTTTATTTCATTTCCATTCATTTTACTTTTAATAAATAAATAGTGACCACCATGTTGGGTGGCATTGGCTGGATGGAGGTAGGCATGTGCACAAAGATCTCTATTTCACCTTCTGCTCAAAATTCCTGCAGTAGAGGCCTGGAGACCACACAGCAGGGGAGCAGAGCATCAGCGCCCACCTCAGAAAGATTAATTTATGCATGGAGATTAGAAAAGCCTTCTGGAGTCAGTGGTCTAGGTAAAGAGTGTTAAAGGGGGAAAAGGACTTCTACAGTAAATCTGAGTGGGAAAGGGACTTCCTGGCAGTCACTAGTATGGGACAATAGGATGCTCATGTTGGGAAGTGCAGTTAGTGCAGGGAGACGCTGGAACATCGGCTGATGTGGAATATGAGGCAGGGCAAGTGGGCTGAAGACCCAGGCTTTGCACCAGGAGTGCTCTCTGTCTCTGAGGAGTGGAGTGGTAAAGTTGAGATGAGCTTTAAAACACAGGCAGGCAGTCACATCTAAGACCCAAACGACAACTGAAGTTGTGCAACCTGGGCGGCGGTAAGTGTGATGGTCCAGACAAGAGGAAATGCAGCCCTGAGTCAGCGTTGAGGTAAGCATTGGGGGCAGGGTGGAGAGGGCAAACATGTCCTTGATGTCATGCCCAGTGCCTCCCGCCCTGTTCTGCACACCTACGTACTACTCAACTAATTTTCAGTCAAAGAGGTCAAGACACATGGTAACTGCCTCATAAATGTCCATAGGAAGGATGAATGAAATTAAGGCTTAGTGATGGGATAGAATTTAGCCATGGGGGTAAAACAGGAGTAGAGATTCATCTCCTCGGACTCTTGGGTGCCTACTAATGGCTGCACACACAAGCATGGAGGATGTGGAAGGAAATAGCCCAGTCCTGCTTTGGGGGAGCCCACAGTTTTATTGAGGGAAGCCTCCAGGTTCTCCTGATTGAGAGGAGGATGACCCTTAATGAGAAATGAGGAATCAGAAGGAAAAGCCAACCCCAGGGGAAAGCATGTGTGGGATGTGCTGGGTTTTAGTGCACCAGTGTGGCACGAGGGTAAAAATCCATGGAAGAGGGTTCCAACAGCAAGATGTGATGGTGAAGTCCTGAGTACAGTGGAAAATCTGAGACACCCTCCGCCACCAGAGTGGCAGAGATGTCAGGGAACAGAAAACCAAGAGGAAGGGAGACAACAGAGCTTAGTCCCTTTTGCTGGGCCAAAATTTTACATCCCTAGCTCTGGTCTCTGATTGAAAACTGGGATTCAACAAAACCTATTCTTCCTCAAGTCTTGTTCAGAAAAAAAAAAACAATGTTTTTATGTGGGATTATGGACTAAATTGGTCCCCTCCATATTCATAGATTGAAGTCAGTCCTAACTCCATACCACAGAATGTGACTATCTGGAGAGAGGGCCTGCAAAGAGGTAATTAAGTTAAAATCAAATCATCAGGGTGGGACTTAATCCAATATAACTGGCATCCTTATAAGAGGCAATCAGGACCTAGAGACACAGAGAGGGAGAACCATGAGAAGACATAAGGAGAAGAAGGATATCTACCAGCCAAGGAGAGACTCCCCATGAGAAATCAAACCTGCTAACACCTTGATTTGGATTTCAGAACTATAAGAAAATAAATCTCTGTTGTTTAAGCCAGCCAGTCTGCAGTATTGTGGCAGCCCTGGCAAACCAATGCACCTGGTTATTGTTGGTGGGGTGATAGCTTTAGCAAGATGACCTCTAGGCTGCTTCCTCCTATACCAAACAGGCAGCCTCTCCCTGTTGAGCAGAACACCCCCATCCACGACCCCACCCCCATCCACCTACTCCCGTCACTGCATGGAGAATAAAAGGATTTTTAGATCCTTTCAGACTGCAAGCTCCCACTTTATTTTTTAAAATATCTCCTATAATAAGGGTGGACAAAATAGTATTTGTCCTCTTGGCAAAGTCCCCTTCTCAGATATATTTCCAGATTTTAGTTCACTTGGACTAATTTGCAAGTGGCCTTAATTCCACCTGGACACCCCCAGGCAGCCTGCACAGTTTTTTTTTCCTTTGAGTAAAATGCAAAAAAGGAAGAGAAGAGATGAGAAATTCAACCACATGCACCCTCTTTCTCTGTGCTCAGCCCTGCCTCACACATGCACACACACACTTGTGCACATTTACCTGCACATGTGAAAGGTTCCCGGCCTCTCCAGAGCTGAGCCCTGGGGATCCAGATCATATTCTGCCTCCTCCAGCACAACCAGCATCTGACAACCCCACATCTCCAAAATCTACTTTTATTCTAACAGAATTTCTGCTTCTTTAAAATTTTTACTTGGAAGCCCTTGATAAGAGAGAGACTAGAATTCTTCCAGAAAAGTGCCTCAGTCACAAGCCCAGGTCACTCTGGAAACCCTAGCCTGACTTGAATTCTTAAAGTATTGAGCTCTGATGAGCTAGCAGAGTTGACGATCAAGGTCCACACCCTTTTGGTTGGTTCCCAGAACTCCTATGTTTGGCAGCGCCCAGGACACAAAGTCCCAGGACAACAGACTGCTTCTTCTGTCTTTTGTCCAGGTGTTCTGGTATTGCACAGCCCCATCTGGAGGGGATGAAGTCTTTTCCCCCAACTCTGACCCAGAAGTCCTACATTGAAAAAGTCACCAACCTGATCTGCAGGTCTGTGTCCTCCCTTGTGAACTCAGAAACATTCCATGACAGAGATTCTTTTCCTTCCTTGGAGGTGTCTGGGCTCTGTGTGGTCCCAGGGGTTCCTCTCCTGGGCTGGCAGGAGCAGTGGGAATGCATTCCCAACACTGGGTTCACCAACTGGCCGCCACCTTGGAAAATGGGCTTGTGAGCAGCTCACCTGTGTCCACAGAAAATTACAGCCACCTGCGAGGGGCAGAAATGGGGGACACCAAATCAACACCTGCAAGGTTAGCATCAGAATAACCAAAGGACCCAAGGAATTGGAAGCATGTGGATATCTACTTGAAGGAAATAAAGAAATTTATGGGATAAAAGATGGAAGAAAAATGTTCATATCCTCAAGAAAACTTCTACCATATTTCTGTACAAAGTCACTACATGGGCTAATGCTGGAGTTGTCCTCCAGAGGGACAAAACTAGATAAGGTTCTTAGAGCCTCCATCTCCACCTGTATGATGGCTATAATAATGGCAACTCTCTACTGGGGCTGTTGTGAGTAGTCCTTGGGCAGTACCTGTATGAGCCAGTATGAAGAACTCATTCAAAAAATGGTAGCTGCTATTACAGACAGAATCCAGGGAAAGCCCAGAGGAAGCCATCAGTTATGAGACTCAGGGGCAAAGATGCTCTCAGAGAATAATATGGAAAGTAGAGTCAAGATTACCAAGAGCAGGACATAACATGATTAGGTGTAAATAATGGACAACTTAGAAGCTAAGATTCATTCTTATTTCTGGAAAGCTGGAGATGTACACCAGTTATATTTGGGTCAGTTGGATGAGAGGCACAGAGCCATGTGGGACCTCGATGGGTAACCACAAGGCCATACTTTCCAAAGGGTTATCATTGCTATGGAATACATGCAATAGATCTTTTTTTAAAAAATATTTTTTTTTAGTTGCAGATGGACACAATACCTTTATATTTATTTTTATGTAGTGCTGAAGATTGAACCCAGTGCCTCACTTGTGCAAGGCAAGCGCTCTACCACTAAGCCACAACCCCAGCCCCATTCAATACCTCTTAATATGATTTTGTAAGAACCTGAGTGTCTCTTTGCAAACATCAAAGTGTGTTCTTTTCTGACCACCTCTTTGGGCAAGAAATATTTCCTTCTTGCACTTCCATTTTGGTTTCTCTCTCTCTGTCTCTCTCTCTGTCTCTCTCTCTGTCTCTCCCCCCCCCCAGGGATTGAACCCAGAGGGGTTCTACCACTTAGCCATATCCCCAGCCCTTTTTAATTTTTACTTTGAGACAGGGTCACCCTAAGTTGTATAGGGCATCAATAAGTTGCTGAGGCTGTCTTTGAACTCGCCATCCTCCTGCCTCAGCCTCCAGAGCTGTGGGATTACAAGTATCTATTTTGATTTCTAAAAACATTTTTTATTGTTTTTGTTTTTCGTGTGTGTGTGTGTGTGTGTGTGTGTCCACAAATAATCCTGTTTCTAAAAAAAAATCTACCTCTTACAGAATACTCAAGATCATCACCATCACTAATCTAGAAATGCATCTTTATTTATTTTGGTGAAAGTGGATTGCAACACAGAGCCTCTTCCACAGATTGGGTTTTCAGTGAGCAATTGATCTTTGTCACATTTCCTCCCAGCATATTTAGATCTTTTTAAAAAAATCATCTCCAATTTTTTAGTCTCCCAAACACCCCTAAAGTGAACCTTTATTTGGGCACATATAGGAATGTTTCTCTAACATTAATCAAAGTAGGAATGTTGAGTACATACATTCAGTGGAATAGAGCCTTAAACAAGGAAGGACATTCTGATACATGCTACAGCATGGAAGAGACCTGAAGACACCATGCCAAGTGAAACAAGCCATTCACAAAACACAACTAACTATGTGATTCTACTTATATAAGGTAGGCAGTGTGGCCAAGTTCATAGAGACAGAAAGCAGAAGGTGATACTTCTGCCAGGGGATGAGTGGCGGAGGCAAGAAGGGGGAGTTGGTGTTCAGTGGGTAGAGTTTCAGTTCTGGAAGATGAAACAGTTCCAGAGGTTGGGTACCTAGTCACGCGAACGTACTTAACACTACTGAACACTACACATTAAAATGGCTAGGATGGTAAATTTTAATAAATTTTTTAAAAAGGAAAAAGAATGCTGGATCCAAAGGTGAGTCCACCCTTAGTTACAATAGCTTTTGTTGAAGTGCCAGTGACACAGGCCATGTTCCATCGTCAGACTGTGGGGAAAACTTTTGCCGAGGCTCTCCAACATGGGTGCTGTCGATCTTTTCTCCGTCATGACTTGGTCACAGCAGATGGGGTTGAAAAGAGGACAGAAATGAACACACTCGAGGTATAACATGAGGATTCTTCTGCTCACCTCATCCGGATACTCCAGAATGGCTGTAAAGTAAATTAAAGTGCAGCTGTCTTTGGGGTAGGTGTAGATCTCTGTGGATGCCTCCGGAAACTCCAGAGTTATTCTAGTTCTCTTCCCCCATCCCACTCCCTAACCTTAAAAATGATGACTCCTAAAATCACAGACTGGCCTACATATTTCCCTGAAACAGCTGTCCTGCAGAATCACTAAAATGTGGGTTAAAAATAGACTCAGTCTCTAAAAGGAGGTTGGGTCCTTGGGAACAAAGCCCTCTTAGAAACGTCCCCACCTCTGTAAAGGGCACACAAAAGCTGGCCCAGCTTTGTTCCCAGAGCTCCTTGTTGCTTGTGACCATACTTCTTGGCCCTGGAAACAAATCCCTACATGAACTCTTTTAGATTTTTGGGGTCTATCTATGGAAGGAAGGTGGGAAGGGAGGGAGGTTAAGGTCATGAAATCAAGCCACAAGGCTGTGTTATTATTTCCATTTTATGAATTTCCAGATGGACTCAGAGACTTTTAAGTAAGGGGTTTAGATTCACAGTCAGTATAAGAAGCCTAATTTTAATCTGAGATGTCACTTCAAAATATTATGGCCATAGTACCCTGTTTACCTGTTGCAACCCAATGCCCCTAAAGGTCCTATCAGATAATCAGATCATGTCACAGTGAGAAGAATGAGACTCATATGTCTTAACAGAGAACAAAGACTTCTGAACAGGGATAGAAGGCTTCAGCACCAGTGATAGGCTTTCAAACAACAGCCTACCTAAAGTACGCCTGGTACCTTGCTGATGGCTTCTCCCCCTCCTTCCTGAGTGGGGAAACACAGTGGTGTGTGGGAGTGAGGATCAGCTGTCTGAGGCAGACCTGGTTTCTCTGCTGCAGCAAGGAATTAAAGTCTACCAGGTTAAACAGAGAGGTTTGCAATGAATTCTTCTCTGTACTGTTTGGGGGGTTGGTGAGTGGCTTCTCATGATGGCTCCTCATGCCGCCTACCTGGCCTTTTGTTTTTCAGTGAGAATCTCTGGAGCAGATTTACTGACAAGGTCAGATAAAGCCATTTCAGTTGCCTAGGAGAGAGATTTATGACAGAAAGGAGAGCAGCTACCTGATGCATTGATTTATCCATCCTCTGAGAGAAGGACCTCAGGGACACAGATTTGTGACAATTACATGGTATTGATTCTGGAACACATTTAAATCATCCCAGACCCAGAATGAGTTTTGACACCAGATAACCCTGCTGGGGAAGGCCAAGGGAGAACTTATTTTATTTTGGTGTGTGTGTGTGTGTGTGTGTGTGTGTGTGAGAGAGAGAGAGAGAGAGAGAGAGAGAGAGAGATTAGACGCTGAGGTTTTAATGGTTTTGTAGCTAGAGAATCTAAGAATACTAGATTCCTGTCCTGCAAGGACCCTGAAGGAAATGATGCATGAGGAGAAATGAACAAAAAGAGTGGTACAGCACTGTGCTGTTAGCTAACTATTGTCACCTGAACCAGCAAAAAGAATACATATCCAAAGCCCTCAGCTCTGAGCCTCTTTCCTCTAAAGTCTTGTGTCTGAGGAGTCTAAGGGTGACTACCGGGGGAAGAGAGTGTGCAGACATATTGGAATGAGTTTTGACACGTGGCTGCCATGTCCACACATGCAAGGGAGGCCTTTCATGGCGTGGGTTAAGCAAGGATGGGAAGAGAAGGGATTGGGCAGAAGTCCCCATTCATAATCTACAAATTTTAGAGATAGGTCTTCCTTATGTGACAGCCAACCATATTGGTTGCCGGTGCCCCCCGCAGGGAACCAGACCCCAGGAGTGATAAGAACCCGTAACATTAACTCACTCTGCCTACAGGTTGCCCTGGCAACCAAGTCATGACTGCTGGTTGCCAAGATAACAAAAACTCGGTGCTAAGGGTGGATTCTAGGATCTCCTCAGGGTCCTAGGGTCCTAGTGTCCTAGGTATTATGGTACTAGGATCCCCACCAAGTTAGGGAAAAAGGTGGATGAAGCCCTTTCCTTGCAATGGCAGACTATAATGCAGTGGCTCCAATAACGAATGCTGCTCTGCCACCCACCTGCTCCCCAAACCCAGGCTCACCTCTCTCTTATGGCTATATAAATAAGTATGTTTTGGAGAATTCTTGTAAGATTCAGAAATCATGGCTGCAATAGGCCTAACAGTACACAATAGTCCCTCATTTTGGTTATGTATTGCTGTATAACAGTGATTTGAAACAATTATTATTTATTTTATTAATTCTCATAATTTTAGGGGTCAGAAATTTGGGGAGATCTCAACTAGTGGTGGTTTTGTTCAATTGGGCATCAGTGAGGGGAACTACTCAAGCACATTCAGCTAGCATCTGAGCCTAAAACAAGAGGGCTTAACTCGCGTGAGTGGTGCCTTGGACTCTTCCCCCCTGGCTTCTACACATGGTATCTCCAATGCTAGGGTTTGTCACAGCATGGTGGTCAAATCCTTCCATGCCAGCTGGATTACCCCCAAATTTACTAGGTCTGCTTAAAGGCAAGACCTGGAATGGGCACAGTGTTACTTCTGCTGTCGTCTGTTGGCTAAAGCTGGTCAGAAGGGAGGGAGGCAGACTCTACTTCTGGGTGAAGAGTGCCACACACATACAGGGATGGGAAGGAATGGAGAATGACTGTCTTTGAAGTTCCCCCAGTGCCCTCAAGTCCCTACTTGGTTCTACATTTGTGTCTGCTCTCCCTGTATTTCCCTTTTTCCTTTTCAGGAAAGTAGCCATAATTTTAGGCCCCCCTCAATGCAAGGATAAGGCAGATGTGTGTGTCAAGACCAATAGGGACCTGCTGTCATCCTCACTGCAATACAATGGGGAGGTGAGATAACCTCTGAGTGGGGATGGTGACCCAAAGATTGAGCTAAAGACTAGACCAAATGCCTCCAGGGCTCCTAGCATTTCCAGGCCCAGCTGGGAAGGAGAAAAGTCGCCACCATCTCAGATTCCCTGCCAGCTGGGACAGAGTATGTGTCAGTGACAGTCATGATAAACTGAAGAGGAGGGGGCCTCCCTCATGTTACCCATACTGCTTCAGCCTCCCTTCCGATACTTAAGAGATTCTAAGAAGCAGAAGGCACTCCAATAATGACTCAGGTTGAAAAAAAGCAATAGGGTTCAGAATGGGATTTGAATTAATTTAAAGAAAATGTGACATTTCTTACACAACCAAGATTCATGTATATTACACTGTTGCTAGACCATTAAACCCCAGGATTATCAAAGTGATTATCAAACTGATACTAGTGTCAGTTGAAGACTCAGGAAGCTCACATCCAACTATTTTCCTCAGCCACAGGAGCGAGCATCTTGTCCAGCTTGGGAGCCCTTTTCTGTTTCAGAGCATAGAATCCAAGACTGGTCCATCTCCTGGCCTCACTCCTCTCACATCCCACGATCCATGCACCTATCTGGTGGCAATGAACTCCACCCTTTAGAAGGGCCCAGTAGATCCTGCTCTATTGACACTAGAGAAAGTGATAGCTGGTCACCAGTGGGAGAGCTTGGTGATAGTTGTGACCTATGAGCATTAATATTCCCTCTTTTCACACTATCCCAGAGCAGGTGTAACATCAGTTGTCAGTTACCCAGAGTTCTGTGAGCAGTGGTCTTGCTGGCGAGGGTGCCCAGTGAACTTAGGGCTCATTTTGAACTACGTGTTTCCACTCACAGTAACTGAGGCAGGCTGGCTAGGAAAAGGTGATCACAGTATGTTGAGCCATGGGTTTGGGGATAGAGATGCAAAGCACGAGATTCGTGATGTGAACCGCAATACTGAGGGTAGTGAAGGGTGAGGGCACAGAAGAGAGAAAAGCCAGCAGCTTCAGGAGCAGTGCTGGACTGGGCTACCTACTAGGGACGCATTTTGGCATCTTCTTGGTCCTCTTTTGAGGGGTCAGAGTCCAGGCTGCTCCTGGTGGGCAGCAGTAACACAGACTTATTGCAGGGCATTCCATTTTCCTACAAAAAAACACTATTGTCAAAAGACAAGGGGGAAGCCGGGCGCAGTGGTACATGCCTGTAATCCCAGCAGCTCAGGAGGCTGAGAAAGGAGAATCGCAAGTTCAAAGCCAGCCTCAGCAAAAGTGACGCACTAAGCAATTCAGTGAGACTCTGTCTCTAAATAAAATACAAAAAAGGGTGGGGGCTGTTTCTCAGTGGCCGAGTGCCCATGAGTTCAATTTCTGGTACCAAAAAAAAAAAAAAAAAAAAAAAGACAAGGGAGAGGTTGAAAGGAATAAGCTACTTCTAAATACCCAAGGGGTGGCATGCTGCGCACTGATATTTGGTGGAAGTGAAGGGTCCCGAGAAAGAATTGCTGGCATGTGTTCTTGACCTCAGCACCCAAGTCCATAGTGGAAAGAGTGCTAGATGGCATCAGAAAAACCCTGGTCTAGGTCCCAGCCCTCCCCAAATGGGCTCTGTAACCTAGGACAAGTCACTCCAACTCAGCCTCTACCAGTTTTCCTACCGGTGATAAGGTAAGGCACTAGCAGAGTGCAGATGCTGTTTCTCCTTCATTGGTGTTCATCCTTCCTTCAGCCATTGGAAGACTGGACTATGGTCCTAGGTAATTTGAGAACAAGTGTTCTTGAGCCAGAATGCTCAGACCCAAGCATGTGTGTGTTGATGGGAGAAGGGGAGAGAACAGCCACCAGAGGCATAAGTAAGGCTTCCCCTGTCCCCAGCTGAACTCAAGGATCCAAATAGCATTAAGAATGGCTACCACTTAATGCAAGGAAGTGGAACCAATGTCTAAGACCAGTAGGAAGATGGCTTTTAGAATAAACTGTCCCTAAACACTCACTCCCTTGACTGAGGAGAGAGTAGTCACATATGCACTTAGCTAACCACTGGATACAGAAGCAACCATAAGGCAACATGGGATGACATGACAAAGCCTCAACTTAAGGAAATCCCCCATACAGAAGATGGTTCAACCAAGAAGCCTTTAAAAGGCTTGCCCACAAGGTGAGCCCTTGGCTGGCATCTGGAACTTGTATTTCGAGAAGGTTACCATTCCTATAACTTGTAAGAGTGACTGGCAGTGCCTAAACTGTTTACACAGAAAGGTAGTTTCTACTGAACACGTTTTCCTTCTGAGGCTGGCACTTTGACACGTGCTAGGCAGAAGCTGCCTACATGATTAGCCCCCAGTAAAATCCCTGAGTGCTCAGTTACTAATAAGCTTCCCTTACTGGCAATGTTTCACGTGTGCTCCCACAATTCATTGGTGGAAATATGCTAATCATGTTCCATGTGACTATGGATAGATACTCAGAAGCTTGTACTTCTGGACTTTGCCTATGTGCCCTTTGCCTTTACTGACTGTGCCTGGCATGCTTTACAAACCACAATCATGACTACTACATATTGAGTTCTACAAGCCCTCCCTAGTGCAGTTCAGAACCCAAGATCAGTCTTTAGGATCCCTGAGATACACCCCTATTCTGAACTTCTAGCAAAGCCCCACTACCACACTGAGCTCCAGAACTCAGGTCATTCATGGATATTTCTGATTCTTTCACTGAACTCCATTCTCCCCTCCCAACCTCCACATCCATGCTCTGACCTTTATGAGTTTAGACAGATTGTAGGGGGAGGCTCTCTCAGGCAGCTCTACTGAACAGTGCCAATAAAGAAGGCACCAGATCATCTGCTCCTGTGCTGAGCCTTTCATTTTGAAGAATGGGATTGGGGCCAGGGGTGTAGCTCAGTGGTAGAGCACTTGCCTAGCATGTGTGAGGCACTGGATTTAATTCTCAGCACCACATAGAAATAAAAACAAAATAAAGGTATTGTGTCCATCTACAACTAAAAATGTTTTTTTTTAAAAAAAATAGAATAGTATTGAATACTTGCTAAGGCTCAAGTGTCCTGCTCACTCCACACAAGTGAACACTGACATCACAACACCAAGACTGAGGGTAATCAGACCCATGGCAATGGCTCAGGAAACCACTCTGGCAGGAAGGAATTCTAGACCAATTTCTCAAAGGGGGAAACTAAAGCTCTGCTGGGTTATATAAGTATTGCTACCACCTCTATTCAAGGCACATTTCTATCACCACAGTATTTTCACACACATCTCCCACCCACCCACCACATTAGATCATGAGGCCCCAAGGGTGGTGCTGTTCTCAGGGTTGAACAGATCTGACCTTCTCCAAGTCAGATGGCTCATAAGTAATAGGAAACAGTCTCCTAGCTCCAAGGGAATGTCCTGGTGTAGCAGTGACAAAGCTCCTTACTTTCCAAACCCCACATGCTTGAAGAGCATCCAGACTGGAAAGAATATGCACAAGGAGGGCCCACAAGAACACTCCAACCACCTGTGTGTCCCTTCACTGAGCTGTGTTTCTCTAACGCTGGATTTCTTAATTTCAGCAGGCACAAAAAGCTTCTGCTCTGGCCAGCATCAATCAGCTGACCATAAGGAACCATCTTCAAAATTTACCCCTTTTCTCTTAGTAAAGATTAGAAATAAACAACAGGACAGTGGTGAGTAAGAGAAATGATTTAACTTTATAAAAATGTGATAATACAGCAATATTTGATTTCTTTCCTTTTCTTTTTCTGGCAAGTAAAGTTTATAAAAACACCTGGAATAAAAATTAGAAACATAACCTAATAAAATTAGAAACAAACATTTCAAGGAAACAAGTCACTGAAAGACATAGAAAGACAAGGAAGGGACAACATTGAGCAGCTAAAGCAGCAGCTACATGGGGGAAGTTGGTTCGGTTATGAGGACAGAACAATCAAAGACCAACATGAACCTGACCTTTCATACCAGGCTAGGCTGAGTGGGCTAAGGATGGGCAGTAACCATCAGAGAGGCATGAAGGCTTCCCAAGGACCAGATCGATGGTGCTGGCTCAGTGGGTGTAGGGGGACATTGGCCTCCTGCAAACAGCCCACATGCAAGCCCCTCTTACAGGGCCTCTCAGCCACATGGCAGTGATGCACAGCCAAATCTTGAAGAATTGGCACTGTAGAGCTGGCTCCTCCTCTGCCCACTTGTTTCTAACCTGCAGTTCTGCAGGTCACTATCCCATAGTCATGAGCTCAGTGGGTAGAAACACATCGATATGTCAACCTAAGCTTGGGAGGCAAACATGCCAGGGAGAAACCAAGAAATCTGGACATCTAGTGCTACATACAAAATACTTTTTGTAATGTCTGCACCATAGCCAAAGTGGAATTAGGACCACCTTGGAGAGGCAGGCCAGGAACGCCAGGCAACATTCCCCTAGAGGGAAAGGGCGTCCCAAGGATGCTGGGTGAGTTCTTGACTACATTCTGAGGTAGTCTAATCGTGACTTGCACAGGTAGCTGAGAATGGTCACAAAAGATGGAAGGAGGGAGGGCAGAAAAGTTGCCATATAGATAAAAGACTAACATATATAACGGAAGGAACTACGCTACAAGTGGGCTCAGAGATAACGAGGATGTAACCTAGGCTCGGGGTGGCTGGCAGTAGGGCCCACATGGACCCTGGGCACATACAGCTCTTATACTACTCACTGCTGCAGCAGTATGGCAGGAGATGCACAGAGGGATTTCCTGGCCCCAAGCAGTGGCAACTCTGAGATGAGGGGTGTCCATCTTAAATGACTAACCCCCTTCTACTGACTCTTGTCATGAAGGGCTTGAACCAGAGAGCCTGGGAGCTTTGGGGCAAGGAGTCCCAATGTTCCCTTCAACAGGACTCCTCTAACCTGAACATGTCTAGCGGGAGTAATACTGTTAGACCTTAACTTGGAAAACACAAGGTACCTGCAGGTGAGGGAGCAATCAGACCCTAAGCCACCACTGAAAGAGAAATAACAACAAGCAAAGGTGGTGTTAGACACCCCCCATACTCTATTTTTTTTAATGCTAATTTACAGTCTTATTCTCTTCTGCCCTCCAGCATTCAGAATTCTAAGACAGGATGGAATGTTCTGAAAGTTTAGGAGGCAGCAGCTGTGTTTAGATGTTAGTATTTTCTCTGCTTTCCACATTTTCGTGAACGTCTTCTAGGACGGAGTTCACCAAAGTCTTCAACTTCATTTTCATAATCATCTTCCTGAACAATACCTAAAAGGAACAAGAAAAAAAAACAGGAAACAGAGACAAGGCAAAGGTGATTTTTCCCTTATTCCACTGTAAAAATAACATCCTAGTAAAATATAATATTTCTGTAATCATTTTATATTAAAGAAATGAAGCTTTCTATTAGGGTGCCACCAAAGTGAATTTTCCTTTGCGTACTGATATTGCTTCCCAAGAAGAGACAAAGTAAACACCCTTTTCCAGAATAAATTCTTTTTAGCTGGTTCCTCTGGCCTTTCTAGAAGCCATTTAAGTAGCAAATCAAGCAAACTCAACCATACCCTTGAGTTGGTATGCTAATTACCTTCCTTTTGAAACAATCACAAAATTATAGTACCCAGAAGGAACTATATGGTAAAGGGTGGGGTTTTTTGTTTGTTTTTATTTTTAATTGGCAGAGATATTTGTGCCAAGTCCCTTCAAGTTTTCCCCAGTGCTGGGGTCTGGATTTCCCAGTAGCATCTGGAAGGGCATTCAAAGCTGATGAAATCCTCAGAGCAAAAGGAAGTATGGTCCAGCTGGGAAGGGGCAGTAATTGGAATGGGCAAGAGGGAAGACACAGTGCATCCCACAGAACTTGTCAAGAAATTCTGACTGCCAACAAAGAATCCTGAATCGCTCTTCTCAGTCCTGTAACCCTCTATAGAAAGATGCTGCAAGCTTCCCCACTGGTTTTGTTTTGTTCACAAGCATATTTCCAGAACCACACAGCACTAGTATATACTATATGCTCAGAAAATATCCACAGATTTGTGTGTTTAATTAATTAAATTTTGGTACTGGTGATTGAACCCAGGGGTGTTTACCACTGAGCTATGTTCCCAGACCTTTTTTATATTTTTATTTTGAGACAGGATCTTGCGAAGTTGCTTACGGCCTCTCTAAGTTGCTGAGGCTGGCCTGGAACTTGCAATCCTCCCGCCTCAGCCTCCTGAGCTGCTGGGATTAGACATGCACCATCATGCCCAGCTATATCCACTGATTTAAATGAATGATTAACAAAGGCAAATATTTTATCAATGGATGGTTTTACAATACTTTGCCTATCCTTGGCCTTCACTGTATTGAGTATGTGCAGTGACTGAACATCATTAATACTAGTCCATTAGCAGAAAAAGGTTTCTAGCAACTAAAATGGGCCCAGAATAATGGCCTTCACAGTCTGATGGGGAAACTTTAATACTATGTTGCTAATAGTTTTATTACTGTCATGATACTTCTAGACAGTGAGAAGCGGCTACTGATAGCGGAGGAAGCCCTACTTCACATTCACTGAGGAGCCAGCAGCATCAAGAACCAAGGGATCCTGGCTTGGGCTGGGGCTCAGCAGTAGAGCACTTGCCTAGCACGTGTGAAGCACTGGGTTTGACCCTCAGCACAACATAAAAATAAATAAATAAAATAAAGGTATTATGTCCATCTTTAACAAAACAAACAAAACAACAACAACAACAAAAAGACAGGATCCAAAATGTTACCTGTCTGTGGAGAAAAGGACTCCTTACCTTCATCCCTTAAGCGGAGTTCTGTTTTTGTCAACCACTCCTGTGCATCCTTGACTGACAGGACCAGAATTTTGACCAGATGAGTCATTGCCTCCTCCGCTGAAGAAACCAAGGAACAAGGGTTCTGAGTCAAGAGGCTGTTGCAGGAACCAGAACACCATGCACTAGAGCCAAAGTGCCCATGCCCAAGAGCTAGTATGTCTGCTCTTTCTCTGAAAAGAGGCTTCCTTACAAGGTAAGGGACCTAAAGCTGCCTTTTGCTGCCACAAAGCTGCCTTTAATGCTAGCCCTATGCCATTACTGTACATCTGCAGAGACTGCCAATAACAAACCCTTCCAGGAAACTTGCGCTCGAAATGTCATTAAAACTTACACTGAAGAGAGTGTCTGAATTATAGAAGATTTTAAAATATGCAATTTTGCTAATTTTATACATAACTTCCACCCAGTATTGCTAAGAAATAGCTTATAAGAAAGCTGGAGGACACTTGATTTTAAGACCACAGAGGAGTTCTCATTATTCAAAGCCCACACTGGAATATGACTGAAGGGACCCTCCTACAAAAAAGAAACCAGCTATGCACTTCCAAATCTTACTCTAGGGTTCTGCACATAATAGGTGCTCAAGAAAAGAGCACTGAACTAATGAATTGGGAGACCCTAAAAGAGTTTTCTCAAGACTTTAAACATTCTTTCTATATCCTCTCCGCATAATTAGTTAGCAAACCGTGTTCTCATCTAGGGCCAAAGATAATCACAATTTTTTAATTGGGGAATGGGTGGCCCAAACAATGAGGTTTTGCCATAATTTGAAGACAAAAATTCTTATATTTCCACTAATGCCAAGATCCCATCACCCCCAAGTTGGCCCTCACTACAAACAGCATAACTCTGAGTTGTCTAACATGCCTAACACCGTTTGGGCCCCATCTCCACAGGTTCTTACCTCCAGCCCAGGCCTTTCGCCTGTAGAGGTCCTCCACCAAATCTGAAACCCTCTTGATGTGCTCCTGGACCTTCCTCTGCAGCATGTGGCTTTGCTCTTTAGAGCCCAGGTGACTACGGATCCACACACTCTGCTCAATGTCCTGTACTACCAGTTTGCCTTCATCAATGGCTGGGTCTACCTTCGCATGGAAAAATTCTGAGTATTTCTGGTAAGCCACCTGCTGCCTCTGGTGGGCTTCTAGGCGGATGTGCTGCTCATAAGACTCGCTGGTCCTCTCCCGACACTCCTTTCCTTCCAGCTCAGCCCTGGAAAGGACCACAGCCTCTGAAGCCGCTCCTTCAAATGCTTTGCTGGAGCTGAAGTAGTTCTCAGGGCTCCGGGTGAACTTCACCCCACACAGATCACACTGGGTCCTGTCTACATCAGCCCTTTTGAAGTTCCCAACCCCAGGCTCTCTAGCTTCCTCCCTGACACGTTCGGTCTGAACTCGTCTCCTCCAACTGATGCAGACAGACACCACCAGGCAAGCTCTTCTCAACTTGCGCTGGATGGAGGCCTTCCGCTGCTTCTGCGAAAGGATGGCAGCCAGGAGGTGGTCTCGGTCTTCCAGTGCCAGCTCATCTGTCTCATCCTGACCAAACTCACACTCGGGTTCAGCAAAGTAGTCCACTGGGCCCACACAGAGTAAGCGATTTAGTTTGACCTCCTCATGACAGAGGCCACGAACCACAGACCCTTTGGTGTGCACACTGTCCCACCGCCAGTGACAGTCCATCAGGTACTCTTCGTCTCGCTCAAAAAGCAGATCCTGGAGTGCCTCGGCCACAGACTTCACATTAACAGCCATTAACACTCGCCTCACCACCTTCCGAAGCCTCTCAGGGACCTGATCTGGACAGTCCATGCTCATTAGCTGCAGCCTCGTCTCAATCTCCTGGAAGTGGCGGTACAGAAGAGGCTTACAGAATGGCTGCAGAACCTCCTCAGCATTCACGAGCATCACCAAGCACAGCACCAGTGTCCGCTCCGCCTCACCTGAGACCACATAGTCTATTTCACTGAAGGCATCAAGCAGGACATTGAAGTTTGCATTCTCATAGCCACATAGCACCTTGACGAGGTAGGATAGGTGAAATCGGAAGTCCTGAATGGCTCTTGTCACATCCTTCGGTTTGTAATCCTGAATGATGGAGAACACGTCCCCAAGCTCTTTGTCCTTCTTGCTGAAAAGGAACTCCCAGTAGTGCAGGAGTGCAATGTAGCTCTTGGGGAGGCACAGGATGGCGTTCTTCCAGAGGCGGGCCAGCACCACCCCACAGTGGATGAACTGGAACTCCAACAGGGCCACTGTGTTTCCAATGCTGGGGATAAGTGGTTCTTTGCACCTCTTGATGAGGACGTTCATGAAACGGAAAAAGAGCCTCTTGTAGTCTTCTGGGTTCCTGTACACATATAACTGGTCGATGCAATTCTCCAGCAGCCGGATGAAGCAAAGATGGGTCTTCTCTGCACTTTCGTCATCCTTGTTGGGTACCAGCATGCCAAATTTTCCTTCTATTCCTTTCATCCTGCTGCTTCTCCCCCTGCCCCTCTCTTCTTTCTCAGACTCCAGAGCTTTCAGTTCCCTGTTGTAGTTGTCCTCCTCCTGGTGGAGCAGCTTTCCAAACTCCTCTGGGTAGCTGGAGGAGAGAAGGAAAGCCTGCATGGCGCTCAGCCACAGGTCTGTGGACTCCCGACGGCTGCGTGCCCTTTCATTTTGAAATAGAGAGTGGATGTACTCTTTCAAGGCAAACCTGTAGGATCGGAATGATTTGTAATTTGGTTTGAGGATTTCTTTGCATGCCATGGGGTTTTCTGACAGCACTCTCTGATGGAAATGCCTAGGGAAGAGGACATTTAGAAAGGATTTGCAAAGGCCATATGTATCAGTAGACAAAATATAATCTATTTCTTCAAGCTCTTCAGCTAAGATTTTAGGAAATACTTTTTTGGCTTCTAAAAGCAATCCATTGATTGCCACCAGGTGCATTTTCGACTGAACCAAACACTTGGCCTCACAACGACGCAAAGGCCTGTGAAAATCTTCACAGTTTTCATCCTTACATTTTAAACCTACAATAAACCTCGCACAGATCCCTGGGTAGGTCTTCCCAAGCAGGCTCTGTGTGATCTTACACAGCCTGCTCAAAAGGTGTTTGTTGAGGGCTAATTTCACTTGGTCAGTCATTATCAAGAAATGATCTTTCGTTTTCTTCTCTTTCAAGTTCAAATCCAGGTCAAAAATTATTCTTAATATGGGTCCAGGGTCGTTCTGAGCTATCTGGCAATACTTGGCATCCACCTGGGAAATTCCAAAAAATTCAAAGCAAGATTTGACCATTTCCTTCTCAGCATTGTTAGTTACTCTCTTAAGGGCCCTGACCAGGTTGAGAAGAACTTCCAAGCCCCCTGGAGCCAGGGCCAGAACCTTCTCAGGCTCAGCCTCACACTGACTGGCTGCTTCGTAGAGTGCTTCCACCACTCCAGCTGAATGGTTGAGTGTGTCAAACTTTAGGATGGCATCTTTGAGCTTCTGAAAGTCTCTCAGAATTACCCCCTGCAGAAATTGGGCCTCTGCAATGCCAGACAATTGGCTGGTTTGATAGCAGAGATCAAGCGCTTCTCTTAGGATGGCCTTGGTATGCTCTATGTCAGAATCTCTGGCCACATTGAGGCGGGCAACCCCCAGCAGACAGGAGGCCTGGAAGTCCTTGTCAGCCGTGAGTCTGGCAGCCTCCAGGAGGCAGCCATGTTGTTTCATCAACAGTGCAGCCTCTTCTCTCCGACCTTCCCTGTTCAGCAGGTCTGCAGCTTCTGCTAGGCGTTTTCGAGACTTAAGGAATACCAGCTGGTCTTCTATGTCTAGCTTTGAGAGGACAGCCATCATTTCCTTGGTCTTATTTGCACTCAGGTACTTCGCTGCAGCTTCCAAATAAAATTGACTGGCAGAATATGAGAGCTTGGAAATAGGAAAGGTCTTGGTCTTTAGCATTTCTTCATACCTGAAAAAACAGGTCATGCAAATGTCAACCTGTTATCACTCAACCAATAGGAATTTCCTTCAAAATATAGCACAGAGTAATTTAAATAAAACTCCCACATGGAGATATATTTTAAAAGACCTAAACTTATCAAGCATTCAAGCATTTTTATAAGTGCTTCACTATATAGTTATCAGTATAATAATTATAAATAATAAAATCTTCTTTCTTCAAAGAAATCAGGCATTAGTATGCATAATTAGTGAAATATAGTGCCGTTACAACTCAAGCAAATAGGAATGAAGTTTGAAAGCCAATCTATAGGGCAAAATTCATACACAGTCAAAATTATCCTTGAATAAAACTCCCTTCGGCTCTGATAAAAGCATGATAATTATTTTGAGTATATAACTCCAATAAACTTGAAGGCAATTAACAAGAAAGGACGACATGGGTGCTATATACACATCAGCAGTCATACCAGTCTTCCTCTTATCCAACGCATGATTCTTCCCTCGCCAGGTGTGCATGGATTCATGTGGGACTAGTGAAGCTCTGATGGGTCCTCCTTTATTCTGCTGATTGAGTGGGTATAGCCTGCTATATACACACTCATAACAAACCCTTCATCTTCTTTGGCCCCCTCTCATGAAACTGTGTCAAAGCTTATCAAGAGTGGAAAACAGTCTTAGTCTCAAGGACTTCCTGACTCAGTACCAAGGCTGCACTCAAGTTGGAGGAGGTCATTACATCCCAGGCACTTCAAAAGCAGCAAGATAATACCACCCAGGGCAGCCTGCCCCCAGAGAGAGCAGGAGAAGGGAGAGAGATGGGAAAGAATGAAGACACTTACTTTTCCACTGCAATAGCAGCTTCCTCAAAAAGCTCCTCTTGGCAGTACATTTTGAGTGCTAGATCAAACTCCTGAATCTGCTCAAAGCATCTGAAAGCATCTTTGTAGCACTGACTTCGCTTATAGAAATAAGCAGCATCTCTTATCTGGGACAGAGTAAAATTTTACCTTTATTTGAAGTATTCTTAACTTTTTAAAAGAAAATCAGTATGTGTTGGACATAGTCAAGAATGAAGGGAACATAAAAATCTCATGCACAAAGTGGTATGGCCATTCTGGAAAGGCACATGGTCACACTTGGTAGTGTGGATGTCCACTCCTAGCAATACATGCTATAAAAGGTTCATACAGTACCATGAGGAGATGTGCCGCCCCATGGTGCTGGAAAATGTGAAAAACAGAACAAGATTCTATTTAGATACACTTCTTCAATAACACATGCATTCACGGACACATAATATTAAATCTATTATTAAATGGAAACTGGCCATGAAGAGGAAGAGAATGAACAAATAAAATGCAATGATTGGGCTTTGTAACAAACAAGGTGGGTTTGCCATGAACAGAAACATATATTTGACTCTCCTTCTTACACTTATCATCTAGGCCATCACCTAACCCCTCATTTCCCAGCTATGACCCCATTCCACCACCTCCACCACCATCATGTAGTGTAAACTCCATCATCTCAGACTACGCTTCTAACTGGCCTTTCCACTTCTACTGCCCTCTAAAACTCTCCACAGAGCACTTAATAATTGTTTCATGTCACTTCTCCACTCAAAACATTCCCATTTGCACTTGAACAAAGTGTGGTCCTACCACAGGCAACAAGTCCCCACATATTCTCTTCCTGCCACCCTCTCTTACTCATGGCACAAATTCTACCCTCCTCATTATACTCTGGCCAACCAGGCTTCCTTGCTATTCTTCAAACTTGCCAAAATTCTCCCACTTCACAGTTTTTGCCTATAAGAGTCTGGCTATAAGGTCTGCCAGCAGCTGTCCTCAGAATTTCTGCTCAAAATTTAGCTCTCTGACCCCACTATCTAAAATAGCAAACCCTTCTCCCCTCACATGTTTTATTCTTCTTAGCACTCATCCTCACTGACATCTCACATACTATTTATTTATCTATTTATAGCTCTCCTGCACAGGGAGATGGGGGGGGGAGCTCTGAAAAGACTGAGCTCTCTTCTCTATGGTCTCCTGTTCACAAAGCACCTGGCACACAGTAGGAGGTCTATCTGCTGAATGTTTAATTTCAAAACTGTACTTGCTGCATCTTAGGCTCAAAGAGAAAAAATAAAAATGAAACAAGCAAAATATATGTGATGATCCCCCCCACCAAATCTCATCTTTAATGAGATAAGATACATGAAGTGCTAAAATAAACAGATACAGATGCGAGTTTCTTCTACATCCAGAGACCTCATAGACAAGGGAGCTTCTAGACCAATCTCAGTCACACAAACAAAACCTTACAACCTCTACATTTAACCACCCCTCTTTTCCTCCCTTGTCAATGCCAATTACTCAAGAGAAAAATCCATGTGTATACATGAAAGCCTACTGGATGTCAAGTGTGTGTCCAATAGGAGAGATAGAAAAGAGAGGGCTGGCTTTAAGTGGCAACTCCCCCTCTGGTTGTCCTGCTTGGAGGAGGCTGTACCTCCCATTCCAGAAAGGGTGCAGAAAGGTTTCCAGGGAAACCAACACTGCTTCCTGAAGAGAGGCAGGACACAAGCTAGGCACAGGAAGCTCTGAATGGAGGACTTACACTCCCATAGCACCCATACAAACACTTCTTCCCAGGGATAGAGTTATGTTATGCTATGCTATGTTATGCTATGCTATGCTGTGTTATGGCTTGGCTTGGATATAAAATGTCTCCTGAAAAGCTTATGTGAATATTCAGAGATGAGATGATCAGATTATGAGAGTTGTAACCTAATCAATGAATTAATCCATCTGATAGATTAGTAATTTGAATGAATTACCAGGTAATAATTGTAGGCAAATGAAGTGTGGCTGGAAGCGATGGTGCCAGCCAACCATGGACCAAACCTCTGAAACAATGTGCCCCAAATAAACTTTTCCTCCTTTAAGTTGTTTTTGTCAGGTATTTTGGTTGCAGCAGTGAACAGCTAACTGGCACAGATAGCATGCATTTGGGAACTGGGAATAGGAAGACAGTTGGGCCTGATGACTTAGCAAAGGCTATTGCCAAGGTGGTCAATTTTAATCTTGCTAGTCAAAGTGGGGAGATGATCACAATACTGGGTGAGAATTGAATGACCTTCCAGGGATGGGGGGCCTTATCAAAGATAGGAACCAGATTCTTCACTGAATAGATTTTAGAACTGCTGGAATGTGCTGGAAAGAAAAAGTAGAAGAAGACCTAGAAACCAGACTTGGGCAAGCAGAAAGGTAGAAGGAAAGCTGATACCAGGAACAGGATACCCTCTACACTTTGAGGGAACTGCAGTCCTGGAGAAGGCTGTGGGGGCTACACTTATGATCCACTGGTCTCCCCTACCCCCACTGTCAGAAGCAGTGCTGGACAGGTTAGGCGATCAAGGTGGGTCAGGCTTGGCAGGTTCTGATAGGCAGAAAGGAAAGAGTGTAGTTACTGCTCAGAGTTCAACATAGTGGCACTGACAACTGGAGAGCAGAGACTAAAGAACTTGAAGAGGTTGGAAACTATTCTAGTTCCTGGAATATATGACCCAAAATTCCACCCACACTGAAATGTTTTCTCCAGTGTCCCTCCCTATTTTGTCTCCATTTCCCATATCTTGAGAAGTCACATCCTATAATAATCATGGAGCAGGGAAGGCAGTGTTAGTAAGGCCTTCTCTTCTCAGACACTGACTTTAGGTCACCATTCAAACTTCCTAGTAGGTTCTACTACTACCCCTCCAGGGGCCAGGGTACTCTGAGTATCCTAGGAATTACTGCATTTGACAAAGACATGGAAACCAGTCTTTCTATTGGAGGATCATGAAAACTGACACAGGGGAGATGCAACAGCTCAATTGGACACTCTAAAGCACATCTCCAACTCCTTCTGGTAAAAGACCGATTGTTTTTAATTTCTAATCCATCACCACTGATACACTGAAAAATGAACTGCCAAGAAAACAACCACCACTTGGATGTCCACAGCAACACCAAACAGCTATAAAAATCTCTAACTGCTTACTTCCCTCTTCTGTATTAATCTTGCTTCAGACAACAGTCTGCAGCCCACTGCCAGCTGGTTGACTCTCCATCAATAACTGCTCCTGACTAGCAGTTCTGTCCAACAGGACTTTCTGCAATGACAGAAGTATTCTATAATAGTGAGCACTCACAATATGGCTAGTGAGACTGAGGGTGTGAATTTTTTTTAATTGTAGTACATTCTAATTAACTTAAAATTTAAATTAAATAGCCTCATGTGGCTGTTGGATTGGACACAGCAGATATAGAGTAATTACCAGAGACATAGAAAAACCTTCATGTTAACACCAGGCCACTTGCCCAAACAAACCTCAGACTATGAACACAGGGAAAGAGAAGGCAGGAATATTCAATACTCATCTGCCCTGTGATTTAAACGTTTGGCTTCCCTTGGATAATATCAGGCCTTGAATGTTAGCACAGACATAGATACACACACACACACACACACACACACACACACACACAATCTTCAGAGCCTTATAAAAGCTTGAGCAGGTAGAGAAAGAAAAGGGCCACAAGCAGAGGTGAAGGGTCACATCCCCCATTCTGTTCAAGTGAAGCCCAGTTCTCCCAGGAGCAATTGGAGGTTGGAGGCCTTACCTTTCCCAGCCTCTCACACAACTGGGCAGAGAGCTGGAACTCCTTGGCATAACTCAGACACTTAAGGGACAGCTTTGGTTCATTGCACTCCAAATAGGTCTTAGCCAGTTCCAAATACTCCAACTGCTTTTCCCTGGAGGAAGGGAAACAAAATAGTATTTCCATACACTGTTGATCTAACACCAATATATTTAACCTGCTGCTCTCATCAGAGCAAATCTGAAATGATACTGACACATTGCTAGTCAAACTTACTTGGGGCTAACTTTCTTGGATTTCATATTCAGGGCAGTGTTATGGGCCAGAGCCAACTTCTCCTTCTCAAAAGCACCTCCTTTTTGGTAACACTTGGCTGCAACCTGGAATAGGCAAAGGGGTTTGATTCTCAGAAAACTAATGGAAGTGACACAGAACAAGAGTTCAAGTATGCATTATATGGTTAGATTGATAAGGCGCTATACCTTACTCAGCCCAATGTGAGAAGCAGGAACAGAAAGGTACAGTTACGCCAAAGAGAGTAACCTCAGAAGATAAAGCCCAACAGTGTACCAGCCAACACATTCAAAATCTTATTTAGGAAGTATCCGGAAGCCATAGAAAAGATGGATACTATTACTTTTTATAGGCCACCATAATGACGTCCGAAGTTTAATTTTCCAATAGCCATGTGCAAGAGGTATCCTTGCTACATATATCAACTTCAGGTCAGAGCCAGGGAGCAATTGGCTCAAAGTCACCCTGTGCCTTTTCTGGGCTTTAACACAGCTGCTAACTACAACAGCTATACTATGGTGCTGGTGAAACAATCACAGTATGTGTACTAGGAACAGAAATAACAAGATATTTGGAGCATGTGGATCTGTTACCAAGCTCACTGTCTAGGAAGTGTGCAGGCAAGTGTCATAGGGGAGTCAGTCTGCACCCCAATCACTGCCAACAGAAAGCTGCTTTTCTAAAACAACAATGCTCATACCATGTCTCAAAGTGTAGGCTACAAGGGAAAGTATTTGTTGAATGATTCAATCTTGTGTGGTAGTTCTGAAACATTCATGACATGCAGCCAGAAACTCAATAAACCACCTGAGTCCTTTAGTAGGATCAAAATAAATTCAGGTGAGAAGAAGTTTTTTTATAACATTCTCATCTGTGATGGCCTCCCTAAAAAGATTTTAAATTCAAACATTCAAAAGTATTTTTGAATGGGTAATACCAAAGAGTTCTGAGGGGAATAAAGGGAATTTTCCAATATAATCCAACACCTGCTGCCCATCTTCTCTCCTCCTTCCCTCCCTACCACTCACCCTCTATTTCACCAAAAAAGTTCTTGGTTTTACAACAGGAGCCAAATGTTCAGTATTTCTTTTCAATTATAACAAGGATAGGCAATGAATAAAGTTTTAGGGCTTGATCAATTTCTACAGCTAAATAGTACATATATTTGAAACTGCCTTCCAGACAAATCAAACTTACAATGGTGTAAGTTTTGTTTTCTCACCTCATGTAACAGATTCCAAGAGTAGCCATAGTCCTTCACTCCACCCTATCTCTGCCACATCCTTTTATAGTGTAACTTTTCAGCTTCAGACTGCTGCCTATCTCCCCTCCCTTCTCATGTGGAAGGGACTTGCTTGGACAGCAGAAGTCAGCAGAAATGACACTTGTCCGGCATCAAGACCAGGCCTCAAGGGGCCAAGTACTTCTGCTCACCTTCTTTGAACCTTGGCCTCCAATGAACAAGTCCAGACTAGCCTGCTAGAGGATGAAGGAAAGATGGTCTAGGAACCCCAATGACCCCCTCACCTGTTCCAAGAGCTAGTCAACCCCAGAACTACCTAGCTGAGTGGAAGCTGAATGCAGAATCACAAGTTGCCCAGCTGAGACCAGAAGGACAACCCACTAAACTCACACTGTGAACCACAGAACTGGGAGCAACATAAATAACTTGTTATAACCAGTAAATTTGGAAGCCATTTGTTATGCAGCAACAGATAACAAATAAACACTAGATGTGAATTATTTGCTGTGGACATTAACTATTTTTCCTTGCCACAGCAGAGAAAGCTCTTCTAAGAAATGAGACCAAGGAAACTTTGGGAATTCCTTCTTATAGGCATTCAGACCACAGACAGCTCACATCATGGATTCTGGTAAGTTCTGGCTTATAGTTTCATGTTTCTTATCACTTCCTAGTCCCTTCACTTAGGCCCAGCTCCATGAAATTCTGGTGAGAAGAGGATTATTAGAACAAAAAAGCCCTCCAGAGAATCATCATCTCAAAACACTTCTTCAGAAATAGCAATAGAAACTGCAGACAGTTTTCCTGTAACACATGAAGAGCTGGACCTTGCAAACAGGAGGGGGGCGTGTGATAGTGAGATGTATGAGGAAGGCCATTGACAATTTCATGATTTAAAAAAAAAAAAAAAAAAGGATCCATAAAAAGAAGGTGCCTGCCCTTATTCCTGTTTGGGTTGCTACTGAGGGGGTTGGGTGCTTGGACTCACTGCAGCATACGTTACTCAAACATAACAGGGAATATCTCTTATGAGCTACAGATGACACAAGAAAGATAAAGAATAACATTGGGCCCATGTTTATTTTGTTGAACTAAAAAAAAAAAAACCCCACAACTCTTCTAGCAGGGTGTTTGTGACTTGCAGGTGAAGATACCCTCACCACTACCTCCTGGAAGATAATGCCATGGTGCCCCATCTGAGACCCTGTGAGGTAGAGGAATGCTGACTGTGGGGAAAGTGATGGGCTCCTTAATTTGGTTTCAATATTTCAAAAGGTCCACTTCCTTTCCTGAAGGAAGGCTTGAAGCTGGAAGTGGATCACAGTTCAGTCTAGTGACAAGTACATCCTTGCTCACCAGACTCTCACTGGCAGTGCAATCAATATCTGATCAATTGGGAAAAACAAACAAAAAAAAAAACCAATCTGTTACTGCTTTAAAATAACAACAAAAGCTTTTAAGCACAGAGTACAAAAAATAAATAAAAGGTTTCTCTGGTGGAACAAAGGCCATGACCCTCCATTTACCTATCAGCACATGTTGATACTTGGCCAAAGGAAAGGATTTTAAGGTCTGCCTTGACAGGGGAGGGAGACGGATAAGTAGCTCTCCTCATCTTCAGGTGACCTAATGTTTAAGAACAAATGGCACAAGCCTGTTGATACCTGTGATGGTAGGAAACCTGCCTATGAGGCATGACAAGGCTAGTAGTCACAAAGCACCCTGACCACTGGTTGCTGGTCCAGCCCCTTACCTTCCAGCACTGATGCTTGGCATAATACTCTCCTTGGGCAATCCACTCCTCGGGAGTTGAGGTCTTAACGAACATGCTATCATCAAAGTCTAAAATGAAAAAGAAAAGCAGGTTTGCTTCTCTGAGCATTCATTCACTCATACCTGTTATTGTGGGCTGTATTTTGTGTCCCCCAAAATTCATTTGTAGAAGTACTAAACCCTACTCTATCAGATTGTAACAGAGCCTTTTAAAAAGTGATTAACTTAAAATGAGGCCATTATTGTGGGCCCTAACCCAACCTGACTGATGTCAGAAAATAAGGACATGCAGAGACCCCACTGAGGAAAAATTGTGTGAGGACACAGCAAGAAAGCAGCTATCTACAAGACAGAGGAGCCTTGGAAGAAACCAGCCCCGCCATCACCTTTCTCCTGGACTTCTAGCTGCTAGAACTGTAAGAAACACATTTCTGTCATTTGAGCCATCTAGCCTGTGGGATTTTGTTATGGCAGACACAGCAGGCTAATACACCCATGTTATCTTGCTAGTCTTCTTTTAAGATATATTTTAGCTTACCAAGCCAGGTGGGTATGGGTTTCAGAAGGAAAAGGTGGAGGTGAAAAAGAATGTGGTTTGGTTTTTTAAATATCTGCCTACTTTCCTTTTCTATGTCTATGAATCAGAAGACAACAGCAATTACTAACTCCTCCTTGAAAAATCCAAAGCCACGTAGCTCTTTGCAAGCTCCCAGGCAGGGAATTTAACAAGGAACAAGGTAATGGGATATTACAGAACAGATACAGCTTGACTTGTGATGGTTATATCCTGATAAACCCCATGGTAAATTGAAATTTGAAAATATCATAAGTTGAAAATGTACTTTATACACCTAATCCATTGACATCATGGCCTAGCAACACGGTGTACTTTAGAGTAATTGATTGTTTACTCTTGTGATTGCATGGATGCCTGGCAGCTGTAGCTCACTGCTTCTACCCAGCATCACAAAGGAGTGCTATACCACATATTGTTAGCCTAGGAAAAAAAATCAAACTCGAAATACAGTTTCTACAGAGTATCACTTTGCACCATAATAAAGTTGAGAAACCCTAAAATGAACCACAGTAATCCAGGAACTATGTGTATTTCCCAATGTGTAGACTTTGTCCTCATCATAGAAAGCAATGTGGCAAACTCTTGTTGCCGGACACACGCTATTCTAAGTTCCATGTTAGCCTGTGGTGACTGTATCAGTCTTCCCCCAACAAACCCCCCAAAGTATCACTAGCAATGAGCAAAAACTCACAGCTTCTTGAAGCATGAGAAAGACAGCGCATGCTAGGACAATGAAGACCCAAATCAGAGCTGGGGTCAGAGATAACCCAGACCAATGAATAGAAATCAGAGAAGTAAGGCAGATAGGCCAGATTTTTTTAGAAGGTGCAATAACCGATGAAGGCTTCAGAGCCTGATCCCTATATTGCTTTCTCTCTACTATCCACTGTGGCACTGTGTACAGATAACTTCACAGTGACTTGTTCTGACTCCACATATGCTATTACTGTCCTGGTGAGATTTTATTCCCACAGCAAAACCCTGTATTACTTCTGAACAGGGCCAGTGAACTCTGCAGGATTCATGTTGAAGAAACATAAATTGTAAGTTGCCATATTCACCCAAACTTCTCCTGCTCAGGGGAAACAGGTGTTCTGAAAGACTTAACCATGTGCAACTATAACTCATAATTAAGACTGTACTTTTTCTTGCATTCCTATGCTACCAAGACATAAATTATAATGCTTTTTCATTTTGAATTTTTAAATTTTAAAAAAATGCCTATGTTGATATTGTGGGGTTAAAAGGAATATGAGCTGCAGGAAAAATTGAGAATGACCATGCTAAAAAATTGAGAATGACCACTCCTTTTCCTTTTAGTGGAGGAGGTAAAGGCCCATGGAGAGAAATTAGGGTCTAAATAGGGTCATGTGACTACCTGAGTGAAGAGGTTTTAGGAGAAGACAGGTTTTCAAACTCCATGTCTTTGACTTTTTCCCTCACACCACAACAGTCAGATCCTTCCAACAGAACATCTAATCCTGGTACCCAACTGAGCCATCAGCAATAACCAAAAATAGTCTCCACAAAACAGCTAAGGAATGCTTAGGACACAGCAAACTTCTCCACAGTAGCAGAGCCTGGTCCTTCCTCTACCCTTAGAGAACTAACTAAGTCTCTAGACGAGCTGACTCAGCAACTAGCTCTCAAAAAAGACTAACCTTTCTCCTTCATGAAGAGCTGATTACTTCTTTACAGCTATCTCATAAGGACATTTTGACTTCATTTTTTAATTATCTAGTCTTGGTAAATTATGAAGATAACACATGATAATAGTTTTTGTAAGTCCTGCAAATAGCATAGAAGTCATAAAGATGAAAGGTAAATGGTGTCCCCCAGTCTTAACAGCAACAGTAACTATTACAAATGGCTGGTGTCCACATTCTTTCTCTCTCTCCAAACTCTCCTAATTTAGATTCCTGCAACCCATAACAGGAACTGATTAGATGCAGATTAACTCTGATGAATCCCTTACTATCTGAACTCTTCATTCTCCTTTTGTGAAACTTGGGAACTTAAAAGATGCAGACAATCCATTATCTCAAAGTCTCACAAACCCCACTCCTAACACACATATTCAGAAACTGAATTAGGTTTGATAGTTAAGGACACTAAAATAGTGTTTGTATACACATACACACACACACACACACACACATAAATAATGGTTCTATGCTATTATATACTGATTTACATATGCAGTTTTTATATTGGTATAATGTAAAATTCTTTAAAAATTTAATCATTCTACCTATACTGCTTTAACTTTTGCTTTTTTTTTTTTAATCTTGAATAAACCCTGAACATCTTTCCATATCAGTAAATGGAAATTCATCTTACTTTTTTTTAATGGTCACATGGAATCCTCTGAAAGAAACACACTGGATACTTAGGTTTGTTTTTAGATTCGAGTAATTACAAACAGGGCTGTGCTATCTTTATGTTGATAGATATCAAAAGCTCATAGCAATTTGTAGTCTCCCAATAGGACCTATTTCTTTCAACCTCTGTCCATAGCACTCACTTTTTTTGTTTTGTTTTGTTTTCCACAAAGTTTGACATTTATTGTTTGGCCACTTAGTGTCAGTGTTTTTAATTTGGCTTTCTGGTTTTTTAATAAATTTATATATTTATTTATTTTAATTAGGTATATATGACAGAAGAATGCATTTTTATTCATTGTACACAACTGCAGCACAACTTTTCATTTCTCTGATCATAGCACTCACTTTTAAAGGACAAATAAAAGATCTTCCCTGAATGAGTTAACTCTCTCAATTTCACCACAACCATACTTTCCCACACACCTTAACAAATAAGTAAGGGCTCTCTTTTCTCAGATCATGAAAAGGGAAGGAAGTGTTTCAAAAAAAAAAAAAAAAAAAAACCTACTCCCTGGGCTGGGAGCATAACTCAATGTTAGAGCACGTGCCCAGCATAACCAGCACTGCAAAAACAGAACAGCAACAACAAAGCTATGCCCTTCAACCTGGTCATAAGAGCAGATGAGAGGGGCTGGGGATGTGGCTCAGCGGTAGCGCGCTCGCCTGGCATGCGTGCGGCCCGGGTTCGATCCTCAGCACCACATACCAACAAAGATGTTGTGTCCGCCGAGAACTAAGAAAAAATAAATGTTAAAATTCTCTCTCTCTCTCTCTCTGTCCCCCTCTCTCTCTCACTCTCTCTAAAAAAAAAAAAAAAAAAAAAAAAAAAAGAGCAGATGAGAGGAATGTGCTTCCTCCAACACTATTTTAATGAGATCTTACCTTTATTTTCATCTGTCTTCACAACTTGTACAAAATCTCTTCTAATGAAATATTTGAAAGCAGGAGCCCGTTTCTCTAGGTTTTCATCAAAGATCCAGAGGTTGACCCGAGCCCGTGTGATGGCAGTATACAGCTGCTTAAGCTCACCATTAAGGAGCTGGTGATAAAATTGAGGACAAAGATTATGAGCCTTCTGTCTACAGTTACAATGCAATACATTTCAATAGGCTCACTCTGATCTTGGAAAAACAGAAAACTAAATTTTAGAGAAGCCCAGCACAGCTGTGAACAGGAGCCCAGGAGTTCAGTGACTACAGCACAGGTAAGCCAGGCTCTAGCAAAGTTATGAGAAACTCCATCCCTTCCCACAGAGAAAGTAAGTGAGCATGCCATCAACACAGGATAACTTTTGAATCTGATATAGATTTTTAAAGTTTTAATTCTGAAGCAATTATATATACATCAGAAGCTACAAAGAGTAAAAAGTTACAAAGACAGCGCACCCTTCATTCAGTTTACCACAATGGTTACGTGTTACATAATTGCTGTGACTTGTTTTTAAAAATTAAACCATTGAAGCATCATTCGTACTACACATATCATTAGTATTACTACATCAAAATTTCTGAATAGAGCTGAGTTTCAGAGGTGAACAAAAAGAACTACTCTCCCTTCTCTGCTTTTAGAAAGTACCTTATTTATTGAGCCTAGCTCTGTGCTGAGAAAAAGGGAGTTTACCAACACTGACACCCCTGTCCCTTCCTTTCCCATTCTCTACAGCCCATTTCTGATGTAAAGGAGGACCAGTAACGTGCAAGCCTATATTGTTCATCTCATCTTCTCTTATAAGCCTTGTTTACTAATTCCATGTCAAATTAGTGTGTAGACAAATGGCAGAATTCACCTTGTACATTTCTGGATTTACCATGAGGGGCCGAGTCTGAGAAGAGCTTGGTTTCTCCAGGGGTACCTCAACCAATGGCCAGTTTTCCTCTCTGGAGTCAGATGATGGAGGTGTAAATGAGGAAATGATCTTCCATTCCTTGTAAGCCTGGACAACAATGACAAATTAAAGACCAACAAAATATGCTTTTGAACTGCCTCCCCAAGCTTCATGGAGATTAGCTCACTCAGTGAAGTTGGGATCAAGACTCCAATCCTAGCTGTGAGGAAGCGTCCATCCTGTGGCCTCACAATAGAAGGGAGCAGGACTAAGGTTGACAAGCAGGGTCCCTTACACACTTGGCCAACATAGCTCAAAAGTGCCCACCTTGGGGAAAAACACTAAGGGCCCAGGAAATTATTCTAATGAAAGAATTTCAACAAGTAGTATAGGCAGGGAAATTCTCATCCTTTCTTACAACATTGTTAAGAAATGCCACTTAGGGTCAGCAATTAAGACACGTGGCAAATTTTTCTACCTAAATTATTCTACCAAGGATGGAAGAAAAATCAGGTGCTGCGAGTTGCACTGTACAAGGCAGACTCTGAGATCAGACAGGAAAAATGCAGGTCTTCTACTTATTAACTATGTGAACTTGCACACATTCTGTAAAATGGCAAAAACAGAACCACTCAAGTTTGTAGGGAAAATAAGATAATCAATGTCAAGTGTCTAGTAGAGTGCTTGACATTTTAACATTTTTTTCCCCTTTACCCAAACCCCAAAACCACTCTGTAGACTAAGGGTTAGCAAATTTCTCTTCTCTAAAGGGTCTGATAATAAATAACTTTGGCTTTTCAAGTCACATGGCCTCTCTTGAAACTACTCAGCTCTGCCACTGTGGTGCTGAAGCAGCCAGTCAACATGTAAGTGAATGAGTGTGCTATGTTCCAATAACTCTACGCTAAATTGAATTTCATATAATTTCCATGTACCATGGAATATTATTCTCCTTTGAGTTTTTTCCAACAACTCAAAAATTTAGAATCAATTCTTAGTCCACAGAATGTACAAAATAGGCAGTGGGCTGGATTTGGCCAGCAGACTATAGTGTTCAGATCCCAACAAAGCTGAAGTGCCTAGATTATATGCAGTATTTGGAGTACAAAATTCCTAATTTACTGTACCTTGTAAGAGTAGCTAGTTAACTCTCCTAGCTTTTACTTTTCTTTTTATAAAATGGTATTCTTTGCCATCTACATAACATCTATGTAATCTAAAATGCAGAAAAGATGAAGTCGATAGTTAATTACCTGCTTTAAGTCACCCCATAAGTTAAAATATGCAGCTAAATTATGTTAAATGCCTTAAATACTGTCCATTAAAGAGGAATGGTTATGCTACTAATCAATTATGGAATTAATCACTATATTCTAAAAAGAGATGTTTATCAGGAAATCATTTAAGTAGCTGAAAGGTTTAGAAAAAAACCTTCAAGACTATTTATTACTATCCTTTTTGTGAAGCTATTTAGCTGGCAGAATTGTTTGCCAAGGAAGTAGACACAGACACAAGTGCTTGACACTTCAGAGGACACTCCTGGCAGGCAATGTGAGGTGCAAACTGGCTGACCTTGAAAGGGCTGGGGAAGCACAGTATATTTTAAAACTACAAGGAGAGAAGCAAAAGCTGGTTAGATGGCACATGACTGACCTGTTTCCATGAATCAAAGTTGGAGACTTTTAGGAATATGTGAACATGTGTTTTTGTAGCAAGAATGTTGGCCTACAGCAATGTGGCAAAAAAAAAAAAAAAAAGCAACATGTAAAAGTCTTCCAGGTTCTTCCTGTGGGACCAACGCTTAGATTCTACTAGCAAACCTACCTTTGAGGGGCTTATTCTTGAAGTCCAAAGTCCATTGGCCAAACCAGTTAGCTAACCCATAAGATCTGTGGGTTTTCAAAGTCCCTTACATCCCATTCACACATGAGCTTAAAAGAAGGATACCCCACTGACTGGAGCAGAGTGTAAATTGTAATTATACTTCCAAATCCCCAGAAGGATAGTTTGGGGGTAACTGAGAAAATAACTGCCCCTCCCCAAAGACGAAGCAGCATCCCACAAGAGAAAGATTTGGTATAACATTCCTTAGTTCCTTCCCCATCTCATAAGGTGGCCCTGGCAACCACGTGGTCTAACAGCAAAAGAAATCCTCTGGAAAGAAGAATCACAAACAGGGACAGCAAGGCCTTCCCCTCCCCACCCTTGTCCATACACCTCACAAGCCCTAGCAACAGATGCTGCAAAGAGAATGCTTGCCTTAAATATCAACAGGAGTGGAGAAAGAGGCCAAGGTAAAAGAGAAAAGTTCCTCACAGTTGCCCATGTCAAAGAGCAATAACAAAAACTATCAGCAACTATCAGCCAGTTACCTCAAAAGAAACCCTAGGCCCCAGCCCATAAAGGCTGGAGATATATTTGATCTGTCTTCCCTTTCCTTTTATTAAAGTATTTCTTCTCATTTTCTGACAGATGCTTTATGGCTAGAGACTATAAGTGATAAAGGTGAACTTTGTGTTCGGGAATGCACGATTACATTTATGTTGGGAAGTACCACATTAAAAGTTGTTTTAGAAGTCTACCATGTACATAGGATAAAGCTGATGTAACCAAAAGATTCAGACTGGGGGTGTGTGCCCCCCTTTTCCCCTCTTCCTTCTTTTTTTTTAAATTTCATGCAACTCCCTGAACCATTAGTGGGAGCACAGAGTTCAGCCTTATTTATTTCCAGGATCAAGTTGAGACCAAACAACTAGATTACTCATTCACCAACAGAACCCACCATAACTTACAGATCTTTAAATCCAGATGCTTGAGTTTCATACTGGCACATGCATACAACTGGCACTTTATAATAAAGAACAGAAATAACAAAGTCTTCTTCCTTCCTCTTTTAAGAAAGCCTCAGTCCAGCCATGACCAATATATGTATTATTAGAATAAAAAAGGTAATCCTCAGATGCAAAATCATTCCAGGGTTAGTAAGTGTGCATCTGATTTTATTGGCAAAATTTTATAGAGAAGGGATGTATATAAGGAATTTCAAGTATATGCTCATTGTGGAAGGTTCTGACAGCCAATTCACATGTGAAGCTTTAAAAGAAAGGGAGTACAAGGGAAAGAGTTATAACTCAAAGCATATGAGTTTGTCTTCAGGCCCTACTGCCTACATTATGACTATGGTTAATTTACTTAACCTCAGGGACCTTCAGTTTTCCTTATAAAATAATAATAAACATAGCTTTAAAGGGTTGGTGGAGTCAGAGACAATGCATTTAAAAATACTTTATAAACTGTAAAACACCTATAATAATATTGGCCATAGGTATTAAGGCAAACATGACATTAAAAGAGATCAGGAAAAAATGTAAGGATTCTATTTCTAGGTTCAGCTCCGGGGCAGATTTAAGGTGTCAAAGCGGACAGTGCTCCTGACTCAGGTATAAAACGGCCCCTTCAAGCATGCACAATATGTAGTGAGAACTCTGCAAATGGGACCAGGACACAGCCAGCTAAGTCTCCAAAAAAGACTCCACAGCACAGTCAGCAATCAGCCTGAGTCCCCACCCAAAGATGGTAAAATCAAACCAATGGCTAGGAAAGCTGCAATGATGCTCTTTATTTGGTGGTTCTCCCCAAAATGAACTAAGCTGAAGGGCAAAACCATCATAAGGACTCAAGAGCCAACTCAAAATGATGGGCTGACACAGAGGTCACTGGGGGTCAACCTGGGGACTCTCTGGCTGCCCTGGTCTGCCTGGGCTGCAAGCAGTGATAGTGAAGCCATGCCATAGAGAGATCCCAGGCAGGGCAGTGGTTTTTGTTCCCCATATTACCTGATCCAGCAGGAAGGAGCCAAGCCTCATTTGTCTTCCTGAAGTTGTCTATGAACTGACCTTGCCCAGTTCTGTCCTCATAGGATGGACATTGCTAACCTTGCCTTCATTTGTAAGGCTCTCCTTAGAGCTTGCTCCAACTTAGGAATCCCTGGGAGCCAAGGATAACAGTAGCTAATGAAAACTGGAAACTGGCACTTGAATCCTAGGCATTCAGAAGATGAAGACAAGACAAAGCATGTTATGGGCTGGTTTTCCCAGTACCCTTCCTGGGAACAAAGAGAACCAGCCCATGACATCCCACGAAACAACCCATAGCCATTGTCAAAACCCAACCTCCACACTAAATAAATTGTACTTTAAAACACAAAAAGACACCTGTGTGACAAACTTATCCTCAGCTCCAAATTCTCTTCCCTAGAATGGGAATTTCAGTTCAGGTTATATGAAAAGACATCAGTGTGACATACCTCAGAATCAGTAAAAAAGTTGTAAAGGAGAACATCATCAAATTCTAAGCCTTTTGCTTCATAAACTGTTAGCACAAGTGCTAACCCCAGCTCTTCTGGAATTTTCTCCTTTGCCATTTCATTGGCAACAAGAATTACCTGAAGTAAAACAAAACAACATCAAATTCTACAAAGAAAACCATGATAAAGGTCCATCTATTTCAGTGGGAGGCAATTAAATAATGTCTTTAAAGAGAAACAGCCAGCATGGATTTGGTCAGGACAAGGGAAATATTAAAACAATTAGTCATACTCACATATCTCTGGAGCTCATCCACTCTGGGATATGGACTACTGAATTCTACCTTATGGAATAATTCAGCCTCTCAAACTTTTTTCAATTGCAAACTTCCTTTTATTACAAAACATACAATCCCAAGGAGCTCACCTGGTGGGCACCAAATTCAATGGGTTGGGTTTTCCTTTTGTTCCCTCTTAGCAAAATTGCCAAGTCGCTTACACTACAAGACTCTAGAACAGTTGGTTTGGGACCATCAAAGAGGCCAGAATCTCTAGGAAGGCGATCAAAAGATTCTGGAAAGTAGAACTGAAGTAAATCCACTACTCCTGATGCCAGATTGAGGATCCCTGAGATAAAACAGAAGACACATGTCAGATACTGTGCAACATAGTTGAGTTTTTTTATTTTGGAGGTTTATTTGTTTGTTTTGGGTTTTTTTTTTTTTTGCTTTATTGTTGTTGTTGCTTTGTTTTCTCCACACCCAGCCCCCAGAGCATGTGCCAGCTGTATGTATAACTGTATAATTACAAGCTTATTTCCAGTACTCATTTGATTATCAATGAGGCTCCATACTACTCTGAGTGCAATGGATGAAGGCAGAGATGTATTGCTGTGCTGAGAGAGTTTTGTGGGACATTATCCCCAATGTATAGTCCCATTAGAGAAAATTACCTCCTAAAGAAGAGTCAAGGCAGAAAGGCAATCTAAATAATCAGAGCTGTTTGAATGCCCATAAAAGAAACCAATATAGACTATCATAAGAAAACAAGAATTACCCTATCTTCCTTCATTGGTGCTCAGAGTACTGGAAGCAAAGTTACCATGGTAACAGCAGCTCTGGATGTTAACTGGAGACAACACCCAAGGCTTCTATCACCTTTTCCTCCAGGTTTATAGCCAGCTGAGAGAGGACTACACTAAGAAAACTTGTCAGAACAGGGGAAAATATTTTCCAAAGCACTTTCCCCACAGGTCCCATTTCTTTTCTAATTTAAGTGAAACTAACATTGACTAAACATCTAACATACAATAGTCATCTTCATAGAAATCATTCCATTTAATCCTTACAACAACCCAGTGAGACAAATGAGACAATCTCACTTTTACAAAGGGGGCAACCAGGTCTGAGAAGTTAATAAACACCTTCAAGTGATGAGACTGAAACTGGATTGAATGTACATTTTCATAGATCTCTCCATTTCTCTTAGGGGTCATGTGTTCTTTGCTTAACATACATAGATTATAATAGTCTAAATAGAACACCATGAAATGGACATCAGTAGAAACTGTTGCATCTAAGCAAATCAATTGTGTTTTCCTCTTCATTAAGAGCCAGAAAATGCAAGAGCACAAGTGTTCATCATGCTAAAAAACTGGAATCCACTTAAATATCATTCAGGAAACTAGATAAGTAATGGTTGATGTAGCCATACTCAAGGAATAAAAGTTCAACCATATAAAGGAATGAAATATGGATACACCATATAACCTGGGTAAACCTTGAAAACATTGTGCTAAGTGAAAGAAACCAGACAGGAATCACCCCATACTGTATCATTCTATTTAAATAAAATGTCTACAGTTGGCAAATCCATAGAAAAGGAAAGGTGAGCTGCTGCCATGGAATGGGACAAAGAGTGCAATGAGAAGCAATTCCTGTGGCTATGGGGTTTTCTTTCTGAAGTGATAAAAATGTCCTGGAATTACATAGTGGTGATGGTTACATATCTTTGTAAATTTATTTTAAAAATCATTAAATTGAACATTTCATATGGATGAGTTTTGTGCTATGTGAATTTCAACCTGAAAAATAATTTAAAAAATGGGAAAAATATTCACTAAACATAGCATATATATTCACTACATATTCAATAAATGTGTGTGATAGATGTATATAATGTATATGTATGTCAAGATTAGAAAAAATAAAATGTTTCACATAATTGGAGAAAAAATTGCAATATATAAAATCAACAAAAGATGTGAAGGCAAATTCATAAAGAATTCTTACAAAGCAATAAGAAAAAAACAACTTATTTTAAAAGTAGGCAAAGATTATGTCACAGTAAAAAACTGACATGAATCTAATATCCATCCCTGGAAAATGGAGAGCAAATTGTGGAACAGTCATAAAATACAGTACTAATAGAAGAAGTCAGAAATGCATGAACTGTGGTTGTGGCTCAGTGGTAGAGGGCTTGCCTAGTATGTGTGAGGCACAGGGTTTGATCCTCAGCACCACATAAAAATAAATAAATAAAATAAAGGATATTGTGTCCACCTACAACTAAAAAAAAATTTTAAAAACTAAGAAATGCATAAACTCAAGTGCCGTGTAATTGACATGCAGAAATCTCAAAAAACACATTGTATGGCAAAAATATAGCTGAAGAAAGGCATACCAGGAATGATCTTATTGAATAAGGTTTTAAAATATATAAAATAACACCATATATTGTTCATGAATAGTTTAGAATGGAAAGAATATTTTTAAACACTTATAAACCATAAAGGAAATTTTCTGATATGGGTGTCATATTATTTAAACATTCTGTGCCTCAGTTTCCTACTATACAATGGGAACGATATCTACCTCACATGGCTGTTGTGAGGATTAAGCATAGGTACTAGATGTAAGCTGTTTGGCATCACACCTGGCACAGATAAGGGGCATAACTGAAATAAAAAGCACCCCAGTTTTTTTGCTCCTCCTTGGAAGAAAAGCTGTTTTAAAGGTTAATGACTTGTAACTAGCATATTACTTCACCCAAATTAAACAGGTTCTTCCAAGGTATTTTAACAAAAGTTCTCAAAGCAGCTTAAGCATTCCCTTGAAATGTTTCCATGTCATGGTAAGTTCCTTAGGAAGAATTACTTGAAGTCCATTTTCACCCAACCACATCTTTAATTATAGATTTTTGACTGAGTGGTGGCAGAAATCATAAGATTTCTTGTTCCTGAGTGTAATTACTAACAAACTCCAAAACGTGACTCTTGCTTTAGCTGAAAAAGCATGTTAGGAGCTGTCCTAAAGCTCCCTTGCACCCAGGTCAATGCCCACACACCTACCCAGCAGGTGAGCCATGCTAGACGTACCAGAGTGGGACCTGTAATTTTGGTACAGGTGGTGGATCTTCTTGGGCTTGCGGACAGCACACTGCTTATCCACAGTGTTTCTGCTGGCATAGTGGAACAGAGAGCGCAGATCACTGAAGCGGAAGGCCACACCCTTCATGATGCTCTGGGCTGTATCTCCGGTGAGGAACATGGCATTGGGGTCATTGATACATTTCATTAGCAGTGCCAGCTCAGCTTGGGTGAAGTCCTGAATCTCATCGCCATAGAGCTCATGGATAGACCAGGGGAGTACCCTGAGCTTCGACAGCCTTCGGGACAGGTTGTACAGAACATCCTCCTCATCAAAATAACCTTTCTGGGACCTGATCTGCTGATATAGACAGAAGAGGCTATATATCTCACTCCGGTCTTCCTTAAAATTGGGGGACCGTTTTCTCCCTAATTTCTTATATGCTTCTTCAGTTAGTCTCCCATAGGGACAACTGAGGGCTTCAAAAGAACCCTTCAGAAAAGACTTTATTTCTTTCCAAATCAGTGCAGGGTTGTAGGAGGTTTTCCCTTTCGTCATTTTGGGCCATATCTCATTGGTGAACACCTCAAACGTCACATATACACGGGGGTCACTGTCACCTGTACGCATTTCTGCAGCTTTATCCTCCTCGCTATAGTCCCCATCCACCTCAGCCTCCTCATCATCTTCTTGCCAATTAGGGATGGTCAACTCTTCCTGAGTGGACCATCCTATGATGGTTCTTTTCAAGCTTCCATCTTCATTTCTCAGAAAAAATGGTTTGGGCAAAGAAGCATCAAGCAGGAGGAGCAGCTGTTTGGAAGTGACAAACAGAGGAAAGTTCTCATCTTTCAGGTCCTGGAGTTTGTGAACATTGGGTTCCAGTGGTTTATAGTGACTGGTGGCTTTGGTAGACTTGGAAAGCTCAATAAAGTTCCTTTGTACCTCCTGGCACAGGACATGGTTCTTGGTCACGAAGATCTGATGCAAATGCTCCAGCTGGTGGGGATGCTCTGATGGATACCCTTCCACCCCATGGCCATCCCCCACTGCCTCTACCCCAGCTCCCCCTGCACAGGCTTCACTCTCCTGCTCCTCCTCTACACTGTCTAGTGTTTCCACCTCAGAGGAACCCTCCTCTTCCTCATCCTCTTCTTCTTCCTCTTTTTGCTCCCTATCTGGACCCTCTTTTCTGGGTTCTGCTTCCAACTTTCTCTTTGGCCACATCTGTTTGGCCAGCAGCGGGCTTCCTGCCTGCTCAGCTTTTTCCCAGTAAATGTGGAACTTCTTCCATAGCCTGTATAAGCAGCAGGTTGTCTTCCCAGTGCCACTCCGACCAATGAGGATGATGGGCTCCAATGGCCTTGGGTTGAGGTCGATCACAGCATACTCAAGCTCACCCACTCGGAAAGGGTACTCCACTGTTGCTGTCATGTCATTGAGGATGTTGAAGGCCATGTTGGTGCTAAAGCTGTGGAACTTCATGATGTTATACTCCGTCTCCACTGCACTGGCCGGGGGAAAGTACTCCGGATCCACTTGTTCCCTGCTCTTCTCTGCCTCTGTGTCCTCCACATAGCAGCGGGGTATTCGCTTTTGGATTTTCATGTTAGCTGAAACTAGGCCTTTGTTGATACCCTTCAGCTTCTTACGTAGGACACAGGACAATCCCCGGTTGTAGGCACTGCAGATGGCCATAATGGAATCTGACAGTTTGCAGTGATCTAAGACAATGTCCCAGATCCGGATGATTTCCGTGTAGACTCGCCCTGATTTCTCCATGGAGGACGTGTTTCTTTCTGTAGCGATAATTTTCTCTGGGTTCTCACTGCATCGAGGGGAGAAGTCGATGGCGAGCTCCCACAACATCCTAGCTCCTTTGTCCAGCTTAGCTTCAAAGAGCCGGATATTTCCTTTCAGGTGCTTTAGGCGCTTCTGCAGGCCCTGGGTCCACTCACCATTCCCCAGCTGCTGAATAGCAAGGATAATTTTCTTCTTTATGACCTTGGTCATAACCTTACTAGACAGCTTCTTCAGCATTTCTGAAGTACACTCGATCTCCCAGGTCATGTTATCAAAATCCTGGAGGCATGCTTCGATTTCCTGCATGCTCCAATTGTCCTGATCATCACTGCCCTCCCTTCCTCTGTTGCCAGCAGGAACAAGCTGTGAGGCCCCAGGACCTGCCTGAGCATGTCCTTCCCCTGCCTCAGGGACAGCAGAATTGTTCCCACTACTGTCAGAGCTCCCCACACTCAGGGTTCGCTGGAGTTTATCTTTCTTTACTTCCATGACACCTCCTACCTCCAGAGGCTCAGGGCACTGAGGACAGTCCTCTGGAAGAGCTGTATCCAATTCAACCTGCTGAATCAAAATTGTGATGTCCTGTACAAGGCGATCTCTCAAGGACCGTGGCCTGATAGCTTCAGACTCCTGCCTGGTCACCTGAGCACCAGGGAGAGTCTCCCAGCTATCGGGAACTGTGGCTCCTTCAGAGGGGGTTCTGGCAGTGGTGCCATATGGCAGTGACTTGAAGGAACCCTGGGACTTGAGCTGAGATGTATGACCAGCAGTGGAAGACCTTGAGAGCTTCCCCAGGTGGGCAGCAGAGTCTTGCCTGCTCCTCCGCCTGTTCTCTGTCAGAGCTTTGTTCCAGGCCAAAAGCAGAGCATCATTCTTCTTAATCCGGTGCCGTACGTCTTTGCCTTCTTTGTTCTTCAGGTTGAAGTTGATGTCAAACTTCACCAATAGGTCTATTAGCTTCTTCATGCGCTTCAGCATGCCCTTCTGAAAGAGGAGGTGCATGAGGGTATTCCCATTGCTGTCCTGGATGTTAGGATTGAGGTAGTAATATTCAGTGGGGTTGGACCAGAATAAATCCAAGAGATGGCTGAGGAAGTTAAAGCCAGTGTCAGCTGAAAGACACAAACAAAATCCTGTGAGTACTGAGCCAGTTTTCCCAGGGATCAGAAGACCTAGGTTTGATAAAGATTCCAGCCTGGGACATCTCATAATACTGACCTCCCCCAGGTGTCTGATACCCAATTAAATAACCCAGGGGTTCTCAAACAATGGTGATTTACTTTCCACAGAAAATTTGGCAATGTATGGAGGCATGACTGTCACAACCAGGAGGGTACCACTGGCAACTAGTAGGAAGAGACCAGCGATGCTCCTAAATATCCTACAATGCACAAGATAGCTCTTGACAACAAAGAAGTCCCCAACTCAAATGTCAGGAGTAAGTCCTGAAATCACCTTATAATATTCTAGTGATCCTGCATGCCAGGATTATTGAAAAAGGTGTAAATAAATGGAAAGTATCTGTCAGCTACCAATAGTCAACTTTGGAATTTAAAAATCAATGTGCCCACCTTGACCATTCATCATGATGGTCACTTCTTCTCATTGTGCTATGGGTGGGAGGTCAGGAGATACAGGCATGCTTGTCCAGGAAATAGACTTTTTTTAGACAATGATTTTCCCAAATGGAAAGATCAAAAAGCACAGCACCAGTTCTAATTTCTAGTTTCCAACCCTGTTATGATTTGGATATAAAGTGTTCCCCAAAGCTCCTGTGTTATAGGAATACTTGGAGGTGAATGATTGGATTATAGGAGATGTAACCTAATCAACTTATCCTAGTTTCAACAGACTGGTGGTAACTGTAGGCAGGTGTGGGGAGGCTGGAGGAGATAGGTCACTACGGACATGCCCTGGAAGGATACAACTTCTCTGCAGCCCCCTCTGCCTTTTCCCTTCTCGTTTTCTGCTTCCTTGCTGCCATAAGGGGAACAGCTTTCCTCTGCCACGTCATTTCCCCCATAATGTTTTACTTCACTTTGGGCCCAAAGTAATGGAACAGTCATCTATGAACCAGAACTCTCAAACCGTGAGCCCCAAATAAACTTTTCCTCCTCTAAGCTGTTATTGTCAGGTATTTTGGTCACGGTGATGCAAAGCTAACTAAAACACTCATCAAGGAAAAGATCACTTAAAAAACAATGCTTACCACTGATATCTAAAAAGATGTGGAGTGCTGCATGCAAAGGAGTATCCCCTTCAGTGAGAGAAATACTGCGGGGGTCTGCACCCTTGGTCAAGAGAAGAAAAGCCAACTCAAAGTCCTCATGTTTCAGGCACATGAGAAGTGGCCTTTCCTGGCTCTGCTGCAGACCATCGGGCAAGGCTGAAGAAAGCAGAAGAGAAGGGCACTTGTGAGTGACATCCTGGGAAGAGGTACATCCTGGCTCACCTGAAGAGAAAGGGACTGTTTCTGCTATTTAGATGCCAAGGAGGAGCTGCTGCTGACCTGACTACCAAGATCATCCTACCACCCCAGTACCCTCAGGCTGAAAGCCCTGCTGCTCCAAGTGCTCTGTCTGTGGGTCTCACCCCCCTTCCAGCCCCTCCTCTCATGCCACCACAGAGCCCATAGTTCCCACTATGCATTGCCTCAGAGTGAGGACAAGGCAGAATAATGGCAATCCTAATGCTTGCATAATACCATATCTGACACACAATCAGTGAGAAGGACATGAACACTTTCCCCACATTTTTCTTCTACTAAGCTTCTACCTTCAATTGCCATCTTCCCGACACCTATCTGCCCCCAATATTACCTTCCTTTGAGCTCAATCCACACACACCCTCTGCACTACAGGCTCTCTGAACTCCACCAAGGCAGCCTCACCCTCTGTAGATCTGCAGCAGCTATGCATTTACTTCTGGGACTTGGTTCCTAGCACCAGATCCTAGGAGAGGCTCTGAACCAAGGAATAAAAAAAGGAAACCAAGACAACTATAGTTTTTGAGCAAAGAAAGTAACACTGAACATAGGGGTTTGAAGAAATAAATTATAGAAGGCTTTCCTCTACCTCCCGAAAGCAGTGGGTAGAGCAATGCCTAAAGGCTCTACATACACTGGGTATGGCATTCTGAGGACTGAGGACCTAAGTGCTACTGCTCCTTATAAAGGGCAGGGCACTTCCTCTTACATGAGTGGAGGTTTGGGAAAGGAGCTGGTGTTTCTAAATTAATTTTTAAATAAAACCAACCTAGAAAGATGTCTGCACACTCCGGACATATGCCCAGTTATATGAGATTGTTCTTGATTAAAATGACAGATTTTCCATCCACCAATTCCTTGGCTGTTTCACACTAAAAACAAGCATCTCAAATCCCAATCCATTGATTATAAGAGAATACCACAAGAATTGCCCAAAAGCCCTGCAGGGGAAAATCTAGCCAGAGGCCAGGGAGAAATGAGCATTGTGGGCTAAACCAGAGCCAAGGACCATCCATACACCTAATGCTTCTTATATATGACAGAAAGAGAACAGGGATAACTGAAATTCACAAAAATTCAGAATTCCTACAGAAAAATCCATTGACCCTCATAGCTGCTTCAAAAAGATGAAGATAAAAAGAGAATGAGGCAGAATTTCATGGTATCTCCAAAAGCAAGAAGAAGCCAGAACACCAGTCCAGACAACCTGGACAATACTCCAGCATGTTTCATCTGGGCATTCTCACCTCCACTGTCTATCAGGCGGCCCAGGAGCTGTGTCTTCCGTTGGTCCCAGGCACTGAGGTGGGGGATGATGGTACAGATGTCCAGGTCTGAGAGGTTGCAGTCCTTGATGAGGCAATCTCCGGGTGGTGGCTCCCCACTTACTTTGCGTGTTAACAGCAGAAGCACTTCGGACCATTTTTGTTTTTCCAGTAAGAACTTGATGAAGGTGTTGGCGCAGTCTCGGTTAATGTCACAGATCAGGTCAGGAGGAATTTCTTTTAAAAATAAGAATCAACCACACTCCACAAACGGTTCATATGATTTCTCTTCCTCCCCCAACTACAACCCAATATTTATATGCAACTAACAAGGATTACAGATCAATATTTTCATTGATATATTGGCAAAACTATAAACAAATAAATAATTAATTACTTTGAGTAAGTCACTTAAGCACTCTTGCACATTAGTGTAACCAATGACCTCACAGGCTTCTGGAGGACATTAGAAATACCGTAGGGGAATACAGAGCCTGGACTCAGAGATAGAAGAATTGACAATTGCTTCTTAAGGCAGAATACTTGATTGAGTTCAGGGCAAACACTTGAGACGGGCAAAATCCTGACTTAAATTTTTCATAATATTAAGAGTATGCCCTGCTTAAGAAGCACTGAACTACAGGGAACACTAGAAGATAATTAAAAAGTAAAGAGTTGTAGGATATTAGAGGGTAGTTGATCCCTCATTCTGAATTTTGTATCATGCTACATTAAGTGTTGCCATCTGGTCTTTGATGTCCAGTGACAGGATAATGGTTATCCATGCCAAACTTTTGATGAATTTTGAGGGAGAAAAACTTTAAAACAGATCCTCAGTAAGTAGATTGCCAGATTTCACAAATGAAAATATAGGATGTCAATTAAAATTGAATTACAGATGAACAAGTAAATTTTTAGTGTATTTCATGAAATATTTGGAATATACACTAAAATAATTGTTTATCTGAGATTCAAATTCTACTGGGCATTTTGTATTTGGTCTGACAATCCTACCAGTAAGAAAGTAGGGAGAAAGAGCAGATGGAAGAAATTAAAAATTACCTAAACATGAGCAATGTGATTTGCATTTGCTAGTTTTTGCTTCCCATTTTTTTCTAAAATGAATATTCATTTTAATATTTTAAATATTCATTTAAAATAAGAACAAATTAAATATAGGCAAGTCTATCATCTTATTTTAACAAGGATTAGAATAAAATTATAAAAGGCAAACTTTTAAAATAAACATTCACAATTTCTGTTTCGCAGAATCTATTCACTGGTCTTCTGGTAACCACACTCCCACCCCCCAGTATTCTACTGAGATATGAAAGGGATAGGGCAGCCTGTGATTTGGGCCTGAGCCAATCAAGACTCTCCATCCTCCTGATCAATTATTGGTTCTGAGGTACACACTATGATCAAAAGTGAAGCCTAGGACTTTTCTTCCAACTGCCATGAAAGAGAAATGGGTCCACAAGTCCAGAAATGCTGGATGAGTCACAGGTTAAGAGATCTAGACTTGTTCCCACTGAGAGTCTGAGATAAAAGCTGACCAGAGGACAACTGAGTTGAAGATGGGAGGGAATGTGTGCTAGTGGCATTTCTAGCATGAAAGTAAAAATTTTTAAAAAGTTACTTTTTTGACAACTTAAACCAATTTGACTCTGTAAATTCCAATAGAAACAATTATCAACATCCCACCCTGTGAGCAGTTAAGGACACAAATAGGAGAGAAGAAAAAGTAAAAAGAGATAAAGAATCAAAAGAGTTAAGTAAATTAAAGACTGAACTCTGGAAGAGAGCTGTGAGAAGACCAATAGGAAAGACATAAATAGTATGGAACACAGAGAAAAAGAGAAAGACCATAGCCAGAGACAGAGGATCCCACACTAACCCACAGGATCCCCCAAAGAGAAACAAAGGAAGCCCAGGAACATAGACCTTAAGAAACAAAGGACATTCCAAAAGTAACATTCCCATCTGTGATAAGATTTTGACCAAGGTCAAGTTTTATTTTTATAACCCTTAGTATAAAAGAAATGACTTCATGTGTCAGATGACATTAAGTCCAAAACCAAGAGGATTCCCTAGATGTAATTTGTAAAGAATGTCCACTTCTAATATATCTCATGTAAGAAAGGCCCATCCTAGGGTCTTGTGTGTGTCATTTGTCTCTAACCCATTTCTTTCATATACAACGAGCCCAATATTACAATCCAACTTCATTCAACTCACCCTAAAAGCTAATGGGCATTAACATTTTATGTAGAGGACTTTGGATCAAGTGATCTATACATTATCTCATGAGATTAGCTCCCTAGCTGAGTCCAGGATGACAAAACTGAAGTTTAAAGAATCGGGTAATTGAACTAAAGTCATAGATGGAGTAAGTGGTAGAGCTAAGACTCAAACACAAAACTTCAAGCCTTAAATACTAGGGTCTGCTATATATCCTGAAAAGCATTTCTGGCTCTTCTGGTCATGTCTTCCCATACATTGTGTAAAACTGAGACATCTCAGCCTTATGAAATGTCAATTTTTAAAATGCTAAGTTTTAGCAACTTAGAATTTCTAAAACATGTCATAATTATCTAAAGTTTGTCATCTAAAGTTCTTTGGGGGAAGTTTCCTGGTGTCAGCATAAACACAAAATCAACATTCAATTCTAAAATAACCTATACTCCAACATTTAGCCATTATCTATAGAAGAAACAACTATGGTATGTAAAAAAGTGACTGCATATGCAAAGAATCACTAAGATGGTTTACATGAAAAACTAGTACCAATGGTTGCCTCTGGGGATGGAATTTAGAAACTAATATCTATCATGCAGCCTGGATAGACTTTTCACTGAAGAACTTTGTGTTATTTGAATGTTCTAGATATAGATGCATTACCTTTATTTTCAGAGAATAATTTTTAAAAGATACTAGAATAGAATTTGGTTTTGGATTTTGTGGCACTGGAAACTCAACCCAGGCTAAGAATACTTTCTACCATTGAGCTACATCCCCAGTCCATGGAAAAGCAAGTTAATGGGCACAGATCATCTTTAACACAACTGAATGTTGTGAAGAAAAATACCTTGCAAAGAAGAAAGGAGGCGCAAAAACCTCTGAACTACTTCCTGCTTCAGAAAGTTTTTATGCAATAACCGGTTTCCTGAATTCATGTACTGCACCAGTTGCTCAGAGGTCTTCCGGAAAATGTCGCTGTCACTAGTGGGTCCATCACCATTGCTGAGTCCTGCAAAACACCACCACGTGATGCTTCTGAATGCAGACATCGCGGCTGTGGTAGACTGCAAAAATAACCACAGTTCTCTTCCCCTCTGTTTTTTCACATCTTTTGCAATGTGACTTTGCAGCTCCTTCCATCAAGAAATGTGGATTATTCTCCACTCCAGTCTCTTGATTCTGGCCTGGCTTATCAGTAGATGTGATTTTTGTGCCAGTTTTGAGCCTGGGTATCAAGAAATTTTGTATACCTCTATTGGCTCTTGGACCTGGCCTCTGCCACAAGAACAAGTCCAGGCTAGCCTGCTGGGGAATAAGAGACAGCATAGAACAAATTGAAATTTGTTGTCCAAACTGAGGCCTCATAGATGTGAAAGAATCCAGCCAAGATCAGCAAAGACTGCAGACACTTGAAGGAGTTCAATTAAGACAGTACGAACGGCCCAAATTAAACTGCTGACATACAGAATCTAGAGCTAAACAAATGCTTTTTTTTTTTTAGTCAATAAATTTGGGTAGTCTGTTTAGATCACTAATAAAATAATTCAGGAAAGTAAACAGTAGAAAGGTGGCTTGGTGCAATATCATCATCTAACCATATGCTAGGCATTCAAATTTGTATGTCTTACTGACAACCTGGAAAGGCCAATTTAAGTAAAGAGTCATCTTGCTGGCCAAGAAAGATAATATCTCCTTGATTCAACTTATTCAAGGAAACAGTCACAATGACAAAACACCTATTGATGATATGTTAAAATCAAATTATATCCTCAAAAAGCATTTTTACTGAGCAGATAGGAGAGCACAGGTGGACATCTGTTTTCTCACCAAAGGAAAAGTGCCTGACTCACAGTAGAAGTGCTATCATGGTTGTAAAGACATAAATTAATATCCAGTGTCATGTTCTATCAAAGTATAGACACATTAAAAGAGATGGACTACTTGAAAATGGGTGCAAATAATGAAAACATTGTTATTTTCAAACAGATTGCCCAGCAGCAGATCCAGAGTCAAAGAATTGTGTGCAAGTAGTTTATTAGGGAAGAAGACCAGCAAAGGAGTAAGTAGGGAAGCCAAAGAAAAGTGGAAGAGGAATCCAACTGAGAAGGTAAGCTCAAGCAAAGTCCTACAGAGGGTGTCCTTGCCTCATCCCATAGAGGAGTTCTGGAGTATGAATCAGACCTCAGAGTTGTCTCCACGTAAGACAAGGGAAATGGGTTTTCATATTTTCACATCTATCAGTCACTGCCTACGGGCTGCAATGGGAGAGTGGAAATTCCTAGGCACCTCTGGTTTGAAGGAGTATGAGCCAAACAGGCTCTATAAGCTCAAAGACATTTCTTGAAAACAAAACAAGCCTTAATTAGGAACTGGCTTTTCAAAGTGAAGAAACTCAAAGATTAGGAAGTACACAGAAATGGTAAAAAGGATCCAATGGGGCAGACAGGGAATGCCAACCTTATTGATGCACACCTGGATTACCATTTCAACAAATCAAATCAGAACACCAGAAATATCCATGCACCAACTTCTGGGGCAAACATTCACTACCATCTAATCAAGAGAGCTTCGACACCAGGCAGAAGTAAAATCTACAATACTCCAGAGAAGAGAAAAAGGTAACCATTTGCCAGATGAGCCCACATAACCTTAGCTAGAAGTTTATTGTGAGACAGAAAACATGTGGGTGGTGGAATGATGTCTGGCTAGCATCCCTGGACGTATCCTCCTACCTTCATCCTAAAATACCTATGAAGCCACAGAAAACAATAAAACCTTACAGTACAGAAAAAAAATAGGACCTTTGGTAAAAGAAGAATTTCCTTTGCTTGCCCCCTTGTACCATGCCATTAAAAGCTTTTCAGGCAGATCATTCTTTCTCCAGAAAAACTGGCTTAGTATAAAAGTCACATGAAAATGAACAGAAATGTGCTAAGCTGACAATAGAGATAATTAGATGCAGTATTATAAATACATTAGATGGTTTAGATAGTTAAGAAGGCAGTTCCTAATTAGAGAAACCTCCAGGCATTAGAGGAAAAAAAAATCAAAGAATGTTACTGACAACACAAAAATACACAGAAGGAAAGTTCTAAATATGACAAATGGTGTCCCTGGGAAGTAAGGTGGTGGGTGACTTGTTACATTAAAATTTTCTGGTTTTCTTTTTCTTTTTTCCTAAATTTCCTACAAGCTTAATAAGAGACAAAGAAACATCAGGATATGAAGCTGCTTATGCATTATAATTACAGATTTTTCTTAAAGATGACTAGTAATTAAACAATAACAAGACTAAATGAAAACAAGCCAAAGTGTGATTACAATAAATTTTGTTTCCATATAACACTATATTTTTATAATTCTCTATAATTACCATATTTAGCAAAAATATATCAGCAAATCTGAAATTAAAAATTAAAGAGATCTTCTGAAGTTACAATAGTGCTGGGAAATATTAGGAAATAGAAATAAATCATTTCATTTTTGCCCAAAATACCTTTTTTAAGGTATAAAAGACAAAACTGATAAATTGTATTACACACAATTTGATCAGGTTCAATTAATATATCCATTCCATTTTTATAAAAGAAAATAAAAATGTTATAATTGTAAATGCATAGAATTAGACTAAATGACCAAATCCCAAATATATTAATTTTCCTAGAGGTATATTTATAAAAATTAATATTTCCTTTGCTACATTTCATACATTTCCTAAAACAAATGAAAACATAGATTTATAAAAAGGAGAAAATGCAATGGACATCTTTTAAATCAAAACCCCACATCTGCATTAACTGGAAAGAAGCACTGTCTTGGTGTTGAGCAAAATACATCTGGCTCCCCTCAGAGGTCTGAACTTGAGCTCACTTGAAAAGGCACCATGCTAGTAAGACAAAGGTTCCAATCTGCTTGTTCTTGGTCCTAAGAGCTGAGCAGCAACAGCCACTAGGGAAAGTGGACATGGTTGCCATCTGCTGGTGGCCACAAAAGGCAAGTAAAGGCAATAACCTATAATCTTGACTATTATAAAGGATGAAAGTTTTGTTCTTCAAAGTGGTCCCTGGCATTCCCTGGCAACTGAGACAAATGTAGAATGTCTGATCCCACACTAAACCTGACGAATCAAAATCTGCATCTTAACATAGGCTTCCAAATATTTATACATGAACACGTTGGAAAAGCTCTGGTTTAGAGAACCAGAAATCTTCCACAAGACTCTTTATTTCTTAAGTTTTATTTCTTTACCTCCATGCAAAAGATAGCCCTATCCAAAGAGATCAGCACCACTGTTTTCAGCAAAATCGGGAACAGAGACTCTCAGAAAGGATCAAGAGAGAAAGCATCTTTAATCCTAGTCTGAAATTGAAATGTTCATTTATCATCTAAGTGAATAAAACTTCATGTCCTAAATGTACTGCACTCAGGACCACTGATATAAAAAAATCAAAATCATTGGGTGAGACTTTTTATTCAAGAACAGGGGTACAAACACCCCAGCAGCAGCTGTTTCCAAAGACATTTCCCTCTGTCCCCTCAATGGATAAAGATGGGGAGGAATTATGGTCCATAAAAATAAAGTAAATCCATCTTCATTCCCATGGCTCTTAGGTAACTTTCTTTCACCCTCCCACCATTTTCTTGATCACTATTCTGAATATAAAGAACTTTTGATAGTTGAAGTCTAAAACTACACTGTCTAATATAGTGGACACTAATTTACATAAAAGTTAATTAAAGAAAAATAAAATTTCAATTGTTCAGATGTACAAGACATACACATTTTGTTCAAATATATAACAACAAATCCCAACATTATGTACAAATATAATGCACCAATAAAAAATGTGGAAAAATAAATAATAATAAAAAAGACATACACATTCTAATTGCTCAATGGGTATATGTAACCAATGGCTATATCAGACACAACAAATACAGAATATTTCCATTGTCTCATATAATTATATCGCATAGAACTGGTCTAGAAAGATTTCCTAGTCCCACCTTAGGTTTTGAAGTTTGTGCAACAGGCAAAATATTAGAAACAAAAGGTATACTACAACTATATACAGCCATATGGACGTATAAAGGAACACTGACATTTTGGACAATATCTCTTCCATCCACATATCATTACACACAGAGATATATGAAGACTTCTACAAGGGTTCTGCTGCTAGAACTACTTTTAGGGAATACAGGAAGGCTCTGATTTACTGGCCCTTCCTGACTACTATCATCCTCTTCTTTTTAAATTTGTATCAGTTCAGTTCTTTTCACATTAACTGTTTATAGTCTTTCAATATTCCTTTAGCAAGTCATGAAAGTCTTCATTGTCAATGTTTCAGAAAATTTTGAAGTACTCAAACATCCAACAAGTTTGCCAAGGAGGACAGAGGGCTTTAGGCTTACATGTATCCACTGTCATCACAGGCTACCTGATGAGTCAAATGGCAGGCCTGAATTAGTGCACATTCCTCTCATGAATGCTTTTCTGCCAAGCAAGTAAGCTGAACTGTAATGAATATAGACAGGCTGAGATTCTCCTGAGTCTCTTCTCTGGGTTCCAAACAGAGGCTACTGATTTAACTGGTGAAGAAGATCGAAGTAAGATTAAGAATCATCTCTCAGGGATGCAGGTATAGCTCAGGGGTATAGCACCTGCTAGCATGTCCAAGGTCCTGGGTTCCATCCCCAGTCCCACAAAAGGGGAAAATATTTGTCTCAGACAATTAGATGTTTTTTGGATTAGCAGGTATTCAAAGATTCTATTATACAAGGAAAGAAACAATCAAAACTTAAAACTTTAATAACAAATGAATGTCATGCTAAGAAGTATAACACTAAAGATACCCATTATTCTAAGAATTAAAATCATAATTAATAAAAGATAAATTTGCAAACAAAGCAGCCATTTTCTTCTATTGACTAGGAGTTCTCTTTTTGTTGTTATTATTTTAAAACCTAGAAATTAATTAGCTAAGTAATCCCTGTGGTTATTTTAATTTCTCAAATTGGAGAAATAATTCTGAAACTGACATCATGTACACAAACTCTCAGCACTTCACAATGGTTTGTTAATTATATAACCTCAAGACAAAATCATAATTCCTTAAAACATGAGGTCATTTAAAAACTAAACATAATATGTCATCGCTGGAGAAGAACATCCATTGAAAAAAAAAGACAACTCTGCAAAAACATTTCTCTTTCCTCATTATCATGGCCTCATGAAAAGGACAGATAATATTAAAATAAATAAGTAATAATTGAAACAAATGGGGAAATTCCAGTGAGGGTGTATTAAATGAAAAGCAGCTTCAACCTCCCCAAATAAAACTTTTCCATACTCTACGTCTAATCCCTAGACATCAGACTGCCTCCCACCTCAACACTCTCCACCTACAGAGTAGCTTCACCCACCCATTTTAGGGAGGGAATATTTCTGGAGAAACAAATTTAACTATGCACACTATCCACTTAATAAGTATTGATCAAGGTGTTACTTCATTCACAAACATAAATAATACAAAGAACAGAAGATGATTAAGGAAAAGCAACAGCACAAAATAGAACCAAGAAAAGGAATCAACTAACCCTAAAAGCAATCATTCAGGGAAGAGAAGAGAACATTCTTTAAATAAATAAATACAGATAGATAGAGACAGAGATAGATATACACACATACATACACATGCACACACACATATACATTCTTCATATATCTGCATGTATATACAATTAATATTCTTAAATGTAACTCAAGAAGATGTGATAAATGCAAAATAGAGCTTTGTAATGTTGTGAACAACCAATAAAAAAATGCTAAAAAAAAGAATAAGCCTCTATAATAAGAAAAAATAATAAGAAGAAAGAGATTCTTAGAAATTAAAACTATGATTTCCCAAATTCAAAATGTAGCAATGGACAGAGTGAGTTATAAAAGGAAAAGCTAAAAGCCAAGTTAAAAATCTGGGGAGAAAATATTAGGGACAAGTTGAAAGACATTTATTATTAATTCAAGAAACTTGCCCATTTAACAGTAGTAGCAATAAGAGAAAAGAAACATTGGAGAGTAGTAAAATAATAAAAGATAATTTCTCTAAGGTAAGAAAGACAGATTAAAATGTACCAACAGGTGCCAAACAAGAACAACGAATAAGGACCCACATCTTGATACATCTGAAAGAAATTTGAGAACTCAAAAACAGAAAAATTCTAGAAGGGGAAAAATAAGATTAACATCAGACTTCTAATCAGTAGAAATTGGGGATAAAAGGCAATGAAACAATTTCTTCAAAGCTGTAACAAGGTTATATAATGTATTTCATAAATCTAAAGATAGCACAGATTGTTGGACATAAGAAAAAACTGCCATTACTTTAACATAACACTGGTTATAAAACTCATTCTAATTACAAAAATAATAAAATGGGATAAAGTATACTTACTATCAATGAAATATAATGCCTATACTCAAACAAATTATTAATCAATATGAGGAAAAATAAAGACATTTTTAAGAACTTATTAAGTCTACCATCGATGCTGCCCTTGTAAAAACTTATTAAGTAGCTACTCTAGCAGATCAAGAAAGAAACTTATTCAGGTAACAGATAATACATAAGTGCAAGAAACTACAAGAAACATAAAAATATATACATATTTCATTAAACTGGGATGTTTTTAAGAGTATCACATGCAAAGAACAAAGTTTTCAGGACATTTAGTGATTGATTTCTGTGAGTCCAGCCATGCCACTAGTTATAGAAAGGGTAACATTTATATAATACTACCATGCACCCACTGTTCCCATTTTTTAGAATAATCTATAGATGAAACATGGAAAATTCACAGTTAAGAAATGGAATATAAATGATACAAGTAATCTTATCAGATCAAATTCAACAAGTAGGACCGATATAGTTAAATGCTTCCTCTTATTCAGGAGAGTCTGTCAATAGAGACTAACCCAAGTCAATAAATTCAGAAATATATATACATTTTAAATTATTGGCAGTAATTTTTTTTCTGAGGAGTACACTTGATTTTTGTCATCTCCTACTCTGTATGATTTTTTTTTCATTTGTAACTGTGTGAATATGTGGGGGAAAAAATTCACCAATACTGTTCAAAGGTGGGTCTGGAAAAGTTCCCAGAATGTCATAGATACCTTCTAAATAAGAGTTGTCTCATTCTATCTTTCCAAAAGAAGCATACCAGTTTTCTGAATGTTGGAGAAGAGGGGTCTCACTTAGATCTATGTGTCCCAAAAAGAGATAAACTGATTTGTATCTGATATCACAGAACCAGTTTTATCCCCCAAAAAAGTTAATTTACAGGAGCTGTACCTGATAGGTCCTTAGAACATGTAGCCAGCTTTTCCAAGTGACTGTTGATTTTCTCAATGGCTTTGAAGTTCTTATTCCTCTTCAGGACATCGACAGCAGACCGAGATTGTCGATCCAGCAGAGTGGGGTCTGCCCCAAAGCGCAGGAGCATCTGCACATCCTCTGTTTGTCCTAGGGCAGGCCAAAATGAGAAGGGGGGACTGTCATGGTTCCTTCCATAAGGAGACGTCCCCATGAGTGCTCTTCCTCCCAGTTGCCCAGGACAAAAGAATCAGGCTCCCTCTGTTCAAGGAACCTAAACTGCCAGATTAGGGCAGTCCACCCAACTCCCCAAAGCAAGGAGTCCTGTGTGGAGTGGAAAGGACAATAGCTTTTAAGAGGTTCAGAAGTGCGCTCCTCTCTACCTTTCTCCCCTCTCCTTGGCAACAAGCAAGGAGAGGGGGAATCTGGTTACTAGGCAACAGTTACAGCTGTAAGGATAAGAGCAAGCTGTGACTTCAGTTCTTTATTCCCTAGAGAGGAAACAGAATATTGTTCCAGAAAGAAAAAAAAAAAAGAAGAACAAGAACAAGAACAAGAAGAAGCCTATCCGGGGATAGCAGAAGAAAGAAGTAGCAATTGCTTAGGCATCAGGGTTTTTTGTAGTCATTGTTTCCACCCTCCCAGCCCCAAACCTCTAGCTGTAAGCTTCATTTGCTGCTCTACTCTATTTGCCAAGCATCAAGGTGTCTCTGTGATCACAAATGCAACAGTTTTCAGAATGGAACAGGTATATCTCTGGAGGTACACAAAGACTTATGTTGGCACAGAGTTAAACAAATCAAAGCCTGACCTCCAACTTCGGTACCTAATCTTTAATAAAACTCATTGCCTGCCAAGCCATCTTTATTCCAAATATCATCCTGCTTATAGTGTTCTCCTTTCTCATCTCCCTAGTCACAACTGCCTATCTTTCACTTTACAAAAATAAATACATACTTCCTACCCTTCAAGGATCTTACTGCAGTAGGCAAAATTATAAGGCACCAAGATTCCTGACCCATAATGTAAAAAATACTTTATCCCAGTTATGCAATCAAATATTAATCCAGGTGCTACTGTAATGAGACTCTGAAAATATAATTAAGATCCCAAATCAATTGAGCTGAAGATGGGGAGATTATCCAGATCAGCCTGACCTAATCACAAAAGTCCTAAAGGTCAAAGTTCTAGAGCTCAGAAAGAGAAGAGGTCAAAGATTCAAAGTATGAGAGGGATCTGATGCATAAGAAATCCCCAGCTGGTTATGAAGATGCAGGGGACCATAAGACATTTAAATGTATGTGGCCTGTAGAAGCTAAGAGTAGTTTCTATTGTCAGCCATCAAGGAAACATAGGAAGAACTGTCTCTGCAAGTTCAACCAATAAGCTTGAAAGAGAGCCTAGAACTCCAGATGAGAACATAGCTGAGGCTAATAGCTTGATTTCATCCTTGCCAGAAAATGAGCCGAAATAGTCACATCACACCAGACTACTGACTTATAGAACTGTGAGCTAATAAATGGGTATTGTTCTAAGCCACTTTGGTTTTGGTTATGTTGTTACACAGTATAGAAAACTAGTATGATTACTATATTATACTGCCCCAAATGAAGGGACAATTAAAACTGATGCCGAAAAAGCCGTTTTAAAAACACATAAATAGGCACACAGGTTTTCAAAATTATTTTAGGGGATAAAGAAGTAAAATCTGAAGGCCACTGACAAAATTTTCTTTTAAAATTTTTTTTAGTTGTGATTAGACACAATACCTTTATTATTTATTTATTTATATGTGATGCTGAGAATCACACCCAGAATCTCATAAGTGCTAGGCAAGCGCTCTACCACTAAGCCACAACCCCAGCCCAGTGACAAAATTTTTTGCCTATCTAGTATTCATTCCCTTTTTTACTGAGTGGGTGTGGGGGGGGGGTGGACAGTTTTCCTTTGGAAAAGTGCCTCTTGCTCATTCTCAGCCTACCTGATTTGATGAGACTAAATATCAGATAAACACAAAGACCTGTCACATTCCACCTCCAATCCAACTCCCTGGCCCAAGAGCTAATACCTCACCAGGATCTGGCTAATCAGATCATTCCTCCCTGCTGGTTCTATCCCACCCACCAGCTCAAGGGATGAAGGCCTCACCACCACCTACCTAATCAAATAATTTCATCCTACTGGTTCTGTCTCATCATGCCCTTCAGGTGATATCACCTAACCAGGACTTAGCCAGTTAGATCAGTCCATCCTTCCAGCCAAGTGATTGGTTCATGTAGGGCATGTGACAAAGTCAGGTCAATTAGACATACTTGTAATATTTTTACTGAACTATTGGAAGGAGTTTCCTCTCTTTGGCTGAGTTTGACAAATTGGCAGAAAGTAACTCTGAAGGTTTTGGTGCTTCAACTGAAAAGGAACTTGACTAACAGTGAACTTAGCACAGAAGAAAGCAGAGGTAAGAGGTAAGACACGTTCTTGAAGACACCATTGCAACAAGCATCTGAACCAAACTCTGGACTTTTTGTTCATAAGAGTCAATAAATTCCCTTTCTTGCCTAAACTAATTTGAGTATCCTGTTCTAACCAAGCCATATGGAACAAGCTCTTAGCCAAAAGGAACAAGCTCTTACTTCAATTCTAGAAGATTACCATTTCTAGGTTTGGGGTCTGCTGCTGCCCAACTCTGCTGATTCCTTGAGACTCTGCTTTCCTGGGATTGTCAAATCACTCTGCTGAAGTGCCAGCTGGGCCATCATAACAACCAGCAGCTACCAAAATACCAATAGAACTAAAGATTTTTAAGGTCCTACTGATGTCATGACTATTTCAAATAGTAGATTTGAAATTCAGCTGAGATTAAAGAATGTAAAGAGTTTTTGACTCTACATTATCAAAAAATACCCAATATGAAAATAATCCCATTCACTGTTAGGGCAACATTTCTTGGGTTCAAGTTAGTAATAGCTTTCAAAATCCAAATATACCAACATGCTAATGTTTTAAACATACACAAACTTATGTACATCAAAAATATTTGCAGAAGAAAACATAAGATACTAGTAGTATTCAGGAGATGGAAGAACAGTGTTAGAATAGAGACTCTCAGCATATACTATTTGTATTTTTTATTTTCTAAGGTAATCTATTTAAAATTTATCTAAATAAATAAATAATTTCATACAAATTTTTCAACTAGGAAATCATTTTACAGATACATTCCTATCAACTCATAAAAATATAAAAAGAATGATCTCTGAGCATTGTTTGCAACAGCAAAATAAACTAAAACACATTTAAATCTTAATTAATAGCATATGGTTGTAACAGTAAATATTATAAGGGGTTATAAAGATGACATAGCTATCAAGTTACTATTAGGGAAGATAGTCAAGATATATTGTTCAATGAAAAGTATTACTGAATAGAATGTATCATATGTCCATTTATATTTGAAAAAGGAAAAATTATTTTATAAATACACACACTGACAAGACTTAAAAAAAAAGTTTGGCAACTGACATTGTGGAAAGGATTAACTTTTTATCACATATCCTTTTTAAGTGTTTGGGGTTTTGTTTGTTTGTTTTTACCAAGTGCTTGAACTTTCTATTTTTTCCTCTAAATATTTTAATTGAGATATAGGTTATATGCTATAAGATTCACCCTTTTAAAGTATATAATTCAACAGGTTTTAGAATATTTATGAAGTTATTCAACCATTACTACTATCAAATTCTAGAACATTTTCATCATTCCAAAAAGAAACCTCATACTTACTAGCAGTCACTCCTTATCTCCCACCGACCCTATCTACCAACCCCTGGAAACCAGTAATCTAGTTTCTACCTCTAGGGATTTTCTTATTCTGGACATTTCATGTAAATGTGGCCTTCTATGTCTGGTTTCTGTCACTTAGCATCTGATGCTAAGTGAAATAAAAGATTCATCCATATTTCATCCTGTGTTAGTACTTCCTTTTATGACTGAATAATATTCTATTGTATGGATCTACTGCATTTTGTTTATCTTTTCATCAGTTGATGAAGATTTAGGTACTTTCCACTTTGGGGCTATTTTGAATAATACTGCTATAAATAATCATTTTAGAAATTGTTGTCCACTTTTACATTTGTCTTAGGTATGTGCTTAGGAGCAAATTTCTGAGTCTTATGGTAACTTGAACTTTTTCAGCAACTGCCACACTGTTTTCAAAGCAGAGGAACCATTTTTCTAACCACCAACAAATGAACTTTCTTATTTTTCCATATCATTGTCACAACATGTGTTATTGTCTCTTTTAGCCATCCTAATGTGTACGAGTGTACTTTAAATTTTTAAACTGGTTTTTAAAGAGGTGATTCAAAGAAGCTTGATGTATTCATCAACAGACAAAAAGATGAGTAGAATAGAAGAGAAAGTCTAGAATTAGTGGCAGGTGAAATCACTGAGGTCAAAGACCATTTTTTTTTTAAATAAATGGAGGTGAGACAAATAGGAAGTCATTTGGAAAAAGATAAAACTCATCCTTAAATTCCAATAGTTCAGGAATAAATAAAAAGAACCCACACAGGCAGAAAATATATAGAAGAAAATATCAGCAAATTCCTTTGTAATTTTGTTGTGGAGAAAGACTTTTTAACTTTGACTCCAAATCTGGGAAGAATAAAACAAAAGATTGATAAAGTTGATTTCATTGTAATTGTATGACAAAAAAGGATAAAGTCAGAAGATAACTGAAAAACTGGGAGAAAATACTCATATACCACAAAGAGATGATAAATGGAAGAATTCTTTAAAATCAAGGACAAAGGAGAAAAAAAATAGAAAAATGGGGAAGAGATATAAATACATAAATATGCTTTTTTGCATATTCTTTTTCAAAGAAAAATATTTTAAAATTTCTCAAATGTATAAATGATCCAACATAATTAGATAAATGCAAATTAAAATGACACCAAAAGAACAAGTCTCATCTATCAGACCAGAAAAAAAAAAGTTAAATGTGACAACAAATTCTGTTGGGAGGGCTGTGGGAAGAGAGTTACTCTCATACATTATTGGTGGTAATGAAATTGGTGCAACTCTCCTACATGAAAACTTGAATATATAACTAAACTACACTACACTATGAATTCATATGGAGTACATTCCCCAAGATATACTGTTAACGAAAAGCCAAGTGCCAAAGTGTATCTGTACAATGTGACTCTTCACCCAAAAAAGGAGATGTAATAAAATACATATGTATCTGTTCACTGCTGCAAAAGGAAGAAGAAGCCTGAAATTAAAGACAGTTTATTTACAGGGGTGGACAGGTAAGGAGCACAAAGAAGGGGAAATGAGGATGGAGGGAGTAGAGCAGAAATGAGGAGGAAGTAACATTTCTCTAAATACATCTTTTGGAAAGGTCAGACTCCCAGAGAGTCTGAATCTCACAGCAATGGTTCACATGCTCTTTACATACCCCAAGTATGAACAAACAAACTAATAAGACTGGGGAAAAACAAAATATAGGACAAACACTGAAAAAAAGAGTCTAAGCAATCTACAAATGACTAACAAAACCACAGTAAAGTGGGTGGGAAAGAACAGTACCTTGACTCACTGTTCAAAGGCTAAAGATAAAAAATAAAATAAGCACAGATGAACATAAAATGACTAAATAAATATAAATCTATACAATAAAAATGTTTCTCACTGAGGTATAAATTAGCAAGCCTGAAATTCACAGAATCAAACAAACAAATAAATATAGTATAAATGAGAGATGTTATAATTTTTTTTATGTTACAAATTTTAAAAGGCTAAATGACCATGTGTTTAACTCAAGGTTTTTTATATAGACATATGCAGGTAGATTCAGTAATATAGATGTGAGTATCCTAGGTTAGTTTATACACATGTATATTTTAGCTCTAGCTACTGAGAAGTCCTAGAAACAAATGACACTCTAATTAGAAATGCCAAACCTAGGGCTGGGGATGTGGCTCAAGCGGTAGCGCGCTCGCCTGGCATGCGTGTGGCCCGGGTTCGATCCTCAGCACCACATACCAACAAAGATGTTGTGTCCGCCGAGAACTAAATAAATAAATAAATATTAAAAAAAATTAAAAAAAAAAAGAAATGCCAAACCTATTGGGCTGGGGCTATAGATCAGTGGTAATGTGCCTGCCTCACATGTGTGATGCACTGGATTTGATCCTCAGCACCACATAAAAATAAATAAAGATATTGTGTCCATCTACAACTAAACATAAATAAATAAATAGTTATTTAACAAAAAAAAGAAAGAAAGAAATGTCACACTTATTACTAGATCTTGTTTTCAATATCATCTCCAAATAGTAACCAGAGATCCCTAGAGAAGTGGAGTGGTTGATTCCAGAGCTGGGACAAGGAAATCTCAAGATGAGCTTGAAGCATTTGTGCTTGTGAGGAAGTGCTCAAAAACAGATGGAGGTTTGATGAAAAAACATAGGGGCTAATCTGAAGGAGTGACTCATAGCTAAAGATGGAGACATTTAAGCAAAAAAAAAATTGATGCTATTGGATTGTATTCCATATAATAAAATAAATATCCATGAGACCATACTGACATAATTGAATAAATAAATGTATGGGCAGCCAATCTCCACCATTTTGGCTTAGGAACTGAATTCCTCAACAAGACTCCTAAAGCACAGAAGTAAAATCAGGAATCAATAAATGGGATGGAATCAAACTAAAATGCCTCTTAACAGCAAAGGAAACAATCAAGAAAGTGAAGAGAGAGCCTACAGAATGCAACAAAATGTTTGCCACCTGCACCTCAGATAACTGCATTAATCTCCAGGATATAAAAACAACTCAAAAAACTTAACACCAAAAACCCAAATAACCCAATCAATAAAAAGGAACTTAACAGATACTCCACAGAAGAAGAAATACAAATGGTCAACAAATACATGAAAAAATGTTAAACATCTCTACCAATTAGAGAAATGCAAATTAAAACCACATTGAGATTTCATCCCACTCCAGTCAGAATGACAATTATCAATATCACACATTGCTGGTGGGACAGCAAAATGGTACAATCACTCTGGAAAGCAGTATGAAGATTCCTCAGAAAACTAGGAATGGAACTACCATTTGATCCATTTTTCCCCTTGATTTATACCCAAAGGACATAAAATCAGCATACTATATAGAGACACGGTCACATTAATGTTTATAGCAGCTTAATTCACAAGAGCTAAGCTATGGAACCAACCAAGGTGCCCTTCAGCAGATGAATGGATAAAGAAAATGTAGTATGTATACACAATGGATTGTTGCTCAATCATAAAGAAGAATGAAATTATGGCATTTGCTGGTAAATGGATGGAGCTGGAGACTATCATGCTAAGTGAAATAAGCCAATCTCAAAAAACAAAAAGCTGAATGTTCTCTCTGATATGTGGATGCTAACACATAATATGTGGGTGAAGAATAGAAGGTTATTGGATTAGACAAAGGGGAATGAGGAAAGGGCTGGGGATGGTAATAAGAAAGATAACTTTCCTATGTTCATATATGAATACACATCAGTATAACTCCAAATCATGTACAACCACAGGAATAGGAAGGTTTTTTTAATTTTTTTATTTGTTCTTTTTAGTTATACATGACAGTAATGACAGTAATATAATGGGAAATTATATTCCATGTATATATAACATGTCAAAATACATTTTACTGTCATGTATAATTAAAAAGAATAAAATTTTAAAAATAAAATACATATATGAGCAGAAGGAACAGCTCTTAATTACAAGAGAATTCCAAATAAAAAAGATAAAAATCAATATTGAGATTAAAGTAATAACCACTGCTGACAAAATCTACCAATGGATACTATAATTGGCCTTAAAACTTTTAAGAAGTAACAGGATTATTTGCATAGTTTTGAAGTATCTCTTCCAAGGTATTCATTAACTAGAATTTGGAAAGCTAGTAACTTTGTAGTGGAAAAACCAAAAGATCACACCTTAACCAAAAAAATCAAGGTTAACCATATAAGACATATTGACAGAATGAATCTCTTGATATGATATACTGAAAACACAAGATAATTCCTATATTCTTACCCAAAATGCATTCTGATCATGAAAAAATATAAAATAATCTCAAACTGATTCACAGTCTACAAAATAACTGACCAATATTCTTCAAAAGGATCGAAGTCATGAAAGACAAGGAAAGATCAAAAAACTGTCACAGATTGGAAGAAACTGTGTAATGTAGGATCCTGAGACAGAAAAGGTACTTTAGTGAAAAAAAACTAGTGAAATTCCTATGAGGTCTGTATAGTATTGACAGTATTATATAAATGTTATTTTCTTTATTTTAACAATTAAACTTTGATTATATAACATTGCCATTATAGGAAACTGTGGGGGGGGGGGCATAAGAAAACTTTTGCCAAATTTTCTGTAAGTCTCAAATTAGTTCAAAATAAAGTTGTTTTTTTAATAATACAGTTTCCCTGATTAAAAAAATAGAAAGAGGAAAAGAGTTAAGGAGAAACAGAAGGAAAAAAGGAGGAAAAGCAGCCTATAAAAGTTGAGAGGCCTTATTTAACAGAGGCCATAGACGCAGCCTGTGTATACATCTATATGGAGACAGAAAGGGCTCTCTTTACTTCACCTTTACTCAACTTTCAGAGAGCTGGAAAGGTTTCACTATGTATAATAAATAGGCTACAGATGAAAGGATAAAGAAAATGTATACAATGGAATATGTATACACATATATACATAATGGAATATTATTCAGCATTGAAAGAAAATAAAATCATGGTATTTGCAGGTAAATGGATGGAGTTGAAGAATATAAAGCTAAGTGAAGTTAGCCAATCCCAAAAAACCAAATGCCAAATGTTTTCTCTGATTTAAGGATGTGGATTCATAATGTGGTTGGGAGGGGAGGGCATGGGAGGATTAGATGAATTCTAGATAGGGCTAAGGGGAGGGAGGGGAAAGGAGGGGGCGTAGGGGTAGGAAAGATAGTGGAATGAGATGGACATAATTACCCTAAGTACATGTATGAAGACATAAATGATGTAACTCTACTTTGTGTACAACCAGAGATATGAGAAATTGTGCTCTGTATGTGTAATATGAATTATAATGCGTTCTGTTGTTATATATATAACAAATTAAAATTTTAAAATTTAAATAAATAAATAGGCTACAATTGGACTGTCAAACACCATTGAGTGAACAAAGATCCACATTATGAATGTTCCAGAAAGATAAGAGAAGGAAAAGGCACACAAAATATATTCAACAAAAATAATTGCTTGAAAAGATACAGGTATACAGGTCCAAGAATCTCAAAGAACTCCCCCACTCCCCCATTCCAAAAAAAAAAAGTCCTCTTTGAGACACATATATAATTAAACTGTCAAAAATAACAAAACAAAAAAGGAATTCTGAAAACAGCAAGAGAAAAGTATCAAGTCACTTATGAGGGCATTCCCATTAATCTAACAGCAATTTTCTCAACAGAATAGGACAGTATATGATAAGTCCTGAAAGAAAAACTAGCCAACCAAGAATACCATAACCAGCAAAGCTATCTATCCCAAATGAGGAAGAAATAAAAGACTTTCTAAGACAAGCAAACACTGGGGGAATTCATCACTATCAGATGGACACCACAAGAAAAATACTTAAGGTCTAGCATGTGCAAGGCCCTGGGTTCAATGGAAGGAAGGAAGGAAGGAAGGAAGGAAGGAAGGAAGGAAGGAAGGGAGGGAGGGAGGGAGGAAGGGAGAGAAAAGGAAAGGAAAGGAGGGAGGAAGGGGAGAGAAATGCCCTACATTAGAAGCAAAACAATGATAATGACCATAATGAAAACACATCGTAGAACAAAACTCAGTAGTACACAAAACTAAGATACACAAAAGAGAACAAGAAGAAAATCAAACCCTATCAATAAAAATCCCACTAAACCACAAGATAAATGAGAAAAGCAGAATAAAAGAACAAAAGATATTGCTATGGTTTGGATCTAGGAATGTCCCCCTGAAAAGCTCATGTTTTAGGCAATGCAGTAATGTTCAGAGGTGAAAAGACTGAATTATGAGAGTTATAATCTCTTCATTGGAGTAATCCACTTGATGGATTAATAATTTGATAGCCAGGCAGTAACTTTAGGCAGGTGGAGCAAAGCTGGAGGAAGTAGGTTACTGGATGTTCCTTAGGGACTATATCTTGTCTTTGGCTCCTTGAGTTCTCACTCTCTTCTGCTTCGTGGCTATCATGAACTAAGTAGCTCTCCTCTGCCATTTCCTCCTGTCATATTTCTACAACTATGCTATAGATTTAATGGACCAAATAGAAGTTTGCAGAACATTTCATTCAACAGCTGCAAAATACATTCTTCTCACCGGCACATGGAACATTTGCCATTTTTTAAGGCACAAAACAAGTCTCAACGAATTCAAAAATATAACATAATAGCATGTATCTTCTCTGACCACAAAGGAATAAAGCTAGAAATCAAACAAGATTTATTCTCTTACCACATAGGAATAAAACCAGAAATCAAACAAGAAGGCTATGGTTAAAGCTGAGAAGTAGAGCACTTACCTAGGCACACACAAGGTCCTAGGTTTGATCCCTTGTAACATACACAAACACACACACACACACACACACACACACACACGAGAAACTTAAGAAATTGTAAAAATACATGAAAATTAAACAATATACTCTTAAATAGCTAGTGGGTCAAAGAAGAAAGAAATCAAAGCAAAATTATAAAATTTCTTAAATGAAAATGAAAACACATATACCAAAATCTATGGGAGATAATAAAAGCAGTATAAACAGGTGATTTGATAGGAATTCCAAACACATTCAAAATAAAAAGAAAAACACAAAGATTAAAAAAAAAACTGATGATAAAACCCAAGGAACTAGAAAAGCAAGAAAAATCTAATTCAAAATTAATAGATGGAAAGAAATAACAAAGAGTAGAAATAAGCAAAATAGAAACTAAAAAGATAAAGATCAACAAAATAAAGAGATGGTTTTTGAAAAGATAAACAAAAGCCAAAACTTTAACTAGACTAACAAAGAATAAAAGAGAAACAATTCAAATAAATAAAATCACAGATTAAAAAAAGGAGAATTATAACTGGTAACCACATATATACAAAGTATCATTAGGAACTATTACAAATAACTATATACCAATTAATTAGAAAACCTAAAATAAATGGATAAATTTCTGGACACACAAAACCCACTAAATCTGAACAATAAGGTCATAGAAAACATGAACAGGCCAGTAAGGAGTAACTAAATTAAATTAGAATAAAGTCTCCCCCAAAAAATATCATAGCCTAACTCTGCAGTTCTTGCCTGTAATCCCAGTGGCTCAGGAGGCTGAGGCAGGAGGATTTCGAGTTTAAAGCCAGCTTCAGCAAAAGCGAGGCACTAAGCAACTCAGTGAGACCCTGTCTCCAAGTAAAATACAAAATAAGGGTGGGGATGTGACCAGTACCAATAAATACATAAATAACATTAAAAAAAGCCCAGAACCAGAAGCTTCGCTGCTGAATTTTACCAAACTTATAAAGAAAAAATAACACCAATTCTTCTCAAACCATTCCAAAGCATTACAAGGAAGAAAACCTTCCTGAGACCACTCTATGAGCTCAGCATTACCTTAATACCAAGATCAGAAAAGAACATAATAACAACAACAACAACAAAAGAAAACTAGAAACAAATAGCCCAATGAACATAGATGTAATAATTCTCAAAATACTAGCAAATCAAACTGAACAGCTTTGAACTGAGTTCAAAGCCAGCTTTAGCAAAAGCAAGGCACTAAGCAACTCAGCACATCAAAAAGATTACATACCAAGTGGGATTTGTCCCAGGGATATAGTGATGGTTCTACATACATAAATCAATAAGCATAATATATCTCATCAAATCAATAAACATAATACAACACCATATAAAAAAGATGAAGATTTAAAAACCATACTCTTATCTCAATAGACACAGAAAAAGACAATAAATTCAACATTCCTTCATGATAAAAAAAAAACCTTAAAACATTAGGAGTAGAAGGAATGTACCTCAACACAATAAGAGATAGCCTATACCATACTGAATAGGGAAAAGCTGAAGTAATTTCCTCTAAGATAACAATCCAAGGATGCTCACTTTCACCATCAATTTAACACATTACTAGAAGTCAAATTATCCCTGTTGGCAGATGACATGATTTTATATATAGAAAAAAACTAACTATTTCACCACAAAGAAAAACTGATAAACTAATAAATAGATTCAGTATGGTTGCAGGATACAAAAATCAACATGTAAAAATAAGTAGCTTTTTTATACAAAAATAATGAAATTGCTGAGAAATACAAAGAAATACCATTCACAGTAGCTACAAAAAAAATCTAGGAATAAATTTAACCAAGGAAATGAATGATATCTACAATGAAAATTACAAAACACTGATGAAGGAAATTCAAGAGGGCATTAAAAAATGAAAAGATATCCTATATTGATATATCAGAAGAATTAATATTGTTAAAATGTCCATATTACAAAAAGTGATCTACAGATTCAATGCAATTCCTATAAAAACAGCAAAGACATTCATTGAGGAAATAGAAAAAAATCTTGCAGTTTGTGTGGAATCACTAAAAATCCCAAATAGCCAAAGCAATCCTGAGAAAAAAGAACAAAGTTGTAACCATTACCACGCCTAACATATTATAGCCTGCTCAGCAGTACACACCTATAATCCCAGTAGGTCAGGAGGATGAGGCAGGAGGATCCTGAGTTCAAAGCCAGCTTTAGCAAAAGCAAGGCACTAAGCAACTCAGTGAGACCCTGTCTCTAAATAAAATACAAAATAGGGTTAGAGATGTGGCTCAATGGTCAAGTGCACCTGTGTTCAATCCCTAGTACCCGCACCAAGAAAAAAAAAAAAAAACATCCTACAAAGCCATGGTAACTAAGACAATATAATACTGGCATAAAAACAGACTTAAGAGAGCAACAGAACAGAATAGAGAACACTGAAATATATCCATGTAATTACAACCAAATAATTTTCAACAAAATAAGCAAGAATATATGCTGGAGAAAGGAAGTCTCATCAATAAATGGTGCTGAGGAAACTAGATATCCATATGCTTCCAAAAGAAACTAGATCACTATCTCTCACCATACCAAAAAAAAATCAACTCAAAATGATCAAAGATTTAAATGTATGACTCAAAACTATGAAACTATTAAGTGAATACAGAGAAGAAACACTTTAGGACATTGGTCTTAGCAAAGATGTTTTTGGACATCACCACAATAGTATAGGAAGTAAAGATAAAAATTGACAAATGGGATTGAATCAAAGCAAAAACATCTGTATAGCTAAGGACACAATCAACAGAATAAAGACAGTAAACAGACAACCTACAGAATGGGAGAAAATATTTTAAAACTATTCTTCTAACAAGGGATTAACTTCCAGAATTTGCAAACTCAAACAGAAAAAAAAAAGTCCAACTAAAAAACCAGCAAATAGCCTGAATAAACATTTTTCAAAAAGTGATATTCAAATAGCCAACAAGTATATGAAATAATGTTCAAAATAACTAATCATCAAGAAAACATAAATCAAAGCCACATTGAAACATCTCACCCCAGTTGGGATGGCTATTATAAAAAAGACAAAAAATAATAAGTGCTAGTAAGGATACAGATAAAGGAAAACTCACACACTGTTTTGAGGAGTGTAAATTAGTGTACCTACTATGGAAAACAGTTTCAAGTTTCCTCAAAAATTTAGAAACAGAACTTCTATATGATCCAGCAATTCCACTACTGTAATTGCAATCAGTATGTCAAAAAGACATTTGCACCACCATGCTTACTACAGCATTTTTCACAATAAGCAAGATATGGAATAAACCTAAGTTTCCATCCACAGAAGAATGAATAAAGAAAATGGATACACACACAATGGACTATTATTCAGTCACAAAAAGAATGAAATTCTATCATTTTCAGCAACAGGGATAGATCTTAAGTTAAAAAAATGCAATCAGAGAAAAACAAATAATGCATGTTCTTATGTACAGGTTGTGATAGTTAATTTTGGTTGTCAACTTGAGAAGATTAAGACATGCCTAGAGAACTAGTAAAGCATATTTCTGGGTGTGTTCATGAGGTGTTTCCAGAAAAGATTGGTGTATGTGTCAGTGAACGCAGTGGGGAAGACCTGCCCCACATGTAGGCAGCACCATCAAATAAGCTAAGGGCTAGGGATATAGCTCAGTTGGTAGAGTCCTTGCCTCACATGTACAAATCCCTAGGTTCAATACCCAGTACCACTAAATAAATAAATAAATACTAGCTGAGGGCTCAGATGAAACAAAAGAGCAGAAGAAGGGGAAACCAGCTCTTGTTCAAACTTTCCGTTTTAGAGTGTGTGTGTTTCTCTGATGCTGTCACCCACAGACATCAGAGTCCAGGCCCCTCAGCCTTTCAATACAGACTTGCACCAATGGTTCTCCATGGGGTTTGGGGGTCTTTGGCCTTAGACAGGGTCTATATCATTGGCCCCTCTCTTGTTCTAAAGCTTCCAGTTTCTTGGACTGATAAATTACTGATTTCTCTGGCTATCCACTTACTTTTCATCCTCTGATAATGTAAGCCAATCTAATAAAGTCCCTCTTATATATTATATTTGCATTAGACAGTGCTGATTATTGGATATGGAAAATGACAAACCCCAAAATAGTGTGGCCTGAGGAGAGGGGATGAAGGAGAAGGTAATATATTGATCCTTTCCCAATACATTCTTTCCCAGTGACAAGACAGGCTCCAGGAAGGAGGTATCCATCAAGTCTGGAATGACAGTCTCTGAGAAGAGGCCAAAGCATTAATCCTTCCCCAAAAAAATCCTTTTCCAGATTCTAACTGCTGACCCCAGACCCTCCATCTGGCCCAGTAAAGACAAATCCCAGATATTGACCACTGACCCCAGACCCCCAGTAAGAACAGATCTCAAATTCCTGAGTGCCCAAACTGACACACTCATTAATTAAAGTCACCTTTCAGTGTAACCTGCATAAGCATAAGCTCCCCCTTTGGTCAGTGGCTCATTTTCCACCAGGAAAGTGGGTCCATCAGAGGCATGACTTATTCCTGAATAAAGGCTTTTGCTGATATGATAAAGTTTGCATCCGGCCCAGTCCTTTTGTGCTAACATTTACTAAAACTAGAATGCTTGCCAATTTAGCACTAAAGTCATGACACGTCTATAAAATACCCAAATGTTAGTCAAACTACATGGATAATAGGAGACCCAGAGGTATGTTTCTTTGCAAAGTCCTTACTTGAAAAGTTTTTTTCGTGATGATTTGCAGGGCTGAAATATGTAAGAACAGCATAGTAATTGGTGGCATAGAATTTAACTATAAATTAATAAGTTAATATTAGCTTTAGCACATGCTGGAGCCAGTACATACCATTCATAGTTCACAAGAGCCAACTGTCCAAAAATAATGCAAGCTAATTAATAACATTATAAAAAACACATTAAAAACAAAACAAAGTATGTAGCTCCGTGGACAAAAAAACAAAAGGAATGATGTACTACTGATTCATGCTATAATATGGATGAACCTTGAAAATATGCTAGTAGAAAAAAGCCAGTCCCCAAAATCTACATATTATACAATTACACTGACATGAAATTTCTAGAAAAGGCAAATCCACAGAGACAGAAAGTAGATTAGATTAGTGGTTGCCTAGGACTGGAGGGGTAGGGGAAATAGGGAATGACTGCTAATGGATATGGAGTTTCTTTGGGAGATAACAAAAATGTTCTAAAATTTACTGTGATGATGGCTGCACAACTCTGCAAATTTACTTAAAAGCATTACATTGTACACATTAAACAGGTGAATTATATAATCATGAATTATATTTTAATAAATCTCAAAAAAAAATCCATAGGGGCTGGAGGTATATCTCAGATGGTAAAGTGCTTGTCTTATATGCATAAAGCCCTGGGTTCAATCCCCAGCACCACCAAAAAAAAAAAAAATCCAAAAGACACTCTTTCTCTGTTGTCCCACATATAGGTTCCTGGGTCCCAGTTCAGTGGGGAACCACATTAGAAAAACAAGACTCACCAGCTCCTCTGGAGACCTGATTAAAAGAGAATTTTTGAGACCTGCTGCAATTTCTGAGGACCCACCAAACTAGAGGCCACCAAAAGGAGTCATTTAGGCTATGTCTGTTCCACAGGTATGTTTAATTCTGATCAGCCATTTGAAAATCATGAGATATCACAGTTTTTTTTAATACACATTCCCAATGTTTCATGCCATTACAAGATGACAGCCCAACCTGGTGCCCATGATCAGCTTCAGGCTGCAATGGCAGCAGACACAAGCTCCCCATAGCTCCCTGTCACCTTCCTTCCACTGAGTCTGAGAGCCCATTACCTTTATGGAAAAAAAAATTGTATCCTCCATCCAAAACAGAAAACAAAGACTGAGAAGCTTGAGAGTTTCAGGGAAAATGGGTGCCATCAGAGAGCTCTATGGGAGTGAACATCTTCTTGTTTCACAAACTAAGTAAGTCTCTGTCCAAAGAACCAGTTTTTCCCTATATGTACCAGCCTCTCTTCCATGTGGCCTGCCTGGCCCCAGTAAGTATGGAAGGCTACATATAGTTCCTGTGTTAAATTCTAAGTTCCAGGAAGGCAAGACCACATCTATTGTCTGGCTCAGAGTTAAACTCTGCAGCTAACACAAATCTGGCATAAAATAAAGCAACTTGTAACATGCAATGTGAGGAGGAGGGGGACAAACACAGCCAAAGCCCATGTTCTTGGGTCATTCAAGCTTGCAGAAGCCACTTAAAGCCAAAAAATAAGTGATCCCAGCAATTCTTCCCCCTCACCCCACCCTCTTTTTACATACAGCCTATTATCCCAATCATGCTGAATTCAAGGGAAAGATTAGCCCTATGAGGCTGCCACAAGGTGGGAAGAGAAAAGGTCTTGGTGAGTTATGTGGGTTTTCTAAGCCTGAAACTACCAGGCCCACACCACCCCTCCAGCACAGTGCTGCCACTTACGCTTTATGAGGTATCCTGGGGAGTGGGCAGCGACAACGTGCAGGACAGTGCAGCCATCCTCATCCTTCTGGTTAATGCGGCCTTTCCATTCAGGCTTATGGTCCATTAACCACCTGAAAAGCTGGTTTTCCCCTAGAGGGAATTAAAATTGGTTATAGATGTTATTTTTTACATACATAAAATCAGCAAAGCAAATCAATGTGTGCCACACTAAGGTAATAAATGGTAAATCCAACATTTCCACTCACCAGAAACAGGTGTGGGGAGACACAGGAATGTGTAAATGGAAAACATGAATTACAGAAAGTTACTCATTTTAAGCTCAGGTCAGATTCCCTAAAAGCCTGAAACAGGGATTTTTATACATGTGATTTATTGGGGGAAAGTCAGAGATTTTTTTTCTCTATTATTTTCTTTTTTTATTATTATTAGTTGTTCAAAACATTACAAAGTTCTTGACATATCATATTTCATACATTTGATTCAAGCGGATTATGAACTCCCATTTTTACCCTATATACATATTACAGATTCACATCGGTTACACATCCACTTTTTTACCTACTGCCGTACTAGTATATGTTGTATTCTGCTGCCTTTCCTATCCTCTACTATCCCCCCTCCCCTCCCCTTCCCTCCCCTCCCCTCCCATCTTCTCTCCCTACCCCATCTACTGAATTCATTTCTCTTGTTTTTTTCCCCCTTTCCCCTCACTTCCTCTTATATGTAATTTTGTATAACAATGAGGGTCTCCTTCCTTTACCATGCAATTTCCCTTCTCTCTCTCTTTCCCTCCCCCATCTCGTCCCTGTTTAGTGGTGATCTTCTCATGCTCTTCCTCTCTATTCTGTTCTTAGTTGCTCTCCTTATATCAAAGATGACATTTGGCATTTGTTTTTTAGGGATTGGCTAGCTTCACTTAGCATAATCTGCTCTAGTGCCATCCATTTCCCTGCAAATTCCATGATTTTGTCATTTTTTAGTGCAGAGTAATACTCCATTGTCTATAAATGCCACATTTTTTAATCCATTCATCTATTGAAGGGCATCTAGGTTGGTTCCACAGTCTAGCTATTGTGAATTGTGCTGCTATGAACATTGCTGTAGCAGTGTCCCTATAGTACGCTCTTTTAAGGTCTTTAGGGAATAGTCCAAGAAGGGGGATGGCTGAGTCAAATGGTGATTCCATTCCCAGCTTTCCAAGGAATCTCCATACTGCTTTCCAAATTGGCTGCACCAATTTGCAGTCCCACCAGCAATGTACAAGTGTACCCTTTTCCCCACATCCTCGCCAGCACTTGTTGTTGTTTGACTTCATAATGGCTGCCAATTTTACTGGAGTGAGATGGTATCTTAGGGTGGTTTTGATTTGTATTTCTCTGACTGCTAGAGATGGTGAGCATTTTTTCATGTACTTGTTAATTGATTGTATGTCCTCTTCTGAGAAGTGTCTGTTCAGGTCCTTGGCCCATTTGTTGATTGGGTTATTTGTTATCTTATTGTCTAATTTTTTGAGTTCTTTGTATACTCTGGATATTAGGGCTCTATCTGAAGTGTGAGGAGTAAAAATTTGTTCCCAGGATGTAGGCTCCCTATTTACCTCTCTTGTTGTTTCTCTTGCTGAGAAAAAACTTTTTAGTTTAAGTAAGTCCCATTTGTTGATTCTTGTTATTAACTCTTGTGCTATGGGTGTCCTATTAAGAAATTTGGAGCCCGACCCCACAATATGTAGATCGGAGCCAACTTTTTCTTCTATCAGACGCAGAGTCTCTGATTTGATATCAAGCTCCTTGATCCATTTTGAGTTCACTTTTGTGCATGGCAAGAGAAGGGGATTTAGTTTCATTTTGTTGCATATGGATTTCCAGTTTTCCCAGCACCATTTGTTGAAGATGCTATCCTTCCTCCATTGCATGCTTTTAGCCCCTTTATCAAATATAAGATAGTTGTAACTTTGTGGATTAGTCTCTGTATCCTCTATTCTGTACCACTGGTCCACCCGCCTGTTTTGGTACCAGTACCATGCTGTTTTTGTTACTATTGCTCTGTAGTATAGTTTGAAATCTGGTATCGCTATACCACCTGATTCACACTTCCTGCTTAGAGTTAGTTGCTTTTGCTATTCTGGGTCTTTTATTTTTCCATATGAATTTCATGATTGCTTTATCTATTTCTACAAGAAATGTCGTTGGGATTTTGATTGGCATTGCATTGAACCTATAGAGAACTTTTGGTAATATCGCCATTTTGTCAGAGATTTTTATACACGTGATTTATCAAGGGAAAGACAGAGATCTCAGGAGAAAGACAGTAGGACAGGGTTAGGGAAGGAGCTAAGCAAGGAAATAGCCTTGGCTGCAGTTGGCTCCAGCCTGATCTCTCCAGCAGTTCTAGGGCATGAATTGTACTACAGCTCTGACCTACCCTCAAGGCCTGGGCTGACCTTTGTATTCCCTACTCAATCAGTCAAAAAGGAACAGAATGTCCCCAAGAAAGAAGGCAAGGTTGAGGGAGAACCTCCCTGGGAAGGGATGCCTAGGAGTAAAAAGCTCCTGGCCAAAGAAGCAACTGTGAGTTGTTATATGCCAACAAAGACAGCAGGTGGGGACAGGCATTGTTGTAAAGAGAATATGGAAAGGGCACCACTAGTCCATTTCAGTTATCAAGTTAGGATCTCTGATTAGATTGCCCTACTCCATCATTATCAACAGGAAATAGATTTTAAGTGTTTTCCTAGATTCCTTCCTTGTAGCTCCTGAGATCTAGGAAAGCCACATACCTCTGTCAACTCTGTGGATACCATTTGCACCATGTTAGAGTTGTCTTCTAAGAAACCAATCAGGATAAACTTAAAGACTTCATTTTACCAATTCTGCCTATAACAGCAGGAGCTTACTTAAAGAGTAGACTAGTGGAGAGAAATGACATTATAACTAGGATAATTAACCAGGGAAACACTTTTCTGCATTCCAGTTACCTAATTTGAAACTGAGAAGATTGGATTCAACTGCCTTTTTTTTTTTTTTTTTTGTACTGGGGATTGAACCCAGGGGTACTTATGAAATAGATATGGCAAGACAAAAATCTGTCAAAAACAAAGATGGGGTCTAAGGCCTCAAACTTCTGGCCATCCCAACCACTCCAATTCCTGTGGAGGCAAGTAGATGGGAACTTGTTTTCTTGACACCTTTTGGCTCTAAAATGGTTTGGGCAAATGTTCAACATTGATGCCCGGTATGTCTGGCAAAGAAAAACATGCTTCTGTCTAAAGTGTGAGTGAGTGTATGTGTCAATGATAGAATAAAAATATTTTTAAATTTAAATCTTATAACCAGATGGTGAAGCTTACAAAATTTTTTTTTACAAAAATAGCAGTCTTCTAAAAGAACAGAACCCAACTGTATCAATAATAACCATGTTTCCCTTAGGATCTCACAGCTGAAGTTCCACAACACAGCAGCAGGCCCTCTGGGCTACAGAGAAAATAAATGTGGAGGGGAGAGGACCATCAAAACTGCCTTTGCCAGCAGGGAAAATCACAGCTCTCCCCAGAGTGCTGCCCAGAAGCATCTGTCTGTTCCAAGTCCTTTCCTTAGGTCCCAGGGATTCACCCTGTTGCCAGATCTGTCCAGGATTACAGAATCCTTTCAATTTAAATCTCTTATAGCTACTAGGTCCCAGGAGAAATGAAAATGACACCATTGTGCTGCTCCTTTAATTCATTTGAAATTTTAAATCATTTGGATAGTCTCCATTCAACTGGTTAAATTCTGATTTTATTTTGAGCTCAGCAGAGACCAAGGTCTAAGAGCTGGAGGGCAGCTTGGAGGGTGTAACTAGGAGAACACTCACTTGCTTGGATACAGAGTCGCATGAGCGCATGAAGAGGATATGGTCCTATCGTCTCAATACTTGCACCAATGGAGATGAGCCACTGGACTAACTTGGGCACCTGTTCCATTTTCTCATAAAGTCCAATGAAGACATATTTCTGGAAAACATTCAGACACACACACAGAGGAATAATCATAAGAATTATGGAAATTAAATACAACTATATTGTTATGGTTTGGATTTGGAATGTCCAACAAAGGCTCATGTGCCAAAAAGCTTGGTCCCCAGATGGTGGCACTACAAAGATGTGGTGGAAACTTCAGGAGGTAGAGCCTAGTTGAAGAAGCAGATCATAAGGGGTATGCCTTTGAAGGACATATTAGGACTGGGGCCCCGTCCCCTTTCTCTCTGCTTTTCAGCCACCATGAGGAGGTAAGAACATGCTCCCCACCATGATGTTCTACCTTACCACAGGTCCTAAAGCAGTACTGCCAGCTGACCATGGACTGAAACCATGAGCCAAAATAAATCTTTCCTCCTTTTAAATTGTTAATCTCAGGTATTTTGTCACAGCAACATAAAGCTAACACAAAAATATGTAATTTAAAATTCCTTTGCCCATAAAGTTTGGAATTAATAAAACCTGGATTTGCTGTAGTCCAAGTTTAAGATTATTATAAATAACAAATTTGTGGTGAGGCAGCTGAAAGGGAAGTCCCAAATACAAGGCTGAAGTGGCCTGATTTGAAACCATAAGTTTCAAGAAGTCACCTTACCTCAAAGAGACTTTTCAGTGACAACTCAGGGACATGAATATTTTCTGGTAGTCGGTCTTTTTTTGCTGACAACAGAAGAAATGACTGATAGGAGGGAGGAAAAAAGAAAAGGTTGGAGTAATAATGTTCTTCACATAGGTTATCAGAGCATAAAGATTATTTTAAGCCTTAAACAAACAAACAAAAAACATGCTCTAGCTCTGTCCTTTTTTTGCTGTTGCTAAGCTACCTACCAAGTTTTTAAGCCTAAGTATTAAGAATCAATGTCTTCCTGTTTTTTCTGAAGACTAAGTTCTCTCCATACTTCCTCAATGCCTGCTGAGGACAGGAGCAGCCCATGTCACACAGCACTGCACACAGACAGTATAGTGACAGCAGGGTAAAAAAGTAATTCCCTGCCAAGTTCTTAAAGTATGACCAGAAGACTTGAATCCTTCAGAAATATTACATCCTGATCAATTCTTTAACATACCAGTGTTGCATAAGCCCCAAGTACTTGGGGCCCATTAGACCCTATTGTGTGGTATGGTAGAACCAACTAGTGAGCTGATTGTGCACATCTCTTCCTATCTTGGCTGTGATGAGAGTATTTACACTGTGGAAACTGGCAAATACTACAAATCAGGTTTCTCTCTCTCTTTCTCTCTCTCTCTCTCCCTCCCCCCCCCCGCCCACCCACGCCAGAAGGTCAGTTGTTCAACCATGACCTTATGTAAAATCATGAAACCTAACTTCAGAGAATTTAAGCAAATTTTCCAAGGTCAGGCATACTCTGAAACGCCCCTAATGAGATCATCCAGGTATGCCAACAGGATAAATAACTCCAGGCTCTGGTATGACTCACTCTCAATTCCAACCTCCCTCATATATACCCTTGTGAAAAGACTTAGGACTTCAGAAATTGATACTATGGCCTCATCTTTCTCCTAACTTCTTTCAGTTTGGTGTCACTTAAATAAGCACGTGCCCACACTCAACCCAAGATGATACATCTTGGCCTTTGACAGTCCTGATTGCTGGTCTGGCTTTTACGAGATGCCTGTTTCCAGTAATTGAGAATTACCAGGCCCCACTGCAGCCAAAATGTCAGAACTGTGCTCTGGTTTGAACATGAGGTATCCTCCAAAAGCTCATGTGTGAGATGATGCAGGCCTATTTGGAGGTAAAATGATCAGATTATAAGAGATGCAAACTAATTGGTGGGTTAATCTATTTGATGGATTAATAATTTGAATGAACTACTGTAATGCGTGGTAACTCTAGGCAAGTAGGGTGTAGAAAGAATGTCACTGGGAGCATAACTTTGGGGTTTTGTTCCCCCATCCCCTGGCACCTTGTCCTCCCTCTCTGCTTCCTGGCTGCCATGAGCTGAGCAGCTTTCTTACACCATACCTTTCTACAGTGATGTCTGCCTCATCTTGGACCCAGAGCAATGGAGCCAGTCAACCATGAACTGAACCTCTGAAACTGTGAACCCAAACTAAACTTTTCTTCTTCTAAGTTGTTCTTGCTGGGTATTTTGGTTACAGTGACAAAATACTGACTAACACAACCTACTACTTGGGCTGTATTCCTGATGTTTATTGTTTGCATGGAATGATAATCTATTAGAAGCTGCCTGGATCCCATTCTTTCACATCCACCTAGGCCATGGAATTTTATTCATGTCCACCTCACACTGGGAAGAGAGAACCCAGCTCCTTCCTAAGTCTGTATAAATTAGAATTTCTGCTAATGAAGACTAAGACCTCCTAGAGATTTACCTTAGTAGTAGAATCACAGAATTTCAGAACTTTCTAAAAATAAAGCTGGAAAGATCCTTATTGATAGATCTGAGTCCACCCTTTTTATCCAAAGAGAAAAGATCCAAAATGTCATAACAGGGTCCTGGATTTCTGATTTCTTGATCTCCAAGAGTTTAGTCTGCTTTCCTGATCCTTGCTGCCTGCCCTCCTAAGAACTTTTAATACGGAAGTAAGCTTCAAGAGACCATGGCTAAACTTAATGGAGTTTCCCATGAACCCATGAAACTATATGTACAATTATCTGTGAATGCAAAGAGAGTCCCATAGTTTTCATTAGATTTCTACTGGAATTCATGACCTTGCCAAAAATTGAATTTATCTATTCTAAAGTCATCTAACTTGCCTAGATCTAGAGTCCTTAACAGTTTTCCCTTGATTCTGGTAAACTTTCTGGAATGCCCAACTTTAGAAAACCTAACAGCCCCTTCCTAATCAATATCCCAGCCTTGGCCACCTTATTCTCATGAGCACTTACAACCCATCATCAAGGAAAACTACTGTTCGCTGGGCACTTAGCATATATCAGGTATCACAGAACTTCCTAGCTCAGTGCCTAGCACATCAGAAGACTTCAATAAGTATTAGCTAATGTTATTATTAGATACTCTAGTCCATTATTTCTTAATTCTAAAAAAAAAAAAAAAAAACTTTAAAGAAAAAGTCTGTATGTTGCAACTTACAAATTAGGAAATGAGGCTCAAAGGGGAAGTAATCAAACCAAAGCAGCAAGTGGAGGATTAGGATTCACGGATACCTACACCCTCATTTAGCAGCTATTCCCTGGTTTTTGCAGACACTTAAAATTATTCAGAAACCCTCTGATCAGCACACAGGTCCTCTGGGGCCCAGAATAGCTGAAGCACAACAAGGAATTATGAAAATGAATGTACAATGTTCACTGTCTTCATCTCACATTACCATTAGCATTCAAACTTTACATCTCTTTGATAACACTGAAGACACAGATCAAGAGGCCAGATTGCCACAGACTAAGTATTTTTACTGTCTTAAAAAAAAGAGAGAGAAATTGGTTAAGATTTCTCAATAACTTTCTATCTTTAACACTATTTCAATTAAAAAGCTACTGACATCAAGATAAACAAATAATACTTCACAATCCCTCAGTGTGAAAAGAAAGAAATAATTTCATCAAAAACATACTTTCCAAGGCTGGAGTGGTGGCTCAGCAGTAGACCGCTTGCCTAGCATGTGCAAGGCCCTGGGTTCAATCCTCAGTACCACATAAAAATAAATAAATAAATAAAAGGTATTGTGTCCAACAACAACTAAAAAATAAATATAAAAAAGTATACTTTCCCCATAAGAGAGCCAGTTCCTTTTACTTACATGCCATAATCCTTTCTTTGCCAACTTTTCTATTACAGATTGCCACACTTCTGTTGAAAATCCAGTAGTGAAAATATGATCAAAGCAGGGCAAAAAGCTCTGCAAAACAATGGAGTCACCTGAAAAAAAATTCCATAGTTTAGAAATGTTAATGTAGACCACACACAGACAAATGGTAATTAAAAATCTTAAAAAGAAAGGCATTTCAAAGTATAAAGTCCTTTATAATTGACTGAAGTGGCAATCATTTTACATTTACCCATAAAATTAATCTCCAAAGAGTCAGGAGGCATAATGTGGGCTAACATCTACTTAGCCTTTCTATTTGCAGGGCCCAGTGATAAATGCTTATATTTAATCTCTCAAACAAACCACTAAGGCAGTGTCTATTTTCTGCACTTACAGAGGAGGAAATGGAAGCTCAAGGGAAGTTACAAAAGTCAATTCCCTTAAGAAAAATGTGACAAATATTATTGTTATCTAACAGATTGAACCTATGATCACTGAAGACAGGTTTCATGGCATATAGTTTAGCTGGTCATGACAAAAACTAAGACTGAAGCTGAGATCTACCAATTCTTCTAGTCAATACACCTTCTTCTAACCTAGTGTCCCATCATCCTAAAGCATTTCATGATCCTCTGCATCACCCCTCTCAAACTCTAGGATGGGAATGACCAAAGGGACAGGCCAAGTGCCAGAATAACATGGCACCTCTTCTGGGGTTATTAAATTCAAGGCATAAATAAACAATTAAACAAACAAACACTGTATGAAAGATTATAAAATTTCCATAAATATATTTCTCAAAATTTCGAAATTTGGACCATACCCTCTAAAATGAAGTACTTTGGTAAAAAAGTATCAGATGTATTTATTGCCCTAAGAAATCCTGTTAACTGCCCCTTCAGGATGGGCAGAACGGAAATCACTCAGGTTATCTTAAGGTACAGTCACCAAAAAGCAGTTGTTTGAATTCCCATAACTGTTGCCTGGCTTCTGACAGGACAACGGCTTTTAAAAGATAAAGAAAAGACAGTGGGGAAGTTCAGAGAATGGGCCAAGCCACTAGATTAGGTGGGAAAAGAGGCCATTTTGCATAAATAAGAATAAAATTATGGCATTTGCTGGTAAATAAACAGAAATGGAGAACATCATGCTAAGTGAAATAAGTCAGACTTAGAAGTCAAGGGTCGAATGCTTTCTCCTATGCAGAAGTTAAAGAAGAAAAAATAAAAGGGGATGAATCCCATGAAGATGGAAGGGGGATTAGTGGAGTAAAGGAAGGAGATTGGGGGTGGGGACAAGGGGAGGAACTATGGAACGAAACTGACCAAACTATGCCATGTACACATATGAATATACCACAGTGAATTCCACCTTTATGTATATCAATAAAGCACCAATTAAAAAAACAATAAAGAAATAGAAGAAAGACCAGTAGAGTAGAGGATGGGGAATAAGGGACAGAGGAAGGGAGGGAAAGTGGAAGTACTGGGGATTGAAATGGAACAAATTATATTTCATGCATGTATGAATTTGTCAAAAATGAACCCACTATTATGTTTAACTATAATTCACTAATAAAACATTATTTTTTTTAACAGAAAGAGGCCAGCTTTGGCCACTGTGAGCAAAGCGGGTACTGGAGAGCTGTGGCTCACCCACACGTGTCTGGAGACCTTGCATTTCTCTGTCTGAGGACCATGGCTGTGCCTGCCTCTAAGCCTTCCCACTGCAACCGTGCTAACCTCTCTGAGCCAACCGAGTCAAAATTCACAGGGTTCCACAAACAGATCATATAATTTGCTTTCCCATAATAACAATGGGAACAGTTGAATTGATAACAGTTGACTCAACTATTAGTGATTTCCCACTTCTGAAAGCCAAAGACCATTTCTCAGTAACTCTAATACGTACTTTTTTTCACATTCTATACTATGAAATAGGGACATGTCTACAACTGATGTTTCTCACTGGCAAACCATAAATTAATGACACATCTTAAATCAGTGCAATTTAAATTTGATCAAATACAATACTTCAAAACAAAGACCTGGATATTGGCAGGACTTGATAGTACACCATCTCATTGTGCTTACAGGCTTCTGGTTTTGCGTAAACTACACACTGACCAAGGCATCTCACAGGCCAGGTCATCAGAGTGGTGATCTAATGCAGAGATTCAGAAGGTTCCCCTAGGAGTCCCTCCTAGATTGAGTGGGTGGGTCCTCTGCTGAAACCACTACTGTACCAGGCAGGGAGCTTTTCCAGGACCATCCATCAAGCCTTCCAGGTTATTTTCATAGCAAATAAGAGTATTTTCTTAACAGATTTGAGAAATACATGCAAAAATCACATAAGACAAATGATATATAACGGAAGCTTTGTTGGCTCATGTCTCTAAAAACAAGGAAATCATACACACACACACAGAGAGAGAGAGAGAGAGAGAGAGAGAGAGAGAGAGAGAGAGAGAGAATCACTATAAATAGCAACACAGAAAACTTATAGGGTCTGAAAAAAAATTCAAAAGCCTGAAGTCATTTGTATATTAGTACTTCTTTGTTTTTACATAAGCATGAGCCAGCAAAGCTTCCAAAATGCTTTCTAATGTGCAAACCAGTTTCATTCAAATTACATACTTCGACCATGAAGAAACAACATGGAATTATCTCACCACAAGGCTCTCAAATAAAATAATGATGATCTTTTTTGGGGGGGTAGATGGACACAATACAATGCCTTTATTTTTATGTGGTGCTGAGAATCGAACCCGGGTCCTGCCTGTGCTAAGTGAGCGCTCTACCTCTGAGCCACAATCCCAACCCCAGCAGTGATTTTTTTTTTTAAGTTAATTCCCCCAGTGTGACTTACTGCTCATGGTGGTGAAGACACCAACAAGGAAATCAGCAATCTGTGCTTGATCTTGGCCACTTTGCAGAAGTCGAAGACCCTCGAAAAACATGCGGGCTGCTTCATAAGGCTGGAGCAATCGCAGCAAGGAATAACCAGCTCGGTAGTACCCCTGGAGCAGGAAAAAAGAGCAAAATTATAATGTCCCCATCTCCTCTAACCTGCTGCTGAAAGGAAAGGCAAGACTGGTGATACGGGAGAATCAACTCAGAACCCTCATTTCCAGGCAGACACAGGTTTCTAACAAGCACAGGTTACAGGGTTTCCACATTATATTCTGTGCCACATTCTTTCTATCATGTTGTAACTGCCAAACGAATACATAATCACAGTTCGACTCTATAATGTACACAGCATCTAACACGTGACACAGAGAGAAGGAAGCAGGCCTGGTTCCAATTATATGTGTGGCTTATTATTCATACTTCTAATCACAGTCTGGGCCAGACAAAGGAATGAAAAAAATCCCATGACTGGTATTCAGGAAAAGAATGAGATTTTCATGTAAACACAGAAAATGTTTCCTGATTCTTTCAATCAAAATAAACACAATCTCTACTAGGTATTTAAGAAAAAAAATTGTAATGGCAAGCATTGAGGTTTACTGTGCTCTGTGTTATAAGCAATATATATAAGAGGGCAAAAATTTTGATTTCTATAAAGATTAATTTTAAAAAAAGTCTAGTTTTGCCTATATACTAATTGAAAGACTCTAAATTAGGAATAACATTGCCTTCCCCATTTTGATCATCCAAATCAGTATCAGGATCTATCAATACAGCTTTCTAAGATAATATACTAAGTGTTTACAAACTAGGTTCATAAAAGGGAAAGCACTTAAAAATTTCAACTAACACCAAATCTCTGATTGTTTTTTATTTGTTTTAATCTTCATTTTAAAGTTTAGCCAGGCATGGTGGTGCACATCTGTAATCCCAGCAACTTGGAAGCTAAGGCAGGAAAATTACAAGTTCAAAGCCAATCTCAGCAATTTAGCATGGCCCTGTCTCTAAATAAGATATAAAAAAGGGCTGGGGATGTGGCTCAGTGGTTAAGCACCCCTGGGTTAAATCTCTGGTACCAAAAAGAAAGAAAAAAGAGAGTTTAAGGATCTCAGGTTAACAGTCAAAAAAAAAAGAGAGACAGAGAGAGAAAGAGAAAAGAAAAAAAATGTGTTTGTTGTTTGTACTATACCCCAACCAGGCAAGCTGGTACAGATTTTTCCATTTCTTTGACTCTCAGATTTAAATTTCATTTTTTATTTTGAAGAGAGGTGAAGGGAATCTGAATATGCCACCTTGGCATATAGATTATTTTAAACTGAAGGAATTTAAGATTCAGCAGATGCAACAAGAAGCCTTCCCAGAGTTTAATTGACTAAATGCAAAAATTCCTAAGAAATATTTTACCAGAAAAGTTGTATGATCATGAGAAAGAAAGAAAGTTGGTTCTAAAATGGACCTGCAAAAACCTTGCTAAGAATGTCCTTACCTTCCATTTGTTTCTCCATATATCAACCTTCCCACAGGTCACAGCCCTAAAAGTTCTTTTCCTTTGTCTTTCCATATCTACACAATTTATTACTTTGTTGAAAATTACATATACATTTTTGGCCTATCCCGGTGTTTGGGGTGTTTACTTCTTTTCTATAAAGGTCCTCATGTCACACAAAAATCAGCATCAAAAATAAATTTATATGCTTTCCTTCTGGTAAACTGTTTCTTATCAGTGTTGTTTATAGGGGCCCAACTATTGTACCAAAAATAGGCAGAGAAGAAAAATTTTTTCCTCTCCTATAGACAACAATGGAAATGGGGAGCAGAGGACAATGACACACAGAATCCCTGCATAAGAAGGGAGGAGTGGCCCTGGTGGCTGTGCTGTCAAGAGTTGTAAGTTTGGCCACTCAAGGAAGAAGCCTGGAGTATCATTTAGCACCGCTTGCCCCTTGGGCCACAGTCACAACTTCTGAGATGCAGACAAACATCAACTAACCCTGTCCTGCTTAGAAAATGAGACAATTCTGAAATGCTTTGGGGAAGAGTTTCTCAGGACTGTACTCCCATTTGTTTATTTTTTATTTTTAGTTGTAGATGGACACAATATCTTTATTTATTCATTTATTTTTATGTGGTGCTGAGGATTGAACTCAGTGCCTCTCACTTGTGAGGCAAGTACCTTACCACTGAGCCACAACCCCAGACCTGCACTCTCATTTTTTTAAGAAATTTTTTTATTAAATATTCATTTTTTTAGTTTTAGGTGGGCACTATATCTTTGTTTTATTTTTATGTGGTGCTGAGGATCGAACCCAGTGCCTCATGCATGCTACGCCAGCACTCTACCACTGGGCCACAACCCTAGCCCCATTTAAAATTAGTCAGTGACTTTCAAAATATCCACCCTCCAGGCTGGGGGTGTGGCTCAGTGGTACAGAGTGCTTTCCAGGCATGCATTAGACCATAGGTATGAACCCCGGAACTGCAGGGAAAAAAAGAAGTATTCATTCTCCAAAAGAGAGGCTTAGGGGTCAGTGCCTACTTACAATGTAAAATATCCACACTCCTCTCTCAGGGTGGTAGTAATCACTAGGCCTAGCCCTCCCCACCCCTTTTCACTTCAGTCTACTTCCAGCAATCATACACAAATGCCACTAAGGATATAACAATAGCTCCTACTCACTAAGTGCTAACAACTTTGGTTACTGTCTCCTTAATCCTTGAAGCAACACATAAGCATTATCTTAGTTTGCAGTGGAAGAAATTAAGGCTGAGAGAAGTGTAATTCAGCCAATCTGCTGAAACCAGAACACTGTAGAACATGAGACAGAAAGGCCTAGGCTTTTCCCACTTTATGGTGGAGCCTCTCTAAAAACTGTCTAGACCACTAATTTGACATTTAATTGCCATTTGCTTCAGATAGCTCCAGAATTGCTATTTGATTTAAATCCTGTTATTTTATTTGCACCAGAATTCCTCTTGCCAACTTGAATGTTAAATACTAAATGGCTGGGATGGTGTCCTCTGCTCCTTTTGTCTGCCTTGAGGCATCAAGAACCTGTGTACCTGCCTTGATGAGTGGGCACTAGGGCTGGGAATGCAGTCCAGTGGTAGGGTACTTGCCTAGCATGCATGAGGCTCTGAGTTCAATCCCCAGCACTGTAACAACAAGCCCCTCCCCCCCCAAAAAAAAAAAGTGGACACTTAGGGCATTTTAACTGAAATGCAGCCTCTCAAACTTCCATGATTTCTCCTCAAAGAGCTGATTTCTACACTAAGAAATTCTCTCTGAAGAACTGGCATGTCATCTACCCAGCTTGCATCTGAAAGAAAGCCTGGCTATAATAAAACTTATGAACAGCAAAAAACATGAACAGATTAGGAGTATTGGTATAACTATATAAGAATAATATGAGCTCCTCCAAAATCTCACTATCCTCCAGATGCCAGGAGGCCAAGCTCCACTGTCCCAAAATAGTGAATTATTTGCTAACACTGGTTTTACTCTTTTCCAGGTAATGTTCACCTGCCCTATGGGCCACTGTCTTAAGTACAAAAAAAATTGCAGGAGAAGCACACCTAGCATGTACATTTTACAAAGAAAGGAGGGAGGAGAAAGCATGAGAACAAAGGAAATTTAAAATGTATAAAAGGGGCCGGATACTCCCACTTCTCAGACACCCAGCTCTGGGGCCCCTCTCTTCAGAGAAGTCTCTCTCTGTTCTATTCTTTAAATAAAACTAGCTTTCTATGCTTAAAAAAAAAAAAGACAGGAGGAAAAGAGGCAGGTTAAGAGGAAGAGGGCAGCAGCCACCACCCAAAGCTGCCACCAACCCATACCTTCACATAGGTTGGATCCCACTGAAGACACTCCTTGGCAGCAAGAAAAGCCTCATTCCATTTCCCAAGACTGTAAAATGCATTGGACTTGTTGCACAGCAGCACAGCCAAGTCCCTGGGGGGGACCCTGTGAGAAAGAACAAAATGGTGGTCAATAAAGCAAACATGGGAAACAATCCTTGAAGGCCACCCTGGCATCAGGAAGAGGGTTCCAGCAGGAAATGTCTCAATTATACCCATCAGATCTGTCCTCTGTAGCCCCCTAGAAAGCCTAGAGCATTTACAATGTACAAATTTGTTCTTCCTCACTTCCAAGTTCTCTGCTCCCACCTTCTAATGGCAAATGTTCTCATTACCTTAGTTCCATCTCCCACTGATCTCCACAAATCTTTTTATTTTTCAGAGATTGTTGGAGAAGATGTTATAAAAATGGTGACTGGTGCTAAGGAGGGGAGTTCCCACTGGGCCTTTACAGGAACCACTCCACACAGATGCTGGTGCTGAATGGATGCAGAGTGATACACAGGAAGGATCTTGCAGAACACATGACCATACCATAGGCTGCAGATTAAAGACTCCCGCAGGCCCTGGGAGCAGGGTCCTGCTAATCACAGTGTGGACAAAGGGGAGGCAAAGGCTCTGGGTGAGTGAAGCCCCAACCCCACAGACTCCTGCCTGTAGGAAGGGTCACAGCTGGAGGATGGCCAAAGGGGGGGGGGCCTCTAAAGCACAGCAGGGAACCCCTCTTGCCTGAGTCTATTGGTAGTACAGTAGCAAGGTTAGAACTGAAACCAGGTTGGAAGAAGTAACATACAAAATATACTACAGTGTCAAGAGAAGTCCAAGTGCCACTGAAATGTAAAACACACAAAGGAGAAAAGCAAGACTTACGACTTTTGTATTTGATATTTTAATTGTGAAACAATACAAATCACTGTAGAAAAGTTAGGTAATACAAACAAAAATAAAGTAAAAATCACCTTTATTACTGTCCCCACCCTTGGTTTTCTGTATATCTGGCTTATTTCACTGCCTATGAGTTCCTTCAGATGAAGGGATAAGACTCAGAAGGCAGGAACTGGCAAAGCAGGTAGCAGGTGTTATCAGGATACCCATGACCACAAACGTAAGTGATACCATGGTGACTTTTCCAGACATGTGTAACCATTTCCAGCTGCAGCAACTGTTGGCTCCATCTAGGGGCTCTCAGAACTCCCTTCTCCAGTGACCTACCCTCTGATTAACAAAAGCTGCCCTCTCCCAGGAAGTTACACCATGCTACAGACTGAATTATGCCCCCCACAATTCATATGTTGAAGCCCTAATCCCCTACTGTTACTGTTTTAGAGATATGACCTTTGGGAGGTAATTATGTTTACATGAGGTAATGAGGGTGGGGCCCTCATAACAAGACTAGTGTCCCTGTAAGAAGAGACACTAGAGAGCATACTTGCTCTCTTCTCTATCTGCCATGTAAGGACACAGGAAGAAGGCAGCTACCTATAAGCCAGGAAGAGAGCCTTCATAGGGGAACCAAATCATCTAGCACCTTGAATGTCCAGCCTACAAAACTATGAGAAATAAATTCGCTTTGTTTAAGCCACCCAGTCTACAGTATTTTGTTATGGCAGTCCACTCCCTAGGACAACCCCCAGAGGCTGGACAGCCTACAATTACTGACATGGCAATGAAAAGGTTAGCTCTCTGGTTTGAAAGTGGAACCAGCTCTATGGTAGAATTCATGCTTCAGAATTTCCAGTGCAATCAGGCTGAATCCACCCTGAAAGTACCATCCCTGCTTGGAGCTCTAACCTGCCCCAGCCTGCTTCCCTGGGTCCGATTCTCCTGAGAGGACTCCCTCAGAAAATCGCACACACCTAATCCCTATGTTTGCTAACAAAGGCAGGAAAGCAAGCAGCCGGGAGTAGGCAAGGGCATAGTGTCAGGAAGGTTTGGCAGCATGTGAGGACTGAGGCAGAAGTCCCAATTAGTGGTCACAAAAGTAGTGGAGGAGCTAAGATCTAAGCACAAACAGTGTGGAATCAGTGTACCATCAAAACCACTCTGCAACAGTACCTCATTAGGAAATTTGAATGTTTTATACTAAATGAGGAGTTCTAGGCCCAGTCTTACACAGTCCTGATCTATATACCAGGCTAAAACAGAACAAGAGAAGCTACAGGCATAAATCAATCACACTCAACTCAAGTTCATTTAGAGTTCAGACACCAAGGATGATAGAAAAAGGAGGTGAGAGCTATGTTTCAGTAATTTAATTCACAGGACATAATTAGACTGTGTATACCCCACAGATGCCAACTTCTGCTGCCTCTATTACAGCCATTTCCCCCAAAATGATCTCCAAATCTCTGAGGGTCATAAGACCATTTCATTCCAGATGGTTCACAAAGTCAAAATATTTTCACCATCATAGTAGGCCAAACAATGGCTCCCAAATATAACCTTTTACAGCAAAAAGGATTCTGCAGTTATGACAAATTTATGGATCTTGAGAAGGAAGATAATCTTGGACTTTGATACAATCACAAGGATCTTTAGGAGTGGGAGACAAAGTGAGACACTACTACAGGAAAGGAGAAGGCACTATGATGATGGGCACAGAGATTGGAACAATGAGCTTTGATAATGGAAGGGGACAAAACCCAAGGAATACAGATAAACACTAAAAGATATAAAAGCAAGAAAGTGGATTCTCCTCTGAGTCCCACAAAGCAGCCACCCTGATAAAACTTTGATTTTAGCCCCACAAAATTCATTTCAGACTTCTGACCTTCAGAAATGTAAAAGAAAAATATGTACTGTTTTAAACTACCAAGTTCATGGTAATTTGTTACAGCAACATCAGGAAATAACAGAACAATAATACTAAAACACTATGAACCTTTTTCACACTTAGTCTCTCCCAGCATACAAGGAATTTTCTAGAGGCTACATAATGTGATATCAAAACAAAATGAATGCAGAAACAGGTGAAGAAGCAAACTATCTTTTACTAAGGTAAATGCTCAGGAAATATGCAAAAATGTGCCACTCTTCTCACAAAACTTTTGTTTTGAAAAACGTACGTATTTTTCATAAAAACATAATAGACTTGGGGTATTTTTAATAAATTAAAAAATACATATTTTAAATCTTTCTCAGTTTTAAGTTTTAATTTGGGTTAACAGATGGCTATAACCTACATAAACAAAGGCTGTTTGGAGTCCTCAATAATTTCTCATCCTGTCATGACTATAGTGTTTGAGAACAGGTCTCCTAAAGCTGAAGGGGCAAGGAAAGCAAGAGTAAGCCTTGGTGCCTGGAAGGTGTGCCCCTGTGGTCAGGGGTAAAGGGCAAGAACATCAAGAAGATGAAAGAAAGAGGGGACTTCAGCTGTCCCAGAAAGTGCGATCCCTTAACCAGACAGAAGTAGAAGCTCTTGTTATGTTTATCAACAACCCTCTGTGTTTCAGTTTCTGTTTCCCTTTTTCCACTAACATTCTCATTCAATTTCTGTGCTGACAATGTATAGGAAGTGAGGGAGAAAGGAAACAGAAACAAGATGGTGCAGTAAGAAATGAGAAGAAAACATAAACAACAGAGTATTCATTTATTTTTTTTAAGTGGATATAAAATCCAAATACTTACCCCCATTGGTATAACTGCAGGAGAATCTGGATGGCTTCATCGTACTTTCTGATGGCCAAAGAGAAGTTCCCATTCTTAAGAACCTGGTTGCCAGATTCTTTCAATAGCTCAGCATAAGCTGCTGGGTCCATCCTGTAGGGGACGAGGAAAGGCTTGCTGCCCGTGTAAGGCAAGTTCACCTTCACATTTGTATTGCCCAGAGCCTGGAGGAGTTTGTTCATTCTTGCCCCACCCACCTTCAGAGACCACACCCTGGTAACACTTCTCACCAGCACTGGGGCTCAGACAGGGCTTCTGAGAAGAACTTTTCCTTCTCAGTTCTTTTCTGACGTTGGGGCCAGCCAGAACACTTCATTTATTCGGTATTAATGATCTACTGGAGGCTGCTTTCATGCATGGGACAACATAAAACTGGCAGGTAGTGAGCACTATTCCTGCAACTGGTACCATGATTATTCTCTTGTTTACCCATCACCAAAGCCCATAAGGAGGTACTATCCCCACTGTTCAGATGAGGAAACTGAAACCCAAACAGGCTCAAGTCACTTTCCTAAGAATCTACTATGGCATTTCCCAGTTCTGATCCCAGATCCGAACAATTTCAAGCTTCTGTCCTTGGTCACTGTACCACATCAATAAGCAAGACCCCATTGACAGTCTTTCTGCCCTCTTAGTAAAATGCAGAAGGCAGGTGTAGTTCTGAAGGCCTCTTATTTCTCCTGCCCCACTTCCTTCTTAAAACACTATAAAAAGAGCATTGAAGTGTTTGTACCTGAAGTTGCCACTGCTTGCTTACTTATACAAATCTCTCAAGGGTACCTGCCTCTTTTGGGTCATAATTTCTGTCTTATTCATTTTTGTGGCTCTATGACCTAACACATAAGGGTACTTAAATGTTGTGGTGTAAAAGTTTGAATGCCAGACCCATAAAGAAGGCACATTACTGATTTTCTTGGGTGTGGCCAAGGGGTTGGAAAGAAGTACCTGGCAGCCCTGACCACATGCTGGGACTCAGTAGAGGCGGAACAAAGGCAGGAAAGCAGAGTTTCCAAGAATGCATCTAGAAGCAGCTTCCAAGGAGACAGGAAAAAGGAAGAGGTCAAAAGAGATGTCCCCTAGGATTTCCCTCTCTCAGGATCACAGTGGACAAGGCAAAGCAGAAGGGAGGGCCTTAAATGGGAGGACAATATAGGCATTCATGCAGAGCATGTACCAATGAGGTTATAAAAATCTAGAGGGTATCTTGTTGATCAATTCAATTCTTGAACAGATAATATTCCTTATAGTCTTTATCATTTCAAATTTCAGCAGAGCATTAGGAAAAGCAGCAAGACCAAGCAGATATACGTTGTGGCTTACTTTAAGCACATCCAAGCTCGTTGGGAGTGGGTTTTTGAACTGTACTGCATTCCTTAGGCAGCGCTTTTTCAGAATGAGGCATGACTCCTAAATAAGTCAGAATACAAAATTCTACATATACTTTCAATCCAATAATCTCTAAATTATATGACACATTTACACAGAGATGACTGAGGAAAATATGAGAAAAACATAAGGCACTGATTTGCTAGGGAATAGACATGTTTCTCTAATACTGTTAGCCATTTGTCCAATAGAAAGTCTTTAAACTGGCCACGATTAGAAAACAAGAACAAGGAAATCACTGTGACAACTGACAAAGGGACAATACCTGTCCATTGCAAGAAAAGACCAATATTCTGACCAACATATGTAAGGGTCCAAAACAGTGGATAAGTAGGATTACCCTCACTACTAAGTAAAGAAATAGAAAATTAAACAAAGTAACATTGGAAAATAATGAAAAGAATGATCCCAAGTGATGAGGCACTGCTTACAGAAGAAATATACTATGTCATAAATAGATTCAACTCCACGGATGTTCACCATGGTGAAAAACTGATCCATAGTACATAATGGATTTAAATCAGTAAATACACATACAGTAGAAAGCCATATATTTATTTTAAAAATCATATTATAAAAGGACATTTACTGATAAAGTTAGTAAATGAAAAATACAAGCTATATGTAAAAAGTGTGTGACGTCAAATTATTATTTTTTTAAAGAGAGAGAGAAAATTTTTAATATTTATTTTTTAGTTTTTCAGTGGACACAACATCTTTATTTTATTTTTATGTGTGCTGAGGATCGAACCCAGTGCCCCAAGCATGCCAGGTGAGCACGCTACCGCTTGAGCCATATCCCCAGCCCATCAAATTAAAATTTAAATATATTTAAAATATACTTAATGTAATAAAATATACTGAAATATGCCACAATGTTAACAGCCAGGCCATTGTGATTAGGCAGGGTTTTAATTCTCTTCCTTATATTTTTCTGGATTTCCAATTGCTGTGCAATGTATCACCTTAATAATCATAAATGTTATTAAAATGAAACTTTTTAAGGGTCTAATTGAAAATTTAAACATAAAATGCTTCTACTGTATTTGCAAATAACAATAAAAGCTATTCACTTCAAAATTTTTTCTTACCCCTTTAGAAAACCAACATGAGCACTAAATGTTATGTAGGCAAATATCTAAGGTATTCATTCACCTGTTTCTGCTTTTCCTTGGTACACTCATGCCAAGAGGATAGGAGGAATGCCAACCACTAAAAAGGCTTTTTGCTTCCCAATAGGATTCCTTGAAAATTATGTTCTCATTATAAGGAAGAATATCTCCACCACAGAAGACAGACAGCTCAATTGTTGGGTCTTTTGATTCTTTTTAAAATCACTGGCAGTCAATTTGTAATATAAAATTATTAAATGAAAGTGACAATAATTTACTATAATGAGAATACTTTTGAGAGCTAGTATGTACCCACTGTGTGCTTTACATTATTGTGTCTTTCATTCTTACCCCAGGTAGGCATGTTCTCATCACTGTTTTATATGTAAGGGAACTGAGGCAAAAAGAAGTTAAGCTACTTGGCACATTCACATGGGAAAGTGGCAGTTCTGGAATTTAAACAAGAACTAAGAACTACACTCTGACAGGCCAGGACAGAAACTAAAATGTTAGCATCCAGTAAAATCACTGTAGTATATGATAGTTGGGGCTGGTACCAAGCATTTATTCCCCTATGCTTTCAGTTTTATTAATGATGCAAAAGCTACATGATACATAAAGACAGTTTCACAGCTGCACTACTGGCTTTTGGTCAGTGTTACAACGTGGCTATGAGAGTTCAAAGTCTAGTTGTTGGAAAGTGTCACAGGCTGCCTCACTAAGTTGAGGAAGCAAAAGCAAGAAAAATGCAAATGTACTTAGTAGATTTTGAAACAAGCAAGTCTGAAACACAGAAGAATCAAGAAGTTATGGCTTTTTATTACTGTGTATATATGCTGTATATATATACATGAACTTCTATAACTGAGTTATTGGAATAGAGCAAAGATTACAAGTGGTGGCGTTCCTGGGGAGCTGAGATGGGCAGAAGAAGGATTTGTCTTCATATCTTTTCCAGATACTAGTAGAATTCTTGACAATAAAGGGATTAAAAATGTACCATCTCAAAACATGCCAAATTTGTATATTGGTTATTTCAGACTGCAATCATTTGAAGATCTGTAATTGTAGAAAGGCCATATGACCTGGTCTTCCCTCATGCAGCAAGCCATGGAGATTCTTTCAGGAGGGATGCCCTTCACATACCAAGGCTGGAAAAGAACCATGATCACCATATACTAGTAACTGGGGCTGCAATGAACCCGAGTAAACAAACTTTAATCTTTATCCTTCACTAGCTTCTCCATCTTCCTCCCACACATATCTCTTGGTAACACCCTTTGAATTTACTGCTCTAGTCCAGATATCCATTTGTCCTGTCATTCCTTCACAGATTTATTATTCTTTGTCTGAAATATATAAAAGCATCATGCTTTGGTCATTTCTTTGAACTTCACTCCTATGTACACGTAAAACTAATAGAACTTTTGTGCTTTTCACATGATAATCAGTTCTTATTTTAACTGAATTCCTAAATCCAGCCAAGGAATCCATAGAAGCACTAAGGGAGTTCTTAAGCAGACTCCCCTCTTTGCCAAAAAAATTGCTTACTTTTTTTGGTGCCCTTCTTTTTTTAAATCTAAAGACTCCCAAAGCAGTCAATGATCCATTATCAGTTCTGGAATGCTGGGTGAGAGACAATTCTCACTGAATTCAAAGACAGTTCCTCTTAAAACTGAGTATTTCCTTTTCCCCAGACAGGGGGCCATAGACAGTTCAAATTAAGAATCCAAACTAAGAACTCATTCTGAGGATTCCAATTTATTTTCTTTGCTTTCTTTTCCCCCCACATAAGGGAAAGGATACAAATGTGGGAGGAGAAGAGTAGGGATTTTCTTAAGAAACTCATTCAAAATCTTTCAGAGGCTTCTGGATAAGTAAGGTGCTATTCCAAAGCCTTTCCTCTTCACCTTGCCACCAGGCCTCAGCAGTCTCACTGCCTGCCCCAACCCATCAAAACTCAGTTAAGTGGCCTCCAAAAACTGACAGCTGTTCCATTCTAGCTGGTCTCCTTTGTCTATCAACTTCAAATGATTCCTCCTTAATATACACAGCCTCATCCACACCCAACTACATATACATCAAAGACAAGATGATGATTCTAAAACCAGTTGACTAGTCCAGCTCTGAACTGTCCTGAACTTTGCATCCTATGAGTCATACTTCCAGTAAAAAGAAAGCACCATAAATAAATACCTCCCTCATATGCAGGATCTCTTGACTTTCTAAACCTACATGCCTCTTCTGGTGAAATCTCAGACACTCACTGAACACATGTGCTTCCCGGTAGGGTCTGTATCTTTCAGAATGCTGCAGCCCTGGAAATTATACAGTGCCTAACCTATGCTAGGCACTGTGCTGCATATCAGAAGTTTGAAGGTAAAAGAATAGCTACTATCCCCAGGGAGAAAAACATTAAATAAATAATTATGAGAATATTAAATAGATTTTTCTTCTAACAAAGAAAAAGTCAAGGTTATAAGAAATCATATAACAGAAAAACAGCTTAGTTTCTAGGGGTCAAAATGCAAGATTGCCTCTCTTGGAATTGACTTTTAAAGCCAAAATTCTAGAAGAGCAGTAATCCCAGCGAAGGGTAGGTGTTCAGGAGAGAGCAACAGTAGGTACAAAGGCTCTGAGCTTCACAGTTCAAGAAGACAGGTAAGCAGGATGCAGAAGTGAAGCTGAAGGATAAGCAATCTCTACAAAGATAAATGAACTAGGATCGTAAAGGACTTCAGAGGGGCTTGGAGTTCATCTTAAATGCAATTGGGAAAGCAACACTGTTCGTTACAACTTTCTGACAATGCAAATATTCTGTTCTGCACTATCCAATACACTAGCTGCATGCAGTTATTAAATATATGGTTAGTATGACTGAAAAACTGAATTTTAAATTTTACTTAATTTTAATTAAGTAAATACACACAGAGCCATATTTGACTAGTGGCTATTGCACTGGACAGTACAGCACTAGAAGATTTTAAGCTGAGGATTAATAAGTCCTAAGGGATATTTCTGGATCATCCTAGCCAAAGGCAAAATGGAAAAGAACAGGCCAATATAGAATGAATTCAGAAGGAAGAGCCAATAAGAATTGCTGATAGACTTCATGGGACTGAGAGTAGGGGGCAGAAGAAATCAACTTCAAGTATTTTAGCCAAACTTTACTCTGCATTATACAAATGGGAGCTTTGATTTCAAATATAAATGTAATACTACTGAATTTTCTTTTACATACACAGAGTCTCCAGCCCCCTGTGAATAACCATTCTATGTCACTGACTCTATGGGGTAAAACATTTAACATCAGTAATCTCAGAGACTTCAGGAGGCCGAGGCAAGAAAATCACAGGTACAAGGCCAGCCTCAGCAACTTAGTGAGACCCTGCCTCAAAATTGTAAAAGATAATAAAATAAAATGGCTGGGAGTATAGCTTAATAATAGAATGCCCCTGGATTCAATCCTAAATGAAACACACACACACAAAAAGAGACCAAAAAAAAAAAAAAAACAAGACACCGAAAGACAAATGGTATATAGTTCCATTTCTCTGAGGTGTCTACAGAAATAAAATTCATATAGTCAGAAAGCAGAATGGTGGAGTGGGGTAAAGGAGAGATGTGGAGGTATGTCTAAGAAATACAGAGTTTCGGTTTTGCAAATGAAAAAGTTCTAGAGATCAGTTGGACAACGGTGAAAATGTACTTAATGCTACTAACCTGTAAACACACTTAAAAACAGTAATGAAAAATTTTGTGGTTTTTACCACAGTTTAAAAGGAAATCTAAGTAAAAAAGAAATGAATCGGAAATCCAGAAACAGAAACAGAAACATTAATGCATCAATGTAAAGGAACATTTTCTAGACTTGTATTTCTATTCCATGTTTAACAGGAAATTTATTTATTTAACTTATGCACACTATGCTACACCAAAATCCCTAAAACATGGCAGGATACCAAAGCCTCCCCCATCTTTACTAGTAATTATTTACATGCATACCCCAGAAGTAAAGGCAGCCAAGATACAAATTATTTATAAAACCACAAGAAGGCCTGGCCCTATTGACAAGATAACAATTAAAACTCATCTCTTAGCAGGCATCACAAGCAGGTGGAACTCACGGTATAATTTCTGTGACCATAAGAATAACCACATTATGCAACAAATACACGTGGGGTTACAGTCAAATTGTCAGATAACATATATCAAAATTACCATATACTGGTAATAAAAAGAGATACAATAGGGATCTGTCATATCCCATTATCTTAAACAGGCCCCCCTTTTTTTCTGGTAACATTTTTATTGAGATAAAACACAATAATACGTGTAATAGGCACTGGTCTTAAATGTCTGGCTCATTGAATTTTTAAATTCGTGTAACTCCCACCAAAATTTGTATTTGAACATTTCCAGGTCCTGAGAAGATTCCCTCTTGCCCATTTCTAATCTAATCCCACCTCCAGCACTATTTTGACTTCTCAACCATAGATGAGTTTTGCCTGTCCTTGAACCTCATAACCACACAGTGGGTACCCTTCTTAATTGATTTCTTTCCTTGAACTTTATCTGTGTAAGACTTACCTGTAGTATTGCAAGTACCGGTCCCATTCTCTTATTGCAGTGCAATGTTTTGTTGTATGAACATGTCACAATTTATTCATTCTATTGATGAGCACTTATTTATCCATTTGTTGATGAGTTTGAGATAATTATGAATGAAGTTGTTATAAACATTCTTGTACATGTCTCCCAGTGAATAATGTCTGCACTGGATTGGGGGTACCTTCCCAGGAAGAAAATTGCTGAGGTGCAGAGGAGATACACTGTTTAGTTTTAGTAGATACCACCAGTTTTCTAAGTGGTTGAATCGATTTATATTCCCAAAAGCAGTATGCTGAGAGTATAAACTGCCAGTATTTTCAATGCTAGGTATTGTCAGTGTTTTCAAATTTAGCCAGTGTGGTATCTCACTGTGGTTTTAATTAGCATTTTCCTGATGACTAAAAACATTGAGTGCCTTTTCTTAAGTTTATGGGCCATATGAATGTCCTCTTTTATGAAGATCTGACTCAACCATAGAGAATTGTGTTGTTGGTTTTTTGTGGTGCTGGGGATTGAATCCAGGGCATTATGCGTGTGAGACAAGCACTCTACCAGCTGAGCTATATCCCCAGCCCTGTGTTGTTTTTAATAAGTAACTATTAGGTAGCAATATGTAAGACCACTAGATACCAATGAGAACCATTTTCTCAGCTTAGTAATATCACTACCAAAGAGCTGGAAGAAGAGTGGACTCTGACCTAGACACCTTACAGTCATCATTCAGTTATACAGCACACAAATAAGCTCAGGAAATAAATTTTCTAAGGCACCAATTACTGATAAGTGGCTAAGGAGATTTCCTTAGATTCTAGAGATAGCCTGGTGCCAGGAAATGGTTTTGTAATAAAAACAGGTTAATCTTTTATGGTAGAAATGTGAAAGTTGATCCTTAATGATATTTATAACTTAGGAAGCTCTGACAATCTACCCTTTTGGCTATAGGGTCCATTCTTGGGCCATTTAAAATAACTGCTCCTGTCTAACTGAACCCCAATTTTGATTCAGTTATTTACCTCTGTCCCCTCCAAAAGCCCCTGGCTTTAAGAAAAGCCGACTCTATTCCTAGTTCCTAATGTTTGTTTGTTTTTTAATATCTTCATTTATTTTATTTATTTTTATGTGGTGATGAGGATAGAACCCAGTGCCTCACATGTGTGAGGCAAGTGCTCTACTGCTAAGCTATAACCCCAGCCACATTTCTAAGGTTTTGATGAGCAAATCCTATCTCCCTGCCAGGGGTTGGTTCAGTACTGAGCATGGGGCACAGTTCTGGACCTCAAAACGTAAAGAAGTGTTTTATGAAGGACTCTGGAGAAATGTTTTACCACTTTTTTGAACAAGCTTCCAGAAAAGGATCATTATTCCTTGGGGCATGTCTAATATGGATGTGAGGCTGTGAATCTAGACATTGTGATGTGTAGATATGTGACCCTAACTTCAGCTTCAGTTTGCTTCTGGCCTAAGGATAAATCAACACTCAAATAAAGAGGACCGAGCCCAGGGAATCAGAGGAAAACTGATGGGAGGCACTGATTTGAGAGAATGTTAAAGCCTGCCCCATCTCTGGACTTACTTCTGTTTATGTGAATACATCAGTTAGGATGTATCTGGCTCCCAGAAACAGAATATGTGAACATGGCTTAAACCAGGAGCAGTAATTTTCTCACATAATCAAAAGTCAGGGGGTAAAAGTAGTTCTGCATCTTTCTGTGACACCATTATAAACACACTGGCTTTGTGCCCTCATGTTTGTCTGCGGAGGGTTGAAGAAAGCTGCTAAAACTCTAGGTATAACCTTCAAGGCAGTAACAGGGCAAAGGGAAGAGCCACACACAACCCAATACCACTCAACTCTTCCACAAAAGAGGAAACTTTCCCAAAGTCCCTAAGTAGATCCCACCTGTGTCACTGGTCAGAAATAACTATCTGGATCTATAATGGTAGGCACAAAAAGAGGTTGACAGGGACTGTTGGGTTTGCCAAACAATAGAGTGTCTCAAAATGAAGCAATAAATATTCTTATTGCTTACATTTGGGTTTTCTGTTACTTAAAGCTAAAAACATGGTGATTTAGCTTTAACTATTTATTACTATTTGATCTGGCTCCTATACTATTCTTTTATTATTCTATTTGGAACATTCTGTCCAATATGGTGGCCACTAGACACATGAAGATATTGAAATTTTAATTTAAATTAACCAAAATACAATTAAACATCTGCTTCCCAGTCACTCTATTCATGTCTCAAGTGCTCCATGGCAATGTGTGGCTGGCTCCTGGTTACCATATCTGACAGTACAGAGCTAGAGTACCTCCATCATTGCAGAAAGTTCTATTGGAGAATGTGGTTCTGGATAGAACAGTAATCCAGGTGCAACATCTAAAATGTTATTTTTCTATTCAGTGGAAAATTTAGCTTCCAATTCCTTGTGTGTGAGCATGATGGATAAATGAAGGCTATTTCCCAGAATTTCAGTGTGCAGGGTATTTCCATGCTCTTTGCACTATCCTGTTGCCATCTCTGAGCTTCATGCATTCTTTCTATGATGCACAACACTCAACATATAAAGATGAATAATACCTGTAATTATAAACTAAGTTCTTTTGAAATTATTTCTGTACCACATTTTGGCACAGAATGTGGGGTCACAGGTTGTATTGAGTAAACTCAATTAATAACTCCTCCAAGCATCCCCTATTTACTGTTCACAGTATTAAAATTAGAAACTCGTTAACTGCTCCATAGCATCCCCATAAATATGAAATTTTAAGTTTCCTTACTACTTGTCCCCTTAAAAAAAATGGAGTGACAACCTGCAAAACCAAGGTGAGACCCAATAATACTGCTGTTAACCTTGCAAAGCAAGTGTAAAGAAAATTTCCTGACTTCATGAAACAACTTGTTTTGTTTAAAAGGGAGAAGGAAAAAAGCCTTTTATTCCACTGGTTTGATCCCTATTTGATTAGCTGTTCAGAATTTTCAATATAGCCAACTTTAAAGTCCTAAATTTCCCCTGATATTCATTTTAGGACCTGACTCACCTCAGACTGACTCACTCTTGTCCCTCGACTAAACAGTACTTCAAAACATGTTTTTCATTAAATTTTAGATTACAAATGGAACAGTTTGCTATGTGAGAAAAGCAGAAGCAGGACTCCTAGGGAGGTTAATTATATTGACACTGCTTTATGATTTGAGGTTTGCAGGCTTAAATTATCAGAGGACTAAAATAACCTGAGAACATAAACTACAGATTTTCAAAGAAAAACTAGAGTAACTAAAAAAATTTTAATTTAAAAAATGAAAATATGTAATTCTTATAGGAGCATTTTTAAAAATCTCTATATAAAGTATATATGAAGAGATTTAAGTCTGCAAGATTTATTTGAGGAAAAAAACAAAATTCACTCAAACACATAGTCTTGAATTTTAAAAATACTCCACGTTTCTTCTTGGGCAAATTCGTTATCACAAAATGTCAAATCTTTCCATATCAATGACTATATATTTTCAACAAAAATTTAATTTTATAAAAAGATGTTTAAAAAAATTAATGGAAGAACTATCAAGTTCATTCAAAGGAATAAACATACCAAAATAGCCAGTAGAATTTAATTAAAACAGAAGTATCAAAAGAGAATCTTCTCTAACATTTTAAAATGTATTTATAAGATTTATCTAATTTTACAATGTAGTACTCACATATGAAAGTAAACACACCAATGTAATAAAACAGAAAAATAGGAAATAAATATATATTATAAAAGAATTCCATATGTGATAAAGGTTGCTTTTGAAATAAACTGGAAAAGAATGAATCAATCAGCACAACTGGCTAAATGTCTGGAAAAGAGGTTAAATTTCTACTTCACACCATATGGTAAACTAAGTGATGGACCCTCCAAAGATGCCCATACCCTGATCACCAGTACTTGTGGATACATGGCATTATATGGCAAAGGGAATTTGTAGATATAATTGGGATAATACACCTTAAGACAGGGATGTTATCCTGGATTATCTGAATGAACTCAATCTAAATCACATGAATCCTTAAACACAAAGAACTCTCTGTGGCTAGAACCAGAAAGATACAGGAGAAGATGAAGGCAGGACAGAGGTAGCAGACCAAGCTTCACAAAGGACTAGGTAGATCACTGTAGGCCTTGAAGGTAAAGGAACATAGGTGGCCCTAAAACACCAAAGGGCTCCCAGCTGACATTCAGTAAGGATATAGGACACCTCACACCTATAGCTACAAGGAACTAGATCCTGCCACGAATGAGTTTGGTTGAGGATTCTTTGCAGACTCTCCTAAAGAGAGCCCAGCAGCCAACATCCCAATTTTAGCTTTGTGAAACAAACCAAGCTAACCCAGATTTGTGTCCTACAGACAATGAGACGATAAGTTTGTGTTGTTTTAAACTACTGTTTGTAGTCATTTTATATGGCAGCAATAGAAAATACACATCAAATGCCAAAATTAGTTCCAAATGAATAAAAAAAAGTGAATGTAAAAAAAAATAGCATAGCAATAAAAAAGAACAAACCGCTAATGCACATAGCAGTATAAAGAATCTCAAAAATTATTAGACTGAACACAAGAAGTCAGACTCAAAATAGCAAATGTTGTGTGATTCCATTTAGATGAAGTTCTAGAACAGGCAAATCTAAACAATAAGAAGAGTGGTTATCGGGGCTGGGGTTGTGGCTCAGTGGAAGAGCACTTGCCTAGCGTGTGTAAGGCACTGAGTTCGATTCTCCACACCACATAAAAATAAATAAATACAGATATTTAAAAAAGAAAGAGTGAAAACTGGTTGCCTAGGGAGACAGGTATACTGACTAGAAAGAGATATGGATGAGCTTTCTGGCAGAGTGGAATTGTTCTTTATTTTGATCAGGGTGGTTGGTCACATAGGTGTATGCATACATTTGCTGTGCTTATTCATTGACTAAGGGCACTTAAAATCTATTTTATTGCATATAAATATCCCATTTTTTAAAGTACTGAGAAAAAGAAATGAAAAGCACTAGAAGAAAATGTAGGTACAAATTTTAGAACATCTTTAGTCACTTGAAGAAGAAATATGCCCAATATCTAAAAAAGTGATGTTTACATCACTTTGATCTGGACTTAACTTTAATGCCCATCAACATGGAATTGGTTGGGGGTGGTTGTTTGTTGTTTTGTTTTGCAGTACTAGGAATTAATCTCAGGGCACTCCACCAATGAGCTACATACCTAGTCCTTTTCCTTTTTCTATTTTGAAACAGAATTGTGCTAAGCTGCCTAGGCTGGCCTTGAATTTGCAATCCCCCTGCCTCAACCTCCTAAGTCCCTGAAATTACAGGTGTGTGCCAACACATCAGCCAAGAATTGATTTCACAGAATCTTACAACAGGATTGACTAAGGGCACTTAAAATCTATTTTATTGCATATAAATACAACATATTTTTTTAAAGAGCCAGGTGCGGTGCCACACGCCTGTAATCCCAGCGCCTTGGGAAGCTGAGGCAGGAGGACCCTGAGTTCAAAGCCAGCCTCAGCCACTTAGTGAGGCTCTAAGCAACTCAGTGGGACCCTGTCTCTAAATAAAATACAAAAAAAGGATGTGGTTAAACCCCTCTGGGTTTAATCCCCGGTACCAAAAAAAAAAAAAAAAAAAGAACAAAAAGATGTACCAATCTGGGATCCAAAATATATTTAAAAAAAGAGATACAGAAAAGAGATATAGAACATTGTGTCTTCTACACTACCTTTTGTGTAAAAAATAAATAAATAAATGAGGAGCTGAATAAGAATATTTATTTGCATTTGCTAACAAATGCATAAAGAAATTCTGGAAGGAACTTCTAGAAATTAAACTATTTATCTTTATTGGAAGCAGGACAGAGGGTGGAGAAGGGAAGATTTTTCTTCATAACCTTTTTATATTCTAGATACCTGAATGACATAAATTATAACAATTTTTAATGTAGTGGGGGGGGAAGTAGGTAATCTTCAATTTTGAGAAATCCACTCTACTGATACTAAAAGTAGAAACCATAAAGAAAAGTGAAATATATGAATCCATGAAAACTACAATGTATAGGAATCTATAGGAATACATTAAAAGGACCTGAAAAAGTTTAATAGTACCCTAAATCAACAAAATTGTGAATAGAACACTCTCATGTACTGCTGATGGCAGAATGAAGTGATATATGTTAAATGCACAAACTTGTAACATAGCTATTTAGCTGCTGGGAATTTATTCTACAACCACATTTTATTCAAGGATATAAGGAGGTTCACTGCCTCATTCTCTGTAAAAGCAAAATAATACAAATCCGAAAGTCCAACAACTGGAGAAGTTTAGATAAAGTGTGATACAGCTTAGAACAGAACATTGTACAGTTGTTTAAAACTATAAGGTAGATCTAGATAAAAAGGAAAGGATTCAAAATATGCAATTAAAGTGAATAAATCAAAATGGAGAGCAATTTATAGAGCAACTTGGAGAACAACTTGGAGAGCTTTAAGGATGTGTATGAATGTGTGCATGTATGTGTACACTTGATCTATTGAGAGAAATTCTGGAAGGGTACTTAGGAAACTAGTGAGAGTGGTGATCTTTAGGGAATAGATCTAGGAGTTGGCAGAATAATCCTGAACTATGAAAGAATAAATTTCTGTTAAGTCACCCAGTTTGTGGTGATTCTTTACTGCCACCCTAGGAAACTAATACAATACCTCATTGAATCATATAAATAGAAAGAATTTAATAAATTGAGATATTTGAATTACAATTTCTAGAGCAAGTAATCCAAGACTTGGAGACTCTTAGGACCAAAGTCAGATGACACAGTAAAGAACACCAAAGGTGAAATCCGGGCTCACTCATCTCAGCTCCCTGCCCCCATCACCTCTGGGTAGGCAGGAAAGCCAAGACTAGAATGCAAGTCTTACCTTTGGTCCATGACAGCTCAGGCTAATGTCCAAGAGGCATTGGGGATCCCTGCCCATTATTGAGTATAATTCCTGCAATATTTACAGAACCTTTATTTTGTTTGCCCAACAAAGAAAAAACCTTTAGTGAAAACAATGCCCTAGTATTTTTTAAAGGGGTTACCTGAAATTACCAGTCAGGTAAGCAGCTATAGCAAAGAAAATCTGTGAATCTCAAGGCCTTGACCACTTCCCAAGGCAGATGAGGCTGATGATTAGTGTAGGAGCGGTCAGCACTAGGATATTTGAAAATGTCCCCAAATCTTTTCCTACTGAATTGTTCCTTTGGGAAGAAAAGCATCTGTTTACAGGACCTAAGAAACACTTTCCAGCTAGAGGACAGTGTCATCATAGTAGGCAGCTCTGGTTTGGCTGCTCACCTCAATGCAAAGGCCTTCTCAAGGGAGAGGTAAGGTGCACAGACACAAGCCCCAGGGCCTTGTGCTCTTCATGTGCCAAATATAACAGGTCAGAGCCCTTCTCTGGGAGTTTCTGAACTGGAACTTTGGGAAGAATCCTCTGGAGATGGAAGCTGGGGTAGGAGGCTCCAGAGGGGATCAGCCTTACTTTCCACTGAGAAGTCAGTCTTCAGTAAGAGAACATGATACCTATACCCAGAGAGAAGCAGAAAAAGGGGCATTTGCAGGCCCCAGAATAGCTATCTCTGAATTTGGTTCAACACACCCTCCAGAAATATCTTCCTCACCATCCTGTGTTAATGTAGTACTGGCCTTTTCATTGCTCTCCCTGTTCTAGTCTCACTCAGCTCCAGCTCAGCCTCCTCAACACCATCAGTGAGTCAGTTCCCAAGTCCATCAGATCATGTGCTGTGTCCAGGATGAAAAACCCTCCAATATCACCTAGGGCCTCACCCTACCTGCCTCCATCCACATCAGCTCTTCCCCAGGGAACTTTCAGATTTTCTGGGCCATTCTCTGGCCACAGTAACTGCTGCTGCTCTGAACACCTCTGTGTGAGCTCTTTACTCACCTTTTTGGAAATATATTTCCGACAACAGCATCTATGTTTTAGGTACTGTGCTAAGTCTCAGAAACTCTGTGCTAAACATTTATTTATTTAAATGTTTTCACCAGCAGCCTACTCTCGTAAGGCAGAAACTAAGTCTTTTGTTAATCATTATTTCTGCAACCCAAGGGCTCAGCATTGTTGAATAAATAAATAATTTCCTGGCTGCTTCTTTATCAGAGACAGATGATTAGCTTAGTGGAAAAGGAAGAAAGTTGGAGGGACAGTTATTTTGGACTAAATGATTTCACTAATAGTGCTGGATTTCTTGCCATTTCTTGGAAAGCCAAGAAATGTTGAACTGTCAGCTGTTCCCTTGGATAAAGATGCCAAATCAAAGCCAACCACACAAAATACAAACCAGAAATAACCAGATTAAGTCCAACTAAAATAAAATCACCAAAGCTGTTGGCTAATAGGGGAGAAAAGGAGAAAGACACCTACAAATTTAAAAATATTCACTCAGAATTTAATGGTCAGCATCCAAGGCCACATATCTGCATGTGCAATTATAGTCCTGGAGATTCAAAACTGTTAAAGAATAATCCCATAGATCAGCAGTTCCTAAATTTTTGGAACTGACGAACAATAACATTTGCACACACCAAAAGAAACTGAAGGGGACCTAAATTAGAGTTTCCAACTCATTATTTTTCCAAGTAAGAACATTTTCCAAAAAAATGAGTACCATCTACCATCTCCACAATTTCACCCCCCCCCAAAAAAAAAAGAAATACTGTAATTCCAAAGAAAGAAGAAGAAGGTAAACTCTGCCTAAAGACAGTCATCCTCAAGGAAAAACAAGCTAAAAGCCTTACATCAAATTTTAATCTTGGATAGTATGCAGTTGGGCCCTGACAGACATTTCAAGTCCTAAAAACCAAGTCAGACCCCTGGAAAATGATCAAGAAATAACACTAAAAGGCAAAGATAGATCAGTTTCTACTACTGGTGCATTAAACCTCCAAAGAGGGAGCCATATGAACACCTCCCTCTCAGTTTGTGGCAGTGGTAGACCCACAATACCTCCTCAGAGGCCACAGACTGCTGTTTTCCCTATTGCTGTTTGAATGAGAGTAATTCAAGGCAGTTGCATGGGAACAGGTAAAATCTTTTGTGTACTTACCATATGACAGGCCTTGTGCCAAACCCTTCTAGGCATTTTCTCCCTGAATACTTCTAACAACATTCAATAAAAGAGGGGTACAATTAGCCCAATTTTAAAAATCCAAAATACCCACACAAGTGAATGGAGTTCTCTAAAAAGATTCAAACCAAGTCTAAAACCAAAAACTGTGTTCACAATCCCTGAGAGAGATGAAGTACACAAAAGGTGAGGATGACTGGGAAAAAGTAGAAGATAAGCTTTAAAATCAAACTCCTGCAAAAGCCAATCTGAAGAACCACTGAGAGGTTAGCATTGAACATTCTACCTCAAAACAAATGAAGAGGTTAAGTATCCACCAGCCATAGTTTCCAGCCATTTATTTAAAAATCTTGATTCAGGTATTTGTGCTAAATCCAGTTTGCTATTCCCCTCATTTAGGCTTCTGCTCTCCCTTGGAGCACCTGGAAGCTATACTTGTGAAGTTGAGAAGCCAAAAAAAAGGCACAAAGCATTCCTGTGACAGGTCTTGAACAAAGGTGCTTTCTCATTCAAAGGAGATCCTGAGTTATGAATAATAGCAGTCCAGTCATTCCCTCCTCCAGATTCCTCCCCTAGTCTCTCTGTAACACAGTCATGCACCCCATAACAATGTTTTGGTTAAGAACAGACTGCAGATATGAGGGTGATCCCGTTAAACTACATCATTCAGTGACCTCCCAGCCCTCCCAGTGTGTGTACATACACTCTATGATGTTCACACAATAATGAAGTCACCTAAGGATGCATTTCTCAAAAGTTCTTTAATGAAAACGTGTGTGTTGACAATTTCCTGAAAAACAGGGCCTTGATTTGGCCTTGAAAAATGTGTAGACTTTGGCCAGGTTGATTCATCCACACTCCCACTCTCCAGAGTTAACCTTATAAATAAAACACAGACACGCGCGCGCACACACACACACACACACACACACACACACACACACACACTCCATGGCTTCTAACCTCGTTTAGAATAATGCCCAAATAGCTCAGATTTCCATACACAACACTTACCTTACCTTCCCAACATTCTCCAACACTATTCTTGCTGTGTTATATTCATATGACTCCAAATTCACCCGGCTCCCTCCAACTTAAAGGTCTTTGCAATGCAATGTAATAGGGCTGGGGCTAGCACCAGAGGATGACATAAGAACTCAGTATCCTCCTCACAGAACAAAAATCCTAGAAATCTGAGTTCAAGTCCCACTTTCACCTCTTTCAGGCCTGATGTCAGGCAGCAAAATTCACTTAACTCCAGGCCTCAGTTTTATTTACTAGAAACAGAAACAGTATTGCCTTACATGACTTGGACCTGGACTCTACATTTTCTCAGTCAATCAATAAGTGTTAAATGATTGTCTACTGTGTTCTAGGCACTCTGCTGGATGCTTAGAATATGTGAATAAGACTGACAGAAAACCACTACTTCCCTCATGAAGCTCATATTCTGTGTAGGTAGAGATGTAAAATGAGGATTACTCACAATACTTCTATGGAAATTAAATAATATATGAAGTACACTTTATATAGAGCCTGGTACAGGATAAACTATTATGATTACATTGGTATTTGGAATATAATTTCTTTTTTGTAAAATGTTTCTCTCTCTCTCTCTCTCTCTCTCTCTCTCTCTCTCTCTCTCTCTCTCTCGACCTCATTCCACCTGCTTGAAGTTCTCTTCATCTTGTTTAGGTACAGCTCTAAATTGACCTCCCATATTTCCTCCTGAGATGCATTCAGGACCTAGAAACCCCAAGCGCTTGCCTACATTTTCACTAACCCATTCTCACAGGTCTTCCTGACATTGACTCTGTTTCATCATCATTAGCAGGTCTGTTTTATGTTTATACCCTTCTTTAGCCTCATACAATGCCCTCAGATATATCTAAGGAGCAAAATTGACCTGAAAAAAAGAAAAACAAAAAAAGAGGTGAGAATAGATAAGGAGAAAGAGCACATCAGAAATTCTGGAGGTTAGCTCATGAGTATCCTTAGTATCTGAACAGAGTGTTCAGGATGAATGAGATGACCCCTAGAAGTCACCAAGTTTGGAGGCTCCCAGGTACAGTAGACTCTGATAAAGAATGACATGGCCCCGGCTCAACCAAATGAGATTGCCCAGGAAGCCACAGCTGGACATGAAAGATAAGTCCATCCCAGTTCAAGGCTGCTATCTAAGCATTCTTGTCACAATGAATCAAGATTGACCAGGATGAGCTGGGCACAGTGGTGCTTATCTGTAATCCCAGCTTCTCAGTAAACTGAGGCAGGAGGATCACAAGTTCAAGGTCAGCCTGAACAATTTAGAAACACTGTCTCAAAATAAAAAAATTTAAAAGGGGTCTGGGGATGTAGCTCAGTGGTAGAGCACTTGTCTAGCATGCATAAGATCCTACCGTTCAATCACTTGTACTGAAAAAAAAAAAGCCCAGTATGGGTGCTATAATTATTCATATTTTCTACACTGGCCTTGTCTCCTCTAAAATATCATCACTGTTTTTCCAGGGCTAGCAACCCTGACCCTTTTCAAGTGTTATCCCATTGATAGAAAGACCCAGTGCTTAGAAAATAAAAACATTTGGGCTGGGAATGTAACTCAAAGGAAAGTGCTTACCTACCATGCACAAGGCCCTAGGTTCAAACCCCAGCACAGAAAAATTAACTAAATAAAACATCCCAATCCAAATAATATCACTAGAACTTTGAAGACAGATAAAGCTAAATTTAGATTTGGCTTGGTTCCAAAAGACATACAGGGGGTACCATCAGCTCACCAGGCTCGTGGGCGCTTAGACAGGCATGCTATGGTGACTGCAGCATGGGCATTAAGAGTCAACATCCAGGTAATAAATGGGATTGATTCAGGTTAACTGAGTCCAGAGTATCATTCACTTACCCAATTCATTCACTCTTCCATATTTTCATATTTTATTTCCAAAGAAATAAGGCAATTTGCTTATACAACCTGAGACCAAGAAAAATATCTGGTCGGGAAGAATGAACAACCAAAAAAGAAAACCATACTGCTGTTGGATTCAACACTATGACATTTTTGAGTTCCCAAAATGACTTTTATCTGCTTTAATGCTTTTAAAAAAAAAATGTTAAATTCATCCTACCACTTGCCCCCAGCACAGAACTTTGCTGTAACTTAGTGTCATCTTTGCTAAGATGAAAGTTCATTTCCCCCAAACTCCTCTTCATTGAAAAGATTTCTTGTAATGAAGTTTGGCCTTGAAAACCTCAGGCTGCACTCCAAGGAAACTTGCTCCAAAACCAGTGAGCTGCAGTCATTCTGAGGGCAAAGCTCTGACTTGTTAGCTTCACTTGCCCATCTGGAAAAGCAAAGGAGGGTTCATTCCTCAAGGTCATTAAAAACAATGGCCAGATGCCCACACTCCAACCTCCACTTCAGTTCTCAAAAATGTCGCAGACATTGGACCTGTAGACTCTTCTTTGCTGCTGAAAGAATCTTCATTCCAAGAAGCAAAGATAAAATAAGAGGGTATACACCACAGAATGGGCCTTTGGTAGCAACCACAGAAAAACAGTACCAAGTTGTAAAGGAAAGTTTAAAAATGCCAGAGGACAAATTCTGTATTTGTCATGGGCAGGGAAGTCAAGAAAGCAGATGTCTAATACTATATCCACTACTCTAGCAGCTAATGACAAGCCATGGTCTTCCTGGGGTGCAAATGCTTCCTCTATGAAATAATTAAGGCTCAGTTCTTGACACTGCAGCTGTGAAATTCTAAGGAAAGACTTAAAGAATCCCCTTTGAAAGCTTTAGATCCAAAGTCTACTGCAGTCTTGAAGCACTCTCCTTTCTTCTTCTTTCCAAAATATGACAAAAAAAAAAAAAAAGGAATCATTATGCACCCACCTTCCCAGCACTCTCACAATGCCCCACTGGGCTCCCTGTGAATAGACAGCCAGAACCAGAGTAACCAAAAGCATCTGTAGCTCTGCAGTTGTCAACTAAAACTGGTTAGTCGGTCATAAAATCAAGTTAATGAATTATGATTAGCTTTTTAAAATACATTATGTCCAACAGAATAGAATTAGTGTGTCTCACCTTGTAGAAAACAAGGGTCGACCAAAAGAAGATCTTGATGCAGTTTTATAAACCTCTATGTACATGGGTGTGAGAATCTCTATTGTGGGTCTTGATCCAAAAAAAAAAAAAAAACAGACTGAAAACCCTCAGTAGCAGGGAGATTCTACTCTGGGAGCACTTGCCACATACACCCATCCCACCTTTATCCCCTGTAGAGGATGCAAAAGCCTGCAAAGGGTATTTCGGACTCAAGAATCCATCCTACAATCCTACAAAACAGACTTGACTAAACACAATTGAAACAAACTTCTGACACCCGCCGCCAAACCCGCCCCCCAATATGATACTTTCTAGAAAGCACCAAAGATGTTCAACAAAAGACACCATCAGGGTAACAGCCTTGCCTCAAAAAGATTCCTGGCACAAGAAGGCTCAGCATTAAGCAGCAGGAGAGAACATCAGTACTTGGGTCCAAGCTTGCCCGCTGCAGGGCAACTGGGCCAACAGCAACTGGGCTGGGGACAGATAGGGACACTGGAGACCTCAGAACCTCCTTTTTCTTTCTCTTCGATTTTTTTTTTTCAAGTTGCACACCTCCCTAAAAAATTTCCCTAGGAAACACCAAAGCTTGCATCAGGCCAGAAACGCCCCCAAGTTGAAGAAACGGTGGCCAGCACAGCAAGTCCATCTCAGTGGGGCTGAGGGCTCCCTGCTGGCATGAGCGCGGGACTAGGGTTGGGGAAGTGAGCAGAGCAGAGAGCTCTTCCAAAGCAACAGGGTCCGAGCACACGCTGGGAAACTCTCGGAAGCAGAAGCTTGGGCTTCTGAGGACTCTGGTGCTCTGTCTTGGGCCCCCGGCTGCCACCCTGCCCCGTTACTCGGTCAGGGGAGGAAGGTGGGCCATGCGGCCCCATTCAGGCAAGCCCATCCGGATGGGCAGGGAAGGAGGCCTCCTCCTGCCGGGAAGAGGCCAGCGCTCTCTAAGTTCCCCGCGAATCCCGCCCTTCCAGCCTGGCGCCGTTCCATGCCCCGCCGAACCCCGCGCCCGAGAGCCAGCCTTCCCCAGTGCGTGCCCCGGGGGTGCGTCCGCGGGGACTACGCCAGCGGGCCGGGGTCTCGGAGGAGGGAAAGTGGGCCGAGGGCGGCAGGTTCGAGGTCCCGGTGGGATCCAGGCAGGCCGCGCGCCGCCGCAGTCCTGTCGCAGCGCGTGCCCTAGTCCCCCGGGGTGGAAGGCCGGAGCCGCCCCCACGCCCGCCCACGCGCGACAGGCCCAGGTCAGTGTCTGGACCGCTGCGGCCTCCCGGGGATGGCTCGCCAGGCCTGCTGCGCCGCCGCCTCGGGGGTCGCCGGCCCCCGCGCAGCCGTTTCCCGCCAGGCAGGGGCGCGGGCCCAGAAGGCCAGAGGCGCCCCGCGCTCCCAGCGCCGCTACGCACCTAGCTGCCCGCGGGTCCCACATGGCTGGGGCCGGAGGGACAGCGCCAGGACCGCCGCCGCCTCGGGAGCCGCTGCCCGGGGGGCGCGCGCGGCGGGCGGTGCGGAAGCCAGGAAGCTCCGGGCGCCGTAGCGCGGGGCAGGGGCGGCGCGGGGCAGCGGCCGCCCGCGGGGGCCCCTGCTCCCTGCGGCTCGGTTCCCCCGCCGTGTTGAACAGAGCGGGGGCGCCGGGACCCCGGCGCCCGGGCGGAATGCAGCCGCAGACCAGACCGAGGCCAAGTTTCCACGTAGTTGCGAGAGCCCGAAAACTGTCACGTGCACGTCGCCGCTGGGTGGGAGGGGGTGTTTGTCATCGTGTTCAAAAGGGGCGTTTCGGTGTCTCACATCATGCATGTGAGGGCTCCAATGGGGTGGCTCTCGGCCGCCTTTGAAAAACGAGTGCTTCGCGCCCGTTGCCTCGAGGGACGGGGCGCACACTCCTGCCCCAGCCTCGGCCGTCAGCCAACTCGCTCCTCTCCGTGGTCGGGAGGCCCAGCGTGGTCGCTAACGGCCTCCGTGGCGTCCCTCCTTCCCTCGGTCTCCCTCCAGCCCTAAGCGGCCCAGGCGCCCACTTCCGGCCACCTCAGCCATGGGCGAACGCTGATACTCACTGTGTGCTCGCCCCTCCACTCTGGGGGCGCTGGGGGTTCTGGAGTGGGGCGGGCAGCGGGGCCCCGGGCTTCTTGACGCTCACGGCAGTGTTCATGTCGAGTCCACCGCTCCCCGCGGGCCGCAACAGGCAAGGAACCAAGCGAGGTCTTGGTCTACTTCCCCTACCTCCTGGAAAGACAATGAAGACCCAAAGAGTTGGGGGACAGTTAGGGCCACCCCAGGCTGTCACATCCCCCAACGATTCTGGGCAACACACCCACTTCCACCCTCCACTCAGTTGGGCCTTCACAGCTTCTCTGGGACAGGGATCCCACCCAACCAGAGAGGGAAGCTCTCTGCCCTGGGCGAGGCCGCGGCCTACACCGCCTCCTGGTGGCCCTCACGTCCTTCTGGGGAGCCCACCACACCAGGCGCCCCTCTTGGGGGAGGAGGAGACCACGGAGCTTCAGCCAGAGGAGCGGTGTTGTTTTTAAAAAGAGGCAGAGAGGCCTTCCTAACGCAGCGACGCGCCTGAGACACCCACCCCACGTGCTTTCCTGTGAGTCTAGATGTGGTCTCCCAGTCTCATCTAGTGGTCTCCTTGATTCTAGAATCTACCGCCTCCCATGTCGCCTGTGCCTTCACCTTCCTCAAATACATTGCATCACTTCCCGTTCAAAGGCCTCCAGCGGCACCCGGTTGCCAGCTAGAGACTCCATGAGTAACCCAGCAATTGAGACTCAGTTTCATCCTACCCTTCCCACCGACCTCCTTGTACGAACACGAAACTCCCATGGTTCCGAATCTTCGGGAACTTTTAAAAAATCATGATATCGGAGTCCTACTCCCAAGCAGCCTGATTTAATTGGTAGGGGGTATGTCAGGGGCAGCCGGGTTTTCAAAGCTGCCCAGGTGATTATGACAGGTAGCAAGGCTTGGGAACCACTGCCAACTTCCAAATGGTCCAGGCTGCTGGCTATTTACCAGACGTCGATGGTCCTTCAACTTCCAGGGGGTCTTTACATGCCCTTCTTGGGATCCATGGCCCAACATCGCCCAGTTCCGTTAGTATTATGGTTTGGATATGAGGTGCACCACCACCACCCCCACCACCCACCACCAAAAAAAAAAAAAAAAATCATGTTAGACAATTCTGGAATGTTCACGGGTGAAACGACTAGATGATGAGAGCTGTAGCCTCTCCAGTGGATTCATTCCTTTGATGGATTAAGAATTAGGACGGATACTGGGTGGTGGCTGGACGCAGGTGGGGCATGGCTGAAGGATGTAGGTGGCTGGGGGCTGCCTCTGGGATTCCTTTCTCTTGTCCCTCAGCTCTCGCTCACTCTCTGTTTCCAGGCTGCGGTGAGCCCAACTGCGAGCCTCCACCACGTTCTTCCGCCATGTTTCTCCTCACCTCGGTCCAGAGCAGTGGAGTCCCTTCACCGTGGTCTGAAACCGCAGGCCCAAAATAAACTTTTCCTCCTCCAAGTTGTTCTTGTCTGATGTTTTGATCACAGCGAGGAAAGGCTGGCTGACATGGAGAAGACCCACGCCCCCTCGCTTAGTACTGCCATTTCCCTGGCAGCTGCCTTGAGTCTCCAGATCCAGAAGGCCTAGCCAGCCTCTGACGTCAGGAGGGCCAGGCGAGGAGGGATTGGCCAGTCAGTCGTGGTGAAGAAGTGCCACTACCCTGGCTGGGGCTTTTTAAGCATCTCAGGAGCTTGTCACACTTTCCCTTCTCGTATCTTTCACCACTGTCCTCGAAACAGTCATATCGGGGTGCTGAGTTTTGTTTTGTTTCACGAGGTCAGAAATGGAACCCAGGACCTTTGCATTTATTAGGCCTGCGCTCAACCACTGAGCCATCGCCCCTGTTGGCTGTGCCTTCCTTTTAAATTTGTTCATTCTTCTTCTTTTATTTTTTCATTTTTATCACAATTATACATTGGTACAGTTAACAGAGCAGTGCCCTCGCTCTCACCTGACTCTCCCAGAAGCAGTCACTTTTATGTCTTTGAGCTGATTATTTTAAATATCACGTTTGCTTACTATTTGTTGTTGGAAGCCTTTCTCCCCATGTTATACATCAAGTAAATTTTTTGAGATTGTTTTCCTATATGAAAACCTCCACCCTTGATATATTAGTTTGTCTAGGTATGAAGTTCTAGGATGGAAATCATTTTCCTTCAGAATTTTGAAGCTCTTGATCCAGTGAGCTCTAAATTCCAGGACTGTTGTTGAGAATTCCAAATACATTCTATCACCAGTCTTCATTGGACCTCTTTTTGTTTTAATCTTTCAAAGACGGAAGAATCTTCTTTTTCTCCTCAATGTTTTGAAATGACACATGATGTGCTTGGATACTGGTATATTTGTGCGTTCTACTTGGTACCCCGTGGGTTCTTTGTCTTAACACTCAAGCTCTTCAATCTGGGAAATATGATCTTAAACTATTTTGTTAATTGGTTTTTTCTCCTTTATTTTTCTTGTTTTCTTTTTTGAAATATTATTTAGATATGAGACTTCCAATATTGGTCTCTGTGATAGTGTCCCTTAATCTTCAAATCAATGCTAGTTTCCATCTTTTTAAAAAGTTTTATTTGAATTAGTTTCTGGGAAATTTCCTCAATTTTATATTACAAGTCTTTTTTTATATCAAACTTTTACTTTTTCCAAGAATTCTTTTTGAATTCTTCCTTTTTTGGAGTATCCCATTTTCTTTTTTATGATTATGCACATAATCCCTGCAACTCTTAATGGTGGATTTTTTGGTTTTGCCTGCTGCAAAGGCTTTATGCTTCAGGATCCTTTTACTGTTTATGTTTTTGTTTTGTTTCCCTTGTTAAAGATTTTCTTCAGATGCTTTTCTGCTTATGAGTAAGACTATGGAGTGGGCCGGGGCTGTATCTCAGTGGCAGAGCGCTTGCCTTGCATTTATGAGGCACTGGGTTTGATCCTTTAACACCACATTAAAAAAATAAACAAATAAAATAAAGGCATGCTGTCCAACTACAAAAAATAAAAAAAGACTAGGGAGTAAGATGTCCATCTGTAGAGAACAGATTGAATAAACTATGGCATCCACACATTGGGAAATTATTGCTATACAAAGAAATAGGAAGTATCTCTACATAACACTATGGACTGATGGCCAGGAAATATTAAATGGGAGAAATCTAAGTGGGAATTGTGTTTATATTACTCTGCTTTTAGGGTAATACAAAGAGGTAAATAGTTTTATGTATTTATTTCTATTTTCAAAAAGACCGAATGGAAAGAAAACCAAATAACATACATGGCTACTTATAAGGAGAAACAGGGTAAAGAAGACAGAGGGAAGCTAGGTTTCTTTAAATATGCCTTGTTTTGTAGTTTTAACGTAGTATATCAAGTGGATAGCATATCCCCACAAAAATTCTTTTATGTAACTTTAAAACACAGTATTTTGAATAATGGAATTTACCGTGAGGAATACAAATTTAAGCAAACCAACAAAAAGATCTTGAACTCAATAGTTATTGTTACTAAGTAATTTTGGCATGTTGTTTTAAAACATTTATTTATGTGTAAATTATTTTTATGTGTAAACTAGAATAAGAAAAAAAAAGAAATACAAATATAAATCAAAGATGGTAAAAATTTTTCTGAATTCTGAAAACTGAATTGGAACTATCAATAGAACTCATTACTTTCTAGTTCTATTTGTTCTCTCCATCTTGGATGTGACATACCATTTCTAGGTTTGATAATAAAGTGCACCCCTGGTACCCAGGAGGTAACCTCCAAACATTTTTCCTCTCTACAAGAAACCAGGACTCTGTAAAGAAAATCACTGGTTCCAAATCTGAGGCAGAAATGTACAAGTTTCTGGAATATTTAGTTTTTCCAGAAAACAAAGAAGTCACCAAAGACTAATAGGGTTGTGTAAAAGGATCCTGCAACCAACTGAAAAGGACTTCCACTACTCAAAAGATGGAAAAACAAAGTTGAAGGTGGATCTCCTTAAAATCAAAGAGATTAGAAGAGGAAAGGGACCAAGGAGTGGGAGGCAGGGAGGGAGAGGGGAAGTGCTAGGGAGTGATATTGGCCAAAGTATAGTGTTATATTGTGTGCATGTAAGAATATGTAACCACAAATCCCACCAATATGTTTAACTATTATGCAGTAATTAAAAATGTGGAAAAAATGAAGAAGAAGAAGAGGAGGAGGAGGAGGAGAAGGAGGAGAGGAAGAAGAGGAGGAAGAAGAAGAAGAGGAGGAGGAGGAAGGAGGAGGAGGAGGAAGGAGGAGGAGGAGGAAGAAGAAAGGGGAAGGGGAAGGGGACAGGATGGGCATGGTAGTACATACCTGCCTGCAGTCCCAGATACTCAGAAGGCTGAGGCAGGAGGATCATTTGAGCTCATGAGTTCAAGATCCACCTGAGCAACATAGTAAGACCCCCATCTCAAAAATAAATAAAATAAAGGACATGTTATTGTATCACAAATTTAGTTTTAAAAAGATTTTGAGAATTATAGTTCAATATAAATAGTTTTCTCTGCAATCATTTCCATTTTATTTTATGCATTTAAAAATATCCTGAGCAGGGGTCTGTCAGATTGCTAAAGGGGTCCATGACACATAGAAGGTTAAGAATCCCTGTTTTTGATCTTTCTATCAGTTCAGAGGATACAAGGAGAAATACATGTTAAAATGACAAAATGAAGATGCAGCCAACCAAATCCACTATGTGAACATTTCACAGGGAAAATGATTTGTTTTTTTTTTCACCAAATAAATGGAATTTTTTAAAAAAATAGGGAGCGGAGGAGGGATGAGTAACTCATAATGGGAGTATAAGAGATTTAAATGACATATCAATTAAATACAGTACATTAGCCCTGAGCCCTGAGTCTAACAATCCAACTATAAAAATACAGTTCTAAGACAATCTAGAAAATAATAACACAGGTGCTTTGATGATATTAAGAAATAATTGTTAATTTGTTGTGTATGATAAGCATTGTGCTTATGTTTTTTCTTAAAGAGAGAGTGAGAGAAGAGAGAGAGAGAGAGAGAGAGAGAGAGAGAGAGAGAGAGAGAGAGAGAATTTTTTAATATTTATTTTTTAGTTCTTGGTGGACACAACATCTTTGTTGGTATGTGGTGCTGAGGATCGAACCCGGGCCGCACGCATGCCAGGCGAGCGCGCTACCGCTTGAGCCACATCCCCAGCCCTGTGCTTATGTTTTATAAAGTTTTTTTCCTATCAGAAAAAAATACTAGGGGCTGGAGATGTGGCTCAGCGGTGGCGCGCTCGCCTGGCATGCGTGTGGCCCGGGTTCGATCCTCAGCACCACATGCCAACAAAAATGTTGTGTCCGCCGAGAACTAAAAAAAATAAATAAATATTAAAAATTCTCTCTTTCTAAAAAAAAAAAAAAGAAAAAAATACTTGATATCTCTCTCTTTAAAAAAAACAATGCAATGATTTAGTTTATGGTATTTGCTTTAAAATACTCAATCAAAACAAACAAATCAAAAAGGTGGTTGTATAGATAAAACAAGATAATGTTGAAGCTGGGTAGTAGTAGGTCTGTGGAAGTTCATTATAGCATAGTCCCCATCCCCATCCACATTTTGTTTTTTACATTTTCAGTTACCTGCAATCAATCACAATCTGAAAATGTTAAATGTAAAATTCCAGAAATAGATTTAAATTGTGCACCGTTCCAAGTAGCGTGATGAAATCTCAAATCATCCCACTCCATCCAGCCCAGAACATGAATCATCCCTCCTTCCACACAATACCAGTACTTGCCCATTAGTCACTTAGTAGCTGTCTTAGTTATCAGATTGACTGTCACTGTATTCTATGCTTGTGTTCAGGTAACTCTATTTTTTTTCTTAACTTTTTATTTGTTATTTTTAGTTACACATGACAGTAGAATGTATTTTGAAATCATACATACATGAAGTATAACTTCCTATTCTTTTGATTGTACATGATATGAAGTTACACTGGTCATACATTCATATATGAACATAGGAAGGTAACGTCCAATTCATTCTCCTGTCTTTCCTATTCCCACTCTTCCTCCCTTCCCTTCATTCCCTTTTGTCTAATCCAAAGTAATTCTATTCTTCCCTCTCCCCCTTATTGTATGTTAGCCTCCACATATCAGAGAGAACATTCAACCTATGGTTTTTTGGGATTGGCTTATTTCATATAGTGTGATGGTCTCCAGTTCCATCCGTTTACCTGAAAATGCCATAATTTCATTCTTCTTTTTGGCTGAATTATAGTCATTGAGTATGTATACCGTATTTTTAATCCCTTTATCTGTTGAAGAGCACCTAGGTTGGTTCCTTAGCTTAGCTATTACGAATTGAACTGCTATAAACACTGGTGTGGCTGCATCACTGTAGCATGCTGATTTTAAGTCCTCGGGGGTATATACTGAGGAGTGGGATAACTGGATCAAATGGCAGTTCCATTCCAAGTTTTCTGAAGAATCTCCATACTGCTTTCCAGTGTGGTTGCACCAATTTGCAGGCGCTCCAGCAACGTATAAGGAGTGTTCTTTTTCCCCCACATTTTCACCAACGTTTATTGTCATTTGTATTCTTGATAATTGCCATTCTGACTGGAGTGAGATGAAGTCTTAGTTTTAATTTCCATTTCTCTAATTGCTAGAGATGATGAACATTTTTTCATATATTTATTCACTGATCATACTTCTTCTGTGAAGTGCCTATTCACTTCCTTTGCCCATTTATTAATTGGCTTATTTGGGGGTTTGGGTGTTAATTTTTTTGAGTTATTTATCCTGGAGATTAATGCTCTATCTGAGGTGCAGGTAGCAAAGATTTTGTCTCAGTCTGAAGGGTCTCTTTTCACATTCTTGATTGTGTTCAGGTAACTCTTAATTTACTTAATAATAGCTTCAAATCCCCAGAGTAGTGATGCTGAAAATTTCATTATGCCAAAGAGAAGTCATAAAGTGCTTCAAGTGAAAAGGTAAAAATTCTTGCCTTACAACAACATTAAAAAAATCATATATTAAGCTTTCTGAGATCTACAGTAAGAACAAATTTTCTATCTGTGAATGAAATTGTGAAGAAGGAAAAGGAAATTGGGAAATTGGTGCCAGTTTTGCAATCACACCTCACACTGCAAGAGTTATGGCTAAAGTGTGTGAAAAGATGGAAAGGAGTTAAATTTGTGTATGTGTATATAGGAAAAAGCATAATGCATATATAGTTTTAGTACTGGAGGTGGTTTCAGGCATTCATTGAGGGTCTTGAAACATATCCCCAGAGATAAAAGGGACTATTTCACTATTCTCTCCATTTTTGTGAAAATAGAAATTGTTCCATAAAGAAGAGTTTAAAGAAAAAAAAAAGAATGATGATTTAAAAGCTACTTGGAAATTCAGAAGACATGAGTTCTGGATTAATAAATAGTCTTCAGACCATCAGTGAGTCAGTAGGGTGAGGAACCTTTGGGTCTTCCCACTGGCTGGGCGGGTGGAGCAATCTAAATAGTTTAGGAGCTAAGCAGGTGTAAGGGAATTAGGGGCCTCAGAGTCTGGGATATAAATTGAACATTTGCAATGTGGTACCTTTACCCTCAGTTCTGGTATTGTCAATCCTAAGACCTATTTTTATTTCCTCAAGGGAATAAATAAAGCCTCTTTTGCCTGATGAAGAAGCTGCATTGGGAAGCTGAGTTGGGATAGGGTCTAGGAGTCCTGCTTTTTTGGGGGGTGGCCGGAGGGATCGTAACGGGGATTGAACTTAGGGGCACTTAACCACTGAGCCACATCCCCAGCTCTCTTTTATACTTTTTATTTTTAGACATAATCTCACTAAGTTGCTTAGGGCCTTGCTAAGTTGCTGAGGTTGGCTTTGAACTAGCACTCCTCCTGCCTCAGCCTCCTGAGCAGCTGGGATTACTGGTGTGCGCCACCATACCCTGCCCTGTACTTCTTAAATTTTCAACCAAATTTTCTTACCTTTAAGCTGTTTCTTTACCCCTACTTCTAGAAATATCTGGCACCAATGGTTCTGAGCCTTTTGGGGACTCCCCTGTGTAAAACAGGCTGCCTCTCAGCTTTCCACACTGCCAATTTATCATCCATTCTCTTGCATCTAAGCCATTTCCCACTCAAATAGATTCCTAACTTCCAAGCATTTCTTGCTGTTGCATTTCCCCCTGTTATCCCTCTCCGTATGTTTTAAATAAAAGTCCTTTTACACCCTTTTTCTGAGGTTTCAGGAGGAAGAAAATGCAAATACTTGTGTTCAATCCACTATTGTGCTTATACTTTTATGTACTTTTATTTACTTTGTGGGGGATGAGGGGTGGCTACAGGGGATTTAACCCAGGGTTAAACACTAACTACATCCTCAGACCTTTTTCTATTTTTTGGAGACACTGTCTCATTAAGTTGTCAAGGGCCTCACTAAATTGCTGAGGTTGGCCTACAACTTGCAATCCTCCTGTCTCAGCCTCCCAAGTTGCTGGGATTACAGGGATCCCATCACTCCTGGCCTAATATTCTTTTTAAATGGTTGGAAGGCCTACCTTTTGGAGAATGTGCTTTGTAGTGCCGTTCTTCTCATCCACACTTCCACTTCCATGCCCAGCTAAGCTTTTGCACAGTGACACCTGTCCCTTTTTTATGGTCTTGGACTGCAGAGCCCGATCAAGGGGTAATTCACCTGGGCAACTGTCCATGTTATTCACCTCTATGGAGCCCCCAAAACATTGCTAGAAAACTAAGAAGATGGAGAAGATTTTTATCTACCAAAACTCTGGGGGAGTTTTACACAGGATTGGAAAGGGTATTTGGGCATACCAATTGGTTTGGGGGGGGTGGAAGCAGAAAGGGTGGAGAGCTGCTCCAAAGGACAATTTCACTAACAACAGATGGTGTATTCAACTGCTTTCTAAGGAAGGAGGTCCTGTTAGGTGAGAGCTCTGCTCAAGTACAGCACAGCATGTGAGTAAAGTCAGAGATCAGTTCTCTGAACCACAGAATAGAGACTGTCATTCCAGCAGCATCTTCCTCCTCTACCTCTGCCCATGTACTGCTCTGCCCCTTCTCTGTCAACAGATTAAAGACAGATTTAAAGAATGTGGTGTCCTTGGGCTGGAGATTTGGCTCAAGTGGTAGCGCGCTCGCCTGGCATGCGTGCGGCCCAGGTTCAATCCTCAGCACCACATACAAGCAAAGATGTTGTGTCGGCCAAAAACTAAAAAATAAATATTAAAATTCTCTCTCTCTCTCTCTCTCTCTCTCTCTCTCTCTCTCTCTCTCAAAAAAAAAAAAAAAAAAAAAAAAGAAGAATATGGTGTCCATGGGTTCCTGTTCTCTGAGTCTGTGGCCCTGCCTGACATACCCTTCTGCTTCTCCCATGTGGTTGGTTGGTTCAAAGAGTGGTAAGCTATTCTGCCTTGAAAATGTCCAGGGACCCATTTTATAGCCTTGAATAACTGAAACTGGTAGTCTTGAAGACATGGGCAGACCAGAATCATTGACAAAAACATTAATGAAACAAATGACTATTGAGATATGCCAAAATGACCACTATGCCAAGTGAAGACTGCAGACCTGTGTGCCCAGATAGGTCACCAAGTACGAAGAAAGACAAATATTCAGATAGATGATAAAGAACATTTTGTCATACACCATATGATGGCATTTCAATCAACGGTGGACTGAATGTACAAATGATGGCTCCTTAAGTTTATAATGGTGCGGAAAATTTTTTATTGCCAAGTGACAGTGTATCAGTCATAATATCATAGTTCAATGCATTAGTACTCAACTGTTCATAGTGATGCTGGTATGAACAGACCTTCTATGCTGCCTAGTATCTAGAAATGTAACACATAAAATTATATATTATACATAATACTTGATATTTTGGTGGGGGATACTGAAAATTGAACTCAGGGGCACTAGACCATGAGCCACATCTCCAGCCCTATTTGTATTTTATTTAGAGACAGGGTCTCACTGAGTTCCTTAGCACCTCACTGTTGCTGAGCCTGGCTTTGAACTCGTGATCCTCCTGCCTCAGCCTCCTGAGCTGCTGGGATTACAAGCACACGCTACCACACCCAGCTCATAATGCTTGATATTAATAAGTGACTGTGTTACTGGATTATGTGTTTACTATACTATGCATTATATCATTATTTTATTTATTTTGGGGGTGGATGTTACTGAGGATTAAATCCAAGGGCACTTAACCTCTGAGCCACTTCCCTTGCCCTTTTCATTTTCTATTTAGAGACAGGGTCTCACTAGGTTGTTTACAGCCTTGCTAAATTGCTGAGGCTGGCTTTGAATCTGCAATCCTCCTGCCTCAGCCTCCTAAGCCACTGGGATTGCAGGCCTGTGCCACTGTACCTGACTTATCATTATTTTAGAATGTATTCCTTCTACTTACTAAAAAAAATTACTGTGAAATGATATGGCATAATCATACTGACAGCAGCCCCAAACATCTCTTGATTATTGTGTCTCTTGATTGCATCACAAGGCAATGTCAGGTGACTGACCTATAGCATCTAGGTTTGTGTACTCTGTGATGTTTGCACAGTGACAATATTGCCTAATGGAACATGTCCCGTTGTTAAGAAACGCATGACTGTACATAAATAAATATGAGTTGACTTTCTTTAAAAGAAAGAGCTTACATAATGCCATGTATATGAGGAAGTACAATTTTTTTTCAACATTTGTATAGCAATATTTAAGTCCTTAAGATAATGTATGTAAGTTATTTTCAAAACAGTCCTCTATCAAAACAGTCCTCTAAGAAGGGTATTAATCATATCCATTTTACATAAAAGACAAGTAAAGAAATGAAAGATTAAGCAGTTTACTATACAACCAGTTGGTCAAATTGCTGAGACTAGAACAAATAAACAAGCTCAGAACGGGCTTGAACTCTGAGCTCAGTCTATCCTGTACTCTGATGTTGAAGAAGGGTGTCACTGGAGATCACTGGGGACATTTTATTTTACATTACATATTACATATGCCTAGCATATGCCGGGAGGTAGGCAGGTCTATACAACAGAAAGAAAACAGAAAGCAAATTCTTCCAGCTTCAGTGAAACTGATTCTTACTCCGTGTAACTTTCTGTGAATATCAGTTGTGTCATACATGAAACTAATTTATCCTGATAACAAAGGACATGCAATATGGGTTATTTTTTTGTACCTCAAGACATATGAATATTTATGCTCTCACACAGATACTGTAGGCATCCAGCTTGATATTAACTACAGCCATCTTGCCTACAGCATGCATTCAAAACCCTACAGAAAAACAAAGTCAATAAGATAGTCAGCTGAGCATTGTACATACCAGTCACTGATTCCCAATTTTTTTTTTTTTTTTTAAAGATAGGGTCTCTGGGCTGGGGTTGTGGCTCAGCGGTAGAGTGCTCACATAACACGTGTGAGGCCCTGGGTTTGATCCTCAGCATCACATAAAAATAAAAATAAAAAATAAGGTATTATGTTCAACTACTTCTAAAAAATAAACTAAAAAAAAAAAGGTGACTCAGGCTGGCTGAGTTCAAGTGATCCTCCTGCCCCAGCGTCCCAAGTAGCTGGGATGGCAGGCACATACCACTGTACCTTGTTCAGACTGTTTCATAACTGAAATTTGCCATATGAATAGTTTTCAAGAAAAACCAGGTACATCCTGGTTGGCTACAGCCCTCTTTGTCTAGCTTAGCCTTTGCTCCTTCATTGGACTGTGAGAATCCTCCTGTTCTGCTGCCACCAAAGATATTTCTGTCTAATATTAGTCCCTAGTAGGCTGATCTTTCTACAATCCTGATCTATCTGGTTTTTCCTTCAGTCTTTCAGTGCCTTCTGCCTTTGGCAGTAATTTCTCTTACACAAAGACCTGGTTTTTCTGAAACAGATACCTACACCCACACAGAGAATGGCACATTCTCAAAAATGTATATGCAGAGAGTAAACCCATGATCATCTCATTCAAATCCATGCAGGTTCCCCCACCCAGCCACCCCCACACTGGATACTCTGTTTTTCTCTCCTTGTTTTGAATGAATGCAGCTATTCATATGGCACTCACCATACTCCATTCAACTCCTTGCTCATAGCAGGAGCTGCCCCTCTCAGTCTCTGGTCCAACCCTGAAGAGACAGTTATATTATTTTTAGTCTTCATACTCCCAGTACTTACAACATGTACCTGATACCTTCCATTCCCCTATAATCAGGGGTGGTTCTCAACCAGGGGTGATTTACCCCTGGTGAACATTTGGTAATGTCTGGAAACATTTTCAGTTGTCATAACTTTTCAGGAGAGGTCACTGCTGGCATTTGCCAGGTAGAGGCCAAGGATGCTGCTAAACATCCTGCAATGCACAAGTTGATCTCCTATAGAACAGAATCATCCAGCCCAAGATGTCAATGTTGGGAAAACTTATCTTTGAAGAACCACTGGACCATTGTCCTGCCTTTAGTCACCTACTAATAAACTACATGGTGATGCTTCCACCAAAGTAACTAACCATGGTTTGTACCATGAGAACCCACTCTGGATACAGCTACTTGGGCCAGAATGGGCAGGCGCTTATTCTAGGGTCACCAGTGTGCAGGCTAGCCAGTTCCTCCTGAGTCAAACTGGCAAGAAAGCTATTCCAACAGAGACTTGCTGACCGGGCCATCTCTTGATTATTTGAACTGGAGATTAGAATGGAGAACCATGCAAATGGTAATGATAGCAAAAGTTGAAAAACAATGAGAGAAGGCAGCTAGAGGGGACCATTAGGACTAGAGACAGTGAAAGCCACCAGGTAAAGAAAGATACACAGAATGAAGGCAGTTGATTGGGAAAGGAAAAGGAGAGATGGAGGGGGCAATGGAAGCAGAGGCAGAGGGACTGGGGCATCACGACATTAGATGATAGCAAGAGTTGATTGTTAGCAAGAGCTAATGAGAACATATTGATCTTGAGGAAGCAATTCACCTTGTTCCCAATCTGCAGGAGCCTGGAGAAAAAGTGGGTTTTGTGAACATGAGTCTTACCTCTCTTGTCACCACCTATGACTTGTTGATATATTCTGTGGTAGGCTGAATTGTTTCCCTCAATAAATATATGTCGAAGTCCTCACCCCCAGCACCTCAGAATGTGACCTTGTTTGGAGATACAATCATGAGTTACTTAACATTGGTAAGATGTTCTGAGAGATAATTGAACAATTTTGTCCCATTTAAACATCATATACTTAAACAGTCCTGGATGGCATAGCCCATTACACACCTAGGATGTGTAGCATATATATGGTGTCTGTATACACACACAAACACACACACATACACACACGCGTATTATTTATATAATGATATATGGTATATATATAAGATGTAATCAAGCGATACAGTAAACACAAGATGTATGAGGATACTGTCATTATAATACAGCACTGTCCTACAGTACACTAAAACAACAACAAAAAGTATAGTAAATACATAAACCAGTAACAGTATTATCAAGTGTTATGTACTATACATAATTGTGTATGCTATAGTTTCATCCAACTGGCAGAGTAGTAAATTTGTTTACACCAGCATCACCAAAAACATGCAATACCTGTACTATGACATTATGATGGATATAATATCATCAAGTGACTAGAAATTTTCAGCTCCATTATAATTTCATGGGACTACTGTTATATATAACGTCTAATGTTGACCAAAATGTTGTTGCCATGCATGATTATACTGTTATCACAGGTATAATGTTATAATGAGATTGTCCTAGAGTAGTGCAGGCCCCTAATCCAGTGTGATTGGTGTCCTTATAAGAAGACAGCCATGTGAAGACACAGACATACAGGGAGAACACCATATGAAGATAGAATTGGAGTGACGTATACACAAGCCAAGGAATGCCAAGGATTCTCAGCCGCACCAGAAACTATAGAATGGATCCTCCCTCAGAACCCTCAGAAGGAACCAATCCTACTGATGTTTTGATTGTGAACTTCTACCATCCAGAACTGTGAGAAAATAAGTTTTTGTCATTTTTTTGCATACAAAAAGAATATTGTGTATTTGAGGACTATAGTTAACAGTACTGCATCAAATTCTGAAAATCCCAAAGACAGTAGAATTTTAGGTGTTCTTAATACAGAATAAAGTAATTATGTGGGATGATGGACTTTATTAACATAAAAGTATACATATTAATGTGATTCAGTGTAATATTTTATACATACATTCACATATATTAATAATAGCAATATACACTTATTACATCTTTGATATCTTATTACCCACCCTAGCTATAGTAATCAATGTTCTATTTTAACAAAATTTTATTTTAGTTATCATGAATAAAAGATGTAATAGTTTTCTGTGTCTTTCTTTACTTACAACACATCATCCAATTTATTTTTATTTATATCTGGGTAATACTGCATTATGAATATATATTATACTTTCTGATAGATATATTAAGTTGTTCAGATAAAACTGATTTTTCTCTTTATATGTATTGTTAAGCACAGTTATACAACTTAAACTTATACAACAAAAGAAAGAAACAACAACAACTTAAAAAATAGAAAACTGCTTTTTGGCCTATTTTTATCAAACTTAAAAGAAATAATCCAAAACATAGAAATAAATAAATAAATACAGTTTCTTTTACTTTAAACTTATCTGTAAACAAGATATCAATATGTTAATTCTCTTTGTGCCTGTCACACACAAAACTAATTTTAGAGTGTTCAGTAGATTTTATTACATTACACAGAAAACCTGCTCTAGGGCAAACAATTAAATAAAACATCAGTGTGTTAGGGAATGTATGATTCATACTCTTTCTGCACATGTATACTTTCAGGGTTACAATTATTTGGCTCAATACTCCCAAGTTTACATCATCCATCAATATATCTATAATTGAAATCTTCAGTTATTTGTGTATGTGTGCATGCATGCATGCACAAGAGACAGAGATAGAAAGAAGAGAGAAAGAGAGACAGAGAGAGATAGGGAGACAGAGAGTGAGAGAGTGAGAGTTGGTCCTGAACTTTGTCATTCTATTCTGATAACTACCACAGTCTAGGCAAGGAGTTCTGCCCATGGTGATCCCCAAGTACCACTGCCACACACATTTCTCTTCAAGCAAGGTTTTCTTGAGCAGAATTTGTATGGATGGTGGAAGGAGAGAGGGTCATCATTATACAAAATACATGTATGAAGATGTGAATTTGGTGTTAACATGCCTTATATACAAACAGAGATATGATAAATGGTGGTATAATGGTGTATGAAGAATTGTATGCAAAAAAAAAATAAGAGAGCTCATGTATAATGGCATAATTTGGCATGAACATACTTTATATACAGAGTTACAAAAAATGTGCTGTGAATGGATAATTATAAGTGTAATGTCCTCCACTATTGTCATCTATGTGGTAAATAAATAAATAGGAAAAAATGTAGACAATGCAGTGGATGCATTTTAAAAAATGATCATCAATAGGACTTGGTCAAATATCTTAAGTTTTTGTCATTTAAGCCATGCATTTGTGGCACTTTGATACAATCAATCTAGAAAATAAATTCAGACCTCCTTACCTACAGTAACCCAAGTGCACCCCTATGCCTGTCAACACTTCAGACCTGATCCTGTACTTTATGAGATTCCAGAACTCTGGATGTCCTCTCATCATACCTATCCCTAGTGGGTGAAGAGTCTACTGCTCTCTGAGGCTATGCCACTCAGACTCTATACTTTCCTTCTAGACCATGTTGTCAGTACCTAGAACCCCATAATTCCCTGAAAAAGTAGCTCTGAGACAGCAGTAAGTCTGTCCTCCTGAAAGTGGACCAAGTACCATTATGATATTCTTTGGTCCAAAGGGTGCCTCAGGGGCAGCTGTGAGTTAGCCAGGGACTTGGGAAACCTTTGTCTATTTGTACTCTGTGCTCCCAGGACAGTCAGATTAACCTAAATTCTCACCCTCACAGATCAGGATCAAGTTTCAAGAAATGGGCCCTGAGGGTGTTTATTCATCATTCTTCCTTGTGTGCTGCTGCCTCATTTCTCTCCCTGAGTTCCTACCCATCCCCCTCTGAGTCACACTGTACCCAACCAACCTCAGCATCTGGGCCAGCTCCAGCTCCAGGGCCCTCTTTCCACTTCCTCACCACTCTAGGAAAGGGATCTGCATTGGGCTTCTTAAGAATCCCAGCCAACTCTCAGAACTGGAGCCCCTAAATGTGTCAAAATGGAGGTCACAAATTCAGCTACCTCAAGGTCCAGGTAAGTATCACAACTGAGTATATCTGGCCAGGTATAAGTACCAGAAAGAAGAAAAGTCTGCAGCAAACTGCAATAAGAGACTGAGAGTAAGCTAGGCTCCTACTAATGTGGCTCTGGCTAATTGCTGCCATGGAGATGGTGGACTTGTTAAAAAAAAAAAAAAATCTTTTTTTTTTTTTTTTTTTTTTAGAGAGAGAGAGAGAGAATTTTTTAATATTTATTTTTTAGTTTTTGGCGGACACAACATCTTTGTTTTTGGATGTGGTGCTGAGGATCGAACCTGGGCCGCACACATGCCAGGCGAGCGCAATACCGCTTGAGCCACATCCCCAGCCCCCCCAAAAAATCTTTAGATATTTTTTATAGTTTGGAAAACTTAATTGTATTATGTGAAAATTCCTATCCAACTAATTTAATACTAATACAATATACACCAAATAACACCCAATCACAGAAAAGCCAGATAAGGTGGAAAGTTTATTACCACTAACGAAAGCAAACACCTAGATTAGGTCTAGTTGATAAGCTGAGTCAAACCTGGAGCTTTCCTCCATTTAGTTGAACCTGACCTCACTGAACCCCAGAGAGTTTGAGGAACTAATGGATTTTCACATGTTGTTATTTTTATAGCCTGATATGGCCTTCCCACCCTCTTCTGTCTGGCAAACTCCAAAACCCCTGTTATGACTGACTCATCTCTGTCATCTCCTCCCAAATGTAAACCTGGACTGACCCATCCACCCCAGTCCAGCCTCTCCACTGTCACCACTTCCTGCTCAGTGCTCCTTATTTAGCCTCTGTTATAGCTCTTGTCACATTGCTTTATAACTATTTGTCATCTATGCAGTGAGCACCTCAAAGTCTAGGAGTTTATCATAATCATCCTATGTTCCCAGCCCCCTGGCACTCAGCTGACACAATGCCCGTGGAATGAATGAATAAAGAAACTCTTATGTATAAGTAATGAGACCAACGTCATGAAACTACTAACTAAATTCCAAATTAGTATTCATGACAGTCAGTTTATCATCATATGAAATTAGTGCCAGGGCCAAATAATATTGAGCAGGATGGCTAAGAAATTTGCATTCAAACTGGGAAACTGATTCTCATGGGAAGGCAAAGGAACAAAGGAAGAACACTTAGGGAATGAAACCAGAAGACCCAAAGGACAGAAAGTATGGGGTGAGCTCTAAAGGGAAGATGCTGGGGTGGTAAGCAAATCAATAAATGAAATGAAGTGATTGAAAACAGAGGGTCCTTGGAGAGAAAGAGTGGGAAGAGGACTGAGTAGGGACAAATGAAGTGGAGGGGAAAATAAGAACAAGAAAGTGCTGCCAGGATTCTGCTGTTGGCCATCTTGAACAGTGCCACACTGTGACAGGGGTCTACGTCACCTTTTGAATATAGCCCTTCCTGCTTATTTTAAGAGACACGTGTTTTTCTTTTCCTCTTCTTTCTCTCCCACTCCCTAACCTGGGGGTGTCGTATAAGATCACCTTGAATTATCTGTCCTTGAGCATATACTTGCCACAGGAAGGAGATGTCACCTGAAGATCTAGGAAGTGACTATCTCCCAAATGAATGAGTAAATTTCAACACACCATTAGGGAACACCTGGAATCCCGTCTCAGGGTAACCTGGATATAGCCTCTGAAGAGTTTCTTTAAAAGCCCTCTGTTGGGGCCAGGGCTGTGGCTCAGTGGTACAGTACTTGCCTAGCATAAGGCTGAGTTTGATCCCTGGAACCACATAAAAATAAAAACAAATAAAATAAAGGTATTGTATCCATCTACAACTAAAAAAAAAAAAGGAATATTTAAGAAATAAAAGCCCTCTGTTTTCCCTGATGGGCAGAATCTTAGCCCGTTCTTCTCCTTTGCTAACAAAGCAATAAGTCTTCTTTTTACTTTTTCTTAAAACCGTGTCCTTATTATTGGATTGGCATCTGAGAAAAGGATGAGCTTTCGGTAACAAAATGGGCATGCCAGATAGGACCCAGGAACAGTCCCTGCTCCAGCTTTCTTTTGGACAAGGCCTGGCACTCTAAGCAACCCACTTCCATGCTGAAGATGTACGGTAAATTTGTTGAGAACTGACTACCAGAGAGTTAGGGGATGGGCAAGTTTGAGTAAGCCTCAGGTGGAAACAGAGGAGCCATTCCTGAGAGTAAAGGGAGGGACTGAGGTGGCTTAGGAACCAAACTCCTCAACAAGACCCCTAAAGCTCAGAAGTAAAATCAAGAATCAATCAATGATTGGGCTGGAGATGTGGCTCAGCGGTAGCGCGCTCACCTGGCATGCGTGCGGCCCGGGTTCGATCCTCAGCACCACATACCAACAATGATGTTGTGTCCGCCGAGAACTAAAAAATAAATATTAAAAATTCTCTCTCTCTCTCTCTCTCTCTCTCTCTCTCTCTCTCTCTCTCTCTCTCTCTCTCTCCCCTCTCACTCTCTCTTTAAAAAAAAAAAAAAAAAAAAAAGAATCAATCAATGAATGGGATGGTCTCAAACTAAAAATCTTCTTCACAGCAAAGGACACAATCAAGAATGTGAAGAGCCTACAGAATGGATAAAATCCTTGCCACCTGTACCTTGGATAGAGCATTAATCTCCAGGATATAAAAACTCAGAAAACTTAACACCAAAAAAAACAAATAACCCAATCAATAAATGGGCAAAGGAACTGAACAGGCACTTGGCAGAAGAAGAAATATGAATGGTTAACAAATATATGAAAAAAAAATCAACACCTCTTTTAATTAGCCTCACAGAGTTGCCTTCACATTTGAAAAAAACCTTATTTGGGGTCCATTACACTCATTGTCTGATGGTCAACTAGCTTATCTCAGGGGGGCTCTGGGTAGAAGCAGCCAGTCACAAAGAACATAGCAATGGGTTCCAGTGTTCTTAAATTATAACCTGGGGACAAAATAGTCTCTCATCTTTAGAACTGACAGGATGCCCTATTTGACCATGGGACTCTTCTGGGTGAAACCCTGCCTTTTGCCCACAGATCTAAATACAAGGACCTCCCAGAGTCCCCAAATATGGCCCTGATGATTTCTCTAGAGAGAGGTCCCTAACAATCTTCGTATGATCAATGTGACCTTCAAGATGTGTGTGTCTCTGTGTGTGTGTGTGTGGGTGTGGGTATGTGTGACATATGGAAATGGGGATGGGAATATCTCAGGGTATAATTGACAGTGGGGAACCTACTTAAAGCTTAAAGGTGATACATTATGATGGTGATGAGGGAGACTAGTCAATGATATCCTGGGCTCCAACCCCTTGAATTCAAACTAGGGGAAAAATCAGATAAAGTCACAGTTTTTTGTATATGCCAGATTGTCCTGATCCCTCTCCTAAGATAAAATTTGTTATGCAAATTCAATGTATAGATAACAGTCTTACTCCAAAGGCAACAACTTCATTTGTAAGTGCCTCCCAGGAAAAGAAAAAGGTCCATAGGTCTGCTAAAACTAAGTAAGCTCTTTTTGTCCTGAGAAAGGGACCCTGAGAAAGTTGGTCAATGTTATCTGAACTAAGATTCTGTTTTAGGAGAAAATAACTTGCAGGGGTCCGGGGTCACCCCTTAAGAGAGAGGCATTAATGGGGAAATCATTCTCTTCTGGACAAATATTTAAAATGTGAATTGAGTCAGTTTTGCCTGATACCCTACAATAGGCCTATTCTGCCTGTTTAAAAACAAACAAAACCCTCATACTGATGAGTACCAATTTCTGCAAGTCTTGAGAGATTAAAAAATATTTCAAGTGTAATGTTCATTGCTTTTAGAATTTTTCTTTGTCAGAGAAACTGATGACTTCCAATTTTAACCAGGCTTGACTTTCATGAATAACCTAAATATATGTGACTCAAAATATGTATGCATCTGAAACTAAATAGGTTTGTGTGAGCCCTATCTAAATGTTCTGTAAGATTATAAATGAAAGTTCATGTAGGTTTAACCAACAAGTGCTCTATTTTTTACATTGCATCTGGCATAAAAGGGCCATACTGCCATTTGAAAAAATGGTTTATACATGTCTGCTTTGATTAAGTCTACATCTGATCATTAACACTGTTCTCTAAATGTATAAGACGTTTAAGGCTATCCTTGATTTTTGCTAGTACTGCTAAACTCTGTATAAAGTGACACCCCCTTTCTCCACAGAAAAGCCCTCTTCACCATGGCTGATTTTAGGATTATCAGCAAAAGAGTCTCTGAGAAAGAGTCCAATGTAAATAAACTTCCTATCTTCCTGTTGCCCTGTTTTACTTGGCCACTGGCCAGGAAGATACCAGTGTTCCAGGTGCTGGACTCCCCCTACTAATTTTTCACAAATGTATCCAGTAGAGTACTTTGTTGAAATGTGCAAACAAGGCCTCTGGCCTTGAGCTGGGCTTCACAGAGATGTCTACATTTTTAAGATAAGTTACAAATGGGCCCATGGTAACAGCTGGCAGGGGGAGGAAAGAAAGGGGAGATGAAGCTCTCCCCTTCTCAGGTGTTGTCCTTGAAGAGTTAACTTGCTCAGAACAGTGAAAGAAAACGCTGCTTTTATGTGAACTTCTGCAGATTGTGAACTTCTGAGCCCCTCCCCTTACTCTGAAACTCTCTGAACTCGGGGTTCAGGGGATTGATTGATTACAGCAAAGGCTGTACCCTCTGAACCTGGCTGCAGCCAAATAAAACTGTTTCCTGCTGTCTTCAGTGCCTTGCCTCGTTTGTCCCTACAACATAAACCTGTAATTATCTGTGGATTCTGAATTTTGCTATGAAAATTAAACCTAGTTAATATAAGGACATTTGTGCAATTGTGACACTATTACTTCTTCATGTATTAAATATATTCATGCCCTTCTAGTATCCAAGTTTTAAAATATAAAGCTTAGGAGAACACTTTACCAAGCTAGTATCCTCCTGTAATGCCAGATTCGTGGGACCCCAATAGACCTCCAGGAGCCGAATCCGATGCAATCACACAAGAGTCTTTATTGCAAGCTCAAACCTGGACTCACAACCATTTCCGATGCAGCGGTCCCAGGGAGTGAGTCCAGGTCCTTTGTTCAGTGAGGTTTTATAGGTTTGGGGGGATACTCTATACGTCACAACATCACACAGCAAATCATTCCATACCACAGGAAAATCAAACAACAACTCTTAACATTCACTGGCAGGAACAAGTTGGGTAGGGGTGATTGGTTAGTACAAGAGGGGGATTCCTTTGAACTGATTGGTTTAAGCCATGAGGGGTGTACGCGATAAACTACATGGTTTCCCAACATGTTATTAACCACCATAAACTAGTGGAGAGTCATCTGGCATCCCAGGTATTTTCCCTGTCTCATGCTGATTGGTGGTTGCTAGGGGGTTGTTATGGATCCTCACCTAGCCTAACTGAGTCAGGGACACCTGGCGCCACGGATCTCTCCTGTTATCTGTAGACAACAGGGTGGGTATGTGCTTAGGAGTGCTCTGTGGGTTTTTTCCAAGGACAAGGGTCACACCCCCTTCCTTGGACAGGCTTTGCTCTGAGGTAGATGTTAGTTTCTCAAAAATGGAGTCACATCAGTTCCTCCCTCCAAACTAAAGTTGTCTGTAATGGCAATTTTGGATTTATGGAAATAGCCAATTTAATTGGCTACTTATGTCATTTAATGTTCTATAACTGGATAAAAGTAACCTGTTATCAACAAGATGTATATAAAATTTTGTGTTACTTTTTACACTGGGGTGGAAAATTGAATGTATTTTTGAATGATGAGAGTCCAATCTGTTTAAAGATTAACATTGTGAAAAATGAAAACATTTTGCCACTCTCCCCCCCCCCCAAAAAAAAGGGGTTAGGAGCTGGTTTGATTCGTGTCTCAGATGTAATATTGTATTTTGTTAACAGACGTTCATATAGACTCAGGAACCAATATGTGAGAACTTTGTAAAATGCTATTTAAGAAAGAGGCAAAGATCAGCTTCAGAAATAAAATAAGAAATACAATAAACTTTATCTAAGAAATACAATAAACTTTATCTAAGATTTATCAAGAACCCCACCTCATCATAGTTAGGACTCTGCCTCTCACCTTACTCCATGTTAGAATGGTTCCAAAATAGGCTAGACTTATATTCATTTAAAGTTATGTTCAAAGGATAATTTTTTATTGTAAAGACTACTGTGGTCTTGAAATAAACAGGGGATATAATATATAATTAAGTGAGGTTTGGGATTATGAAAATTATGTTTCTTGGATTATAGCTATTATACAAACTGAATATGTTTTTGCTATTATGAATTTTATTTTATATTTTTCTTGTAAACTGTATAACTGTTACCTGTTGGTGTTTTGCAGAGGTACTCCTTTTTTTCAGGTATAAAGAATATTTTAATAATTTAATATTGAAATTGACTATCATACATATCCATCAATTCTTACATTTTATTGCCCATATCTCAGGAGATATTTAAAGTAAGATTAATTTGATGAAGCATTCTCAGTAAATCTAGAACATATTTCATATCCAAATTTAGTCAAGACTTTTAATAATATTCGCTGTTTTGTAGTATACATGAAATAAGTTAGTGCAATACATCACTGGGGTATCATTTAAGAGGTAAATACCCTATAGATTTGGATTTCTCATTCCAATTCCTTGGAATTCAATAATATAAGTGTCTTTAGAGTAATCTTCATCTTCTGATTTCTTCACAGTAAATTTAGCCTTTGCTAGTTGTTCAGCAAAATGTATAGCAGTTTGTGTATGAAGTGTAACTGGCCCTGTTTTTATTCTGGAAACTCCATTGGCTAATGCCATGAAAATAATCAGCTGGTCTTGCAGAAACTCATCCACAGTTCCACCATGTCTAAGATTAGCTAACAGCATTTCAGCAGCATCAATTCCAACCTTGTCTGCATTTACACCTCGTTTCCCAAGCAATGATCCAGCAAACAAACAGCCTGTGGATGTCTCAGCAATAATTATTATTCCATTTCCATTGCCAAATGCTTGGTCTTTGGGTTCCTGAACAGGCTGGATGTTAACATATAGATCTCTGATCTCCTTTCTGATGGATGCATCTCACAGCTGCTGCCGCCATATCTTTTGCTACTTTAAATGGCAGAACACCAGCAACAAAAGCTCTTCCATATATCTTAGTCACAGAGCCATGATCAGTCAAATTTATTGGGTTCAACTGTGTAACTGGTGACATTCAAACAATCACTTCACCACCACCTTTAGGATAACAGCCCCTCATTTTGATGTCACAATTAAAATTAAAACCAAATTTTTCAACAATTGGCTTGAAGACCATCATGGTGTAGTCGATCTGTGGTGCCATTTCAGCATTAATTCCACCTTTCAAACCAAGTACTGATGGAGAAGCAGCAAACAGAACACATGGCATTGAAGCCTGCATCAAGAGGCACACACTCCCTGCTGTCTTGGTATCTGCTGTATGGATTCCACCTTTGATCTCCTCTGGTGTGAAGGTTACTTCAGTTGAACCAATTTCTGCCCCCTCCAGTTGCCCATCATACAAATCTCCAATCATTTCCAGTCCAGATAAATGTTGAGGCCTTCCAGTCATAATACTCAGGCCCTGCATGCTGTGGCCTGCCTGGATCTTCTGCACCCGCAAGGGGAGGCCCAGGACACAGCTGAGGGCGGTGGAGACCCTGAGGATCTGGCCATAACCTTCCATGATCCCACCGTCGACCTCCACCCGCTGCCCCAACATGGGGGCGCCCTGGGGCCTGGCCTGATGGACAAGGCCTTTGCAGCAGAAAGAATAAATGCCACGCAGCTCTAAAACTTCCATCCACGCCCGGGGCTGCAGTGTCTTGAGCAAAGGCAGAAGAAGCTGAGCCTCCAGAGAAACCCAATCCACTGGAATAGAGGTACTCCTTCTAATAGAACAACCTGAGTTAATTGGAAATAATAAGTCATCATCTGTAAGACACACAGAAAATAAGGCTGACTTTCAGTGCTAATACTGACCCCAATTAAATACTGTAAAATTAAAACCCATTACTCCCACTTTAATACTGGTGAAACTGGCCTGCACCAAAAACTTGGAGACTAAAGTCAAGGGAAGTAAAAGGGCCAAGAAGAAAAGCAGCCAATATTTGGCCCTTGCCCTCTAGGGTCAGCCACGATCCAAGGAAAGACAGGAACCCTCTCTGTGTCCTACAAGTCCGGTGAGTCACCCAATCTGCTCATCAAGAAGATCAAGACGACCCTAGAAAACAGGAAGCCAACCAGTGCACATTCTGCAAAGAGGAAAGTGACTGGAGAGGGAAATGTCCCTAATGCTTCTAAGGGAAGCCACATGTAGTCAGCAAGATGCTGACCCATGCTAGCAGCTGGCGTAATTGGTAGAGGAAGACAAAAGAAGTCAAGAGGCTTCACACATGTTCCCAAGAGTGATCTCTAAGGAGTCTTAGCTGACTCTTAATAGTAGTTAGAACAAGGTCAGTCAAAACTGAGCCATAGCCAAAGCAGAGCCATACATGAACATTTAGAAAAAAAGAAAAAAATTTTAAATGCAACTAAAGATGTACACTTTTATCAGCCCTACCGAAAATAAGTAAAGCTGGAGACTACATAGAAGGGTTCTTATGTGAGAGTACCTAATAATAACTATCATCAAAGGACTCCAGAGTCACAGGTTTGTCCTGAGTCAATTTGAGCCTGATCTCACAAACCTACAAATCTTCCTAACACCCTAACACAGAGAAACTCAATCTATTTTTCACTGTAATAATTATGAGCTAATATGTTCATCATCTCTAGCAATTAGAGAAATGCAAATTAAAACTGGTCTAAGATTTCATCTCACTCCAACCAGAATGGCAATTATCAAGAATACAAGCAATAATAAATAAGTGTTGGCAAGGATGTGGAGGAAAAGATACACTCATTCATTGCTAGTGGGACTTCAAATTGGTGCAAACACTCTGGAAAGTAGTATAGAGAGAACTCAGAAAACTTGGAAAGGAACCACCATTTGACCCAACTCTCTGACTCCTTGATTTGTACCCAAAGGACTTAAAATCAGCATACTACAGTGACACAGCCACATCAAGGTTTATAGCAGCAATTCACAATAGCTAAACTATGGAACCAAACTAGATGCACTTCAAAAGATGAATGGATAAAGAATATATATATATATATATATATATATATATATATATATATATATTCTCAGTAAAATATTTATATGGATAATTAGCTCACACGATAATATTTTAAATATATTGAATTGAATAAAATACATTACTACTAAACTTGATTTCATCTTTCTTGGTGTCGCTACTAGAAAATTTAAAATGACCTCTGTGGCTGGCATCATGGTTCTGTTGGCCAGTGCTGCTGCAGTGGGGTTGTGAATTTCAGTAGGGATTTTTTAAAATTTGTTTTAATTAGTTATACATGACAATTGAATGCATTTATGCACTTTAATGTATCACACATAGATGGGGTATAATTTCTCATTTTTCTGAGTGTACATGTTGCAGAATCATATTGGTCATGTAGTCACATATATACATACAGTAATAATGTCTGCTTCATTCTACTATCTCTCCTTCCCCACATCCCGTACCCTACCCTCCCATCACTTCCCTCTACCTAATCTAAGGTAATGCTATTCTTCCCTAGTGTCCCCACCTTATTGTGAATTAGCATCTGCATATTAGAGAAAACATTCAGCCTTTGGTTTTGTGGGATTGGTTTATTTCACTTGCATGATATTCTCCAACTCCAACCATTTACTGGCAAATGCCATAATTTCACTCTTCTTTAAAGCTGAGTAATATTCCATTGAGTATATATACCACATTTTTCTTTATCCATTCATCTATTGAGGGACACCTAGGTTGATTCCATAGGTGTTGATTCCATAGTCTAGCTATTGTGAATTGAGCTGCTATAAACATTGATGTGGCTGCATCACTATAGAATGCTTATTTTAAGTCCTTTGGGTATAAACCAAGGAGTGGGAGAGTTGGGTCAAATGGTGGTTCCATTCCCAATTTTCTGAGGAATCTTCATACTGCTTTCCATATTGGTTGCACCAATTTGCAGTCCCACCAGCAATGTATGAGTTTACCTTTTTTACCACATTCTCACCAACATTTATTGTTGCCTATATTCTTAATGATTGCCATTCTGAAAGAAGTGAGATGAAATCTTAGAGTAGTTTTGATTTGCATTCCTCTAATTGCTAGAGATGTTGAACACTTTTTCATATATTTGTTGATCAACTTTAGCCCATGACCCGCACCAGCTTCATGAAAGAAGTTGAAGACGTGAGAAACCACTAGGGAGTTTTATTTTTTTTTTACACAACATCTTTGTTTGTATGTGGTGCTGAGGATCGAATCCGGGCCGCATGCATGCCAGGCGAGCGCAACTGCTTGAGCCACATCCCCAGCCAGGGAGTTTTGAATTACAGAGACAAGACTCTAATTACCTTTAAACCAGCTCCAGGACGACTCCTCCTAGCTCCAGCCTCCAGCCACCTATTGTGGTAGCGAGGTTTACTGAAGAGGCGAGAGAGAGAGAGAGAGAGAGAGAGAGAGAGAGAGAGAGAGAGAGAGAGAGAGAGAGAGAGAACACTCACTCCAGGGAGTGGACTTTTATTGGGGAACAAAAAATTCTGGAGAAAATCCAATCGAATGAAGATTAAGGGGGGGCAGCATCTCAAGGTCAGGGGCAACGATTGGGTCTTCGGGTAGTGGCCAGACATGCCTCCACATGGACAAGCCCTCAGACCTGGAGAAGGGTGGGGAAAGCTCTGACACAGTTGTGCCTAAGCAATTCTCCCCCAGCCAGGGAGGTAATTCAAAATTCAAATCACTTGCGAGGATGGCCTCCCACAATCAACTGTATTTCTTCTTCTGTGAAGTGTCTGTGTAGTTCCTTAGCCCATTTATTGATTGGGTTATTTATTTTTTGGTTTCGCAGTGTTCTTTTTGGTGTTAAGTTTTTTGAGTTCTTAATATCTTAATATATCCTAGAGATTAAAATGCTTTATCGAAGGTGTATGTGGTAAAGATTTTCTCCCAATCTTTAGGCTCTCTCCTCATGTTATTAACTGTTTCCTTTGATGAGAAGAAGCTTTTTAATTTGAATCCACCCCATTTATTGATTCTTGATTTTACTTCTTGCGCTTAGGAGTCTTGTTAAGGAAGTCAGATCCTAAGCCAATGTGGTGAAGATTTGGGCCTATTTTTACTTCTATTAGGTACAGGGTCTCTGTTCTCGTGCCTAAGTCTTTGATCCACTTTGAGTCGATTTTTGTGCAGAGTGAGAGGTAGAGTTTAATTTCAGTTTACTACATAGGAATTTCCAGTTTTTCCAGCACCATTTGTTGAATAGGCTATCTTTTCTCCAGTGAATGTTTTTGGCACCCTTGTCTAGTATGAGATAACTGTATTTATGTGGGTTTATCTCTGTGTCTTCTATTCTGTGTCATTGATCTACAAGTCTATTTTGGTGCCAACACCATGCCATTTTTGTTACTCTAGCTCGTAGTATAGTCTAAGGTCCGGTATTGTGATGCCTCCTGTTTCGCTTTTCTTGCTAAGGATTGCTTTAGCTATTCTGAGTTTCTAATTTTTCCAAGTAGATTTCACGGTTGCTTTTTCTATTTCTTTCTTTTTTTTTTTAACCAAAAAGTCTGTTTATTGATCGGTACCATACATGACTCAAATGGCCCAAAAAAAAAAAAAAAAAAAAAAAAGGCATTACAGTTGGGGTGGGACATCCACCTTCCTCACCCCTTCCCTCAGCTCCTGACACAGTACCCTCCCCAAAGTGGCAGTTGGAGTGAAGGAAACAGGGCACGGGACTCCATAATCCAGAGGGAAGAGTGAGAGAGGTGGCGCTGGCCACAGGAAAAGGCAGCAAAACCAGGATCTGGGCGGGACCCTTGCCCTAATCCTCCCCTCCTCCCTTCTATAAGGAAGGGGAGGTGTTGGGAGATGACCCTCTACCTCAGCTTGGAGACGGAGGCCTTTCTCCTTGGTGGGCTTAGAGCTGGGATATATCCTTAATGGCTCCTTCCCCTCTGAGGGGAGGCTAGGATGAGATATGCAGTTTGAGGGATCAGGGGAAGACAAGAGGGTTCTGATAAAGAGTGGATAAGCCCCTCTCCCATCCCATGCCTGCCCAATGGAGACAAAACAAAAAATACAGTGACAAACAAGGCTGCCCCCTTCCCTCCATATTCCCTGAGGAAGGGAGCCTCCCCTCCCCTCATCCAAATCAGCTGCTCTAGTGGAGGACTGGTAAAAATACACACCATGGATGGGGTGGGGTAGGACAGAGGGAGTCACAAGCACTGAGGGCAGGCTAGAGTCCTGGAGGATGGGGAGACAGAGACAACAGCAGGGGGTTGTCAAAAGATGTCGCCATCTATGCCCCACCCCCACCCATGGCATGCCTTCCCCAACTCCAGTCACCCCAGAGGAAAAGGGAAGAGAGATGGCAAAGTGTCTCCTTGGTCTGAAGCTCTTGAACTATATAAAATGGTATGCATACCTCCACCCATACTCTTACCTCCACCTAGGCCCTAGGCTCGCCCATCTACCAGGAGGAGGGAGGTAGCTAGACTTTAATAAGGGGAAGAGGGGGGAACATGAGTGATTTTTTTTTAAACTTACATTTTTTTTTTGATGTTTTTTTTTTATTGGTCGTTCATAACATTACATAGTTCTTAATACATCATATTACACGGTTTGATTCAAGTGGATTATGAACTCCCGCTTTTACCCCGTATACAAATTGCTGTATCACATCAGTTACCCTTCCATTGATTGACATATTGCCTTTCTAGTGTCTGATGTATTCTGCTGTCTGTCCTATTGTCTACTATCCCCCCTCCCCTCCCCTCCCCTCCCCTCCCCTTTTCTCTCTCTACCCCTTCTACTGTAAATCATGTCTTCCATTTGTATTCTCTTGACTTACCCCTCCTTACCTCTTATATGACATTTTGTATAACCCTGAGGATCGCCTTCCATTTCCATGCAATTTCCCTTCTCACTCCCTTTCCCTCCCACCTCTCATCCCTGTTTACTGTAAATATTCTTCTCAAGCTCTTCGTCCCTACCCTGTCCTTGTTTACACCCCTTATATCAAAGGAGTCATTTGGTATTTGTTTTTTAAAGATTGACTAGCTTCACTTAGCATAATCTGCTCTAATGCCATCCATTTCCCTCCAAATTCTATAATTTTGTCATTTTTTAATGCAGAGTAATACTCCATAGTGTATAAATGCCACATTTTTTTTAAAACTTACATTTTTAATAATATTATTCTTTTAAAAACTTGTTGGAGCTGGGATAAGTGGCAGAAAGGAACAAGGAGCCCAGAGCTTCACCCCTCTAATATCAGCCACCTAGGGGAAGGGGCATTCAACCAAGCCCCATGACCTTAACCCCTAAGGGCTGTGGGTATGGACAGCCCCAGTCTTGAAGGAGATAAGCCAGGACAATGGGGAACCCAGAACTTGGGGTAAAGATGGAGGCAAATGCCCTGGGGGGATGGTCAAGACATTTTTCAGAGGTCCAGGGTCCACGTAGGCATCCACATGAGTAACCCCTTCCCCCAAAAGGCTCTGCAGGGGCCAGGCCCAGCCCAGGGCCACTGGGGGGCACATCTTGGCACCTGCCCCCAGCGAGTCCAGTTCCTCCCTGAAGTGGGTGGATGGAGGCTGCCCATTTTAGATGCTCAGTCTCTTCTTCTGTCTTCTGCTCCCTGGGGCTACGAGGGGTGGGGCAGGCAGGCAGAGCACTGGGTGACCAAGGCAGGGCCTTTATTGGGAGGCCTGTGACGTGGGGTTCTCCGATTTGCTTTCTTGGCTGGACGGAGGCTTGCTGTTCCAAGGGCTGTTGGCCCCCAGTGCAGGGGAGTTGTTAAAGCTGTCCTCGTTGTCAATGCCGTTGGCCGAGTCAAACTGGGTGTTCTCCAGCCGGGTGATGAGCCTCTCGTCCTCGTCCCCGAACTCCCCGCCCATCAGGGTGGGCTCCCCCACCACCATCACATCCTGAGAGTGGCGGAGGTCCCCAAACATAATCGGGGCAGGGGCTCGCCCGGCCCAGGGCAGCATATACCCCCAGAACCCCCATGCCCACCCTGGAAGTTCAACACACCCCACCCTCTCCTGAAACCCAAGTTTAAAAACCCAACTCCTCTGACACCCTCAGCTCCTGGAATCCTTCCCACCAGAGCATCAAAGCCTTTAGCCCATATTCATCAGATTCCAGCAGAAACATCAATCCCCTAGCTTCCTAATTCATCTCCTCCAGAATTTGAGGGGACTCCTAAACTTCTGTTCACATGTAAGAGGAAGCAGATCAAAAACATGAGGGAGGAAAATGTGTGTGTGCACATGTGCATGTGTGTGTATTTCAGATCTGCAAACATTCAAGTCTGTGTGTCCCTCTATCAGTGTGAGTATATATTTCTGATACTGTGTGTGTCCCAAGCTGTCTGCCCTGAATGTCCATGTTTTCAAGGCTATCACCATTCCTGTATGTTCCATGTGCCTGTGGCTGACTCTGTGTGATCACCACCATGCATGTGCCTGCAAGGATTCTCTCATCAGTGAAAGGAGTCAGTTCATGCTGGCAAAATATATGGTAAAAATATATTTGTTTCTATGCCTGCTATTGAGCTCAAGCTTGGACAGGGGTCAAGGGTGAGTGGTGGGGCAGCCCAGAAGAGAGAAGAAAGCCGAGATGCTTACAGGTACCTGGCTGGAGAGGGCGAAGGTGCTGGCTGGGCTCTTCTTCTTACTGTTGCTGTTGTTAGTGTTGCCACCCCCTGAACTCATGGAGCTGCCCCCTGACATCTTCCGTTTCCGCCGTTTGCTGGGCTGTTGCCGTGCAGGCTCCGCGGGGGGTGCTACCATGCGCTGCCACTTCTGGAAAAGGCAGGTCTTGAGGCAGTCTCGGGGGCTGAGGCTGTAGGTCTTGTGGCGGGACATGAGCTCCTGCATGGGCTCAAGTATCACACAGAGTCGGAGGTAGTTGAGAGTGGAATTGGATAATCCACACCGGGTGATATTTTTAGAGAGCTGATCCAACATCTGGGGGTCCTGGGCATGCATGGCAAGGATGCTCCGGGGGATGAGCTCTCGGTGCTGCCGAATGCTGAAGTGCCACGTCTTTATCCGCATCATGTCATCAAACATGAATTCCAGGTACAACCGGCCCTCCACACACACCTGGGTAAACATGGGTTTGCCGTGCTGGGTCACCATGCTGCCCTGGTCACAGTCGAGGGACACAAAGTTGCTGTGGAATGCCTCCTTGGGATGCTTAAGCACATAATACAGCTCCGTAGCACCCCCCTCAAAAATGCTGCAGAAGTAGCGTGGGATCAAGGTCCGGCCAATGGTGTATCTCTTTGGTCCATCCTCCAGGCAGAAAGTGATGGTCAACATGGCATCATCCTCAAAGAACTCAGTCGTGAAAGCATCCCACCAGAGATTGTCGCACTCCTCTGTCCAGTTCTGAAGCCGTTTGTTAAGCTCGAATATTCTGTAGTCAGTTTGGTTACCATATGGTGTGTGCCTCCCAATCCCAGGTTCCAGGTATGTAGGTGGGTACATGGGAGTTGGGCCCACATCCCGATCCAGCATGGTGCCGGGATGAAAGGGAGGGAAGGCGTTGCCGTTCGGGGGTTCCTTCGGTGAGTACAGCTTGAATGACTTTGAGGAACAACCAGGACAGGCACAGCCCACTGACATCTTCACATCGCCCGCCGCTGGGGACCCAGCCGAGTCACGGTGCCCGCCCCTCGCAGGGACAGGCCTGGCATGAGCCGCTGCCGCCGCCCGCGACCCCCGCTGCCCTCGCAGCCGGCCCGGCCTCGACCCCTGCTTTTTCTATTTCTATGAAGAATGTCATGGGGATTTTAATAGGAATTGCATTAAATCTGTATACCATTTTTGGTAGTATGGTCATTTTGACAATATTAATTCTGCCTATCCAGGAGTCTAGGAGATCTTTCCATCTTCTGAGGTTTTCTTCAATTTCTTTCTTTAGTGTTCTGTAGTTTTCATTGTAGAGGTCTTTCACCTCTTTTGTTAGATTGAATCCCAGGTATTTTATTTTTTTTGAGGCTATTGTGAATGGAGTAGTTTTCCTAATTTCTCTTTCAGTGGACTCGTCATAGATGTATAGGAATGTATTTTATTTATGGGTGTTGATTTTATATCCAGCTACTTTGCTGAATTCATTTATTAGTTCTAGAAGCTTTCTGGTGGAATTTTTTGGATCTTCTAGATATATAATCAGCAAATAGTGATAGTTTGAGTTCTTCTTTACCTATGTGTGTCTCTTTAATTTATTTCTTTTGTCTAATTGCTCTGGCTAGAGTTTCAAGGATGATGTTGAATAGAAGTGGTAAAAGAGGACATCCTTGTCTTGTTCATTTTTAGTGAGAATTCTTTCAATTTTTCTCCATTTAGAATGATGCTGGCCTTGGGTTTAGCATATATAGCTTTTGCAATGTTGAGGTATGTTCCTACTATCCCTAGTTTTTCCAGTGTTTTGAACATGAAGGTGTGCTGTATTTTGTCAAATGCTTTTTCTGCATCTATTGAGATGATCATATGATTCTTGTAGTTAAGTCTATTATTATGATGAATTACATTTATTGATTTCTGTATATTGAACCAACCCTGCATCCTTGAGATGAATTCCACTTGATCATGGTGCACTATCTTTTTAATGTGTTTTTGTATGCAATTTGCCATAATTTTATTGAGAATTTTTGCATCTATGTTCAATCAGGCATATTGGTCTGAAGTTTTATTTCCTTGATGTGTCTTTGTATGGTTTTGGTATCTGGGTGATATTAGCCTCATAGAAATGAGTTTGGAAGAATTCCCTCCATTTCTATTTCATGGAATATTTGAGGAGTATTGGTGTTAATTCTTCTTTGAAAGTATTGTAGAACTTGACTGAGAATTCACCTGGTCCTGGGATTTTCTTTATTGGTGGGTTTTGATGGCATTTTCTATTACATTATTTGAAATTGATTTGTTTAAAGTTTGAGTAGGTCATATGTCTCTAGAAATTTGTTGATGTCTTTGATATTTTCTATTTTATTAGAGTATAAATTCTCAAAATAGTTTATAATATCTTCTGTATTTCAGACGTGTCCATTGTGATATTTCTTCTTCATCTTGCATTTTAGTAATTTTGAGTTTTCTCTCCACTAGCATGGTCAGGGGGTTAGCTATTTCATTTATTTTTTCAAAGAACCAACTTTTTGTTTTGTCAATTTTTTTTTCAATTGTTTCTTTGTTTCAATTTCATTAATTTTAGCTCTGATTTTAATTATCTCATGTCTTCTACTCCTTTTGGTGTTGATTTGTTCTTTTTCTAGGGCTTTGAGATTTAGGGTTAGGCCATTTATTTGATTTTTTTTATTCTTTTAATGAATGCACTCAATGCAATAAACTTTCCTCTTTGTACTACCTTCATAGGGTCCCAGAGATTTTGATATGTTGTACTGGAGTTCTCATTTTAAGAATTTTTTTTATTTCATCCTTGATTTTTTTCTACTATCCATTCATCATTCATTTGTGTATTATTTAGTCTCCATTTGTTAGTAGTTTCTCTTTTTTATTTTATCATTGACTTCTAATTTCATTCCATTGTGGTCTGATAGAATGCAGGGTAGTATATCTGTTTTTTTTGTTTTGTTTTGTTTTGTTTGTATTTACTAAGAGTTGCTTTGTGGCATAAGATATAGTCTATTTTAGAGAAGGAGCCATGTGCTGCTGAGAAGAAAGTATTTTTGCTCATTGATGGATGAAATATTATATATGTCTGTTAGTCTAAATTATTGATTGTATTATTTAGTTCTATAGTTCTATTTAGTTTTTGTTTGGAAGATCTGTGCAGTAGTGAGAGAGGTGTTTAAAAATCACCCAGTATTATTGTACTGTGGTCTATTTGACTCTTGAAATTCAGAAGGGTTTGTTTGATGTACAAAAATGCTCCATTGTTTGGGACATAAATATATATAATTGTTATGTCCTATGTGTATATATATATATATATATATATATATATATATATACACACACACACACACACACACACACACACATACACTTCCATTAAGAAGTATTTCCCTTCTTTGTCTCTTCTGATTAACTTTGGTTTGAAGTCTATCTGAAATGAGAATGGAAAGCTCTGCTTGTTTATGCAATCCATATGAGTGATAAGTTTTTTTCCATCCTTTCACCTTCAGCCTATGGATGTCTTTGCCCATGAGGTGAGTCTCTTGAAGACAGCATATTGTTGGGTCTTGCTTTTAATCCAATCTGCCAGTCTATGTCTTTTGATTGATGAGTTTAATCCATTAACATTCAAGGTTATTATTGAGATATGATTTGTATTCCCTGTCATTTTGATTTATTCCTGGTTTTTGATTTGCCTTAGTTTCTCATTTGGTTGAATGTCCCTTTAATGTAGATCCTCCCTTTGCTGGTTTTTCACTTTTTTTTCCACTTCATCCTCATGGAATGTTCTGTAGTGTGGGTTTTCTAATTGTGAATTCTTTTAATTTTTGTTTATCATGGAATATTTTAATTTTATCTTCAAATCTGAAACAATTTTGCTGGATATAAAAGTCTTGGTTGGCATCCATTTTCTTTCAGGGCTTGAAATATATTATTTCAGGACCTCCCAGATTTGAGGATCTAGGCTGAAAAATCAGTTGAGATTCAAATTGGTTTCCCCCTATATGTAATTTGATTTTTTTTCTCTCACAGATTTTGAGATTTTATTTTTATTCTCTGTGTTAGTCATTCTCATTATAATGTGTCTTGGTGTGGGTCTGCTGTAATTTTGTACATCTGGGGTCCTGTAAACCTCTTGTATTTGATTTTTCATTCCATTCTTTAGGTTTGGGAAATTTTCTGCTAGTATATCATTGATAATATTGTGTATTTCTTTGGTTTGTATCTCTACTCCTTCACCTTTTCCTATAACTCTTAAATTTAATATTCATGTTATCCCAAAATTCTTGAATGTTCTTTTCTTAGTTTCTTACCATCTTCTTTGCACGTTCAGCTCTACTTTCAAGATTTTATATTTTGTCTTCACTGTCTGAGGTTCTGTCTTCCAAGTGCCCTAGTCTGTTGGTGATGCTTTCTATTGAATTTATACATGGTTTACTGACTCCTTAATTTTAAAGATTTCTGCTTGTTTTTTCCCACAATCTCTCTTTATTGAAGTGGTATTTCACTTCCTGTATTTTTTCTTTGATTTCACTCCTTATACTATCCTTTACTTCATATATCAATTGAATTATATACAATCTGAACTCCTTGAACATTTCTTCTACTGTGTTATTAATGGCTTCTGTTGTTGAAGCATCTTGTTTTGTTTGGGGAGCTTTATTTCCTTGTTTTTTCATGTTGTTAGTGTGTTTTCCCATCTAAAAGTAAGAAAATTGTATATTTACACAATGGAATATTACTCAGTCTTAAAGAAGAATAAAATTATGGCATTTGCAGGTAAATTGATGGAACTCGTGAGTATCATGTTAAGTGAAGTAAGCCAATCTCAAAAAAATCAAAGGCCAAATGTTTTCTCTGATAAGCAGATGCTAATCCATAGTGGAACGGGGGGGGGGTGTAGGGAAGAATTAAGGAAATTTGGTTTGTGTAGAAAGGGAGTAAGGGAAGGAATGGGGCTATGGGGATGAGAAGAAAGGTAGAATGAGATAGACATTATTACCCTATATACATGTAATATCACACTACTTGTGTGACTCTACACCATGTACAGCCAGAGGAATGAGAATTTTTGCTCCATTTGTGTACAATATGTCAAAATGCATTTTACTATAACAAATTTTAAAAAATAATAATTATGAGTTACTATCTTTATGGTTTTCAGAGACTGGCTGAAATACTAATTGCTTTTGTATTGTTTACAAAACAAAGTAATGCTTTGCTATCTTGTTTATTGTTGTCTTAACATGATCCCTGCCCCATATACGCTCTGTCCAATTACCCACCAACCACCACCATGGACCTCTGGACTGCCAAGATGCTGAATAACCTTAATCGTCCATGCCCCACCTGAAAGAGAACAAGGACTTTGTGTCACTTCCCCTCAACTTCACCCTCTCTCAGCAGGAAGCAACTTAGAGATGTCATATTCATTTTTCCATAGAAATGGCATGTGGAAATTGACAGTGGGGAAATGTAACAGTGGTCCACTTCACCTTTTGAATTTGTCCTTGCTGCTAAATTTAAAAGGCACATGTTTTTCTTTTCCTCTTCTCCCTCTCCCCCTCCCAAACTTGGGGGTGGGGATAAGATTACCTTGAGTTACCTCTCCTGGTGCACAGGCCCATCACAGGAAGGAGATGTCACCAGAAGATCTAGGAAGTGACTATCTCCCAAATTAACAAGTGAATTTCAACACACCATTAGGGAACATCTGGGACCCCCCTGTCAGGGCATACTTGGAATATAGCCTTTCAAGAGCTTCTTTAAAAGCCCTCTGTTTTCCCTGATGGGCAGAATCACAGCTTCTGAGACAGGAGTCCCCTGTTCTTCTCCTTTGCTAGCAAGGCAATAAACCTTCCTTTTCCTTTGTCTCAAAACTGTGTCTTCGTTTTGGGGTTGGCATTGGGCCAAGAACCGAGCTTTCTGTTTGTAGAGGCGTCTGTTTCCTCCAGCAATATGATCTGATATGATCCTTGCCACTGCTTTTCTCCAGTGTCTTTTCTGAAAGGACTTGTGACACCAGCAGCTGCTCTTTTCTTTTAGGTTTGCTGCCACCGGGAGGTGGGAGTGTGTAGCTGCAGGACACACTGACAGCTCATGGTTACCTCAATGCAAATGATAAAAACGATACATTCATAGTTTCAACTTTAATGACATTTAAATATTATATATTAGCTGAAATTAAGCAAAATAGAGACCAAATGCCACCCATTTCACAATCAGGCCCTCGCTCCCTAATGTTTACTTTTTTGTTTTTTTTTCTTTGCTGGTTTGTAAAACTTTTCAGGAACAGAGGTTTCATTCATCCTTCCATAGAGCCTTGCAAACTGCAGGTGCTTTAAAAATTTCTGTATTAGGTGTGGTAGTGCCCACCTGTCATCCCAATGACTTAGGAGGCTGAGGCAGGAGGATTGCCAAGTTCTAGGCCAGCCTCAGCAACTTAGTGAGGCCCTAAAGCAATTTAGTCAGATTCTGTCTCAAAGAATTAAAAGGGCTGAGGATGTGGCTCAGTGGATGAGCACTAGAGTACACCTGGGTTCAATCTCCAGTAACAAAAAAAGAAAGAAAGAAAAAAGGTAAAATAAAAGTGGATATATATGAAGATTATACTTTATAACAAGTTGGTTTTGTTTTGTTTTAACCTAGGGGTGCTTAACCACTGAGAAAGCCCCAGTCTTTTTTAATTATTTATTTTAACTGCTTAGGGCCTTGCTAAATTCTGAGGCTGGCCTCAACCTTGAAAACCTTCTGCTTCAGCCTTCTGAGTCTCTGGGATGATAGATACCATACCTGGCTAGCAAGCATATTTTTAAGATCCAAAAACGTTTGTGTTTTTTTTTTTTTTCAGAAAAGTGAGAGTAAAAATGTCTCACACATAATCCAATCACCCTGAAACAGTCACTGATGATTAACAATCAATTCAAAAGAATGTGTTCATACTCTTTGAGGACTGTTTGACCTATAAAGTTGTTGGACCATATATATATATATATATATATATATATATATATATATAGAGAGAGAGAGAGAGAGAGAGAGAGAGAGAGGGAGGTGTGTTATTTCAGTTTAAGTGAAAAACAATTTTGGTTAGAATGCTATTCACTTTAACAGAGAACCCAAATGAAAATTAGTTTAAATAGAGATGTATTGGCACATGTGCTCATAAGTTCAGAGATCCTGTGGGATTCAGATATAGTGTGTTCAGGGCTTCACTCTCAGGAAGAGTCAAGCTTTCTGGTGAGAAAATATCAGCTCCAAAAGATATAGACATCTCAGATATAAGAATGTAAGGCCTCCTCTTGATGACATTTGGCTCCTTTCCCATTCCTTACCAATTAAACCAGCCAACTAGCCTAGGATATGTAGAGTCAGCTCGGGCAACCTTCCTATTTGTTCATTATTAGATATGGCTCCATACAGCTGAGGTAATCCTATACATAAAAGATGGAAGGGAAAAGGGAAAAAAATGACACCCCAGGGAATACGGATGATTGAGGAAATAGGAAAAATTTTTAAAAACTGTCCATACACATCATCATTTACAGTCAGTCACTTCAAGGAAAAAACAAGAATCTTAGATATATATACTTTATTTGGTTTGAATGTTTGTATCTCTCCAAAATTCATACTGAAGGGCTGGGGTTTTAGTTCAGTGGTGGTGCACTTGCCTAGCATGTGTGAGGCACTGGGTTCGATTCTCAGCACCACATATAAATAATTAAAATAAAGGTCCAGAAAGAAAGCTTCATCAGACACCAAATCTGCTGGTACCTTGATCACTAAAAAGAAATATTTTAAAAATTCATATTGAAACTTAATCCCTGCTACAGTGTGGATCTGGAATGTCCCCCAAAGGCTTATGTGTTGGAAGTGTGGTCCCCAGTGCATCATTCACTGAATGGAATCTCACTGAAGATCAGAATCTCACTGAAGATCAGAAACAGATTTCGAAGGTCTCAGTTCTTTTCTACTCCTTTAACTATCAAAGAGGTGGTAGATTAATCCATTGATGGAGTCATAGCTGAAGGGACTATTGGAGGTTGGGCCTAACTGAAGGGAAAGCCTTGGAGGCATGCTCTGGGAGAGTATGTCTTGTCCCTGGCCATTTTCTCTAACTTTCTGCCTCATGTTTGCCATGAACTGAGATGATTTATCCATCGTATGCTCCCTGCCCTGGCGTTCTGCCTCATCATGGGCCCAGAAGTAATGGAGCCAGGTGACCATGAATTAAAATCTCTGAAACTATGACCCAAAATAAATCTTTCCTCCTTTGTTTTCCTCAGGTATTTTGTCACAGTGACAGAAAGCTAACAATCCTAGTGCAAAGTATTAAAGATGGTGCTTTTAGGAGGTGACTAGGACTTGAGGACTCTTATCTTCATAAATGGGATTAGCACCATTATAAAAAATTTTTAGGAAATCTGTTAGTCCCTTTTTACCTTCTACCCTTCCACCATGTGAGGATGCAACAAGAAGGCACCATCTCTGAAGCAGAAAGAAAGCTTCATCAGACACCAAATCTGCTGGTACCTTGATCACAGATGTCCCAGCTTCCAGAACTGTGAGAAGTGAATTTCTACTATTTCTACTATAATTACTCAGTCTAAGACTTTTTGTTATAGCAGCCCAAATGGATTAAGATGTTTTAAAAATAATTTATTGAGATGAATTTACATAACTTAAAATTTAATATTGTAAAGCAAATAATTAAGTGGCATTTAGTACCTTCATCATGTTGTGTAACTACCACATACTATATTCCATAGGAATGGTAAAGAAGCAGGAAGGAGACCACCTCTTTGATAGTCAAAGGAGTAGAAAAGAAATGAGACCTTCAAAATCTGTTTCTGATCTTCAGTGAGACTCGAGGGGCTACTGCAATGATAGAACAAGAATAGGTTGTATTTCTCAAAAAAAAAAAGTAATCTAATAATAATAGCTATACTTAAAAAGGCAAAGATAATGAGTTTAAAATAAACATTGCTTGAAACCAAAATTAGCAAGTTCAGGAACTAAACTTCATAAAATTAAAAAATAAAAATTAAGACGTGCTTTACATATCACTTTAGATTACTATTATGCAAAGAAATAATATTTAATTAATAAATAAATAATATTTTATGCCTTGTAAATTGGTACAATATTTAAATTCTCAAAAGCCCAAATGTCAATCAATCACACACACACACACGAAAAGGAAATTGTTTTGTAAAATCAGAATTATAACCAGGTGTAGTGATACATGCCTATAATCTCAGCTCGGGAGGCTGAGGCAGGAGGATCACAGGTTCAAAGCCTGTCTCAGCAACAGCGAGGCACTAAGCAACTGAGACCCTGTCTCTAAACAAAATTAAAAAGGTCTGGGGATATGGCTCAGTGGTTGAATGCCCCTGAGTTCAATCTCAATACCAAAAAGAAAAAAAGAAAAAGAAAAATCAGAATTATAGATATTTATAGGAGGGAACAGGAAACTTATGGTTAGAAAAAGACACGGGGCTAGGGAGAATGAGAGTTTTGATGTAGATGTATAGGGCTTTATAGGAATTTATAATAATTCATTAAGATATGAATTTGTATTTGTTTTTTGTTCATAAGTATTCTATTTCATAATTTTAAGAGTTTTTAATGAATTATTGAAGCAGAACTTTAAATTTCTATAAAAAATAATTTTGAAGCTAGAAAGCCATACCTACCAAGCCAGCTATCAAGACTAAGGGCAAACTAAAACCATTGTTTACACCTATAAGGATTTGGAGAGTTTATTTACTATTTACCTCTCCTGAAGGAGATAATGAAAGATATTGGCCAGGAATTCAAGCGTGAGGAGTATGTAGACAAAAAGAAATGATAGAACTAACCATGTAAATTTAATGAAAAGAAACCCCAGATACCTTGCAGTGAGTTTTTAAAGAAATTTGTCCAAATTGAAATAAGACATCAATAACTGCCCCCATGTTCTTAAGAAGAATTCTAGAACAAACCCTGAGCAGTTTTAGAATAAGAAAAAAAAAGAAATTAATATACATGTGATTTGATGAAGGTTTTTACTTCCCCAATGGGGAGAAAATGTTTAAATTCCAAGAAAGTGGGAAAAGCATGAGGTAAATTTGAAGTAAACTAAAATGTGTTATGAATTTGAGCAATGGTGGTAGTTTGAGAAAAGAAAATCCACTTTACAATTTCTAGGAACAGTTATTGTCCTTTGAGCAGTCCTAGGGCCATGACATTAGAAGTATACAAGAAAATGTAATAATATGTCATAACAACTGAAAATCATTTAGTGATTTTTAACTTGTGCCATCAACTCATAAACCAAGTATGGGGGTTCAGTTATGATTTCTGTGAAGAATATAAATATTTTTCAACCTTGACCATATAAATATAAAAGTGGAGTTCACCGAAACTTGGGGGTAGAAATGGGAGGAGAGATGGAGGCAAGGATAGAGGAAAACCAAGGGATACTGGTGAAATTTAATGGAATAAAAAAAAATCAGTTAAGAAAAAAAATCTAAATTTGTAAAAGTAACCAATAGAAAGAAAACCAATGATACAACTATTTTAAAAAAAGTCATGTTAAGAATAACAGAAGGGGGCTGGGGATGTGGCTCAAGCGGTAGCGCGCTCGCCTGGCATGCGTGCGGCCCGGGTTCGATCCTCAGCACCACATACCAACGAAGATGTTGTGTCCGCCGAGAACTAAAAAATAAATAAATAAACATTAAAAAAAAAAAAAAAGAATAACAGAAGGACTGGGGTTGTGGCTCAGAGGTAGAGCACTTGCCTACCATGTGTGAGGTAGGGGTTTGATACTCAGCACCACATGAAAATAAAATAAATATATTGTGTCCACCTAAATAACTAAAAAATAAAAATGAAATTTAAAAAAAGAATAAGAATAGGGGCTGGGGCTCAGCAGTAGTGCAATTGCCTGGTGTGTGTGAGGCACTGGGTTTGATTCTCAGCACCACAGATAAATACATAAACAAAATAAAGATCTATCAACAACTAAAAAAAATTTAAAAAAATAATAAGAATAAATATGATAAGTTATCTATATCCTTATTAATAATAGGCAATAGATGGTGTCTAGAATTGATAAACTGAGAATTAGTAATATTTAGAGATATGTATGGGCCAAAAGAACTAATATGAGAAAAGGTCATAAATGGTTGTTACTTAAGGGAACGAATGAGGGAGAAGAGGAGAAAATAAGGGCACTGATGCTTTTCATTTTTTGTTTTGTTTTTAACCGTCAATGGACTTGAGTGTATAGTCTAAAGCGAAGCATTTGGTAAAGAGGACTTGTTTTTCAATGTATACTTGCTACAGACATTTCATGCCTGTTGCCTGGCACCAGGCATTAAGACGACCCTGTTGCCAGGGAAACCAGCTCTTCGCTGATAATGAAGATGACGCTGAGAGCTGCTGTTCACAAAGCAACCTTATTTGTGAGCTGTGACACATCCCTGAACTATCTCTTGCCTAGGCATGATGCTGTATAGCTACAGGCAGTTTACAGTGTCATCTATTTTACTAGTTAAAGGGATTATACCAGTCAGCAATAATGTGCTGTCCTTGTTGGTTACAAGTAAACCTGCTTATAAAGAAATGAATAATGGTTGTTTTATAAGTGATATGCATCAAAACACATAGAAAACAGAAAAACTACAGTACTTTTCCCATACTTGCCTCATTGCCCCCAGGGGGAGGAGACGAGCAGGGAAAAGACTTTCAATTCATTTTTTTCTTTTTCCTCTCTCTTTCAGTGCTTTTATGCATGTTAAACAAGTGCTCTACCACTGAGTTACACCTCTAATCTCCCTTTTAAAAATACTAATTATGTTGATTTATAAATAATATACAGTAAAATTCACAGATCTCAATTCACAAATCTTAAGTGTACAGTTTGATGGTTATGACAAATATATATACCTGTAGAACCAAAACCCCAGTCAATAGAGAAACACTAAACAATCTTGAGCAAAAGGAATAAAGCAGGATGCATTATACTACCTGGCTCAAAAATACAGTATATACTGTAGTAATTAAAACAACATGGTACTGGCATAAAAATAGACCCACAGACCAATGGAACCTAGAAGTAAACTCATGCATCTATAGCCAACTGATTTTCAACAAAAGTGCCAGAACTCACAGTGAAGAGAGCACAGTTTTTTTCAATAAATTATGCAGGGGAAATCGGATATCCACATGTGGAAGAATGAAACTAGACCCCATCTCTTACTAGTTATAAAAATCAATTCAAAGTGAATCAACAATGTAAATGTAAAACTGAAACTATAAAATTACTAGAAGAAAACAGGGAAATGCTACAGAATGTTGGAATGGACAACAATTTGGGGGGCAAGACCCCAAATTCTTAGAAAACAAAAGCAAAAATAGACAAATTGGATTACCTTAAACTAAAAAGTTAAACAAAACAAAAGAAACGATCAACAGAATGAAGGAGGTAAACTGAGAAAAATAGGTGGGGGCTGGTTTGTGGCTCAGAAGTAGAGTGCTTGCCTAGCATGTGTGAGGCATTAGGTTTAATCCTCAGTGTCACATTAATAAAAAATAAATAAAGTTGTAAAAAAAAGATTGGGAGAAAACATATGTCAGCTATACATCTAACAAAGGATTAATATGTAGATTACATAAGAACTCTAACAACTCAATAGCAAACAAAAAACTTGATTAAAAAATTAACAATGGGCCTAAATAGAGATTTCTCTAAAGAAGAAATACAAATAGCCAACAAGTATATGAAAAAATGCTCAACGTTACTAATACTCAAGGAAATTCACATCAAAACCACAATGAGATATCACCTCACTCCAGTTAGAATCGACTATTATAAAAAAGACAAAAGATAACATGTACCAGTGTTGGTAAGAAACAAAGGAGTCCCTTGCACACTGTTGATATTAGTTCAACCATCATGGAAAACAGTATGAAACTTTTCGAAAAAAATTAAAAATGGTACTACCATGATTTAGCAATCCCATTACTGGGTATATATCCAAAAGAAATGATGTTAGTATGTCAAAGAGCCATCTGCACTCCCATGTCCACTGCAACACTATTCTCAATAGCCAAAAAATCGAAACAACCTAAGTGTCAATTAATTGATGAATGGATAAAGACAATGTAATACATATACACAATAGAATACTATTCAGCTGTAAAAACAAGAATGAAATCCTGCTATTTGTGACAGCATGAATGTACCTGGAGATCACTATGATAAATGAAGTAAGCCAGGCACAGAAAGTACCACATGATCTTTCTCACATAGAATCTAAAAGGGTTGATTTTAATAGAATTTGAGAGTACAATGGTGGTTTACCAGATGCCAGGGAGAGGAGACAAAGAAGGGACAGAGAGGGGTTAAATGATGAGCACTAAGCTAAGTTAGAGTAAGAAATTACATTGTGCTAATTGCACAGGAGGGTGACTAGAAATAACAATAACATACAATATATTTCCAAAAGCTGGAAGAAAGCATTTTAAATGTTTTCATGATAAAGAAATGATGTGTGAGGAGGTGGATATATAAAATGATTTAAACATACAATGTATACATGTATTGAAATAACATGGTATTCTATTAATATGTAAAATTTTTATGTTCTTATCTGTCAATTTAAAAAATAAATTTAGCTTAAAGGCTAGGGATATAGCTCAGTTGGTAGAGTGCTTGCCTTGCATGCACAAGGCCTTGGGTTCTAATCCCCAGCACCACAAAAATAAATAAACAAGTAATTAATTAATTTAGCTTAAAATTTAAAAATCTTCTTTTCCATCTCCCCCAAGATATAAATACTTTCACCAACTCCGAAAGTTCCTTCTTGAAACTATCTAAGCAGTAACACCCATATATCCCCAATATCTGCACCTTCCCTTTTCCTGTCCCCCCTCCCACTCCCTCCCACTCCTAGCAACCACTGATGCTCTGATTTCTACCACAATTTAGATTCTTCTGTTGTTGATTTTCATAAAAACAGTGTTTCCTTTGGTTTCTTTGGCTTAGGATGTTCTTGACATTCATATTGTTATGTGCATTTGTTCCAGTCTAGTATTCCATTGTATGGATATAACACATATTATTTATCCATTTTTGTTAGTGGATGTTGGGTTTGTTCCTAGTTTTTTTGTTATTACAGATAAAGCTACCATGAACATTCTTTTTTAAAAAAAAAAAAAAGAGAGAGAGAGAGAGAGAGAGACAGAGAATATTTTTTTTTAATGTTTATTTTTTAGTTTTTGGCGGACACAACATCTTTGTTTGTATGTGGTGCTGAGGAACGAACCTGGGCCGCATGCATGCCAGGCGAGTGCACTACCGCTTGAGCCACATCCCCAGCCCCCCATGAACATTCTTGACCAAATAATTTTTTGTGACATCATTATCCAAAGTACATGTATGAAGACATGAATTGATTGTGAACATACTTTATATACAAACGGAGATATGAAAAATTGTGTTCTATATGTGTAATAAGAATTGTGATGAATTCCGCTATCATGTATTTAAAAAATAAAAGCAATTAAAAAAAAAAAACAAACTTTTTGTGGACATTTTTCATTTACCTTGGGCAAATAGGAATGAAATTGCTGGAGCATAGGATAGGTTTATGTTTAATTTTATGGGGTACTTACACTTGATTATTATTAAAATTTATTCTTTATTAGTAATATTGGGATTGAACCCAGGATCTTAGGCATACTAGGGAAGTGCTCTACCACTGATCTATACCCTTTGATTCTTTTTAAAAAAACATATTGTGGTAAAATACACATAAAATTTACTATCATAACCACTTTTAACTGTACTGTTTAGTGGTACTCAGTACATTCAAAATGTTATACAACCATTACCACCATCCATCTCCAGAACTCTTTTTATTTTGCAAAACTTTAAAACTCTGTACCATTAGATAATAAGACTCACATTCCCTTACACTTTCTGTCTCTATAAATTTGACTAGGTAATCCTTCTCCTTACCTGCAGTTTGGCTTTCCATATCTTCACTTTCAGACCTTTTAGTTACCCATAGTCAACTCCAGTCCAAAAATATTAAATTGAAAATTCCAGAAATAAATAATTCATAAGTTTTAAATTGTGATCTGTTTTAAGTAGTATAATGAAATCTTGCACTGTACTGCTCTGCCCTGGTAGGACATGAATCATGTCTTTATCCGGCATATCCACACTATATAAGCTACCCACCCATTAATAATGTAGTGGCCATCTTGGTTATCAGACTATCACAGTATCACATGCTTGTATTCACATAACTCTTATTTTACTTAATAATGTCAAGGATATAGAAAAATAATCTAATGGAAAAAAGTATAAGAAAACAGAAAAAAAATAAAGAAAATAAAAGCAGAAATCAACAAATTAAGACATAACACTAATATATAAATGAAGAAGCAAGCTCTTTGAAAAAGATTTTTAAAAAATCTAGTGAGGCTAAGAAAACGAAAAGCTCAAACAAATGGGAGGAAACATAAGCAGAGATACAGAGGAGAAAAGAGAAAATGCCACGAATAACTCAATACATTGAAAACTTAAATGGAAAATATTCAAAGAAAACTCAAAGATATTAAAATTAGTTTGATATGTAAAAAACAAAGATGAAATGGAAAAGTTGTCAAAGAACATCTAAAGTGACATTAGCCTCTTTCTTTTCAGATAAAATTTTTTAAACCCTCTCTAGATACAGGTAATATTTGTGCTTTTAAAAGCCTTTCAAAATACTTATCACAATATGAAAATCTTCTAATTTTTATCTAACATATTGATATCTCAAAGAATTCTAGACTCCTAAAGTATAAAGAGAGATACCCAGTCTCAGCCATTAATGACAGGCTAGAAACAAAGGTCAAGACTATGAGGATTCTGAGGTCTTCCACAAAGAAAAGAGGTGATCCCATAAAAGAAATAGAGGCATAGGCCAGTCTGGTCATTACAGAAATGACACAAGGGGGAAAGCACTGAAATAGTTCAGGAAAGGGCTGTTGTCCTGGTCCTGCTGAATAATACAAGATAACCTTAACGTCTTCTGTAGGATCCACTTTCTTTACATTGTAAAGAAGTTGGAATAAATGATCTTTCTATAAAACCATTTTTCTCTTTTTTAGTTCTTACTTCTATGGACCTTTTTAACAAATCCATAAATTCTGCTTCAGAGGGGGTCATGGAAAACTTTGACTACAGTAAATAATAAATTCTTTGGGATTTCTTTGAGTGTCCACCTGGCTCAAAACCTTCCAGAAAGTTTCCTCCTCTTAGGATTCCTTCCTTAGGATTGAGGGTCTAAGGCTATGGTATTATGCATCCCTTAAGAAGAATCATTCAGTCACAACTATGTTCTCCCATAAAGAAAATGAGTAATCAAAACTAGGACAAAGTAGTTATACAAAAAGGACACAGTCAAGATTCATGTGAGAAAATTTATTTGGATTTACTGCTGAATCTCCACTGCGCTAGTAGGCCTTCAATAAGCAATTGTCAATTGATTGTTGAATTCAATACTCTCACATGGCTTCCAGGGGATTTTTTTTTCCCTCCTGCAGTCCCTAATCATTCCTTCATTTTTCCCCTTTAAGTTAGTACAAGTTGGTTTCTTACAACCAGGAAGCCCCATCAAATACATTATTGGACTCTCCCCTTCATAACCACCACTCACTTCACTATGGGTATATGCCTGGCCTCTGAAAGGCATCATCAAAGATTGGACTTCCGTAGGGTCCTACCCAGGAATATGTAATTGACACATTAAGAGAATGTGGCAGTGGCAGTGAAGTGTGGTAGTGATAGAAGTCAGGGAAATGTATGAAGGCTGACTAGTGATAAAAAGAAAGGCTGACTAGCAAAGTGGTAAAAAGAAAGGCAGATGCAGAGAGAGAAGACAATGGTAGTTCTGAAAGGTATTCCAGTATTTTCTTACTACATACAAAACATCCACCACCAAATTTGTGTGGCAAAATCCTGATTCTCAATGTGATGACATTAAGAGGTGGGGTCTTGGGAAGCATTTAGGTCAAAAGGATGGAATCTCCACAATGGGATTAGTGCTCTTATAAAGACTTGAGAGCTTTTTAAAAACATTTCTTTAGTTGTAGATGGACATAATACCTTTATTTATTTTTATGTGGTGCTGAGAATTGAACTCAGTGCCTCACACGTGCTAGGCAAGCACTCTACAACTGACCCACAACCCAGGCTGACGACAGCTTATTTTCTCTTTTCCTGCCCTCCACTACGTGAGAATACAATGCAAAGATGATCATCTGTACACCAGAGGAAGTATTCACTCACCAGACATGGATCAGAGGGTACCTTGATCTTTAACTTCCCACTCTTCAGAACTGTGAGATGTTACTTAAGCCACCTAGACTATGGTAATTTTTTACAATGTGAACTGAGACATCTCTTTTCAACAAAGTCTCCCCATGACCCCCTTAATTTTCCCTTCCCTTGGTCAAAACAAATGCAAACTTTTGAGTGACATTCATTATTATTATTACCTCCACTTTGTTTATCCATTTTTATGCAGTGCTGAGGATCAAACCCAGTGGCTCACATACAAGTGCTCCACTGCTGAGCCACAACCCCAGCCTCACATTCATTATTTTGATTATGGTGATTTTATGCACTTTTGTGTATGTCAAACCTAATCAAATTTTAAACGTGTGGCTTCTTATATTTCAATTGCACATCAAAAAAGTTGTAAAAATGAGAATTTAATAATCAAATTTCATCAGTTACATTATAACTACCAGTACTGTACCAACAATGGTATATTTAAAGAGGTCCCTTTTATGATTGCTATTTTGGATTTAACTAGTAGTACTTATTTATTCCATTGCCTTCCTCCTTCCTCTATCCCCAATTCCCATGCCCCACCTAGCCCTTGAGCAAGCAAATAATTATAATAGTGTCATAATCAAGTTAACGAACTCTAATCCACAATAAGTATAACTAAAATATATCAAAGTTCCTACTTCTTTAAATTTATCCAGGTTTTGTAATTTAATCTCTAAATGTGTTATTTGGGGAAATTAATTTACCACAAACCAGTGTTTTTGCTTATGTCAAAACTGTTGGGGTAAGAAGTATAGTTCAAGGGTAGGATCTATTCTTAGTATGCACATGGTTCTGGATTCAGTACCCAGCAACTAAAAGAAACAATTATCTACTTAGATTACAACCTCTTTTAAGGACAGAGCTAAATCATTTATCTTGATTCCCAAGTTGACAAGCAATGTCTGGTATAGAGCATAGTGAGGAGAGGGATAAAGAATAAGATGTAACACAGAGTAGGAAGAAAAAGGATATGTGTGGGTACTGATTGTGCAGGAACTTGTAGGCCCTGATTAAGACTTTGGACATTTTTTTTTTAAACAAAGATGGGGTCTCTACGTTGTCCAAAGCTGGTCTCTTTCTATCTTTCTTTCTTTTGGGGGGAAAAGGGGGGATGTGGATTTAATCCAGGGGCATTTTAACTCTGAGCTACATACCCAGCCTTTTTAATTTTTTAAATTTTGAGACAGGGTCTCACAAAGTTGCTGAGGTTGTCCTTGAACCTATTATCCTTTCTCAGCCACCTTGCCCCGCCCAAATCTCTGAGATTATATGTGCACCTGGCCTAAAACTGATCTTGAACTCCTGGACTGAAGCTATCGCTATCCCCCACTTCAGCCTCCAGAGCAGCTGAGATTACAGCCATGTGCCACTATGCCCAGTTAAGACCTTGGATTTTATGGGTTGTGATATGAAGTCAAGAAGAGGGTTTTAAGCATTGAATGGACATTGTCGACCTTCTATTTTAAAATAAGATCATTCTGGTGGCTGTGGCAAAGAACCTGTATGAAGGAAACATGGAAGCCGAATAGCTACCAATGAATATACCAAAAGGAACATGTTCACTAAAAGACACAAAAATTTTCATAGCAACTTTATTCATAATAACCACAAATTGGAAACAATCCAAATTTCCATCAGCATTAGAATAGATAAATTGTAGTAGAGTCATACAATGGAATACAACACAAAGTAAAAATGAATTGCTTCTACTACATCCACATGGATTACCCTCACAAACATATTGAACAAAGACACGAAAGAGTGCATATAATTATTCCACTTATATAGTTTTTAAACAGGTAAAGCTAACTGATGGTGATACAGGTCAGAATAGCAGTTATCTGTGTGTGAGAAAGGCATAAGGACACCTACTGGGGTGACAGAAATATTTCTATCATGATCTGGGTGGTACATTCAAATATACACTTAATTTTTGTCAACTTTCAAGTTTTACATCAATAAAAAGGCAAAAATATATTGAAAAAATTGTATAAATGGAGAAATACAATCATGTTAATCAGTAGTGTTACCTTCCAAATATTTCTGGCTTTCCTCCCTGGTTGTGGAAGGATTTTGCTCCTAGGACTGAGGTGTGGCCGTGTTACTTTAAGGGTCTACAAGTTATTTGTCAAACTTTTTTCATTTCCCAAACTGAGCAGCCACATCCCTGATGGTAACTGCTTTGTCAGCCTGAGTCCCAGAATGAGGAAAATAAAGAATAAGGATTAAGAAACTTTTTCTGTAAAGGGCCACAAAGTAAAAATTTTAGGCTTTGTGAGACATATACTTGCTGTTGAAACTATTCAACTCTGCCACTGTAAAACACAATCAGCCATAGAAAATATATAAATGGACAAGGCTGTACTCCAATAAAACTTTTAAAAAATAAATAAAACAATTAAAAAATAGTAAAAAAAAAAAAAGAGAGAGAGAGAGAGAGAGAGAGAGAGAGAGAGAGAGAAACATAAATCAGGATGGATTTTGACTATGGGCTGTAGTTTGCCAACCCCTTACCTAGAACAAAGTCCCTAGACAAGTTGCAAGAGACAACTTATTTAAAACCCTAAGATTTTGTAGCGGTTACTAAAATACTGAACCCAATGGCCTAGTGATTAATTGGCAGGCATTCAGGAAATTACTACTGGAGGATGAAAGAAATAACCTACACAGGGACAATTGCTATTAAGGAGAGGCCAAACTATTCTTTGAGATAAACTAGAAGGCTGATAATCTACCCTTTACTAAATAAAAAGAAAAATTATTTTGTGGTTGATTTTGGCTGCATCTGACAAAATGTAGAGAAGAAATAACTCAGAAAAGAACTGGTCAGTTTACAGGCAGAAATGGAAAGAAATAGAATCATAAACTCAAATACTTACTGGGTAGAATGAAGCAACTTTTCAATTATAAGACAAAAGTGAAAAATCCTTTCACTTAAAGGTTGATTAAATAGTTCTATAGCAAGGATCAAATCACTGGATGACTACCATATCTACTGTTAAGATCTCTGAATGAATTAATGTGACTCAGATTAAAAATCCAACTAAGAGTATAATGGTAGTTAATCCTGTAAATTAGAACAGTTTAAGGAAAGAGACTAAGGGTATGGCTCCCCTACTTAAGACTGAAGGCCTGTTACCCAGAAATTAAGTTCAGAGAGGCATGGAAATATGAAAGCAAAGAAATATAGCAAATCTAAAAGTATGAATTAACTATACAGCACTTTGGGGTCATCTTCCTTGCAGAGATGATAAGAACCTTATGCAGGTGGGAAAGCAAATGAACTGAATAACTAGTGACCAGAGGACGAAGTCATTCTTCTAATATTTTGTTAAATTTACTTACTTTTAAATTCCAGAAGAGCCAGAAATCATCTGTAAAGGAAAGTAGCAAAATAAATAGCATGCCATTTTCTCCTAGGGTTGATGCCTACAAAAGGAAAAATGGATATTAACTCTTATGGGGCATTATCTTTCTCTAATACTGAATGTAACTTTTTAATTACTGAAATTTAATCTTAGGTCAATCTAAAAAGTTGTCCAATCTTTTCTCTCTATATGTAGGTTCCTTTGGAAATCTGCCTTTAGAATAAAAGAAAAATAAGACTATATCATGAATGGACGTAATATTACACAGTGGATTTATGTGAGTACAGCTGGGTTTGAATCCTAATACTCACTGTTTACTAGGGAAAACTGCAATCTCAGTTTGTTTCCTTGACAACATTCACATCTGTGAACCACATGCTAAGCACTGCACTAAATTCTAGGAATACAACAATGAGGTCCCTAGTCACAAAGAACTTAGCTTTATTGTTAATTTGCAATGTGTTTTACAACTACCTAGTGAACAGGTAGGATGACTGTGAAGGTCAAATGCGACTGTGCTAGAGCTTCAAAGATTGTAAAACACTACACAAATATTTATTTATTCAAACATTTCTTAAAATGCCAGGCATTGTGCTAACTGCTAAAGATAAAATAGTGAGCAAGGTTTATATGGTCCCTGCCCTTGTAAAGCTTAGTCTAGCAGTGATCAATAACCAGTAATAAGAGCTAAGTGTATGGCAGGAAGAACAGGGTGTTTAGGGAGTTTAGTTCACGGGAACTAGTCTAGAGGCATCAACAAAGGCTACCTAGATGAAGGTACATATAAACTGAGACTTGAAAGATAAATAAAAATTTGTATTATATTCTAAGGGTAATGATTAAAGCATAGGACTGACATGAACAGAATGACTCAGTTTTTGGCTTGAGTAAGGGCAATTGGATGGTTGGTAGTGATAATTCTGTTTACTGAAGAAAAGAGGAACAATGAGCAGGAGGTTTGGGGTCAAGATCAATGATGTGTTTTGGTGCCTGTGAGGCAGCAAGGTAGATTTGTTAGTAATTAAATATATGACTTGGGAAAAATCCAGAAAAGAAATATGAATTTGGGAGTATTTGCATACAGGTGGTAACTGAAGCCATGGAAGGAGATGAGATTGACTAGGGAGATGGAAGGGAGATAAGGCAAGGGAGAGTAGGTAGCCTTGAAAAAAAAAAAAGAAGAACAGATATTTAAGGGAAGAGGTGCCTGCAAAGAAGACTAAGAAAGCATACCTGGAACTAAAATCTCCTCAATCTAAAGTAACAGTTCAAGGATGGTAAAGATATTGACAAGGACTTAGTGAGCTTGATAGAACAGTCAGAGTGGCAAAACAGAAAACAAGGAGAGCAAATTTTTCAAGAAACAAGGGGGAATGGGAGATATGGGGAAGTAATTGGTAAGTACACAGTTTTTTTTTTTTAAATGGTACTTATTTCATCTATATGCACTGATACAACAGGAACAATAACAGCTATATATTTATAAAAGAAAAGACTGCCATGCAGCTACAGAATTACTTAATACAGAAAACAGTAAAATACACTTTTTTTAAAAAATAAACAAGACTAGTTATAGCAAATTCTCTTTTTATGAGGATCAATGTTAAAATCCTTGCTTTTATCTCTCCCCACTCAGTTACTATATGGTGCAAACTAATTTTAGTTATCACGTTAAGCAAAACATACTAGAACTTCACAAAATATACAAGATTTCAATATCTGAGGAACTGGGATTAGAAAGCAGAAGCAGCCTTCAAGTCTTACAAACTTTCTCACAAGTAATAAAGCATTTGCTGTGAAAGCAACACTCAAAAACTATAGGGAAATTACCGGTAGACTTATTTTTTTCAGTTTTTCACAGTCATCTTTTCAGATATTTGAGCTTACTCTTTGCTAATCAAAATCTCAACTTGATATTATTAATATATAAGAGGTTTATCTGCCCCAAACTAATTGTGTATACTAGGAGAGAGCCCTTTAATCTGATTCAGAATTAATTACTGATTTACAAATGCTATTATGTGAGCTACTGGAACCTTTATTGCACCTTACCAGCTAACCTTGGAATATTGAAATTAGTCTCCCCATCAAGTATTCCATCAGTTTACCCAACTTGCCTAATTTTGCTTCTACCGGTAATTTGCCCTGTTTCTTGACATAATATGTACACTGAGGGTTTACGGGCAGGGAGAGATAATTCTTCATAATGCCAGACTGTTGTATATACTGCAGGAGGGAGCGGTCTTTAGGTTGAAATGCCAGCAGAAACCCCCCCAGCAAATAAGACAACCAAAAAGGTGTCCCTACACATTTCGTAGCATCCTCTAGAAGGGAGGGTTACTACCTCTGATTGAGAAGCACTGAAACAATTTTGCTTCCTAGGCTCTAACAGCATCCATTAAGATAGCTTGTGCATCAGTTCCTTCTAAATTCTTGGTTGTTTCCTGGTTCCTTGAATTTGCTGGATTAGTGACCACAGCATAAAGTGCTGCAACAGTTAAAGACTTAGTAGCACAAGTTTTCAAACTGTACTTGGGAATCTATGATATACAAGTTAAGTCCTGTTTTTAAATTAGTTTTATATATTGGACTTTAATGTGAGATTGCCTTGTCACAATTAATATAAGTTTAAAGTAACTATTTTAGCACAAAGCAGATGTCTTACTAGAAATGAGGCATTACTATAATCTGTGAATAAGACCAATTCTTGAAATTTAAATATTTCTACTTGTGCACTGTCTTTACCAAACGTGTGAGATAGTCTTAAATTTTAGAATAAATCAATTTCCAGCAACTAGCAAAATCTGATATCATTTTAAAAGTTTCCTTTAAATAGGAATTCTTTATAAAGCGGTAACACGCACATAAAATAAGCTAAAACATCTCACACCTCCTCATCATGAAGTGCAAAAAGCTGTTTTTTTCCTCACCCTTTTGATAGGGCCAAACTGCTGTCTAGAGTAGGAAAAAGAATTGCTAACTAGCAAAGGTTAAGATTCTATACTTACCAAAGTCCTTTGATAGGCAAGCTGATAAAACATCCCCCAGTTGTGAAAAATTCAGGGAAAACCCCCAGAAATTGGTTAAGTCTTATCTCCAAATTGCAGGAAGCCTCCTAAAATCAGCCACCTAAAAACAATTCTTGCTCCTTTGACTAAATTTTTGATTACTTCCTCTGTTAGTAATATCAGATTCACTGGGGTGAATGGGGGAAGGTAAGAGGAAGGAAATCTGGCAATATTTATTTCAGACTCAGAAATGTTTTAAAAATATAGTCTCAAAACATTTTGTTAGACAAAATACCTCCACTGTATGTTATGTTATTCTTTTTTTGAACTCATGAACTTGCTATGTGAGTTTTTGCAAATTAGTTTAAACACTTAAGGGGTTGCTAACTTCAGACTACAGGAATCAAAATTTTAAAACTTCATTAAAATAAAAGTTAAATTTTTGGCATATATTCTCAGAACACCTTAAAAACAGACTTCTAATTCAACTAATGTTGTCAATATTAAACTCCTTAAAATCAATTATACCATAAAAGTAAAAGACAATGACTTTTCCATTAAACAAAGTTTTTTTTAAAAAAGGTGGTATTCTCATGTTTCAGTCCCATGCTGCCATATGAAAAAAAAGGCAACTGTCAGGAGGTTCTGAATTGTGATTGATTTGGATGTCTTGTAGTAAGCTTGGTGTTTTCCAACAATCCAAATTAGAAAACTTGGGGGAAAAAAAAAAAAAACAGATTTTTGCTTCTGGTATTCTTTCAATGTTGTACTACAAAGGCTTATAGATTAGCTTCATTTATTCCTCTCACAAGATCATCCCAACTGGGAACCATTTCAGTTGTGGCAACCCGAAACAGGGCTTGAAGATGCTCATCTGTCAGTGGCTGGCTCAAAGTGTGTTGGTTTCGAGTCAGATAAGAAAAAGCCTTTTCACAGATTTGGTTACTATCGAACAAGGATGCCACCTTATAGGCAACCCCTTTGATAATTGGGTAAGATTCAGCAGGCAATCCAGCATAGAACTGTCCCAGGGTTTTGACTCTATATTCATTCCAAAGGCTAGTATTTGCCTGAAGTTTTGTCAGCTCCACTCTTACTGAAATAGGTGCATATTCGGGTTTAAAGTTAAATGGATTTGAAAAAAGTTCTAAGTCCTTTTTGATGAATCTTAGGTCCTTAAAATGTCTCTCAAAATCTTTCTGCAGACGAGAGATCACCATTTGATATCTGTCGGGATCAAATATTTTTTGATCTTCCTTATATTGCTGTTTAAGCTCATCAACAACTTCTTTGAAAGCAGGAAAGTCTGTTAGATTTTTTTCTTCAATATGTCTCTGAAATAAATTCAGCTTACTTTCAAAAGTACAAATATGGTCAAAGGCAGAAGCAGCAAAGACTTTACTAGTTTGCAATTCTTCACTGAGTTCTTGAAGGTAGTTCATAACATCCACCAAAAAGCCAAAGTCACAAAGCCATTGCTTGTCTGTGAAATGGACTGTTGTTGCCCCTACTGAAACCAAGAATGCTTCTATTTCTTTTCGTAATGAAAATATTAATTTTAAAGATTTCCCTCTTCTAAGCCAGTTGTTCAGACATCGTCCATTAATCCTTTCACCATGCTCTGACTCAGATTCAGTTAGTAAAGACTGAAACTCCGGTCGCCTAACGCCTCTGGTCTTAATTAAAACTATCCATTCTGATATGGTATTTACGATCTGATTAATATCTATGTCATAAGAGCTCAACAGTTCCAAGTGAAGAAATCCTGAATAGTGGATAACATTCCAACAGTTGGGACTCACGGCCTTTTCTCTCATGTATGAGACCAGTCCTGAGTTCTCACCAATCATTCTCAAAGTGTGCGTCGTGGTCAGTCCAACCATTCGCTGCAAGCTAAGCCCTGCTCTCTGCAAAGACTCTAGAATGGCCGACATGAGTGCACCAACACTGAAGTGATGAGTCAGGTTGATTATGGTCAGAAGGTCTTCCTGCACCTCCAAATCATGGCCGACGCCACGAATAAAGACCAGGAGATAGTTCTCATAGGCCACAAAAGCCTGGTCGTCCAAGGCAAGAGAATAGGCTTTAAATTGTCTGGCTCGGTTAAAAAGCTGACAACGTAGATTACTGTCAATGCTCAGAATCCTCTGCCTTGTGATCTCTGGAGACAGATTAATTCTTTGCAAGACGCCTACATGCTCCGGCAGTACCTCTTTTAGCAATATCTCCATGCACTGGTGTACAAAGTCCCCCTCAGCCCAGCCGCGACCCTTCAAGGCCAACAGGCGACAGAGCCCGAGGCCTGCACGAGCAGCTTTCTCCTCTGGAGTGAGCAAGGTGCTCAACGACATGTCGCCCTGACGCAGACGCTCCACCAAGGCCGCGCGATCGCCCTCCGCCACATACCGCTCATAGTATTCGTGTTCCGCCTCGTAGTGGCGCCTGACGTCACGTTCGCGGGTAGAAGCGACAAGGCGGCGACAGACCAAGCACAGGGCCCCATCGCCCTCTGGAGGTTCCACCACCAAGTAACGCTGGGTCCATTCGGGCCGGAAAACAAGAGCCTCGTCGACGTCCATCTTGCTCCTTTTGGGCGTCATCCACATTCTGCCAGAGTACACAAGAACGGGATCAACCTCAGAGAGGCCGCAAAGCGAGGGGAGGAGCCCGACTAACGGCAAGCAGCTCCAGCGCTCTGCGCCAGATCACCTCAGCAGCCGGACACCAGCCTTTGCCATGGAATCTCCGTTCCTATTGGCTGGAGATTTCGTAGTCCCTGTAGCTACGACCCACAAACCAATTGGAAGAGCCGACAGTGATTTCTAACGCGCAAGCGCACATCCTTCTAAGCGAGCGCGAGGCAGCTTTAGGAACAGACGAAAAGGCCCAGCAGCCCACGCAGTTGAGAAACTTGATTGGCATTCAAGCTGCCCAATCAACAGCTGCCACTACAGGGTGGTACAGGATGTGTAAACCATAATTGAAGGAAGACCAAGGGCTTGAGGGACTGAAGTGATTGGCTGAAGGTACTTCCGGCGAGCATCTGGACGCGACTTGGGCCTCTCTGGCGCCAAAATGTCGCTTGTGGCGGGGGTTATTCGGCGGTTAGACGAGACAGTGGTGAATCGCATCGCGGCGGGGGAAGTTATTCAGCGTCCAGCAAATGCGATCAAAGAGATGATTGAAAACTGGTATGGAGGGAGTCGAGCCTGGTTCGCTTAGATTTTACGACCTAACGGGCCGCTTCTCTGAATGGCGCGGACACGCCTCCGTGACGAGGGCGGAGGCGCATCCGGCGCAGGCCCGTGTCATTGGAAGCCGCTGGAATCCTGGGCGCGCATCGGTCCCGCCTTTTCCTTTCCCGCAACCGAGAATTTCTCCACTGCTCTCGCGATACCTAGATTCTAGGGCGTGTGGAGCGCCTGTAGCGGGGGTGTGTTCGGCCTAGCTTTAGTGGTACCGTGAACTCAGAGAGCTACTTAAAATTATGCAAAAGATGCGAAATTAAGGATGTATAAAAATTTATCGTGGGAGAAAAAAAAAATTCTTTCAGAGTATACCATGTTATCAGTTTCCTATTCAAGAAATCAAACGTGTTCAAAGGCACAATTGTTGAGTTTTACTAAAAATAAATCGTTGGGGGCTAAGGCTGTAGCTCAGTGGTGGAGAGCTCCCAAGCACGTGTGAGGCACTGGGTTCCATCCTCTGCGCCACGTAAAAATCAGGAATAAAATAAACGCATTGTGTCCATCTACAGCTAAAAATATTTTTAAAAAATAATAATAAATCATTGGAGTTTTAAGACAGGCTAATGGACGTTGGGCTTAACTTTGAATTCCCTTATTACCAAGTCAGTGGCCTCACTGCCTTTTACTTTTTGGAGAGGTGCTTTGAAGATGTCTGACTTATTAGGGCATCTGTTGATTCTAATGCTTAGCCCTGTCGCAAACATGGAGCAAAGATGTTAAAAAAATATGTGGAAAGAAAATTGGGCATGAACTGTAAACCTTACAAAAGACAAGTACCCAAAAACTATGTCATGTCCTTTGTATTAAAATCACTTGATGTTAATAAAGTCCATACATAATTAGAAAAGAAAAATCTTTCTGGAGAAGAATGACAGATTTGTAGAGAGATTCATTGTAAAAACATAAAGCATTCAGAGCGATGGGACTGAAAGAGCAGTGGGTCAGAAAGGACCTCAGAGGGAAAATAAGAAAATTGGTAGAAGAGACACACACAAAAAGAAACATGGAACCTGGGGACGTTTTCATTTGATTTGTGGTGGTAGTATAAGTCGTTGTCTGGCTTTTGTTTCTATAGTGTTAGAATAAACAGAATAACTTAAAACCAATTATTGTACCTTGTCCAAATTCTGTACAACAAAACTAAACATACTAGTTCAGTGGCTTATAATTAATTCTGTAAGCAGAGATTTTATATGGAGTCCAGTTAGACTCTTTAATATATGTCATGATGGCTGATACAACATCAATAAAGGGGCTCCTGAGAAAGGTCTTTAATGTTTAAATAACTTATTTTCTTTTTTCTGAATACAGAATTTTCTGTGAGCAAGTCAATAACTTCTTTCTCATGCAGCCCCAGGCTGAATTTATTTTGTCTAATAGGTGCTTTGTCTGTATAGGCTACTCTGTGAAAGCACGAAAGATTTATTGACTTCTTTAAGAACTTTCTGCCTTACCATTTTTTTCTTTACCATACGTATGTTTTTCTTTGTTTTGTTTTTGGTGGTACTGGAGATTGAACTCAGAGGCACCCTGCTACTGAGCTACATCCCTAACCTTTTTTGAGAAAGGGTCTCCCTAGTAACCCAGGCTGGCTTCAAACTTATGATCCCTCTGCCTTAACTTCCAAAGGAGGTGGGATTATGTGCCATCACACCTGACTATATTTTCTTAAAGAGAAGGGATAATGGAAAAAAACATTTAGAATTTTTAAAAATGACATTAGAGTCACTTAGAAATCTGGATAAAATTGATAGTAAAATTAGTTGAGAAGAGAGAAAGATGTGTTTGCTGAAAGGTTCCTACTTCTGAATTTAACTTTTTTCCCTAAAAGAATAGAAATAGTGCTGAATGACCTATTAGAAATGATGTTGTTCTTCTTTCTATCTTACACAATATGTAAATTCGTATGATGTAGACATGGAGTGTGTAAAACAAATGAAAAACACATCACTCAAGCACTCTTGTATTTATTTAGAGTTCATTGCTATTGCTTGACATATATTAAAATACATGCATGCAATAGAATAGTTGCAGACTGATAATCTATTTTCTGTTTGATTTGCCAGTTTAGATGCAAAATCCACGAGTATTCAAGTGGTTGTTAAAGAGGGAGGTCTGAAGTTGATTCAGATCCAGGACAATGGCACTGGAATCAGGGTAAGTAAAACCTCAGAAAAACAGGATGTTTGTGTGCTTCATGTCATATCTCTGCAGGAAAATGCAGAACCTTTCCCCTTACTGGAAACTTTAGGCTTTTGTAATTGGAAATTTTTGACTGAAGAATTCAATACAAACAATAATTATGTGTTCTATTTTGTGTTGTATATTGTTCAGTGGAAACAGCAGTGAATAAAATAGACAAAAATCCTTTCTCATACTACAATGGGTATTTCCATTATAGTAATGAGAAACAAGCAGGTATAATAAATAGTATGTCATATGGCATTAAGTATTATAGAGAAAACTAAAGCAAAGGAAAGAAAATGGGGGTGTGGGTAGGAACACAACTTAAATAATTCAGGAAGGCTTTAGTATGGATATGATATTTAAGGAGAGATGTGGTAGAGATCAAGGAATAAATCATGAAATTATTCAAAGGATAAATCTTCTGGGCAGAAAGAACAGAAAAGACAAAGATCATGAGATGAAGAATGCCTGGCATGTTTAAGGACCCAGAAGAAAGCAAGTGTGTCTAAAGCAGGTTGAGCAAGGAGATGAGGTCAGAGAGAGAACATGCTGGACTTTGTGGTACATAGTAAAATCTTTGGCTTTTTTAGTGACTGTGGTAGAATACTACTAGAGGGTTTTAAGCAAACTGTTATATGATTTGGTGGTTTTATAAAAAGTTCTTTGTTTGCCGTGTGGGAAAATAGACTGCAGAAAGACAGGGCAGGGACAAGGAGGAGGCTCTTGCAACAATTCAGGAGGGTATATTAGTGCCTTGGATCAATTTGGCTGTAGAAGAGATATAAGAAGCAATGTGATCCTGAGTTAATTATGAAGGCAAAGCTCTCAGAATTTGTGATGTTGGGTGTGAGAGGAAAAATCAGGATTGAATTTGGTTTTGGCCTACATAAATGGTAAAAAAAAAAATTGCCATTTACTGAATGGGAAAGATTATGGAAGAAACAGGTTTGGGGAAGATGGAAAGTTCATTTTGGCGCACATTAAATTTAAGATTTTTCTTTGTGTGAGGGTCTGGAATGCAGTGTATAGTTTGCAGGTAAAAATTTGAGAGTTGTCTGCATTTTGATACTGTTAAAGAGCATAAGACTTGGGGCTGGGGTTGTGGCCCAGTGGTAGCACGTTCACCTAGCACGTGCAAGGTGCTAGGTTTGATCCTCAGCACCACATAAAAATAAATAAATAAATAAAACAAAGGTATTGTGTTCAACTACAACTAAAAAGATATCTTTTTAAAAAAAGCATAAGACTCACCTAAAAAGGTGCTCAGCATTAGTGAGAAGGAAATGCAAATACAAGCCACAGTGAGATACCACATCACACCCATTATTAGGATGACTGTTATCAAAATAATAACAAAATTATTGGCAAGAAGGTAGAGAAATTGGACTCCTTCTGGATTGCTGATGGAAATGTAAAATAGTGTAGCCACTTTGAAAAGTGGTATGGTGATTCCTCAAAAAATAAAACAGAATTGCCATATGTTTCAACAATTCCACTTCTGTTACACACAGAAAGTGAAAGCAAGAACTTGAACAGATATTTGTATAATCATGTTCATTGCAGCACTATTTACGATAGTTAACTGGTAAAAATTCAAGTGTCTATCAACAGATGAATGGATAAACAAGATGTGATGCATATATACAAGATGGGATGATATTTAGGCTTAAATAAGAATAAAATTTTGACAAATGCTACAATATGGATGAACCTGAAAGACACTATGTTAAGTGAAATAAATTAGTCACAAAAGAACAAATATGTGATTCCTATTATATGAGGTTTCTAGAATAGTCAAATGCATTAAACTCAAAGTAGAATGGTGGTTTGCAGGGATTGGGGGAAGATGAAGAATGGAGAGTTATTGATGATTGAGTACAGAGATTCAATTTGGGGAAGATGAAAAAGTTCTGGAGATGGTTGCTTAACCCTGTGAATGTATTTAATACCACTGAACTGGATAATTAAAAATGGTTAAGATGAAAGTTTTATGTTAACATGTATTTTATTATAATTTAAAAAATTGTAGATATTTAAAAGTTTTTCTAATTAAAAAAGTAGGCTATGAGACTGAATGAGATCATCAAGATAGTGAGTATAGATAAGGATGAGATCCACAAATGAAATCCTGTGTTCCTCCAGGGGTAGGAGGTAGAAATAGCAAATGACACTGAAAAGGAATAGCCTAGTAAGAAAGTAGGAACGCCAAAACAATGTGGTATTCTGGATACAAAGTGAGGAAGTCTCCACTAATTTAAAAACGCTTCTAAGAGAAATTTATTTCTAAATTAAATTGATAAAATGGAAATTCAGGAAGATTTAGAAAAATGGATAACATAATTATTTGCTTTTTTTTTTTTTTTTCATTTTCTAGAAGGAAGATCTGGATATTGTATGTGAGAGGTTCACTACAAGTAAACTGCAGACCTTTGAGGACTTAACCAGTATTTCTACCTATGGCTTTCGGGGTGAGGTAAGTTAAGGTTTAAAGAAATGTGTAAAATATCCTCACATGATGACATTGCTGTCATTTCAGCATATATTTCTCAATATGAAAGGTAATAAGATTTGGTATATTTTACTTGTTAATTATATGCAAATTTGAACCAACTTAATTAAATTTAGTTTCCAGGACTGAAAATTATTCATAAATATTCAATATTACTATAAACTCCCCAGATATTATGTGTCACTTGATAGAAATACCCAAAACCACTTATAAAGTTTTCTTGTCAAAAACTGAAATGTGGAGCTGGGTGTGACAGTGCATGCCTGGAATCACAGCTACTAGAGAGGCTGAGACAAGAGGGTTACAAATACAAGTATAGCTTGGGCAATGTAGTGAGACCCTGTCTCAAAATACAAAAATTAAAGAAGATTGGGGGTGTAGCTGAGTGGTAATGCATTTGCCTAACATGTCAGGTCCTGGGTTCACTCTTCAGGACCACCAAAAAAAGAAACAAACAAAAAAGTGAATCTGGGGGCTGGGGTTGTGGCTCAGTGGTAGAGCACTTGCCTAGTACTTGTGAGGCACTGGGTTCGATCCTCAGCACTGCATAAAAATAAAAAAATAAAATAAAGGTATTGTGTCCAACTACAACTAATATATATATTATGTATATAATATATATAGATATATTTCATTCATATATATATGAATGAAAGTGAATCTGCTCAATATTTGTATCTAAGTAGCAATATAGGAAAAACATAGAAGTCAAGCAATAGTAGAGAAGGATAACAATCACCTCTAGATTAAGAGAGATTTAAAAGGCCTTATGAATCAACTTCATTTACTAGAGCTTATTGAATCCTACTGTGAACAAAGTGTGGAAAAAAAATGAGACATATTTGAGATGTATTTGAACTATTTGATAGCATTAAGGAGAAATTATTAAGTCTCTTGTTATAAAATATCATGAGGTTCATTTGAGCTTGTGTTTTTTAAGATACACTCTAAATTATATGTTGGTAAAATTATAGGAATGTATGATATGGAAAATAGACAAAAATATTTTTAAGACTGAATGGGATCTCTATTTTTTAAGTTAATTCCTATGGATACCTTTTCATCCAATAAGTATAGGCCTACATAATTTTTAATGGGTACACATTATTTTATTATGTATGCATACTATAGGTTGTTTGAGTGACTTCCTATTAAGACTCTGCTGTTTTTTCCAATGTAAAGCTTTGATGAAATACTGCATTTTGTTTAGTTATTTTCTTAGAATAAATTTATAGAAGTAACATTCCTGGGTAAAAGTAAACATACTTTTAAGACAATTGGTAGTGTTTTCTTATTGCTGGCTGCCCAAAATTACCACAAACTTAGTGGCATAAAACAACACAAATTTATTATCCTGTACTTCTGGAGGTCAGAAGACTTGGAGCTTACTTGGTCATTTTCTTTCTGGAGGCTATAGAGAACCAGAGAAACTCTCATGAGTAGTTATTTTGGGAAAACAAGAGTGGAGGTAGAGAAGAGGAAAGGAGCCTATTACTTTTCATTTTAGGGCTTTCTGTAGCTTCTGAACTTTTTATCATCATGGGCATGTATTACTTTTACTTAATTTTTAAAAATTAAAAAGTGTCTCTGATCTAATCTGTGTAATGTTGTTCTATTTACTTCAAACCAGAGTATTCTCAAGATCCTTGTGCTCATAGTGATAGTGACCCGAGGCTGCCTCAGGTCAAGCTCCAGAAACACAGTTTCATTCTGGCTTTGAAATTCCCTGGGTCAGTTTCCAAGCCCATGGTCTCTGGAGCATTGCCCTAGCTGTGGAACATCTTCAGGGCTATTATCTCACTGCAGTTAAACAGGGAAGATTTATTGAGGTTTTGTGCCAGCCATGGTTCTCAGCAGATGTATGTATTAACTCTTAATTCTGATAGTAGCCCCACAGAGTAGTTTTTTCAGAAGCCCTGTTTTATACAGGGAGAAGTATACAGAGTGATGAAGAATGTAGTCAGGGCACACAGCTAGAAAGTGACAGAGTGGGAAACTGAACCAGGCCCTTGACTCCACAGTCTGTGCTCCTGTCTGCTGTTTCCCTGTCAGCAACAATGCCTCTTTGAAGCAGCAAGACCATCTGCTGTACCATGTGTAGTGTCACTCTCTCTTCCAGAGGTTGTGTAGTACTGTACTACTGTACATATGTAATGTTCTTCCTTACATAGATCTCCAAATAATTTGCTTTTTTTAATGATGAAAATTACATAAACCAAGGATTCTTGACAAAGTAATCTCTGAGCCCGATCGATGTTGCTTTTTTTGTTTTTTTTTTTTTTATTTTTGCCCAGGCTAGTCACAAACTCCTGAATGCAGGTGATCTTCCTGCCTCAGCCTGCCAAGTAGAGCTATGTTCCTTTTAATGAATTGAACCTCCTTCAAGTGTGTAGAAGCTGTTATGAAGACCCCATTATAGCACAGTTTCTGGGTGGCATCTTTATATACTATGTTGTCCTTGTGAAGAGATTCAGATCTCAAAGGACCAGGAAACCAGTCTGAGTTATAAGGGGAAAGAAATGGTCATGGGTTTCTAAAATATATTTTGATGTAATTGCTTATTAAAAAAAAATAGCTTTGCTGGGCACAGTGGCGCTGCACACCTATAATCCTAGCAGCTCAGGAGGCTGAGGCAGGAAGATTGTGAATTCAGAGCTGGCCTTGGCAAAAGTGAGGTAATAAACAACTCATTGAGACCCTGTCTCTAAATAAAATACAAAATAGGGCTGGGGATGTGGCTTAGTGGTCAAAAGCCTGTGAGTTCAAACCCTGGTACCCCCCTCCCAAGTTTTGAGTAACAATTTATAGCATCATCTATTTGGAGTGATTTCATTATCCATTTCTGAAGGCAAGTTTTAAAATTTATTGAAGGGGTTACAGGTATGACTTAGTGGTAGCATGCTTTCCTAGCATGCATGAGGCCTTGGGTCTTCAAAAGACAATGTGTTAAGGTCTTGTCCCCAGCTTGGCATTATTGAAAACTTTAAGAGGTGGGCCTAGTAGGAGGTCTTCAGATCATTGGGGGTGTGCCCTTTAAGGAGGTAATGGGCCCCTTCCTCTCCTTCATTTCTTTTGGCATTCCACAGCCATGAGGTGAGTGACTTTGCTTCCCCTATCCCCACCCATGCTCTTCACCATTATTGTGCCTTGCTATAGACTCAAAAGCACAGAGGCTAACTCACCATGGAGTAAGTCTCTGACTGAGCCCCAGTAAGACTTTTCTCTTGGGCTGGGGATGTGGCTCAAGCAGTAGCGCACTCACCTGGCATGCGTGTGGCCCAGGTTCGATCCTCTGCACCACATACAAACAAAGATGTTGTGTCCGACTAAAACTAAAAAATAAATATTAAAAAATTCTCTCTCTCTCTCTCTCTGTCTCTCTCTCTCTCTCTCATTCTCACTCTCTCTTTAAAAAAAAAGACTTTTCTTTTTATAAGTTGTTTATTTCATATATTTGTTCTGTAGTAATAGAAAGCTAACTAATACAATGGCTATAGTTCTTTTTTTTTTTTTTAAATACTTTTTTTATTTAAAAATTTTAAAATTCTAATTTGTTACATATGACAGCAGAATGCATTACAATTAATATTACACATACAGCACAATTTTTCATATCTCTGGTTGAATACAATATATATTCACACTATTCGTGTCTTTATACAGGTATTTACGGTAATGATATCCATCTCATTCCACCATCATTTTTACCCCTTTAGTCTCTTCTTTTCCCTCCCACCCCTTTGCCCTATCTGGAGTTCATCTAATCCTCCCATGCTCCCCTTCCTGATCCCATTGTGAATCAGCCTCCTTATATCAGAGAAAACATTTGGCATTTGATTTTTGGGGATTGGCTTACTTCACTTAGCATGATATTCTCCAGTTCCGCCCATTTACCTGCAAATGTCATGATTTTATTCTCATATTGCTAAGTAATATTCCATTGCTTATATATACCACATTTTCTTTATTTATCTACTAAAAGGCATCTAGGTTGGTTCCTCAGTTTAGCTATTGTGAATTGTGCCACTGTAAACATTGATGTAGCTGTGTCCCTGTAGTATGCTGTTTTTAAGTCCTTTATACATAGACAGAGGAGCAGGATAGCTGGGTGAAATGGTGGTTCTTTTCCCAGTTTTCCAGGGAATCTGCATACTGCTTTCCGTATTGGCTGTACCAATTTGTAGTTCCACCAGCAATGTATTAATAGCTGCCATTCTGACTGGAGTGAGATGAAATCTTAGAGTAGTTTTGATTTCCATTTCTCTAATAGCTAGAGGTATTGAACATTTTTAAATATATTTGTTGATTGATTATATATCATCTTCTGAGAGGTGTCTATTCAGTTCCTTGTTCTATTTATAGATTGGGCTATTTGTTTTTTTGGTGTTTAACTTATTGATTTCTTTTTTTTTTTTTCTTTTTTTTTTTTTATTGGTCGTTCATAACATTACATAGTTCTTAATACATCATATTACATGGTTTGATTCAAGTGGATTGTGAACTCCCGCTTTTACCCCGTATACAAATTGCTGTATCACATCAGTTACCCTTCCATTGATTGACATATTGCCTTTCTAGTGTCTGATGTATTCTGCTGTCTGTCCTATTGTCTACTATCCCCCCTCCCCTCCCCTCCCCTCCCCTCCCTGCCGCAAACTGCCCGGCCCCGGGCCTGCTGAGTCCCGCTCCTGCTGCCGAGCACTGCCTGCGGCACCCCTGCTGAGCGATCCCCTGCTGAGCTGTCAGTGCACACGGGCTTGCAATCTTGCAACCCGGTTGGGCACAAAAACACAAGCCAGTCAAACTGAGACAAAGTTTTATTTAGAGAGAGGCCGTGTGCGTCCCCTAACAGGTGGGTCCGCCACGTGTGTGTCCACCTGAGCCGGGGGGGGGGGGGGGGGGGGGGTTTCCACTTCCCCCGGAACACCCTCCTACCATCCTTTTCCAACCAATGGGAACTCTCCCATTACAAGAGTGACATGAGTAACCTGAGTCCTGAAATGGGCCCAGCTGAACAGCATGAGTCCAAATACCATATGAATGTGAATTGCTGGCTGGCAGTCAATAAAATCCAAAGGTGCCTGTATCAATATTTTTGCTGTGGCTCCTAACATCTGCCCCCTACTGTTTAAATAAACAACAGGCAAATGTGGCTAAGGACCGTGCCTGTTAGGTATGTCCAATTCACATATGGTTCTTACCCGTCATGGGAAAACTGACCTTATTGCGTCAGTCTCCTGGCTTAGGTTGATACCACTGTAACCGAATCATACCCGTCACTGACTACCGGTCCAGTATATAGCCATACCTGTGTAATAGGCCTATGCACCAGTGGGGGGGTGAGGTTCTTGCCTCACCTCTGTTGGCCCCCAAATTTAACCTTGGTGCCAGTGGGGGGGTGAGGTTCTTGCCTCACCTCTGTTGGCCCCCAAATTTAGACCATCACTAGCAGAAGGGAGAAAGACGCAGAATTGCCACGACACCAAGCCAATTGACGGCTCCTATGGAAACACTGGTGACACATCAGCTAAGATATTTAGCACTACCAGTTCGCTGTATCAACAAATAGAACACAATGTATACAGGTGATACATAGTCCAGACAAGTTGTGTAAGCAGTTCAAAGTGGAGGAGTCTATCAATATGTCCATTTCCTCCCAAAGTAAATTAAGTCCTTGATTGAGCAGTCTTATTGAGTTATTTTGATTGATGTATCAATTTATACAGTTTATAGTGATAGCTATCATAAAAGTTGTAGTTTGGTCTTAGTCTTCACCGGCACTGGGATGGAGATGGGAATTATGGCCATGTTGCTAAAGAGACATTATCCTGAACAGAATTATGAAATATAATGAAAAGGAAAGGTGAAAGTAAACAAACATATCTGTTAACCACCTTTAAAAACAAAATTTAATAACAGCTGTTTACCTAAAGTAAATTAAACCATATAAGTCACGTGACTAAATTTTTTTTTTTTTTTGAATACTTGTATCTATATATACATGAGCGCTCCTTATAAATGAAATATGGACATACACACATACAACACAAAACAGCATACATAACATAGAACATATAAGACAATAGTAAATAAAGGCCTTGTAGCTATAGCTAGGTGAAATCTCCATTGCAATGTTTAAAAACTTTACAGTTAAAAAATAAATAAATAAATAAAACACAGTCAAAAAAATAAAACTGATCAGAAAAACATTAACCTAGGTTTGTATGAGCTTAAAAAATAAGGTAAAATAAAATAAAATAAAATAAAATAGAACTTTATGATGTGGGAAAAATGCAAATAATAAAATAGATATTGAAAAAGGCACCGTGGTAAATCACTGTCGCAGATGCAAGAATAGCCAGGCTGGAACTCTGGATATCAGCTGTTATGGATTTGAGTCAAATCATCTTCTTTTTCTGTAGAAATTGTTTTAGTTAATCTCTCTGGAATCCAAATTGGTTGCTGTTCCTCCTGTGGAAAAACACAGACGGAGCCCCGACTCCAGACTATTACTGGGTCCGGACCTTTCCATTGTCCTGTTAGAATATCTTTCCAAAGTACCTTAGGCTTATGTACATTTTTCGGATACATATGTCTTTCCGCAGCACTAAGTCCTGATGAATCCAAATTTAGAAAGTTTAGAGTAAAAAGGGTTATTTTAAGTTTATCTTTGGGGGATATATACCCCTTACTAATTCCCTCTCTTTGCTTTAATAAGTACATTTTTATAGTTTGATGAGCTCTTTCAACTATGCCTTGTCCCTGTGGGTTGTATGGGATTCCTGTTATATGAGTAATGCCAAATGATGAGCAAAATTGTTTAAAAGACTTGGAGATGTAACCAGGACCGTTATCGGTTTTTAACTGTTTAGGAACACCCACAGTGGCAAAATTTTGTAAGCAATGAGCTATAACATCTTTAGTTTTTTCTCCGGGATGAAGGGAGCCCATCAAAAATCCAGAAGAAGTATCAACTGTAACATGTAAATATTTTAATTTTCCAAATTCTGGCAAGTGTGTGACGTCCATCTGCCAAATATGGTTAGGTATCAGTCCTCTAGGATTGACTCCAAGATTAACTTGTGGCAAAAATGTCACACAATTTTGACATTGTTTTATTATATGTCTGGCTTGTTCTTTAGTTATTTTAAAACGTTTTTGTAAAGTATTAGCATTGACATGGAACCTTTTATGAAAATTTATAGCTTCTTCTATTGTGGAGAAAATATGTATGTCATGTGTAGATTTATCTGCTAGTTCATTACCCAAACTAAGGGCTCCAGGCAATCCTGTATGTGCTCTGATATGTCCTATAAAGAATGGATCCTTTCTATCCCAGATTAGACTTTGTATAGCAGAGAACAAAGAGAAAACAGTAGAGGAAGAAGAAATCCTACCAGCATCTTCAAGAGATACGATAGCATTAACTACATACTGACTATCAGAAAATAAATTAAATGTAGAATCTTTGAACATCATAAAAGCTTGCAATACTGCATTGAGCTCTACCTTTTGAGCTGATTGTTTGGGTACTAAAAATGTAAAAGTTTGATCAGGAGTAACTACTGCTGCTGTACCATTATTTGACCCATCAGTGAATATATTTGGAGCATTTATGATAGGGGTTTTTCTTGTCATTTTTGGAAAAACTACAGGATGCTTAGACCAAAAGGACAACAAAGGATTAGATGGCAAGTGATTATCAAATGCAACACTAGATTTACACATGATTATTGCCCAAGTATTTAACTCATTAGCTAACTCATCAATTTGATCCATAGTATATGGAGTAATAATTTTATTGGGAGAAATCCCAAACACTCCTTTTGCTGCCTTTATTCCTTTGAGTATTAATTGCCCTACAGCCTCAGGATATCTAGTAAGAATAGTATTAGGAGAATAAGATAAATGTATCCATAATAATGGACCTTCTTGCCAAAATACCCCTGTAGGAATATTTTTTGTCGGTAGTACAATAAATAATAAAGGCAAACTTATATCAATTCTATCCAAATGCATATTTTCCATATATGTTTCAATGATTTTTAATGCCTTTCTAGCTTCAGGCGTTAACATGCGGGGTGAATTTGGATCTGATGGACCTTTTAAAATATCAAATAAAGGTCCTAATTCTCCTGTTGGTATGCCTAGATAAGGCCTTATCCAATTTATATCTCCCAATAACTTTTGAAAGTCATTAAGTGATTTGAGTTGATCTACTCGTATTTGAATTTTTGGTGGACGGACCATGGTTGAGGATAATAGAACTCCTAAATAATTAATTGGAAGATTTAATTGTACTTTATCTATTGCTATCTCTAGATTATAATTTTTTAATAAGTTTGTAAGCGTGGCATAACATTCTAGCAATGTGTTTTTATCTTTATGTGCCATTAACACATCATCCATATAGTGAAATATCTGTAGTTCAGGGTTTTGAATTCTAAGTGGCTGGATTGCTTTATCAACATAAATTTGGCACAAAGTTGGGCTGTTAGCCATCCCTTGAGGGAGTACTTTCCATTCATATCTCTGATCAGGACCTTCATGATTCAGTGCAGGGATAGTAAATGCAAAATGTGGACTATCCTCGGGGTGAATTGGAATTGAGAAGAAACAATCTTTAATATCTATAGCTAGAACATGCCACGTTTTTGGTAAAGCAGACAGTTGGGGAATCCCTGATTGAGCAGGTCCCATAATAACCATCTCATTATTAATGGCTCTTAAATCTTGTAATAATCTCCATTTACCAGATTTCTTTTTAATAACAAAAATGGGAGTATTATGGGGAGATACGGAAGGTTGTATATGTCCTTCCGCTAATTGCTGTTTGACCAGATCATGGGCTACTTGTATCTTTTCTTTAGTTAGGGGCCACTGAGGAACCCACACTGGTCTTTCTGATTTCCAAGTAATTTTGATTGTCTCAGTGGCCCTTTTTGAAAACCCAATCCATGTTTATCTATCTCTTGATCTACTTGAATTGGTGCTGTTATATCTTGTTCTTGATCTCTTAATCTCTTTTCTTTTCTAAAGCCTTGTTTTGCCCTAGTAGTGAGCGCGTTAGGATTGACGTTATTTGTTAATGTCAATCCTAATTGATCTAGGACGTCTCGTCCCCATAAATTTATGGGGAGATGGTCCAATACATAGGGCTGTATAGTTCCTTCACATCCTTCAGGATCCCTCCAATCTAATACCATTGCACTTCTATGGGGATTAGTTGCCACTCCTAGGCCTCTAAGCGTTTGGGTCGCTTGCTGTAATGGCCAATGTTTAGGCCATTCCTGGCGAGATATGATGCTGAGGTCAGCGCCTGTGTCCAGCAGTCCATTAAAATCATGCCCTTGAATATTTAATTTTAGCATAGGGCGAGAATCTAAATTTAAAGATAGCATAGCCCAATCTACACCTGTGGAGCCTAATCCCTTGGAACCTCTTTCTACATTACAACTGGAAAATTTATCATGTAGGCTTGGTATTATTAATAACTGTGCTATTCTATCTCCTGATGAAATTACTGATATACCTCTTGGAGAACTAGCTATGATTTTTATTTCACCCTCATAATCGGGATCAATTACCCCAGGACTTATCATAAGTCCTTTAAGTGTAGAAGAACTGCGTCCTAATAATAAGCCTACTGTTCCCTGGGGAAGAGGTCCTTTTACTCCTGTGGGAATGATTTGAACTCCCATCTCTGGAGTTAATACTGCTCTGGCAGAGGCACAGATGTCCAACCCTGCGCTCCCTCTAGTCTGTCTGATGAGGGATCTGATGGATAATGCGTCCTGGGCACCACCTTGATGGTGCTGCTGGGTTCCTCCATTGCCCCGTATATTTGTGGTTTTGGGCCCCGGGGCATTGGGCCCTCCAATTCGTTTTTTGACAACGGGGCCTGATGCCTTTCTCCACGATATCGTGGGTAGACACTTGGTCTTTGTCCATTTTTTGATAACGGAATACCCTCTATGGTGGTTTGAGAATGGCATTCATTAGCCCAATGTCTCCCTCTATGGCATCGTGGGCAAATACCCGGGATTCTACTCTTTTGATACCTAGCTTTGTTAAACCCTCCTCCTATGGGGCAATTTCTTTTAAAATGCCCTTCTTGATTGCAATTATAGCATGTTTTTGGCTTGGTACTTAAAGCCTGTTTTACTTCAGCTGCCATGACTTGTCCTTGTTCATTAATGTCTCTACATAATTTAATATATGTGTTTAAATCTTCCTGTTTCCACGGTCTAATGACCTCTTTGCAGCAACGATTTGCTTGATCGTAAGCCAGCTGTTTTATAAATGGCATTGCCTGTTCTGTATTTTCAAATGTCTCAGAGGCTGCTTCAATAAGTCTAGCTACAAAGTCAGCGTAGGGCTCATTAACTCCTTGTATTATCTTAGATAGTTGACCTTGAAAATCCCCTTGTCCCTTTAAAGTTTTCCATGCCTTAATTGCATTTATAGCGACTTGAGCGTATACGCCAGGATCATATCTGAGCTGTTGCATCTGTTCTTGAAACTCCTCTTTTCCCAGTAACATTTTCAGGCCTCGTTCAGGGTAACCTGCTTCTGCATTTTGCCTAGCTGTCTCCTTGCAAAATTCCTCATTGGCAATTTTCCATAATAAATACTGTCCTCTATTTAGCACAGAATTACACACGTTAGCCCAATCATACTGACTGTGAAGGGAGCGGCCGGGCCGTAGGCTGCTACAGCTTCCTTTAATTGTTTTATTATTTTGAAATCTAAGGCACGGTAAACTCGTTCTTTTTCTTCTCCCTGCTCAATTACAGGGCATGCTAGTTTTTGGGGTCCCGCCTCAGGATTCCGTTCATCATCTATGGAGGCAGGTAAAGCTGTTGGTTGAATTATGCCCTCTGGTGGTGGAACGGAGTTAGTAGCAGCCTCCCTATCTGACGACCGTTTTTTCCCTGAGCTTGCCTTGTTCAAATTTTCTTCTATCTGACTAGCTTGAGAGACCTTTTGTTTTGCTTGACCTAATATGTTTTCTGCCATGGCTTGGACCTCTAACAATTTACTTAACAGTTTTTCGGTTTGTTTTTTACTAGATTCTAATCTACTATAAAGGTAACGTAACCCAATAAGATAGGATAGAAGAAAGCCAAAACAGAATGAAACAGAAACGGAGAGGAGGAAAATGATTATGTCAATTTTCTCTCTCTCAGGGCCGAATAACTTCAAACCTTGAGTCAGCCATTTATCCCAACTCGTCTGGAAAAATTGTAAGGCTAGAGAGCCTGAAATAAGAGCAGAATAAATCAAAACAGAAATACCCATTCTGTCGCCTTTCCTTAGGGGCGAGTGATATTACTCACCTTTAAGTTTTGGGCGTTCCCAGTACAGGGCCACCAAAATGCCGCAAACTGCCCGGCCCCGGGCCGGCTGAGTCCCGCTCCTGCTGCCGAGCACTGCCTGCGGCACCCCTGCTGAGCGATCCCCTGCTGAGCTGTCAGTGCACACGGGCTTGCAATCTTGCAACCCGGTTGGGCACAAAAACACAAGCCAGTCAAACTGAGACAAAGTTTTATTTAGAGAGAGGCCGTGTGCGTCCCCTAACAGGTGGGTCCGCCACGTGTGTGTCCACCTGAGCCGGGGGGGGGGGGGGGTTTCCACTTCCCCCGGAACACCCTCCTACCATCCTTTTCCAACCAATGGGAACTCTCCCATTACAAGAGTGACATGAGTAACCTGAGTCCTGAAATGGGCCCAGCTGAACAGCATGAGTCCAAATACCATATGAATGTGAATTGCTGGCTGGCAGTCAATAAAATCCAAAGGTGCCTGTATCAATATTTTTGCTGTGGCTCCTAACACCTCCCCTTTTCTCTCTCTACCCCTTCTACTGTAAATCATGTCTTCCATTTGTATTCTCTTGACTTACCCCTCCTTACCTCTTATATGACATTTTGTATAACCCTGAGGATCGCCTTCCATTTCCATGCAATTTCCCTTCTCACTCCCTTTCCCTCCCACCTCTCATCCCTGTTTACTGTAAATATTCTTCTCAAGCTCTTCATCCCTACCCTGTCCTTGTTTACACCCCTTATATCAAAGGAGTCATTTGGTATTTGTTTTTTAAAGATTGACTAGCTTCACTTAGCATAATCTGCTCTAATGCCATCCATTTCCCTCCAAATTCTATAATTTTGTCATTTTTTAATGCAGAGTAATACTCCATAGTGTATAAATGCCACATTTTTTTTATCCATTCATCTATTGAAGGGCATCTAGGCTGGTTCCACAGTCTTGCTATCGTGAATTGAGCTGCTATGAACATCGATGTAGCAGTGTCCCTGTAGCATGCTCTTGTTAGGGCTTTAGGGAATAGACCGAGAAGGGGAATAGCTGGGTCAAATGGTGGTTCCATTCCCAGCTTTCCGAGAAATCTCCATACTGCTTTCCAAATTGGCTGCACCAATTTGCAGTCCCACCAGCAATGAACAAGAGTGCAATGGCTATAGTTCTACCACCTGAATATAATTGTTGTTAGCACATTAATGCTTTGATGGGTTTTCTTTTAGATTTTTGAAGAAATATATTTTCATGTTCTAGTGATTATGTTACTGATTCAATTTTATATCCTCTGTTTAAATATGTCATCAAAGTGCTGGTTGTTATCACAGGTGAATACAGAATGAAAGAGGCAATTTAGATAAGCTTTCCCTTTTGATGAGGTGGGAGATTGAGCAGTGTGTTATTATCTCATTCTATTTCCTTTTCTTTCCTAGGCATTGGCCAGCATAAGCCATGTGGCTCATGTTACTATTACAACCAAGACAGCTGATGGAAAGTGTGCATACAGGTATAGTGCTGACTTATTTTACTCCTGTATGTTCATCTTGTACTTTTTGCCTGGATCTCAGAGTAATCATAACTATATACCAAGCTTGATCTTTTTTTTGGCTGAGATCTTGGGTAAGTTTTCTTTCCTCTCTATTGATAAATTGATAATCCACAGGGATGATTGCTAGATGATATTCTTACTTCTTGGATTCTTAAAATATAAAATGTAGCATATTACAAGTGTCCAGCAAGGTGTGTATCTTACCTATAAATATTCTGAGTAAATGGTGGTTGCTGATGTTAATTCTGCTTCTTTATCCTTTAGTAGGATATCATTTGGGGCTGATTACAGGGCTGTGACTGGGATGCTGAAGGCTCATAGTACCTTTGCTGGCTCCTGAGCCACCAGCTCATGCTATCCTTATGTTCCTGGACTGTCTTGCCTTCCCATGAGTGGCTGCTTGCTGGCTGTTCTGCTGACACAACTTCTAGAGGCTGATGAATGGCCTTGGAACAGAACAAAATGGAATTCAGGGAATCAAAATTGCACTTTGTTTTTATAAGCCCTAGCTATTTACTAGATGAAGACAGGAGTACCCAATTCATGCCAAATTTTTTTTTGAAAATTAGACATAAAGATTATTTGTCAATCAAAATAAAAAATTTCAAGTTCTAATGATTATGTTATTGTTTTAATTTTATATCCTCTGTTTAAATATGTCATCAAAGTGCTGGTTGTTATCACAGGTTAATACAGAATGAAAGAGGCAATTTAGATAACCTTTCCCTTTTGATGAAGTAGGAGATTGAGCAGTGTGTTTTTATTTCATTCTATATCCTTTTCTTAGTCTTCTTCAGCAGACAAATGTGCAAAGTAATGAGCACTTCAGAGTATACAGCGTGTAAGCTAGGGGAGTTGACTAGGTATGAATTATAATTGCCCCAGCATCTGAGTGGACTGGTATGATTTGAATCATATAAAAAACTTGGAGATCGTTACGAATTAATATGTCCCAAATTAATTCTTGACCTCTGGGATCATGTTTTCCCCTGCCTAGGATCTCTAGTGTCTCCCCTTTTGTGACCGCATGAAATCTGGAGTCATTATCTTGGCAACCAGTACCTTCCCAGTGTGTCTTTAGTCTGCCCTTCCAGCCTCTTCTCGAGACACATTCCGAGCTGCCATGTATTCAGAAGCCTCTATGCTTTTGTTTGTTTTTCCCTTCTTAGATGGTCTTTCTTGGTTTCTCCACCTGAAACCTTCCTCCCTGAAGCCCAGGTGAACTGTCCTCTCATCTTTGATGCTTTTTCTAGCTCTCACTCCCATCCAGGCCATATGGCTCCTTCTCTAGATCACTTAGCACATTCTTCTGTCCTATAGGTAAAACTGTCCCCTCTCTAGGGCAAGTGTTTTCTAAGACCTTTCTTTATCATCAGTGCTTCCATAGGCTTGGTACATGGTTGCTCCTCAGTCAGTGATTGCAGAATTGTATCAGACGTTTACTATTATCTTAGGCAATGGCAAAACTATAGTAGCTCAGAATTTAGCAGCTAAAAAAAAAAAAATCAAAATTTACTCGAACAGGGACCATTTTTTAAATTTTAATTTGGTTAGAATTAATATGAAAGTAATAGAAAAAGTAAGTAATAAAGAGAATATATAATGTGACTGTATTTTAATCTGTTGGTATAATTTTTTTACAGTTTGGATAAGTATCTCATTTTCTTTTTTTTATTTATTTTTTTATTAGCTACACATGACATTACAATGATCTTGGCAATTCATACATTTGAATCATTGGGGTATCTCATTTTTCTGATTGTACAGATTGCAGAATCACACTGGTCATAGAGTCACCTATATACATACAGCAATCATAATGTCTATTCTATTCTGCTGAGTATCTCATTTTCTATTAGATATTAATAATCTTGCATGTTTTCTGATTAGAGCAACTTACTCCGATGGAAAGCTGAAAGCTCCTCCTAAACCATGTGCTGGCAATCAAGGGACTCAGATCACGGTAAGAATGTAAATTGTTGAAAAAGAGCTTTGTATAAATATTGAAAAATAAATGTCTTGGAGTTTTTAGGCTAATAATCAAATTAATTTTTGCTAGTTAATAGAAGACCAAAGATATCACCCTGTAAGTAAGAAAAATGATTCTTGGGTTTTGTGGCATGGCAGCCTTCCCACCCTTTTATCTTTTGTAAGGAGTTGGGATGGCAAAAATCAGTGGCAGGGTAGTTAGAATTGAAAAAACATTAAGGTTGGCTCCAGACAACATGATTTGGAGTCCCAGCCTGATCAGTCAATGGTTGTATCTAGAGGCAAGTCACTTAACAAGTTTTCTCATCTATTAAATGGAACAAAGAATATGTGCACAGCTACCTCAAAGTGTATTTGGTAGATCATATGACTATATCATTAGTCAGGAGGAAGTCCATCATGCTGCCTTATTTCTAGAATGCCTTGGTTAGTCTCTTTCCATTTTCTGACCCCACAAAACATCTGCTGTCATGTCCTGCACCACAAATGCCAACTAGAGCACATCTCCTTGAAGGTCATTCTAACATTTTAACTCCTGGGCATGATGAAGCAGGCAGTAGGCATAAATGAATGTGGTATACTTCTTAGTGCATGATAACAAGGAGCTTTGACAGGGTGACTACAGCATGATTTCCAGAAAGTCAAAATGATCTCGGAAATTTTGTGATTATCCTTAGTTTAAAAAATATCTTTAAATGCCATGTGATATTGTCATTTTTTATAAATTTACATGTATGACCCCCTAAATTATGATTTCTCCTGAGTAAGACTACACTTTAAAATTTGTATTCATATTTTGAGTAGAAAGCAAAGAGCCTAGAGCCAGGGATATAGCTCAGTGATAGAGCACTTGTCTAGCATGCACAAGGTTCTGGTTTGATCCCCAGCACCACAAATTAAAAAAAAAAGCAAAGCAAAAAGGCTAACATACAGTATGATAGCTCTCATAGTTGAGAAATCAGTGAATGAATGTGAGAGGCAGAAAAAAATATTCTTCAATTCCTTTGTCAGTGTTGCCTACTTCCCCAATCAATTCTTATAGGTATATTGTTAGTAAATATCTTTGGATTCACTACTTTAAAACTCAGGTTTAAGTGAACAATGTGAGCCTTTCTTTCCATGTTCTTCTATAAATTTACAAGAAAAATCAATCTTCTGTTCAGGTGGAGGATCTTTTTTACAACATAACCACAAGGAGAAAAGCTTTAAAAAATCCAAGTGAAGAGTATGGAAAAATTTTGGAAGTTGTTGGCAGGTACAGTCGAAAATGTGGGAGAAGGTCTCTGAGATATTTCATCAAAGGAATGTTTTGGTGCTTGCAAATTGAAAACCATTGCTGAGCTAAATAGTAAACAGCAATACTAGCGTATGTATTGTTCTGATCAAAGCTTAGACACCAATTCTGAGCTTTTTCTCATCTCCTCAGCAAAGAACAATTGGTCTTTATTATATCAGTGAGGCTGCTTTGGTGGCAACCAAAACAAACTGACCTTAGCTTCCTTGAGTTGAACATAAATGTATTGGAAGACTAGAAGCGGAAAAAGGTGTGGACAGCTGCTTCTTGGAGATGACAAAAAGCAGGGTGCCTTCAGGATTTTAGCATTATAATTCTGTTTCAGTTGTTTTTATTCTTTTCCTGACCCTGCTTGAGTATCTTGTTTCCTGGAGAGTATATCTGAAATTGGCATAACTTGGGTCATATGAGCTGCACCCATGACTATGGAATGAACACTTCTTGATTGGTAGTCTTACTGAGAGTGCATCAGGTGGAATGGGAATAGGATAGAGGTGATTTCCCAAGGGAAGCTTAGAGACTGTTACCAGAAGTAAAAGAGGGAATGCAGGGTAGGTGAAAGCAACATTATGATCTTGACTGACTTAATCTGCTGCTACAGATAGCTCCAGCATGGGCTTTCCAAACCCACATGATCTTGCATTGTAATAGGTATGTTAATTATTTTCCAGTATTTCTAAAGAAACCTAAAGTGAATTAGACTTTTGCCCATAAAAAACTGGTACAGATTTATACATTAAGTTTCTTGGATGTGAGGGCGATCTGGCTGCAACATCTGTCACCTGTTGATCGTCAAGAGTTGATTTGGCTGATCTGGCTTGCTATGCAAGTGTCCCCTTTTTCCCTCTCCACTCCATGTGCAAACCTCCCAAAGCTGCATGCTTAGTGGAAAAGCATAACCTTCCCCAATAGAGGAGGATGTTCTTAGATCAAGGGTATATGAGTAGCTGTACTCCCTGCTAGAACCTCCAAACAAGCTCTCTATTTTTTTTTTTGTTCCCCCTTTAAATTTATAAATCAGTGTCAGAATATTCATTATCTCCTGAAAATAAAGGAAGTTGGGAGTTTGGGTTCTAGGTGTGATAAAGTGAATTTTTTTTAACTTAAATGCATTGTTCTAGATTCAGTATTTCAGTTCATAGGGAGTATAGAGAGAGGAGTAATAAGTAATGGCCAACCAAGCAAAGGCTGGGAGATACTGGAACAGGATCTAGGAGCAGGGGAGAAGCCTGGAAGGAGGGTCTATTGAGGGATCTGAGAGAGAATAAAAGTGTTCAGGGTTTAAAGTTAGCTTTTCAAGATATTTTGGAGGCCCCCCTAGGCCCTTCTGGACACTATGAAAATAAAACTGCAAGTAAAGAAGAAACTGTGTTGAAAGATCCTTGAGTCCAGTCAGCAACTTATAAAAACAGAAAGGAACCCTGTATTTTGTTTGATTTAGTCCCATTTTAGCATTGAGATCTCTTTAAGGTCTCTGCTGGTTTATTTTTCTGAGGGTAAAATAGGATGTATTGAGATATTTTTGTTTGTGTGTGTTTGCTTCCCTCCTTTAGCTCTACTGATTTAGCTGGTTTACTTAACTAGAGGGGCTCTAACATCTATTTTGTATTCTGCCTTTTTTTTTCTTTTTCTTTTTTTTTTTTTTTTTTTTTTTGGTACCAGGGATTGAACTCAGGGGCACTCAACCACTGAAACAAAACCTCAGCCCTTTTTTGTATTTTAAATACAGGGACTCATTGAGTTGCTTAGTACCTCACTTTTGCTGAGGCTGGCTTTGAACTGTCAATCTTCTTGCCTCAGCCTCCTGCTGGGATAACAAGTTTGAGCCACTGTGCCTGGCTTTGTATTCTGCTAGTTTTTGCTTATCATTTATTTTGTTTTTATTTTCAGGTATGCAATACACAATTCAGGCATTAGCTTCTCAGTTAAAAAAGTAAGTTCTTGAATTATGAGGGATGGTTTTGTATTATAACAAAAGGGAATTTTCAATAGTTTGCCTGTGGAGATAATGTTTTGGTTACAACTGTGAGAGAGTAAGTCATTGTGTCTTCTATTTGTTTATTAGCAAGGCGAGACAGTAGCTGACGTCAGAACACTACCCAGTGCCACAACTGTGGACAATATTCGCTCCATCTTTGGAAATGCTGTTAGTCGGTACGTTGATAACATATATAAAAAGTCTTTTATATTTCTTATCTTAGTTTTCCATCAAGTCACATTATTTATTAATCTCAAGATTGCTTTAGTCAAATATACAGGCTTGTCTTTATGCTTCAAGTTTGCTAATAGAATTATTATTTCATGTAATTGACATTTTCAGAGTATGTGTTGCCTCTTAGATGCTATGACTGAAATCAGTGTGTTCTCTCCTGGTCTTTGTGTTTAGGATATTCATAGCATAGTAGAATTCTGTCATTCTTTACTGCTTCCTCTTTTCCTTGAACTTACTTTAGAATTCCATTTATTTATTATTCAATATTTGTTAATCTCCTCCCATATTCCAAGCTAGAAGTTAAGTGTAAACATGAATAAAATATTTCCTGCCCTTAAAGACTTGTTTTCAAGTGTCACCAAATCTGCATTGTCAGGAAAGCCTAAGAGGAGAGCTAAATTGTGTTGCAGATTCTTCCTGGTGCTCCCATCTGCTTGTAAAGACCACCATTGCCATTGTAGACTTCTCAGTGAATCTCAGGTATTCAGAAAGTCCAGATTGGCCATGTTATAATCTGAGGGGAAGAATATTGAAACCCTTCCATACGCCACACATGCAGGAGGTGCTGTGGATACATAGATGCATGGAGAATCTGACAGCCCCTGGTTCACTTTTCCTAGAAATCTTAAAAGCAGCAGCAGTTGTCCAAGTACCAGATTTCTACTTTGAAAGACAAGTTATTCATTCTTTTTACCCTTTTCTTTCTAATTAAGTATAAATGAGTTACTATTTTTAAGCTGTGCTCCCAGAACAGAGAGAGCTCTGTTACAGTTAACTTTTTAGATTATTGACTAAATTTTAAAACTCATAATTAGGGAAATTCCTAGAGACTATAAGAGATTAGCAATCCCACAGAGCAGCATTTTCCAGGTTTCCAGAACACCAGCCTCTTGAGACATTTTGGGAAGAAATGGTTTATAGGTTCAGTGTGTACAGGAAACACTATGCTGTCCAACCAGCAAATCCTTAGTGAGCGCCAGCTATTCCCCTGGTGCTGGGCTAGAATATATGGTGGGGATACAGTAGTAAACAAAACAGAAACAATTCTTGCCCTCTTAGAACTCTCCAGGTGGAAAGACACATGAGACTATTATGTCATTCGTAAGCAGATTGCGCTTGTTGCCTCAATTAAAAATTTAGGACATAATGGAAAAATCTTGGGTCAGATAGTCAGAGAAGGATCTTTGAAGAAGTATTCCTTGAGATGTGAAGAATAAATAGGAATTAATTAACTGCCAGTAAGTTAGCCCTCCAGGCAGAAGGTTCAGTCCTAGGGAAGGCCTTCAGGCAGAGATAAGTGTGGCATATCCAAGAACCAGTCTTTCACATCAACTTACCCTCCCCAATAAACACAATCTGGGGAAGAACACATTGGAGCTCCATTGTGGTACCAAGCTTTACAGTAAGTTGTTAAGCAGAAATAAGTTCCTGGAATTTTAACTCTGGGATTTAGTTACTAAGATGCATAAAACTTTCAGCAAAACAAGGTCTCAGAGCTTGCCCCCATCTTTATACCCCAGCAATTAGACAGTCCCTGATGTATAGACTAAGTGCTTCACAACACTGACTGTGTGTTGGGTGGGTGATGTGTGTAGGTATGGATGTGTGAATGGACAGATGGATGGGTAGGTCCAGAGGACCTCAATGAACCAATTCTCTGAGGTCCTCATTTGGCTGGGTTAGTTTATAGGAAGAAGCTGTGTGTTTTCGAATTCTGATTATTTTATAATGTTTGAGTTTTCCAGTGTTTTCAGAGGCCTCAAAATTTATCTTTTCTAACCAGAGAACTGATAGAAGTTGGGTGTGAGGATAAAACCCTAGCTTTCAAAATGAATGGCTATATATCCAATGCAAACTACTCAGTGAAGAAGTGCATTTTCTTACTCTTCATCAACCGTAAGTGAAAAAGAACTACGTGGGGATGTATGTTCACAGAGCATTTTATGGAACCCTGCAAAAATTCCTAACTCAGAGGTTTGATTATATGTAGGGAAACCTGTGCCAAAATTTGTTTAATTAGAAAGCATTTATACTTTTTATCCTAAATCAGTGCTTGGCCCTCTCATCCGTGCTTATTGCTGTCATGGTCTGGTTCTTGCTTATAAGAGGGTCTTAGGAGAAAGCATCACAGGCCCTATAATCCAGCACCTTACCCTCTGGAAGTGAAGCCTCTACAGCATGCCCTAGATCAAGGGCTGTTGTTTGATATTACACAATAGAACACACTGGGAGTGAGACAAAGACAGAAACAGACACCTTAGCTATTTTTACTGCCATTACAGTAAAAGTTACTGTAACTTAAAAGTTAATATAACTTTTACTGTAATGGCAGTAAAAATACCAAGTTTTAATAACATTAAGATTTTTCTTTTTAAAGAATGAAATCTGTGATACAAAGAGCAGTTCTAGAAATGAGAGAGAAAATTAAGTGCATTTGATTTTTCCCAAATTCCTTTTCAGTCCTTATCTTTCTGCTGACATTGTTTATGTAATTCTTATTAAGTAATACTATTTTATGTTCTGCTTTTGTAAACTTAATTGTATGTTACAAGGGGTTTCTTTAATAACTTTATTTTATTTATTTATCTTTATGTTGCACAGAGAATCAAACTCAGGGCCTCACACATGCCAGACAAGCACTGTACCGCTGAGCCACAAGCCCAGCCCCTGTTACAAGGTTTTGATAAAGAAAAAACAACACATAATCCAGACAGTCTGACTCAGTTTTCTATCCAAAATAACATGCATCTTTGTGGCTTGTTTACCTTTATTATTTTAAAGTATTTCCTGATAACTTTATAATTTTTGTTTTGTTTGCTGTTAGAAATGTTATATTTCCCTCTTCCACTTATAGGAGTAAGAATAATAATAAATGTCTCAAAGTATGCATGTTTTGCAGCAGTTATTCAAAGCAATATAGAAACAGTAATGGGAGAGTCAATCCTTTTATAGACAGATTGTGTTAAACTCATATATTAGCAAGTTTTTTTCCTATTGCATGAGGAACAATTGAAGCCTGATAGAAAACAAAGCTGGGTGCATGTAAGACTCACAAAATGATTTTCATTGGGTTTTTTTCTAACTATGAAGAAGAACTGCTTTATAACACACTTGTTGGCTCCAGAATAGACAAGCAGAAATCAGGGTAAGTACCATCTGGCTGGCATGTGTCTGTTTCTGCTGGAGCTGCTCACCATAGTCTCTGTATTATAGCAAATCCTTTCATGATGCCAGGTTCTCGGTAGCAAAGAAAGGTCAGATTCTTACAGTTATACACTATGCAGGCTCACCTAGGTGGCAGAGACAAAGACAACTTGGCTAGTCTCAAGTTTAGAAATTTCAGCAAAAGGGATCCAGCTGTTCTTTTTGTCAGGTTCCCATTCCAGCTTCAGGCCTGTATGATCAGGGCATGTATTAAAGAGTACAAGCTCATTATTGCAGAGGCTTTGGATATGGTGACCACACAAATAATAGTCTCTTCATTGGTAAAAATTATGGTTTCACTTCTTGTTGGAAATACAAAGATGTGCAACATCCTTAGCTACAGTTGGGACAACAGATCATCAGCAAGTTTTCTAAAATCTGCCTCAGAAGAAAGAGCTATTTTCTGAAAACAGACCTTTCCTCTGATTTTAGTCTTCTTTCTCCCAGTCTTGTTATATACCCAACTCCAAACCTGCATCATTTTCTGAATTACATTAAACATGCAGTCAGACATTTGTATTGCCTTAAATTCTAGAAAACTTATTTTTATCTTTCATTACTTGGTATGGAAACCCCACTGTTGGAACCCTCTGAGAGAGTTAGCTGCTCTCACACACCATGTAGCACACACCTCTGAAAGATAATGCTGACCATTTGGGGTTGGATTAGTCATTCACTAGCATAGTTTCTCCCAGTACTTGCACATATGATAGGTAGCCAGTATGTTTTTGCCCAACGAAAATCTGAGAGCTAAGGTCATATTTGTTGCTGGGCCCAACAAGGACACAGCTAGTTAATACACATGGGCTGATTGAAGGCAAGGGAGGTAGAGAAACAATTTATTGCCTCTCATCTCTTCTGCTTTTGGATGAGAAGAGCAAATCCCATGCCCATAATGTGGTGCTGGGAGGTGATGACAGGTATAGGGGCCTTTCTCCACAGGAATCCGATATGGCTCTTGTTCTGGAGGTATTCTTCCTGGGAAAATTTCATGGCTTGGTGGGAGTGCACACCTGTGACCTCCCTATAAAGACAGTTTCAAGCATGTTGCTTTCCTTTTCTTTTTTAGATCGTCTGGTAGAATCAACTTCCTTAAGGAAAGCCATAGAAACGGTATATGCAGCATATTTGCCCAAAAACACACACCCATTCCTGTACCTCAGGTATGTAGCACCAAACTCCTCACTCAAGTCTCACAGGAACAGAAATTCTGAGAAAGATGTAGGCTTGCCAATTGCCCAATCAGTGAATCCTATCATGGCTGGCGGAAGGATGCTCTGTCCCTTCTCATAAAGAAAAGGCACAGTTTTCCCTTATGTATTTACTAACTTAGCAGAATCTCACCGAGAGCCACTGCTATGTTGGTGGCAGGAAAGTGAATAGTATGTCTTTCCCCTTCAGGAGGATTGGATAGCTTGTAGGCAGAATAGACAATGTGCTCAAGAAACTCTGAATATTCCTTCTGCTGAGGTCAGTCTGAAAAATTGAAACAGCTACAGTTTTCCTTCCATCAGTGTCTTCTGCTCTGTGGAGGTTCTTGTCTTGGCATGTCCATTGTTGATTGTTCACTTAAATAATTTAGCCACTTAAATAATTATTTAAATTCATTTAAATAATTTTAATGATTATAAATAATTTAGCACTGGCATTTATACAGACCAAATCCTGTGGTAGGTGTTTGAAATACAGAATAAATGTGAAGCACCCTACCCTAGAGAAAATTATAGTATGGAGAATCTGTTTTCATTGTTTCTTGCTCTACTACTAGCTTGTTTATTTCACAGCCTTGGCATTTTTATCACAACATTACAGAAGACTGCTCTCTTAAGAACAAGGCCCTCCCAGCAGCTCAGGAGGTTGAGGCACGAGGATTGAGAGTTCAGAATCAGCCTTAGCAAAAGCAAGGCACTAAGCAACTCATTGAGACCCTGTCTCTAAATAAAATACAAAATAGGGCTGAGGATGTGGCTCAGTGGTCAAATGCCCCTGAGTTCCGTCCCCAATTGCGGGTGGAACCCCCCGCTCCCCCCGCCCCAAAAAAAAGAACAATAGGGCCATATTTGTACAGGGTATGGTTCATTCTGAAACATCTTAGGTCTGAAACCTTTTCACTCTGAGCAGAAATTGTGTTAGAAAGAAAGTAATTTTCTCTTCGTTCTAGTTTTGATTGAGGTGGGAAGGGGTGGGAATCATGGCCAAAGCTAATTTTTAAACTAAATGTAGAATTATTGATTCCCTTTTGTATTCCCTTGCTAGGTGATAAGTTGGTCCAGTTATCACCTTCTTCTATCTCCGTATCAGTCCATGTCTAAACAGGAGATAGAAACCACACAACAATTAGAACATGGGAAGTTTAAAAAAAGAATTACAAACAGGATTAGAGTAAAGGGAGATCAGGTAGTAAGAGATGAAGTGACAGGGAGCAGCCATTCCACCAAGGGCTAAGATAGAGTCCCTTCTGCATACCCTCCCCCAACACTGGGGGTTGAGGTGCTGATCTTGTTGAAGAGAATGGAAGTGATTCACTGCATGATGGAAAAGTCAATAAGGCATTCCCCTGCCACTCTGAGAGGCTCTAGTGACAGCTGCCTACAGGAAGGGGCCACATGCTGCTTGAGTATGGAGACTCACAAATGCACCCTAACCTGGCAGAGAAACCCTTCCTCCTCCTTTGTCCCTCTGGTGCCCTCTACTGACAAAATTTCACATTGTAAAGCTTCATTATCATAGAACAAGCAATGAAAGATGATGGACTTGGAGCACAGACAATAACTTGATAGCTGACACAGTCTCTGAACTGATTCTTTTGTTACATTTTACTGATGGAAAGTTCTCTTGCATCTGTTCTAGTTTTGATCCTCACATAATACTGAAAAGTAAGTAGGGGACAGATTCCTGGTAACCTTATTGTTACAAATGAGAAAACATCCAGAGAAATTAAGTGACTTTCTTGAGGTCACATAATAAAAAATTCTACTAATTCTAGAATGATATTGATAATAGCTAACGTATTTTAAATATGTTGAGTATGCAAAGTGCTTTACATGAATTTAATTCTGACCACAAACCTGTGGCATAAGAAATGCTGTTATGTCTACTTTGCAAATAAAGAAACAAGGGGCAAAGAAATATATTGTAACTTATCTAAAGCTATACAGCTCTTCAGTAGTAAAACCAACATTTGACCACTCACTTGATCTTGAGATATTAACCACTGCTATTTGGCTTCCCAAGTCATCTAGTCACCATGTACACCATGTGTGGATTCCACCCACCCTCCACAATCTGTGGTAATTGTCCTCTTTTTTTTCCTGGCAGTTTGGAAATCAGCCCCCAGAATGTGGATGTCAATGTGCACCCTACAAAGCACGAAGTCCACTTCCTCCACGAAGAGAGCATTCTGGAGCGGGTGCAGCAGCACATTGAGGGCAAGCTCCTGGGCTCCAATTCCTCCAGGATGTACTTTACCCAGGTGAGGGTGTTTCTTTTCCACCTTTGTGCTTTTGTCACTTGGTAGAGTGCCCTGTCAGACATGAGAGCCCAAATTTTTGCCTTGTGCCTTAGAACTTTCTTTGTAAGTATAACTTTGATAGGTTTCTTTCAGCAGCATTTCTTTCTTTGGGTCTAATTGTGAAGCTGTTAATAGGACTGAGTTATCTTCTTCATCTGCCTCTGTCTGGGACCTTGGACTTCCTAGGAAAATGAGCTATCTGAAAATGGAATAGGTAGCTCCTTCAGTGCATTATTTTGCCCTTCAGATGCTCAGGAAGAGACCAATTCTACTCATGCAGGGCTGAATGGAGGGATTGGGCCCAGAGAGGCAGTAGGTAGAGTGGAAAGAACTGTCTGTCAATAATATTAATTAACATTAATATTATACAGACCTAAGTTACCAGCCATTGCCTAGTCTTGCCTCCTGGTCTCCCTCAGTAATGATGGAACGGGTCACCTATATATCTAAGGACAGTTACAAGCAGTAGGTTAACAGTGAACAGAAGATGTCTAGTCTAGGGGCTGGCACTATGTGTCTTGTTAGAATTATACAGGTTCAATTCTAAGTTACTTTCTTTCTTTGGAGCCTCAGTTTTCCTATCTGTAAAATAAGCAATTTGAACAATATATTCTTTAGTGTCCCCTCCCATTTCTGAAATGATGTGATTCTGGGCAGCCCTCCTATTCATGGCAAGGATGTGTTCATTATTAACACAACAGACACTGAAATTAAAATGGAAATATTTTCTCTATTGTATTACACTGTATTCTGCAAACAGACTTTTGTGAGAGCAAGTTTCAAAAAAGCTTTAAAAATTACTCAGTGGATGATTGCTTCCCATAAGAACATTCATTCTATAGAGTCCTGACCCAGTATGTCTTCAGAAGGAAAGTGTTTTTCTACAGAGAGCCTTACTCTGATGATGCAGTAACACTGACCTTATAGACTCCTTGCTGTCATGGAACATGAGGTCCAATCCAGAGTCCTCCCTGGTCTATAGGGTGATCAGAATACCTTCCTCTTCATCAACAGCAGCTGACTTCTAACTGACCTCTAACTCTTCAGCTGTAGAAATGCCATCTTCCTGCTCCCCTGCTTGTGCCTTGTGCCCCACCACCCAGGGCTAGGAAATCAAAGTCCCTAGTTTGCAGTAAAGCCATTTGGTTTGGGAATCAGGAACCCTGGGCCCTCTTGCAGATTTGTTACAATTATGTCATATTGCATAAAGTATTCCATTTTTTTTTAATATTTATTTTTTAGTTCTCTGCGGACACAACATCTTTGTTGGTATGTGGTGCTGAGGATCGAACCCGGGCCGCACACATGCCAGGCGAGCGCGCTACCGCTTGAGCCACATCCCCAGCCCAAGTATTCCATTTTTTTAGACTTTAAAATTCCTACCTGCAAAGTGGTTTTGTTAACTTTTGCTTCCCCAAACCCACCTTTGAATGCTGCAAAAGCAAATGAAGTAAATACATTATAGTGGCTTTAATTGTCCTACAAGAAAGGTTGTACTTTTTTTCATTTTTTTAATTTGTTCGAATTAGTTATACATGACAGTAGAATGCATTTTGAGACATTATACATAAATGGAGCACAACTTCTCATTTCTCTGGCTCTACATGGTGCAGAGTCCATGTACAAAGTAGCGTACTCATACATGTATATAGGGTAATAATGTCTCTCATTCTACCTTCTTTCCCATCCGAATAGCCCCATCCCTCCCCTCACTCCCCTCTGCCCAATCCAAAGTTCCTTCATTCTTCCCTACATATCCCCACACTATGGATCAGCATCCACTTATCAGAGAAAACATTTGGCCTTTGGTTTTTTGGGATTGGCTCGTTTCACTTAGCATGATTTTCTCTAATTCCATCTATTTATCTGCAAGTGCCATAATTTCATTCTTCTTTCAAGCTAAGTAATATTGCATTGTGTATATATGCCACAATTTCTTTATCCATTCATCTGTTGAAGGACATCTAGTTGGTTCCACAATTTAGCTATTGTGAATTGAGCTGCTATAAACATTGATGTGGCTGTGTCACTGTAGTATGCTGATTTTAAGTCCTTTGGGTAAAAACCGAGGAGTGAGATAGCTGGGTCAAATGGTGGTTCCATTTTGAGTTTTCTGAGGAATCTCTATATTGCTTTCCAGAGTGGTTACACAAATTTGCAGTCCTAGCAATGAACGAGTGTCTTTTTCCCCACATCTTCACCAACAGTTATTATTACTTGTATTCTTAATAATTGCCATTCTGATTGGAGTGAGATGGAATATTAGAGCAGTTTTGATTTGCATTTCTCTAATTGCTAGAGATAATGAACAATTTTTCATATGTTTGTTGGTTGTTGATTTGTTGACTGATTGTCTTTTTTTTCTTTCTTTTTTTCTTCTTTGGTCCCGGAGATTGAACTCAGAGGCACTCAACCACTGAACTACATCCACAGTCCTATTTTGTATTTTATTTAGAGACAGGGTTTCACTGAGTTGCTTAGCGCCTTGCTTTTGCTGAGGCTGATTTTGAACTCTTGATCCTCCTGCCTCAGCCTCCTGAGCCACTGGGATTATAGGCATGTACCACCACACCCAGCGATCGATTGTATTACTTCTTCTGTGAGATGTCTGTTCAGTTCCTTAGCCCATTTATTGATTGGGTATGTTGTACTTTTTTGAACAGAATTGCTACTTTATGTAATTTTATTATTATTATTTTTTTTTTGAGGCACTGAGATTGAATGTCTGGTTCTCTACCACTGAGCTAGAGCCCTAGAATTTTTTATTTTGAGATAGGATCTCTCTGAGCTGCCCTAGCTTGCCTCAAATTTGATCCTCCTGCCTTAGTCTCCCGTATCACTGGGATTATAGGCATTTACCATGTGTCCAACTATTATGAATATTTCTAAAAATAGAAAGTAATCAGTACAGCCAATATCTACGTACCTGTCACTCAGGTTCTACAGCTATCAACATTTTGCCCTATTAGTTTTATCTATCCCTGTCTTGCTTAGGGATGGGGAAAGGAGTATTTTAAAGTACAATCCAGACATGTCTCCCCTAGTACCTCTTTCTGCATCTAAAATTTTTTTCTTATGTGATCACATAAGAAAATGTAATTTTACACTTAATAAAATTAATAGCAATATCATTTAATTATCAATCTGTATTCAAATGTCCCAGTTGTCCAAAATATTTTTATAGCAGCTTTGTTCAAATCTGTATCCAGTCAAGTTCCATTCATAGTATTTGGTTATTTTTGTTTAATTATCTTTGAAACTAGAAAAGTTTTCTTTTTCATTGTTGTTCCATTGGCTTGTTGTATAGGTTTCCTATAGAAGAATGCACAGTTTGAATAGTCTGATTGCTTCTTCTTAGTGTCACTTAACTTGTTCTGATCCTCCATATTTTCTTTGAATCTTAAATTAGATCTAGAGGCATGATTATATTCAGAGTCAATTTTTTTTTGTGGCAAGAATTCTTCTTTTTAATAATTTTTATTCACTTTATTTTACTTTTTGCAGTGCTGGGGATCAAACCTAGTGCCTCACACATAGCTAGGCAAATATTCTACCACTGAGACTCATCCCAGCACTCATGCACATTTTTGATCCCTTGAAATAAGAAAATATTCCAAATTGCTAAACCTTGGTTTTCCAGACTGCCAATGGTTCACTCAAGTCAGAAACTTCCTTACTCCAGTCAAGGAGGTGGCATTCGGTTTTCTTTTAAATTGTGGTAAAAGAGATATCACACACACACACACACACACACACACAAATGATTATTTGAATGTACAGTTAAGCAGCATTAAATACATTTATGTCATTGTTGAGTTGACTAGTCTAATTTTCAAAACAACCTTGGATCATGACCTAGGGTCACAGTTTCACAAATGATAGCCACCTAACCCCCACTCATTTTGTCAGAGCAGCTCTTTATTCAAAGATGCTGTCTGTGGGCTTCATTCATGTTTGTCCATTTTCCTCTTTTTGGTGATGAGGAGACACATGAAATCAGTCAGACTGTGTTGTAGGGATGCAGAACAGGAGTGAGGAGTTCCAGCAGGAAGCAGCTCAGGGAGCGTGAACATGTTGTGAAACTTGAAGGTGAATGAGAGAATCCTCTACCTAGAGCAGTACTGGCATAGGAGTGTGCTGGGCCCATAACCCAGGTGGTTGTCTCAGATCCATCCCCTGCCAATCTACTCCTGCCTTTGAACAATGGACTCCAAGACACCAATAGAATCTGCTTAGTGGCCCTTTTGACTCATCCATATTCTAAGGAAGACATAAAGTAAGGTATCAGCAGTGATATTCAATGAGTTTAGTGGGGTTTCCTGGGGTAGGAAAAGTAGGGGACTCATTTTTGCCCCAGACTGAGGAGTTTTTTCACATCTCCTCCTGCAATGGGGAGTGGAAAGCACTTTGGCAAGGACTCTGGATAGGTGGTACCCTGTGCTTCCTATCATGTCCCAGTAGGAGGCGCAGAGTGACTAGTTGTGTCATTTTGGTGGTAGGTTCATCAGTGAGGTCTTGTGGTGACAGCCTGATTCCCTTTTTGTCAAATTGTCCATGAACACCTACCTCAGTGGTTTCACCATTTGATGACCACTACCTGAACCAGTTATTTTATTAAATTAAAGATTATGATATTTTTGGTTTTATCTTTTTTTTCCTCTATTAATTGATTATAATTCTTTTATACAAAAGAATGTTGTCTCATTTGTTAAAGCTGTTTGGTTATCCTGAAATATAGTTCATACTAGAAAGTAAGGCCAAATGCTGAACTCTGTTCCTTTAAGTATATGAATTTTCAAAGGAATTAGTTGGTATCCTGACATTTTCCAATGGTGCTTAATGTTTTTTTCCTTTCCTCCTTTCTTACCCTCTTTCCTTCTTCTCCCTCCTCTCTCTCTCTCTCTCTCTCTCTCTCTCTGTATTTTGTCATAGCTATTAACAAAACAACCTATTTTAATCAATTATAATTATTTTTCTTATTGAAGTTTGAATGATCCTATCTTAATCCACTGGAAGCCCCTTCTAGCTGGTGCCCTCTCTTTTTGACCTAGTTCCATTAGGCAGGATGTTTTAGGCATATTCTGTGCTTTCCCAGCCTAAGCCCTGGATTAGAAATGGCTACATTTCTCTGAGGAGCTCTAGTTCATTTTATTGGGGATTGGTATTTAGGGACCATAATCTGGGATCTGGGGTCCTCATGGCTTCTGGGAAGCCATTACTTTTTGGCCTTTTAAGTGTGCAGAGCTAGGAAATATGTATATTTAAAAATAGGGGTGGGGATATAGAGAGCTTAAGGCCATGGGTTCAGCCCCCCGCACTGCAAAAAATAATTAAGTCAAATAAAATAAAAATAGACTGGGAGGAGGAAGGAATGGGAAGTTACTGTTAAACACATAGAGAGTTTCATTTTGGGAGGATAAAAAAGTTCTGGAGGTGGATGGTGGAGATGGCTGCACACAGTGTGAATGTGCTTAATGCCACTTAACTCTCATTTAAACATGGTTAAAATGGTAAATTTCATGTTATATATATTCACTTCAACAGAAAAACAAAATGATAGCAAAGAAAGGATAAAAATCTGAAAACTTTACAGTGGTATTTTAAGTTAATTTTAATATTATACAGACTGTTGAATTCTTGAATTTTATAGTTGTAAACCTATTTTATTGAATTTTGGTCAAAATTGCTTATAATAATAATTGTGTAATGCTAATCATATCTAGTTCTAACTTCTTTTTCTAAGACTGCTCCATTTTGGCCCATGGGCTTCTATAATTTATGTTCTGAGTCTTTCCACTGTCTTCTTTTTTGATACAGACTTTGCTTCCAGGACTTCCAGGTCCTTCTGGGGAGGTGGTTAAATCCACAACAGGTGTAACCTCCTCATCTACTTCTGGAAGTGGTGACAAGGTCTATGCTTACCAAATGGTCCGAACAGATTCCCGGGAACAGAAACTTGATGCCTTTCTGCAGCCCATGAGCAAGGCCCTGTCCAGTCAGCCCCAGGCCACTATCCCAGGGGATAGGACAGATGGTTCTAGTGGTGAGGCCAGGCAGCAAGATGAGGAGATGATTGAACTTCCATCTCCTGCTGAGGTGGCTGCCAAAAATCAGAGCTTGGAGGAGGATGCAACTAAGGAGGCTTCAGAAACAGCAGAGAAGAGAGCACCCAGTCCCAGCCCAAGCAACCCCAGGTATGGCTTTTTGAGGAAAGTGAAGCTTACCTCTTTGTTCTTTAATAAAACTATCTTCTAAGTTTGGGTTTTCATGAACCACTTGCATTTTCTTTTGCCTGACTTGTCCTCTCCCTTCACTGTGGCAGTGCTGTGACTATGTCCACTGTCTCTCTTTGTCTCCTTTTTTTTTTTTAATTGTCAATGAACCTTTGTTTTATTTACTTATATTCAGTGCTGAGAATTGAACCCAGTGCCTCACACATGCTGGGCAAGTGCTCTACCACTGAGCCACAACCCCAGCCCCAGTATTCTTTATTTAATATGTATACATGCTATACATGCTGAACCTGGAGCTCAGATAAAGTCATTTGCCCCATACTGCACATTTACATGGTGGCTGACTACCAAAAGCCCTAGCACTAAATGTCCACTTCAACTTGGACAAATTACTTAATTCCAGTTTACTTATTTCTGAGACATCCTATCATGACAGTTTCTAAGGATTTTTTTCTAGACAATATTGAAAGATGCTGGTATGTATCAAACATTTATTGTGTGTTAGATATTTTGTATACATTGTCTCATTTAATGCTCTAAACCCTGCAAAGGAAGTATTGCATTTTATTTTGGAGGAACTAAGTAATATTTACCACAGAACAGTTAAAGCAAAAGTCATTGCATCATTTCTCTGCCAAAAACCTCTCGGTGGCTTCCCATTGCATTGGGCTAAAACCTAAATCCCTGCCTGCCTTCCCTTTAAACCTCCACTTTCCCTCTTCCTCATGCTGCTTTAGCCACATGGCTCATGTGGCTAATCTGAATTGACTGAGCTTCTTACCCTCTGCTTGCACTTGCTGTTCCCTTAACCTAGAAGGCACTGACTTCTTGCCACTCAGGTCTCATTTCAAATGTCCCCTCTTGCCAGAGGTCTTCTTTGTTCATTTAGACTAAAGCTTCCTTTCCTCTCACCTTCCCATCATTTTAGTATGTTTCCTTGTTTTATTTTCTTCCTAGCATTTATTGCTACTAAAAACAATCTTTTTATTTTTTCTATTGTCTTTTGACTCTCCTACTGGAAAGTAAGCATCAGGAGGGCAGGTACCATGTCTGCTATGTTTGTTGCTGTTTGTAATTAGTATATAACAGTGTCAGATAGATGGATGGGTATATGGAGGAATGAATGAATCAGGTTTGACAAGATCAGTTCACTTGCTCAGAACCCTATGGCTTTATGGGCCAAGCTAGATTCTAAATCCTGGTTACATAACCTGCTGCTAGGATCTAAGGATTGTCAGATAAGGAGTGTACTAGAGAGTAGACATCTTGGAAAGGCCTACCACCAGTAGGGATCTCTCTGCAGCTGTGTAGAAGCTGCTCTCTTTTCCAAAATGCAACATGAAAAACTTGGCTAAGTCCAAAAATTAAAAGGAAAAGCAATGACCTGTTTCCTTTTTTCATTGCAGAAAAAGACATCGGGAAGACTCTGATGTGGAAATGATAGAAAGTGATTCCCGGAAGGAAATGACCGCAGCCTGTATGCCCCGGAGAAGGATCATTAACCTCACTAGTGTTTTGAGTCTGCAGGAAGAAATTAACGAGCGGGGACATGAGAGTACGTAAGTGCTGAAATCTGCCTGCTAACATTAATAGGTTTGAGAAACGCAGAAAGCATATATGCTGTCAGGGTACCCACTGCATGTACTGGGCAAACCTCTCTTCCCTCCCTTAAAGACACTTTTCAGAAGAAGAGAAGGGGGTAAATAGTTGGTTTGTTTTAATTAGAATTAATCAGTTATCTCATTAAACCATAGGAGTCAGAGTAGAGCAGTCATTTCAGCAATTTCTAGTTTGTTTTTGTTACTGTTTTTAGTTAAAAGCAGTTTGACAGTCAGCAAAATTCTTATCCTGTAGCCTGAATGGGATATGCTGTTGCTGAAAGTTCACAGGCTTTGGAGGTTCCTGGCACAACCACTTCTACCATGTGACCTCATACTTGGGAGTTGACCTTTCTATGCCTTGGTTTTTCCTCATCTATAAAGTGAGATTAATTTTACCCTGGAAGATCATTGTGCTGATTATAGAATAAGGAGTCAGTAGATATTTTTATAACTTGAAGAGAAAGTAATAAACTATTATCATCTTCCTCAGAAATAGCTTTTGAGAATACCAAAGTATAGAACTCCATCTTGGTCCCTATTACTTCAAAACTAACTTAATGGTTGTAGGAATTAAAAGTGGGAGCTGATCCAGGGATTGGAGTGAATAACAGCAAACTGGCCTTCACACCATCCTGACCCCACCATCTGAGGCAAGAACACCCCAAGTACAGGCTTTATTGAGCAGTGTTCCAGGTGGCAACTCTGCACTTGCATCTGCATAAAATTTAACCATGACCTTTTCATTTTTCATCTATTATATATTCTTTATTTAAATAAATTTCAACACTATTTTTCAATATATTTTAAAATATGAACATCTGGATTAATTTTTAAAAGGAATGAATAGCTAAGGAGCAAGTCGGTACTTTCCCACTAATCCTTAACCTTTTGAAACAGTTGCTGTGACTCAGCTGCCTCTTAAGGTTTTCCTAGGCTTAGTCACCACTTAGCTGATCTAATTTAGGAAGGTCTCAACTTGCCTTTCCCTGTTCATTCTCTTTTCTTAGCACTCTGGACCTTTGTTTATGTGTAGGAAAAGATACATAGGGTGTCTCTACACTTGGGCAGGGTAAAAACTTCCTATGACTGACTTTTTGCCAGTTGTATGGAAACGATTGCCATTTGGATTCTAATTGTTATTTCCATGAAGATTTGCTCCAGTTGCTCTTTCCCCTGTTATTAGCTTTCAAGCTGGGAGCTCTTAAAACAATTTTTAGTAACGTAATGCGACTTGTTACTTGATTTATTTAGCAGTCCTCTTCACAAAAGTCTTAGTTGACAGAGTCTCTCAGACTTGGAATTTACTGAGTTTGTCTCCCTCATGCAAAGACTATTAAAGATCATTTCAATAAATGCTTTAATAGTGTCAGACTGCTTCAGTGCAATATAATACCACCCTGTCTCAAGCATGGTCAGGTTTGGAGTCTTGCTGAAGCCAAGACGATAAATCTACATGGTATAAAATTATACACACACATTATCTCATTTAATTCTCAAATACTTTTATGAGGGAGGCAGAGCAGGTACTGTCATCTCCTGTTTTTTGGCAGTAGGTACCGGGGATTGAACTCATGGGCACTCTACCACTGAGCTGCATCCCCAGCCCTATTTTTGTATTTTATTTAGAGACAGGGTCTCACTGAGTTGCTTAGTGCCTTGCTTTTGCTGAGGCTGGTTTTGAACTCACCATCCTCCTGTCTCAGCTTCCTGAGCCACTGGGATCACAGGTGTGCGCCACCACACTCGGCTCCTGTTTTAATGACAAAGAAATGGAAGAGGAAGAGGATAAACTAGTTGGAACAGCCCAATGATCCAAAACTGTCTAGAGTCAGGTGTGACAGTGTAATCCCAGCTACTTGAAGGCTGAGGCAGGAGGATTGCTTGAGTCTAGGAGTTCTAGGCCATCCAGGGCACCACTGTGGGCACCTGTCTTGAGGGGAAAAAAGGCCGAGGTACTTACCTTGTAGATGGTGGGTTGTTGCTTGTCTTGGCAGTTACCCAGGAAGTCTCACCCAGTATTTAATTGCAAAACCAGGTTATTGGCTTGTGTAGGACAAGCACACCCTGTGATTCTGACACCATAGGGCAAAGCCAGTATTTTCAGACATGGGAGGTCTGTAGCATGTAGGGTCTCACAGCAGGAGTAGCTGTAATATGGGAAGTGGGGTGAGCAAAGCTAGAACTCTTATGAAGCGCCTGCCAGCTACACCTTTCATTGGCCAAGCAGAAATTCACTCAGCTATTAGGGCTTGGTTGTGCTGCTCTGTAAAAATGTGTCACTATGACAGGCCTTACTGGGCTGTTGTGAATACTTGAGATACTGTGTGCACACTTTGGAAGCTCCAAGGCACTGTTCCAGGCATCTCATTTATACCCACGGAGGAAAACTGGCTGTCTTTGAGTGGAATGCTGCACCAGGATTTCTCTGAGGGTCATTGACCTTATGATCCTGTTTGAAGAGAGAAGAGCTGCTTTTCTCAAGACAGCCTTCTGAACTCCAGTTGGCTGTTTCATCAGTGTGTTGTCGGTGTCAAGATCACTGTCTCATTCATGTTGCCGGGCATGGTGCCTGGCATGTAGACTCAGGAGATACTTGCTATAGGAGAGGTCAAGTGGTTGAGAGGAACAGCTGGGAGGTGAAGACCTAGGATCTGCTCTAGAGAGGTATCCAAGTTGAACACTCAGACTAAGTTTCTTAAGCCTGGTGGGTTTACCCATCTGTGGTGAGCACATGTTCAGTTAACAAATGAGGTTAATTTTGGAAGGCCCAGTATCCAGTCAGGTGTTCCATGACATTAGGGATTAGTAATGATTGGATTTATTGCTAGTCCTATAATTTTGATCTAATTAAATGGGGATAATGAATGTCATAGCTGTTTGTTTTTGGTTTGGGGTTTTGTTTTGTTTTGTTTTGTTTTTCCCCCCAGACAACCACAATTTTATTTTCTTGGTTTTTGTGAATAGACTCAGGTCTAAATATATATACTCTTAACATGGTTTGTCACAGTTGACAGTTTCTTTTGGTATATGAAATCAGTCCAGCAAGCATTTGTCGTGTATCTTCTCTATAAAATTCTTTGTGCCAAGCTCAGCGGTAGAGGATGAGATGAATAGGCCAGGAACACTGCCTTCTAGAATACTATGGTATTGTGAGGGGATTGTTTAGTAAATAATTAGCTACCATTGCTATAGAATGAAAGAAATTCTGTGGTAGAGAGAAGGGCAGTTCAGCAGGAATTCACAGTCAGAGCTCCCCAGAGGGCCAGGTAGGCCAGTTGATCATCTCAGGCAATAGCAGAGGTCCTGGCACACAGGGCTCTAGAAGACAGCAGCAGGGGACTAGCCTTCACCTGCAGATGGACATCAGAAACTAAAGAACTGGTTCCTTTCTTCTGGTGCTTGCTCCTGGGCCCTTCCTTAGGCTTGGTTTTACTTGCTGGCCTCAGTTGTGAATCAGATGTGCATGCAGTTTGGCTTTAAAGCCCAGAAGGGTTTTGTCCCATTTTGCTCTTTGCAAAATAGCAGGGAAATAACACTGGTGGACTTCTAGGGTTGTGAGGAGTTTAGAATAGGAATGACCTAGAGATGCTGTGACAAGCTGGGAAGAGGCCCAGGGAAGCAGAGCCCTGTGCATGGTGAACACATGCTGCCCTTCCCTGCCCTGCTGGTGGGGCTGCGTGTCAGCAGCTATGGGTGCAGCAGAGCAGGCCATGAATATTCTGTACAGAAAAATCTCTGACCCATTTTTAGTAGATTACACTGCTTTCTCTTTCCTCCAGTGCCTCATTATTCAAGATTATTTGATGTTCTCCAGCTTTTAAAATAATCATTCTCCGCCCACGCAGAACATCCTGTAGAGACATTGAGTTTTCAGTGGGAACAGAGGGAAACACTTATTCTAAAAATGAATAAGTCTGTTTTTTTCGGGGTGGAGGGGTCATCACAGAACTTATATAACACTATGAAAATTTTCTTGTGATGGCCAAGCTTAAAGAAAAAATATAGTAAAAATACAACTTATAGGCCTGTTGCTGAGCCTAGATCTTTGCCCTGTTTTCTCCCTTTCTCCTTTTTGGTGGAGATTGATGTCTTTCATTAAAAATAATAACTCGTGGACTGGGAAGATTGGCACACACCTATAATCTCAACTGTTTGGGAGACTGAGGCAGGAGAATTTAAAGTTTGAGGCCAGCCTGGGCAACTTAGTAAGAGCTTGACTCAAAATTTAAAAAGGCCTTAGGGGTGTATCTCAGTGGTGGAATGCTTGCCCAGCATGCACTAGGCCCTGTGCTCTATCTCAGCACTGCCAAGATAATAATAATACACACACACACACACACACACACACACACACAAGCATATCCAAAATCATATTACAAAATAATGTAGCATCTACAGAGAAACAAATACCCTTAGAAATACTGTTGTCCCAAATTGTGCAATTATATCCTTTCATTTTATTATATTTTTACCACCTATGTTTGTATTCCTTAAAAAACCATTCAGCTTTGCAAGCTTTATGTGAACATACACAGGCATATTATGTTCCTAAAATTCATCCATTTGTTACATACAGCTCTGGTTTACTTTTTCTGTATAATGGATTCTACCTCATGAATATGCATTCATTCGTTCTATGGAAGGACATTTGAAAGATTCATATGGCTGCTCAAATCTTACCCAGCTTCCCACCCATGAGTTGATCAGTAGCTTGGCACACTGATTGGGAAGCTCTGCCCTAGGGCGTTTACTTATAAGAGTTTCTGCTGGGTCATAAAATGACAAACTATTTTCTAATTTTCCTTTATACTCTCATCAACAATGTACAGAAGTATATTTGTACCCAAGGAGTATTCTCTCCAATATTTGATGCTGTCAGACTTTTTTTACCAGTTTGGTAATCATGAAACAGTAATCTGATGGTGGTTTTTATTTGCATTTCATTGGTGACTAGTAAAGCTCAGTTAAATGTATTTCCTCTAATGCTAAGTGCCTCTCCAAGTTTTATGCCCATTTTTCTGTTGGTTTTTTTTTATCTTTTCTGATTTTAGTAGTTCTTTATATATATATTCTAGATAGTATTCAGTTATGTGAAAATACCTTCAGTTTAGGGCTTATCCAGGAACTTCTTTTTAAGAACACTCGTTTCATCTCAATCTTGTGTGTACTGCAGTGGTTTCCTATTAGAATTCCCATTTCAAACCATTCTTAGACTTTTGTTCTCCTTTCTCACTCTAAGTTTGTGATTCCTGAGGTTCGTCTAATATCTTTGTATAAAATTGACTTCAGAGCTCTCATTCTTTCTCTGGGTTCCTGCTTTGTCTTTGATTAAACCTTGAGTATTCCTTAATCTTTTAGCAATTCCTCATTACATTTTAAAAATATTTTTATTAGTTGTTGATAGATCTTTACTTATTCATATGCAGTGCTGAGAATCAAACCCAGTGCCTCACACATGGTAGGCAAGCACTCTACCACTGAGCCACAACCCCAGCCCCCTCATTGCATTTTAAAAGATGAGTCTATAAATTCCTCATGTGTGTGTGTTTTCAGCAGGAGGTTCAGTCATGGCATGTTTATCTGTTTGGTGTGTTTAGTGCTGGTTCTTGTTACCTTGGAGTATGAAGAAGTGTTGGTAGGATTTCATTACTTACCTGTTTTACATTTCTCTTTTTTGTTTTCCAGCTCTCCGAGAGATGCTACATAACCACTCTTTTGTGGGCTGCGTAAACCCTCAGTGGGCCCTGGCACAGCATCAGACCAAGTTATACCTCCTCAATACCACCAAACTTAGGTAAGTTAATGAGCATATATAAAAAGTAGAGCCACTTGGGTGGGGTTGTGGCTCAGTGGCAGAGCGCATGCCTCGCACATGTGAGGCCCTGGGTTCAATCCTTAGCATCACATAAAAAATTATAAAGATATTGTGTCCATGTATAACTAAAAACATATTTAAAAAAATTAAAAAGTAGAGCCACTAGATGAATGGTCCAGGGTGTAAAGCTGGGGAGGGCTGTTTGAGGTGGTTGGAAAGGTTTGGGAGTCAGCAATTATGATTCCAAATCCATGTTTAACCATTTCCCATTCTATGAGCCAGTTACTTTCCTAAACTATGTCTCATCTGTAAATTAGGATATTACTATTTAACTTGAAGAATTTTTTTGTGAGGAAAATAACCCGAGAAGCCTAGTCCTCACAATGGGCTTAGTGCTCAGTGTTGAACTGAGTTAGTTCAGTGTTGTAGGCTGTGAACCAGATATTGAGGAATTGGTGCTAGTAGAGAATTCTGGTATTACTGTGTGCAACAGGGTACTGTGGGGGAGGCAAGAAGATCTTATGCCATCTGGTTTTGGAGATGTACCAAAGGCATACTGTAACCACCAAAAAAGCCAGGGGTTATTGATCAGCACAGGAAGATGGACCTCAACAGGGCCATTTGCCTAGCAACATTTCTATTGATGGTTTCCTGGGACTTTGGTCAATGAGCTGTTGTCTAGAACCATTGCTAAATATGTTCTCAAATAGGTAATAGATATGGGATGCTGCTGCTACCTTACATATATTAAACACCATTCACTAACTGTCAAACTACCCTTTTCTAAAACCTGCTGTGTGGCTTCAAGTGGTTCTCAGCCTTGTTGAGTGCAACAGCCAGTATACATTGCTTAGAATTGGCACATGACATAAAATCTTGTTTTCCATCTTTTACTGAGTAACTGCCCCAGTCCAGAAATATACCATTGCCTCCATAGCTCAGATATTTAGAACTCCTTCCTAGGCTTGGAAACCTTTTTGGTGCGGCTCTTTTCCAGTTCCATTGACTTCTTTGAGAACCCTTGGGTTTGTATAGTGAGCTGCCATTTACTAATTTGTTGGTAATTCTACTTTGCTTGCTCTTTCCTTTGTGGCATATCTAAGTACATAACTTTCAAGACTTCAAATCACAGTTGCATTCAGGTTCTTTCAAGTCACAGATAGAAATCCAGGCCAGTTCCAGAACTGCAGCTACAGTTTGAGCATCCTTAATCCAAAGCTAAAATTCTCCAAAGTCTGACAGTTTTTGAGTGCCAGCATAATATCACAAGTGGAAAATTCTGTACTGTGAAACTTTGTTTCATGCACAAAATTCTTAAAAATATTGTATAAGATTACTTTCAGGATATATGTGTAAGGTGTAAAACATAAATGGATTTTGTGTTTAGACTTAGATCATCCCCAAGATATCTCATTATGTATACACAAACATTCCAAAATTTAGAAAAAGTTCAAAATACTTCTGGTCCTAAACATTTTGGATGATTGTATTAATAAATGTGAATGGCTTCCAGTGAGAAGATAAAAGTCACAAGAAGAGAACTGGGTTCAGTCTAATATCTAGATTCACCTCCTTCCTTTGTCACTTTATTAAGTGACATGGGACACATTAATTACTCACTTGATACCTCAGTTTCCCCACTATAATGCAGGTCTAGAGGATTCTTTGTCTGCTTTGACTGATAATGAAGTCTTTCAGCAAGATCTCCAAAGTTTAGTTGTTTTAAGAACTATAAAGGGCAGATCTATAGTCACCAAAACAGCATGATATTGGCATCAAAGTAGACATGAAGACCAATGGAGTAGAATAGAAGAGAGAGACAAACCTATAGAGATGCAGGTATCTGATTCTTGACAAAGGTGCCAAAAGCATATGCTGGAAAAAAGAGCCTTTTTAAAAAATTTTTTTTTGTGGTTGTAGATGGATAGAATGCCTTTATTTTATTTGTTGATTTTTATGTGATGCTGAGAATCGAACCCAGTGTCTCATGCATGCGAGGCAAGTGCTCTGCCGCTGAGCTACAGCCCCAGCCCAAAAAAAGAGCATAATTTAAAAAAAAAAAAATGTTGATGGAAAAACTGGATATCCACATGCAGAGGAATGAAGCTATACAGCTCTCTCTCTTACCCTGCAAAAAATCAAATCAAAGGATCAAAGATGACCAGAAACTTTGCAACCACTGGAAGAAAACATAGGGTCAACACCAGTTTCCTTACTGAGACCCCCAAAACTCAAGAAATAAAACGGGACAATATCAAATTAAAAAGTTTTGAACAACTAAGAATGTGAAGAGAGGTCCTACAGAATGGAAAAAAATCTTTGCTAGCTACTCCTCTGACAGGTGATTAATGTTCAGAATACATAAAAAACTCAAAAAGCTTAACATCCAAAAAATAAATAAATAAATAATCCAATCAATAAATGGGCAAAAGAACTAGCAAAACAAAACAAAATAACGTAGTAAATAAATGGGCAAAAGAAATTTCTCAAAAGAAGTAGTATAAATGGCCAAAAAATATATGAAAAAATGTTCTTCAATTGCTAGCAATTGGGGAAATGGAAATCAAAACTACACTGAGATTTCATCTCAGTCCAGTGAGAATGGCAATCTTCAGGAATACAAATAATAATAAATATTAGGATGTGGGGGAAAGGTACATTCATACATTTTTGCTGGGACTGCTAATTAGTATAACCATTCTGGAAAGCAATAGGTGCTTCCTTAAGACTGGCCACATCAATACAATATAACAAAAGAATTAAAATCAGCATACTATCAAAATACAGGCACATCAGTATTTATAGTATGAAATTCACAATTATAACATTTTCTGGTAAAGAGAACTGGAAACATCTTGCCAAGTGAAATAAGAAGAAAATCAAGAAAAACAGAAAATCAAGGGTTGGATCATATGGAAGCTAGGGCAAAAGAAGGGGAAAAAAATGGGAGGCGGGGATTGGATATTATAAAGATATAGGGAAGACCAGTGGAGTGGAAGGAGATGGAGGAGGAAGGAAAGGAAAGGGGAGGAAATACAGGGCAATTTTGACAAGATTATGCGGTGTACATGTATAAATATATCACAGCGAATTCCACCTTTATGTATATCTATAAAGCACCAATTAAAAATAAATAAATGAGTGGAAGGAAGTCCAGTAGAGGAAAGAGAATGCAGGGGAGGTGAAGGGAAGGAAAGGGGGAACACTGGAAACTGAAACAGAGTAAATTAAATTCCATGCATGTATGTTTATGTCAAAAAACCCAGTTGTTATGTATAACTATAGTGCATGAATAAAAGCACAAAAAAGAACTAGAAAGTATCATATAAATGTGACATTTATTCCAAGTCTTTTTTTCTGTAAATAATTCATTATGGTCTATATTTAACAGCTGCTCTTGGATTGTTGCCAGCCAGTGCACCATCTTAAGCCATATATCAGTGTAGTATAATTCTGCCTTATATCCTCTTTCGATTACTTAGGAAGATTCCCTGTCTTGCCTATACATTCCATGTAATTTTTTCCTATGTAATTTTTAATGTTGAGTTGTCAAAAAGTTGTTATAGGATTCTTTGTTAAGTGGGAAAGGCAAACAAAAAACTTAAATTTCACTACGGGACGTCAGAAATCTTTTATAGCACCCTAGGGCTGGGAACAGCATGGGTGATAGCAAGCCAGACATAGTAAGCTGGACATAGAAAATATTCTGTTAAATTAATCCCTGCCTGTGGAGGCTGGCTACCCAATGCCTTGGTAGGAACAAATGTTGACACTCCCAGCTCTTTGAAGGAAGAAGAAATCTTGTTAGACAGTAAAAAAGATTCCACAGCCAGGCAGAACCATCTTTTGTGCCTGCTGTTCAGCCCACAAGCATGGATTCAGCTCTTCATTAAAATTACTTCATTTTTGTTTTCAGTGAAGAACTGTTCTACCAGATACTCATTTATGATTTTGCCAATTTTGGTGTTCTGAAGTTATCGGTAAGTTTATAATTCTCATTTCTGGAACTTAAACAGCTGGTCATTTCTGAAAATAGGAGCTCTACACAAATATCTTCTTTGTAGTATATTAAATTTTTCTAAATATGCATAGGATAGTTTGTGTATTGTATTATTTGCTATGTAGGAAGTATCTAATTGCCGTAAGATGTTTTTTTTTTTTTAGCCAAATAGTCATTTAGTGGCCAACTTGAACAAATGCTTATTATAATAGAAATTAATACATATCTATTTATGAAAGCTTGGAAAGAGATGAAAATAAGTATTTTATAAAACTCGTCAAAACACAACCCCAACAATTAATTTTAGTCCATTTCTTCCAAGATTTTTTCAGAGTTAAAACCATACTACCCATCCAGGTAACTTCCTTTTTCATTTGACATACTCTATGAAAAAGCCTGCTGAGATTTTGATTAGGGTATGTTAAATATATAGTTTTTCTTGGGGAGAAAATATTCTGTTAAATTAATCCCTTAGTATTTCATATTTTTAATGCTGTGATAAATGGCAGTTCAAATCTATCAGATTTTATACATAAGTGATCATGTCATCAAAGACTAAGAAGTTTCCTTCCTATCCAGTCTGGATGCCTTTTCTCTTTCTCTTGACTGATGGCACTGGCTAGAACGTCCAGAACAAAGTTGAATAGAAGTACTGTTATGTATGGTTTGGGTATCAGGGTGTGCTGGTCCCATAATATCCTCTCCTTTGATAAATATCCTCTCACTTTCTATTTTCTGAAAGGGTTTTTATAGAGTTTCTTCCTTAATGTTTGATAGAATTCATGAGTAATTTCATCTGGGCCTGGAGATTCGTTTATGAGAAAATTTTAAACTATAAACTTACTTTCTTTACTGGATAAGGAGCTATTCAAATTACCTGTTTCTTCTTGGGTAACATTGGGCATTTTGTTTCTTCCAAGAAATTTGTTCCTTTAACCTGTTTTTTTCAAATGTATTGGCCTAAAGTTGTTCGTAATATTACTTATTCTTTTAATATCTATAGATCTGTAGTGATATAACTACTCTCAATCCTAATATTGGTAATTTGTCTTCTTTTTTAGCTTGATTAATCTACTTAAAGGTTTGTTGATTTATTGATCATATCATAAGAACTAACTTTGGCTTTATCCCTGTTTCTCTTGCTTTTTGTTTTCTATTTCATTGATATGTGCTCTGACCTTTATTTTTTTTTCCTGCTTATTTTGTTTTGTCTTCTATATTATATTCCTTAAGGTAGAAGCTGAGGTCACTAATTTGAGAGCTTTCTTCTCTGCTATAGATGTAAAATACTATAAATTTTCCCTAAAAACTGCATTAGCACAAATTTTGATATTGTTGTCATTATCATTCAGAACAGAATACTTTCTAATTTTCTTTTTTATTTGTTCTTTGACCTTAGAATTGTATCATGTAGTTTCTAATCTCTTAGGGATTTTTCAGAGATTTGTTACTGATTTTTAACTGAATTCTGTTTGGTCAGAGAACACATGTGAATTCTTATACATTTATTGAGATTTGTGTCATGGCCCAGAATATGGTCTTTGTTGGTAAATACCCTGTTTGTACTTAACAGAATTAGTCTTCTGATCTTGTTGAGTTCGTCCTATAATATCAGATGTATCAAATTGATATTTATGCTTAAGTCTTCAATATCCTTGCTAATCTTCTATTTTTTCTATTAGTTATTGAGAAATAGGCATTGAAACTTCAAGCTATAAATACAAATTTATCTATTTCTATTTCTCTTTGCAGTTATCTTAGTTTTTTCCTTTAAATAATTTAAAGCACTGTTATTGGGTACTAAAGTGTTTAAAGTTGTTACATCCTTTTTTTAATCCTATTATTATGAAAAAATAACAGCAAAGTAATACTAACGACAACAGAAGGGAAAAAATGGAGAATAGCTTTATGTATCTCCTTTTTGACCATAGAGTGCCATCCTCTTCCTCACCAGGTAGATGATTTACCTGAAATGTTGCTCAATTTGATTTATTCTCCCTCCTCCCTGATTTGGTTATGGGTGAATCAGTGTAAAGAAATGATCTGCCTAGTAGTTTTCTAGAACTGTGTTAGTTGAATCCCTAGAGCTACATAAAAGAAAAGTACCTGCTGGTAGCCTCAGCCCTCCTGCTGTTCAGCAGGCCTCTTGTCTGTCACAGCCTATCTGTTGAAACACCCATTGACAAAGAGGAAAGAGGTTTTGTGTGGACTCTTCAGGTACTTCCTTGGAGGGAAATGGGGAATGTTAACATTTGTGGTATCTCACCTGCTCTTCTGGCAGTAGTTTGGTGGAAATTTGGGCTTTGTAATTTGATGTCCTTTTAATGCTTGCCACTTGATGTTCTCACTCCTTCCTAGGAGCCAGCACCACTCTTTGACCTTGCCATGCTTGCCTTAGACAGTCCTGAGAGTGGCTGGACGGAGGAAGATGGCCCCAAAGAAGGACTTGCAGAATATATTGTTGAGTTTCTGAAGAAGAAGGCTGAGATGCTTGCAGACTATTTCTCTCTGGAAATTGATATGGTATGATGGCCATTCGTTGTATACAGCCCCTGCCATATTCTTCAGATTCCTAGATCAAGATGAGAAGTCTGGCCTCCCCCTCAGAAGCAGCATGTGACAGAAATGAAATCTTCTCTGTTCCCTGTTTGCATTTCTTGCATATACAACTGTTTATGCCATTCCTGTTCTCATGGTAAAGGATCCAGACAGAAGGAAGAGCTGAATTCCACGCTCTGCAGGCTTCAATACATGAGATTATGCCACTTGCTTCTGTTTCTTTCTCTTACCTCTTAATCTTAGGGAGTTTCTGTCTCGATGTGTTAATTAGTGAGCAGAGCCAAATAAAAGGTTGTTTTGCTGTACACTGGGACCAGAAGCTTTTTAACTGTTTGGATCTTCCTCCCATGCCCAGTCCAGTCAAGTAACCAGAAACCTTTGAGGATGAGAACTGGGGAAGCACTAATGAAATTTGTTTATACTTTGTTTAAATAAATTTGTTAAATCTTGTCCCCTTTTCTGTCCTTTTTCCCACAAGCAGGAAGGGAACCTGATTGGATTACCCCTTCTAATTGACAATTATGTGCCCCCCTTGGAGGGATTGCCTATCTTCATCCTTCGATTAGCTACAGAGGTGAGTGATAAGCAGGTACTAAGCATATGGGTATGTGCATGGATTCTGGGTAAACGGGGCATGTGACCGCACCTTCGTTTGGAACTGTCAAGATGACAAGGGTAGAACAGCATGAAGATTCCATCAGCCACACCAATATTTGTCCCCAGCCATACTTATCAACTATTTCAATGCCTAAGAGTCACATTTCATTTTTTAGCTATAAGTAGTTCATTATCCCCATTTACAAATGAAATTGTTTAAAGCATGTACCTAAGTTTTTGAATTCTTTCAACCAGGTGAATTGGGATGAAGAAAAGGAATGTTTTGAAAGCTTAAGTAAAGAATGTGCTATGTTTTATTCCATCCGGAAGCAGTACATATCGGAGGAGTCAACCCTCTCAGGCCAACAGGTACTGTGGCCTAGCACACTAGCACTCCAGGACAGGGACGGGCCCTTATACAACCTTTAAGAGATGAAACTTGCCCATCTCTAAAATCTTGAGTTCTCATATATCTAACAGGGTATGTTCTCATTTATCAAACACAGTGGTCAGCTTTATTTACGTTTTTTTTTTTTTTTTTTCCTTCTGCTGCTCTAGAACTTAGACCTCTAGAATGATCTCAGAAACTGTCCACTGTAGAAGCACAAGCCATTACATTGAGACAGACTGTCCGAGGCTGGTGGGTCCCTGAGTCCCATTGTCAGCCCAAGTCCTCAGATTCTGGATGTCTCCCTGGTCACCCTTTATTTCTGCCATGTCTGCTGCTGCACAGCCAGGAAATAAGACTCTGGAATTTCACTTATAGGTCAATTTGACACAAATAACAACCAGTCAGATAATAATCCCTTTCAATCAGCAAGTATTTCAGGGGTAGTAGGGGTCAGAGGAGTGGAAGTAGTACACAAATTAAAGGATAGCCATTTTACTGCATAGCCATCTTAGTGATTGTTCATGGTCACCCTGAGATGAAGTGGTCTGCGTGCTTCACAGGTCAGAAAGCTGCAGGACAGTTGGCATACTCATGGATCCCCAGTGCCTTATAGGTGTAGGAGATTCACTCCCGGGTCTTTCTGGCTAAAGCCGTGGGAATTTCTCTCTCTGGTGGAAAAGGCAAGGCAGCACACTTACCATACAGTGCTGAGAGTTATCTTATTTGATTGGGAATATGTTCCTCAAGGAAAGGAACTACAGATGATAACGAACATTTTCTCATAGGAACAATAAAGCAAAATTACCATTTTTTTTTTTCATTTCTTATCTGTGGAGGTTTTGGAAAAACAGCTACTTTCAGACCCCCAAATTTGAAGGTGAGTTAGATACTGTTGCCATCCAGACACCAGTAAGGATCAGACATTATGTTAGATCCTGCAGTAATCAACACATTCCTTCCTGAGTGGACACAGAGATTCCATAGGAGATGGCCCTGCAAGAGCAATGGCTACTTTGCCCTCTCAAAGACCTCATCTTTTATGTTCAAGCCTCTGGGATTACTGAGATGCTAGGCTCCTTCATAAGCTTTAGACAACACAGTTCATCGAAAGCCACCAGGACTGTCTAGGCCCAAGTGCCCACCCCATTGCCAGGAAGGCAGTATGTATAGGAAGGCTTATGACATCTAACATGTGTTTTTCAGAGCGAGGTACCTGGCTCCACACCAAACCCCTGGAAGTGGACTGTGGAACACATTGTCTATAAAGCATTCCGCTCACACCTTCTGCCTCCTAAACATTTCACAGAAGATGGGAATGTCCTGCAGCTTGCTAACCTGCCTGATCTGTACAAAGTCTTTGAGAGGTGTTAAATATGATCATTTATGAACTCTTGAGTATTCTATTCTTCCTTTATATCCCAATGTGGTTGGTAAGACAGGATTGAAAATTTGCATTTGCCTGCAACTTGTGGCACTTTTTCTTTCGTGGTGGATTGACTATAAATAAATTTTCTGATGTGTCTTAACAGTTTCTTATTTAACATCACACTTGAAAAGTTTCCTAGATCAGATTTTTCCTAGTATATACCAGGTTGTGTTGAAGAATCACCAAAGTTTGAAAGCCCCTGATATCTAATAAGGTGTTCTACAAGCACCGTGAGGAATTCTAAAATGGTCTTGAAGACTTGGCAGATTATGCTTTGATTTGATTATTTCTGTATTTTGGCAAATTTTTATCCTCTGATACCATATATTGTCCAGCTGCCTTTTAAAATAAGTCCTGAACACCTAAGTCTCTACTGATCAACTATGGAAAAAGTTTGATTTGAGAATCTATCAATATCTTCAGTAGCCAAAGTTAATTTATTCTTAGGGTAAATGTCTTCATGTGTTCTATAACTGGTGTGAGTTTTTAACTTATCCCACCTTGTTAATGTCTATGGGCTGGGGGGCAGGAGACCCTAGGTTCGATCCCTAGTACTAAGGAAGGAAGGGAGAGAGGAAGGGAGGGAACAGAAGGAAAAAGGTGTTTCTAAATATTTGTTTTGCAGTACTGGGGATTGAACCCACAGTGCCCTACCACTGAGCTACACCCTCAGTCCTAGGTATGAAGAAATGAAAAATAAAAGTGAAGCCCATCATAGGGAGGAACTACACTAGAAGAAACTTATTCTCTAAGGAGAAACTAATTCAAAGTAAACACCAGAAATAAAGTAAAATGACAGAGAAAAGATCATTTCTTTCATGGTGGATTGACTATAAATAAATTTTTAGATGTGTCTTAACAGTATTCTTTTTGAAGGATAATGTGAGTATACACTTAAACTGTAAGTGCCAAAATAAGATACGTTAATATTAGCTTGCATTTACAGAAACTGAGCATTCAGCACAGGGAGGAAGAATGCCTATAGTTTTAAGGTAAAATTCAGATTTACAGGCTTCTGTGAAGAAAGTTCAGTGGAAAAGAACAGAGTATCTCATGAAGAAATGAAACCATTTCCATTTAGAAAAGACTGGGACAAAAGAGTGGAAGGGATATGTTTGTTGTTTCATAAAAGGGGCAAGATCAGTTTCTGACAACTAAAACTCGGAACATTGGATTGGGGCATTTCAGAAGTGAGGTTTCATGAGCCCAGAAGAGTGCCAGCTGAGTGATCTTTGGTGGAGAGGAAAGGGGCTTCCCAGGCCTTCAGAGCTAGACTGCATTTTAGAACATCCTCCTGCCCGTGTCCAACCTCAAAACCATAGAAAGATGATTTATAGGAAATTGTCTCAATCTAGGAGATTGGTTTCCATATATTAAAAATGAAGGGCTAATTACTCTAAAGAAGGGAACAATTATTAAAGATTTTATTCACTTTTGAGTTTATTATCTAGTTTTAAATCTAGTTTTATTATCTTAAGGGGCCTTGATTCATTAGATTTTCCCCAACATCTTTTTTGTGTAAACTTTGAAGCTACAGTAATCATGTCCATAAACACCACCTTGATTCCAATAGTGAAAGAAAATCACAAATCCTAAAAAGTATCTACACTCGGTTATTTAAAAAAACCAAAAAAAAACCTTGAACTGGATGCCTTTAAAGATGAAATTAAAGTTTATAGAAGAAAAAGTTCTACATTCCAGATAATTTTTCCTTGAGGAGAGAAAAGAGGAGGAAGCAAGATAGGAGAGAAGTGGCTGCCGTGATTTGTTTCACAGTCTCCTATAATAAAATGAATGTGTCAACAGCCACTTGAGGTCGGCAAGAAGGGTATTTTTAATAGAATTCACAGGCAGATTTCCCACCTGCCTGCCCTGCCCTTCCCTCCACCTTCGGGCTTGTCTGAGGTTCATTCCACAAATAAGCAGCTGATGAAAATACTTTAGAAGGTACAGCATAGTTGATATGGAAGAGTAAGGACCCTGCTCTTACTCTAAGAGAATAGGCCTTGGACTTCCACTACCCCCTGCAATAAAGCAAGTTTTATATACATTCCCCGTATCTTTTTCTAACATTTTCTTATATAAATTTAAATATTTTACAAAAAAAAGGGTTTTTCCTCCAAACATATAAATTTGAGTGAAACACATTGATTCCCCATGCTTGAACTTATTTCTTCACTAAAATATAAACACTATCTCATATGACGGGTAGATGTCTTTTGACCACGGGATACCAGTGAAGTCTGAATTGCTCTGTGGAGAAGGCACTTGTGTTTTCTGAGGTCTCCAGCAAGTATCTCAGCGCAATAGAACTGCTGTCCTCCAGACCCCGTGCCAAGGCCTCCAAGTGCCCAGTCACTGAGGGAGCTGGGGGAAAATGTTGAGTAAACATGATTCTAAAATTATGGAAACAAAACATGAATAGCACAGACCAGTTCTTAGTCTAGAATCAAACTACACACAAAATCCAAAGTGTTCGTTCATGAAGATTCAAACCTGCTTCATTCACATAAATTATAAAATACAAAGGTGGATGTTTTAATGACAAAAACTCAAAACAGTACTGAAAGGGTTTGTGTCAATGTACAAAAAGAGTCAGTCCCTCTGGGCAGGGCCCCACAGAGCAGCACCCAGGTCAAAGGGCAGCTGCCCTATTGCTGGGCCAGAAGTGCTGTCCTGTTGGCCTTCATCTTCTCTAGCCGCTTGGCCAGGTGACTGTTGGTCATTTCCATCTCCTCAATCTTGTCCAGTGCTGTTCGTAACTGGAGACAGGGAGAGAGCACAGTGACTTCATGTGGCCAAAAACTCAGAAACAAAACTCAGTGCTACTTTATTTTCAATTTTCTGGGAAACAGAAGCATTGCAAGTTGTGATGGCCTCACACATGATCCCAAAACAGCCTATTTTTTTTTTTTTTTTAGTCACCTAAAGGTGTTAAACAATGATTATATGTATTATTTGTTTAAATCACAGAAAGGGCCCGGTGTGGTGGCAAATGCTTGTAATCCCAGCTGCTCAGGAGGCTGAGGCAGGAGGATCACAAGTTCAAAAAAGCTAGCCTCAGCAAAAGTGAGGCACTCAGCAACTCAGTGAGATCCTGTGTCTAAATAAAATACAAAATATTACTGGGGATATGGCTCAGTGGTTGAGTGCCCCCGAGTTTAATCCCCGGTACTTTCCCCTGCAAAAAATCACAGAAAGGATATAGAGAAGATGCAGAAATAGACCTAATCTGAAACAAAAATGAAAATCACCTTTTTAACTTATTAAGTCTAACTGACCAAGACAAAAAAGTAAGTGGCAGTCAACATGCAGGTAACAAGAATAAGTGACATTCAACTGCTGTTTCCTTAAGATTTGACCCAGTGTCAAGTTTCTTAGGCAGTAAAGAATTTATTTCCAAAGGATTTTTTCTTTTTAGGAATGTATTCTCCAAGAGGTATATTAAAACAAGTACCTCTCGTTGTAGCTTCCTCTTTTCTGCCTTCAGTTCATCTTCAACTTTCTCAGCATTCTCAGCAGCAGTTTTGTATCTCAGCACCTGCCCCTCAAGCCGGTTAATCTGTGAATATGAGAATACAGGCATCTAGTATTCACTACCACTATTTGGTAGCCACAATGGAAATATGACATCATTACGATTTCTAAATAATCAAACACTAATGAGTCCCCCTAGGATGAGTCATAGGTCTTCTCAGACCCAGCTACTATTTATAAACCAAGAAGAATCTCCAAGAGGATTACAGATATAGAGTCATTGGGCCAATTTCCCAATTTTATGATAAAATATTGTTTAAGTGCCACAGTAGCATTGTAAGAGGAAAGTCACTGGAGAAGTTTCTAGACTTTTTTAAATGTACACTAAGGGATTTTGTTAGATGTTATGATCTTGAATTCTTCTGAAATATCTACAAAAAAAAACAATTATTAGGTATATTTTTTTTATGTTTTTAGAGAAAACAGAAGGCTAAAGCACCCTGCCAGGTGCTCTCTGCTGGCTTCTCTATTTTAAAGAGCTTTTTTGGAGACCCAAATAGGGTGGGTATGTTGATGCATGCCTATTATCCCAGCAACTTGGGAGGCTGAGGCAGGAGGATTACAAGCTCTAGACCAGCCTTGGCAACTTAGCAAAACCCTGTCTCAAACTTAAAAATAAAAAGGGCTGAAAATACAGCTTAATGGTAGAACACTGCTGGATTGAATTCTCAGTACCACCACCAAAAAAACAAACAAATAAACAAATAAAAAACCTCACAGTAACTCTTGCACTCATAGGGTTAGCCACTTAGATGCAGGAAGCGGAGATGTTTTTAAAAAAAATTAAATCACAAAGTACCATACAGAAGAAGTACTTACACTTTGCTCCAAGGTGGTTATATCCTGTTCTGCTTTTGAAAGCTTAAATTTGTATTCACTAATTTGTCTATTGGCATCTCCTAGAACAGAATATAATGATGAATAATCTTCATCTTTCGGATATGCAGCATGCAGAGAAATGTGCCCTCCGAGACTATGAAACACAAAACACAGCAATTGCCACATCTCCAGCAGCCAGGTGATGGGCTGCTGAATCTCCAGCACTTATGTTGCAACAGCATTCCCTTGAACTAGAAATTCAGAGAAAAGTCTTTCTTCACCCCTTGATCTAGTGAGCAAAACCTAGAGAAAGAAACCCTGCCAAGGAAGCAACTTTATCCGCAGCCCTGTATCCCACAGAGCCTCCATGCTCACAGAACTGGGCCTTCTGGTTCCCCAAACCTAACCCTATACCTCCCACCTTCCAGGTTTTGCTTCTGCTCCCCCAAACCTCAAGTGCCCTTTCATCTCCTGCATGACTCTCTTTAGTTAACTGTATCTTCTCCTTCCCTTATGGCATTAAAATTTGTTTTTTATGACAATGATCATGTTTTCAAATTGTGTGTGTGTGTGTGTGTGTGTGTGTGTGTGTGTGTGAGAGAGAGAGAGAGAGAGAGAGAGAGAGAGAGAATATGTTTGTATATGTGTGTGTGTGTAAGGTAAGGGGCTCTGTCTTAGCCTTGGATGCTTCAGTATTTGCTAGAAGAAATGCTTTTTAATAAACTGTGATAATGTTTGCAAAGAGCTATGAATTATTAGATGTGCATCTGACCTAAGAAATAAATCACTTAAAATGAGAAGCTGAGAAATGAATGGGGCACGGAATAAAAAATCCCTCCAGGAACCCAAATTTAACAAAAATTTCCCTATACAATGATTATAGAATCAGCTTAGTTTGAAGGAGATAAAGTAAATCTAACTTTTAAACAAAAAGAAATATTCAAATAACCTAAGAACTTTTCTATATTTCCACATGGTCAAGATTATAACTACTTAATTATCTTCAATGCAAGAGATGTTTGGAATAGTATAGCTGCTATCACCTTTCATGGGTTATAAAGCCACCCTGGAAGTGAAGAGAGCTATTCCATTCACAAGCTCTGTAACAGAAGGGTCTTGTTTTTCAATTTTAGGGTCTTGTTTTTCAATTCTTATCCCTAGCAACCTATTGATTATCAAAATATGCTGCTTCCCTCTCACTTTTCAACCCACCCATTCCTTCCTGTTTACAAAAGTATAAGTCCCTTGTCTCAGTCATTTCATGTGTCATTTCATTCCAAAGCACAATGTCTGCCAAGGTGCTTTTCAAAGCCAAGAGTTGCCTGGGCCCCTTTCCTGGCCTTCTGGTCCAAGGGAGCTGCTTGCTTTTGTCTTCACCAGCTCGGCCTGGCATTCCCACAGTCCTGCTCAGCTCACTTTGTTTTATTCCGCCCCCCACCCCTGCCCTGCCCCCCCCATCCCTGGAGACTTTTTCCTTCTGCAAAAACCAGCTCTACAACACCCACTTGGCTCTAGAAAGTACCCACACATAAATGCCAGCCCATTTCTCTTCAATTCCTTCTGAATTTCTCCTGTCAGAAGTCCCTGTACTGATTCAGGCTCACCATCATATCTTCCTAACTAGCCAGCCCCCTCTAATCCTGTCCCTGTTTTCATCAACCCTCCACAGTGAAATGATATTCTGTAATAAAACATTCACCAGGAAACATTATTAGCATTTTAGCTGACCCCAAAAGAAGAAGTAAGACTTCAAAAGTTGGTACTAATAAACCTTAATTCAAAAAGTCGTATCTATTTGACCTAATTCAGATTATTTACCTAATAGCCAAGATTTTAAAATCAGTTATCAGGAAAGCTATTCAAATTGGAAAAATCAGTCTTTCCCTGTCTATAAATTATGCCACCACCAACAAAACCAACTATATACCAATGGCTGCTGAAATCCCTGAGCTAGGGATTTAATATGAATGCTATATATGTGTGTAAAAATAATATGGGGTCAAAAGTAGAAAGGGCTAAATACTGGAATAATCTGGATAAAACAGTACACTAGACTTGTGATCTTTTTAAAATTCCATCTAGAGACTAATTTGGGTTAAAATATACTTCCAGAAAATGAAAAGCTGTGCTGCAATTTTGTACAATGACTCAAAATGCATTCTGATGTCATACATACCTAATTAAAATAAATTAATAAAAAAGTACTTCTAGAAAAAAAATTTAAAACTACTTAACATTAGTATTAGTCCCAAATCTCCAATTATCCAAGATAAATTCTACAAAACTTTAATGGGGGAAGGGTGCTGCATGGGAGCTTAAAGTTACACCTAGGTGTGACAAAGGACAGTATCAGGTTGTCAAAGGCATTTCACAACTTGCAAAAAGCTCCAAGAAACCCCTTTGCCCAGAAACAGCAGGAGAGCAAGATGGTGTCCTCTCACATACCTAAAGGCCACAGACCAATGCAGCCTCTGCTCAGCTGCTTTACTGACTGCTGTCTAGACTAACCAATGACCAAAACAAGTGAGTATGAGAACCCAATAACCTGCTCACAATCCCACTCTGGGGACACACCTGTATACAAATGGAGACTGGCCTGTCCCCTAGTACCTACTCTGCATTTCGATAAACTGCAAGTCTGAGCCATTCTGAAGTCCTGCCAAGTCACCCGCTGTGCCATCATTCCTGGAGCACTTCTGCCGTTCTTCTTCTAACTGCAGTTTCAGTTTTCTAATCTGAAATGGAAATAAATGTCACTGTCAAAATCCACTCTCTCAAATGAAGCAGATGCTTGACCCGGTGGCCACGTCACAGAACAAAGCAGATTCTCATCATATTGGCCATACAAATCATTCCATTCAGATGATTTTCTTGAGTGCCTACTAAGGGACACATGATTCTAGGTACTAGAGGTAAGCTCTAAACAAATATAAAAAGAAGTGAGCCCTAGGACCAGGTGTCCCAATAAAAACAGCCATATTTTATTATTTGTGTATATTTATGGAACAGTACATCTTTGGGTATTTTATTTTTATTAAAAATGGAAAGTCTCACAAGCAGTTACAATTTATTCTTATCACCAGTAATGTTTAATTTAGAGATAAGTGAAATATTTAGAAATCTTTCTATATACAAAAATGATTAGAAACGTCCAAGTGGCTTCCCAACTGTCCTCAACTCTATCCACAGTAGTCAAGAGGAAGTTTGCCACTAACCTCATGGGGAAAGGGTGAGCTCTGCACTGGACTAAACTCATGCTTCCTAGACACCTCTGACTTCTGAACATTCATGGGGTTGCCAGTATTCTCTGCCTTGAGGAAATCATTACATCCATTTCGAAAAGGGTCGTCCTTCCTCTTCTGCACTCTTCCCCCACAAGACTATACAGCCCATAACCTTCATCTCCTAACCATTCCCAGTGCCTGGAACTCTTCTACTGTGCCCTCTGGAAGTGTCAGTCCATCAGTAGCAAGCCCCTGCCTCCTTCAGCTTCTTCTCTGAGCTCTTCCTTTACCTCAGTGCTGATCTACATTCTTCTGCAGTCCCACCAAGTACTGGGTGTTTTGTTTTTGTTTTTCTTCCACAGCCTCCTAACACTGAACCCAGAAATTAATAGGTGTCCTCTTGTTTTCCTTGCTGGTACTGAATTATTCTACACCCCATCCTCCTTTAAAGGCACAGTTCTTAATTTCATCTCTTCAAATTACACACACTACCTCCCTCTCCTCACCTCCATCATCCCACTCCATCAGCATTTTAGTTCCTCAAGACCACCCATCTTCATTCTCAGTAATTTCAAGAAACACCTACAGAGAGGCTCTTGGGCTCATCTCTCAGTTTCTGGAATACTTCCTCTCCAAGGATCTTGCTATCCACCCTTTCTTGTCCCCAGCCACTCATGCTATAGTCATAGATTAGATCTCAACATCAGAGAACAGTTCCTATACAATTCAGCTCCATGCATCCTCCCCCTCACCACGATTCCTAATCTTTCCAACTCATTATCTATAGACCCTAACATACTTCAACTCCACTATACTTCTAGTCCACTGATTCTATCGTATTTTCACAGTGCCTTGATGTTTTCTTGGATGTCCTCTCAATCCTCCTTATCCAGATTAATTTCTAGGTCCAGTAGACTCATCATTCTCTTCTATACTCCCTCACCTCCCTTGCCCCATTATACTTGCCTAGTAAAATATAACTCTACTCAGTCATGACCTCTACCCATGGAGCTGACTGTAGCTAGTGAAACACTTATAATAAATGCATTCACATAAACTTTTAACATAGCATATAATTTACTTCTTAATTACATTCACTATTTATTATCTCTGATCTCTTCTCTCTACAATGTAAGATCCATTGGGACAGATCGGTTTCTGAACTGATTTATTCACTTAAATATCCCAAGTGCGTAGAATAGTGACTGTTAAATAGTGGCATCTCTCTCAACACTTGATGAATGATTGAGTAGGAGGAGTAAGGGAAAAGTCAACAAAATAATTTAAGAAATTTTCCCAGAACTAAAAACAGAAGTTCCTAGAATTGACAGGGTCCAGTGTCATGCAATAAAACTTCAAAACACATCACTGAAATTTTAAAACACTAATGAGAAAGAGAATAGGACATGAGCTTTCAGAAGCAGGGTAAAAATATGTCACCTAAAAAAGATTTAAAAATCAAAATGTCCTCAAACACTCTTAACCACACTGGAAGACAGAGAAGTTTGTTTAAAATCCAAAGGGAAATGCTGCAGACCAGAAGAATTAGATACTGATAATCAAGCAAGAGAGTAAAATAAAAGACACTTTAGGCCCAGAACATCATGAAAAGTTAACAGCCCACATACCCTTTCCTCAGGAAGTTATGGAAGATACACCAAAATAAAAGAAAAAATAAAGGAAGAAGGCATAGACTAGGAAAAGGGAACTGAGCCCAAATCATAGGCAGAGAAAAGTCCCACGTGCCAAGACAGCATGATCACATCTGCATGTGGAAGGAGAAAGCCACTAGTTTAGAATGGGTCAAGTCAGAGCCAAGACTTCTGAAGATAAAACAAGAGAATACCTGATGCATGTGAAAACAACAAGAATGGGTTTAAACTACTGCTTAAAACTCTGTGGCTAAATTAATGATAAACACAAAGAAAACCAGGAAAATGAAACGAAAAGAAAGACCACAGTATTAACAAATGGTTGTGAAAGAGATGAAAGTCAAGCCTAGAATGTCACATGGCTTCCTTGTGAGTAATGCTCAGAAGTCCTGATGACATAAACAGACTAGAATTACACTGTTCCTTCATTAATAGGATATGAGGATGGGGAAGTATGCAAGTCCAAGACAGGGACAGAGGACGAAAAACAGCTAAGTTCTCATCTTGCACAGAGGAATGTCAACAGAGAATGCCTAAAACAGAACGATCAAGAAGCAACATAAGCAGGTTACACACCAAAAGAGTCAGCTGTAAACTAAATAGAAATGGTCAGGGCTGATAGAGGAGTCAGGCAAAGGACTGCTGTCTCCACTCACTTTGCGGAACTCAATGACTCACTGGAGATTGTGTCCTATAGTTTTTTAAGAGTAAGAAACAACAAAGACACAAAATATGCACTATCTTTTTATCTTTTAAATTTCACTTGAGTACTGAGGTTTAAAATAAGCACATTTCCAATTTCCAATGAATAGTTTATTAACAGTCTGCCATGTAACTTAAGTAAATTAACAATATCTTCTAAAAAGAAGAAAATCTTTACCTGTGATAGTAGCTCTTCCTTTTCTCCTGCAAGTTTCTGTAGCCTTACATCTGAAACAAATGAAAAAGGCTATAAACTAAATTTGTAATGAAGTAGTATATAAACAATTAATTTCTCAAATAGCAAACATCTGATAAGTTACATTACCTACAGCTCCAAGTATGAAAAGAAATAGAAACTTTCATACTATTACTTAATTATCCCAAATGTATTTCCACACATTGATGTTTATCAGGGCACCAAATACAACATTTTTTCCAGTTAAGAACAAACTGAAGCACAAAGGAGACCACTTCCTTGTTTCTAAAATTTACAAACTTTCACCAGTAGACAGAAAAACTCAAATGCCAATGGGAGTCCCACAGGCTTCTACTTTCAGTAGGAGAGCTCAAAACTTGTGAAAGACAGGGACTGAGCAAGGGCAAGCTAAAGCCAAGAAAACAGAGGACCACAATGCTAGAAGGAGCAAATTCCCACAAAATTTAGTGAGTGAGAGTCGGAAAACTCTTAAGATGGGGCAGCCATGGGCAAATCTGGTGCTGGGAAGCAGGGTCATTAGGGCTTGCTCCCAGTCTGTGGAGTATGTTGCTTCTTCCTAAGCAGGCACCAATAAGCCCTGTTATAGTTTGGATATGAAGTGTCCCCTGAAAAGCTTCTGTGTTAGAAACACAATCCTCAATGTAGCAAGATTCCAAGGAAAAAATATTGGATCATGAGAGCTGTAACTTCATCAGTGGACTAATCAGTTTGGTGGAGTAATAATATGAATGAACTACTTAAGGTGGGAACTGTAAGTAGGTGGGGCATAGATGAAGAAACTAAGTCACCAGGGGCATGCCTCTGGAGACTGTATCTTATTCCTGCCTCCTTCCTTACTACTTCTTTCCTTTCTACTTCCTGACTGAGAGGAGCTGAGAAGCTTTCCTCCACTACACCCCTTCCACTATGATGTTCTGTCTCACCATAGCACAACAGAGCTAGCAGACCACAGGCTAAAATTTCTGAAACCATAGCCAAAATAAGTCTTTCCTCTTCCAAATTGTTCTTTTCAGGTTATTTTGTTCACACTGATGAAAAGCTAAGTAACATAGGCCTCTGGGTCTGAGGAGACTACAATAGTTCAGTTAAAGAAGCACATCCCACAATTAATAAGGGTCACAGCCAAATATAAGTTCTGTTTTCTTCAGCACTTTCCAAACAGGCAGAAGAAATACTGTGAGCTATCCTAGACTCTACTTATTCCATTCTCTAGATCTTCCCTCTCACCCACCCAGCATCTTCTACTTTATCAAAGTGCCCTATAACTACATTTCAGAAATTCTGCACATTGAAGAACCTGCTTACTAACTTTTAAAATACTATCAGCTTGTGCCACTTTTCCAGCACCTCCTGCTCCTTTAGGAAACCTTGGCATATATAAAAACAAGATGAAAAATGTAAAAGGATTGTTTCTTAATAGGTAAAAGTGAGCTGATGATACAGTAACTATTTGTGTTATTCTTCTTCCTTTTGTAGGACTGTTAGGGACAACGGATGGGCACCCTGGTGGTTTCCTTGGGAGAGGTGCCACTAGGTTCTCAGAATGACATTTAAGAGGTCCAGATTTTAAGAGGCTTAGAAGCCCTGCTCTAGAAATCTCAGGCCTCTGATACCCATCGTTCCTGATCATCTATTTCTTGCCTTAAGAAATGTGATGGCAAAGAGCTATCCCTGAACTAAGTAGTGAAACACAAAACCAGATGTTCCAGGAAGAAAAAACTAAAAATACACTTGGAAAGTTGCTGCCAACCCACAGCCTCCCTGGGATGGGCATGCTTGACTTTTTCGTGAAAAGCACTGGGTGCAGACCCATGGTGCTTCCATCCAGGGACCTTATAGCTACACTTAACTGCCTCACAATGACTCAGATGCTGGTTACCCAATGTCAAAAGATGTCTAAAGATAATATATCCAGATCTTCCTGTTAGGGAGCTAGATGAGTTTCAGATGGCCCTTATCCTGTTTTTGTTTTCCAAGCTGGATTATGAACAAGCTAGAAGTCCAACAACATTGATCCAAGATAAAATAGCAACCAGTCTTACCTAGTGGCCCTTCTCCCGCTGACTCCAGGACCTGAGCAGCTTTCTGAGACACAACAGTAATGGCACCAACCACTGGTTCATGATTGACATCACCATTGGGAGTGCCGTCAGGAATTATAACTAAACCATGTTTCTGTGGGAAAGGAAAAAAAAAAAAAAAAAAACAACCCACCATCACAAAAGATGGCTCATATGAAAGCAGAAGCTCTGTGAGGTAACTCTGCAACAATGTATGTTTGCCACGGGGGAAACCTAGTTAGAATCAATTACATGGAATATATAGACACCTCTGTGAAGAAAATGACTTAATCAAACCAGATCAAAATTGTCGTTTGTATTCAGGCTAGGAAAGATGACAGGATAAGAGAAAGACAGAGTAAAGCAGTGGGGAAACTGAGCTCTAGCTCATGCTCACATACCTCTCCTGTCACTGTCTCCTGCAGGTCAGCCAGCTCCTCTCTGAGCGTATCTCGCTCATTCCTAAGGCAGGCAATGTATTCTTTCTGTTTCTCTAGGGCCTGGTTTTAGGAAGGGTAGCAAGGGAAAAAATGGCACAGAAAAAGAGCAAGTGAAAGGTAACTAATTCAAATAAGCAAAGATAAAGGCATAAAAAGCAAGGAGGCCATTAAAAGCTGGGAAACAAGCAGTCAGGGGAGGAAATGGTTATATGGGTATACATCTGCAGAAGAGAGCTTTAGTAGAAACTGGTTCTCATGCATAAATTTAGCAAAACATGCTTATCACATCAAGCAGGAAAAAATCTTCCTTTTCCAGTCAAAGAAGAAAATAGGAAAAGGAAGATGAAGACAGCAGCAAGAGTTAAAATTTTCCTCACTGACCTCCTTAGTACATTCTCATTTGGTCAACAACAACAAGAAGTATTTCATGTTTAACTAAAACAACTTATTCAAGAATATATCTGATCTCTTTAAAATAAAAAGTTGGTTTTGGAAGAAAAATAACCAGTATACGTAAGTTATTTTGATTAAATATTGGCTGTATGATTGTTCTCCAAATAGTGTGGCAAAATACTCAAATACCACTTAGTCCAAAATAGCAAGTCTCCAAAGGGATTTTCCAGGATTTCTGTTAATTTAATAAAATACAATTAAGACTCATTTGGTTTTCTGATGTACTTTCAAAATGTGAAAAGCAAAAATAAAACATTGACAAAATAAATACAGCCCACCTATGGAGGCTGGCAGATTATGGGTTCCAGGATAAAGCTTTTAGGTCCTGGCATATATTTAATTTACCTATGCCTCAATTTCCTTATCTGATAAACAGTAGAGATAGCAACAGTGCTCACCCCAAGGGTAGAGGTTTAAAGGGGTACTCAGCAAAGAGCACTACCTGCAGTAGCCAAGGCCACAGGAGAGGTTCAGAGAAAGCAGACTGGTGTTTCCACTGGGAACTCCCTGAATCTCAGAACTATCAAAGGTAAGGAGGACAATGCAAAAGCAGAAAAAAAATCAAATCTACTATGTAGTAACCCAGACTTTAAAACATTACTACCTTAAGTAATCTATGCAGGGACCTCACAGCTGGGCTACTTCAAAAAGTCTCTCTATATACTTATTCCTGTATTTAATGTTTTCTGCCAGCATTCCCATAAACCCAAGAAGTTAAATTACAACAGGTAAACTTATCTCTCCGTTGACTAGGTTTCAAAGTGGGCCAACTGCTTAGTTACTATACAATCGAGCAATTTTTAAAAATCATTGTAATTCTATTCTGCAGCCAAATTGGGACTAAAAAGGAATCATAGCAATGACCATTTGTGGAACGCAAATTATATGGCAGGAGCTATTTTATGTACCCATAATTTCTCCCTTATATGTAATTTTATATATGAAATATCTCCTTTATGTACAGTGCAAATGTACTACTTGTCTTATCCTCATTTTATAGATCAGAAAATTGAGGCTCAGAGAAGTGTTTTTTTGTATGTGGGTGTGGTGGTGGTGGTGGGGGTCTTCCTTTTGTTGATTGGTTGGTTGGTTGGTTGGTTTTCCCCCAAAGTCACAGTAAGTGGCAAGACCAGAAAATGAATCTAATTCTTTTTGGTTCCAAAGACCTTGCATACACAGTTTTTTTTTTTTTATATCACAGTTCTATAGAGGTTGCATTAGGTTACTTAATTATCATCCCAAATAATGTTAGAAAAGTAGGTCACAGGGCAAGTCTGCTCTTATCCAATTGCAATGTCAATATCTAACTTCTTCTTTTTTTTTTTTTGGCAGGGGCCAGTGAGAATAACTGGGGATTGAACTCAGGGGCACTCAACCACTGAGTCACATTCCCAGCCCTATTTTGTATTTTATTTAGAGACAGGTTTTCACTGAGTTGCTTAGTGCCTCACTCTTACTGAGACTGGCTTTGAACTTGATCCTCCTGCCTCAGCCTCCAGAGCTGCTGGGATTACAGGATTATGCGCTAACCACAGTTGAGTTAACTTCCTTTTATAGTTTATATTTGTATTATATGATCTACCTGTAAATTAATTTGAGTTTCTAGTACCATATGGTGTTTACTCTAACACTTGGGGATAGCATTAACACTCTATTAGATTATTAACAAATGGAACATCAGGAGAACAAAACACAGTGATATCTTCCCATCAGCGGATAGCCACACTTTAATTTCTGCTGGGTTAGATACTTTTAGTTATTGGTATCTGCATGCATAATTATGCCATGCATCACCACATGTAACTGAGTAAATGATCACTGTCACAACATGCTCTATAGAAACAATACCACTGAATATAAAAGACCGCTTAGGAACAGACCAATTTGAAACCAAGAATTCTAGCAAATGCTAGTACATGACATTTTCTCCTCTTTCCACATTTGTACTGCTGGGTTTTAATTTTTACTTTTAGACTTTTTAATTTCATCCTCCCACAATTGTAGATGGGAAAATAAAATATATCCTGTATATCTGTCCATTTCACCACAAAGTTTGAAAACTACCAAAATACCTTATAATTGGATAAAACGTATTCATGCTGGATTTGCAATCCTGTGGCATTACCTGACCATATATAACAACTACCCTTGTGTTTGCATGCAATAATAGTTCCTACAGTTGATTTTTTTTTTTTTTAGAGAAAAAGTACATGTTTGTGGAGATCTAAATAATTCTTTATCCCTAACCTAACCTCAAAAGGCCAAACAGAGATATATGCAATATATATGGCTGAACTTTGAGGCAACAGGTTAAATCACCATATAATTGTTCTGGGCCACAAATATCTTACTCAGAATGGGAACAAATGTATGATGGGTTAGCCAAGCACACAGGGCCTTTGTATACACTTACTCTACACATGGGCATTTGAGGAGAACTGCAGTGGAACTAGAGGCAAGACCATTGAGCTCATTGAAGGAACAACTAGAAAAACTGAACTCTAACCTGGGAATCACAGACATATTTCAACGGGAAGTCACAAAATCTGAATCTTGGAAATGATGCTAGAGACAAATGATGTATTAAGTAGTCACTGATCATAACTGAAATGTGTCTTCAAAGTTAAAAGAGGATTACCTTGAATCTATTAGAACGGCTAATAATAATAAGGTAATAATGGCTACCTATAGTAAGAAACACGTATTGGAGAAACTGTGGAGGAACTGGAACGTTTGTGCACTACTAATGGGAATGTAAGAAGACATAGTCACTATGGAAAATGGAATGACTGGTCCTCAAAAATTTACATAGAATTACTATATGATTCAGCAATTCTACTGCTGAGTATTTCAAGACAATTGAAAGCATGATCTCAAAGAGATATCTGTATACCATGTTCACAGGAGAATTATTCACAACTTCCAAAAGGGAAAAGCAACCCAAGTGTACATCAATGGATAAATGTGGTATACACATACAATGGAATATTAGTCAACTTTAAAAATTAAGGACATTCATTCTGACATATGCTACAATACTGATTATTGTAGAGATTATGCTTAATGAAATAAGCCACTTATAAAAGGACAAATACTATACGATTGTATTTATACAGTACAGTACCTTCAGATAGAGTAAAAGGATGGCTGGCAGGGATGGCAGCTGTTTGATGGGAACAAAGTATTAGCTGGGGAAGATGAAAAATTCTGGTGGTGGATGGCGGTGACAGTAGCACAACACTGTGAATATACTTAAATGCCACTGAACTATACCCTGAAGAAATGGTTAAGATGGTAAATTGTATGTTGTTTATATTTTAGAACAATTTTTCATAAAACATTCTTAAATGGCAGCAGTATAGAAATAGAAAACAGAGCTTGGGGTGGGAGGGACAGGGGTAGTAGATGTGGCCAAAAGGGAGGAGTGATCTGCTAGGCACAATGGTGCATGCCTGTAATCCCAAAGACTTAGAACACTGAGGCTGGAGGATTACAAGTTCAAGGCCAGCCTTAGCAATTTAGCAAGACCATTGTCTCAAAATAAAAACTAAAAAGGGCTGGGGATATGGCTCAGTGGTAGAATGTTCCTGGGTACCAGAGTCAGGACAGGGAAGAGAGATCCCTTTTGGGAATGGAAAACTTCTGTATCTCAACTTATTATATACAGTATCCTGGTTGTGATATTTATTATACTAGTTTTGCAATGTGGGAACATTTGGGAAAACAGAATAAAAGGCATACAGGATCTTTCTGTATTATTTCTTATAGTTGCATGTGACTCTAAAATGTTCTCAAAATTAAAAATGTTTAATTTTAAGAAGTCAAAGGAATGCATAATTGTACAGCCACAGAATAAAGACTTCTAGTTATTCATTCAAAAAATGTCCAGACAATTAAAAAGTCAAGTTTATAACTTAACCATCAGCATGCCCGTTTGGTAGCAAAGAACATTTTATTGAACTAAATGTTTTAAGAGTTTCTAAGACTGGTCCACAATACTCAGTTTCAAAAACTGAGACAACTATACAAATTAGAAACCCTGGATCTGTAGATTTGTGCTAAAGGAAATTATGTAAAGTCCTAAAAGAAGCTCACTGTAGACAATGACTAGATTTTTAATTATACTTTACAAATTGCCTAATTTGTAACATAAATTTTTCATATCTCATTTTATAGTTCCCAAGTAAAAGTTTAAATAAAATCAGTAGTTCACAACCACAATTTCAAAATGCCTAATAGAGTTGCTCATTCATCCCTTAGAAAGCTTTCCTAGGTTTGGATGAAGTTTCAGAAACTCAGTAACTTAAGCATCAGAAAATTATCTAAAAGTAGTTTAGTTCTTTAAATTCTTGATCTATGAACTCCTTTGTGTTTATTAACTGAAGATGAGGTACCTGGAATGGTAAAAAGAATGGGGTACAGCTGACCACCAGCTGGGCATCAGAATGGTCCTAAAAAGGAAGGATCTGTTGCAGAGCATTCACATCTGAGCATGTCTGTCACATCCACAAGTGCTTTTGTGGATCTCTGCCAACATTTCACTGCCCTATCTAATCTTAAACAAAAAAAAAACAAGACTTTCCTCATTTGTTTTTTGTTTCCTTTCCCTAAAAAGGTAAGCCTCTGGCAACTACGTAGGACCCACGAACCCAAGGCAGAACAGAAAGCTCATGCCAAAAGACAGGATTGTCAGTTGAAGGACACCTGACAATTTTCAGTTTCCAGAGTACTTGGAATCTACCTGCAAGACTAAGCAAAAAAAGCAATGAGGAATTTTTCCCTTATCTGGGCTCTGCTTTAGGGAGTTCTGGATTTATAATTAGAGATGATGTCACAGTTTGGCAACTCACCCTAGTCTAACATTCCTATCAACTTCCATAATTGAACTGATTTTAATCTCTTCCCATTTTATTCACCGAGAATTTATAGGAGGCTCATAACTTTTTCCCTATCCCCACTCCCTATCTTTCTGCTTCTTATTCAGATTCTTGTAAACATATCAAACTACCCACAAACTTTGAATTAAATGCCTGTGGCTGCTTCTGGATATGGATCCTAGGAGCAAGAAGAACACCTTCTTTTAAAGTTCTACTCATAGGTTTCACAAGCCCCAAGTCGGCTGGAAAGATGAATTCTTTCCAGGCACAGAATCAGGTTTTCCCATGGAAGACCCTCTGTCTTCTGCTAATCATATTTCACGTTGTATAACTACTCAAGAACAATCGAAAGGCCAGATTTTTAGGAGTCCCTAAGTTAAATTCTATTGGTCTATTCCTCATAAATGAGCTTCTAGTCAAAGCCCAACTTCATCTCATACCCCAATTTTTTTATCTTTCCAAAGAAGTGTCTCCTGGAGGTCAAACACTTCTTTTGTCATGGTGTCTAGTTTCTGCTGCATGCGCTGATTCTCCTGCAGAGGAAGAGGGTAAGAGAAGTAATAAAAGAGCAGAAGAAAAAAGGGAAGGAGTCAGAGGGAGGAAAACAGATAAAAAATAAAGCTGATAAACTTTTTAAAAGTTGGGATAAACAGAAAAGGCAAGAGTAGTTTGCTAAAAGGAAAGATGACATCCAGGGTCTTGCAACAGGAGTCTCACTGGCTTGCCCCTACAAAAGTTGGGGTGGGGCTTCTAGGGGTGCAGTTCACTGGCAGAGTACATGTTTAGTATGCACCAGGCTCTGGGTTTGATCCTCAGCATCGCCAAAAAAAAAAAAAAAAAAAAAAGCAAAAGCAAGCAAGAGGACTGGGAATAACTGTTCCAACCACAGTTATGTGGCAGCAAGCCAGCTAGATTTCTGTGTACATGTGGTTCCATATGTGTACTCTTTCTTTGATAACTGCTTTTCCCAAACATGGAACAACTTACATTTCTAGAATTGTTTATGAACAAATGATCCTTTTTCACAGAGAATAAGTAGGATTTTTGAATTTTATATTTTAAAACAGAACTAAAAAAATAAGACATGTATTAGATTGATAACTGATTTTCTGTTAGCAGAATCTATAATAGTAGGAACATCATGAATTATAAAGGAAACATCAGTTAGAAAAACCAGAATTTAACATTTAGCAATTCTCAAAGAATTCTTTTAATTAGGCAATGATACTTACTTGATATCCTCTTGTACTTAAGTTGCTTTGTTATACATTGTTGGTAAATTATCACTACCAACTTTCCCTACTCATACTGTAATTTGTGATCCTCCCGACTTAGCCTCCTGATTATCCTGTAATCCCAGATAATCAGGAGCCTAAGGCAGTAGGATCACGAATTTGAAGTAAGCCTTGGCAACTTACGGAGACCACCTCAAAATAAAATTAAAAAGCCAACAAATGTAGTGCCAAAGGGTTTAATACCAGGTATAAAAATAAAGACGAAAAAGTTCAGGAGATCTCATATACAACAATGTGAATACACTTAACACTACTCAACCATATCTTTTAAAATGTTTAAAATACTGGGCTATTGAAGGGGGAATGTTTACAGGATTCATAGTCATAATTTGTTTTAAATCTGCCTTTATGTTTCATATTTAAAATTTTTTAGGAGACAACCAAATGTGAAGACACAATGAACTCTGTAGCATTTTACCTTTCTTCTCCCAGCATACATACCTGCATCCTAATCAACTCATGTTCTATCAAAATTGAGTATTCCCACAGTTCATGGACATACCTCAATAAGCTCATCTCTTTGCCGAAGGCCTTCTTTAAGTTCATCCATCTTATGCTGCAGCACACTACACATATGTTTCTGCCTTTCTAGCTCCTGTTATTAAACAAAAGATATCATCATTTATATGGGTCATGGCAGAGAACATATGTGATAAAACACAGAGGCCAAGTGTGAGTTTCAGACACGTCTGGACTGCCGGTTTATAGGAACTTAGAACAACTGTACATTCCACAGAAAGATTTGAAAATCTTAAAAAGTTTCATCTTATGTGAGAAAGCAAGTAAGAGAGAACCAATTAACCACACAGAAATTTAATGGAAAAAATGTAACCAAAGGTAGGGAAACTTTACCTAAAATGATTCAAAAATCTGAAAGCAATAAGGGAAAATGAAGCAATAAATTAAACTACATAAAAATCAAAACTTTTAGCTTGGCATGGTAGTGCATATCTGTAATCCTAGTAACTCAGAAGGCCAAGGCAGAAGGATTGCAAATTCAAGGATAGCCTAAGCAACTTACAAGGCCCTGTCTCAAAATAAAAAAATAAAAAAGGATTAGGATTTGGCTCAGTGGCAGCATGTTTTGGGTTCAATACCCAATACTGGAGGAAAAAAAATGATGAAAAAGTTCTAGAGATCTGATGTGCAACAATGTGAATGAATACACTTAACATCACTCAACCATACTCTTTAAAATGCCAGGCATGGTGGCACGTGCCTGTAAACCCAGCTATCAAGGGGCTCAGGCAGAAGAATCACAAGTTCTAGGTCAGCCTATGCAATTAAGTGAGATCTTATTGCAAAAAACAAAAATAAGATGGGTGGGACTGTAGCTCAGTGGTGATACTACTATGTTCAATCTCTAGTACTACAAAAATAAGTAAGAAAATATAGTAAAATAAAATGACTAAAATGATAAATTTTATGTTGTGCTGTTTACAATAAAAAATATAAATTAAAACCCCAAAGCAACACCTACATACATACTGACTATAAAATGCAATGAACTTAACTATATATTCATAGAGAAGATAGAGTAGCCTAAGCACAGAGAGAGAAAACTATTTCAAGTAACTTTTTAAAACAATAGTTTGGCTATACATAGCCTAGCAAAAATAAAGGCCATACCAAACCAAACATGTTTGACTCCTTTCAGTAATTATGTATGTGTTGATGTTGGTATTGCTATTCTGAGTAATATGGAATAAAGCAGTGAGAATAAAATGTAACATAACTACTGTCATCCCCAGTGACTTTGAGAAATGGAAATTGCAGTGTGGGAAAAAGGAGATACAGATATTAAGACAGAAGAAGTTAAGTAAAATCCCTAAGGTCCTGAATATAAACTGGGACTACCAGCATGAACTTATAATAAACAAACAGGGGCTGGGGATGTGGCTCAAGCAGTAGCACGCTCGCCTGGCATGCACGGGGCGCTGGGTTCGATCCTCAGAACCACATAAAAATAAAGATGTTGTGTCCACCAAAAACTAAAAAATTTTAAAAAAACCTCTTTAAAAAACAAACAAACAAACAAACAAACAGAAGTCCCACATACATATTTCCCTGATATATCCAATAAAAGCCTATACACAGTGAGCAACTCAGGGACAAGAAGCACCCCTATCATCCATACTGCTCCACTGAAAGAGGACCAGGGTTCCTTGGGGAAATGGCTGATTCCAAGCCTAGGCCAGAAAATATACAAAATGAGGCAAGAACATCTTCTTCTGTCAGAAAGCAAAGAAGCTATCACAAACAATTAGACTCATCAAAAATAGTGGGGAATCAACCTGAAGAGGCTCACACTAGCCAAAAGTGGGACAATTTGAGCATCAATAAGAATAAAAGCTGCAATGCACTGAAAAAAAAAATCAAATGTTTGAATTCATGACTTCATAATGATAATTCCTTGTTTTGAAAACTTGTAAATAAAGGCAAAGAATTAAGCCTTTATCTTACCTTCCTTATGTAAACCCATTCCCTATGTAAACCATCTCATCTGAATAATAAGAAATAAGGAAGTTTCTCTTTAAAGTGGACTTAAGTTAATAAAGCAAAAGAAAGTAAAAAGTCTACAGGAGAAGATACTTGCCACTCATGTATCTGATAAGTGACTTGTATTCAGAACTTATAAAAATTCATATAGCTCAATAATAGACAAATAATCCAAGTTTAAAAAATGGACAAAGGATCTGAATAGACATTTCGCAAAGGAAAATATACCAATAAGACCATGAAAATCTACTCCAAAGCATCAGACTATCAGGGAAATGCAAATCAAAATCATATCCACTAGGATGGGAAGAATAAAAGCCAGACAAATAATAAGTGTTGGTGAGGATGCAAAGAAATCAGAACCTGCATAAACTGCTGGTAAGAAATGTAAATCAGTAAAGCTGCTTTGGAAAACAGTCTGTCATTCCTCAACTGAACAGAGAGTTACTCTATGGCCCAGCAAATTCACTCCTAAGGGTATACTTAAGAGAAAGGAAAATGTGTTCACACAGAAAAGTTTTGCAAAAATGTTTCTTGGAAAAAAGAAAAAAGAAAAAATTAAAAAAGAGCACATGCTGACCAAATGTGCTAAAATAAAAATAGGGAAAATAAAACTAAAAAAAAAAATTTTTTTAATGTTTCTTGGACCATTAATACATCATTCTTTAGGCTGGATTTGGAGATCACAGGGAAAAAAAAACTCCAAATCCCTATTGACCTCATCACTTTTTAAATGGCTGGATCTTATTTTCTGATCCAATAAAATGTTTGATACAAGATAGGCAATTACCTTTGATTTTTCTTCATTTTCTCTATAAAATTCCGCCATCTGTTCCTCCTGTTCTTCAATAACATCCTTAAGGGTGTCCACTTGATAGATCAAATTGTTCTTTTCATTGTCTAATTGTGCATTGGAAACCATGGCTTTCTTGTATTTCTCTTCCACTTCAGACAAAGACTCCTAAATGATAAAGTCATCAGCTTGGTATCTTAAATATGTTCATTGTATAGTATATAAGAAATATCACAGGAAATTATAGCACTGGCACAAACATATAAAGATGCATTTTCACAAAATAAAAGCAGTCTGGGAACTCCATGTTAAGTAACATGCACATAAAACAGGAAGATGATAATAAGCCAATAGAGCCTTTCTAAGAAATATATTTCCTCTCTGCTCACCAAGAAAACAAATCAAGCAGCAATATAGCTTCTGAAAGGTGTACACGTATGTGGAAAACATAATTGTAAGAGTCAGAAAATAATGAATCATTGATATTTTCAGAAATGTTACTCCTGGTAGTGTTCAAAATACAGTATATAACAATAACAACAAAATTTTGCCACTTCTTGAACATCTGTTTTCCATACTTTCCTACTGTGTGTGATAATGCTAATGTAAATATATAAACTTTCTTCTAGCAATTATTCAAATTTTAATCATTTTTTATAAATGAGCAATACAAAAACAAATATTTAAAGAGAGCTACCACAAAATGCCTGATATTTTATACACCTCAAAACTTCTACCTAAAATAGCTTATAAATGTTTTTCTAATAATTATATTTAATTTGGTAATTACTTGTACCTATTGATTTTTTAAAAGCAAAAATGAAAAACATTTCACCTAGAAAAAGAAATTAAGTTCTAGAAATAAATTTTTTAAAATACTAGCACAAATGCTTACAAACCAAGTTTCAAGGGAAAAAGATCTCCAAATCCTAAACCCTTACATTTATAATCAGTTAATTCTTGGCAAGTATGGTCATATATTTCAATGGGAAAAGAATAAATGATAGAGTTAACTGAACACTCACATATGAAAAGGATTAATTTAGGCCCCTATCTCACACCACACAGAAAATTACTCAAAATGAACCATACAGCTAAAACTATAAAATTCTTCAGAGAAAAAACATAAGTAAATCTTTAGGACATTGGGGTACGTAGTGGTTTCTTAGGTACAACAATGAAAGCTTATGAACCCCCTACAAATAAATTTAAAAGAGACTTCTTCAAAAATAAAACTTTTATGCTTTAAATAACCATCAAGAAAATGAAAAGACAACCCACAGAATGGGAGGAAATATTTGTAAATCCTATAACTGATAAAGAATTTATAGCTAGAATATATGAAGAACTCCTACAACTCAACAATAAAAGACAATATAACTCAATTTAAAAATGGGCAGGGACTCAGAAATATCTCCAACCAAGATACACAAACAGCCAGTAAACACATGAAAACAATATTATTAGACTTTAGGGAAATGCACATTAATACCAAAAAATGAGGCTGGGTGTAGTGGCTCATGCCTGTAATTGCAGCAACTTTGGGAGGCTGAGGAAGGAGGATCATCAGTGCAAGGCCAGCCTGGGCAATTTAGGGAGACCCTCAGCAACTTAGCATGACCCTGTCTCAAAATAAAAAATAAAAAGGACGGGGATGTAGCTCAGTGCGAAAGGATCCCTGGGTTCATTCCTAGTTCCCTCCAAAACAATGAGATATCACCTCACATTCACTAGAATGGCTATAATCTATAATCAAAAAGAAAAAAACAAGATATCAAGTTTTAGGGAAGATGTGGAGAAACTGGATCCTTTATAATTGCTAATAGGAATGTAAAATGGTATAGCTACTTTGGAAAACAGTTTGGCAGTTCCTCAAACTGTTAAATATAGAATTACCATATGATCCAGTAATTCTATTCCTACTTATGTACCCAAGAAAAATGAAGATAGGTCTACATAAAAACTGTACACAAATGTTCACAGCAGTAATATTCATAATAGCAAAAATAGTAAATGATATGTAGTAAGTAAATCTATATATGAAATATTATCCAGTCATTAAAAAAATACCAATACATGTTATAACATGGATGAATCTTATAAACATTATGTTAAATGAAAAAACAACCAAAAAAGATCACATACTGTATGATTCTATTTATATGAAATCTTCAGAATAGGCAAATCTATAAAGACAAAGCTAGCAGCTGCTCAGACTAAGGATGGGAGTGGGAGAGGAAGAATGGGAAATGACTGTTAATAGGTACAGAGCCTCTGTGTCTGGGGTGATGAAATGTTCTAAAGCTAGGGTTATAGTGGTAGGTGCACAACTCTGTGATTATGCTGAAAACCACTAACTATGCACTTAAAATGGGCAAATATTATAGTGTGTGAATTATACCTTAATAAGAATACACACAAATACATTTCTCTCTCTCTCCAAAATCATGCTTCACAAAAGATTTAAACTAGTATTAGAAACATTCAATCTAAATAAAGATTATAAGCAAAGTCAACTGAATAATAGTACATATGTAATAGAATATTAATGTAATGCAGAATTTAGTATGATTTTTGTTCATTTGACAAGTAAAAAAAAAAAAAGTTCTTAACACAATTCGGTAGGGTAAAAATGCAAATTTTCAATTTCCTCCCAGACCCACTGAATCAGAAAATCTGGAGGTAGAGCCTAGCAATATCAATATATATATTTTAAAAGGCTCCAGGTAATTCTTGTGCACCCTAAAGTTTTGAAGTCACTGGGTAAAGGTTTAAAATCTGACTGTATATACCTATATATTCTTTTCTCTAATAAAATGACAACACTGTAATTTATTATGCATATTAATATTTATTCATGCCTAAGATTTCATCAGTCAGTTGTCCATTTTAAAAAGGTGTTTCTGGAAACAACAGTGGAGAAATGCCAAGTTCCAAAAGTAATGTTGTAAAGGGCAGCAGGTCTAGTATTCCAGGCACATATTTAACTAAATTATAGTCCATAACCCTGTGACTCCAAATATAAATTCTTTCTTTTATTTTTAAATGCCCATATAACTCTTAGGACAAACTTTCACAGCCCTATGACCAAAACCCTCAACTAGTTTGTGTACTACTTGATTTAATGGACATGATACCTTAATCATTTTATTCTCAGTGTATGCCCACAGTAGACATTTCATCAGACTGGCCAAGTTATAATGTAATACTTATACCCATAGTCTATTAACTCCTCTCGATAGTTCTTCCTGGGATTACTTAAGTCAAACTCTATTCCTACACTTCTTCTAAGAAGCAAAGGCATGGGAAATATTTGGAAGAACATTTTCAAAAGGTCTTAATTACAAAATGGTCAATAAAAATGAACCAAGTACCTATGTACTTTTACAAAGATGCATGAGTTTTGTTCTTGTCCTCTACATCTCAAAACCTAGTTAATAACCTATGAAACTGTACAAATTGATTAACAAATGTTAATTTCCAAATTTATGAAAAGACCGAGATAGCGAATATGAAATCCATAAATATTATCAACTATTTGTCATTATATGTCAAGTGTTAGTAAAGGTGATACACACTTAAATTGTTTGGGAGAGTGGAAGATGATCCATCCATTCAGGCTAAGATCATCAAGGAAGTGGAGTATGAACTGTTTCTTACCAAAAAACATTTACCAAAGATGGACTTTTTTTGGCTAAATCAAGATTATGTTGGACCCAAGTGATTGCAAAGATAAGCTGGTGTCGCCCCTTCCTCGTGGCCTGCTGTGAAGGTAAGCTGGTGTCCTTCCTCATGGCCTGAAAAAATCACAGAATACTCTACTGCTAAAAGTTTGAGGGAGATACATTGAGTATCTTAGTACCAGTCCTGCCTCTCAAATTATCAAGAGGAAGTTTTGCATTCAACATTTTTAGAAATATACAGGGTCAAACCCTGGCCTCTAAGATTAGGGGTGGTGGGTCGGGATGGAGATTAACTGGATATTCAACCAGGAGTACTCGACAATTGAACTACACCCCCATCCCTTTTTAATTTTTTTGAGACAAGGTCCCACTAAGTTGCCAAAACTGATCTTGAACTGGTGTTCCTCCTGTCTTATCCTCTGGAAAAGCTGGGATTACAGGTATGTGCCACCATACCCAGCTTCAGGTAGGTTCTTAACTAATGTTATGACAATACCACCTAATAATAATTGCAGGGTATTATAAAGTATTTACATGTTCTTTATATGCCTTACTGAATATAATCTATGAGTAACTCCATCAGATATTTACCATCATCCCCATTGTGTAGATAACAGATGACAGGGAGGCTAAGTAATTTAAGTTTGGTCAGATAGTAATGGTAAGTCAAGATTTTAAGAATATTTTTAGTAATTCTGAAATGTTAACTACCAGTTAAAAAACCAACTGCTCCTAAAAGTACCTAAGCAAAACATGATAAGATTTTCACTGCAAGAAAAACAATACAGATAAAGCAAATTTCTTCCTTGACCATGTGCCTTCCAGAGACATCAGTGTTTGGTGGAGAACCTATCAGGCATTTCTTATTCATTCATATGCAGTTACTGCTTGCCTCTGTTTATGTTTTTAAACATAAATTATATACTATACATTGTATGCTACAGGTTGCCTTTTTTGAATGCCTTGGAAAGTTTTCGGTTGCTAGAAACAAGATTTACTACATTCTTTTATTTACTGCTGTTATTCCACGTTAAAATTTAGTTAGGTATCAATTTTAATAGTTTTTAAAATTAACTTAGTTTTTAATTTTTAAAAATCTTTTAGTTCACTTGTTTTTCAAAAATATTTTACTGTATTTTATGGGTAAGTGCACACTAAACAGTACTATGGAATGGGATAAACAGTGTATTGCTGAAGGCTCAACTTTCCTGATTAAAGAAAAGATAAAGGGAAGACTTGAGGAAAACAGTCCAAAGGCAAACATAATAATCAAGAATAATGTCGCTGGATTTGTGGCACATGTCTGTAATCCCAGCAGCTAGGGAGATTGAGGCAGGAGGATCACAAGTTCAAAGCCAGCCTCAGCAAAAACCGAGTCGCTAAGCAACTCAGTTGAGACCCTGTCTAAATAAAATAGGGATGTGGGTTAGTGGTCGAGTGCCCCTGAGTTCAATCCTGGCTCCCACCCTCCCCACTAAAAAAGAATAATGGCATTTGCAGTGAACCAACATACTTTTTAAAATAGAATATATCACAACACAATGCTTCATCACCAGATAGACTTTCCTCCCAAGGATAAACATAATCTGAAGTCAAGTTCAGTTATATACTAGCATGAACTAAAAAAAAAAGTGGGGGGGGGAATCTTAACTGTTCATGTGTCAAATCTAAGCTGTTCTTTTGTATACTTCAAAGAATGCGATAAATGCAATAAATACAAGAGAAAACATCTTTAAAAAATTAAAACAAGACTGCCTCTGAATCACTTGTTTGGTTTCCTGATGATACACTGTTAGGTATGAGAATTTAATATGCACATATTTATTTAATGTACTGAATTTGCTTCTTGAACCCAAGATTTTTCTACAAATTATGTTTTTAAAAGTTTAAATCAGGATTAAATCCTGAAGACTAGACCAATAAGATTATATGAGAAGAGTAACTAAATTTTCCTGATGTTTACTCAACCTCACATGGTCTTTTTTTTTTGGTTGGGGGGAGGTGGCAGAAATTGAACTCAGAAGCACTCTACCACTGAGCCACAACCCCAGCTCTATTTTATATTTTTTATTTAGAGTCAAGGTCTCACTGAGTTGCTTAGTGCCTCGAGATTGCTGAGGCTGGGGCTTTTAACTTTTGATCCTCCTATCTCAGCCTCCCTAGCCACTGGGATTACAGGCATAAGTGGTCTTATTAGCAGCTTTCAGGCCTCCCTCATGGATACTCCCTATAGGACTTCCCACCCTTTGTGGTCCTGAATTTGAACTTATGGACCAAAGCACCAGCATGAAGGTGGTGGCTGGGAGCGCAGCTACTTCAAATCATGTCCTGCTCATGAGGTTCATGCTTTATCCTTTGAGCATATCCTGAGTCACCTTTCTGAATGTCTTGCTTTTGCATTTTTAGAGACTTGGTGCATATTTTTATTGCAAATCAGGATGCTATATGCAGACCTAAACTTTGGGTTTCTTCATAAAACTAGGCTTGATCCTTCATAATGAAACATGAGTAGGGAAAGAACATGGTAACAAATGCCATTTACAACCCACATGCTAAGCAAGCACACTATCACTGAGCTATACTCCATAACCCCTTATCTCATACATTTATATTGAAAGCTACTAGTCATCCTTGTTGAGAAAAGATAAAGCCCACTTAAATTTACCTCCAAATTCTTTAAGGCACTAGAGATTATTTTGGCCTAAGTAAAAACAAAAAGAAAATATAGGCCTCATATCTTCTGATTCCTTCCTCCAAAGGGGATATTTATAATACTTTCTCATTTGCTTCTTATGCCTGCTTTTAATACTGACTGAATTTGATGATAGAAATAAGTAAAATTCTTTCATTTAGCTTGGAAGAGTTTTAAGGTTCAATTCTCAATTTAAAAAAAAAAATTCTTGAAATATTTTTAGGTGTTTGCCCAATTAAAATTTTTATGGCTAAAACACAAGAGATGTGCAACTATTTTACAAGTCTTCAGAACTGTAAGGTATAATTATTTGCTGAATATTCCAAAAATTATACTCAACATCTAAACAAGCAGAGATTGAAAGTTTGACTTTCCTATGCTTTGCAGGTTAAGCACATGCTTGAAAGACAAACACTGTTAGTAAAGCTATGTGCAGTGGGTTAACAGAACTTGTGAAGTCACCATAACCAACACTTCTGCATACAGAGCATGCTTGGGCTGCAAAATGGACCCTGATACCTTTAGTTCTTTAAGCCCCTGCATGTATCTCCCTTCTACATCCTGTATCTGGTCCTTAAGTTCATAGATATCCTGCAGGACATAGGAATGAACCATTGCATAAAACCAGGCACAAACATATCTTAAGTCTTAAAAGAGTCAGATGAAAATATGACTTACTTTTGTACATTCCAAACTAAAAGAAACCAAAGCTATTACCCCAAACCATTAAAGGGGCAAATAGGTTAAATTGATAGTGGGGCTGGTGTAAGGTCTGGAGAAATCAAGCTAATGTTAAATATTTTCTTGGCACTAATTCTACTGAAAACAACATCAGTAAATGGGGGTAGGGCTGTATACAGAAAAAAGGTATATAAATTATAAAATTTTTAATTTAATAAATCACTTAAATAATTTTTAGCCTGCAACTAGTAAAATATAGAGTAAAATCAATTATCAGCAACTTTGATTCATGTGTAAGCTTCAAAAATATTATGAACAAAATTATCTTTCAATGACTTGGTTGCTGACCACAATTAATTTGGGAGAAAGAGAGGGAAGTTAAACATATTTTGAATACAATGTTAAATGAGACATTTTAACCTGATGATACCACATAAATGATAAGAAAAGCATTTGCTCTGAATATTACCACTGTATTATTAAAAAAACTAAAATAGGCCAAATTTTAAATGGAAAATATTATTTCCCTTGTGCCTGACCCTGTTATATAAGGTCTATTTTGGATACTCAATTCAGGTGGGACATAACTGCCAGAGGGCCCCAAATGCAACTCTGCTATTATAGGCAGGATCAACTGCTAAAGGCCAATCATACATATTTTGGGTATTATGCTTCCCCTGCCCACTTCATTCCCTCCCTGGGAGATTTGTCTTTTACTCATTGATTCATTCAACAAACATTTACTAAGGATCTATCAGAAACCAGGTGCTAGGGCACAAAATCTCATTCCTTCAAGGTGGTCATTTAAAGAGAGAGTTCAGTCTGAGAATGGAAGACCTTATTCTCATGTCCTTTTGTCCCACTAGAATGTAGCATCCAAAGGCAGGAAATTGTCTTATTCAACAATGCACCATCAGCACTCAACATCTTATAAATGGTAAAAGCTCAATAAATACTGATATTTTCAATGCCACAGCTATGCTGGACTGATCAACTCTTCTCCTGTGTCCAGCCCATTTCACAAACCAGACTCCTGTTCCAACCTTACCTACAATCTTACTTGGTCACCACCTGTTCTACCTCCTCCACTGCTGTGTCAGTGGAAGGGACTTTCAGACTAGGCAAGACCATCTGAACCCTGGACTTTGCTCAGCATTTTGCTCTGTCATCCTCTACTCTTCCTCAATCTTCAACCTTACTCTTTACTGGCTCAATCCAATCCATGAAAACAGTAAACACTCCCACTTTTTTTTTTTTTTTTTTTTGGTGCTGGGGATGAACCCAAGGCCTTATGCATGCAAGACAAGCACTCTACCAACTGAGCTATATCCCTAGCCCAACACTCCCACTTTTAAAAGAAGGTTAAAACCTTCTCTTAATCTCTTCTTGCCCACCTCCACTTACTGCCCAACAAATTTCCAGCCTCACATATTCACTTCAGATTATGTTTCTTATATTTTCTCCCTTCCATTTTGACTTGCCCATTTGATCTTTATTGTTCAACCACAGGGTTATTATTTTTCTCTATTGTGATGCTTCCTTTGAACTATAGCCAAAGTTATTTTTAATAATTCAAATCAGAGAATATTGGTCCCCTACTTAATATAACAGAATTGTCAGGGGAAAACTGAATTCCTGGGCTGGGGCTATAGCTCAGTGGCAGAACGTTTGCCTTGCATATGTGAAGCACTGGTTCAATCCTCAGCACCACATAAAAATAAACAAATAAAATAAAGGCTTGCTAGCTACCCAGGATTACAAAAAAAAAAAAAAAAAAAAAACTGAATTCTTTTCAGGCTGGCATAGAAGATGCTTTGTGATTGGGCCCTCATTTCTTCCCAGACTTCCCTCTCACCCACCACTGCTTCTTACTTCTCAGTCTATCCTGTGGCAACTTCGCCATAACATTCTGGTCCTCTGCATGCATCTAAGAAAACCCTCCCTCTTCAACTTCTTTGCTTAATTAATATTTATTCTCCCTTCAAACTCTGGCTCAAATTTGTCTTCTCTGAAAAGACTTTTGTTATCTCTTCTCCTAGTCTAATTTAGATGATGCCTTTCTGAATTAACTTAGCCTATTCTTGGTACTACTATAGTATCACACAATCTGGATTTATTGCTTTGAATCAGTTTGTCTTCTCTATGAAACAGTGTGGCCTCTTGAAGGCCAGAATCTGTTTCCTTTCTCCAGGACCAAGTGTTCAATAAATTTTGAATGAAGAAAGGAAGAGAGGAAGGCAATTTCTTTCAGTACCCTTCTCTGTTCCTCACAAATTTCAGATTGAGCAAGTAGACTTTCAAGTATATTTTTTTAAGTTTTCATTTTATAAATTAAAAGGTTAAAAAGACAAGAGACACAACTAATGAGTCAAATAAGTGTTTCATTATCTCATGTATTTTGGTTGTCAAAATATTATTATTACTTCAAATATTATTATGAAAAAAAAGATAACTATATTCAAGTAGCCAAATACTACTACAATGGCTCAAAAGACTAATATTTCCCAGTCTGTTTCTTTGTAAACCCACATATTTTCCATTTAAAATATGGCCAGTTAATTCTGATAGAATTGGTAACAAAGTTGGTTTTTTTTTTTTTTTTTTGCATTTGTAGAACTTATTCTAATACCATCAAAATTTCAGGAAAGAGAACAAAAAAAGGAATAATCTGATTCTTTCCCTGCAGGCTCTGAAATATCCAAGTCAAATTTTTAAACTGTATTATTAATTATTTTTAAGGAATTTATAGTCACTTCTTTCTAATAAGTCACGTTAAATATTAAAAGTTCCAGTACACTACAAAGAAACCAGAAGACTTTTTAAAAAGCAAACCAAAAGTTGCGGTTTACCCGCAATTCACTTAATGAGGTGTCTGGATCTATTAAACTGCTGGTGTCCCCACTTCCTCGTCTGGATGAGTTTCCACTTAGAGGAGTTGTTGCTGAGGCAGAATTTCGAGATGAAGGCTAGAAAGAGAGAAATATGATACTTGAATCTTATTTCTTTAAAAATATATTTGCGGGGCTGGGGATGTGGCTCAAGCGGTAGCGAGCTCGCCTGGCCCGGGTTCGATCCTCAGCACCACATACCAACAAAGATGTGTATCCGTCGATAACTAAAAAATAAATATTTAAAATATATATATATATATTTGCTATGGAAACTAAAAATGGAGTGGTAGAGGGTGGTAGAAGCAGATGTGCACTTCAGATGGATATACTAAAACAGTGTAGTCAGGAAGTTACCAAGTACCATCACAATGGGCAATTTAAGTTGTTCTGGGAGAGAGCCATCAGAGAAGGGTACAGGCCTACTAAGCATAATTTTCTTAACTCAAACACCTTATTAGAATCTAGAATTAAATAACCAAGAAGGAAATTGTTTTTAATGGGAGGTGGTTCTTTTCTTCCTCCTTCTTTCCTCTCACAATCTTTTTTGTGCCTCTACCACCAAGCTACATCCACCCTCAACCTAGTTTGTTTATTCTCAAAGTTAATCATTGCTATATTCAAATAGCACTCAGGTGATCACAATATACTAATTTAAGGCAGTTTTAGACCTTTATAACTGATATGCTAATTGGCACTTCCCCTATTTAGTTCCTAAAACTGCTTTAAGAATCTCTTCTTTTTCTAATACTTTGCTGATAAAGACAGAGATTCTATTTGCAGCTGAAAGCAACAACACTGCCTATCAATAGGAATTCAGATTACTCTTTCCAAAATTAATTTCATGTGAGTATGCTGATTAATAAACGATATAGATCTGTGTTGTCCAATATGCTAGCTACTAGCCACATGTGGCTTTTGAGCATTTGAAATGTGGTTAGACCAAACTGAGATTAAATATAAAATATATACCAGATTTCAAAAGCTTTGTGTGGAAAAAAGGAAGAAGTATATGTATCATTAATTTTTCACATTGACTCTATGTTGAAATATTTTGGATATTTGTATTAAATATAACATAACTTTGCCTCTTTTAATTTTTTAATGTGACTACAAGAAAATTTAGACTAATGTATATACTTAAAACAGTGGCTTACATTGTATGTCTACTGGACAAAGCTGATATAACTTTCTTGGATATAATATAAAATTATTCCTAAAAAGTGATTTCCTTAACCAACTTTCTAAAGCTACTTTTAGAAGAAAAGTTAAAGTTAGAAACTAACACAAAAAAGTTACTTTATTTAAGGAAATAACTTATGTATAAAGAAATCAAATCCTCAGTTTGTCACCACCACTCCTAAGCACATTTCAATTCCAGTGTTTAATGGCTTCTCAGGATAAATTTCTAGAGGAATGAAAACCAAAAGAACAACCAAAAGCTAAAGAGGTGACATTCAATGAAATAAAATGCAGTCTTTTCTCTTCCCAGGGTTTCACATGATTTAACTAAAGAGGAATTCTGAGGGGTCAAGGACAGGAAATAGATGAAGGGAGCAAGAGTAGCTCCATCAGGCCAATTGTAGTAAAATAATGAACAAGTCATAGAAAAGTTTAATTGACCTTGAGAACATAATTCCCTTAGGAATTTATATACTCACCCTTGTATAATTTTCAGCATACTGTTTGTCAGATTTTTCATCCAACTATAAAAGAACAGAGATAAAAATCAGAAAAGATGCTTAGTATGTTGATTTTTCTTTTAGGAGCCAAAAAGAAGTGATCTCATTTGAGTTTCCCAAGTTCAGTGATGTTTAAAACCTAAAAGTAAATATACTAAAACCAATATAAAAGTTAAGACATATAAGACAAAATGTCAAGAACTTTATTTCTTATCCTAAGAAAGACATGCATTAAGCAAGCAATATTCATTAAAAGGATAGATTTTGGATAGATTTTCTTTTCATGGTATTTAAAATGCATTAAAGAAAACTACATATAAAATTAAGTTTTTAGTACTGCAAATGTTAATACAAAAAGTGTATACATATCAAAAGAAAAGTCCTGATAAACCAAAAGCCAAAAAAAATATTTCTAAACATTATTAAGACACAAATAGATAAGACTAGTATACTTAGCCAAAGTAGTTCAGATTGAACTAAAGCACATTAAATATAATCAAATATTTTTTCCTCAAATCATTAAGAATGTTTTTGTTCTGTTTTGAGTAATATTTGCATACATGGCCAAAGAAAATGGGGATGGTGATATCAGAAATAGGTCTTTCTCCCTAACATACCATATTCTGACCTCCAATCACCAACGGCAACCAATCCGTAAATCATTAAAAATTCTGATACTAGTGTTCCAGATATATTCTGTTTCTTCTATTCCCTTACCAAATTCTCAATGTTTTGAGAAAGTATTTCATTTTTCTTCATAACATTTATCACTCTGATACTATATTTATTCACTTACTTAGGGTCTGATCTCTCTACAGAAGTCCTGTTTTTCTCTGTATACCTAGTACCAATAATAACATCTAATATATAGTATTTAGTATAAAATTTGTTGGATATATGAATAAGTACATCCTATACTCCATCTGTACTTATATATTTATTTACCTCATTTATTTGAACAGCTTTATAGTAGTCTGTTATCGTGATATATCATAAGTGAATCAACCCATCTCTGCTGAAAGGCTTTGGAGCTGTTTTGGACAATGTTTCAAGAAGGGAAGAACCTCAAAGTTCTAGTCTAAATTTCTGATTTTAGAGCTAAGGGAGAAAATTCAGAGGTGAAAGATTTTGCTAAAGGTTGAACAATTACTAAATATCAGAGTTGGGTCCAAACCTCAGTTTTATGAAATCCAGTATTCATGTTATTTACTTGCATATACTATCCCAATTACCACTAGGGGGAAAAGGCACATAAGGGTTTAACTAAAGAAACATAAAATATACCCAGACTCCAAACCCTACATCAGCCTTCCCAGTCCAAACTAGAGAAGAAATCTGAAAACCTTCATCAGTTAATTATTAAAATACAAAACATTATTATTACTGGTTCTACTCAGAACACTTTAACTTCCTCATATTTTTTTAAAAAGTTTTTCGTCTTCTTTTTATTACTCACATTCATCATGTTTATAAACACCTTTTATTATAACAGTAACTAAAATATTAGACATTTAACTCTGTTACTTCTTGCTTCATTACTCTTGCTTCATTACTTTTATATATTTAAAAACAATATATAAAATGTTTTGCAACAAACAAGTAATAACAGTAAGCAAAAGTTGTTTTTAAATATTGTCAATTATTGCCTTAAAAGGTAATAGTCCTTCCTCAAATCTGTACTAGTAAAATGCACTGCCTGATATTTAACGAGTTATTCTTCAAGGAAAAAGAATTATTATATCTGAATAAACTGCCTTATTTTTCTCAGAGTGTTTTCGAACTCATTTCTGCTAACAAGCTAAGGAGAAAAGCAAGAAATATTCAAAATAAAAATATTCTTCTAAGTCTATTTAAATCCTTCTTCCTATTTGCTGTTTACAAAAATTACCCCCCAAACTCACCCATTTTGTAGCAGAACATCACCCTGGAATAATTTTAGATTTCAGAAGTTGGCATCACCAAACTGGGCCATCACAACATTGAATCTTATCACTTTCTCTATCTTCTGACAGATCCCAACTGTCGCAACTCAAAAAGAGATCATGCGCCAAACCTCAGGGATTGTTAAACCAGCAAAAAATGCCCAGAGCAGTCATGCTGCAGTCCAGTTATTGTGGCTGCAGTGACTTGGCCAGAGATGCTTTGGCTCTCACTTCTGAGACTTTTACTGTAAAGCTAGGTGAAATCTGGTATTCTAAAGCCCCAGGGGATTCAATAGCCAGGATGTCTAACTAGCAGCAGTGCAATGACAAGTTAATATTTATAATGAGACCCAAAGAGTCTGCCAAGATCCTGAAAAAGCTTTTCAAGTTTAATAAAATGTAATGATATTTAAGGTATAAAACTATAATCTACAAAGGTATTCATAGTGTAATTTGTTAAATGTAGTCAGTAGATCAGAATCCTCTGTTTAGTGTGTGTGTGTGTGTGTGTGTGTGTGTATAAAACCTGTTTATATATATTTAAATATGTATATTTACATATACAGATTAAGTATCCCTTCTTTGAAATGTTTAAATGTTAAGATTTTGGATTTTTTCAGATTTTAGAATATTGGTATATACATAATGAGATATGTTGGGCACGGGATCCAGTCTGAATATGAAATTCACTTATTGTTCATGTACACCTTATACACATAGACTGAAGATGATTCTACACTTTATTTTTAGTGTGCCAGAGTACTGACTGTGACCTCTCACAAAGTCAAGAGTGGGATTCTTCATTTGTGGCACTATTTTGGTTCTCCAAAAATGTCAGTTTTTGGAGAATTTCTGATTTCTGATTTTTTGGATTAGAGATGCTCAACCTGTACTGGCTTGTTATTGCTATTCAAATATTGTTTGAAAAAAGAAAAAACAAAATGGAAGATCTGATTCCCCAGCCAAAGAAGGGAAGAAAACAATCATTTTTAATAAGTTCCTAAAGCAAAACTGGATGACAATTCCAATCAGAAGTGGATTTAATTATTAGCAATCATCAAAATTTTAGTTAGCACACTTACATTATTTTCCTTTATTCCAGTTAAACCTTTAGAACAAAAATGAAGCCAATAAAGAAAAAAAAAAATGACATAGAGCTAAGGTGACCATAAATAGTACACAGACTTGCAGAATCAGGACCTGACTTTCAACACCTCTTAGCTCAGAAGTTATAAAACTATTAGCTATAAAAACATATTTGGTACACACAATGGAGCAGTCAGAAAGTATCTTCTAGGGGCTGGGGCCATGGCTCAGCGGTAGAGCGCTCGCCTAGCATGTGCGAGGCCCTAGGTTTGATCTTCAGCACCACATAAAAATAAAGTAAAGGTATTGTGTCCATCTATAACTAAAAAAGAGAAATAAATATTTTTAAAAGTATCTTCTAAAAATTTGAATTTATTGTCAGCATTTTAAAATCAGAATATTTCACAGTGAAATTGCAGATTTCCAACTTATCTTTAAAAATGGGTGAGGGGCCTACCAATATCAAGTCAGCCTTTTATTTGTCTACAATGAAGTGAATCATAGCACGCTCTGTGAAATAAATACTATTAGGAAAAATTACTTGCTCTAGATGGAGAAACAGCAAATGTTTTAGGCTTTTCCAAGAGACAAAATTAAAAATATCACATAAGTCCTTATATAGTCATTAATAAAAGCCAGTGAACTGAAGCCTGTAAAATAACAAGATTTGCAAGCTCTACTCTAAGACATTTTTTTTTCCCTTCATTAAAGAGTTACATGTAATTGGTAGAGATAGGGAGAGATTTAAATAACTGTCAACTTTTTCATTTCTATGTAATTACTAAGTAAATTTCCAAGAAATAAATGTAAGAAGGACATAACCATTAACTCAGACACTCTAAATTGAAGAATGACAGAAACAAAATCTGTATGAGAACAAGTATACAAAATAAATGTAACTGTCCATATCTAGGCGGGAGGGAGGGGGAAGAGGCTACTAAGCAAATTAATATTTTAGAATGACTTGGGAGGTAATCATCTAATTTTATATGTAGAGAGAGTCCTTGATTCAACCCACAGCAAGCTGATACTATTGCATAGGCAGGTTTGAAAGTCAACAATCAGGAATATTTAAAAGGCCACACTTGAAATTATTTTCTAGGATTAAAATAGTTCAGAAATAGCTATTTGAAATAATCCCTGAATTGCTAATTATAATTAGACATTAGAAAACTAATGTCTAACTTTTCTAGAAGGAAATGCTGCCATTCATCCCCTCCAAAGTGCTTGACAATCAGGACAGCACTGGTCAGTGGGCAAAACAACACTAATACCAGCAACAAAGGGCAAATGTCACAAAGATGAGATCAGCAGGTAGATCCTAATCTGATGGTTAGAGCTCCTTTAATAAGACAAATGACCCAAGTTATCTCTGCTGGACAGTCTTTCCTTAATTCAGTTCCTAATGAATGTGAAAACAATGGATAGACACATTTCTTCAAAACAACACCATAATCTACATGTTTAAAATCTATTCAGATTCATGGGGCTGGGGATATAGTTTAATTGGTAAAGTGCTTGCCTCACATGCACAAGGCCCTGGATTCAACCCTAGCACTAAGGGGGAAAAAAAAAATCTATTCAGATTCTTCCCAGTTGTTATCAACTAATGACATTTTACTAAGTAGTATACTTTCTTATTCAAGTTTTAAGTCTACTTATCACTTTATAGATTCAGCAAAGCCAAAAGGGGAAATTTTAAAAAAAATTTTTTACATTGAGATAGTCACAAAGTTGCCCAGGCTGGCACTGAATTTTCAATCGTTCTGCCTTAGCCTCCCAAGTCTCTAGGATTACAGGCACGCGCCCATACTTCAAAAAGGGGGGAAATTTGCAAGATCAATCAGGAATATCTGGATATAGGGTAAGAATTTGATGGCATTAAGGAATTGCTTTTTTATTTCATTAGGTATGATAATGGTATAGTAGATCTGAAAAGATTTTGAATTAATGAAAAATGACAAAATGTGTAGAATTTGCTCTAAAATAATTCAGAAAAAAAAGTAAAAAGAGTAAAAAACAGATGAGGCAAATTGGCAAAATAGGGATAATTGCCTGAAGCTCCTGATGAGTTCTATGAGCAAAAATAATCACAGGAAAAATAATTTATTAAAAAGGACATAATAATAAATATAGTCCAAAACAAATAGCTATAGTTTATGTTAGTAGATTCAAATAAATATTTCCTACGCAGTAAATTAAAGTTCCTAATTTTTAAAAAGTTACCATATTAACTGTTAGTCACAAGTGTAAGACAGAATCATTGTGACATGCGATACACTCACACTGGTCAATACACTCACACTGGTCGTATCTGGAAGACTGATGTTATCAACCTCAGAGACAACACTTCCCCTACGATTGGAGCGACTAAAATAATCAGCAGCAGAAACCTTTCAGTCAGAAAAAAAATGAGATGCTTTAAAAGTTAAGAAAAGAGAGAAGAAAAAGATAAAAACATTAGCCAATAAGGAGAAAGTTTGTTTAAATTTTGGTGTGTGATAAAATACCATGAATTGAAATAAGAAAATTTCACAATACTCAAAAAAGTAAAAAGAAAAGAGAAGGGGTTCCTAAGTGGAATCACAGTTCCCTAAAATAAACTATTTTATTCATTTTAACTTGAATTCTATACTATAGATTAAGACATCTGTTACCATCAACAAGGGGTCTCTAGAACACTATTGAAAGCCTTTACTGTATTTCACAAAATTTATAATTCATTATAATACTCACTCTGTTGAGTACATATATGTTGAATACTAAAGTATTTTCAAGGTGCTTGCCAAAAATTTGACTCAATTTCCACAATACTCTTTCTCGTATTCCCCACGCCAGGGATTATAGGACACAATAATGAAGGAAGGGAATCACACTGGTTTTTTTGGGTCCCTCAAATTCACCAAGTTCTTTCCCATATAAATCCTCAGCACTGGCCTAGAAAGTTCTTCTCCCAGCCCACTGAGCAGCTGACTTGTCCAATTTCAGGTGTCAGCTCAGAAGTCACTTCCTCGAGAGCTTTCTCTTACCACTCCATCCAAAGAACTACTCACATACAAACGCACACTTGTATGTTCCCTATCATATTGCCTGCTTTTTCTCTTTATAGTCACTATAATTTCTTTTCTTTTTGTTCCTTTCTTAACAGCTTATTTCCTAATTTTTTTCACTAGCACATAAACTCCAATCATGTCAGAGACTGACAACATCATTTGTAGCACTTAACACACTGCCTCAAATTCAAAAGATACTCCATTAACACTGAATTAATAATTTTTAACCTTGATCAGCTATTTCTTACCTCAGCTGACCATTTACCTTGCTTTAAAACTATTCTCCTTAAAGGAATTCAGAAGCCCAATCACAGAGACAAAACAGGCTTAACGGTATAAAGTTTTTCTAAGGATTAATACAATTAAGCAATGCTATTTTTATTCAAAACAATAGCATACTTGGACTTACATGTAGTAATTATCTGCACCTACTATTTCAGAATCTTAATAGGTATCTTCCACCTTGTCATTCATTTAATCCATATTAAGCCTGACTACAAAGATAGCCATTAACATCTCCATTGTAAATATTAAAAAACTGCTATCGGCACAACTATTAAGTAGCGGAAATGCATATGAGACCAAGCATCATTACATCAAAGCCCCTGCCCTTTCCACTCCATTGCCTTCTGAGGTGCTTTCAGATGTTTCAGTTTCTTGTTTCTCTTTTAGCTGTACACATGAGCATTAATTAATTGGCTAAGGTATCACAACTACTTTAATTAGGTAAATCAAATTTTGGCAACAAGTCTCAAAAACATTTGGTGTTCCCTTTCTTTAGGAAAACTTTGGATTTATAATCTTTCACATAACATACTTGCATTAAATGCCCTTGGTTTTTTTCTAAAGAAATCACAGCTTCCTAGGGCTCTTTATTCTAGCTCCAAGCTAACACACATCCTCAACAATATAATTTCCAAATCAGTTCCTTAAATATCACAAAAATGTCATTAATTCTATAAATTTTCCTGCTTCATAAAATAACCTTCAACTATATCATTTGTATTCTAAAACAGATATCTGTTGCCTCTACAATTAATAATTAGTTGAATGTGTCAGACAAGAATTTTTAAAATTTGTAGTATTGGTAACTTTAAAAAGATCTATTCATAGTCTCAAGAGCACACATTATTTGGCAAATTATTCATACAAACTAAATTTAAGGAAAATGTTCTTTCTGTCAAATGCAAATTTTACCAATAGATTTCATGTGATCACACACTGTTGTCATTTTAAAATTCATTATATTTGTTTGCATGCAAACCATGCTCACCACACTCTCCCTTCGCCCATGACTGGCACAATCAGAAGATAGAGAAGATACAATGCTCGAGGTGTCATCGTTGACCAGCTATAGATATTAAATGCAGATAATTAAAAAGATTGAGTTTCACTACAGGTCTTACCTGATTGTAAGCATGATAGGGAAGGTTTGAGAAGCATACAAACACTCCATATAATTGGCACAATCTGTTGTGTGTCATTAAATAGAAAAGCTATTGCAAAGCGTAATGAACTATCATTAAAAATCAAAAGCTATTTCCAAAAAGCATAAAAAATAAAGCAGAATTTTATACTGAAATTAAACAAAGTGGAAGACATGAGTAAAAGCCAAAACTAGCTAGGGACTTCATGCTTTTTAAACCTCCAGATCCTTTGGGATCCTATCATGGAACCAATAAATATATTCAATGTTTTAGTTTGAGAAAGGGGAAAAAAATTTCAACATTCAATAATATGTATCAAAGACAGAATTTCCTACCAGCAAGGACACTGAAGTGATGAATCGTTTTTCCTTTTATTCATCCCTATGTAATTTGTAGAGATATATCTAATATTACCCTACATGGATGGGGCAATCTTCTTCCTGCTTCCCCATTCTGACATCACTAAGAAACCTTTCTGGCATCACAAAGTAACTCTGAATCCAAGTTGCAAATGAAACAGGATACAGCCAGCTCACAAGGGCAAGGTCCCACACTTGACTGAAACTACATTATCAAGTTCTATTTGCAAGGTGCCACCAGTCCTGGAACATTAAAAAAATGTTACCAGGCCCAAATATTGACAAGTAGAATTTTATTACTAAATGGGTTAAAAATAAACTTCCTCCTTATGTGAAAAGTCTTTATATCCTTAAACATCTGAGTATAATTTTTTATAAATATAGAAATGGCATTTTTGAGAACTGCCACTTGGACATGGCAGAAATGAGCCAAAGATAATTTTAAAAGAAAGTCCACAGAGCTCATCTATTCCATTCCACAAAGTAAATCTTTGATGATAATAAACTGATTAAATAATTTCCCCATTATTTAACATTATTGAGAATAATAAGGTAGATTCTAAAGTCATCATTTATCTTTGGGAATGTGAATGAATATAGCCTTTTATTGACAATATGGTAATATGCATCATAATTAAAAGCATATACTCTTTAATCCTATTATTTCATGATGTGCAGATTACCTTGAAGATCCATTCATAGAAGTACTTAATAATATAAATGGATAAATGTATATTTATTGATAGCACATTTATTTACATGTATTATATAAAGTGTACATAGCACATTTATTTACATGTACTATATATAGTGTACACCAAAGTCCACAATAATACACACAGATAAGTATATGTACAGTTCATTATAAAAGTGTTATAGGAGCAAAAATCTGACAACCTTAATTGCCTATGAATAGGGAATGATTTTTAAAATGTATACCTATGCATTAATGGAATAAAACTGCCATTAAAAATAATATGCTAATATGAAACTATCTCTAAGAGGCATTAAGTGAAACAAGTAAGGGACATGGCTTACTTGTTAAAAAAATTTAATGTCAAAAAAGAGTGAAATAAATCTCTATGTTCTGATATAGAAAGATACTTTAGAGAAAATGTCAAGGAGCAGTATGTGGTATATAGGAATTTATTTGTGTTCAAAATAAAAAGCACTCATATGTGCAGAAAATACCCTGAAAGGTATTATAAAAACAGAGGCTCCTTTTGGGTATTGGAAATGGGGAGGAAAGGACCTGGGGAATTTTACTTCAGACTTTCCTTAACTGATATTATTTTTGTAAAGTTTGATATTCCACAAAGACTAGGTAACTAGATTTATTCCAGTTTTATTTTCCATAAATATATGAAAAATTATATATATATTGGCCTGTTTTATTTCTTTTCCTTCCCCTCTACTTACAAAAGTGCTGGTGAGCAAGTGAAATGGCACAAGACAGAAGTTCAGATAGAAATGAAAAACAAAAGGTAGCCAAGCAAACACTGAATTATCCCCACTTAGAAGATAAGAAGTTTCACAGAAATGAGAAATACACAATCTTAAAATTTTCTTAATGACCATGATTCAAGACTCACTTGAGAAATTATGTGCTAAGGAGAAATTAGTGCTTCATTTTGTGCAGTGAGGGAGCATCATAATTCATGCTCAAAGCAGTGAAACACACCACATTCTTAATATTCTAAACTGTGAATGCAGGTTAACGAAACAACCAAAAGTTTTTATAAAACATGCAAAGAAACTAGACAGCTCACCACAGGACTGCTTCGGGCTGAACTTGTTCTTGATGAGTAAGAACTGTATTCAGATGGCTATAAAGTTTCCAAGAAGAAAGGTTTTATAATAATGATCTGGTCCTATTTCTGCTGAGAATACATTAATGGCCCTAGACCTAACTTTACCATGATCCCCAAGGAAAAAGGTAACTATTACTCTCTGGTCTGAAACAAACAGCCCATAGAAAGAGAGAGAGGAGAGAAAGGGGATGCCCTGAGAAGTGCTGCTCAGAACTTCAGGAAGAATTAATGAGCAAGAAAAGGGGTTTCCCTACTTATTTCCCTCATATTTCAAGTCATGACTGCTAGCAGGCACCTTCTCACAGCGTGGGTGAGAGTCACGACTGGCTAACTAAGTGATCACAGCTTGTTAAGTAATTACAGGTCAGATTGAGTGACTTTCTTTGTAAGTCAATAGTACCCTCCTACATCTCCCTGCTCTTCACGACTTCCCCATTTAGACTTACAGTTCGAGAACTATAAGGGTTATATAATCCACCATCGTAGAATGATGCCTAAAGAACAAAAGAAATACCATTTACCTATTGTACATCAAAGTTATTTTGAAAATGTCTTAACTTTTTTTTTTTGAGCACTCAGTTCCCAAGAAAGTTTTAAAAAATGACATAAGGGTATAACTTTCCCAAGTAAAGACTCTAAAGGCTACCAAAACATTCATTGATATATATAAAACAATCTCATAACTTTAAATTTGTACTTCATTAAAAAAAAAACACTGACTTTAGCATTTTCTTTCATCATCATATAATAAAACTAGAAGAACCAATATTTAGTTATTTATTCTCTCTAAAGAGGAAATAGAGCAGAAAAGGGAAATGAAGTACAGAGAACATTTTGCCCACTATCACAATAAAATTAAGTTTTCCCAGTCCACTAGCATAGGCCATGACACAACAAACCACAGCTTAAAAGCCACCAACCAACAATTCACATATTACAGACAGCTACTGCTTTTGTTTTTCTAGCCAGCTTGCTTTATCAGATCCTAGATTAATATGGCAAAGGTTGTAGCTGTTCAAACTAAAATATGACATCCCTTGCATAGGCAGCCATCTCACACTGTGAGTACATGGAACCCATGCAAATCTATCTTCTCAGTAGGAAATGGATTCTAAAATAGACTACCAACTATCAGCAGTACCTACTTCTGTGAAGGGAATATGCTTATTTTTAATGCCCTACAGTTTTGTACTTTAAACACAGGCAGCACATTATGCAGTACACATGTCATTAAAGCCATGTGTTCTGATTATTTTGGAGGAAGGCTATCAAGCCACAGAGTTAGCCCATGCCAGCTGCCCCACCAGCACTGCACACACTGGAATAAGAAAATACCAACCAGGCTGGCACTTCTCAGCAGACCAGAATTTGCAGTAGGGGAGGCCTATGAAAAAAGTGCATTATTAAACCCAAAGAAAAGCTACTGGTAACTTGCAGGTGACACACTCCCCCAATAGTACTAACCCTGTGACTCTTAGATGTTGCCAGAGGGTCACTGCATAGGGAAGAAGACTGTTGAGAAAGAAAGACAAAATAGATAAACAAAAACAAAAACAAACTGGTCCCACCATTATGAAAGCAAAAGACTTCAGTTTATGATTTTATACTCCATAATTCATTAGTGATTCCTGAGTGGTTAGGGTAGTTTAGGAACACATGAAGTAAAAAAACTTTAGTCATTAGAAATCTTCTTGAACACCACTGTAAATGATAAGAAAGAAAAACACTTGGACCAGTCTTTTATAAATGTGTCTATGTCTTTTAAACACTATTGTTAGGATATGAGATAGGAATCTAAGGAACCATTGAGAAACAGAGAGCACTGCAAGCAGTAACCACATCCGGTCATTAGCAGCTCCTGTGATATTTTCAGTGATTTCATAACAAGACTCCTAATGAGCTTAGGCTGTTTTGCAAGGAAGCAGATAAATGAGTTTTGAGTTATCACTACACGCATTCTTTTTCAAATACATTAGAGAACCTATATTTCAAAACATGCTGTGGACAAAGTGCCTTAGTTTAATCAGCTATAAATTATACCAGTCAACAATGAATCCATGCACTACAAGGGCATAATATTTTTTTTTAAAGGAACTAAATCTCTCTTTTCTGATGTCATCTGAGGATACAAGTTCTCAGTTCTTTTCACCAAAACCAATGAGACGTAAAAAACAAGAGCATTGAAGTTTTGTGTGCAGGTTTATAAATTATTCTTTTTCTAGTACTGACTTGCACACACTAAGCAAGCTCTCTACCACTGAACTAGACCCTCAGCCCTGAATTATTTTCAATGTACTGTGTGTCACATATTTAACATGTTTCAAATGTGTGATCTGTTAAATACATTGGAAAAAAAAAAGATTCTAACACTGGAAACCTAATTACATTCTTCTCATCTCGTGTAATTTATTCTTTCACATGCAAACTTTACTAAAAGGGCACCCATTGTGAAGCACATTGATGCCTACAACTTATTTTGAAATGCTTCAAAAAATAAGATGAATCAATGGATGGATACAGGAATGGAGAAATAAATAATTATGTGATAAAGGAAATATAATAAATTTTATAATCTAAGTGACAGGTATGGGATGTTTACTATATAATTCTTTGAACTTTTTGTACATTTAAAATTTTCACTTAAAATTTTTTTTTGGGGGGGAAATGGAACTGATTTATAAACAGGGTGATTCAATAATCCCCACTGTTTGAAAGCACACTCACATGGACTACATGAAGTCAGTTACCAAAAATGGATTCAAACACAGTCATTCCCAGATTAGTTACAACTAGTCAAAATGCAAATGAGGAATTAGAAAGTTAAAAGTGGATTTACAAGAAGCCAAAAAACTTTAGACAGACCCGAGTGTAGTAAGCAGAGGTGGGTTTACTATGTCTAAGACTGCTATAGTTTCTCTGATCAAAGTAGAGGCCACTCTGAAAAAAGCAAAATGAAACACATTTTTCTTAGATTAAATGCTGTTGACCAAACAACACACAAAGGCAAAACCTGACATTGCCAACTTCCTTCTCCAAAACAATGTCTTTAAAGCATTGGATCATGCTAAAAAAAGTCAAAGCAATAATTATTTCAAGTCTCTCAAAAGAGATTGGTATTAGGGCTGGAGTTGTGGCTCAGTGGTAGAGCATTTGCCCAGCATGTGTAGGCATTGGGTTCAATTCTCAGCACTGCATACAAATAAATGAATAAAATAAAGGTGCATCAACATGTAAAAAATATATATATAAAAAAAGAGATTGGTATTAAAACATAACTATTTTCAAACTAAGTCATTACTAATTTTTTTTTTGAGAGAGAGAATTTTTTTAATATTTATTTTTTAGTTTTCGGGGAACATAACATCTTTGTTTGTATGTGGTACTGAGGATTGAACCCGGGCCGCACGCATGCCAGGCGAGCGCGCTACCGCTTGAGCCACATCCCCAGCCCCATTACTAATTTTTATTACTTTAAAAAACAAGAACTACCTCCAAAAAAAATGAAATAAAAATAAGCGATTTATTCTCATGTCATACTTAACAACGTCCTTGAAAACCTAGGACAACTGAATAATTAGCACTTTATAATCCATTTGGCAAAGCCACAGAAATGATTAAAGAGTTATTTGGTTCCAAACTTTTCCTCATCCCATTATTTGTCAAAATAAATTGATCAAATTAAATTACAAGAAAGAGAGTGCAATATGGTTTGGCCTAAAACATCAATGGCAAATTCATTTTTAATACACTATACAATAGTTTTATACAACACAGTTACTTGAGAAGAGAAATCATCTATAAAATTTCCTTTAGTCATCTTTTTTACTCAAGGTTGAGAAAATATATGCAATCTCTGACTTAAACGACTTCCCTCTCTACTGTTGACACTGCAATCAGGGATATCCCTACTCTCACCCAAACCCTACCCCTCCTACCCAGGCTTTCCTGCACCACTCCCAACTCACACCCCCAAGGAAGTGCCATCGCTCACCTCTCCCCAGAGCTCCCGATACCCCACCATCCAAGGCCTCTCTTAAATCTCTCATCCATTACATTCTCACTCCCACTAGACAAAGCCAGCCACCACTTCCCCATGGTAACCCTAAAATAGCAGGGAGCTTGGGAACTGTGCTTCTTTTACCAGTACTACATCAGCAAAACAGGAAAAAGGCATTCCTAGTGTCTCAGGTGGGCATTCTGAAGATGATTCCCCACTAAACTAGATATTTAGCAAAGGTGGCTAGCATGGAAAAAAAGGTAGTTTGCAGCTTAGTTACATTACAGGTTAAGAAGTTTTCTGTGAATTAGGGAAACTGTCATTACATACTTTATTGTTTCCACCAGAAAATGCATTCCAAGTTTCAAAACAAAACAAATTTTCATAATGAAACCTACCATAATTCCATAATCAAATCAATTATAAGTTCTAAAATAAGGATGAAAAACCTCACTATTCTTGAGGTATACTTCAAAAGATAATTAATAAATGAAAACACCTCATTCATTAGCTTCTTGTGATACCTTACTAACCTAATTCTAGCCCCAAAGGTTGGCATATGCTAATCCGATATTAAATCTTACAAGTAAAAACAAAATCACTTCAAAAGTTTCTGATAAATCATCTTTCAGCATATTTTCAAGTTCCAATTATGCCTTAAGGGCACACCAAAACAAAACCAAAAACACCAAAGCAGTCATAATTCTTACTTAATCAGTAAATTACAATATGTGACACAACAGAACTAACCAGGGGGTCTTTATGAAAATGAGAAGATCGCTTCTTCATTCCATAAGAGTGACTGTAAGAATTATTCTGGAAGTAAATATTTTAAGTTAATGTCAATGATCACACAGTCAAGTTTTTTAAACAATTTTTAAAAATTTGTCTTAAAATTATATGAGATACATAGTAGTAGTATCCATGCAATCCATTTCCCATCCATTAATAAATGATTCATTGCACTTGGCATGGCTAAGATACCTGGCCTCTCTACACATCTACATCCACCCTCACTTTCCAGCATCCAGCTTAGTGTCTAGTCAGCTATAAAAAACTTGATTAGGGCTTAGAGCTAGTCAGGATGATGGTGGGTACCTTTACCCCACATCTCAATTGAGTCCCTTCATCTTCTTTATAAAAGTATAGACAACAAAAGACTACAACTCCTTCTATAGTCCTCTTTCCTAAAGCCAAAAGCAATCCTTTATATAAACCAAAACAAATTGAAAAACAAACGATGTAACATTTCACTGCCCAGGACAATACTCATTAACTCAGTTAGTGGTCCTATAGCATGTACTGCTCAGGAGGAATAAAGCCAAAATGGTACAGACTGCCCAAAGTAGCAGCAGCATTACTAAATGATCACATTATACAAGGATCCTCAGAAATGAAGGCTGTTTTAATACATAACTTCTCCAAGAAGCATAGAGCCAAGTGTAGAGAGGGAAATACTAAGAAGTCTACTGGCAGACAAAGAAATCCAATACAGGGGGCCAGGCACAGTGGTGTATGCCCATAATCCCAGCAACTCAGGAGGCTACTAAGGCAGGGGATTACAATTTCAAGGTCAGCCTGGGCCAGACTATCTAAAAATAAAATAAATTAAAAAAAGTCTGGGGATGTAGTTCAGTGGTTGAGCACTCCTGAGTTCAAGTCCCAGTGCCTAAAAAAAAAATGTATATGTGTGTGTATATATAAAGAGATACATATACATACATAAATGTAGATATATAAATATATACATAAAATAAATATATATAAATATATAGGTATGTAAAGTGTGTCTATCAACAGCCAACAACTATATAACTATAAATAGCAAATAAAAAATAAAATGAAGATATTGTGTCCAACAACTAAAAAATATATATTAAAAAATTAAAATTAAAAAAAGTCAACAGACTACTCTAGAAAAACTATTTGACATGCACAGCTAGATCCTGAATCAATAATTATAAACCCAGTTTTCTTTCATTATTGAACATGCACCATTCCTTCTATACATTAGTGTGACTATTTTAAGAGATGTCTAGGTATCTAGAAACTCGAGCAACCTGCTTACCTAATATTAACCCCAGGAAATATTAACTGTTTAACTAATATGACATTACCAAAACAAGCCAAAATGCCTGAACATCATTAATGCCTAAAATATCATCTATCACTGCTGGATACTTTCTATTCACCAACCTCATGCCCCATAGCTCGTGACACATAACATGAAACAGGCCTGGGGAGCAGAATGTGAATCAAACACTCTTAGAATCATGTCCTCCAGGGCAATGAGTGTTATTAAGGGAGTGGTTCACTATTTTAAGAAATATTACTACTACCAATCTTAATCTTGAATAGGGAATCAAAACATTTTTATATATACTAGAAATTCTAAAGAAAAAATATCACTATTTACATAATAAATTATGCCACCATTACAATAATTTTTGCTTGTTAATCACACATTTTCCCCAGAAAATCATAAGAAAACCATGAAAGTTAGTCATAATCTATGTTTACTAATAATTGGTATTTATGAAGCAAAACTCCACACTTAACACAAAGTCATGCACTACATACTAATGATGAAAGTCTTGATGATCTATCCTTGAGAGTATCATACTTGATTTCAGGAAAAGATGAAAGAATGGTTGTATTTCCAAAGTAAAGAATATAAAAAAGAAGGTGGGGGAAAAGTAACATTTTCAGGTTAAAATCCAGCATTATTTTAAAGACAAAAAAAAAAATCATCAAATACAAAAGCTATTACATTTGAATTAAAGAATTCTCTTCCCCTTAATCTTTCCTAGTATAAATTATTGCTGAACTGTATGTGTAATTACAAATGTATGTTCAAAGATGGGCATAGTGGATCACATTTATAGTCCCAGCTATGCAGGAGGCTCAATAAAGGAATGCTTCCGATAAAGGAATGCTTACGCCCAGGAGTTCAAGGCCAGCCTGGGCAATAGAGCAATTATCTTAAAATCCCCACCTCTTAAAAACTATCAATAAGAAACAATTTATTTTTCTTTCAAATATCAAATTCATAATCAGTAATGGTGAGATGATTCAATCTCAGTATATTATAACACAAAACCTAAGGGAGCCTTCAAAAGTAAGGATTGCATATACTGAAGTCAATGATACTTTTAGTTACATGACTATTACTATCACTTCCCACTATTTGAAAAATGGCAAAAGCAGGGAATGAACAGGCAATGAGGCAAGACCAGGCTTACAAAAGAACCACTGCAGCAACAAAATGCAGAGCATTCCCTTGGATCTACTCTAAACACACACCTGATAAACTTCCTTCCTCAAAAAAATGCTAAACAATGTGAGAAACTTGGTCATAGCAAAATATGGAATGCACAGAATACAATACAAATGTGACATTAAATATAAATCAAAGAAAATATGCAAAATTCATGATAAAAACCACAAAATCCACAATTAATCTAGGGTCCTGTAAAAAAGTAAGGGTTGAGGAAGTAACTTAATGGTAGAGTGCTTGCCAAACTACACGCAAAACACTGGGTTCAATCCTCAGCATTACACAAAATAAATAAATAAATGTTTAAAAAAAATAAAAACCACAAATATAAAAATAAGATAGTATGTGTGATACCAAATTTCAAATCCAAGAAAAATGAAGTAAATAGTAACTACACAAAATGGTGGTTTCCTAACATTTTTTAGGCCTTCTAGCTTACATGTTTAAAGTCATCTTACCCAGCATGTCAATGTATAAAATAAATAACAGCAATGAACAAGTTCTTCAATTATTTTAAACACTAATTGTTTGGTTAAAAAAAAAAAACACCTTTATAACCCTTACATCCATTTAGCATTTTATAGAATGCTAATCAAAAAAAGTAATGTTTTCCTAATTACAGGTTATAAGCCAGACATGAAATCAATTTAGTGGTTTCAACTACCATTTTAGAAGATAAAATATTAGAAAGCATTGAGCACAGTAAAAGTTAACATTATTTTGTGAAACTTTTGTTTCAATAATATTTTTCATATATTTGTATATTCATATACACACATCCAGGGATCTGCATCATATACTAGATCATGATATAAAAAATATTTCTTATTGTAACAGCTGCAATTCTAAAAAGCTTAAAATATATTAGAAGACCAGACTATACAATCTACTTCTTATATAGCATTAATATAATAATATGAACAGAACAAAGTCACGCCCTTCGTGCATAATAAATTGGTCATTTATAACACAGATGGCAGAAACATCAAAAAATGCAATTCATAAAGTATTAGGTTAGGAGGAACAATTTTACCACTGGTTTAAAATTATTAAAAATGTTATTGCTATATCAAAAAATACTTGAGCAAATTATCTACATGTGTGTGCTTTTTCTTTTATTCTGAAAGTAGCAGAAAAGCAAACAATAAGGAATGTTATTGTTGCATATGTAACAAAATTTCCTAAAATGCATACAGGTGTACATTTGGTAAATGATGTACAATGGTAAAGTATGACTTCATGGTGAGAGATGTTTCTCAGAAAATAAAGTTCCTTTTCTACAGAAGTTTCATTTACTTTTTTCCCTCAATTAAAATATCTTAAGTTAAAAAGATATACCTATAGTATAACTAAAATACCTTTAGTTTTAAAAAATCCATGGCTCAAAAAACATATTTCTCAAGACACACCTCTAACATATAAATGATTCTAGCTCATCAACAAGATAAATTCAGCGAAGAGAAAGGACATATCTTCTTATACTCTTTGTTGTACCAATTGCATTTTGCATAGGAATAGATTTTAACAAACTGAACTGAAAAATTTATCTGTTTCAATTCTTTCTCCAAAATATAATGCAAAAGTTCGGCTGGTTTTAAAACTGCTCAGTCTATCTGGTAGGGGTATATATCATAACTGCCACCAGAACAACTGGGCAAACGAAAAGAGTTCTGCTTAATAAGTGAAAGTTGCTATTTATGTTGCTTAAAAACAAATGATGTATCAAAGGAAGGAAAATTGGGGATATTAAGGGTGCTAGCTAAAACATTTCCAAATTTGCTATTACAATCTATTTAAAAGAGAGAGGGAAAAAAAACCCTCCAACTTTCAAGAGAAACCTGCCTGAAAATTTTCACATGGAAACAAAATAAAGTAGAGCAAAAGGTTGTAGAAACAAAGTTCAGCAAGTATCAGTTTTTATCAGAATGCACCTATTACTCAAACCCCAGGACACTGAAAATCAATGAATGTACAGAACTCTATCACCACACATTTCTGGATTACACACCATGATGTCTCTCCTCTTCGGTGTACTGGTTCTGCTCCAAAGTGTCCCAGTAATATCCTTTGATGGGTTCTTTAGTAATATTAGACAGTATAGCAGTAAATGACAAAAAATAAAATATAAGGATATTTTAAAAACTAAATTCATTGAAATTATATCAAGGCTATTAACATATAAATAGAAACTAAAAGTAAAAATCTTTACCCATGAGAAATGGCAATTATTCCTCCCAGTGTAATTCAAGATCATATCATTCTCTAATTTTGGATCTCTACCTTATTGCCCTCTAGTATTTCAATACACAAACCAATAACCAAGCATTTCTACCCCATCTTCAATACTGGAACTGAATTCAAGGATATATGAACACTTAACTATATCTCCAGCCCTTTTAATTTTTAATTTGGAAACAAGGTCTAAGTTGTAGAAGCTGGCTTCAAACTTGTGATCCAGCTGCCTCAGCCCCCTGAGTTGCTGAGATTACAGGCATGCACCACTGAGCTGATCATAACCAAGCATTTTTAAGATTAATTTTAAGGCAGCCACTAATATTCCATACTACTAATGATCTCATCATTACACATAACTAATAGATACAGACTGTCTCAATAATAAATTGAAGTTCTGATTTATTCTCCCTCCCCTAACCCTACCATTCACAGTCTTGAACTAATTTTGCTTTTTTTAAAATACTAAATCTACAATATTAACACCAACATTTCCAGCTCAAATAGCTTCTGGCAAGTCACCTTTCAGCTGCATTTATGATTTTATCCTTTTGTTCAGTTATCTTCAAGGTAACTGAACAAAAGGATAAAATCATAAATGCAGCTGCCTCACATCCAGATCCTATTAAGGTTCTCACACCAAATATGAGGTTCAAAAAAGTATTAGACCTCCTAATACATAGCTTGTAAGTAAAGTTTAAAAAAAAAAAAAAAAGGGGCAGAGGGCTAGAGTTGTGGCTCAGTGACAGAGTGCTTGCCTCGCACATGCGCAGCACTGGGTTCAATCCTCAGTACCACATAAAAATAAATAAATAAAGATATTGTGTTCATCTACAACTAAAAAAAATATTTTAAAAAATTATATGGTAAAGCAGAAGAAAATTTTGGCCATCATTTATTACATTTATTTACACAGAGGACAAAAGTTGTCTAACATTCAGCTTAGCAGATAGCTATTTTAAAAAGCAAATAACCAGAGACTGAAGGTGTAGCTCAGTGGTAGACTGTATGTTTAACATGTCCAATCCACACCCAGCACCCTGTCCCCCCCAAAAGCAAACAATCTTATGAAAACTTAGAACTCCCAGTATTATCTAGTTAAAACAGGAAAAAACTCAATTGTATTTCTTTTAAACAATGTAATGAGTGAGCATTCTGACTTATTTCTGGGAATGTCCACATATCTCCAATGTGTTTAATGTATACAGTTAGAGATAACAGAGTACCATAGTCTCCTCTAGGGTGTAAAACTTCTATTACTCTTCAAGTTCACACATTGATTTTTTTTTTAAATATCGAGAACTTTATCCCATAGTAACAGATTTTCATTAATTATTATGGTGGGGGAAAAAACTGACCTGGAACAATGGCACACCTATAATCCTAGCAATTCTGTAGGTTGAGGCAGGCACAAGTTTGAGGCCAGCCTTAACAATTTAGCAAGAACCTCAGTAACTCATTAAGACCCTGTCTCAAAATTAAAAATAATAAGGGCTGTGGGTGTCACTCAGTGGTAAAGCACTTCAGGGTTTAATCCTTAGTACCACAAAAACTGGTAAGTTAAAATTATCCTTACATTTGTTTACTAATACAATTTACACACACACACAAAATCAACTTCATTAGTCTACAGACACTCTAGGTAAATACCACCCTAGAAGCTTAATGGTAGATTTCTTTTCTGTTTATTTGTTATTTGTTTATTTAAGTCAAACTTGGTAGATTTTTGCCACTTAAGTTAAATTAACATAATCAAGTTTCCCTAATGTCATACAAATTTACAAAGAAAAAGCCTGATACCAAATATGTGAAAATTCACACTATAAACATAATAGAAAACAAAGTAAAAAGTCATACATTAAAAACAAGGAGTGGGGGCTTAGGTTGCGGCTTAGCGGTAGAGCACTCATCTAGTATGCGTGAGGCACTGGGTTCCATCCTCAGCACCACACAAAAAGAAAATAAAGGTGTTGTGTCCATATACAACTAAAAATACCACCATTTTAAAAAGGGGGGGATTATTTTCATAGCCCCTGACATTCAACTTTGAAGTGTTTGTTAATTCACTACATGATTCTTTTCAAAGTATTTTTTAAAAAGTGTCTCCAGAGGAAAGCATTAAGAAAGCATTTTCTTTCTGAAAAACAATCCACGTTTTTTTTGGACTAGGGATTGAACCCAGTGCCACTCTACCACTGAGCCACATTCCCAGCCCTATTTTGTATTTTATTTAGAGACAGGACCTAATTGAGTTGCTTAGCACCTCACTAAGTTGCTATGGCTGGCTTCGAACTTGAGATTCTCCTTCCTTAGCCTCAGGAGCCGCTGGGATTACAGGCATGCACCACCACACCTGGCCTTGAAAAACCACTTTAAGCCACTGATTATCTTGGACTTTTTTTGAAGATTTGTTAATATTCTTAAAATTCTAAAAAATCTGTAACTAACCAAAATATTCATGATTCAAAAATTAGCCTATGCACTTAATCTAAAAAAAAAAAGATTACATTCATAAACAAAAACAAAGACAACCAGCATAATAAACTATTTATGAATACAAAGATGTCAACAACTAACATGTCAGAACACACTTATCATTATTACACATTATAAAAAATAGGAAGAAAAATTAAGAGTTGGGGGAAAGTAATGAGAAAAATCATTTTACTAATGAAAAATCTATATGTAAAAAAATATAAAATGTATATATGGCATTATCACTGTAAAAATTAAAAGCATTGCTTTACTATAAAGCATAATTCCCTAAGAAAAGAGAGATGAGTGTTTAAGCACAATATGCAAGTATTTAAGGAGCAAATTCTCATTTCTTTTGATTTTTAATAACTTATGCTAAAACACCAGAACATTCTATAAACTATTAATCAAAATGTCAAAGCATAATTCCTATACATATGAAAAGCAAAGAATTTTTTAAATCAACAGCTCAAATTTTCCATGTAATAAAATTGTAATTAGCCACCCAAGCCTCAAAGCTACTTCCCATTTAATAAACTGTCACTTTTTAAAATATGAAAGTAGGCCATGCGCAGTGGCACATGCCTGAAATCTCGAAGTTGGGGAGGCTGAGGCAGGAGGATTATGAGTTCAAAGCCAGCCTCAGCAAAAAGTGAGGGTCTAAGCAACTCTTTGAGACCCTGTCTCTAAATAAAATGTAAATTAGGGCTGGGATATGGCTCAGTGGTCGAGTGCCCCTGGATTCAACCCCCAATACAGAAAAAAAAAAAAGAAAATATGAAAGCAGGAGAAATCTAAAAGTCAGACCCAAGCAGATATTATTCTATAAAATCAATTTTATTATTTTGTGATAATTTTCTGAAATCAAAGGGCCTTCTATAGAAAAATAGAATAGATTTGTTAATAGATGAAAATATTCAAGATTTTAAAAATGATTTACTTATAGCAATAATTTGAGAGAAAGCATCTTTTTTTTCCAGTGAAATAACTTTGACAATATTTCCACTTTAAAAAAAAAGGAAAAAGAATATATGAACACTATCTGATTGTTTATATAATCACTGATTCTGAAGCAAGCTCACATATAAAAGCTTTGCTACTATGGTATGTAAACAACTTAAAATACCAACCCTGTGACTTCCAGGACTTCGGAAGGACAATGTATCCTCAACTCCCTGATAAAAATAAAAATAAACAGTACAAATCTGTGAGTGACTACATTAAATTAATGAAGAAAAGCATTAGGGGCAAGTTTTTATGTTATTACAAACCAGATAAGAACGGTGATGACTGGACCGGTGCGAATACCTGGCCCTTTCGGAATCTTCCTGGGAAAGGAGAAAGTACATGGAATGTTATTCACTGAACAGACAGGTGTTTTATCAGAAAAATGGAGCAAAAATCAGTAAATTAACAGTACAACACCTTAGCGCAGGCAGGTTTGGACAACTTCACTTTAAAAGCTGAGTTTGTGGCAATTGCATGCTTTGGTTAGAAAGCAGAAATAATGTTGGCAATTTTTATCATACGTATGTACAACTAACCACATGTAAGATACTATCTACATCTGACCAAAAGAGCTCAATACACCAAGATAAATATACACAGTTATACTTAACAAACAGATGTTGAGCTCAGCATTAAAAATAGATGTTTAGCCAGGTGTGATGGCACACACCTATTGTCCCAGTGATTAAGGAGGCTAAGACAGAAGTACCACAAGTTTGAAGACAGCCTTGGGAACTTAGTAAGACTCTATCCCAAATATAAAAATGGGCTGGGGCTATAGCTCAGTGGTAGAGGCTTCAAACTCTAGTACCAAAAAATAAAAACAAACAAAAACAAAGTAAAAGAAAAAAAAACTACTTATGCTTAGGAAAAAATCACATATTTTAAAGTTGATTAAATTATCTCAAGAGTCATACTTGATGTGGTTTATAAAGATTGACTATAGCTTAACATTAGTTGACTAAAGCATACATAATTCTAAATTTTCCCTATTCTGTTATTAGCAATGGAGCACTAAAGCCTGACACATGTGAAATCAAATGGCTAGCCCTAAGAATATTGTCACCTAAAACCAAAAGGAATTTCTGATATTTCATAATTTCAAAGTCAAAGTATTAAAGTAATTTACACTAAAAGTCTACACAAAATGTCTTAAGTAGATTCACTTCTGTCAATATTCACAATATCTTTTCCAAAAACAATCAATGCCACAACACCTCATGGCAATCCAGCATGATCATTTCATAAGTAGAACAAATACATGGGGGTATATATGACTGTTCATTTCAAAATAGAAACAGTAATTCAACCAAAACATAACAGTATATTATCTCTTTTTGGTCATGATCTTTGAGTATAATTCCAAAAATATCCTGGTTGACATCTGCTATGTACATTGCCAAATTGATCAAATTTGCTCTGACATGTATTCATAAGCACCATTATGATTCAATGTTTCAATTTCCAATCCAGTGTTCTGATCTTTAGATTCACATTTTCTGCTATACAACAGACACATACAGGAATCAAGCATATTTCTTCATTTTCTTTATCTAGTTACACCACAAAAGTTTTGGGAGTATATGCATTAGCCTGGCAGGGTATACAGCTTAAACAATAACCAATGCCAGTCTGGATAACTTGGTTAGTTTAACCAACCAGGAGGCAAATTTATTCTACATGCACCTCTCAGCGAAATTAATTCTACATGCACCTCTCAATGTTATTTTGGGTATTAGAGTAATGTTTAAGGTTTAATGTTCAAGCTTCACTTTACATTAGCCTTTCTTCTCACTGTACCAACCACATAGGAGTATTTGTTTTAAAAAAAATCTAAAAAGCATATTCTATCAAAGATGCAGCAAAGACAGTTGAATTCATATTTATTTTCAATTCTTATTATAATTCTAAATTAATTTAAATACCTTATGAAGTTCAGATATACCTCTAATTTAAACAGTTTTGGGGCTGGTGGTGTGGCTCAGCAATAGAATACTTGCCTAGCAAGCAAGCACCAGGCCCCAGATCCAATCTCAGCACCATACACAAAAAAAATGAACAGCTTTTCATTTAGCTCCATTTGAAAGCCTTGCTTAAAGAGACATCAGAAGACTGAAAAGAAAACATAACTCCCATATAGGCCAGGCAATTTGAAGAGAGAATACAGTTTATTCCCATAATCATAAACTATACCTAAAATAAGCACTATCCAACAGACCTTTCTGAGAGAATGAAAGTGTTCTTTATTTGTGCTCTCATTACATGATAGCTAGTAGCCACATGTGTCTACTGAGCACTTGAAACTAAATTGTAAGTTGTATTTATTTTTGGTCAATTTAAATTGAAATTTAACACCTACACATGACTAGTGGCTACCACACTGAACAGAAGAACTTCTCTAAACCTAACTAAAAAAATAAATGTTCAGGTAAAATAGTAAGGCAAGCTCAAAGAAACTTTTATTATACCAAAAACATTCAAAACATATGTTCTACCCAGAGTCTACCAAGAATCTACCAAGAGTCTGCCAAGTATCACCTCTCTTATATTAGGCAAAGAAAGCACGCAGGAAAATTTTAATTACTCCTCATACTTTGAAAACTTTTGCATAGTAGCAAACAGAAGGAAACCCTTGTATAAAAGACTCTAGTAACAACTCTACAATTATTTTTAAGAGTTCAAAGGGTCCTTAGAGACCACCTAGTCTGATCTCTTCATTTTACAGGAAGGAAAGTTATACCACAGAAAGATTAAGTAAGAGGGCTGGAGCTGTGGCTCAGCAGAAGCACACTTGCCTGGCGTGTGTGAGGCATTGGGTTTGATTCTCAGTACTGCATATAAATAAATAAAATAAAGATCTATCAACAACTAAAAAGAAATATATTTAAAAAACAAAAAGAAAGATTAAATAAGTATCTGCAAAGTCATAAACCTGGGACAGGCATACAGATCCTCAGGCTCACCAGACCATTGAATCTTAAAGATACCATCCTACACTAGCTAATTCTTCATTAATTACAAGGAGCCAGGTGGTGGTAAGGTATTCTGGTTTTTACTCAAAACTCCTCCTTCTCTGGAAGAACAAAAAGCTTCATCTCCCAGGTATTACTAGAGTAGGATTTAACTGCCAATGGCTTTTCTTGAATTAACAGCACCACTGGCCAAATATAAATTACAGTAAACCATGTTTTTAGGAACGAACTACAAGGCAGAGTATCCCTTTTTTGCATAGTCAAGGAAAGCAACACACATTGTCATTACTCCAGGAATCCTCCTTATGATTAAAGAAACCTGAGTTAATAGAATGATGTTGTAAAAGATGGATGTATATTTGTTCCAAACGATCTGGTAAATAATGTTTTAATAAATTTAAATTCAACTTATAAAAATAAAACATAACTATGTTTTGGAAAAGTTCACTTGAAGTGGGTATGAAATGGTTTCATTAAAAGAAAACCACAAACCAGGGCATGGTGGCACACAACTATAATCCCAGTGGCTTGGGAGGCTCAGGAAGGAGGATCACAAGTTCAAAGCCAGCCTCGGCAAAAGCAAGGTGCTAAGCAACTCAGTGAGACCCTGTCTCTAAATAAAATACAAAATAGGGCTGGGGATGTGGCTCAGTGGTTGAGTGCCCCTGAGTTCAATCCCTTGTACCCTCCCCCCCCCAAAAAAAAAAGAAAGAAAACCACGGCCCCCGTGAATTTGACTATCTTCTCTATCAACAAATTAAATTTTCTAAGTTCAGGCTACAGTCACTCCTTCAGTTTCAAATTGGAAAACATTAGAAACTGCATCTACTCCTCCAGACATACACCAACATGTTACTGATTAAAGACAACAGATTTAAAATCAGAATGATTAGGTTCATTGAAAGTTGGCTAAACTAAGATTATCTGGAAGCCCAGGAAAATGTAGGCTCTACCTGGTTGTGTTACTTTGCAAACTATTGGCAGCTGTGGCACTCTCTACCTTGAAAATTCCAACTCTGCCAAGAACAATACAGCAAGTTATCTACTTTAACAATCCTTTATCTTCTCATCTATAAAATGGAAATAGTGTTACCTGTCTTAAAATGTGAAATGGAACCTAGGTAAAAAGCACTAATACAGCACACTGATTGATGCACAGGCGTTTCTCAAGTTAGCTTCACTGCTGAGTCCCTGAGCCCCATGTCCTTTTGTTCCCTAATTCATGTTCCAACAAATCAGTCTCACACAAAAAAGTATTAAAGTTAGGGGAGATTTTCATGGTCCTTGAATAAACAAATCAAATATTAGATTTCTAATATATGCTTTTCTATTTTTGTTTATTTTTTTATTTTTTGGTTTGCTCTATAACATTAAAAGCTTTGGCCATTTAACTTTAGAATGATAATACACAATTTAAACAATAAAGCTAATTTTCCTGGGAAAATTTGCAATTAAGTGATTTGTTTTATTTACATGAAGCATTTTTAATGCATCAACAATAATACTAACCCACAGAAGGCACATTAAATAAATAAATTAATTAGGCTAGCTTTAGTTACAATCAGGAACAAACTCCACTCCAAAATAACAAACACACCCATAAGGAATCATGCAATTTAAAGTTACCAAGCATCTTTTTTCTTTCTTTTATAAAACAATATCTCAATGAGAATTATGATAAAGGTTTAAGTTCAAGGGTCATTACATTATAAATATTTTAATTCTGGTTATACCTTAAAATGCTGCTATAGGAGAAATTTGCTTATGGAAGCTGCTTGTTTATCAGCAATCAGACAATGGTTTTTAACCCTGCAGGAGTCATAGACTTTCTCTTATGAGAAAACACCTGTGAGCACTTCCCATAAAAATACATATACTTCTGGTCTTGGGGTATTCAGTGGAAAGAGTACTTGCCTAGCACACACTCAAAGCCCCTGAGTTCAATCCCCAGCACTGTCAAAAAAAAACTATACGTACTTTCAATGTCTACACATACTTCCAAAAGTCTGCATGAGATTTTAAGGTTTTATATTCTACCTCCCAAGTTCAGTCACATACCAAGTTCAGACCCCTTACAAAAAGAGACAGAGAACTAAAAAACTTTGAAAAACATTCAAATTTAGGAGTGATTCACAATAACTTTTACTGATATACGAATTGCTTTTAGAGCTAACAAACCTGGAAGCTGTGGTAAAGGACTTGGAAAGGAACTGAGAGAGCTGAGCTAAAAAGAATCGTTTTCAGGGAACATGGAAGAATGACTTATGTCATCTCTTCACGGAGACCCAAGGGACTCAGTTTTCTTAAAGAGGATGGGGGAAAGGAAGGATATGAAGAAGAAAAGGACAAACCCATAAGAAGAAAGCAAGCATTCATTTTCTCAATCTTTCTTTTTCAGGGGCACTCATGAAACGAAAGTGAAGTTGCTGATCACAACAGAAAATGGTTGGATTCCAAGTACACATTTGGTCCACTTCAGCCAGAACAGATATTTCATGACCTTTAGGTTCACACAGGCCAAACACTTCTACTTTGCAAACCATTAGTCAATGTTTTACTTCAAAACTGCATTATGTCAGCAACTTATCACAACATGCAGGACAAGGCAATTCTAGCCTACCAGCCACTTGTGAATCTGTCCCCATTTCTTGTCAAAGGAATGATGAGAGTGCTACAAATGCAAAAGTTTCATAACTGAACAGTTTCCAAAACACTGTATTCTCCAAAAAAATTCTTATTCATACATATTTGCCCTAAAGAACATGATAGGTGACTAAAAATTACACATTCACCTATACAAAACTACGAAGCTAAATATGTTCAATAATAGAAAGATGCATGGTTCTCTGAAGTTTAGAAGATCATAAATTGAACTTATTGTAATAACTGTCTCTTGTTTATATTTTAGTAAAATCCTGTGAATATAAAAGACAATACATTGTAACATTTCCATTTTCAGTCAAAATTTCTATTTGATATTTGAAACTTTATGAGGTTAAAAAAATTAGCAACATCAACTATTTTTGTTTTTGAACTATGATAAAACATAGAATACATAAATTTCTTTTTAACTCACTAGCAGAAAATCCACCACTAACATGAAACAAAAGTGCTTAATATTTCCCCACAGGTGTTTCCCCCTTATACTAATACAATATCAAAAATATTTTTATGGGGATTTTTAGGGCCAAGTCAATGTCAGAAGGAAAGCATAAAAAGTCTTTCATTTTAGTCAGTTCAATTTCCATAAGCCTTTTTCTGCTTTTCTGATAATAGCGTACCAAAAATTTGTAAGCTAGGAAAAAAAAGTATGTAAAATCAATCATAACTCCAACACAGTCAAACCAAAGTGTTGACAGCAATCAATATTCTTTCTAGAAGGTTGACCCTATAGATGGGTACTAATTTTTGTAACACAAAATTGGGTCCTATCAGTTTTACAGTTTCACTTGTTTTTCTTTTTCTTTTCATTTTTTTACATGAATATTTTTAATGATTATTAAATATGTCTCAAAATTATAAGACTGATCTGTCACTGTTTTACTATACAGATATCACAATTAATCCAAATACTAGGACATTTAGGGGTATACTAAATAGTTTTGTCATCTCCACACCTACTTTAGTGAACATAAGTAAAGCACTTATTATAAGAACTTCTAACAATGCATACACAAAAAACAAAATCATTTATTATTTAAAACAAATATTACATTTCATTGATTAACACAGAATGGCTTATTAAAACACATATAGCAAGTTAGACTATTCCCAGTGTTTCAAAAGGAATCAGAATTAAATGGGCCAAGTATTGATTTTCTTTTTTTTGGGGGGGGGGGGGAAGCATGAAATTATGGTTCTATTTCCCCAAATTACCTCTTTTTGTTGTCGTTCCAGTTCTCTCATGCGTATATCTCTTGCTTCTGCCCGGGCAGCGCGTTTTGCTGCTAGCCTTGCCTCTGCCTGAAAAGTAACATAAAACTCAGCTTTACAAAACAAAAACAACTTGTATACCACATTTGAGGATACGAAGCAAAAGGAACATGACTTTCTAAAGGAGGGTTGGAAGATGTCAGCAAGTTTGACTGGCCTCTTCAGTCAACTTCTATACATCTGTTTCTCTCTCTAGTTCCAAAGTCTCTCCTCACAGCTAGATTATTATCTTTAATGGCCTACCTTGCTTACACATTTAACATATTTCAAACAGTTCACTACATATGTCTCCAAAATGATCTTTTTCTAGCATTTCTTTCCCCATCAATTCAATCACACAAAACTAGAAATTTCAAAACCAGTTACTATTTCATTTTGAATATTGACAATATTCGGTCTCTAAATGACACCAATTCTCCATCACTGAACATCTCTCAAACCATACTTTTTTCAGGAACTCTACATACATTCTATATAGTCTCTTTTTCCAGCCTTGCCTTTTCTTAAATTGGGATATACTTTGCATGTTATCAAATTCGCCATTTAAACAAGCATACCAGCACCTCTTTGTAATTCCAGCTGTTCAAGAGGGTAAGCAGGAGGACAACAAGTTCAAGAGCAGGATCCTATCTCAGAAGAAAATAAAAAGGGTTGGGAGACTAGGATGTAGCTTAGTGGTAGAGCACTTGCCTAGCATGTGCAAGACCCTGGGTTCAGACCCCAGTACAACCAAAAATTTTTTAAAAATCACTATTTAAAAGTATACATTCAGTGGTTTTTAATATAATATTGTATAAGGATATACAATAATCACTACTGTGATAGGATATTGTCATCACCCCAAAAAGAAACCCTTTATTTATTAGTAGCCACTCCCTATCACACCTTACCTCCAGTTCCTGGCAACCACCAAACTACTTTCCAATTTATCTACCTTCTAAATTTGCCTATGCACATCTCATGTAAATGGAAGCATACACCAGGAACACATCTCTTGCTTGGATTTACTCCAACTGCCTCCAAAATCATCTTCTTACCTCCAGAATCTGCCCTCTAATTCATACTAACATACTTCTGTTTATGTCACTCAGCCATGTAAAATACCTCCCTTGCTCCCCACTATTAATAAAAAACTATTAAAGCAAAAACTCCAAGAAACAATGCAAAAAGAAGATAAAAGAGGCAAATACAGAAATAAGACTACTCATAGTAAGGTCCCCACGCTATTTCCCAGAACTTGTTACATATGGACCAGGTGCATCCCCTCTCTCTCTCTCTGCCTGGACTCTACAACTGTGTTTGGCTAAGCCTCTCAGACTATCTGCTTGGCAGGAAGTACTCTCCCTTCTCTGATTTAGCTAAAATATTATCTTCTATGAAGATTTCCCCGCATTCCCTCTTTCATAGAGCAATATAATATACCCATGCCTCTGTTGAGCTTTATTAATTGTAAGCTTCCAGCATCCCACAACTTCATGCTTTAATGTCTGCTAAATAAACAAATAAATTTCAGGCCATAGGCCAGAGTCACAGTTAGGAAATGAGATAAGGAAATAACTTGATGCATCCCATGAAACCTTAAAATCTGCTCTCTGGTTTCTATCTTACGGGTTTCCTCTGTCCTTGGCCACATCCTAACTCTGATTTAGATTATTACTTTTGATAACTACAGTAGTTGCTTCTTCCCATTTTATTATATTTGTGCAAGTATCATAATAAAAGACTCAAACAATGTTTAAAAGGATCTACTATATGTAAGCAATTATGTGAGATGATTAAAATACACAGTAGGATATGACATTTCTGCCCTAAAGCAGCTCACAATCAAAGTTAAGGGAGATAAGAACAAGGATTAGGGGGAACAAAGCAGGCTGGAGGGAGAAATTCATTTTACCCAGCAAGGTCACAGAAGGCTTTAAGGAGAGAAGATAGTTTAATAGTTAACTTCTATTTAACTCTCTCAATTTTGTCAATTTCCCATTCTGCTTAACTGGCCTTTAAATAGCAAAAATCATGCAAAATAAATTATAATTTACATACCCTTTATGTGATAACCACTAACATATCCATAACAATTAGTATTCTCACATAAATTTTACATTGATTTCTATCTTTTAAAAATCTTATATTCTGGGGCTGGGGTTATGACTCAGTGGTAGAGCACTTGCCTTGCACATGGGAGGCACTGGGTTTGATCCTCAGAACCACATAAAGATACACAAAGAAAATAAAGATGTTGTGTCCATGTAAAACTAAAAAATATTTTTTAAAAATCTTATATTCTGCTTCAAGACGTCTTCTTTACCCCTCTGGACTATGAGTAGACAACATTCTTCCTAGCCTTTGTATTTTATAGAAAAAGACTTAGAGGCTAAGTTATACATCAATACATAGCAAAATTAAAATATATATATATATATATATATATATATATATATATATATATATATATATATATATATTTTAAACTACACAGTAGCAAAACTTGCAAATCCTTTCTAACATAGAACCATGGCAATAAGCAGGAATTTTCATTGCCATGTGTATTAGCTTTGTACCTCTTTTAGAAATTCAACTTGAAAATGCCTATTCTACCTTCTAGGATCTGTCTGTGGCCAATTCTGCACAATTATACTAAAATGAGACTTCCTAACAAAACATAAGTTATAGATCAACAGAATCTATTCTTTAATAAGACTTCTTTCACAACAAAAGAGAACAATAAATAAATAAATCTAAAACCCTTGGGCTCCAAAGACAAACTTTCTTTCCTTGGTTAGTTAGCCAACTTTATCTAAAACTCAGGAATTATCTCCTTTGGAGATGGTATTGAAGAAAGACCACTAAGCTACACACTTTAAAAGAAGTAAACAGAATTTAATACTCCCTTATCTGTTTCTTTCTATACATTGTTACCACATAGTAAGCACAGCAAGGAGTAAAGGTTGATTGCTACCTTCTAGAGACAAAAACTAAAAAATATTTTTTAAAAATCTTATATTCTGCTTCAAGACGTCTACTTTATAACTGACACATTTTTAAGTAGACTATTTTGAGTACATAAATTATACTTCTAGGAAGTACTACTAACATTTTTACCTCAGAATAAAGTGGCATAAAAGAACTGCTTTAGATTCATTTACCATGTACCTCACACACATAAAACAAACGGAACAAAGTTAAAAAACCAAACACACAATGACCATTTGAGCCAATATTCCACTTGTGGATATACATACAAAAAAATTAAAAGCAAAGACTCAAGATAATTTAAACAACAAGGTTCATAGCAGCATTATTCACAATAGTCAAAAGGTAGAAACAATCTAAATGTTCATCAATGGATAAATAGATAAAATTGTGATTTATACATACAATGGATTATTATTTGGCCTTTAAAAGAAAGTTTTAATACATGCTAACATGTATGAATCTTAAAAACATGATAAATGACTTAAGCCAGACACAAGAGAACAACTAATGTATAACTCCACTTTATTGAGGTACCTAAAGTAATCAAATTTATAGAGACCAAAAGTGGGATGGTAGTTGCCAAAGACTGAAGGGAAAAGGGAACGGGGAATTTTTTAATTACTGGGTACAGAATTTCAGTAGTGAAGAATGCTTTGGAAAACAATTTAGCACTTCCTCAGAAAGTTAAACAGAGTTGTCATATGACTCCCATATCCACCTCCAGACATGTACTTATGAGAAATGAGAATATATATACACATAAAATGTTCATAGCAGCCTTAGTCACAAAAGTCAAAAAGCAGAAATAATCCTAACTTCCATCAATTAATGATTGGATAAATAAAATGTGAGATATCAAAAAATGGAATATTATTCAGCCATAAAAAGGAATAAAACATTGACACAGGCTACAACATGGATAAATCTTGACAACATGTTGCTGAGTGAAAAAAGTCAGACATAAAAGGCCACATGTTATATAATTCTACTTATATGAAATGTCCAGAATTGGCATACATTCAGACAGAAAGTATATTACTGGTTGCCAGGGGGGAAAGGAGGAGAAAGGAAGTGACTTCTAACTAAGAAGAGAGTTCTTTTGGGGCTCAGGAAACATTACAATTAGATAAAGTGATGATTGCATATCTTTATGAATACACTAAAAAGCATGGAATATTCTAAAATAGTGAAATTGTTAGTATCTGAATTATATCTCAATTTAAACTTTCTTAAATAGATGAGACTGAGTATATAAAATAAATACTGAAATATATAAAACTCCAATACATAAAATTAACTATGTAAAGAGGAGAAAGGAGATCTTAGGATAACAAGTTTGGAAAATGCTAAGTTAAGGGGGTTTTTTGGTTTTTGTTTTTAACTAGAGTCCTTAATAATATACATTATGAATCCCAAAGAAGATTGTAGAATATATAGCATTTCTGAGACTGTACCACATTATTAAATCAACTCTAAATAATCTCCAAGCATCATGCTCCAGGAACACAGTCTGAGACATAGTGATTAAGCTTATGGCAATATATCAGGATCAAATTCCAACTGTACTAAAATCTGTTAAGGGATACATCTGCCTTCGTTCTTTATAAAATTAACCAATATTATCAGAAAATCTCACAATCAAAACCTCAAATTAAATACAGGTATGAAGACACAAATTGGTGTGAATATACTGTGTATACAATCAGAGATATGAAAAATTATGCTCTATATGTGTAATAAGAATTGTAATGTATTCTGCTGTCCCATATAAATTTTAAAAAAGAAGAAAAAACACCTCAAACTTTCTAGATAATAAGGAAGATGAGACCTAACAATATAACTACCATTTTCAAGCACTTATTTATTAGCAAGGCTAGATGCTTATTTTCTTTTAATACACAAAATAATCTTTGTTGTTGTTCTTTTGTTTGTTTTTTGGATTTTTTTCCCCTGGGGACTGAACTCAAGTCCTGGTGTCTGATAGGCAAATGCTCTAGTACTGAGCTATATCCCCAGCCAAAATAATCCCTTGAGGTACAGCAAGGAAAAGTAACTTGCCCAGTTTTACCTGGCCAGCAAATATTAGAGCAGAAATCCACGTCCTAAGAACTTTACTCCATTTCACACTCTTAACCATGCTGCACACCTGTATCTGTATACTCCAAGTCTAAGAGCATACATACCCTTGGATAAATCAGAAAAGTTTGCTTTGAGTGAGTTACCCTAGGATTTTCAACTTAGCACAGATCCTCTCTTTTCTGTGAAACTGTACTATTCTGGTTCTATTATTGCTTTGACTACTCCTTTATTCCAAATGTAGATAATGTCCTTCTGTTGTATATAGTCTTTCCTTTCATCTTTTTAATCCACAGTTTCAACTATCAGCCAATGAAAATGATTCAAATCTTACATCACAAACTCTTACAAAATCAAAGCTTATATTTCTAACTTCTAATGGATCTTGTCAGCAACACAAACTTAGGTTGAATGGAAATAACTTCATCTTTCCCCTTTAAAAGGGCTGTGCCTCTACTTTCCAGACTCCAGAAATGGAAATTTTGTCACCCTTCATCAAACCTAGCATCTCAGGACCTTCTACCTTCTCATTTAGTCTTCCTTGAATCCATCCTTTAATTTCCATTCCAATACTCTCCCCCATCTTCCCAACATCTTCCCTTCTTACCACTTTCACCTGGAATAAAGTTTCCTTTTTTTTTTTTTTTTTTTTTTTGAGACAGAGTCTTGCTAAGTTGCTTAGGGCCTTAATAAATTGCTGAGGCTAGCTTTGAATTTTTGCAATCCTCCTGCCTCAGCCTCCCAATCACTGGGATTACAGGCATGTGCCACCATATCCAGCTAAAGTTTTCTAATTTCAGTTTCTCCATGTCAGCTCTCCTCTGTTCCTTGCCATTCCACAATACACACTGTTGAATTAATCTACCTGAAAGTGTAAGGAAAAGCAAGGTAAAATATCTCAATGCAAAATATGATAAGCCATAATATATAGTGCACAACATCCAAAAGCATTCTTAAGCCTTCTGAATTCTGAATTTGAATTTTGTAATTGCTTCAGTTAAATAAACACAGGGGAACAGTTAAAATAAACATGCCTGTGGCTCCTAGTGGCATTAAAGGCTCATCTGAGGATAATTAATTCTATTATAAGCCTTTCCTTCCTCATCCAGTCGATCTACAAGTAAGAAGTAATATATCCAATCTGCTGGGTCTTGCTCACTATTTCCTTTGGATATAAACGACAAATTAGATTTCATTTGGGAGTATTATTCAGGAGGGAAAAAAGATATGTTTATTTTTTAAAAATTAGTTTAAATCTATCACCTTATGATGCGAAGCAACAGAGTTAACATAACTTATAAACATACTCAAATACTATAAGTTGGGTATGGTCCACTAAGTAAATGCACTTAATGTATCACCTCTCATTAATCACAAATAAATAAGCATATTTTTTCAAGTACATGTACTCTAAGTATACAATGAACCACATGGGCTTTTAGAAACAAAACAGGCACTGTGTCACAGTAAAAATGTGTAGCCTGTTTTCAAGTAAATAAGAAGAATATTTCTAAGAAATATAAAGGTCATCATTATCAGTTGGAAAAATTCTACAAAATCTGATTAGTCCAGCACTGTTCTCTTTGCATTTATTATTCTAGCCCTTATGCTTTTAGGATTTCCTCTCCTGTGCCAATCAATACCTTTTCATGACAAAAGGAATCTTGAGGCATAAAGGAGGCATTCTATCTACACCTTCCCCAGCTTCCAACAGATCTCCCAATCTTGGAACACTTCCTTTTTACTTTGTCATTCCATTAGAAGAAATGCCCCGCCTCCTGTCATTTCAGGTCAAACATGCCCAACCCACACACATACTCTTGAACACATCTTCTCCATGATGTGAGCCTCACCTTCCTCAGGGACCTTACCCTATCATCTATCTCCTTAATCTTTACTTTCTCCTTCTATTGGTTTCTTCTCAAAGGTAGGTTCAAAGTCTATGCCATCTTTAAAAAGCAGAACACAACAAAAAAATCCCACCATACTTCAGTTCTACCCTGTGTTCTATTTACAGCTAAGTTTTCTCACACCTTCCTCCTCTCTACTCACTCTCTTCAAATGATAGCAGTCTGGCTTCTGCCAAAGTCACTTAACTGAAGCTGTTCAAGGAAAGCTCATGAATGACCTGTACCAAACCCAGTGGAATTTTTAAAATTCTTATCTCAATTTTCCTTTCTGGACTTTCAATGCCATAATCACTCGTTGCTTCTTAAAATTCTCATCTCTTGACATTCTGCAAGAGTTTTTGTCTGCTGGTTTTCCCCTTTACTCTGACCACTCTTCCCCGGAATCCTTCATGGGCACATTCTTCTCTGTTAGATCCTTAAATCTGTAATATAACTAAAGCTTCCAGGCTTGATCTACTCTTTTCATTTTAGGTTCTCTCCTGGGAGATAGAGATAGTCTGCAAATCTTTGTATCCAAGCCAAACATTTCCCCCAACAATTCTGCTCTAACTGGCTATCAAACACTAGAGCTGTCCCTCTTCCCACTAGAACCTTGAACTCACTATACCCTCAATTTAATTTATAATCCTTCCTTTAAACTTCATCTTCCTCTTTATATTTGCCCTTCAAATGTTTCATTAGCCAAGATATGAAATAAGAATCATGAGGCTTCTTCCTTTTTTTGTATCTTCCCACCATATTTATTTAGTCTCAATGACCTCACTCCCGTTAAGTTCTCATCTCTTGATTATTTCTTCTATCCCAACTTCCCATTCCACTGTCTCTGCCTAAATTCACACTCTCATCACCTCTCACCAAGATCAGAACAGCCGCTTTCTGTTTTCTGCCTTCTACTAGTCCCTCCCAACAAGGTAGATAAGGTAATTATAGTAATATAATTCAAATCTGATAAGTTATGTATCCTTTAAGTGGCCCCCACAGTATTCAAAATCAAATGCATAAATACTTTCCTGATTGGTCCCTCCTTCCTCCCCAGCATCACCTCCTCCCACTCCAACTCCTCTCTAGCAGCATGAGATGCTCCTATTCTGGGAGTCTTCCACAGTATTCACACACATCCATACAGAGCAGTTACAAACCAATACACAAAAATCCACAAAACAATACTGATCATGCAGATAAATGTTAGAACTTCAAAAACAGGGACAGTTAAGACACTTTCTGATTTTGTTAGTGACTTCCCATGATGGGGAGAAAGGGTGAATAAGCCTGGAAAATGAAACAAAGGGCCTTAAACTTGATTTGTAATTTCATCTTTTCCCTTTCTTCCCTCCTATCTTTTTAAAGAAAAGATCTGAAGTAATTGTAACGAATCGACATTTGTTCATGTTGGGAGTGCTGAATTCGGGAATATTTATATCATTATCAAAACCTTTCTGTATTGAATAAGAATACTACATTGAACCACTCATTCAAATGCCTTTAGAAGAAGAAAATCCTCCAGCTTAAAAACTTCTGTGACACTGCAATCATGTAACAGTTTTAAAAGCAGGCAAATTTAAAATTCATAATTTAACAGAAATGTACTGAACTGAGTCAACAGAGTCTGGAATTGTCAGCCCACGCTTATATTTATAATATAAAACCTATAAAATTGGCTGGAATTAAAGAGGTAAGGTATAATCTGGGCTTTTACAGACTATGCTTTAACTTCAAGGAATGTTAACTATAGAATTTTAGAAAGTGATACATTCAAAGAAAATGACTAACTCAGGTAACTAAGACTCAGACTTTGCTGTGTTTAATTTGTTTATTCTTCCATGACACTCATGCCAAAAGAACACTGAAAGACAAATTAAGAGACATAATATTTATTGTGTTGCCATGGTTACCAAATTAACAAATAAAAATTATTGCTCCATTTCCTAGCAACTTCCTTTTAGTACAAAATCTTAGATACAATTTTTCTTCATTAGATCTTGCAATGTATTTAACCATTTTCTAAAAAACTTTTGGTAATTGACAAATATTTAAATTTTTCTGAACATCAACATCAACATGTATTACATAAAAACCTAGGAATTTTAACTCATCTTTTTTCTGGTGTCAAACAAATACATCTTTCTTTTATTCAGAGGACTTTTGACAGTGAAAGTATTCTTTTGGAATGATAGAGGAAATCTAAGGTTAAGGACTTTATTACTGAGGTCTGAATACAAGCAAATAGAGCAGAAAAAGTGAAACTTTTTATCTACAATGACATATCTAACCAAAATGAATCCTGGTTCTAGTAAAAATGCTTCTGGAATGGAAAAAGGTGTTGCCAGCACCACCTTCACGTTTAGGTTAATGCTACTGTACTATCTGAATTTTTTCCCTCTAAATCCTTGTAAATCACAGAATATGGCAAAGATTATGACACTGAAAGTTTCAGTCTGAGACAAAATTAAATCTTAGAGCACAAAAATCCTCCTTTAATTCTGAATAGAGAAACAAATCAAGGAACAATGAGATACTAACACTGGCAATGACAGAAAAACTGACCAAGGCCATGCTGCGCATGAGGGTAAGGCAAAGGACAAGAGAGTGCTACCCTAACCACACATCCTACTGTCCTTAACTTTAGTTCGGTAAGTGGGAAAAATATGGAGGAAGGTCTGCACTCACCAGGAATTGGCTAAATTCATGCATTAATACCACTTGAAGGAATTCTAAATGACTAAAACCACAACAACTTAAATTTGCTCTTTTCAAAAGAATTAACTAAAGGGCTGGAAATATGGCTCAGGGGAGAGCACTTGCCTAGCATATACAAGACCCTGGGTTCAATCCCCAGTACCTGCCCAAATAAATAAAAGATCTTCCTAATAAAAACAGGAAAGGGGAGAATTTTGATTTTTTTTTTAAACTGGCTAGAAATGGAAAAAACTTCACTTTCTATATTGATGAATTTTTATGTACTAATACTGAGAACACATTTAAGTTTTAAGTAACAGTAATTCTCAGTAATTCTGCCTCCTGTGGAGTTATTTTTTTTTTTCAGACAAATCCAGTTTACATAGGATAATCTGGACCAAGCACATAAGATAATTTAAAACATGTCAGAGGGCTGGGGATGTGGCTCAGGAATAGAGAGAGCACTTGCCTAGCTTGTACAAGGCCCTGGGTGGATGCCTAGCACATGTCCAAAAAAAAAAAAAGTAAGTGTGTGTGTGTGTGTGTGTGTGTATGGCAGAACTAAGAAAACCTCTACACTTGATTTTGAAAACTCTGTAGCATTTTAAGGCTGAGACCAAAGAGGGATCTTCTTGAACGCTATACGTTCTCACTAAATGATCTCATTCACATTTATGGGTTCAATTACTTCTATATACTCACAACTCTCAAATGTTAATCTACAGCCCGAACCTCTTCATTGAGCTCTCGACCTATATTCTCAAACCACTTCTTTGTAATGTCCATGTAGGTGTCTCACAGGCACCTTAAACACAACATATATTCATAGTCCCTCCCCACTCCACCATTCATCCAGATAAAAAAGCAAAACGTCTCTCTCTGTCATTCAACTATAATTATTCATTGAGCACTGACTACTTATTTCTCCTTCCAACCACCTTTCACCAACTCCACTGTTACCATTCTAAGCTGGCTATCATCATCTCTATAGTCTCAGGCTTAATTTCCTTGAATGCACTAAAGACCCTCTGGTAACAATTTCCAACCTTCAGTAAGTCATTCTTTCAAAGCTCAAATATGATCATGTCATAACCCTACAAAAAATTTCCAAAGCTTTCCCTTGCTTTTAGTACAAAGAGCAAAATCCTAAATACAGGCTGTAAGAACCTATGTAGGATTCTCAATTTCATCCCTATTGACCTTTGGGCCAGATATTACCTTGATGTAGGAAGCTGAACTGTACACTAGGATATTTAGCACCATTCCTGGCCTCTATCCACAAATGCCAGTAACACGTCTTCCCTACTCTAATCTCTTTTATTGAGACAGGCAAAAATTTCTCCGTACATTGCCAAACATCTCCCAGAGAGCAGTGAGTAGAACCATTGACCTAACTCTGGCTTCTCTATCCTCCTTGCTTCCAGGTTGATGCTATGGGACGGACCACAGTTAAGAGTGCAGAAGCCAAGTGCAATTTTCGGCTCTAGCCATTCTTAAGGCAAGTTACTTCACTTCTCCATACCAAGGATTCATCACTGATAAAATAATAATAGTAGACTAACTCACAGGATTGTTGTGAGGATTAAATTCATTTAAAGTCGTTAGCCCATGCCTTCAATATTTACTGAGCAAATGACATCAAAAAAATTGTGCTTTTTAAAAAGGAACTATATTTTAAAATGAAAGATGGCATTAATGCTCATAATTATTACTGATTATGATAATTCTCTAAATTTTAAAAAAGCTTTATCCCTAACAAAAGTTTACCAGAGCCTACAAATGAATAAATTACTAAAAGTAGTAAAATTACTGTGAGAAGACCATTCCATAAAGCAGTTAACACTGGAAAGTATTTTAAAGTAAGCAAAATTCTCCCCTGTGTATCTTTCTCCTGAAGCTGTTAATCTAGAATCATAAACCACAAACTTCAGATTCTCCAAGATGCCTAATCTGGCCATTAACTTTCTTAGGCAACAAAATGAAATCCAACCAAGGATGCATCAATAAACATATATAAACAAAGGGTAGTACATACACACAATGAAATATTATTTGGCCTAAAAAGGTATAAAGTTATTTAAAAGAAGAAAAAAAGGAATAAGATCTGGTATATGTTACAACAAACATGAATCCTTAAGATATTATGCTAAGTGAAATACACACAGAAGACAAATATTGCATGATTTCACTCACATGAAACATCTAGAAGAGACAAACTAATAGAGACATAAAGTAGATTAAAGGTTACCAGGAGTTGAAAAAGTGAATACGAGGGAGTTATTGCTTAATAGTTAAGAGTTTCTGTCTGCAGTGATGAAAAAGTTTTGGAAATCAATAATGGTGATGGGGTGATAGTTGCATAATACTGTGAATGTGAATGTCATTAATGCCACTGAATTATATACTTAAAAAAAAAAAGGAAACCAGAACATTCCAGCAGCCACAAAAGTTATATAACCATAGAGCTACCATTCTTCCTTATTATCACAAGTACTTTTGTATTCCAAATGTATTTACATGTATCTTCTGGTCAATGTAAAAATCTCTGGACACTATCAACTACACTCCAGTTCTTATAGATTATAATCAGTTCCTATGTCTGACATTCATTCTTTAGATTTAAAAGAACTGTGCATATGAACATCAATTTCTTTTTCTTGGGTGGGGGGCAGGGAATCAAACTCAGAAGCACTCCATCACTGAGCCACATTCCCAGCCCTATTTTGTATTTTATTTAGAGACAAGGTCTCGATGAGTTGCTTGGCACCTAGCCATTTGCTGAGGCTGGCTTTGAACTTGAGATCCTCCTGCCTTAGCCTCCTGAGCCACTGGGATTACAGGTGTGCACCAGTGCACCTAGCGTTAGTTTTTTTTTTTTTTTTTTTTTTTTTTTTTTGTAAGTCATGAATCTTAAAAGAAATCTCAGAATTTTAGAGCCAAAAGGAATCTCAGATCATCAGTTCAAAAACTAAACAACATTCTGATGAATTCCATTGGAAGAAGTTTTAAACATAAAACATGATTTCTTCATAATTTCAGCTCAAAACAAGGAAAGCAATAAAATTCCAGGCTTTAGTGACACCTTCAAATGACTGTTTGCAGGGTTGGGGTGTAGCTCAGTTTGGAGCACTGGCCTAGAATACACAAAGCCCTGGGTTCCATCCCCAGCACTGCCAAAAAAAAAAAAAAAAAGGAGGGGGAAGAGGAGGAGGAGAAGAAGAAAAGCTTGCAAACACTTCAAGAGGCTTCAATTTCTTCTCATAGAAACATTCACCAAACTGAATATGGGAAGGCAACAGAACTGGCTTTCATTCCACCCTTATCTTTCTCCTCTTGAGACAGAGGCTAGCTGCCTAGAGGTCCCCAATTCAATACACTAGATATATTCTTTCAGATGATTTTCACTAAAAGCCAATAAGCCTTCAGATTGGTCTTCTGATAATTCTAGTGACCTTGCTGACAACTTCTGACACCTCCAAAAACTGTAAAAGACTGAGCTCCCCCAGCAAAACAGCAACGTTCCCATCACAGACATGCAAGGCTCCTAAATCCACCCACATTCCTACTTCCAGGGAATAGACTTCAAACACTTCAACATCTTTTTTAAACGCATTCAGGTTTTGCAATATAAAAAGGGTTCTAGAGATGGACAGTGGTGATGGTTGCACAACAGCGTAAACTTACTTCATACCACAGAACTATACGTACACTTAGTGGCTAAGATGGTAAATTTTATGTGTGTTTTACCACATATTTTAGCATAAAAGTTATCCAGATATGGAACACATTTATATTCTTTGTTTCCTTTCCTTCTCATCCTCTCTGGTTGTCTGCTTTCTTGCTAACTGAGAAGCATGGAAACTTGAACAGATACTAGTTAAGATGAAAAAAAAAGGTTATTTTGCTTTATTTATGGTCTTCCCTATCCACTTCAAAAAACAACCTGAAGTGAGGAAAGACAAACTAAACTCTTAAGATTTAACTGAAGAAAAAAAAAGAATAAGCTATCATTTTTATTGTTGTAGAGGTTTTGTTCATTTTTATTTATTTCTAATGTAAGTCAATATTTTTTGGTGAAAGGGATGATCCCACTGGAGAAAATAAGGATCAGGGACTATCCATGAATGCCAACCGTCCAGTGTATGAGTGGAAGCATATGAATGGCTATGAAAGTGTTAAAGAAAAGAGAAAGAATTGATTAAAGGAGTTATTTTAGAATTATAGGAATGAAGAGGAAACAATTTTCTATACCTAATTCAAGGCAAAGGGGTATTTAAAGTGTCTCAAGACATAAAGCATGGTTATAGTGGGGGGGTTTTGGTACTGGAGACTGAACTCAGCAGTGCTTAAAAACTGAGCTACATTCCCTCCCCTTTTTATGTTTTATCTTGAAACAAGGTCTGGCTAAGTTGCTGATGTCCTCACAAGTTTCTGAGGCTGGCTTTAAACTCACAAGTTCTTGCCTCAGCCTACTGAGCCACTGGGATTATAGGCACACCACCACACCCAGCTTTCACTATTTCTTTTTAATAAGCAAAAAAAAAAAAACAGCCTCCACAAGCCTAACAATAAAGGTTCACAGGCATTATCTCCTTTAATCATCACAATAGCCTACGAGACTCGAAGACAGTATTATTTCCATTTTACAGATGAGAAAACTGAGGTCAAGAGAAGTGACTTCACAAAATTACTCAACCAATTATTAGCCAGAGCCAGAATTCAAAACCATGTTTACAAGTCTGCAAAGTGCACTTCTCTTGGAAGCAGTATGGTAGAGTAGAATAAACAACAGCTTTAAATGGCTGAATCGGAGACTAGATTCTAATACCTTTTAGATAGTTAGCTCTCTCCTTCAGATGATTCCTCAACTGTAAATAACACTAATAATAATACCTATCTTACCTAGATCAAGATTTTTGTGAGAATCAAGATGCATAAACGCTTTCAAAGTCATGAAAAAAACAAGCTATGGGGGAGCTGGAGAAGATTAATTAAATAGTGCAGTATAGGAAGTGGTTAAATGCACAGACTGGAGCCAAAATTCATGTACCTAAACCTAAAGTTCTTCTATTTCCCAGTTATGTAACCTTGGGAAAGTTATTTCTGTGCAATGGTTTCCTCATCTGTAAAAAGGAGATAAAAATAAAACCAATCTCAGAATTTTTCGAGGGTTAAATAAAATAATGTATGAATAATGCTTAGGTTAATATTTGTCATAAAGTAAGGACTCAACAATATTGGATATTAGACTCCAACCCAATTTTTTAAAGAAAGGATCACATCAAAAAGGGGGAAGGAGGGAGGCTGAGGTGTAACTCAGTGGTAAAGCACTTGCCTTGAATACATGAAGCCATGAGTTTGATTCTCAGCACCAGTCAAAAAAAAAGGGGGGGGGGGTTCAAATACTTAGTGAAAATACAAAAGAAGCCTGGCATTTTCTTCTCATTTAGCCCTCCAAATTTGGAAGTAAATATTTTGAGAAGTTTCAATTTTTAAGTAAAACAATGTGGCTTCCAAAATGTTTCATTTGTGCAGATACTTAAGATTATTGAAACATAATATCTACTTTTTCACTTTTAAATGTCTTTTGTATTTTTATCTAAAAACATGTCATCAGACTGGGGCATAGTTCAGTGATAAAGCTTGTATGCAAGAATAAGGTCCTGGTTTCATCCCCAGCACAACACACACACACACACACACACACACACACACACACACACACACACACACATAAACAAAAGCTAAGAATGTCTCATCTAATTTTTTTTTGAAGTAATTTTGTTAAAAGTAGTATCATGAACTTCTTTAACTAGTTTTGTTAAAGTAATATCATGGGGATTGAAATGAAGAAAATCATGTTACATGAATTTATGAATATGTCAAAATTAGTCCCACTATGGGCTTATTATTGTACAACTATAATGTAATTTTTAAAAGTATACTTAAAATTTAAGGCTAAACATCAGCATTTAAATATAGAATTTTAGAGTATTAAAGGAAAAAGTAACATCACAACTTTGTTATCAGTTTTTAAATAACTTTTGTTTCATATACTCTTCAAGATCTGGTTTTTAGTTTTGGTTTTTTTGGAGAATCCTTTATTTTTTATTTGCTATATATGACTGCAGAAAATTTGGTTTCTAATTCAAAAGCAAACTGAACAGCTTTTAAGAGGAAAAATATAGATCAATTAAAAAAAAGAAAACAGCATTAATAATAAATAAGTTATTTACTAAGAACAAAAAAGTGATATGGGAATAACTCTCACAAAAAGAATATAATTTAATGCTAATCTAAGCAATTCTTGTACCAGATTGGTTTATGGTCAGTTTGTAACTGAAGACAGAGTTAAGGTCTGAATCAAAGTTGGTATCTTGCTAAGAAATCCAAGGTGGAAGTTATCTTAAATATCCATTATATAAGGAATTGCTGCTAGTAATTTAACAGGCGACACTGCTTCTTATTTTCTTTTTCTGAATTATTAACAAACAAACAATGCTCCAGAAGCTCTGCTACTATAAGAATTAAACAAAAAATTTTACCACAGGGCTGAGAATGTAGCTCAGTGGTAGAGCGCTTGCCTGGAATATGTGATGCCTTGCCTGAATTTAATATCCAGTACCACCACCACCAAAAAAAAAAAAAAAATTTGGAAAAAAAAATTCCACTGCAGTATTTCAAAAAAAATATCTTAAAGGGGTTGGGGTTGTTTCTCAGTGGTAGAGTACTCACCTAGCATGTATGAGCACCACATAAAAATAAAATAAAAACATTGTGTCCATCCACCTAAAACTAAAAAATAAATATTTTTTTTTTAAATAAGTAACTTAAAAAACTCTGAATAGGCACCAAATAAGAACTATTTCTGTCAAAATTCACATAGCACATCTTGGAACTACAGTCAAATGAGCATTTCAATAGTTACATCTCCAACATTCTAATTAATTACCCTAAGTTTAAATCTTGAAGATTAATTATAAATTTAAATACATTAGGACAATACCTTGAACTCAAAATATAATGAAAAATTAACGCAAGTGAGGTGAATAGCTATCTAAGTATATCTTATTCTAATACAGTATTTTAGAGGCTAACAATATCTTATTCATAGTAAACATTCTGAAACTAGCTCAATGAATGAGTATCTATATGTCACCCCCACATTTTTACAATACTCTCATCTGTGTAACTTGGTGTTGAGAAGGAGTTTACCAGACACACCTCTCTGGCAATGTTACTCAAAGCTTCATCTTCTGCAGAAAATCGATCTTTCACAGGTGTTCGTTTCCTTCCAGAACCAGGAGTCCCCATCTTGTGTTCCTAATAGCCTTCCAACTCTATAAGTGATTTCACTGTGTTCAGCCCTGAAATAAAATAAATGCAGTAAGTTAGGATGTTTCCCTTTATGCAGTTTTAATGCCCATTTATACATTCAACTTTAACTGAAGATTTATATTTGTCTTTGGAAAAATTAGCCAATAACTACTTTTGCACATGATCAATTATTCCAGTATATTTTAGAATATTTAAATTTAAATTAATTACTAAACCTCCTAACTTCAGTATGATATTCACAACTATGAGAGTATATTAGCCTCAGAAAATAGAAGTCAGTAGCAATTCTGCCTAACAGTTTAAAATTAATACAACTATTTCTAAAATCTATTTCCATTCCTGAGTGAAAGGCATTTCAGAAAAGTCATTCAGCCTAAAGTTTCAGAAGAACATGTTCAAGAGGTTTTAATACCTTAAAATTACATAAAGATAACTTCTTATCTTTATGTAATCTAAGAAATTCTTGTACCAGATTGGTTTACAGTCATTTGTAACTGAAGACAGAGTTAAGGTCTGAATCCAAGTTGGTACCTTGCTAAGAAGGTAGCAAGGTGTAATTTAAGAAACAATGCCAATTAAATCATGACCACATAAAAAAACAAATGAATGCTTGTTATTCAGTAATTAATAATAACCAACACTGTCCATGCAAAAAAACATGTATGTTATTTTCAGTTACTACAGGGACTGAAGATAGAGCAGTGAACAAAACTGATGTAAACAAATGACTAAGTATACATATGTGGGCCAGGAACAATAGTCCACACCTGTAATCTCAGTGACTCAGGAAGCTGAGGCAGGAGAATCAAAAATTTGAGGCTAGGCCAGGCAATTTATGGAGCCCCTGTCTCAAAATAAAAACTAAAAAGAGCTGGGGCTGTAACTCAGTGGCGCAGCACCCCGGGTTTGATCCCAGGACCACCAAAAATCATCCTCATCATCATCGTCATCATCACCACCTATAACTCTATCATAATTATCATTATTAAACAGACCCATTTTTACAGTTTTGCCATGTATATTTAAGTCTATGATCCATTTTCAGTTAACTTTGGTATTATGGTGTGAGTCAGGGATCCAACTTCATATTTCTACATGTGAACATGTACTTATCCTGGCACTATTTTTTGAAGACTTTATTCTTGCCCTATTGAATTGTCTTGCCATCTTTTTTGACAATACTGGAGACTGAACCCAGGGGCACTGTACCCCTGAGCTAAATCCAGCCCTTTCTATTTTTCATTTTGAGACAGAGTCTCCATAAGTTACCTAGGCTGGCCTTGAATTTACAGTTTTTCCTGCCTCAGCCACAAGTAATTGGGATTATAGGTATGCACCACATGCCCAGCTTGTCCTGCCACCCTTATTGAAAAATCAGCTGACCAGAGAAGTAAGGGCTTATAATTCAGCAGAATGGCACACACCTATAATCCCAGCTACTCAGGAGGCTCAGGCAGTAGAAGCACAAATTTAGGACCAGCAACTTAGAGGCATCCTGTGTCAAAATACAAAATAAAGAAAAGGGTTGGGATACAGCTCAGTGGTAGAGTACCCCTTGGTTCAAACACCAGTACTTTAAAAAAAAAAAAGGGGGGGGGGCGGATATTTTTCATTTGTAGACATCTTTTTTGTGTGTGTGTACCAGTTTTGTACTCAGGTCACTTAACCACTGAGCCATATCCACAGCCCTTTTTTGTATTTTATTTACAGACAAGGTCTAACTAAGTTGCTGAGGCTGGCTTTGAACTCAGAATCCTCCTGTCTCAGCCTCCCAAACCACTGGGATTATGCATTACTGTGCCTGGCTTAGACACCAATTTTTATTTTATTAATCTGTATGTGTATTTTTATGCCATATCACATCATCTTGATTACTGTGGCTTTGCAATAAGTTTTAAAATTGGAAAAAGAAGTCCTCAATTTTTTCTTGTTTAAGACTGACTGATTATTTTGGATCCCTTACATTTCCATATAAATTTTGAATCAGTTTGTCATTTTATTTGCGGGGGTAAATGGTTGAAAAAGAAAAAAAGAAGGTAATCAGGATTACAAAGCAGTTACACTGAATCAATAGACCAAAATGAAGACAACTGCCATCTTAATAATATTAAGACTCCAATTCATAAAAATAGGATTCTTTCCAATTATTTAGGTCTTCTTTAATTTCATTCCACCATATTTCATGTTTTCAATGTGCAGGTATCTCATACATGGAAACTGGAGCAGAAAAAGGGAAAGAAGGCTGTAGGGGGGTGGGGGAGTGGGGATTGTATCATGAATATGTAAAAGTGGTGGAGTAGGAGAATGAGGAGGAGGGAGGGAGGAAGGAAGGAAAAGGGGAAGAAATATGAAATGAATTTAATAAAAATCATGTTATATAATATATAAATGTGCCAAAAGGAATTTCACCTTTATGTATATGTAGGAAGTACCAATGAAAGATAAATAAAGGAGCCGGGTGTGGTGATGCACATCTGTAATCCCAACAGCTCAGGAGGCTGAGGCAGGAGGATTTCGAGTTCAAAGCCAGTCTCAGCAAATTATCGAAACCCTGAGTAACTCAATGAGATCCTATTTCTAAAATATAAATAAGGGCTGGGGATGTGACTCATGGGTTAAGTGCCCCTGGGTTCAATCCCCAGTACCATAAATAAATAAATAAATAAATAAATAAATAAATAAATAAATGGAAGATCAGTAGATAGAAGAGGAAGAAAAAGAGGGGAAGAGGGTAAAAGGGGACAGTGACTGAAATCAAATTCCTTGCAAGTATGATTTTGTCAAAATGAATCCAACTATAATTATAATACTCTAATAAAAATTTAAAAATTTAAAAAATAAAAATAACCATAAACATTTTTTTAAAATTTTTTAAAATAAAGGTTGGGGATGTAGCTCTGTGGTAGCATGCTTGTCTAGCAAATATAAAGCTCTGAGTTCAATCCCCAGTAATGCAAAAAATGTTTTTGTTTTTGTTTTTTGTTTTGGGGCAAGGTAAAGCTTTACTTGTGCCAGAAGGGAGCAAAAAATGTTTAAAAGTAAAAAAAAAAAAAAAAAAAAGTCACTGGGAATGGTGGTACATGCCCATGATTCCAGCAACCCAGGAGGCTGAAGCAGGAAGATCAAAAATTCAAGGACAGCCTCAGCAACTAAGTGATTCCAACAGCAACTCAAAAAGACCCTGTCTCAAAATACAACATAAAAACGGCTGAGGATGTAGCTCAGTGGTAGAGCACCCCTGGGTGCAATCTCTAGTACCAAAAAACAAAACAAACTTGTAGATCACAAAAAATGAAATTGGCAAGACCAGGAGGGCAATGACTAGACAGATAAATAGACAGACAGACAGATAGATAGATAGATAAAAAGATAGATAAATATAGATATCATTATTCAAGAAAAAAAACACATCTAAAACTTAAATTTTTTCTATCTTTAGTCCTATAATGCTTGAATCACTTAGACCAAATACTTAATTTAAAAAAAAATAGCTACGACACATATGCTTGCTATTGTTTGTTATCAGACATAGATGATTTAAACCATTCATAGGAAAGTAAGTGTGCCTCTGCAGAAAGTATACTCTTTAACTTTAAAATAGTCAAGATTGCTCCAAGCTGTTAAAATGTTTCTACTTGAAAAGTGGGACTGTAGAAAAAATAACAAAGTGTTCAGAGCAATTTAAAAAATTAAATGTATTTCCTAAAGCAGTAAAAATATATAAAAACTAGTTAAAATTCTGATGTGCATAATAAAGGTATATATAGGTTTCAAAGTGAAAACAACAGAAAAAGCTGAACTATGATTCTTTAATTGGGGTAGGGTGGGAGGTGGATAATATTCTACCTCTGAAAAAATAAAAACACTTTGATATGCACCCTAAGGCTTTTCCCAACTGCTTAACCTCTTCTTCTAGGAGGGAAAAGCTGAGACAGGGAAAGAATAATAGGAATAAACCAAATAATAGCATTAAGGAAGAAATGAAAAACACTACTATTTTATTTTTTCTCCTCACAATGAATCCTAAATATACCACCATCATAAAATGCTACAATACCAATTTTTGAGGACAAGGAGAAACTATATTTCCTGGAGCCACAACCTAATCTTAAACAAAAGAAAGGGAAACCATCTGCAGGCTTGTGTCTATAAATTAAGTCTGCATGCTGAATTCTTCAAACAACTTTGACTGTAATATAGCAGTTAAATACACTAATGTGAACCTTGGTCAAAGGGTGGAACACTAAGTTCCTTAACAGCTTTCTAGTTTAAGAAGTGACATAGCTAAAGAACTATAAACTCAAGTGTTTCATTCACTAAATATAGAAAACATCAAGGTTTTCATGAGGCACCACATGACCCAGGGACACAACTATGCTAGGAGACAGCATCTGGTAACAACTAAGAGTTTAAAGCAAAAACTACATGGTACTCTATACTTTTGTGGAAAAAACAGAATGAGAATTTGAGAAGAAGCTAATTTATCTGAACTCAAAATAATCCTGTAAAACAATCTATCATTCCAAAAGTCCAAGAGTTCACATTTGTGATCCCAGTGACAAGTGTGAAGGTGTCTGAATTGGAATGCTATTTCAAATTATGGTATGGCCTCCCTGAGTCATTAAGAGTAATGATTTTTCCCTTGTAAAACATTCCACTGATCCCTGGCAAACACTCTCAAATAACTAGAATATAACATCAGTGCTGTGACAATTCTTTGCTCTCCTTGTACATCTCTTTATAAAAACTTGCTCAGTTTTCCCTAATCATCCTCTTTCCAAAACAATAAATAAATAAAATAGCCAAAAACCTAGATCCTGGGATACACCCTAAGCAGATTTCCAGCCCCAAAAGAGCCTTAATCTTATGAAGACAAATGTTCTTTATAATCCCCTCTTTTGTGGTTGCCACTTTTCCTAAACCACAAGCCTTCCTGACTTGCAGCAGGACCAGGCCAGATTACAGTTATGTGGTAGGTTCTGTCAGATGAGCTTTGACAAGGCCTCAAAATAGATCCCGGGCACCAGCCAGGGAAACTGCCACTCACAGTTCCAACTTCATCATACTTGAACTTCTCAGCACTTAACTTTTTTTCTCTAGTCTCTCTCATTTAAGAGGACAAAGGATCTTGAACCTCCTCCTGGCCATTAGTGAACTTTTATGTTAATCAAAATTTAAAAACTGGACCTCCCTTATTCTGCTTACAAACGCTTTGCAGAATAAAAACTGAATCTGGAGGTCTGGGGATGCAGCTCAGTAGTAGAACACTTGCCTAGCATGTGTGAAGCCCCAGGTTCAACTCCCAGCACCACCACAACAAAAGAATCTGTACCTTCTTCCTGCCATGAAAAATCAATCCATCAAAAACACTATGAATTACAAAGAGATTTTTCAGATCTCAAGCTCCAAAGAGGTTGGTTTTTTTGTTTGTTTTGGTTTGGTTTGGTTTTTTTTGATACTGGGGATTGAATTCAGGGGCACTCAACCACTGAGACATCTCCCCATCCCTATTTTGTATTTTATTTAGAGACAGGATCTCACTGAGTGGTTGAGCACCTCACTTAGCTGAGATTGGCTTTGAACTCGTGATCCTCCTGCCTCAGCCTCCCAAGCTGCTGGGATTACAGGCAATGTGCCACCGAGCCCAGCTTCCACAGAATCTATTTGTATTTTTATTACAAACAGATTAGGATGCAGAATGAAAAGGAAGAAGACAGACTATTTATTTCTCTATTAATATTAATTATTATTATTTATTATTAACTATTATAATTATTAATTATAATTATTAACTATTAATATTAACTGTTAATAATTATAATTATTAACTATTAATATTAGCAGACTTCAACAGTACAAAAAATTAAATAGACTATATACTTTTTTTTTTTTCAGTACTGGTGTTTGAACCCAGGGGCAGTCTACTACTGAACTACATTCCCAGTCCATTTTAAATTTTGTTTTGAGACAGGGTCTTCCTAAATTGTTAAGACTGGCCTTGAACTTGCAAGCCTCCTGCCTCAGCTACCAGAGTGGCTCAGATTATAGGCTTGGGCTATCAAGCCCAGCATTAAGTCCAGCATATATACAATGTTATTAATTGACATAAAATACAAAATTCTGAAACAACTGAAGAAGATGTAGCCACTTAACTATTACCAAATATAAATGGTTTGTATGTGAAAACACCAGTCTTCAAACTACCTTGTTTCTAATTGAAACAAATGAAATTAAGCATCTGATACTCTAATATGTCTTAAATCACCTTATAAAATACATTTGCAATATTTTTTAATGAAAAAATGGGTAGAGAATACAAAGTAATTAAGAAGTCTTTTCTTCTACAAACCTATATAGTCTAATATAGGATTTAAATAAATTTTAAAATTCTTACAACTTAAGTCCCAAACTCCCAGTCATACATTCAAACATACACTATATATACGTACTTATAAACTAGAGCCAAGACTTGTTTTACAAGTTTTTCATTATAGTAGTGCTTGTAGTAGTCTAAAAACAATTTAAATGTCTGTTAGTAGGGAATGGTAAATTATGGAAAATGAATAAATTAGGATTCATCTACACTAAGCAGGACATCAATCTTTAGAAAAAATGAGGTGAATATATACATTCATCATATAAATATATATGTATGGGTGGGTTCCAAGATACATCAAGGGTTAGAATGAAAGGTACAGGATATTTCTACTAAACGTATGCTTGTGTATATATAATAAAAATTTTTGAGAAGATACACAGTAACCATTAGCAGTGCTTGCTTGGATTAGGAGGTAGGGGTAAAGAAAACCTAGGAGTTTGGGGCAGAAAGGAAACTTACATTTTCTTTTTAAATATTTTATCAATTTTTAAAAATCCCACAAATTCTACTAAACCCATGAAATCAGCATTATCCTATATATGCCATTTTTTCCCTCTTCCTAACCATCTCTACTTTTACCTATTGCTTTGTGTATCACTAGAGTAAAACAAATGTATACATATGTAGCAAGTATCAGAGACTATCCAAGAACTAGAATTCTCTTGGTTCCCCTAACACCACCAAAATCAAAAATAATAGAACAAATGAAAGAGTACAGCATACAATAAACCCAGTATCACATTCCTTTTAAGCCTAGCCTAATTTATTTCAAGTTTTTAAAAGTGGAAGTGCAAAGTGCAACACTAAAAAAAAAAAAAAAAAAAAAAAAATCACTTCCAAAGATATCCTATATATTATCTTAGAAGGGAAAATGGAGAAAAGAATGAAGTAGATTACTCACAAGGTAAATTTTGCTCAATTCCTTCCTTTCAAAGTTTTAAAAGCTCAGTTTTGAAAAATGGTCATAGAACCTAATCTTTATTTGCAAACTGGAAAAGTATATTACATTTTTTTAAGTTATGGAATCATCTCTCTATTCAAATTCTCCAGAGAGAAAGTGACTACCTAAAAGGAAAAGGCTATGAAATGGTTTCTATTTTGTAGGTGCAATAGATAGTGCTCCTAAGTTACTTCCTTCTCAATGATCCTCATCAACATTCCCAGCACATTGCAAGAAGAATTTTTTTCCCTCTACACCATGAACTATGTTCTTTACACTAGGACCAGGATAAACAATTCATAGAGCTTTGCAAGAAAGTGCTCCCTCCCTCTTGCTAAATTCATTTCTAGTAAAAATTTGTTTTTAAGAGATACATTGCCAAATATATTTTGCATATCTCTTTTTTTCCTTCATTATTGAGATGCTTAAATTTTGACCTAAGAAGATTTCACTTGCATATTTGCCCACTAAGGCTGTCAGTTATGGTGGTTCCCACAAGGGATTTTCCAAAAGGGAATCTCTATTCGCAAGGAACTGAAACTCTTAAGTCACTTTCAGCTGGACAAAAATCAAAAGCAACATTAGAGAATACTGAAAATAAGAATACATAAAGGGGGGCTGGGGATGTGGCTCAAGGGGTAGCGCGCTCGCCTGGCATGCGAGCGGCCTGGGTTTGATCCTCAGCACCACATACAAAACAAAGATGTTGTGTCCCCCGAAAACTAAAAATAAATAAATATTAAAATCCCCCCCCCCCAAAAAATACATAAAGGTAAAAAAGGATGCCAAATTTTAGTCAAAGAATTAAAGAAATTTTGTAAGTAAGACCAAATGGATAAGTTTGGTATTACTTTAAAAAAAATAACTAATTGAAGGTCTTCATGAGTGAAAAATAAAACAAGCTGAATCCCCCTCTCCCAAAAAAAGGAAAAGAAAAACATGGTTAAAAGTATCAAGACCTCTGTAATTCAAAGTTATTTTGCTTAACAACATTTTGAAAGCCAAAAATGATCAAATTACATTTCAGCAATAAAAAGTTATTTCTAGTTTAATATCAATCCATTCCAAAAATAAATCACAAATTCAATACACACTTTCTTCTATAACAAAACTTATTAACAGTATAGTCTCATTCTGTTAAGGATAGAATGGCAAAATGGGTAAGGCATTCCACTCAAAAGACTATTTTGTATAATGCAAATTCTTTCAGTGAACTTTTTCATACCTTAGTGATGGTAGTTCTCCTTGCCAGGGTCATTTATTTTGCTTCTACACCCCTTCATTTATCTTGCCACATCTAGTCCAAAAAGAAAAAAAAAAAATGGGGCAAAATCACAACAATCCACTTAGTAATTAAAGCATTTTGCAAAATTTCAATTGTCATTTTCTTAGCATACTTTATGACAAAAACGATTCAGCAACAAACCTAACACTTCCTATAAAATAAGTAAAGGCATCTAATTAAACAAGCAGAAACAAACTTAGTTTTCCTCTATTTCACTGTTAAGATCCATATCAGTGATTCACAAGGTGAGTGATCTAACTTCCTATATGAATCACACTTTCCAAAATTCTTATTCTATACAAATATAGTAGGTCATCGTCTCTATTTTTTAAACAGAGCATGACATTGGTGAAACGGGGTTTTACTTCAAGAATTTCAAACCGTGGCATACTTGAAGTTCCTGCCCACTAACTTTACCTGCAACATTTTGCACTCTCCAACAACTGCACCTTTTCATATAGATTATCACCGAATAAAGTATTATTTTGAAAAAATATTTCTTTAAACACTGATTAAGAACTTACTCATCCCTACCCTCCTCTCCATCTCTCAGTTCCACTACTGCATCCACATTCTCTTCTCAATGTGATAACATAAAAATTAACAGCAATTCTGTCATCCTTTTAGTCAATTAAATTACAGTTTTTCTGTTTGTGGCAGAAATGCTGAGTCATTAAAAGAAAACAAGCTATAAACAATTAAAATTTAGGCTACAGCTTCCCCCCAGCCGTGTCTCAGAAAGCTGATATTTGTAACTCCCACGGTATAAAAAATACTGCAAACACTTGAATCTTTTTCTCCCCAAGAAAAGGAAGGGGGCTTCTTCTGGCTGGATATCCACAGAAAAAGGAAGCCAGGACTGACTGCAACTGTATAACTCAACAATCTGGGTGTGAATAATGCCCCATATTAGTCAAGCATTAACCCTGACCCACCTAGCTAGCTCCTGTTAGCCCGCGCTTCAGTTCAGGTCAAAGGAGCAAAGAGAAAAAAAATTCCATAAAAATGCTACACCGTCCATCGGCCTGACACCGTTCCCGGGAGTGCTTCTCCCGGGACCGAAACCCTGAGTGTGACGTCGGGAACAGAAGGAGCCGCGGACACCCGTGTCAGGGGAGCAGCCGTCCAATTTAATTTCTACCACAACTGGAATAACACCTTCCCTCCCCGCGGAGGGAGGGTGCGCGACAGAAGATGCCCGAGATCTCGGCAGTCAAGCGGCGACCGGGCCCAGGAGCTGGGCAGTCCCAGGGTAGCCCGGCCCCCTACAGGGGTCGGCGGCGGCGCGGATCCTCTGGGCTGCGGAGGCCGGGAAGAGGGGCCTCCCAGCTCCCTGCTCACACTGAGCGGGCGGGAGGAGCGGCCCTTACCTGCCTCTTGGGCGGGCTGTGGCTGAGGAGCCGCCCGGGAAGGGCCGGAGCGCGGCTGGCCGGCCCGGCACCCGCCCGGCACAGCGACGAAGGGCGAGAGGCGCTGCGGCCAGAGTCGGTCCCGGGTTCCCAGCCAGGAGGGCCGAGCTGAAAGCGGTGGCTCCCAGCACCGGCGGCCGATCTATCAAGCTGGTGCGCCCTCAGCGCAGCGGCTGAGACAGCGGGAACCGGCCCCGGGATGAGCCGCAGCCCCGGCGGCAGGCGGAGGCGGCCAAGGAGGGGCGGGGCCACGGGGTCACCGACCCGCTCACCCGGAAGTAGTTGTGGCCAGGACGGCCCGCGAGCGCCGCGCGCTGCGGCCGGACTAAGCCTTGGCGAGCCAAGTACCCGAGGCTGGCGGTAGAGATGTCCCAGGCAGCAGTGTGCCTGCTTCCCCACTCCGCCACCGCGAGCCGCTGGGGTGGCGCGGGAGGGAAGAAGGAAGGGCGGGGAGCGCGGCCTCCGGTAAGGCGGGGCCTGAGCCACCGGTGGGGCGGAGGCCCAGGGCTCTTCGAGGCAGGCGTATCCCTGACCCCGGACAGGGACTGACTGATATGCGAACTGATACGTGTGCTGGCTCACGGTTGCACCTGCCGGGGTCGCCTCTAAACCGCCCGACTTTGTGGGCTTGGGTAAGTGGGCGGGAGTGGCGCTCTGGCTGTAGGAAGCAAGAGAGTGCGGATGGGCGTGGTTGAAACGCTGCAAGCCATATTTACAAAGTTGAATTGCATTATTTTAAAATGATTTCTAGAGAAGAATGCTTGGCGGAGTGAGGTGAAAGGAAGAGTTTAGAGTCTGTTAAAAATCAGATAACCGGACGCGATGGTGCGCACCTGTAGTCCCGGAGCCTGTGAATTTCAGGCCGGCTTGGGAATCAACAAGACCCAGTATTCAGGTGGAAAAAATAAAATAAAATCTGACAGACGCGGACCTGTCAGTCATTCATTCCAGAAATATCTGTATCTGTCGAGGCACACCAGGTCGAAAGCACTGGGAAAGGCCAGGTTCTGCTCTTGGGAATCTTGCTTTCTAGTGAGATAGATACAGTGATGCAGATAAACCAGGTAATGACAGCTTGTAAATACGACTCTGCAAGAAACTGTGATGAGAAAGATTTTATGGGCAAGGCCTCTGGCTGGAGAAGATGGCTAGAGAAGATCCTCTGTGAGGAAGTGATAGTTTAGCAGCCTCCTGATGAAAAAGGCAGGAAATGCACATACACATAACATATATAAGGACTGCAGGTTCCAGAACTCTCCGAATAAACTCAAAAATTCCATGTGAAGATCCTAATTGTAGCCCGTGCGTGGCGCACTCCTGTAATCCCAGCAGCTGGGAGACTGAGGCAATAGGATCACAAGTTCAAAGCCAACTTCAGCAATTTAGTGAGGCCCTAAGCGATTCAGTGAGACCCATTTCTATATATTAAAAAGGGCTGGGGATGTTTAGTGGTTAAGTGCCCTTGAGTTCAATCCCAGTACCCGCCCTCCAAAACAAAACCCTCTGCAATTAGAAAGCTTGCGCACCCTTAGAGTTCTTGGGTGCTGCCACTATGACACTAATATTGGAGGTTCAAGAGACACAGAAAAATACATCCAACAGCCTTGGGAAACAAATTCTATATCCTTTGGCTGATTCCGTTCCATGTCATTCTTTTTATTGGACTCGAGTAAACATGAAAACTGGTTTTTACCTGCTCTCTGTAACAGGCTGTACTGTTATCTGAATAAAAGGATTAATGACATGTCATCTTTTGTTAAATCAGTTGAAGACAAAATAAAAACCCTACTTGCAAGGAAGAGAATCTAATCAAATATTAATGTGGTTCCAAAATAATACCCATAAATCCAAATATGAACTGCATGATTAATGGAAAGATTGAATAATATTAGAGTTAGATTCTCTTGCCCTTTTCATTTTACTGCTTAGCCAATTATTTTGACTCATGACAAACTAAATATTTTGCAGTGTCATTTTGGAAAAACTGAGGGAGCTAAACTTATTGAGTATACACTTCTTACACAGAATTGTGTAAGTTGCTTAAATATCTTCTCCAGTACTATGACTAACCTTGAGATATAGGTATTATTATATCCATTTTAGTAACAAAGACATTGAGGTTCAGAGACATTGTGACTTCCCTAAGGTAACAAAACTAATATCTGGAAAAGCCAGAATTTGAGCTCAGGTTTTGAGCTCAGGTTTTCCTTGCCCTAATTTCCCCCTTTCTTCATACTGCTTTGCTGCTTTAATTGTTTGTTTGTTTGTTTCAAAAAAGGATCTTGCTCTGTTGTTTAGATTAGCCCCGAATTCCTGGGATCTATCATTTCTGTCTTCTGAGTACCTGGGACTACAGGCCACCAGACCTGGCTTATTTTTAATAGTTAAAAGGGAAAGATAAGTGTCCAGCCAAGCAGAATTCTATATTGGTTTTGGGGTTTTTACTATGAAAATGTACTTTAAGGTAGAGTGTTATGGAGGAACTTCTCTGTGTTTTTACTTCTCCATCACAATTTACTGTCTGTTTGGCAACAAGAAAATGAAAACCGTTCCACTTGTTGTAAGAGTTCATCGTGTCATATATGATTTGAGTGCTGCCAAGAATGCTGTAAAGTGTGACACTAACATTTTGTCATTGCAAGGGGATTCTGACTAAATGTATAACTCTGAATTATATCATGGGCAGTCAGTCTCTCCCTTCGTGTTAACTATTTCACCAAAAAATATGTGCTCTCAGATCTTTATAGAATAGTCTGAGATGTGTATACCCCCAGGAGTGTATGGGATGGCTTCTCTGAGGACTTATTAATAGATAAAGGAAATTTTTGAAAGTGTCTATGTAGTTCTGGGAATGAAGTGGTAGAATCTGTATATTTTTCTTCCTTTATAACCAATCTTTTATATTTTTCTTTGATGGCAATAAATGTTTCCTTTCTTAAGAGCAAATAATCATTGTTGTAGTTTTCACAAAATTGTCTTTCACAAACAAAATTTTGTCTCTCTAGACATCTTTGGAAACTTTGGTTTAAACATTAAAAATAGGCTGCCAGGGGCTGGGGTTGTGGCTCAGTGGTACAGAGCTTGCCACACATGTGTGAGACAATGGTTTTGATTCTCTGCCCTGCGTATAAATAAATGAATAAAATAAAGGTCCACTAACAACTAAAAAAAAAATTTTAAATAGGTTGCTACTTTTGCAATTATAATTTTATGTGTCTGTGTATACATGTATGTTAATGTGTTGGGAGCACTTATTAATTTTGGATAGCTCCTTAAAAGGCTGTCTGAACTTGGCAATATAACTGCCTTACACTATGTGTAAGTTCTCTTTCTAAAATTTCCTGTCTGTATTTACTATTTTCTCTTGCTGTCATCTCTCTCTCTCTTTTTTTTTTTTTCTTATATGTACCATTCACCCAATCGTCCCTGTTGGTACCATCTTACATAACTATAATGATCTGGGCATTTGGTGGTTGTTGTATTTGTTTTGTCTTCTTGCTGTATTGGAGACTGAACCCAGGAGCACTCTATCACTGAGTTACATTCCCAACCCTTTTTTTTATTTTGAGACAGTCTCTCTAAGTTGCTGAGAATGGTGTTGAATTTTTGTTTCTCCTACCTCAGCCTTCCAAATTAAAACTTAGGAAACTGACATCTTATTATCTTCTTCAGGTGTTTAGTTTCTTTTTATGTTTCATAACATCAAAAGGTTACCATTTTGGAAACAACTCTTTTATTATTTGATTTGGTTCTTCTCCTATTTCTTAATTAGCAAATATTAATAGTTAATAAGTTTGCTAAGGTGCTCAACTCAAATTACAAGTTTATTTGAAAATTCTGTGGGACAACACAATTGAAAGTGATTGATTTGTAAGGCTTACTGTTTCATATCACCCTGACCTAAATCCATTTATACAACTGTGTATGTATGTATTTTAGTACAATCTCTGACCACTGAAATATTTTCAAAGAGATTCTTATTAAATTTTTTTAAAGGAAAAAGAAAACTCCTCATTTGACTGGGAGAAAAATATTTCTAAACACCTAACTATTCAAATGAGAATAATCTGTTGGGTTAGGATTCAGAATCTCACTTGCAGCTAATTCTGGCTCTGCGTGGATTATCCTAGCCAGGGCAGCTCACTCTTCACTCAGAGCAGGGGAAAAAAAAGGTGTAAATTACTTTCTTTGGTCTTGGCAGTAGGTTGATGAGAGGGAAGAATTTATATTTTAGGTATCAATTATGTATGCATGCTTCATCAGAGATAATCAAGTGAGGGCTCCTCTGCATTATATACTTATAAATGAGTAATAAAACATCCTTTATATTATGGCTCATTTATAGCAAACTATTATTCATTTGCTGTATACTGGCACCTCGTTAGGCACTAGAAACATGGGGACAAAATAGGATTTCTGCCTTAAGGAGGTAGAATTCCCAAGTTTTGTTTTGTTTTCCTAAACAGAAATTTCTTTCTGACAGAAATCGGAGATCAAGGTGTTGTAGGATTGGTTTCTCCTGAGGCCTCTCTCCTTGGCTTGCAGTTTAGCCACCTTCTGTGTCCTCTGTCTTCCCTTCATGCCCTGAATCCTTGGTATCTGTGTTTTCAAAATATATATATATATATATTTTTTTTTAATAAGCTCTTATTGTGTACCAGACACTTCCTAAATGTTAGGGATACAATGGGAAGAAAAAAGAGTGGGATTCTTTCTCTCAAGAGACTTTCTGATAAGGGGATCAATCTCACAGAAGTAACTTCATAATATACCAGGTATTACTAAGGATGATATGTACTGCCATAAGGACACAAAAGATGTGGGACTTAACCCAATACGGGGTGTCAGAAATAGTCCTTAGAATAGATGCTTCCCATCAGGATTTAAAAGTGCCTGAGAGTAAATTAGGGGCAGATGTGGGATTATGCTGAAAAGAGCATATAGACATCATGATGGAACCAGCAGAATCCCAGGGATCAAAAGAAAGAGACAGGGCTGGGATTGTGGCTCAGCAGTGGAGTGCTCACCTAGCATGTACAAGACCCTGAGTTTGATCCTCAGCTCCACATAAAAATAAAATAAAAGATATTGTGTCCAACTACAACTAAAAAAAATAAATATTTTTTTAAAAAAGAAAGAGACAATGTGATATTTCATGGCTTACAGGCTAAGTTATCCTGCTGAGCAAGGTGGTACACACCTTTAATCCCAGCAACTCAGGAGGCTGAGGCAGGAGGATTGCAAGTTTAGGGTAGCAAGACTGGAGGTGGGGGAAGCAGCTAAGTAAAGGTCTACCAGGCAGGATGTTAGAGGCTGTGGTAAAGATTCTTATCTTCTGAACTCAATGCAAACCAGTTGAAGAATTTTTAGTGAGAGTGCCATGATCTGATCATGTGTATTTTCAAAAGATTACTCTGGCTTCAGAACAATAAAAAAGAATTCAGTCTTTAAATAAATGTGTCCTGAAGACCTACTTTGGGCCAGAAACTATTCTGCATACTAAGGACACATGGCAGTGGGACAACAAATTTCCTATCTTTGAGCACCTTATGTACAGATAATACACAAAAAGTACATAAGATGATAGTGTTATAAAGAATATTAGAAAAGGGCGAGAATGAAATAATGGGATGGGCTTTCTATTTTATTAGCTTGAGCCATATGAAATTTTTGTGTTTTTTGTATTGTTTTGTTTTGTTTTTGAAAAGGAATCCCACTACATTGCCCAAACTGTTCTCAAACTCCTGGGCTTAAGTGATACTACCATCTCAGCTTCTCAAATGGTATTATAGGTACATGCCACCCTTTCCAGCTTAATTTTTAAATTATTTTTAACTCAAAATAACATTAGAGTTATATTATCCAACCCAGTGTGTGGCATGAGGATCATATGATTCAACATAATACTTGAAGAGTCAGAGAAGACCTCTAACGAGGTGATATAAAGAGAGGCAAACCATGTGAATTATTGGAGGACAGAGCATCCCAAGCAAAGGAACAGTAAATGCAAAGGTCCTAAAGCAAAAATGTGCATGCCATATTTGAGGAGCAACAAGGAGGCCAGTGTGGCTGAAAAGTGATGGACAAGAAAGAAGAATGATGATTAGGACCAAATCATGCCATCACAGGAACTTGGCTTTCCTCTTTGAATAATGTAAGCCATTTTGAGCAGTAGTAGAATCTTAAGTGATGTTTAGAGGTTATCATCACTGTACAATTCTTTCAACTTTACTGCACTCTTGAAATTTTTCCCAATAAAATGACGTGAGTGTTTTAAACTCTGTGCTGTAAGTAGACTTTTGGGGGAGGAAGAATGAGAGTAGGAAGACCAGTCAGGCTATTGCAATGATTCAGGTAGCAATAGAGAAGTGGTTAGACTTTGAATAAATTTTGAGTAGAGAACCAACAAAATTTGGTTATAGAATGGATTTGAGATGTGAGAAAAAGAATAATAGGTATCATAGGTTTTAGATTTAAGCAACTGGAAGAATTACTTGCCATCAACTGAAGTTTGGAAAATAGGGCAGCTCTAGAAGATTTGGAAGAAGACTTGAACAAGGTGAGTTTGAGATGCCTATTAGACATCTAAACAGAGATACAAGTCAGTAATTCAGAGAAACCAGGTAGGAAATACAAATGTCTGAATCACCACCTAAAGATTAGGAGTGCAAGCACCAGTGGCTTGACAGTAAACCCCTGAAAGAGTTTGGTCTAAAGTCTTTTATTCATGTTTTTGTTATAAGTTGGTTTTGTTTGCAAATATCAATTACTTTATATTGCCATTCAGAATTTTTTGTATTCATTATTGTCTGCAGTTCACTTGTGTTCTAAAGGGCTTCTGTTTTTTGAGATTTTTTCATTGTTGGTCTTGCCTTCCCAAGCAGATTCGATGTTTTTAAGGAAAAAAAAATTATTTTATTTCATATACTCCACAATACCATGTCCCTAGAAGACATTTATATTGTTCATAGAATAAAATAAACTATTTGAATATAGAGGTTTACATTTGTTTTCATAAAGTATCAATTTTCTTATAAATATTTAGACACTGCTAACTGTCTTATGAAAATAAGGATAGAATTAGAACTTTCAATCTATTGCAGCTCATGCTCATCTCAAGTCAGACAAATAAAAGCTAGCCTTTTGCAACTAATAAATGGCCAGCTCTCCTCCATATTGGCTTTATTCTTTACTTCATGTGATAGCAAGACAGTTCTTTTTTTTTTTAAGTTTTAAAAAGGAATCCCACTACATTTTTATTCATTTGTATGTGTGGGGCTGAGAATCAACCCAGTGCCTCACACATGCTAAGTGAGCGCTCCACCACTGAGCCACAACCCTAGCCCAGCAAGACAGTTCTTAATAATGAATGTTACCTGTACTCTTGAGTTTAGCAATAAGGAGATCCTTCCCAGTGGATTTGCTGAACCAGTATGGGTTAACCCACCCCACTCCCTCCTTTAGCAGGTTATCCTGGCTATAAAATTCTGTGCTGTGACTGGTCAAATCTGACTCATGCTTCTTCTCCAGGTCACCCAAGAAGCATGAACTATTATAGGACAGGAGTGGCTCCCCAGGGGGGGACAAAATGGTTACTGTCACTCAAATGAGAAAAAAATACTGAAGGGCAAAAAACAATACCTACCTACTATGCCAAGTAACTCAAAACCTAAGCACTGTTTCTTCCTTAGTCTTTTAGAAGAAACTAGTAATGCCATGGCACTCATGTTGAATTTCTCCCAATTTCATGCCCAATACTGCAGTTTTCCCTGAATCATCAGGCTGTCACAGATTCCATTGTCATTAATGAATGAACATCACAAAAAGTAAATCACAAGTATAAAAGTTACCCAGCTGGAAGGGTCAGAATTTCAGCACATTGCTTTTCTGGACACTCCCACCTGGTGTTACAGGTTGTTTCTTGTCCTTATAATTCTTTCCTATTATCAGTTTGCCTGAAACATATTCTTTGCCCTCAGTGCCTTGGGGGAAGGTGGCTGCTATCTAACAGGCCTGGGAAAGACTGCAAAAGCAAAAGACTGTGAATCAGCTCAAATACATCTTCTGTTAGAAGGACATTTACAGTGTAAAATCTTGAAAATGTACAGATGTGTCTGTTTTTTCTTCCACCTCTTTTCAGTTTTACTATTTCCTTCCCTTTTTATACTAAGATATTTTTCCACATGACCTTTGACCTACTTAATATAACATTTTTTAACATTTGAATTAAATATTTGCCACAGAATATGGATAACTTTGGTATACAGAGGATGTTTATATTTCTGGAATTTGGGATGGCTCCTCTAGTTTGCTGCTTCCCTGGACACCAAACATTACACTCTCTGTTCTAGTATGTGCTTCAAATCAGTCATAAGATTGGCAGAATATCAAACCAAACTAAATGAGTAGTTGTTGAAATTACTCTCACATCCTGGAGCTGTACACGCCATGGAGTAGCCAGCTTTTATTAGCAAACACAATTCTGACAAGAATCACTGCACTGTGGTCCTGTTCATCAGAATTCAGTGTTATGGAAATTAGGTTTGGGTGTGGTTAGTTTAGACCACTACTGGATTCAATCCCCAATACCGTAAAAAATAAATTTATAATAATGAAATAATCATGAAATATAACAAAATCTCTATTAAAGGAGATGGATTCATTTGTAAATGAAAAATGGTTTGATGTTGGGGTTGTAGTTCAGTGGTAGAGCCTAGCATGTGGAGGCACTGGCTTCAATTCTCAACACTGCATATAAATAAATACAATAAAGCTCCATCAAAAACTAAAAAAAAAATCTCTTAAATATGGTTTATATCACTGCTATGGTCTATTTGTATCCCTTCAAAACTCATATGTTGAAACCCTAACACCAACCAACAGATGTTATTAAATGGAGCCTTTGGGAAGTGATTAGCAGGAAACCCCTTTGGGGGTGGGAGGGAACCTATAAAAGAGACCTAAAACAGACCTCTTACCATGTAAGATTAGAGTAAGAAAACAGTTGTTTTATTAGGAAGTGAATCCTCACCAGACACCTAATTTTACTGACACCTTGATCTTGGACATCCCTGCTTCTAGAATTGTGAAAAATAAATTTCTTTTCTTTATAAACTAGTCTATCATATTTTGCAATAACAGCCCAAATGGATAAACACAAGTACCAACACTACCAGAGTCTAACTGCAAATAATATAACTTTAAAAATAGATCTAATTATTGTCCTCACTGCTTAAAGCCATTGTCGATTTTTCTATTGTCTTACATAGATCATTTATTTTGTCATTTAAAAAAAATCATGTACTGGATGCTGGGAGTAAATGAATGGATGTGACTCCCTCCCTCCTAGAACTAGCAAGTAAGCTGACAAACAGTACAGTGTATCACAATCAGTAACTGAGTTTAATACATTCTCCTTGAAAACACCTAACTGTCCTTTTACACATCAAATGCTGACTTTGATGCATAAGCTGACAAATATGTTGAACCCATGCTGCATGAATCATACAGCAGCACTGATCTCTAGTCATTGCTTCAGTTTGAGCAGGATCCCATTGTTGTCCACATATTAGTGTTCAATTATTTGAGCATGTGTTTGTTCTTATGTTATGAAAATGAAAATGCCATTAATTATAAGAAAATGGGTCTTATAATTTGAATTATAGCTGGGTTCCGTGGTGCACACCTATAATCCCAGCGACTCTGGAGGCTGAGTCAGGAGGATAGCGAGTTCAAAGCCAGCCTCAACTTAGCGAGGCTCTAAGCAACTCAGCAAGACTCTGTCTCTAAAAATAAAATACAAAAAAGGGCTGGGGATGTGGCTCAGTGATTGAGTTCTCATGGGTTTGATTCCTGGAACAAACAAAATTAAATAAAAATAATTTGAATATGAAAATCATTATTAGGTGTACCAAAAGAACAGTATCTTTAGCTTCAATCACACAACCAGATAGATATACATAAGATAAAGCCCAACAGCTGAGTAGTCCAATCCCACCTACTCAAGAGGCTGAGTCCGGAAGATTGCAAGTGCAAGACCAGCCTCAGCAATTTAGCAAGAACTTGTCTCAAAATTGAAAAGTCTGGGATGTAGCTCAGTGTTCAATTCCAGTTTTTTTTTTAAATGAAGTCCGGTAAACTGAAGAGAAGAAGGAAGTCAGAAAACAAGTACAGAATCCATTATTAAAGGTGAGTCTATAAGTTTAGGTATGTTTAAAGACTTAGAATTTAGTTCTTTGGGAAAGGATTCCTCCTTAAGACAAGTAAGTTTTTTTGTTTGTTTGATTTTAGATAGTTTTCAGGTATGCTTTATGTTGAAGAGTTAGAAACTGCCTGTGGTAGTTCACCATTGCCTACAGAATATATTCTAAATCACTTGTCACATAAATTATGTTTAAATCCATGGTTTATAATGACTAAGAAAATATTTACTAGTCACCTATAGAAATTTCTGTGCCAAGGTGTTTATTATATGGTAAAGGTAGTTGGTAAATAAATAAAGAATCAAAGGTCATTCTCCCTTTATTGTACAAATTATATTTCATTGTAGTCAATGAGTTTCTGAAAAATAAGTTTTTATATAGAATATTTTCTATTAATAAATAATATTAATGTTTTAATAATAATATTTTACATTAATAAAAGGAATAATACAATCACAGTATCATTTCAGAAACCTCTAGTGAAATAATATATTTAAGTAATAATTATAAATAACTGATAAAGCCATCAAATGAAAGATTGGTGGGCAGAGTTATAATGGATGGATCAGGTTAACAACACCTGGACTCACTGATCAATTTTAACAACACTAAAGTCAAAGAGCCATAAATCATAAGCATCCTGATTAGCATACTCCAAAATTCATGAGCTGCTTATGAAATATTTTTATCACTCTCCCAAAATATTGTTTAATTTGAATGCAATCAAACCTCTAAATAGAAGAACAGTAGGAAATGTCAAACAATACCAAGAGAATACAGCCAACTACTGAATGTGGAAAATTCTACAGGACCAATGACAAGATTTCTTTAACAAATAAATTACCTTAATGAATTAAGAGACTTAAGAAACATAATAATCAAATATAATATGTAGATCCTAATTTGATAAATCAGCTATAAAGACATTTTTGAGATGATGGGGAAATCTTTCTGTAGATGATAAAGGCTCAATAATATTGTTGGTATTATTCAAATACTATGGTTATATTTTTGAAAACAGTCTTTGTTGTTAGAAATGTACACTGAAGCAAGGAGTGGTGCTGCATGCCTGTAATCCCAGCAGCTCAGGAGGCCGAGCAAGAGGATCACAAGTTCAAAACCAGCCTCAGCAAAAGCGAGGTGCTAAGCAACTCTGTGAGATAAATAAAATACAAAATAGGGCTGGGGACGTGGCTCAGTGGTCAAGTGTCCCTGAGTTCAATCCCTAGTACACACCCCCCAACAAACTGTACACTGAATTAATTAGGAATGAAATTAGTTGATCTTCAGTATTTCCTTCAAAATACTTCAGAAGGGTCGGGGAAGAGGCAGGGCAGAAGCAGCAAGATTAGATGAGAGCTGATAAGAATGAAAGCTCGGTGATAGGTACATGGGGAGAGAAGAGGAAAACAGTATAAAATCATATCTCTACTTTTTTGTAAGCTTGAAAAAGCCCGTAACAGTAAGCTAAATTTTAAGTAAGTAAAGGCTTTAGGAAAATGTATTTCCACATTTGACTTGTGCCCTGGGGAAGAATCTGAGTGAAGAGTCTAGAGAACTTTAACATTGAGATCCCTGAGCTAGTTGGCATTGGATGCACGACCTAAATGTATAATCATAGAAGAACTGAGAGGACAATCGCCAGTATCAGCCACAGTGAGGACACAAACTCTGACCAAGTCACTTCCTGCATATTCCTATGGCTCAGCAAGCCATCAAAGTAGTGGTAGCTGAGCTTGGGTCTGACATGGGCTGTGTTTGTTTCAGACAGGGCCTTTATTAGCTGTAAGACCCTATGCTCAAACCCCATGGGCAGCAGTGAAGTCTGAGAAGTGCATTGCCTCTCAAGGACATAACTGATGAGGGTGTTGCTTTGGAATATTCTAGACTCAGTAGTGACACCTAGTTCCCAACTTCTACAGCAGCTAAGGTAACACCTTCCAGAGCAATCGGCCATGGATGATGGATGAGATCATTCTGATTCCTAGACATATGGGGAAGGAGGGAAGGAGAAGGTAATGTCTGGATTTCCCATAATTAGGCACGTGGAGCACAAGTTGATAAACCAGAGGCATCTCTGTGGAGGACACTGTGTATTCCTCAAGTGGTGAGGCAGGATTTACTCATTACCCAGTTCTTGAATTGCATGATTGTATCATTAAGTTTTATGGAAACAACTCTTGACTATGATTCAGAGGTGTGACCGGAGTATTCCTCCCACTCCCCTGTCCCTTGTGTAATCTTGGGCCAGTTGCTTGTCTTTAAATTAGGATAATAATACCTTGACTGTGTACCTCCAGGGTTTTTGTAAGGATCCTGAGAGAAATATAGGAAACTACAGTTTTTGTGAACTATCCAATGCTATATAATTGTAAGGCATTGTTATTATACATCGTAATTTATACATCATAAAACTCCTTATTTTCCTTATTCTGTGTTAACAATCAATGTTCAATTAGTATACAATGCAATTAGATAGTCAAGAAAACAAGTACATAGACAGTCGCTTTATAGTAAGCTCATTCTGCATTTCTATTACATTTCATAGGAATTCTTGTGAACAAGGAAATCTTACCTGTTTAATGTTTTATAGGTATATACTTGACTATATGCTCATAACTTTAGGAGACAATAAGTTACTATATACTCTATAACTAATGCTTATTATTTTATAATCTCAATTTCATAAACCAATATTTCTTTTGTTCAATAATATACAATCAATTGGAGGATTAGGGCAGGAGTTGGCACGCTATGGCCCTTAGAACAAATCCGGCCACAATCTGTTTTTGTATGGCCTGCAAACCAAGAATCATTTTGATATTTTTAAAATGTTTTTTTAATCAGAATAAGAATATTTTATGACACATGATAATATGAAATTCAAACTTTAGCATCCATTTATTGGAACATGGCCATGTGGCCATTTCTTTGTATACTGTCGATGGTTACAACAGCAGTTGAATAGTTGTGAGAGACACCATATGGCCCAATATTTACTATGTGGTCCTTCAGAGAAAAGTTTGCATATTTAGGTTAGATAATTCAAAGGACAGAGTTTTTTTTTTTTAAATCCTAAATAGGTAGCCATCTCTTAGTATAAATAAACCTGGAGCATATGGACTCAAACCATGGATATGTAATAAGAGAAATTCACAGTTAAGGTTTTAATATGGCAATGACTTGTTTTAAGCCAATTAAGGAGATTTTATTTATAAAATACAAATAAATAGAATAGTTAAATCCTTCAAAAATGCTCCATTTTGCTCAATGATTGTGGCAGAATAAGAATAGGGAAATAGTAGGCAATACCAAGTATTTACATAAATTTCCTTTTGGGGGGCATTAAACCCAGGGCCTTGCTCATGCTAGGCAAGTGCTCTTCCCCTGAGCCACATCCCTAGCCCTGTACATTTTACTTGAACTTCATATCATCCCTAAAATAAATAAATTAATACGTATCTTATTGCTGTGCTGGCAAACAACCAAGTTTCCAGAGAGATAAATTTACAAAATTTTTACTGATTTAAAGCATGTTTAGCATACACCTTAGACAAAACGAATATACTTCTCTTGTGAATACCATAATTCCACAGCCAATTGATTCCACATGCTTTCAGTGATTTTTTCTGAATGCTTGATTGAATAGCCAACTTATGTTTGCAATTCAACGTTTGATAACTCCAATTTGCTGAAATTTTTTCAACGTATTTCTTGTCATTGAAGTCTGATATGTAATCTACTATTAACCTATCATTGCTCATCCTCAAACCAAAACCAAAAAAAAAAAAAAGAATAGGGGAGAATATAAATTTTCTATTAGCACTAGAAACTGGCTCTAAGGAGTTTATTGGAAAGACTGTTCTTGGATTGTTCCAGTACTAAGGAAAGAGAAAGACCATGGCCTTTTGAAAGACAGAAAGCTGGGGAGCTCCAGGTTCTTACCAGCAGGAGATCCTTGGCCTGTTTTCAGGGCACTTCTTCTTTTTTTTTTTTTTTTTTAGAAAGAGAGAGAGAGAGAGAGAAAGAGAATCCTTCAATATTCAATATTCATTTTCCATTTCTCGGCAGACACAATATGGTTGTCTGCATGTGGTGCTGAGGATCGAACCCCAGCCGCAGGCATGCCAGGCGAACGCGCCACTGCCTGAGCCACATCCCCAGCCCCAGGGCACTTCTTAAAGACTCCAGAAGCCTTCCATGTGAGCTTCAAATTTGGAGGAGGACAGGATTGATTGACCCCGTTTATACCCAGAAACCAAAAGGATGGAATGATATGATGGGAATCTCACCGTAGAAAAGGAACAAAGAAGTAAGAACAAAGAAGAATACGCATGCCTGGAATCCCAGCAGCTCAGGAGGTTGAGATGGGAGGATCAGAAGTTCAAGGCCAGCCTGAGAAACTTAGTGAAGCCCTAAACAACTTAGTGAGACCCTGTCTCAAAAAATAAAAAGATCTGGGGATATAGCTCAGCAGAACAGCATCCTTGGGGTCAATCCTCAGTACCAAAATAAAATAAAAAGGAATGGAAACGTAGCTCAGTGGTAGAGTGTCTTAGGGTTCAATCCTCAATACCAGTAGGGAAAAAAAATCCCTAAGAAGTAAAGAATAAGGGGTGCCAGGCAGATGAAAACCAAGAAAGGGGAGATAACGCTGTAGTGCTATTCACTCTCCAAATCCCACTAGAGAGTAAGGCTGAGACAGACAGGCTTCTTAGCTCTGTCTCCTGCTCCGTCCTGTTTTCCTCATTCCCTTACAGGTTTCTCTTGAGAGCACTTCCCCAATAAATCACTTGCCCCAGACTCCCTCTGCTTCTAGGGAACTGAATTAAGTCATAGGACCCATAAGATCCTTTTATCCCAAAGAGCCAGAGAACTTAGGCCTACAGAAACAGAAGCATAGCACTGGCAAAGCAACCATGAGCTCCTGGTACTAATTTTCTTATGAGTTCTGATTATTCAGCTATCAGCTCTCTTTGGATTTCATAAAAAAATCCCAGAAGCTTTCCAAAAACCCTTATTTTTGTTTAAGCCAGGCAAAATCCATTTCTTTTCCTTGAAACCAATATAACCTCAACTAATGTGATGGGTGATCCCTGACCTAACACGACTTTGGAAATGTGACCCAATGCTTTGTGGGATAACATCAGTTGGAATCCTGAGGGGAAAATTAATTGATTGCCCTTCCTATTCCCTTGGCATCAGTAACTAGAAGCTAGAAGCATTGCTGAGAACACTCCCCAACCTCTAATCCTCCAGGAATGTGCCTTGCTGGGGAGCTAATTTGTTACCCAGGAGTGAGTTTCCCTGAGACCTTCTTGATTCCCAGGAGGTAGAAAGCACTAAATTCCTTCCATTGGCCATCATCCTCTCACAGCTTTCTCTTTTTCCAGTCCCATTCAAGAAGGCTCTAGCATCCCTCTGAGCCTTCCTCTTCCCTTCTGTCCTGTATTGCTCTCCAAATGCGCATGTGTGTGCATGCATATGTAGTCTATTTCCATGTATGCCAGGAAAGCCAGGAGAAAGAGGAGGAGGAAGGGAAGTCAAAGGAGGGTGGTCAAATTTCGAATCAGTGAACTATGGATTATAGAGGAAGGGTGACATGCACAAGCCTGATTAGTTCCAGTCAGAATTATTCACTGATTCATCAGAAAATTGATCCTTCTGACCCAGACTGTCCCCTCTCAGTAGTCAAAGGCAGCTTTTGTTTGAGCCTGTAATTGTGCCTCTATAGCAATTTTGTGTAGTTTAACCCAAGACAAGTCTTCACCCCAGCCAAATGTGGATATAGTAGGGTATTACCGAAGTTATCAACCTACAGTTTTCCATTGGGGATGGCCTCTCTCCCTTCCCTTCATCCAATTGGTCACATAATCTCAGGGGAGGGACTACAGAATAATGAAGTTAGAAGTTCTTAAGTCTTTCTGGCTTATTTCTAGTGATCAATGATGCCATAAACAAGAAGTCCCCCAGCTTAGCGCACCCACAGATGAGGTTTGTTTGGCCCACACAGTACTTTTAGAAGTCTGAGTTTGGCACATAGGACTCAGCTGTCCAGTTCCCCATAATCCCTAGCACTTCCTATTGTGTCACCGTGGACTCTATCTGCCTGGCCTTTTCCTGTCTGTACTGGAATCTCTGACCCCAGGCTTAAATGCTTTAAGGAAGATGTGTTGCATGCCTAGGAAGCAAATGTTCTCCTCCATTAAGAATAAACAGGAAGATAAAGAGAGGGAAAGTTTGGGGCTGGGACTGTAGCTCAGTGGCAGAGCACTTGCCTAGCATGTGTGAGGCACTGGGTTCGATCCTTAGCACCACATAGAAATGAAACAAATAAAATAAAGGCATGCTGTCCATCTACAACTTAAAAAAGTAAAAAAGAGAGAGTGGGGGGGGGGAGTTTTCCTCAGAAGAGAGGAAACCCTAGGGTTATTTAGTCAATAATGAGCCAGGAATTTGTCTTAGCATCATAGAGAGCGGGAAGAATCAGATTCCACAGTTCACCTCTGGATTCAGGCCTGGACTCTGCTTTGGTTCAAATGCCTGAGGGGATGGGGAGTGTTGCAGAAAGAGCAGTAGTATTCCCAAGACAAGGGAGAGGGGAAAAGGTACATGGAAGGAACTAGAGTCAACATAGGAAATTCTCCCCCTACTTTTCAGACCTACCTGTTAAGTCCCCTTCCCCTTTCCCACAGGGTTCATCCACTGAACAGATGGTATTTAGTAAGGGTTTGTGGTGTGTCCATCATTATTCTAGAGCCTGGGACACAGCATTGAATCAATTTTGTGAAATTTGAATTACACTCATATTCTCTCTCTCTCTCTCTCTCTCTCTCTCTCTCTCTCTCTCTCTCTCTCTCTCTCTCTCTCTCCATTCAGATTCCAAACTTCTTCCAAACACTATCACTAAGCCCAGGAGTGGTGGCAAGTATCTCTAATCCCAGTGACTCAGAAGACTGAGGCAGGAGGATCACAGGTTCAAAGCCTTGTTCAGCAATTTAGCGAGGCCCTGAGGAACTTATCGAGACCCTAACTCAAAATAAAAAGTAAAAAGTGCTGGGGATGTGGCTCAGTGATTAAGCACCCCTAAGTTCAATCTCCACTACCAAACAAATTTTTAAAAACCCACTATCAGGGGCTGGGGTTGTGGCTCAGTGGTAGAGTGCTTGCCTAGCATGTGTGAGGCACTGGGTTCGATCTTCAGCAGCACATACAAATAAATAAAATAAAGGTCTATCAACAACTAAAAAAAAATTTTTTTAAAAACCCACTATTACCATTCTTTATATGTTGGGACACTTTGAATACCCTCTTTGTCTTGAATTAGATAAAAAATTTGTTATATCTTTTTTTTTTTTTTTTTGGTAACAGGTATTGAACTCAGGGGCACTTGACAACTGAGCCACATCCCCACCCCTATTTTGTATTTTATTTAGAGACAGGGTCTCACCGAGTTGCTTAGCACCTTGCTTTTGCTGAGGCTGGCTTTGAATTTGCAATCCTTCTGCCCTAGCCTCCCAAGCCTCTGGAATTACAAGCGTGTGCCACTGCGCTTGGCTAAAAATTGTTATGTCTTCATTCCTATAATTCTAGAATAGTAAGTCTGAAAAAGCACTGAGAGCTGATGAACACCTCCTGCCTCCAAGAAAAAGATTTAGAAATGGAGACTCAACTGGTTGGGCAACTTGTTTCTTGCCTGATCATCCAATTATCTGTAGGACCCTTTGCTAGAATTTGATCTAAGCAGGGCAGAGACTTGGTCTCTTTGATTCACTGCCGTGTCCTCAGTAGTGCTTTGAATAGTGCCCTGATATATAGTTCTCACTACCTATTTGTTTGTTGAATGAATTAAAAAATTACCAGCTAAGCAGGTAGGGGGTATAGTTGGTTGAGTCCTCCCATCAAAATGTCCCAAATCCCTATCAAAGTTCTTTCTCAAATGGCAGGTTAGAAGAGGGAATGTTGGTGTTTTTCATAAGGGCTCTAACAGAAAAATATCATGAAAGGAGAGCCAAGGCTGGGCATGGTGGCACATACCTATAACCCCAGCGGCTAGGGAGGCTGAGGCAGGAAGATTTTAAGTTCAAAGCCAACCTCAGCAAAAGCAACTCAGTGAGACCCTGTCTCACTGACAAAATAGGTGTGGGGATGTGGCTCAGTGGTCAAGTGCCTCTGAATTTAATCCCCCAAACTCAAAAAAAAAGAAGAAGAAGAAGAAGAAGAAGAAGAAGAATCAACAATAGGGGTGGTTTCCAGAAGCACATGTGACCACAATGGAAGTCTAAAGGAACCTGACCCAGTGCCAACTTTGAACTGCGATTCTTTGTTCAAATTCTCTCAGAACTTGATATCATTATTCTCACCTGGGAATAGGTATATTCTGGTAGTAAAAGGCTTCCCACTTACCTGAAGTCCCTCAACCTCCACATATCCTGTCCCTCCACACAACATGCAGCTCAGTCAGTCACTAAGACTTGGCACACGAAAGGGCTCTTGGCAAACCTATGGAATTAGGAACCTTGGCTCTTGGCCCCAAGGAGTTTACAGAGTGAAGGAAGGTAATTAACTGTGTGCCCTGCAACAAGCGCTTTGAGGGCTATGGCACTGGTTTTTCTGCACACAATTTAAATATCATCCCTAGGGAAGGCAGGTGGTAAGAGGCCATCAGGAGGTGCATCTGAGGTTTGAGAAAAAGAAAGGAAGTTGTGGCCCCACTGTCTGGCCTGCTCCGCCACCCCTCTGTCCTGGTTTAGAACCTTGAGAAACTTATTCTACCCAGTTACCTACAGTCTTTTTTCTTTTTTTTCTTTTCTTTCTTTCTTCTTCTTCTTCTTTTTTTTTTAGTTATAAATGGACACAATACCTTTATTTTATTTATTTTATGTAGTTCTGAGGATCAAACCCCATGCCTTATATGTGCTAGGCAAGCGCTGTACCACTGAGCTATTACAGCAGCCATTACATGCAGTCTTGATGGGACTGTCAAAGTGCTGTGGCTAAAGGGTGTATGTGGCCAAATGACCAAAATGAAATGATTAATATTAAAATGTTAATATTAAATAATTAATATTAAAAATAAGTAAATAAGATAGGGTCTCTCTGTTACCCAGGCTAGTTTTGAACTCCTAGGCTCAAATGTTCCTTTTACCTCAGTCTCCCAAGTAGCTGGACTGGATTCAAATTTTGAGCACAAGGATATAGAGTGGAAATTGTATGCTGGACACAAACCTCCTGAAGAGATTTCCCATTCATTCTTGCTGTTTGGATTCCTCAAACACTCTGATTCCTCTCCTTCCTGGGGCCTGCCTGTTCAGATTCTGTAAATTCTGTGAGATTTCCACATCATTCCAATAAGGCCTTTAAAGGGTCAGCTTCTGTTGCTGAGAACCTGCCTTTTAAAAAAAAAAAAAAAGAGTTCTGAAAAATATAGGATGTGAGCTGATATAAATAGCTGGAAAAGACGCAGGGCTTATTCCAGGTGAGGTTAGCAAAATCTCTCCAGAACTCCTCAGCCTGGCTCAAAGGGAGATTTCAAAGGAGGAAGCATGAAAAATCAGACAGAAGATGTGAAGTGGACCAGAGTAGGAAAGTCCTCCCCACCTGCAAGGAGGGCATGGGCTTTCTTTAGAGTGGAGGTTCCTGCCATTCTGTTGGACGCACTCTGGGCCATAGTCAATGAGAGCTGCCGATGGAGTTGGAGCCAGCCAAGAGATTTGGGTAAGGCACATTAAAAATTGGGGATGAGGTGTGCTGGGGTTGTATGTCAGTGGTAGAGCACTTGCCTAGCATGTGTGAGTCACTGGGTTCAATTCTCAGCACTGCATATAAATAAATAAAATAAAGGTCCCTTGACAACTAAAAACATTAAAAAAAAAATTGTGGGTTGGCCAAGGAAGTGGTTTGTGGTGGCTAATTATGAAAATCTGTCTAGTGATTTGAGGGAACAAAGAGTTTGGAACCATAACTGAAGAAAAACAAGAGCTGGGGAGGAGGGAAGAATAAGAGGATGCTGTAATTTTAAATAAAGAATGGACTCTTGAGCCCAGTTCTATCACTGACTGCATGTGACTGATTTTCTTACACTTAAGTGGTCCCTGCCTAAATTTAATATAGTGGCTGGGAAATAACAAGCACTCAATAAATGATGCCCACTGTTATTATTTTAATCAATAAAATTTTATTATATTCATCCAAATTGTTAATTATTATTATTATTATTACCAGTTAAACTGCAGATTCAAAGATACAGACCATGCCTGCATGCACATCCACCCACACATAAAGCACACAGTTATATTTCAGAAATGCCCCAGTACCTAGCCTGAAATTGCACAGTAGTAAACCTGAGATAAAGCCAATAAGGTATAAAAGTAAAGATCCAACAAGATAGAAACTCCTATCATTATATAGAAGGAAAAGGTGGTCTAAGAAGTATGGAAGTGGCAAGAACTCAGGTGACTGGCAGAATTGGGACAATAACCTCGGATTGCCTCCTGTTCTGATAGGATGCTTGAAAAGTGGATGCAGATGCAATACATAGTGCTTAAACAGGAGTGTGATGGTCCATGGAGTATCCAGTGAGCCAAGGAACTGAGCCTGAAAACATAACCATATTATGAAAATGATTACATTTATCACTCTTGGAGAACATGGAGTGATGAAGAAAGTAGTGTAAGAATCAGAAGTCCTGGAGTCCACAGAGGGTCTAGTAGGGACTTCCTGGGAAGTGGTTGATCTTTTCCAACCTGACAAGTTTCCCATATCAGTAGTCCCTGATCAGGCGTGCATGCCCCTCCTCCACCTTTGTTCCCTGTGTCTGGAACACTGTAATCCACATCTCATTTAGTGACTTGCTAGATCTCTGAGTTTTAAACACAAATATGTCCTTCCCAAAGCTGGTATTTTATCACAAAGACCAGTTGGTAAACCTGAAGATACACATTTCCTTGGTCATTGAGGTGTAAGGATTTAAGTTCAAAGGCCATGCTTCCTACCACACTCCTGCAAGGCAGAGGAGACAAACACTACTAATTTCATCACTATAGGCAAGCAAACTGAATCTCAACGAGGGAGGATGACTTGCCCAGGATCACACACTTAGGGAGTGGTCAGTCAACCCTCATCTACCTCAAATGCAGGGTATTCTTTCTCATATTCAACTGTATCTTCAGCAATCTTATCATATCAATGTTATATGGGCTCTGAGGGGTCTTCTGGGCTCAGATTCTGGAGAACAGTCCCCTCCAGGTAGAGGGGAACACTTGGAGAAAACCTCAAGGCTATGTTGAGAATCATCCTAAGAAATATTTGGATTATATCAGTAAACAAAACACAAAGATTCCCTTCTTGTAGGTGGAATAATCATTCTAGTATGAAGAAAGAGACATACAGAGAGAGAATAAGCATAAATAAATAGATTATATTAGATGATAAAATGTTATAAGGGCTACAAAAAAGAAAGAAAGAAAAAAGGGGAGTGGGAAATGAGTATCAAAATGTCAGGAAGTATTGCAGTTTTAAATGGAGTGGTCCAGGCAGGTATCACTGAAAAGGTGACATTTGAACAAAGACTTGAACAGAACCAGAGACTCAACCCTGGGGTTTATGAGCAAAGAGGATTCCAGGCAGAAAGAAGAGCCAGAGCAAAGCCCCTGAAGGGAGGACAGCAACCAGAGTGTGGACAGGAATGTGAGAAGAGAACAGATAAGGCCAAGGAGGCTAGTATTTGGGGGTGTTGTTTTAGTTACATACTGCTGCATAACAAATTACCCCAAAACTTAGTAGCTTAACATGATAAGCATGATTGTACAGCTACTGAGGGAAAGGAAATCAGCAACACTGGTGGTTCAGACTGGGGTCTTTCATGAGACTGCAGTTAAAATATTGCATAGAGTTGTTGTTCCAGAGGAACTAGGTTGTTCCAACCCTATGAAGACTGGCCCCAAAGTGCCTGGAGGCCAAAGAAAGAAAAGCAGACAGGAATAGCATTGCAGAGTGCAACTTATCACAAGACTTAGTGATGGAAGGATGGTCCAGAGTGGCACTAAGGCCAGTAGAATCCCTGCAATTTGGGTTGGAAAGAAGGGCATATTTCTGGGTTAAGATGACGTGAACTGATCCTGGCTGGAACGTATCTGGTTTATCTTAAGATAATATTGAAGCATCAAGTGCATTCCTGGAGCCAGGATTCAATTGTAAACCCCTAATGGATTTATCTCTTTATGGTTTATTGGGAAACTATGTGGAAAAAAACAACAAGGGTTAATTAGGGGCAATCATGGCAGTTATGACTCAAGATTATTGTAATTATGTTGAGCTGTATCCATTCAACTGGGGTCATCTGAAGGCTTGACTAGGGCTAGAAGACCTGTTTTCAAGGTGGCTCACGTATGTGGCTGGCAAGTTACTGCAAGATGTCAATGGGAAGCCTCAGTTCTTCTCCACATTGACCTCTACATAGGGCTGCTTGAGCATCTTCAAAATATGGCAGCTCGTCTCCTCTAGCATGGGTGATCCAAGAGAGAGCAAGGCAGAACCTGCAAGTGTCTTTAATGACCTAGTCTCAGTGGACATATGTTGTTTCTTCTACATATTATATCAGTCACATAGACCAGTATGGACAAGAATATTACAAGAGAATAGATACCAGGAGAAACGAATTTTCGGGTGGCCATCTTGGCGACTGGCTACCACAGATTGGAGCCAAGCATGGCTGGGTATTGAGACCTGATAGAATTAATTGGCCTCAGAGTTGCGAACAGAGCTCTGATACAAATACTTCTTTTTCATGAAATCACAGGTATATTTGGGTTCCTCAATAGAGTTGTTCCTCAGCATCTCAGTGCTGGGACATCTTATGTAGACTTTGAGGTTGGTACAAAAAGAAGTCTACCAGTGGGCTGGGGTTATGCTCAGTGGTAGATCGCTTGCCTAGCCTCGATGAGGCACTGGGTTCAATTCTCAACACCACATATAAATAAATAATTAAATAAATATTCACCAACAACTAAAAATATTTTTAAAAAATATTAAAAAAGAAGAAGTCTACTAGTATGGATCATTTCTTTTTCCTTTGAGAACCATAAATCAGCCTAGGCTGAGACCTGTCATGCAAACGCGTCATTGAGGCTATTTTAAACACAGACTCTCTCCCTTGGAAGATACAGTACACAATAGTCGAACCTGGAAACCTATGTAACCATATGGAAGAAGCACCATGATCAACATATTAAAAAAAATATGTGTACGCTAATTCAGGGTGAACTTCACACACAGTAAATTCATCTCCTTCTGAGGTTCCTTTTTTATTTTACGATAGTAAAAACTATGACTTCAGGAAAATTTTTTTACTTTCAAAAATGTGTGGCCATCAATCAATAAAGGCTAATATTGGTAGACACAACACCTATTTTGACAGCTAAAGGTCTGGATAAATCTGTGAAAACAACTAGAATTTTCTAGTTAGTCACTGGTTGGGATTCTCTGCTGATGCCATCTTGTGGCCACTTAGAATAATGACAATTAGAGTGTTGGTTTTGGTTCAGGGAATCACCACTGTAAAGTGTCCCCTGGATTCTGGGGGAATATTTCCAGGGGTAGGCTGTTAATTATTTTGCAAGACTATATCTATGCTGTAAAAGTTTGATTATTAGAAAGTTCTTTCTGATACTAAGCCAAATTCTTCCTAGGTCTAATTTCTACCTCCCCCTCCCTTTTTCTTTTAGTATTTGAAGGAAGCTACTTATCATATGTCCTCAAATCCTTTCTTCCCCCCTTGACTAAATAGTCCAGCTCCTTCTCTCTCCTTGAATGATATATAACTAGAAACCTTATCCAGAGTCACACAGGCATTCTGGTGCAAGTGATTTACTAGGGAGTGGTCACATGGAAACCTGTAGGGAAGCAGGGTGGGACAAAGGATACAGCTAAGCAAGGATGTGATTTCGGCTAGAGACCAGCTTCAGCAGGGGATTTCTTGGGGAGCTCTGGGGAATGAATAGCATCAATAAGTTAGTTCCACCTAGAGGCAAAGGGTTCTGTCTTTTGCATTCTATCACTCAGTCATTAGCTCTGCTGATGGGAGTTAGGGGTAACTGTCCTGAATGAAGAGGTCCCTGTTTGGACAAGGGCAATTCTCAGGCATATTAGCAGCCAACACAACACTTGAGGAAGGGGGCCCAGGAAAGGGAATCTGCATACCTTCTTCTAATATCCCATCTCAGTCCCTTTACCCAGACCAGGATCCAAATGGCCCAGCTGTAGTCTAATGTATAGCATTCCAGAGGACCACTGAGTCACATTCTTTTTAGCACAGGATTAATAGTCTGGGCTCACACTTATGTTGTGATGATCTAAATCCCAAGATGTTTTTCACATAAAATTGTTCCTATGCCAAATATCTTCCATTAGTGTGTATGACACAGTGATACCAAATACAAAAGCATTTCTATTCCCTTCAAACTTTATATTGCTATTACCAGCTCATTTCTAGTCACTTTGGTTCTCTTTGAATCTAATCCAACATTCTCCGGTCTGTCATTTGCAGCCTAGTTGAGTGTGTTTATTTATTTATTGGTGGCCTTTAACATCCTTGTGTGTTCTTTACAATGGATGACCAGTCATCTCTTTTTCTTGTGAGGGTGGGTGGGTGGGTGGGGGAGTACCAGGGATTGAACTCAGGGGTACTCGACCACATCCTCAGCCCTATTTTGTATTTTACTTAGAGACAGGGTCTCACTGAGTTTCTTAGTGCCTCACCATTGCTGACGCTGGCTTTGAACTCTCCATCCTCCTGTCTCAGCCTCCCGAGCTGCTGGGGTTACAGGTATGTGCCACTGTGTGCAGCACCAGTCACTTCTTAATATCTGTGCTTACTACCTCTGTCTGATGATTTCTATTTTGTTGCTGTCCTCCTTTCAGCACCATAGACAGAATTTGCTTGAAAATGACCAATGGCAGGCCTGAGATCGGGGCTGGAGAGAGTCAGCCACATTTCAACAGAAACATGAGTCTGAAATAAGTAAATAGCCTAGAACCGAGGTGTTTAAGTAGGCAGTGTGGGTGATCCAGATAGAAAATGCAAGAATACCAGCACGGTAGCCCTGAGCCTTCTGATAGCTTGGTAGGAAGTAGGGAGGTATCTAAAAATAATTTAGGGAATGTATTCAGCCAATGTTCAACTCATTTAAACGGGTGGCAGAGTGGCATATGACTACCTTGAACTTGATAATCATACAGAATTATCTTTGATAGTTGTCTCCACGAATCCTCTCGGATAATGTATCTGTGTATCCAACTGCAGCATCACTTTCAACATTATAGCCAGGGGAAGTAGGAAACGTGGTGTTTGTCCCCTCCATCAGCTCCAGTGCTCACACATCTAACAGGCCTTGGAAAGCAGAGGTCACCTCTCCTCTCAGACCCTGATGGAGATATTGAGCATGGCCTTCTCTCCCCAGGACCCCATCACCAGAAGGAGCCATTAATGTGAGCAGTCCTGCAAGCATGTTTTTCCTATCCCTGTCCTGAACTAGAAAACCCTTTTCCTCAAAGGGCAGTGGGTGACAAGGGTCACCATGAAAGGCAGATCATACTTAGGAAAGACTAGGAACCACCTAAAATCACCTCATGTACCTCCAGAGATGTATGTGTCCTGCCTACCTTTAGGAAACAACCACCCGTAGCATATATGGTAGGGTAAAGAATCATCTAGTTTTTCTACTAATTTCAGCCTCCCATCTTCTTGGTCACTCCCCTGAGATCTAAATCCTGAGAGCAGTGAGACTGCAAAGTGGAAACCGTGTTGGAAAAATATTGCCTTCATCACCTCTGGACCATGACGTAGATTTCACCTCCACCCCCTGCCTCAGTCCAAGTAGAATCATAGAGCTTTGTGTATGAGTCTGCTCTCTTTTGTTACTCTGCCACAAATTTCTGTAGGTCCTTACATGATTGTGTTTTCCTAAGTAGGAATTCTAGGGATGAGGAACAAATGGTATTGAATTCCTCCCCCAAATGCAGGCATAAGGCAAGTTCCTTACTGGGATGATTCAACCTGAGTACCTAATTTCAAAGTCACCATGCCAGGCATAGTGGCACATGCCTGTAATCCCATTGACTTGGGAGACTGAGGCAGGAGAATAGCAAGTTTAAGGCCAGCGGAGTCACAAGTTTGGGGCCAACCTCAGTAACTTTGTGAGGGGACCCTATTAAAAAAATAAAAAAGACTGGGGATGTAACTCTGTGGTAAAGTGTGTCTTAGCTCAATCCCCAGTACCAAAGAATGAAAAAGCAAAACAAAAACAGGTAATTATTTTTAAAAATTATTATTTTTTAACTAGGCCAAAACATTCAAATTACAAAAGGTCACGTTGAAAAGTAACCCTCCCCCCTCATTTCCAGTTCTTTTCCTCAGTGGTAAATTGTGTTGTCAGTTTCTTTGCACCTTTTCTTTCTTTCTTTTTAAATTTTATTTAATTTTCTGTGCTGGAGATTAAATCTAAGGCCTTGTGCATGCAAGGCAAGCACTCTACCAACTGAGCTATCTCCCCAGCCTTTCTTGTGCATCTTTAATAATGGCTAACCTTCAAAGTAGATGTCAACTGTGCTGCATTACACTGTACTCATAATTTCTTTGCAAGTTTTCTAATGATAGTTTAAGTAATCTTTGTTCCTTTCATGCCCCCTGTTTTAGTGGTGCAAGTAATATATTTGGGAGGTGATCCAAGGAGCAGAAATGAAGGAGTGACAAGGAATTGAGAGAAATAAAGACAGGAACACAAGCATAAATACTTACTCCATCAAAAATTTTATTTTGGACACATTAAGTTTGAAATATATTTATTTATTCAAAAAATTATTAGATATTCAGTAAAGAAGTTAAAATGGCAATTGGCAAAAAGAGTCAAATTATTCATTATCAATAAAATGTAACTGATTACTATTTGGTTTCTCTAGCAACAAGTTTCCTCACTTGGCATAACGTCTGAAAAACTGCCCAGGCTTTCAGCCCTGGTGACTGATGTTAGTTAACAGGAGAGTGAGCATTCTATCAGGCTCCATTTAGAGTCCATAACATAAACAACTCGTCTTTCCTCTTGGTGTCAGCTGCTTTCCAGATGCTAAAGTCACCCCCAAGATCTTTTATTGCATTAAAAAATGGTCCCAGATGACACTTCCCACAAATTTCATGCTCATGTCTATCTTCTATAGGTTTTTGACATTTTACTCCACCAAGAGAAAGCCATTATCATGCTCATTTATTTTTCATGAAGTGCTGTAACAGGAATGGTGGTTCAGCCAGTGAAGCTGAAAGCCATATTAATAATGCATGTTAAGTAGGACTGATAGGAACTCTTGTCATCTTAACATCACCGAGAGTGTTAGAGCGAAGAGGCAGGTGTGTGGCAATATGGTCACACACAGCATCCCTCTGCATTTGAGACTGGTAATGAAGGCATTGACAGGGAATCTTTAAGTTTCAGCTTAAGTTAGTGATTAATGAGCAGAAAAGCCATCAGAGGGTGCTTCTAACTTAAGAAGTCTTTCCAAAAAAATCTCTCTAAAAGTTTTGCATGTATCAGACTGTGCCTTAGGTCTTAGGACGTCCATAATAACTAACCCTCTAAAAGGTTTTCTGAGAACATGTGGTAGCAGAAGCTGGCTTAAAAAAACCTGTAATTGATACTGTAGTGAACTTTATCCAGTTCCCTATTCTGTTCACAGATGCTATGCTGTGTTCGGGTTTCTACCCTTCTTCGCCAGCCACCTGCAGCAAAGGCTGGCCACAGGCCCAGCAGCAGGTCCCCACTGTTCTCAGGCAGCAGCGGTGGTTCTCCCATTTCCCTTTGCAGAGATTGGTTTGGACATGGCCATGTGATGTCATTCTGACCAATAAAACAGAGATGTGCAGGGGGATTCCAGGAAAGACTGTCTTGCTTCTAATAAAAGACACACAGGAAAAGATGGTCTTTTTTTTCTTCTAGACATAACTGCAACCAGATGTGAAAGCTGGCACTAGGGGCAGTCAGCCATCTTATAGCAGAAAGCCAACACCCTAAACTGGATTTGGACCTAAAGCACTCTCCTTCACCTCCCTGCTCTGCACCACCTCCTCCTCCTTCTTCTTGTAGTTCCAAGGACTTAGCCCAGGGTCCTGCCCATGTTAGGCAAGTCCTCTACCACTGAGCTACATCCCAAACCCTCCCCTTTCTTTTATGAGACTGGGCCTCACTAAATTGCCCATTCTGACCTGGAACTTGCAATCCTCCTGCCTCAGCTTCTGCAGGAGCTGGGATTACAGGCATGCACCTCCATACCCAGCTGGAGCACATCCTCTAAAAATTTAAAAAAAAAAAAAAAAAAAAATATATATATATATATATATATATATATATATGTTTGTTTGTTTGTTTATTTCAGTGCTAGGAATTGAAGCCAGGGGCACTCTACTGGTGAGTTACATCTTCAGCCCTTAAAAATATATATATTTTTTAAATTTTAAGAAAGGATCTTGCAAAATTGCCCAGGCTGTTCCAGAACATGTGATCCTCCTGCCTCAGCTTCTCAAGTAGCTAAGATTTACAGGCCTGGGCCACCATGCCTGGCTAAAAAAAAAAATGTTTACCAGAACAGCAGGATAGGAAATAACTTGGTCCTTGAAAATGTCATTGAACCACTGAATTATCCAACCTTGGAGCTGTCCTGTCCTTGGGCTTCCAGCTGGAGGATAATAAATTTCCTTGCCTCAGCTAGATGAGCTCAGGATTCTTTCAAAGTTTGTGCTAAAAACATTCTGACTGCTAATAGTCTAGTGCAGTGACACATGCCTGTAATCCCAGAAGCCTTGGGAGGCTGAGGCAGGAGGATGGAGAGTTCAAAGCCAACCTCAGCAAAAGTGAGGCACTAAGCAACTCAGTGAGACCCTGTCTCTAAATAAAACACAAAATAGGGCTAGAGAGGTGGCTTAGTGGTCAAGTGCCCCTGAGTTCAACCCCAAGTAGTCCCCCACCCCCCCAAAAAACCATTCTGACTGATATTGAATTTATATGTGCCCTTTTGATTCAGAGTCTAAGCTCTCTGGCTACTGGGGAGGCTGAGGCAGGAGGATCACAAATTTGGGGCCAACTTGGACAACTTTATGAGACCCGATCTCAGAATAAAACTTTTTTTAAAAAAGGGTGGGGGATGTAGTTCACTGGTAGAGTGCTAGCCTAAGCATGAATGAGGCCTTGGGTTCAATCCCTAGTACCACAAAAAGAATTATAACAGTGCTTCAGGTGGGTTCTTTAGATGGTGAGCCAGAGACAGAGGGTAAGGTACACATGATTTCTTGAGGTTATGCTCTCAGGAGAAACCAGTACAGGAAGGAGTGAAGCAGAAAAAGAAAGGGGGATAGCGATGAGCAAGGTTGTAGTCTCAGGGTAAAGTCTAGCTTTGGCCGGATCCATGGGAGGGAGGCTCTGGAATGTTGTCCAACATGGTATCCACTAGCTACTACATCTAGCCACTTAAGTTTAAATTAACTCAAGGGAAATAAAATGTAAAGTTCAGTTCTTTAGTCATAGGCCAAGTGCCCAAAGGTCACAGGAGAAGTTCACAGGTAAAGTCATCAACCACAGCACTCACAGCGACTCCAAACTTACAGCTCTGGAAAGACATCCAGGTTGAGTACCAACAATGACCACTGACCACTGCATCTAAGCAGGCACAAGCTGGGCATGCAGTGCTTCTGGAAGAGTGATTAGGCAACACGCCTTCCCTGTGATCTGCATTGGGAATTCAAATTCTCCAGGGATTGCTTCTAAGAAGCACCTTTAATTCCTGTCAATCTTAAGGGTTCAGACATATGCCAACTATATAAACATATCTGATGAGCAGGTTCCTCCAGTGAGCTCTTATTGAAGGAGGGACAATGGAGGCTCGAAGTACAGACTCCAAGGGAGAAAGAGATCTGAGTAAGACCCGGAAAAAATTGCCTGAATATTAGGAGAGGGCTGAGCACTCTAAACAGAACTTGCAGCTTCTGCTGGAACTATCTCAACCAGCCACTGTGTCATACAATAGAAGAGGGCATACTTTTATTTTTTAAATTAAGTACTAATAAAGCTACATAGATTTTCCTATATTTTATGTCTATTTGTCTATTTTTTTGGTTGCCTCTTCATTTGACACCAGTTTTGTAATCCCATCTTCTGTAAACAGAATATTTAGTCTTTTGCATGGTTGATGAAAAGTCATTGCTATTGTCATTATAATTACTACTTTAGAAGCATTTCTTTTTGCTTCATAACTTGTTATGGGAGATGCCACATTTCTATCTTTCTCCTTGGTTCCTCAATCAAGTGTTACTTCTTGTCTGGGGGACAATCCTCAGAAACACAGCCATGTGATCTCACACTCCACGGCCTCCCACAAGCTGCTGCCAGGGCAGTTGGTCTAGCTCAGGTCAGATCCTCACTGCCCATTGGTTAGTCCCAGTCAGGGAAGGGATAGGAGGTGGGAGTTGGTAGGACAAAATGGTCATGAGTCTGAGTCATAATCACCTCTAAGCAGGAAGTCCTTGGTGTCAAAGATAGAATCCAGAAGCTAAATGACACTGATGGCGTTACACCCGCCCAACTTCTAACAGCAGTTGGCACCTGCAACTCTGTGTAGGGGCTGTTCTCTGGCCCCTGAGACCCACTTTGCTCATCTGTGTGGTGAGCTGCAGATGTCCAGGAATTATTGTGCTCCTTCCCCATCCTTCAATCAACCATTAGTGGAAGTTAGTGTATGAACACCAAAAAGCCTTATCCCTTGGGTGGGATACCTGAGCATTAGTCCACACTGGCTCCCCAGTTTTCCATCGTAATTGAGCTCCAGATGTACTCCTGCTACCTGGCCAGTAGTGCCCAGGTGTCCTTTATTTGGCTACCTTTCCTATCTTGTCTCACTTCCCCTGCTGCTGGGTTTCTCTGTCTCCTTGCCCTTGAGTTATTGTCTCAGCAACTGGTTCTGGGTACCCTCAACTAAGGTACTAGATGAAGTTCACTAGAGCCAGTTGTCACTGGGGACTGTGTGATGTGGACATAGTGCCGCAGCCAGCATCTGGGGGATGTTGAGGATGGAATCCTATTGATGTGACTAGAGTTCATTTATCAGAACTGGGTCACTGCAACCAGAATCCAGTAACATCCATGCTGACACATAGCTCTGGGCAAGAGCTAATGGAATGCCTCCTTGATCAGGCTGATTGGGCCTGGGGGCAGGAGGCTGGGCTTCGGCTTAGGACACAGTAAACTCAGCTGTGGTCAGAATCTGAGGAAACAGCCTGATACTGATGATTAATTCTCCAATCCAGCTTCAGAAGACTGGCTCAATTTTGTCTTTCTGGTTTGCAAAGGGGCAACACTGTGCTTTGTCAAGCCACAGCAAAGAAAAGGTGCTTCTTTAGAACCTCTTTTCAGATTTGGCAGACATTAGTTTAAAGAATCTTTCTGCCTGGATTCTCTCTTTCATCTTCTCTGCTCATGAATCACGAGGGAATACAGGCTGCTCTAAAGACTTCACATTTGTCCTGACCCAGCTAAATTGCATGCCAGGTATACAGGTCAGGACTCTGTCTCTTACAAGTGACAGAAACCCAACTAAAACCAGACTAGGCAGAAAGAGAATTTCTCACTTCAGATAAGTGGGAATAGTCCCGGTTTAGTTTAGAGAGTGGGAAGAATAGGAATAGCCCAAAATCCAGGGACTCATAGACTGGATACCATTTTTTTTATTGGTTGTTCAAAACATTACAAAGCTCATGATATATCATCTTTCATACATTTGACTCAAGTGGGTTATGATTCTTGACACAGGTTATCTCTACTCTTCTCTGTGTATTCATCTTATTCTCTCTCACTGCCCAAGGCACCTTGAATCCCCGAAGCAGACCAAGAGTCACTGACCTGGTCTCAGCTTAACAATGCCAGCAGAAAGAGATCTGTGTTATCACTTCCCTGGGAAGATACTGATAAGCACTGCCTGGGTCTTACATCGGTTTCATGGCCCATAGAATGGACAATCATATAATAGACAATCAATAAATACTCTTGAATGAATGAATAAGGTTATAATGCCCTATGTATCTGACATAGCACTTATTGCTGCTAATTAATATATTTTAGTTTATGCTTCTATATTGAGATTCTGGTTTATACGCACTTGTTTCTAGGAGATGCCTGCTTCCAGGGTGTTGAGGAGATAGTTTCTGAACCTGCACGACTAAGACCTTTGCTAGATTCAGCAAGGTAATCAAATGCTCCCCTCGGGGTCCCTGGATGGCAGTCTGTTCTACTGCCTCAGATAACCACCTGGACTATAGGGCTGATGGAGCCAGCTTTATCTAATTGAATCTCTACACTGAAAACTTATCTGCGACTTATTGCATATATTTTTGAAACTTATATTTACAATATCAGTATGAAGTGATTATTATCTCCATTTAATAACAGAGTCTCCAAGCACATATTGGGTAAGTCAGTGTTGCCCAAGATATGCTTTCCAGAACACAAGCCCCTTGGAGATCCATGAAAAGGGGTTCTGTGGTCAATGATGATTGGGAAGCCTTTGATGGATTCACCATGCATGTTAGTATGTTAAATGTTCTGAAAGAAACTGCAGTTAAGAAATCTATATGATCTGAAATCTGCTTAAAGTTGATCAAAAGGATTTTGCAAAGTTATTGAACATTAAATCTCTTGTTTCTGCATGTGACTTCAGTGTTTCCTGTTGTTTTCACAGAGGATCTATCTCTTTCCACTCTAAGGCTAATCACTGAGTCATCAGTGCCTGTGATTCTGCCTTTACCCATTCTCAGGTATCTTCCCTCTTTTTTATTTCATGGTGGATCAACATCCTTTCCCTCCAGGATCTTCCCCATCAACTTTTACATAAACTTAATAGTCTTACCAAGTCCTTGTTTTTTGAACTTGGCCCATGGATTAGGAATATCTACATCATTTAAAAATGCAGATTCTAGCTGGGCACAGTGTAGCATGCCTGTAATCCCAGAGGCTCAGGAGGCTGAGGCAGGAGGATCTCATGTTCAAAGCCAGTCTCGGCAATTTAGTGAGGCCCTAAGGAACTTAGTAAGTGCCTGTCTCAGAAAGGGAGGGGTGAAGCTGGGGATGTGGCTTAGTGTTTAAGTGCCCCTGGGTTCAATCTCTGGTACCCCCCTCCCCCCCAAATTGCAGATTCTGAGGCCTCAATCTAGACCCACTGAATTATCTGTATTTTAACAAAAGCCCCTAGATCTGTATGCACATTAAAGTTTGGAAGTCCTCCTCTAAACTACAGCCAGCTTTCTCTGGTAAAAATGCAAATCAGGTCTTATTTAACCTCTGTTAAAAATACCCCTGTTTTCCAAGATTCTTTCCTCCCTCCCTTCTATAACTCCTAACATTTTCTGAAATGAGGTGAAAGTCATCAATGATCTGGGTAGTCATTGGTTCTATCTTGGTGATAGTGTCTGACTTCTTTGCTCTGAGATTTTTTTCCCAGTGCTGGCGTGTATGCTAGGCAAGTGCTCTACCACTGAGCTACACCCACAACCTCTGCTTTGTGAATTTTGCACTATGTAACACAGTCAGATCACAATGCACAGTCTACTTGTAGAGGACTTTGATTCTTATTTGTTGCATAAATGACATCCTCAAAGTGTCCTGATCAACCCTGCCTGATGTATGAAAGTATTAGAAGATAGGTGATGGAGGTAGGGAAAACACTTGAGAAATAAATTCTACCTCAATGTCAAGTCAACTCAAGAAAAGTAATGGAGACCAGGAGAGGCAATGGCAGTTTATTGATGTTTGTTTATTTGTTTTGGCATTGGGGATTGAACTCAGGGGCACTTTACCACTAAGTTAGATCCCCAGCCCTTTTTATTGTTTGAGACAGGTCCTCACTAAGTTGCCAAGGCTGGCCTTGAATTTGTGATCCTCTTGCCTCAGCTTCCCAAGTGACTTGGATTACAGGTGCATGCCACCAGGCCCAGCTGACACTGATGTCTATAAGTTTGTACCCAGACAGCACCCTAACAGAAGTTTCCTTTGATAGCTTATATCCTCCACCCTAGGAGTGGGGGTGGGTAGGTTTCATGAATAGAGAAAAGGGCAGGTTACAGAGGACAACATCTCCCAGCACGTGAGTGATACTCTGGTGGTTGTCAGTAAGCCACAGTCCATCAGGGCTGTCGTCTAGCTGTCTGGGGTGAAGTCCAGAGTAGTTGCCTCACAACAGAAACATCTTTATCTGGAAACAGGTTGGGGACAATTCCTTTGGACTGCATCCATAACCTGTCTGGGTTGGGCCAGCTGCTGAGTTGTCAGAGTTGGTGGCTGGGGCCTATTGTTAAATGTCAGTATTTTCACAGTCATCCCACACTGCTGAGCTGTGGCATCTGTCCCATGGCCCTGGGAAAACAGGCAATTCTTCCATACCCAGTAGGAAAAGATACAAGAAAGACTGTCTTTTTCTTTCAAAGATTGTTCAAACCAGTAGCAGGTCAGGGTACTCTGCATCATGCCCTCTCAAATGGAGAAAGAAGAGAATTCTAGAATCATACTTTTCGTAACATTAGAGATTGCAGTTTGCTAAGTATGATTTTTGCAAAGATGATTCTGTAATGAAATGTAAACTTCAAAATGTAGAATAAATAATACATTTATTCAGGATATTGCATGAGTGTTTCTATACGTGGATTAAAATCTACCACCCTGAAAATGTCTCATGATCAAGATAGGATATGAGAATTATATCATGTTTGAAATATAGGAAATGGGAGGTTGAAAGTGCTGAGCAGATGGGAAATTCTACAAGTAAAGATGCCCATCAATGCTGGTGTCTTGATTTCTCCGGAAGTTGAATCTGGAACTGCTTGTCTTTGGGTGTGACTCCTTGGGAGCTGTTGAACTGGGGTATGTAGAAAGATCTGGGTTGAGAGCACTCTTCAGGGGAAGGAATGCTGAAAAACGGCTTGGACTGGAGGTGGGGCAGTTGGAGCTTTTGGCTGACACCAAAGGCCCCAACTGCCCAAAGTGAGGACAGTGTGACCCGACACTCTTCCCCTGGCTGCCAAGAGAACTGCCAAGGGCAGTGTTACCCTGATAGAAGGAGGGCACACATGCTCCTTCTCTGAAGGTCTGAAAGATCAGCTAAGCTCATCCCAGAATGCCTCCAGATGAAAACCACTTGTTCTTTTCTTCCCGGGTGGAAAAGTCAAGCCTGGCTGTCACAGTGGCACATGCCTGTAATCCCATCAGTTTGGGAGGTAAGGCAAGAGGATTACAAATTCAGGTTCAGCCTGGGTAACTTAGCAAGATCCTGTCTGAAAATGAAAAATAAAAAGGATTGAGGATGTGGCTCAGTGGTAGAGTGACCCTCAGCTCAATCTTCAATACTGCAAAACGACAGTAAAAAGGCAAGTTTGATTCTTTGATATTGCCTCAATGACTTGAATTTTCTTCATCTATTCTTAGAGGAGCCTAGCACCCAGAAACCCTGTTTAAGATAAGAAAATCCTTAGCTTAGGTGTTGAAAATAAAAGTCCATGGTTAGGAAAAAGTCAGTGAAAAAGTCTTTGTCCTTTTATTTTTTATTTTCTTGAATTACATGTGTGACCCTTTAAAAATTGGTGGCAGAATAAAAAGATTATTTATGATAACAGGATCTTTCGTTTGCTAAGGGCAAAATCAATCTTCCTTATTACTTTTGAAGATTGCCTCACCTACACAAGAAGACAGAGGTGATAAAGGTAGGAATGCAAGATTGGAGAGGTGGAACAAAGAAAGTGCTGTTTCAAGAAAGGAGAGGCAGAGGTGGCCAAAGTCCCTGGACAGGTTGGAGAAGGCAGAGCCAAACAAGGCTGGAGTGGGCCTGGAGGATTAAAACAACAACCCAGAGGGCAGTGATAGGGCTTCTTGGGAGAGAAAAGATACGTTTAATGCCAGTATTAGGGCTGGGAATGTAGCTCAGTGGCAGAGCTCTTGCCTCGCATGTGCAAGGAGTGGAATAGTGGGTGCTATGCATGCCCTTTGTTCTCCATAGGAAATCTACCTCTCTAGAAACCTAGATTCCGGAGTAAAATATCAATTTCTCAATATGATGTGAAAGAGTCTGTTTTCTTTGGAAGATTTGTTTCAATTTCAGAAATTCCTGATTTAGTTCCTGTTCTGAGATTGAGGTAGGAAGGGGACATTGCCTACCCTTGGAGCTCAGCTACGTGTTGGCTGTATAAAAACAGTAATTCCCATTATAAATATTCAAAATTTACAGAAATGCACAAAATAAAAAGTGAAAATTTCACTTCTCCTATTCCGATTAATTATACTGTTTTGAGGTTAACCTATCCTTCAATATTTGGTATAGATCCTTCAATATTTTTCCTAAGCAGTATAGACACATAAAAATATTGATTGATTATTTGGCTCAAAATGAATTCGAGGTTGAAAGGACTTTAGCATTTCAAGGTAATAAAATAAACTTATCTTTTTTCCCCTAGTATTTTAGTACCTTACTTTGGGGAGGAGTTGGGGAATGAATCCTTCAAGATATCAACCTATTATATAAATATTCATTCACACCTCATATAATATATATAGATATAAGTGTATCTGTATATAAATATGTATATGTATGTGCATGTGAGCATGTGTGTGTGTGTGTATGATTTCTTCCCTGAGACAAGTGCTAGGAAATCTGGTATGTAAAGAAAAACACAGCCATTACACTTTCACATTTGAGGATAGAGTTCTGAATGTACAAAATAAAGCATTTCCTTTTTTTTTTTTGCAACCAAGAAAGTATACACTGAGAAGGGAACTGGAATATCAGTCATTAAATCATTTTGGATCAAAGACTTGGAGAACTCAGAGATCTGTTGGGAGGAGCCCAAGTCACCACAGTAAGTGATTCAGAGGCAGCATGAGTGGTGGCCTGGGCATGGACTTTAGAGCCATGAAAGCTCTGAGTACAAATGCTTCCTCTACCATGTCCAAGCTGTGTTACTGTGGGTAAGATTTTTAATCTCTCTGAGAGTTTATATTTTTATTTTAAAATTTTCATACAGTAAAATTTGGTGTATGTGGTGTAAAGTTTTCTTTCTTTTCTTTTTTTTTGGTTTTGACAAGTGACTAGATTTGCACATCTACTACTACAGTTATGTTATATGCTGTTTCATAACCCCAAATATATTCTCATTCTGCCCTTGTAGTTAACACTACCTTTCCCCATTCAACTCCTAGTAATTCACCCATGTGTTCTGTCTATAGTTTTCATCCTATAGTTTTCAGAATGTCATAGGAGTCGTCTGACTTTTTTCACTAAGCAAAACCTACTTGAGATCTATCCAGTTTGTTGCATGTGTCAGTAAGTCATTCTTTCTATTGCAGAATAGTATTCTGTGGTATGGATGCATTATGGTTTGTTTATCCATCCACTGGCTGAAAGAGATCTGTTTTTTTTCTTTGAGGGGGTGGGGGGTACCAGGGATTAAACTCAAGGGCACTCGGCCACTGAGCCATATCCCCTGCCCTATTTTGTATTTTATTTAGAGACAGGGTCTCACTGAGATGCTTAGTGCCTCGCTCTTGCTGAGGCTGGCTTTGAACTCGAGATATCCTGCTTCAGCCTCCTGAACTGCTGGGATTACAGATGTGTAACACCGTTCCTAGCATGATTTTGAGAATTAGTGTCTTCCAGGGAATTTGTTCACTTTTCTACATGGTTAAGTTTGTTGACCTCAACTTATTTTCTTATAATACCTTTAAGATCTGTGGTGACATGCCCTCTTCAATTGATACTTAGTGTTTCTCTTTCTCTCAACAAGCCTTACTAGGGGTTTATCAATGTTATTGTTTTTGAAAGCCAGATCTTAGCTTTGTTTTTTTTCTCTATTGTTTGTCCATTTTATATTCCATTGATTTTGCTCTTTATGAATTCACTCCTACTTCGGAATTAATTTGTACTTACTTTTCTAGCTTCTTAAAATAGAAGTTTATCCATTTTCATTTTTTCTTTTCTAATATAAATATGCAATGTTTTAAGTTTCTTCTAAAGATTGCTTTAGCTGTACCTAACAAATTTTGATATGATCTATTTTCACTTTCATCCAGTCAAAACATTTCTTTCCTTTGTGCTTTGATCTTTTACTCAAGAATTATTTGGAATGGAGAGGTTTAAGTTCCAGATATTTGGGGATTTGCTTTCTATCTTTTTGTTACTAATTTCTTTTATTTTCTTTCTTTTTCTTTCTTTCTTTTGTTCTTTCTTTCTTTCTTGCACTGACAGTCTCACTGAATTGCTCAGTGCCTCACTTTTGCTGATGCTGGCTTTGAACTAGAGATCCTCCTGCCTCAGCCTCCAGAGCCACCTGGCTCTGAATATATTTTTTGCAGTACTAGAAATCTAACTCAGGGCCTCACACATGCAAGGCAAGCTCTACCACTGAGCTACAGCTCCAATCCAAGATACAATTTAAATATGAAGAGAAAGGTAAAAGCAGAGAAAAGAATACAACACATTTCACACATCAAGTTCTCTTGGCAACAGACTCTGAGTTTTTTTTTTTTTTTTTTACAGATTTTTTGGAATTTGAGTAGGATGCAAGAACCTTGGTTAATGCAGATTCCTTCAGCTGAGGAGTGAGCCACCAGCATCGAGCACTACCAGTCACTGGGGCAATGAAAGCTTCAGTCCTAAAAATACATCAAAGCAACACACTGAGAGTCCACTACATGAGATGAAACATGAATCCTAAGAACATTAGTATGGTTGCATGAATATCAAGTAAAGTCGACTTTAAGATAAGGAGTAAGATAGCACAAATATAAAGAAGGACATTTCAAAATGATAGAAGTCAATTCATCAAGAAATTAGTGATCTCAAGTGCTTATCTACCTAATAACAGAGCTTCAACACACATGAAAGAAAAAACGGATAGAACCAAAAGTAGAAGATTTAAAAGTTCCAAATATAGTTAGAGATTTTAACATCATCTCTTTCTATACTTGATAGAACAAGTAGACAAGAACTTCAGCAAGGGGCTGGGGTTACAGCTCATTGGTTAAGTGTGGGAGACCAACCTTGCACATGAATAAATCAGACTCACTGGCTGGGTGCTGAGGCGCTCAGTCACAGAAATGTGGCAGAGCTTTCCCCACCCTTCTTGGGTTCAAGGGTCTGTGTCTCGTGCATGGGTGTGTCTTGCTACAGCCCCATGGGTGAAGCTATGCTCACCTGTTCCTTTGTAATATAACCCCTTGCCCTGTTTAGGATAGAATCTTCCAAGGAAGTGCCTTGTGTGTGTGTCCTCTTCTCTTACTGTGCCCTTGGGTGTGGCCTACCCAGATGTCAGTCAACCTGTTGACAGTGGTCATCAAGAAGCTAGACTCAGCCCCCTGAAACCTGACCCCTTGCCTCATTTGAATAGCTTCTCCTCAATAAAAGGGGTCAGCACAGTGCTCTCTCTCTCTCTCTTCCTGCGGACCCTTAAGGTCAGAGGAGCCGTCACAGCCACCTCAAAGAAAAGGTATTTGTGTCTCTTGTGTGGTTATTTTGCACAGCCCAGTTAGCCCAGTTTTCCTGGAGTGACCCCTGAGCTTTTTAGTCTTGAACAGAAATCCAGCAGTTAAGCATGTATGTGAAGACTTGGGTTTAATCTCCAGCATCCCCTTAACCCAAATCATTAGGAATCTGGAGGGTTTGGCATAGCCAATTATATTTATCCACCTTTTTGGAAAACATGCCCAACAACAGAATACACATTTTTTATGAGTACACATAGAACATATACCATATGTTTGTTCATAATATATTTCAATATATTTCAAAAGATTAATAGTATTCAGTATGTTCTCTGACCACAAAGGAATTGAATTAGAAATTAGTAACAAGCCAGGAGCAGTGGCACACACCTGTAATCTCAGCAGTTAGGGAGACTGAGAAAGGAGGATCATGAGTTCAAAGCCAGCATCAGCAATTTAAGGAGGCACTAAGTAACTCAGTGAGACCCTGTCTCTAAATAAAATACAAAATAGGGTGGGGATATGGCTCAATGGCCAAGTGCCCTTGAGTTCAATCCCTAGTACCCCAGCCAATATGTTGAAGTTGAACTGATTAATCAATTATATTTACATAATGAAGCCTCCATAGAAACCCAAAAAGACTGGCTTCAGGGAGCTGCTTGATAGCTGAATGGATGTTCCTGAAGGGGGCTGGATGCATGGATGTTCTTGGAGGGGGCTTTCCCAGAGAGGGCACTCTTTCCCATACACCTTGTCCTAATGGATCTCTTCATCTGTATCTTTTATAATATACTGGTAGATATGAGTAAAGTATTTTCCTGAGTACTCTGTGCCACTCTAACAAATTCATTAAATCCTAGGAGGGGGTTATGGGAACACTGATATACAGCTAGCAGATCAGAAGCACAGGTAAGACAGACTGCGGCTTATGATTGGCATTGGAAGTGGAAAACAGTCTCAGGGGAATAAACTCTCAATGTGTGGGATCTGGCATTAACTCCAGATAAAGAATTGAATTGAATTAAAGGACAATCAGCTAGTGTCTGGTGCAGACTCTGCAGAACTGACTGATAGCTGTCAGTGGAGAGAAATCAGAGATCACAAAAGCATTTTGTGTTGTGCGAGTACAGGAGAAACTGAGTTTGTTTTTCCTGTGTCTTATAGACAAGGTTACATGAATTATATAATATGATGTGTAAGAACTATAACAACATATACACTTGTAACTTAATTTCTGTTTATCTAATTAAAGTTAAAATCAGACTAAAATATCAGTTGGAAAGTAAAATATTGTAAAAGTAAAATATTTATAAAATAAAAATTATAAAAGTAAATATCATTTACATCATATATCATATTATATAACATCAAAGTAAAATGACATCTTGTTATTGGCAAAATATGAAAATCTATACAGAGCTGTGAAAAAGGTTATTTCCCACACTGTTGTTAGAAATAGAAATTGATATACATTTTGGAGCTTAATTTTGTGTTAACCATGCATATTAGATGGCTCCTTTAATTATATTTCTAGAAACTTATTATTTTCTATAGAAACATATACAATACAGCCATATGCTTATGAAATTATCCACTTTAATATTTCTTTTAATAACAAAAAATGGAAAGAAGTTAGATGCACACTGATATATAAATGTTAAGTTGTAGTTCATCTGTGGTATGAAACACTATGTAGCCATTAAAGAAACTAAACTACCTATACTGATTAGAAATAATACTCATAGCATATTAATTGAAAAAAGCAGAATGTGGAATATGTATGATCCATTTTTAAAATAAAACAATTAAAACTAAAATATGTTAATATATAGACAGATAATTAGATTCACATATCTATATTTTTGTAAGTACAGGAAAAAATAAAATAAAATAAACTGAATTATTAATAGAGGTTACATAGGGGGATATTATGTTTTTGTTTTTATTACAGTGAATATATATTACTTTAATAATAAAAAAGATAAAAATAGCTGAGCAGGGTGGCACATGCCTGTCATCCAGGATACTTTGGAGGCTGAGGCAGGAGGATTCCAAGTTTGATGCCAACCTTGGCAATTTAGCAAGACTGTCTTTATTTTTTTTTTTTAATATTTATTTTTTAGTTCTCGGCGGACACAACATGCTTGTTGGTATGTGGTGCTGAGGATCAAACCCGGGCCGCACGCATGCCAGGCGAGCGCGCTACCGCTGAGCCACATCCCCAGCCCAGCAAGACTGTCTTTAAATGAAAAATAAAAAGGGACTGGGATGGGGCTGGGGTTGTAGCTCAGTGGTAGAGCGCTTGCCTTGCATGCATAAGGCCCTGGGTTTGATCCTCAGCACCACATATAAAAATAAACAAAATAAAAATAAAGATAGTGTGTCCATCTACAACTAAAAATATTTTTATTTTTAAAAAAGGGACTGGGATGTAGCTCAGTGGTAGAGCACTTTACCTGGCATGCATAAATCCCTGGGTTTGGTCCCTAGCAACACACACACACACAAATAAAATAAATAAAAGTATGTAAGACTGAGGTTGTTTAGGGGAGCAAGATTAACTCCACTATGTGTGTGGGGTATGTTCCAGAATGTTAAACAAGAGAACTGGAAAAAGAAGAAAGGTATGAAGGCATGGAAAATGATAATATACTTCTTTACTCATTAAAAATTTTTTGTATGTTTTTGTGGCACTGCAATTAGAGCCTAGGGCTTTGTGCATGCTAGGCAAGCACTCTACCACAGAGCTACATATCCACCCCTGTAGTCATTTAGATTTTAACATCTATCATGGATGAGGTATGTGTGGGAAAAAATTCAAGGAGGTACACAAAAGCAGGATGTAAAAGGCAAGTTAATTTAATATATCTGGATCTTTGATGTGTGTAGAGTAGAAAAGGTGCAGTAAGAAGGAAAGAAGGGACTGGGTTGCGATTCCTGGGATTTGAACACTGTCCTGCAGGACAAGTAGGTTTCAGCAGGACAGTAATGTCAGCTATTTAGAATATGGTTTGGAAAGAAGCAAATCTGCAAACTGTGAGGCCATTTAAGTGGTGGAATATAATGAAGATTGAAACAGGTAGCAAGGTGAATACAAAAGAAGATGGATTTGAGAAATATTCAGCGTAAAAGAAGACTTGGTGATGTCCAGATATAGGTAATGAATGAGAGAGATGTCTTGGTGGACTTTCACATTTTTTACTTCCATAACTAGGTATATGGAGATGACACTAGCTCATGAAGAAAAGACAGATGGAAAAACAAGCTTAGGAAGATAAGGAAACACAGAAAGAGCCAGTCTGATGGTGATGGTGGGTGCTGTAGTATGGATTATTTCAATTATGGATATGTTGAATTTGACGTGTCTACAGGCCATTAACGTAAGTTGTCAATAGGCATTTAAGACTAACAAATTCTGTCAAAATTTAATGTTGGGTGAGTTGCATAACAGGCATAGTTCTTACTGTCCCAGACCTAAGAACCTAGTGGAGGTGCTACAATCTGGAGTTCAAGGGAAAGGTCTAGGCTAGCACTTGCAACATACAGAAAAAGTGTAGGTGAGTCAGAGAGAATGAAGTTCTTACGTGTGTTGCCAAAAGTTTGGTCCTTGTCCTTGATGCCAATCCAATAACAAGGACCCAGTTTTCAGAAAAAGGAAAAAGAAGGTTTATTGCTTTGCTAGCAAAGGAGAAACACAGGGGGATCCTGTCCCAAAGGTGTGATTCTACTCATCAGCAGGAAAAGATGATTCAAAGGCTACCTTCCATTTTTTTTTTCTTTTGGAGTTGTAATTGGCTTTTTTTTTTTTTTTTAAAAAAAATATACCTTTATTTATTTATTTTTATGTAGTACTGAGGATCAAACCCAGCAGCTTGTTCATGCTAGGCACTCTACCCCTGAGAGACAACCCCAGCTGATGTAACTGGTTTCTTAATTTGGGAGGTTGTCATTTCTCAGATCTCTGGTACCATCCCCAAAGTCTAGAATACTTTGTTCTGATAATGGGTATGTACTCAAGGACAGATAATCTTTTTAGGATGGGGAAGAAAGCTAATCCTATTTCCCCTGAGATTAGGGACGGAGAGAGATTAGGTAGGAGCAGAGAGAGGAAGAGAAAGAAACATGTCCATTTAAAAAATAAATTGCAGGGTTAGGGTGGTGCACACCTGTAATCCCAGTGGCTCAGGAGGTTGAGAAAGGAGGATCGCAAGTTCAAAGCCAGTCTCTGCAATGGCGAGGTACTAAGCAACTCAGTGAGACCCTGTCTTTAAATAAAAATACAAAATAGGGCTGGTGATGTGGCTCAGTGGTTGGATGCCCCTGAGTTTAATAATGGTAATAATAATAATAATAATGTTGCAGGGCTGGGGATATAGCTCAGTTGGTACAGTGCTTGCCTCACATGCACAGACCTGAGTTTGATCCCCAGTACCACAAAATAAAAAAAAAAAAGTTGCAGTGGCAGAGCAGCAAGGGCTATATTCAAAGCATAAAGTGGACTGCTACTATATTAGAATTTATATAGGTATCATTATTATGAGCTGTATGCTTAAACACATCATTTATTTGAACTTCAGAACAGTTCTACAAAATATAAGATGTTCCAAACAAGGAAAAGGATATGCAGAGAGATTGGCATAGCAGTCATGATCTTCCCTTTTGGCTAAATTTTAAGAATTGGTTTGCTGCATGAGTTCACACTATCCAGTGTGCTACTTTCCTTCATTTTGCAACATTGTATACCATATGTATACATGCTTCACTCATAACCTTCTGGCTTTCCTTAAGCAATGCACTTTGTACACTGTATGTTGCCTAAGTGCCAGAGGACCCAGAGTTGGAGAATGGCCAACTCATGTTTTCCTCATATCAAAGACTGTGCTCTTAAAGGCTGTTATGCTCTTGTGGTTATAAGGATTCTGATGAGGTGGAATAAAGTGTGTTATGTGGTGATGCAAAATCGTTGATAAAGCATTTGCCGTCAGAAAGGAGAAAATCAGAGTTAAAGTTTTAGATGTGTATTGATTCATTTGGCTAGAAGCATTTTCTAGTTGTAGTTGGACACAGTTTGTTTGTTTGTTTGTTTGTTTATTTATGGTGCTGAGGCTCAAACCCAGGGCCTCACACATGCTAGGTGAGTGCTCTACCACTGAGCCACAACCCCAGCCCCAGGCATATTTTCTAAGGCTTGGAAAGAAATTTAATAATATCTACTACTGTTATCTGAAGCATAGTTGCTAGTGATGTTATTCTGAAAATTTACAGAAACATGGAGACAGTACTTGAAATTGGAAGGGATGGAAGGATGACAACACTTAGGTGTGATTTATACTTAAGAGGATTATTTCTTTGTGTAGAAAAATACAGGTACCAGTTTCACTGAAGAAATAAATTCCTGAGTCTCTGATTATTATCAGGGTGTGAGTTCATTTCAAATGGTCTACTCTGCAGTGAGGTATGCTAGTCTTTGAGGAGATGAGTTCAAATTAATGACATGGTAAATAGGGGCAGGCAATGTTCCTGTTGGGTTGGTGAAGGACTCTGAGAAGTGGACCCAAGCCAGACCCTTTATATACATATGACCTAATCACAGCCATCTTGAGGTGTTAACTACCATGACTGCCCCTGGTTATCATGGTCAGGCTTACTAGCACACTATAAGTAAACAAAGCCATTAGAGCAGAAAGTGGAGCTTTACAACCAGAACCTGGAGCCACTGGCTTTATGGAGTCTTAGATATTAGTTTGAGATAAACCAAATACATTCCTACTTAGATAAAGTTACTTATGTACCAATCTTTCTTTCTGATCCAAATGATGAGTCTTGCTGCCACTTAAGATCATAGGTCCATCACTACATCCCTGATAAACTGTACTCAGTAAATCCTGGATTTGTCTCTTTCTCTCTCTTTTTTAATTTCAGGGAACTTTGGGGCTGGTTCTCATACACTTGGGACAGGGTTGTTCTTGAATACTCCAGAAGATGATTTGTATCAAAATTTGTGGCACCCAGTATGGCTAAAGAATTAAAAATACCATAAATTTAACTAAGAACAGACAATGAGAGAATGTTACTTTGCTGAGATCTGCAAGGAGGCTTAATGTTTCAACAAAACTGTGTTAAATGTGATAAAGAGTTTCAATCCAGTTGCCTCTTCCTTTTTTTTTTTTTGTCTCCTAGCAAGGCTAGCTCCCCCCCCCCCCATACTTAGTCCTCTTCTGATCTTGTATTTCTCTAAAGGACATCTCATTTTGATATCTAATTTTCTTATTCTTTTGTGCTTTATTATGGCCTGGGTTAGTAGGGTCTACACACAACACACATACAAATATATACATACTTACATGTAAATATGTTTGTCAACATTTGAACTGAGCTAAGTATAGCTCAGTTGGTAGAGTGTCTGCCTTGCATGCACAAGTCCCTGAGTTTAATTCCCAGCACCACACACACACAAATCGACAACCTTCGATATATATTCTTGGCCTTGGCGTAGCCTGTAGCCTACCTGAGGCTCCCACCAATGTAATTGGTAAATATGTTGATTTCAGACTTTCTTTCATTCTATGACTAGAAAAGTTCATGTAATCTCTTCCACAGTGGAGCATTTCACTCAGGGTAACTTGAGTCTGTGTTCTTGGGGCAATGGCAACTCAAATTTGGCTCAGAATATTTTATTCCTTTGAAAGCAAAGTTGTTATTTTATGCAGATACATAGTTGGCCAAAGTTCAGGGTTCTGGATGAATCAGGCACATAACATTAATATCTCTGGAGATAATTCCAAGTGTCAGGGGTAAATCTGGACTCTTTAGGAAACTTTTTCAATAAGCTGTGAATTTAGTGTCCCCAGGGCCCTGGAATATAGGAAAAAAAAAGTTTTTGAATGAAAGTGTTAAATTATGATTTTGGTGAAGGTAAAAATAAAGGTAAGTGATGGAGGTATTACAAAATGGGCCTGAAACATTTGGGTTTGTCAGCGATTGAAAGCACTTCCTAACTGGAGGAAGAGGTCAGGGAAGGGAAGATATCCCCCTTGGAGAGCAGTCAGGAATATTAGGCACTAAAAATAGAAATATGGCCAGTGGGGTGATGTAAGCCTGTAGTCTCAGGTAGTTGGGAGGCTAAGGCAGGCTAAGGAACACAACTAGACCCTGTCGTTCAAAAACAAACAACAAAAAATTACACACACACACAAACAAAAAGACTAGGGATACGAATCAGTGGTAAATTGCAAACTTGCCTGCCATACCATGAGGTTCTGGGTTTGATCCAGGATACTCCATACCCCCACCTCCAGCAAAACAACAACAACAACCAAAAAAAAAAAAAAAAAAAATTCCAAAATTCTAACGATAGATACTGATACACTAATCCTTCAGGACCCACGTCAGATTCCCTGGATCCCCCCTCTCCCACCCTGGACGCTCACACTCTTCGCCTTCTTCCCTGGGGTCTATCTCTTCTCTGCGCTCAGTTGAAGCAGAGCTCTCCCCACCCAACTCCACAGCGCCGAGGCCCAGCTGAGCATCAGCGTAGCGCTCAGATCAGCCCTCCCCGGGGCTCTGGACAGCCTGGAGCACCTTTGCACGCACTGCCCAGGCCACCGCGAACCCTGCGTGTTTCTTCACGACCGGGTAAGGGCGCGACGGCGCGAGCGCGCATGTGCCGGCGCTGCCTCTGTGCTTGTCCTCTGTGGCGCTCCGTAGGGCTCCCTCCGTGAGCTCCACGTAGGCCGCGCAGGCGCCCTTAGAGCACCGTTCACCTGCTGCCGTTGTCGCCGCCGCCGCCGCCCGGGCTGGATGGGGGGCCGAGACCAGCCAGTGGCACCTGGAAAGAAGAGACGCGGCGGCGGCGACGTCGACACCCGCAGGACAAGTGTCTCGCTTCGCCCGCGAGCTCAAGGAGGAGGCGGCGAGGCCCGGCCCCCGCGGCCCCTGGTGTAGAGAAGCTGCGTCGCCGCTGCGGCCGGGACTCCCTGGGCTCTCGCCCCTCAGGTCTCATTCACACTCAGGACCCCGCGTTGCGCCATGTTCAAGAAACTGAAGCAAAAGATCAGCGAGGAGCAGCAGCAGCTCCAGCAGGCGCTGGCTCCTGTTCAGGTACGAAGGGCCCGACACCCCTAAATATCCGCCGAGTCTGAAAGGAGGAGGGAGTTCCTCCGTGACCTTTGATCTCTAACCCGAGGACTCTTACCAATTCCCTGGACCCAGAATGAGGTCTGTCCTGGAGGGCCGTCTAGCTTCTCCGGGACTCCTGACCCGGATTCCTCCAATTCCAATTCCAAAACTCTGTCCAGAGATGGGGTGGCCGAACCCATGTGACATTTCAAGAGTTTTCGCCTAATACCTGACTCTGACCCGAGGATGAAGGCGAAGGTCTCGGACCTTGCATGATTTCTAACGCCTATTGGGGGCTTCCCCCACCTCCGAGACCCCAACCTAGGGTGAGGGCGGAATGAGAAAACCCAGGTCCCCTGTGATCTCTGATCTCTGAGGACCTCTCTCCCATCCCGACCTGAGATTGAGTTTGGAAAGGCCAGGATCCCGCAGAACTCCTTTCTGTCATTTTAGTCTCCTAAATGCAATCCCTGGTGCAGCGGTGAAGGCAGGGTGTTGAGCCATCCAGGCCAGGCGCACTTGCTGGAGCGGTGGGACCTGAAAGTGGTGGCGGTGTGGCCGCGGTCCAGCGCCCGAAGCTGTCACGAGTTAGTCACTTCACATAACTTGGTTGATCCGGGACTGGCGAAGGGGCAGACACTCTGAGTCCTGGTGGGCCCGGTGCCTGTTCACAATCTTGCTTGCCCTTGTGAATAGTGGCTACGTTTATTTTTCAGGAATGCTGTTGCTTTAGGAAGTAAGTTTCTAGGGGAAAAGGGGGCGTGTTAGTGTTAGTGTTAAAGAAACAGTCTCATAACACATTCTCATGGAATGTGTTTTAAGTACTACCAGCGAGGATGAGGACATTTATTAAATTTCTTTCCAGTTTTTTGACTCTCAACAGATTGGCACAAAATTCGTTCTCAATTTTATAGTTTCTGTTTTTGCCTGTGGTTCAGGAAAGGCTGAATTTTGACTAATTTGAAGTCATTTCTAATTTTTAAACATAGCATTTATCTTGTAACTATTACATTGAGATTTTTTGTGAAACTATAAATTGAAATTTTGTTCTTGTTGGGGATGGTGGCAGATGCCTGTAATCCAGAGGACTTAGACAAGTTCAATGCCAGCCTCAGCAACTTAGACCATTTCTCAAAAAAAAAAAAAAAAAAAAAAAAAGGATTGGGTTTATTCTCTGAGTTTAAACCCAGTACCCTCCGCTCCACAAATTGTTCTCTTTAAATTTAAAGCTTGTGTAGTGTAAAGCAATTTAAAAAATTTTTTAAAAATAATTTTAGTTGTAGATGGACACAATACCTTTATTTATCGGTTTATTTTTGTGTGGTGTTGTGGATGAAACCCAGTGCCTGACGCATGTTAGGCAAGCAAGTGCTCTACCAGTGAGCCTCAACCGCAGCCCTGTAAGCAGTTCTTGAGAGAACATCAGAATATGACATTGAGGACTTATTTTCCCAAGAAAATAGAGATTAAAATTTAAGTATTAAGGATTGTGCTTTTGCATATATTGTAATCTTTTTAAAAATATCTTTATTTTTATTTTTATATGGTGCTGAGGATTGAACTTGGTGCCTCACGATTGGTAGGTGAGCACTCTACCTCTGAGCCACAACCCCACCCCCTATTGTATTCTTTTTTAATTTTACAAAAATATTATTTAAGAAACAAAGAGAAACCTTAAAAGTGGATAGAGATGAGGAATGTGGGTAAGTGGACAGCGAGCGTAAGGCACTTATATTTGGATAGAGGGCATATTAGATATTAAATGGATTAAAAACAGATACAACACTTGACCTTAGTCAAAAGGTCAAGAAACCTAAGGCACTTATATTTGGGAATGAATAAAATACCACTGACCCAGGATTCAATTTCTAGAAATTTCAGAAAATTTAGGATGTATAAAGATGTAACTACATGTATTTTCATTTGAGAGAGAGTGAGAAAGAATGCTCGCACATAGTACTGAAGATTGAATCTAGGACCTTGGGCATGCGAGGCAAGCTCTACTAATGAGCTGTATCCCCAGCCCTTTTTAAAAGTTTTGAGACAAGAGTCTCACTAAGTTGCCCCAGCTTGTCTTGAATTTACCATGTTTCTGCCTCAGTTTTCTGAGCATCTGGGGTTAGGTGCACCTGCCACTGTGCCTAGTTTAAGTTTTTCTTTTTTTTTTTTTTTTGTGGTGCTGGGGATTGAACCCAGGGCCTTGTGCATTCGAAGCCAGCACTCTACCAATTGAGCTATATCTCCAGCCTGGTTTAAGGTTTTTAAGAGGTTAAAAACTAGCTGAAAATAAAGGGCAGTAGAGAAATGATTAAACAAATAGTTATCATTCAGTTGGTTATTGCACAGCCTTTAAAATGGTGAACATTGCTGGGCATGGTGGTGCACGCCTATAATCCCAGTGACTTGTGAGGCTGAGGCAGGAAGATCTCAAGTGTGAGGTCAGCCTTGGCAATTTAGTGAGACCTTCAGCAATTTATGAAGAAAACAAAAAGGGCGGGAGATGTGGCTAAATGGTAAAGCACCCCTGGGTTCAGTCCCCAGTACCCCAAAAATAAAAACAAAAAAATTTATTTGGTCTTCTCCACATAACAGGTATTTTGTTTAGTATTTTGCACAGATTATTTAATTTCACATAAACCTTTGTAAGGTTCACAGATGTTTAATGTTACATAGTTGGTGTCAGAACTACAGAGAAATTAAAGACAGATTAAAAGCAGTATGTAAAGTATAATTCCAGTTTTATGGTAAAAAATATATATAAAAGTGTATTCATAGGGCTGGGGTTGTGCCTCAGCTGTAGGGCACTTGTCTAGCATGTGTGAGGCCCTGGGTTCTATACTCAGCACCACATAAAAAATAAATAAAATAAAGGTATTGTGTCCAACTACAACTAAAAAATAAATATTAAAAAAAAGTGTATTCATATACACAGGTTGTGGAAGTATGTTTAAGAAGGATACATTCTCAGGTGCTGGTAACATTGAATATTCTTTTTTTATTTGTAATGTTTAGTTTTTCTTTCTAACAGTGAATTGCTTTTGTGCATTAATAAAGACGTTTATATTAATTTTTTAAGATTTTTTTAGCTGTTGATGGACCTTTATTTATTTACTTATTTATATGTGGTGCTGAGAATTGAACCCAGTACCTCACACATGCTAGGCAAAAACTCTACCACTTGAGCTACAGCCCCAGCCCAAGATGTTTATATTATTAATAATAAAAATAAAGCTAGCTGGATGGTGGCTTAGTGGTAGAGTGCTTGCCTAGCATGTGTAAGGCATTGGGTTTGATTCTCAGTATCACATATAAATAAATAAAATAAAGGTCCATTGACAATTTAAAAATATTTTTTAAAAAATAAGGCTAGTTATAAGCTAGGATTTTAGCGCTCCCAGTTTCTATAGCTTAATGCCTGTGGTGAGACTGTGTATTTGGATCAAGTAAAATCAGTTTGTGTATAAAATATTTAAAATAATTCTTTTGGATAATATATGTATTTATCCAAAACTCAAAAGTGAATTGTTAGTAATCTACTACTGATAGAAACTTGATTCTCTTAGCTATTCAAAACCCTTCAGAAATGAGAAATTCTGAATTATTATTTCAGGAGTAAAGGACTTTTTTCATGAACAAATTAAAAAAGAAACAAAAATGTTTTTCCATGACAATCTTTTTGCAAGAGTTCATAAGCACTTTTGTTTTCTTTAGCAAATCTTCAATTTGTTTAATATGATCTTAATAACTCATAGTCATTATTTTTAAGTATATTTTTTCTTTTGAAAACACCATGCCCTCAGGGATTTAATGAAGTGAGAAAGGTAGTTCTCTTGCTTATTCCAGAAAATTTGACCAGCCAGACAGGTTAGCCCATGCCTGTAATCCTACTTACTTTAGAGGCTGGAGCAGGAGGATCACAAATTCAAAGCCTGGGCAACTTAGCAAGACCCTGTCTCAAAATAAAAATTTTCAAAAGGGCTGGAGATGTAACTCAATAGTAGAACACCCCTAAGTTCAATACCCAGTAACACAGAAGAGAAAAAGAAAGAAAATTTGTTTCTTCTCCCCCCTGCCCTCACCCCCAGTTCTGAAAATGGAACCCAGAGTCTTCCCTGATTTGAGCACTGATCTGTCACTGAGTTATAACCCCAACCCCTGTTTGTTTGTTCTTCTTTTTTTTTTTTTTAGAGAGAGAGAGAGAGAGAGAATTTTAATATTTATTTTTAATAATTTTAATATTTATTTTTTAGTTTTAGTTTTTGGTGGACACAACATCTTTGTTTGTATGTGGTGCTGAGGATTGAACTGGGGCCAGGCTAGCGCGCTACCGTTTGAGCCACATCCCCAGCCCCCCCTATTTGTTCTTGGTCTACTTTTTTTTTAGTTATTTAATAATACTGCTTGTTATCTGCCACATATTTTTCTTCTCCCTACTTTTTTACTGTTAAAAATAAATTACATATGTAAACTATTTTGAAGTTTTGTGTACAATAAGGACAAGTACCTAAGGAATTCTTTAGTGCATTTTAGTGTGTTAATACAAAATTTGAGACATTCATTTTGGATTTTCAGAGAATTTGTGTGCATTACTTCCTGAGTTTCAGCTTGTTTTCCATAGGTAAGATTGTCTGATAGATTTGTTTCCAGTACAGTGAATTGTCAGGTATAGATAATTTAGGGATAAATGAACCATTTATATCACAACATTTGTAAAACTTTATGATAATAGTGAGATTGATTAGAATTCTTAAAAACAAAACAAAACAAGACAGCCTTCTAATAAATCTCCAATCACTTCTGTTTGGTTGGTGCTAAGATTATTTGAACTCCTTCTTTGTTGGTTGTTATTTTAACTAATCATTTGCTCAACTCTGATGGTTATCTGAAGACTAATAACTAAGTGAAAAAAAATTATGTATCAAAGTTCACTAAATATCTTTTAGCAGCACATGTATTTTGAATTTTTAAGTTCTTTACAGAATTAACTTGATAAAAAGATTTCTTCAGCTTTTTATTCCAGCTGCATCCACTGAATATATTCAAGCAATCATATTTTTAGTTTTTTTCAAATAAAAATGACACTAGTCAACACTTATTGGGTGATTATTTTTAGCCAAGTATGTTTCTCAGTGCATTGCATATATCATCTAAATTAATATGCAAAATAATTTAATTCCTGTCCTCATTTTATGGATAAATTGGGGCTGAGAGTTTAGGTAACTTGTCTATGGTACACAGCTAAGAAATGGTAAAGCTGAGATTTGAACCCAGGCAGTCTGGCTCCAAGTCCATTCTTTTAATTGCTATGCTACATTTGTTGATTTGTTTTAGTTTTCAGCTGTGGTTGTTTTATAGAAACTAGAGCCTCTAAATTCTGAAAAGATAATCATCTTATTTTATTTATATATATATATACACACACACACACACTAATATATATGTGTGTATGCATGTATATATACACATATATTTATGTTCTGTGTCTTGATTTATCTGATTTTTCTGGGTCTCTTGTTATATTTATTCAAATTGGTCATCTTGCTTTGCCTCTTTTTTTGTTCTGGTTTTGGGGATTGAACCTATCTTGAACATGAAGTGTCCTCCTGCCCCATGTCTTGTGTTTGTTGATTAGTTTATATTTATGAAATCCTGGAGGTTGATTCACTTAGGTAATTCCCACAGGTTTTCTCTGCTATTACCTGCTACTCCTGTGTATAGGTCTAGAAATTGTTTGTTATGTGGGTGGTGCGTAGGGAAGGGAAACAGTTCACAAGAATTCTTCCTCTGTCAGCCAAAACAAATAGGGCTCTACTTTGAAAGGTGATCATAGATTTATCATCCAAACATTCTTTAATCTCTTTAGGGTCAAACTTGGGTCACATGGTGGAGGTAACTAGTGTCATGAAGCCCTGCTAGTCTAGTTTTTTTTCCCCTTTTTGCCATGCTGGAGATTGAACTCAAGGGTGCTCTATCCCTTTTTTAAAAATTTTATTTTGAGGCAAGGTCTCACTAAATTGCCCAAGCTGGCCTCCAACTTAATGATCCTCCTTGCTTCAGTCTCTGAGTAGCTAGGTTTATGGGTGTATTCACTTGTGTCCATCTCATTCTTGCTCTTTCATAACAAACTACTCCTGGGGAACAAGCTCATTCTGTGTGAAACCAGCCTTAATTCTTTCCAAGGATGGTACCCTTAATGAGCTAATCACCTTCTACTAGGCTCCACCTCTTAAAAATTCCGCTCTCTCTTATATCACACTGAGGACCAAGTTCCAAAAGATGAACCCTTGGGTGACAAACCACATCCAAACCATACCACATTTTAAACAGTATCTACTCATTTCCTGCCAAAGTAGATGATTTGGCAAGCTGGCCTCAAACTCCTGGATTGATTTATTTATTTAAGTATTGTATTTTATTTTTTTTTTTTAGTTGTAGATAGACACAGTAACTTTATTTATTTATTTTTTATGTGGCATTGAGGATTAAACCCAGGGCCTCACACATGCTAGGCAACCTATCCCTGTAAGAATAGCTTTTTTTTTTTTTTTCTTTATTTTGTGGTGCTGAGGATTGAACCCAGGGCCTTGTACCTGCAAGGCAAGCACTGTACCAACTGAGCTATCTCCCCAGCCCCAAACTCCTGGATTTAAATGATCCTCCTGCCTGACCCTCTGGAGTAACGGGGGCTATTGGTGCCCACCATTGTGCCAGGTAGAAAATGAATTATAAAGCATTGCTCTGCTGTTCTTCATTTGCAGTAATGATGTTGAGAAGTCTAATGCCATTCTGCTTCTATTTCCTTTTTGAAGTCTTAGCATCTTTCCATTATCACTTGTCTGAAATTTCATGACAAATATGCCTTTGTATGGATTTCTTTATGTATTTTGCTGAATATTCAGTGGGCGCCTTATGGGGACTTATGTGCTTAAATTTTTGGAAACTTTTAGATAGTTTGACATTTCTCTGTCCTTTGTTTTTTCTCCTATTTCCTGGAACTGTATTTAGTTAGCTTTTGTGCCTTCTGAATGATTTTTTTCTCTCTCTTTTCTACCCTTTACATTCTATTTTTACTTTTTGTCCTACTTTTAAGAGATTAATTTATCTAATTCTTAAATTGAATTTTTAATTTTGGCTATCCTATTTTTAAGTCTTTTGGGGCTGTTTCTTATTGTCTTCTGCTTTTCCAGAGTATTGTTCTTATATATGTCTTGTATTTCTGAGATTAATAAGGATTTTTTTCCTTTTGATGTTTTTCTTTTAATCTCTATTGATTTTGTTCTTTCTAGGTTTATTTCATGTTTTTGCCTTTCTCTTTTACATTGGAGACTTTTTCAAATATTGAGTGTTCTGGGCTATCTGGTCATGTGAGTCATGAACAATCTGATGCTACATGGAAGTAATATGTAATAGCAAGACACTAGTTTACTGCAAGGTAGTACTGCCCTGGCTTTATTATTGGGGGAAATACCCTCACAAGTTGATGACTGGAAGTCTTTTTTTTGGGGGGGGGGGAATTGAACTCAAGAGGCACTCAACCACTGAGCCACATACCCAGCCTCATTTTGTATTTCATTTAGAGACAGGGTCTCACTTAGTTGCTTAGTGCCTCACTCTTGCTGATGCTGGCTTTGAACTCTTGATCTTCCTGTCTCAGCCTTCCAAGCCTGCTGGGATTACAGGCAAGCACCACTGTTCCCCAGCTGGAGGTCTTGTGTATGTGTGTGTGTGTGTGTGCGCGCACAGCGCACTGAGAATCCAACCCAGGTCCCTGAGTATGTTAGACAAGCAGTCTACCTCTGAATCATGCCCTCAGCCTGGCAACTGGAAGCCTTTTAAAAGAGATTACTCAGTTTTTTTTTTTTTTTTAAGAGAAGCATTCTGTTTCTTTTTTTCAAGCAGGGCTGAGGAAGTGGGCTAGGGGTTTCACAGCTCACTATGCCCTTTTAGTTTAATCACTTTGCCCTTCATCCCTATTTTACTGTGCTTAATGTCACAAGTCTTTTAAGCTTCTTTGCTCCATTTGCTCCACAAGTCTTTTAACCTGTTGTTCTTCAGTGGCTTTGTAGGATTGGACAGAGGACCTGGAAGTATTTCAACCAGTTCTCATGTTGTTGGTCCTGCCTGTTCACTTCTGAGTCTTGCATATACTTTTTGCTTTAAGTTGTAAGTGTTTCCAGTGTTCTGGGATGAAAATAGGCTTGCTGCTTCTCATCAGTATTCTCTTCTTTAGAGCCCATCCCTGGGGTGGTAATATCCTCAGTTGTGCCGAATTCTTTACTATTTTTTTGTTCACCTTCAGTCTTCTGAAAATTGGTTGAAATTTCTTATTACCTCTTTGCAGGGAGAGGAGATATATGGAGAGATCTATAGAGAAAGGCAAGAACATATAGTTAGTCTTCCATATCTAAACAGGAAGTTTCCTTAAATTATTTTCAGATGAGTGGATTCCACTACATTGAGGGGCTGTTTTGGGGAGGTAAGCATTAAGAACAGAAGAGCAGTGTATCATTTCTGGCACTACTATCTTAGACATGATGTAAGGAAGAGACTATGTTAAGAACATGATGAAAAGCTCCAGTAATTTTGGTAACTAAAAAGGTGATATGAAAAATCAACCCCAAGTTATTGTAACCATTCTTTTAGAGCTGGGATATCAAATTGATCTGACAAATGACTTTTAGCAGTGTTGTGAGGTGGAGTCTATAGTTATATCACTGCCATGACTGATTATCCATAGGTATGGGAGGGAGAAGGAATGAAATGAACCACGTGTTATGCTTGTACAAAGGTAACATCTCATTTATTTGGGGGATAATTAACTAGGAGATAAATCAAAAGGCCTATAAGCAGCCAAAAATGTTGACATCACCAGCTTTATATTTTATATATAATGAAAGTTATTCATAAGAAAACATTTAAAAAATTTTCATTTAGAGTTATGTCATGATTATTTAATGACATAGTTTACAATTCAGTTAGTACATTTTCAATTAGTACATTTACTCAATTTCTAAACTAGTAGCAAGCTAGAATGGATGGAGAAGAAATATTGACAGGAGTGACAACTGACCAAGAAAATGTTAAATTATGTTCAGTTTTCTGGAATTAGTTAATTGATTTAGGAGAGTATAGATTCAAAGCAATTAAAAATCTCATTGAAAACTGAAGAAGTTTGGAGATATATTTATATCTTTATCTCTAACAATTCTACTCTCTTGAGTAATTTTTTATCGAAATCCCAGTAATACAGTCCCTTACGAATAAACTTTGGTTAACAAAGTACTGACTTTAATATAGTTTCCTAGTAATATGAATACCCAAAATTTGTGTTTTTATTTAAATTGGGTTGTTTAACATGGGATTGATACTTCTTAATTTCTATTTTTTGATATAGCTAAAACATTAAATATATTTTAGGGATCAGAGATTTAAGAGTTTGTCAGGCATGGTGGCACTTGCCTGTAGTCCCAGCTACTGACAAGGGGCTGAGACAGGAGGATCACTTGAGCTCAGGAGTTTGAGTGAGGCCAGTCTGGGAAAGATATTGGAAACCTTGTCTTAAGGAGAAAAAAGAAAAAAAATTAGTGGCCAACTAATAAGAACTTCGTTCTTATAAAAACAACATGGTATGGTGAGAATAGCTCAAGGGGTTGTGATTTGGTGTGCTGGGAGGAGCTGCTGCTTTTTCTTCTCTTTTTCTCTCTCTTTTTTGCAGCGCTGGGGATTGAGCCCAGGGCCTTACACATGCTAGCACTCTACTACTGAGTTGCACTCACAGGCTGAGAAGCTATTTATTTTTAATTTAATGAAAAAAAAATAAGAAATTTGATATGTTTCTGTCTTTTTTGTAAGAGCTGAGGGTGTAGCTTGGTGGTAGAGTGCTTGTTTAGCATGGGCACGATCCTGGCTTTGATCCCGGCTTTGATCCCAGCTTTGATCCCAGCACTGATCCTTAGTACTGCATGTATGTATACACAGAGAAAAGGTTGTTCTGTAAAACTTCTGTTTAGAGGTGTCTCCATTTGAAGTGGATCGTGGCATTGTTGTTATTGTTTTTACTGTGAAACCCAGAGAAATAAATCTGAGAAACAGTCATCTAAAGATACTGGGAAAGTGGGTAAGAGAATCAGAAGACTTGCATACTAACACAAATCTTGAAGTGTGAACTGGGCAAGCTATTTAAGCATTCTGGGCTTCTGATGTTCTCAGGATGTTGGGTATGATAATATCTGTCTTGTTTACCTTTCATGTTGATTATGTGCATCAAAAATGATAAAGTATCTGAAAGCCTTTGAAGTTGTAGAGCATGTGTTTATTTAACCGTGCCTGTGAGATGCTTGCTGGCTATTACATTTGCCTGGAAGAGGGTGCATTTTGCCTCTGTTCCATGGTTACTGAGAGACAGGTACTTCCAGTGTGTATAGGGTGTTATGACTGTACATTTCTGGAGAGGGTTAGGGTAACATCTTGTTAGGTAATGAAAGTTATGGTACAGTGACAAGGTATTCAAGCTCATTATTCCTAAACATGACAATATTAGTTTTCTGATGTTGCTAAGAGGTTAACATGACTTTCATGCACAATAACCCAGTTTCTTCACAGTTCTGCAGGTCAGAAGTCTGGCATGGTGAAACCGGGTCTTTTTTCTTTTTTGGTATTAGGGATTGAATTGAGGGGTGCTTTACCATGGAGCTATATGGTCTTGCTGAATTGCTAAGGCTGGTGTCAAACTTGCAATTAAATTGCTAAGGCTGGTGTCAAACTTGCAATCCTCCTGCCTTAGCCTTCCGAGTTGCTGGGATTACAGATGTGTACCACTGCACTCAATGGGTTTTCTTTTCTATTTTGGTGGTGGTGGGGATATTGAACACAGTGGAGCTTTACCCCTGACTTAGTTACATCCCGAGTCCTTTTTTTTTTTTTTTTTTTTAATTGAAACAGGATCTTGCTAAGTTGCCAGACTAGCTTCAGACTTGCAATCCTCTTGCCACAGCCTCTCAACTCATTATGATTATGGGGGTGCACTATCATGCCAGGCTGAGATCCTCATTTCTTGTTGACTGTTGAAGGGAGGACCATTTGCAGCTCTAAGAGCCATCAATTTCTTGCCATGTCTCCTGACAGGCATTTTGCTTTCTTCCAGGATAGAAAGAATGCATCTCTTTGCCTTCTAGATCTATATTTGAGAGGCTTATGTAATTAGGTTAGATCCATCCAGGTAATCTTTTGATTAACTCAGAGTCAAATGATTAATCTCGAATATCTTTTCAAAACTAGTTTTGTCATGTAATGTAACATAATAATGGGAGAAATATCTCACAGTATTCACAGGGTGAGGGTCACTTGGGATCATCTTAGAATGCTGCTTACCACAGTGACTAAAATGGTTTTCCTCATACTGTAATTGAAACCTGTAGATAGTTAATAACCAGTTGGTGGACAATAAAATAGTAATTGTGAGCTTGAATATAGTGACCAGGTTTCTTAGCAGAATAGCTTAGAAAAATCTGACTCCAGATTTTTTATGGCTATAAGAATTAATCAGCCAAAGTTTGGTTTCAAGGAACCTAAATTCCTTTATATCTTGAAGTGAGGATAGCTTATTAAAGATCCAGAAACCTGGGATAACTGCTCAAGTACATTTAGATTCTTACTCTTGCAACTCCAGAGGGTTAAAAGAAGCCATCGGGCTGGGTTGTGGCTCAGTGGTAGAGCACTTGCCTCTCATGCATGAAACCCTGTGTTTGATCCTCAGCACCACATAAAAATAAATAAATAAAAATAAAGATTAAAAAAGAAAGCCATCCGGCCAAATTTGCCAGGTGGTACTACTTTTCTGAGGACAGTGTTTTTTAAAACTTACTCTTCAATTTTGTAAAACCTCCTTGCTTTATTTTGCCAGTTTATACAGAGCTGATGAGGCCACTACTAGACTCTGTTTCAAATTTTTTAGTGCCAATTTTAAAAAGTCACAGTGAGGTTTACTTTTCAAGTATGTAAAGGTTATTGTTTAGGTATCTGGACATTTGAAAAGTTGAATTAATAGCCCAAACATTTCTTAGACTTGGGATTACAGCAGAGAAAGCAGGTTGGTTAGAAGGTATTTGCTCTAGTCTTGTATACTTTTCTAATTACTTTGCTAATGTTTTATTCCCTCAGGGGCCTTTTTAGAAAAGGAGATCTTACATGTGACCATTTATATTAGATATGAGTAGACCTTCTTTGCTCCTGGTGGCAGCCTTTGAAGCTGGCATGGTAGGAGAATTATGGGTCCAGAATTATGGGTCCAGGTGTGGAAAGAGTTTATTAAAGTTTTTTTAAACTTTTAATAACAGCTGTTTCTGGAGTACTCAGAATGGTTGTAATTTAGTTAGAATAAACACTGTACAGGGACTGTGTTTTCCCTTCCCATTTTCTAAGTACAATGTTGACTTTTAGTCATATTTTCTAGACATTTAAAGCATTGATAAGGCTTTATATCACATTCAACTATTTTCTTTTTCTTTTTTGGCATCAGAAACTGAACTCAGGGGCATTTGACCACTGAGCCACATTCTCAGCCCTTTTTTGTATTTTATTTAGAGACGGTCTCACTGAGTTGCTTTGTGCCTCGCTATTGCTGAGGCTGACTTTGAACTTGCCATCCTCCAACCTCAGCCTCTTGAGCTGCTGGGATTACAGGTGTGCGCCACTATGCCTGCCCGGCTCAACTATTTTCTTGTTTAAATTTTTTTCTCTTTTTTTGCTTTGCTAGAGATTGAATCCAGGCCCTTGCACATGCTAGGCAAGCACTCTACCACTCAGTCATACCTCCTAATCCTCTTGTTTAAAATTTTAAGATATTCTTTTTCTTGTTTTGTCTTGGGTAGTAGAGGATTCCTTAAGGTGACTTATACACACAGCTAATTTCAGTCTGTCAGGTACTGATTTCCTGATTGGTCCTTTAGAATGGGTGTATGTGTTGAAATTCTTAATTAAAAGCAGCAGAATACAGTCTATCTGGGTAAGCAGGAAGGAATTTGTTTTTTTGTGGTACCATGGATTGAACCCAGTGGAGTTCTAGACTGAACTGCTTCTTTAGCCCCTTTTCAAATTTACTTTTGAGTTAGGATCCACTGAGTTACTGAGGCTAGCCTTGAACTTGTGATTCTCCTGCCTCAGCCTTCTAATAGGGATTACAGGCATGTGTCACTGTATTAGGCAGGTACTTATTAAAGAATATTCAGTAACAGAGAATTTCCTTGAGTGCCCTATAGTCTGGGCTGATTACTACATCCAGCCTCACTGGGAGGCTACTCTAATAAAAATGTTGCAATTGTCCCAGTTTGGCAGCAACAGTGCATCTTTCACTTCACAGCTCATGTCTGCATGACTGTATGAAGCTGTTCTATGCTCACTGATGATGAACTTTAATTTTGCATGTCTATTTTCTCACATCGCTGACTTATGACTCAGTCTCATGTGAGTGTATCTGGTTGGTAAAGCTCAAGTTACTGCCCCAGATAAAAAGAAGACTGAGTTAGTGAGTTTTTTTGCCTTTTTTTTTTTTTTTTTTTTTGTTGTTGTTGTTGGTTGGTTGGTTGTTTTTGTGTCTTTTCTCCCTAGTGTTAGGGATTGAATTCAGAACCTTGTGCATGCTGGGTAGGCGCTCTCCCACTGAGCTATATATCTCTAGCCCAAGTTTTCAGAATTGTAACTTATGAACTTATAAAAGTTGTTTATAGAAAAAAGATTACTAAATTTTTGTCAGATTTGCAGATGCTTTATCCCTCTTTCCAGATGCTGTCTCCCTCTTCCCAATTAAACTGCTCCTTTTGATTTCAAATTTTTTCTTTTCCTTTTTTTTTTTGGTGATGCAGGGGATCTGAGCCCTTGTGCATTTTGTTTTCTGTTTTTGACAGAAATAGTATCTCTTTCTCATTGAGGGATTAAATAAATAGACTTATTTTTCTTTTGTATTTCAAATAAAAAATTTAAATCTTGAATAAAGCTTAAGTATAAAGTGTAAGGATTCAGTTTGGTGTTTCTCTCCCCATATGAATAAACATTCATCCCAATACCATTTATTAAGTATCTGTCCTGATGTGAATTGTTGTTTATCATAAACTAAATATATATGTCTATGTATGTATATTATTTGTATATATGTACACTACTTCTCATGATCTCTCAGTTCCAGCCTATCGGAAACAGTATGTGTTACATACTGACTTTAGATTTGACATATCAGAGTTCTGTTTGTTCATTCATTTTCTCATTTATTTGACAAATACTTCTAAAATACCTTTTATGTAGAGCTGTGTAGACTGTAGAAGGGTAGGCATCAAGACATTCATTTCTATGTGTAGATGAGTTCACATGTATTTTGTTATAGGTATATTCAAGCTTAGGTTTTATACTTTAAGGGCTGTTTTTCTCTTATTTTAGAGTAGACCTCAGACTCCTTGTTTAAATTTTGGGCCCTTTTGAGGATTTTTGTGTTGAGGATTTCAATAGTCAGGATATCCTTAGTATCTCAGTATCCAGCTGTGGAGCACAAATAGATTTAAAGAAAGGCCTTTAACTGGAAAGATAGGGAAGTGCTATTTTACTATGCATTTATTTCCTTTTAAAAAAATATTTACTTTTTGGTGTAGATGGACACAACACAATGCATTTTATTTTTATGTGGTGCTGAGGATTGAACCCGGGTCCCGCCTGTGCTAAGGAGCGCTCTACTGCTGAGCCACAATCCCAGCCCTTAATTGTGCATTTCATTGTGCTGTATTCACAGTTTAAGGGACCTTAAAGATGGAATTAACAATCTTATTTTTTTAAATGAACTTTAAAATTTGGAATCATATTGTTTTGCAGAAAAGTTGTAAAGTTAGAGATTTCATATTCTCCTCATCTGGCTTCATTTCCCCCCAATATTTTCAAATTATGTTACAATCACAACCTTACTTTATATATAAAGAGACAGTAACATTCAAATAATTCATTTACCTAAGATTATAGTTCTAGTTGGCAGCAGAGTCAGGCTAAGGACCCAGTTAGTAGCCTGTCGTGGTTAGTTATATTTTAGCTATTTTCTGCTTTTCATGTGGTTGTGCCTTTCCTTTCTTTCACTGAGTTCTTGGACATGTACTGAGAGAAGAACTACCAAGTACAAAGTGTACTAGACAATGTAGTGTTTCTAATTTTTATAATTTTTTAAAAAATCTAGGCTTCCTCTAATTTGTCACCAACAAGAACTAAGAGCAGGACATCTTCATTTACAGAGCAACTTGATGAAGGTACACCCAATAGAGAGGTAAGTTTGAAATATATTTCTTTAAGAAGAAATGTAATCTAAAATGTAATGCTACTGTCAATAATGATGGGAAACTATTTTCAGAGGTCTATTATTTAATTTCTGCATATTGTTTTTATTAGTAATATAGTCTTTTAAAAAATATGATTATGCTTTTGTAAAGCATTTTTTAAGAACCTTAATTTGAGAAGATAGATATTCTGAATTTAATATTTAAAAGTTTCAGAATAATTTGATGAAAGTTTGTTCAGCATAGAATAATATGGGTAAAAACCCTGCATTTTCAATCTGGTGAGTGGAAACTGAAAAGTAACTTAACTGATTCCATACAATTAGCAGTTGACACTCAAACTCATTTTTTTTCCAACGTTTTTTTTTTCTTTCTGTGAATCGTAACACAAATATAGAAAAGAGGGTAAGACATAAATGTGAAAATTAGTGAATTGTCACAAAATGAATCTCCCAAGTCAAGAAAAGAAACACTTCCAGCACTTTAGTGTTTCTTCCCTCCTGAAAGATTACTACCATCCTGAATTTTTGGTATTTGCCTTTTTATTTTCTTTATAGTTTTATCATGAAAGTATATGTTCTAATGTGAAAATTATAATTAAGCATTTGGATTGTCTCCAGTTTTGGGCTGTTATGAATTGTGCTGCTGTGAACATTATTGTACATTTCTTTTGCTACACATTTATCTGCATTTTCATTGGTATTTACTCTGGAATAGAATTATTGCCTTATAGGACATAACTAGTTTTAACACTTTAAAGGATAATACTAGTTGTATTTCAATAGAAATTTACTTTCTTACCAGGAGTTCAAGAACATTACTCTTGGGGCTGGTGCTATAGCTCAGTGGCAAAGCCCTTGCCTAGTATATGTGAGGCACTGAGTTCAATCCTTAGCACCACATAAAAATAAACAAATAAAGACATGTTGTCCACCTACAGCTACAAAATAAATTAAAAAAAGAGCATTACTGTTGCTCTACATCCCTGTTAGTCTTTAATCTCAGCCATTCTGGTGGTATTAGTTGTTTGTTATAGTTTTAATTGGCATTTCTTTGATGATTAACATTATATTATTTGTCTGTTTATTGGCCATCTGATACTTTCTTTTGTGAAGTGCTTGTTTAAATACTTTGCCCACTTTTCTATTGGCTTGTCTTTTTCTTACTTATGTATAGGACATTTTTTTTTTTTATTTTGTAGTTTTTGGTGGTGCTATGGATTGAATTCAGGACCTAGTGCATGCTAAGCATGCACTCTATTGCTGAGCTACACCCCAACCCCCAGGAGTTCTTTTCTATATAGTGTGTTTAAGAGTTCTTTATTAGGTATATGTTTTGTAAGTATCTTTTTTCAGAAGTTCTTAGTTTTAATATACTGTCCAGTTTATCAAGATTTAAATTTATGGCTAGTGTTCTTTATTACTTGTTAAAGAATGTTTTTTTCTTACCCTGAGAGTATTTACCTGTATTATCTTGTTTTACTTTTCATATTTAGATTTTTTACTCCACTTGGGAGTGATTTTTTTAAGATAATGTGAGATAGGGTTGGTTTTATTCCCCATGATATATCTTTCCAGCTGTCCCATTTTTCCACATTGCTCTACATTTTGCAGAAGCTGTCCATTTTTGAGTGGCTTTGTTTCTGAGTAATCTGTTCTATTTCATTGTTGGTTTGTCATTGATTCATATCACATATCTTAACTATAGGTTTATATTTTTGTTCTCAGCCGGTCCTCCCATCTTGATATTGTTGAATGTCTTGGTTATTCTTATTATTTTCCATATAATTCTATATAAATTAAAAAATATATTTTTTAATAATTGTACATGGACAGCATGCCTTTATTTATTTTTTTATGCAGTACTAAGGATCGAACCCAGTGCCTCACACATGCTAGGCAAGCACTTTGCCACTGAGCTACCACCCCAGCCCCTCTATATAAAATTTTGAATCAGATATTTAAGTTCCACAAAAACAAACTCAAAGCAAAGCAAATACAGTACACTGATCACAAAACAAACCTATAAGGATTTTGATTGAAATTACATTGAATCTATAGATTAATCTTTGAGGAAACTTTAATATTACAAATTAAATTTATAATTTTTTAGAATTACAAATAGTGCTATAATGAGTATTGTACATATACATTTGTAATGCTATTATTCTGTAGGATAGAGTTCTAGGCATGGGACTACTGGGTCATACAGTATGTGTAAATTTAAAAACTTGAAAGTTACATGTAAATTGTCCCAATAAAGGTTTTTTAAAAAACCAGTTAAAAAAAAATCTATTTAGGAGTTGCAGTTGTAGCTTAGTAAAGTGCCTGCCTAGCATGCATGAAACTCTGGTTTTTATTCCCACTACCAAAAAAAAAAAAAAAGTAAAAAGTCATTTATTTAGTAGATATTGATACCATAATCAATTTTAAAATGTCATACCTATATTAACTTTCTATTACTATAATAAATGCCCCAAATAATCAACTTAGAAACGTTTGTGGGGTACAGTGGCAGCATGTGCTAGATATTTAGGAGGATCATGAATTTGAGGCTAGCCTCAGCAATTAGTGAAACTCACTCCCTGCCCTCCCCCCCCCAAAAAAAAAAAGGACTGGGAATGTAGCATAGTGGTAGAACATCCATTGATTAAATACTCTGGGTTTCCTGGGCTGATGTTTTTTCCTTCCATCTTTATATACTCTTAGTCTTTTTATTTGTGATTAGGGCTTGGGAAAGTTAGATACCTTTTTCCTCTTTTTTTGATACTTTTTTTGTTTAAAGAATCTATGTATAGGGCCTGAGGTTGTGGCTCAGGGTAGGGTGCTTGCCTAACACATGCAAGGCCCTGGGTTCGATTCTCAGCACTACGTAAAAATAAATAAATAAAATAAAGGTATTGTGTCCAACTACAAATAAAAAAATATTTTTAAAAAAAGATTGTATATATAGTAGAGATGTCCAAATAGACAAAATATAGACTTGAATTGTGGTTTGAATTTGACCAAGGGATTCACTCACAACCTGTGCTTCATATTTCCTCATCTGCTGTGCTATATTTTATTTATTCTTGTATCTTCTGTAGGGTGTATCATCATAGCTATTTGGCTAAGGTATACAGAATCACAAATAAGAATGTAATGGATTTAATTCACCTAAAATAGTAATTATTGCTACTGATGGTTATACTTGACAGTATCCCCTAGGATGATAGATACAGGATCAGCTATCTTCAAGGCAAAAGAATTTTTAGTTTTGATGAGGTACTACATTTCTGAGCATCCCGTTCTATGTTATATATGAGAGATGACAATCAAGCTTTTGTTGCCTGTAAATAAAAGGAAATCTAAAAATCACTGAAAATAAATAGTAATAGTTTCTCAAAGAATTTCAAAGCTCTTTCTCTAAAGAAAATACTGCCTGTTATTATAAATAAGCAGTCAAATGCTGTGTTCCTGACATGCTAGATCTTCATCTGGAGAACTTCTGGTCAAATTTTGCTATGAATTTACTCTATTTCAAAGACACATAAATAAGAAACAAAAACTTTTAAAAATGGAGATATATATCTGGATTCACAAATAAGGTAAACTGAAGCCCTAGTCTTAGGTGACTCTAGGTTAGAATAAAGACAGCTGTTTTCAACTTGAGTTATTTATTATTTGTTTTTTTAAAGGACTGAGGATTGAACCCAGGGATGCTTTACCACTGAGCTACATCCCCAGCCTTTTTTTTTTTTTTTTTTTTTTTTTTTGAGATAGGGTTTTGCTAAATTGTCTAGATTATCCTCGAGTTTGTAATCCTCCTGCCTTAGCCTCCTGAGTTGCTGGGATTACAGGCATGTGCCAATGTACCCTGCTTCAACTGGAGTTCTATGGGAGAATTAAGCCCTCCAGAAAATGATTTGACAATGGTTTCTTAATTTTCCCAAGGATGGTATCAAATTAGTACATGCTAGATGCATAGATGATAACATAACTCCGTTATGTGTAGTAGATGCCTTACTCTAGGTAGAGTCTTTGGACTCTGGTTTAGAGGGACTGGGAATCTTCTAAGCTAGGAAGTTAGATTTTGTGCCATAAGCCAGAGAATAAGGTAGGGCTCCTAGCAGTTGCTAAAAGGATGTTACAAAAGGATATGGCTAACTATATCTAGATCTGTCCTTGGCATATTAAGGGAAATTACTGTCCTTATGGAGGTTCATAATCATGAACCTTATGGAGGGTTCATAATCATGTTTATCCATGACTGGATAAAGAGGCAGAGTTGCCAAAGGAAATAAAAAGATAATACCTTTCTTAAAATGAGCCTGTAAGTGAAAATGTAAAATAAATGCTAAGAAGGCAGCCAATAAATACAGAAATTGGGTGTAAGTTAATTTCAAATGAAATTAAGATAATAGAATAACCTGGAAAAGACTAAATTTTTTTTCTTCAGTAAGAAAAATGAAATAATAATTTTCTTAAGTATAGAAATTTGTGGTTGGGGAGGTGGAACAAAATTAGACTAAGTAGATATGGAAACTAATTAGAAATACTGAAAATGAAAAAAAATGATATAAACATAAAAATCATCATAATAAAACTCAGGGAAAATTAGGGAATTAAAAAAGAAGACTGACAATCCCACCAAAAACAGAGATTAAGGGAAAGTAAATATGTGTCTATACATGAGGTGGCAGGATAGAGTGTAATCCTTCAGTGCACACCCACAAGGAGTTTCAGATAGTCTTCAGTTTAGTCAGTCTTTAGTTTAGTTCTCAGTTTTAGTTTAGCTTATGGCTTCAGTGGGGGCCACAAAGAAGAAGGGAATTAAATTCTTAGTAAATAGTTTTGGGTTAGAATTTGAACAGAGTTTTGAGAAAGATTGAGTTGAGCTGGCATTTTAGTGAGAAAACTTTAGAACTGATATGTGTGTGTGTGTGTGTGTGTGTGTGTGTGTGTGTTTATGTATATGCACTAGGGATCTTAACCAGGGCTGTGCATACTAAGCACATGCTCTACCACAGAGCTATGCCCACAACCTGGAACTTATGCTTGTGAGACTTTCACAAGCAAATAATAAGGATAAGTAGGGAGAGTTCTCTTATGCCCCAAGGTGGTGGTTAATGGAGACTAATTTTGGTATATTTAGGTTTTTTTGTTTTTTGTTTTGTAGTCATAGATGTACAGCATTCCTTTATTTGCTTATTTTTGTATGCAGTGTTGAGGATTGAACCCAGTGCCTTACACATGCTAGGCAAGTGCTTTGCCATTGAGCCCCCCAGCCTTTGTATTTAGCTTTTGAAGTGGCTAGGGTCCATAATTTGTTTGGCAGTATCTTTTGAAATTGTAGTCAACATTTCTCTATGCTAGGCATAAGCTTTTGTGTTTTTCTCTTAAAATTTCAATATATTCTTTCCCAGAACATTCTGCATTACTTACTAATGTAGGTAAAAATGACTTAATTTCAAAAATTGACTTTGAAAGCTTAAGGAGAATTAATTTGTATTGCTTTAACTTAAAATGAATATCCTTTTAAAGGATGATCTTTCTGAGTTACCCAGAAAGATTTTCAGCAAGAAGAGAAACTTGAGTAGTATGATTTCCTTAGAGCAGGCATTTAGCATAGATTGGTATACTACTAATAATACTAACATTTAGAATTTAGTATAAAGTCACTTCTTTAATTGTATCCAAGGAGTACCAGTTATTAACATTACATAAAAGATCTTAAAAATCTTTGTCTTCCTCTCCTCCCCGCCCTCATCACCGAGCAGTGCATCTCTGTGGGGTTAAAAAACCAACCACTAACCAACCAAAAAACTTCATCCTATCTATAATTAGGGTTAATAAAGGACTGGGTGAAAAATTAGTAAAGGTTCCAGTTAGTATCTATAACCTTACAGTACTGAGATGACGTTAATCTTTCACAGATACCGAGATGTTCTTAAGCTTTTGCAGATACTTATTTTCAGAATAAGTTCTTTATTATATATTATGTAAGATCAAGTGAGGCAGGCAGTGACCAAAGGAGGCAGATTTTAAAAAGCCGCCAAACGAGGCTTTATTTGAGATATCACTCCCGGGGGAACTCCATCAGACCGACAGAGTGGACAGGAGAAGGGTCTGAGGAGAAACCACGTGGGAGCTCGACCGGACTGGGATTTTATGGGGCTCACGGCAGGAAGGGAAGGGCTTGGGACAGGAAAGGGGATTTTTAGGGTCCCTTGTCCTGCTGGAGTTGGTCAGGGGAGCTGCCTGAATTCCAGGATTGGCCAGGGGGGCCTACTGATTGACAGGTGTTTCTGTCAGCACTTGATTGATGTTTCTTTTCCACGTGGGGTGCTTTGTTCTAAGTCACCATCACTAACCTAACATCTTATAGTAAATATTTATTATATATTACATAGTATGTTATCTAGTTTATTATATAACATTAACTGTGAAGTTAATATTTTAAAGTTTTTATTTTTTGATAATTATTGATGTTTAGGAGGTCATAAAAAATTGGATTGGGGTAGGCCCTGTGTACCCTTCACCCACTTTCCTTAAATAGTAACATCTTGTGTAATTATAGTCTACTACCCAAATAAAGTGACTGACATTGTGACATCCATAGAGTTTATTCAGATTTCACCAGTTTTACATGTGCTCATCGTGTGTGTGTTTGTGTATGTAGAGTTTTGTATAGTTTAATCGTGTGTAGATTTATGTGACTACCACTGTTAATTCATTTTAGTTATCATTTCTATATTTAATTTGTGATTGCTATTATTTGGTGTAAAACATAATTTGTGAAAGAAAAGTGAAGTACAGAAGAGACTCTATACCAGAACAACTAGTGTAATAGAATTTGTCTTTAAAACTTAAACATTTCCATTTTAAAAGTTTTTTCTGTGCATATTTTGGAGAAAAGTAAATTTGCATGTAAGTATAAATAAGTGATAATTTAATTTTTTGGTTCTATTTTCCCTATAACATTTCCATGCTCTTTTTGAATATATAAAAATAAATGATTCAATATTTATGAATTTTATTCTAAGACTTTATGTTCTTTACATGCATTTTTTAAACCTACTTTACAAAGGTATGATGGGCATGTAAAAGGTTGTTATGTATACAACCAATGAGTTTGGGGATACATATATACCTGTAAAACTCACCACCATCATGGCTCCAGATATATCTGTCACTTTTCAAAGTTTTTTCTGTTTCCCTGATAATGCTGATGAATATTATTATTGATAATAACATATAAAATCTGCCCTTCTAGAAAATTTTACACATACAATACAGTATTGTTAGTGTTGGCATTATGCTATATAGAAGATATCTAGAATTTCTTTATCTTGCATAACTGAAACTTTGTTTTCTTAGGTATTATTTTTATTGGTATGGATTTTTATATCAAATTGCCAGACATGCTGTGTGCCATGGTGCCTGTTGCATTTATTATTTGTATGCCAATAAGCAAGTTGTTTGTATATTGGGCTTTGAGATCTGAAACTGATCAATTTATCTCTTTTCCTGACCTTTCCCAACAACTTATTTCTCTTGTGGGGGATGATGGTGATGGTGGTGGTGGTGATGATGATGATGGTGATGATGATGATCATCATGTGTCCATTATAGTGTTGTGTGTACTGTGTGGTGAGAACACTCTGCAACATGACATTATGATTTGTTTTTCATCATTTGTTTTATTTTTATACCTCTGCTTATTACACTGAATGAGACAGCTACTAGCCGGGATGATAGCAGAGCCTGCTTTTCTCTCTGAGTATACTATCTTTGCTTTGGATTCCTCCAAACAGCCTAAAACACAGAGTGACAGTGTGGTGAGTTCTTCCACCGCTTTCTGCGTTCCCTCTGTGGGGAAGCAACATCATTTGGCAATTGTTGCAGCAAGTCTTACATTGCTTGTAACTTACCTTCTTTCAAAGCACCTTCAGTGTCCTGTTGCTAACACTGCTCTAAAAAATCAGAGAGTAAATTGCTGGTGGCTGGTGTGCTTTTTGGTAGCTTCATAACAGCAACAAAATAACACTTTTCACTAATATATTGGAGGCTGCCTTCACTTGGTCTAAACTATTAAGTTTTCTCTTTGGAAATGTTGGGTGATTGATTTTGAAAAAGTTATGCATTGGTAGAAACCTCTGTTCTATTGGTAAGAAGCCAAGAATATTTTGAGATGTGACTCATATTTTCAGGGGAAAAAATGTTATTGTATAACAGCAGATAGGTAGGTTCTACTACAACAAATAATCTACATTATTTTGCAGTTATAACAATTATAGTTCTCTGAGCATTGAACATCTGAAAGGAAATAATGATTTTACTTTTTAAATTAAACTCATGTAATTTTTATTTTGGAAAATTGGACATTTTCCTATTTACCTGGTAAATCTGTAACTTATCAATTAAAATTTAGAATGTTTGCCCAGTAAGGATAGCTTTTGATGTTAGATTGGACACTAACTGAACCAGGATGGCAGTTTTTCACAATAAGAACTGATTTAACTTATTAGATAGCTTATGGTAAAAGTAGCACTTTCCTGTACTTAAGTCCTCTGTAGCTAATGAAGTCTTGTTTGCATGTGGCCAGTAGCCATTTTTAATTATTTTTTAAACTTGGTTTTAGGGAAGAAAACAACTCAGGTTGAAAATGGAATGTCTAGTGATATCTTAGAAACTGGTCTCAAGGAAGATGATTTCTCTTTGGCTTTGGCTACAAGTGACATCTGTTTTCAAAACTGATTTGGGAGTGAGTCAGGAATCCCAGTTGGAAGTTACCAGTTCACTTTAAAACAGAGATTGATCTGCTTTATACTTTACATAGTAGTAATAGAACCTTTTTTTTTTTTAAGGAACTGCATATGGCCCCATTTCCATAAATACGAAACATTAAAATCATTTGTAATGAATATCTATCCTGTTGTCAAAAATGGTATTTAATGTAAAAGTGGGAGCTTTAGAATTATTTAAAAATAAACTTAAGTAGACTAAAAAAGTTTTCTTATTAAATTTGTATTTGTTTTGATAAAAACTTATTTTTCTCCATGAAACAAAGAGAAACTATATACTAATCTGTTATCACAATAAAAATTTAGTGTCTAATTCCATCATGAGTTTACCAGGTGCTGACTTTTCTTTCAGTTTTTTAAAAAAGATATCTCTTTACATTACATTCTAAAAATTGGTGTAACCTTAGTGCTCAGAAGTTCATAAAATGGTTATAGAGAGATTGAGGGGGAAAAAGGTAATTGCAGACAAATTTGGCAGGGAACTTGTGTGTGTTTTTTAATTAAATACACACTTAAAGAGTTTTCCTGTTAACCTAAGAATTTCTGGAGCTGGGCACAGTGGTTCACACCAGTAATTCCAATGATTTAGGAGGCCCTAAGTAACTTAGTGAGACCATGTCTCAAAAACAAAAACAAAGAACTGGGGATTTAGCTTGGTGTTAAAGTACCCCTGGGTTCAATCCCCAATAAAATGCCCTCCCCTCAGAAAAAGAATTTCTTCCAGTGGAAAATATTGATAAACTCAAGTATTGACATGTATTGAGCAAGTTCTTCAGGCTTCTATCTGGGAGAAGGTCTCTCAGAGGTCTTATTCTGAAGGAAGTGACTGCATAAGGGTTTAACAAGCATTCATCAAGAGCTTATTAGGTAGAATGTAGGGCCTGGGTACCAAGATGAAAACACAGGGTTCGTGTCCTCAGAGAGTTTAGTAAAGAGAGATATTAGCATATATATGTAGTCGAAAGGAATTATGGTTTCATAGAAGAACTACAGGCATAGAGTATATGCTGCAGGTAAGCCATATAAAGTTTCACAAAGAAAGGGGCATGTGAAAATTAAAAAATGAAGGGGAATTTACCTGGAAGAAATGGAAAAAGCATTACAGATAGTGACAAAATCACAAATTTTGCTCCTAGAGATTTTCAATTTAAATTTAAGCCAAAATTAGTATTTTAGACTAACACTTTGTTTAGCTGTCCTGCATTTATTTATAATACATAAACTGTCCCATATATAAACTGAAATATTTGAAATATATATGTAGGGAGGAAGAGTTTTTAAGTGTGCTATGTGTGTTAGATAGGTGATATTTCAGGTAGTTGTTCAGCAGCTTTTTTATAGGGACCACAATCATGTGTCAAGTAATTTACTTAGAACAGGGACCTTCTTGTCACTCTTCTTCCTAAGCTATTTTATAAAGCCCTTTCATTTTCTTTCTTCATAGTTTAACAATTGTTTTTCAGTGTAGTGTATTTTTAGGGCTAAAAAGAATTCATTGTGATGATGCATAAATATATGCCATATATGCAATTTGTAATTCTTTGAAATAGCAGAGAACAGGAAGATAAAAGTTAATTCCTGTGTCTTCTAGCATCTTTTCTGTGTAACTTTAAGGCAATGTCTTGGACTGATAAAATTTACTAACTTTTTATTTATTGGGAAGAGAACATACTTAAAATTTTTTTATTAAAGAAAAATTTAAGCATATTACAAAAGTACATATTACAAAAGTACAAATAGGTAGAAGAATTCTGTTCTCCTATCCCCTTATCTATTACCTAGTGTCAAGAATTAATAACTCATTATCATCCAGTTTTATCTATTACCATCCTACTCCTATGTTTCCCTAACCACACCACTACCACCCTTCCTCTTATGAGCCCCCCCCCCCACCTTTAGATATTTGAAGCAAATTAAACTTATTTTGTCTGTAAATATTTTGGTATGTATCTCTGAAAGATAAAGACTAAAATTTGAAACCACAGCAGATTTATCACACCTAATAGTTAATTTCTTCCTATTAAATACCTAGTTTGTGTTTAGAAATCTGGGAACACATTGCAAAATTGTGTTTTCTCCACTTATGTTTATGACATGTTAGATCAAACATTTGTCATTTTTTTGGTGGGCTGTAGAGGTAGGGAAGCATTCTTCAGCTAACCAGTTACTGAAACACAGTGGCCAGTGCCCTGTGGAATGCTTTTGTTTGAAACATGGAATTATTTTATCATGAACTACTTCTGTAATACTAACAACTTGTTGGTAAGACTCAATGTAATATAGAATTGTGAATCTCAGGGAATCACATCACCTATGAAATCAATGCTATGATGTAATCAGAATGTTGCTTAACTTGGAGCATTGTCATACCAACAGAACAAAACAAAAGCTTTTACATGGAAAGAAGAGGTTAGTAATTTTCTAAAAATGATGGCAGTAATTTCTTTTAAATTGCTGGCTTCAAATGAATGAGGCATTTCCATTTTGTTATCAAGATATTTTTCATAGCTTAAATAATTTGAATATGATTTTATTGTAGGGAACAACTAACATTATAATTCTTTTTCTGGATAATTTTCTATTTGAATGAGTTGTGCTAATTGAATCCCCGTTCCTTTTTGTCATGGGGAAAAACTTGGGGACATAATGGGAAGAGGTATGTGATTAGTTTGAAGTAAATTTTGTTACATACTAATCATTGCTATTTAGGTCCATATGTTACACAAAATGAATTCTCTAAAATACTTACTATACTAGTTTTGCCTTGCATGAAAGCATTCTAATAAATGAATAATTTTTTTACTAATTTTGTTTAATTGGTAAATGTGTCTAATAGGATTTGGCACTTAAACTTTGTTCTTAACAGTTTTAAAACTTGAGTTTTCTGTTCTTTTTTTTTTTTTTTTAATGATGTTTCTTTCTTTTTCTTAGAATGCATCTATCCATGCCACAAAATCTCCCGAAAGTGTTAATGGAAGTGAACCAACCACTCCTCAGGTCTGTTACTAATGATATTTTTTTAAAAAACTAACTTTGGAGTAATTTGACCAATGTTTATTAATTATAAGTATTTGATTACATTATAAGAGTGATGTCCAAATATTTGATATAGCGTGTATGGTAAATACAGGTTTGTTCAAAATTACTTGGAAAAAGTTTCAAGTGAAAGCAAGATTTTGTTATGCCACACTTAAAAAATTAATGACAGTGAAGTGAAAATGTTGAAAAAATGAAATTTTATTGTATAATTGTAAAAGATTGTGGGGATAGCCACATTGTGAGACATGGTGAATTATATAATCTGAAGGATGAATATGAAGGAAGTGGGATTTATTTTATTAAAGTTTGCTCTAATGCAAAGTGTTTTACTTCTAGAGAATTAAGGTTATCCTTGATTTGAAAAATTACATGTAGAGTAGGGCTCAGGTGATTTTTTTTGACTCCTTAAAAAAATCATAATAATAGTAGTGTTTGAGGTAAACAAGTTTACTTTGGTTTAATGTTGGTAGTTATCATTAACAGTTAATCGTAATGGACACGTGAACTAAGTACCAAGTTTATGGGAAGCACTGTGGCAAGGGTGTGTGTGTGCAGCTGCCACAATAATAGGAAAATAATAATAGGGCTTATGTATATAAGGCACTATTCTGAGTATTTTAAATGTTTTCACTCACCAAATCCTCACAACAACCCTATTAGGGCAGTGCTATAATCATTCCTACTTTACAAATGAAGAGTCATTTCAAGGGGATCCTTGTTTCCTTAACTTCTTGTGTCTCTGGCTATCATTGCTCCTTGTGTTTCACCCTCACAAAGACAAGTTGGCCTTCAAAAATTACATCTCCCATTCTTGGGAGGAAAGAGTAAAGATTAGGACAAAAGGTATATTTTGTTTTAACAAAAAAACAATAACTGCCCCCAAAGATTACATCCTATAGATTTTCTTTTATAATGTCTATTACTGAATTTTGTCAAATGGTCTACTCTTGACTGAAAGAGTGTGAGAAAAATTAAAAAGTAAAAAATTTAGTATGAAATGTAATAGTATCATAATTTAATATTCACAGAAAAGGATGATTTATTCATTATACAAATATACCTTTGTACCTAGCTCCCAGAGCCTACAAACAAATTGTTAGCACCTGCTGGGGAGCCCTTGTTCTCCTTTCCATTGCCTAAGATAATTGTCTTGGCTTTTAACACTACAGGTTAATTTTGCCATCTTGGGAACTTGATGTAAATGTGCACTCTTGTATCTGCCTTATTTAGGTCAGTGCTTTATGAGATTTATCTGTATTCTCTGTAAATCATTCATTCCCATTGCTGTTTTAAGTTTCCATTGGTGAACAGGATTGACAGCTAGTGTTTGAACAGACTAAATTTTTTTTATTATCCAGTCTATTGATTGACATCATTAGTATTTATATATTTATACATTTCTGTTGATATATAGTTAACAATGAATTGGTGATTCAGAGAGGGTACTTGTGCGTTAGCTTTAGTAAAAATGTTAAATCTTCTTAAATATGTATTAAATATATACTCATTAATGCTGTATATCTTCTATAGTTTTAATTTTAGCCATCCTGGTGAATGTGGGGTGATACCATGTTGTAATCTTTGATTTGTATTTGAGAAGGTGAATATTTTTACCTGGTTGTATTGTTACTCAGAACAAAACTGGGGTGGAAGAAAGGCAGATTGGATATCAGGTGATAGTATTTATATCACGTCAGTTATGGTTTTATGTATTTCATATATATTAATTTATTATTCCTCAAAACTACCATATGAAAGGAGTGTTACTGTTATCCTCATTTTAAGTAGGTAGAAAGAGTCACAGAGAGGTTATGTAACTTGACTAAAGTCCACAGCTAGTAAATGGTAGAGCTATGTAACTACACAGACTTATGCCTAACAAGTCTGGCTTCATAGCCTGTGATCTTAGCTCTTATAACTAGGATAGCCTTCTACTTAAACTGTAATGACATTCTTTTTGTGTGTGTGTGGTTGGTCCAAGGGCCCCATGTAGCTAGGCAAGTGCTCTATCATTGAGTATCCCCAGCCTTGATGACATTCTATTGAACTTGAGATTCTCTTGCCTCAGCCTCTTGAGCCACTGAATTATTTTTAAAGTCTTTTTTTTCCTCTGTGATGATAATTGTTAATGTTTGTATATTTGCCACATTGTAAGCACTTTGTATGTATGAACTCATTCAGTCTCTGGGTAACTATACAAGGTGGATAGTGTCTTCATCACCATCATTTTTATCCCCATTTTATGGAGAAGGAAGTAAAACTATTGAGATTAAGTAACTTGCTTAAGGTCTGCAGAACATAGTGTAGAACTTGGTGTACTTAAAACTTGTTTCATCAGTTGATAGTGTGTCATTTTATGGGAAGATTGTCTGCTATGAATTGGAGCATTTTTCACATGGGTCAGAAGTGACTGGTGATGGAGTTATCTGTAAACAGTTCTTGAGTTTTTGAGCATGAAGGATTCTTCTTTAAGACCTCCCTACTTGCCCTCATTATGAAGATAAAACTTTGCACATTGTGAAAAAACACCAGAAAGTACAGAAAGATAAAAATGAAAATAAAAACCACCCCGAATCCTACTACCACTCAGACACCATTAACCTGTGGTATTATCTTTCATGACTTAGTTCTAAGGATGTTTATGAAAATGTACATATAAATTGAAAAGTACATGTAATTACTTTAAGTCAAAATCAATTCACACTCTACATGTTATTTTATAATTCAATTTTTCCCATTCAATTGTAATAGCTTGAATTTCTTTCTACATACTATCAAACCTCTAGTGACAAACATTTGGATTATTTTTAGTTTTTGCTCTTATAAACAACCTGTGTGTATACAAAGAGGCCATGGTGTGCTCTCCCCTCTTATTTACTCCCATTTTCTGAAATCCTATAATTAAATTTCTAAAATCCATAAGTAAAACATTTCTGTTTTGATTTTTAAAATTGTATGTCAAAAATAATATTTTTATTTTCCTGTAGTCTTTGCCTACACATCACCACGTTCTCCCCTGAGCATTTATTTCACTCCTGCATCCCTTTCTTTTCCTCTGTCCCTTCCCCCTCTCTCTTTCTTTCTTTCATCTTTTTATAATTTTTTGAGATGCTGGGATGGAACCCAGGGCCTGCACATGCTAGGAAAGTGCTGTGTCACTGAACTACACAGCCCCCACCCCTGGCACTATTAAGACCTTCCTGGTGACCCTGTTGTTGCACTGAGTTTCTATGAAACACCTTCTAAATACTAATTGTGGTCACCTGAACAGAATAATCCTGCTTGAATAGTTAATTGAATTATATTGTATTATTTTTCATTGTTATTCAGATTTATTAAGAGAACAGTCTTCCATATTGCTTTTTCTGACATTGAACTTACTGAATGGTATGGAGGTCTCTCTTTCAGACTGTTCAACTATTCTCCATGATTTCTTGTTTTTATTCCCATTTCAAAGAATAATAAGTAGGGCAGAGTCGTTATGTCACAAGTCAACTCTACCTCACATTCTCTATTTAAACAAAATGGGCTCATTATACATTATTATCCTTCTGCTTCCATTCTCCTCTCTTGTTGAGGATGATCAGGAATCCCCATCTTCATAGATTCTCCTTGTAAAACCCAGTTGAATTCAGTTACATTTTACATAATATTTAAGCACTGGATGTATACTAGTGATTCAGATTTTATATACAGTTGGCCACTGCATTAAAAATCTTATAAATTACTGGATGAATCCTCACAATCAACCTATGTGGGGTCAGCTGGGGAAGCATGGCTTCCTTTATTTATTTGATTTTTAAACAGATGTACAAACTGAAGGAAAGTGACTTAGTAAAAGTCATTGTACTGCTGGACCTGGGTGACAGACCTGGGACTTACACCACAGTCCTCTAACTCCAGGTCAAGAGCTTTTTCAGAAATAAGTGAATGCTTATTTTTTAGCAATGGTATTTTTGTAAAGTCGGGAATATAAACTAAATTCATCAGGGCTTTTAACAGGTTATTGCTGTTGATTGGGGAATGATGGAAGTCCAGATGTACATATTTTAATCCACACACTCTGTTGGGTTTGATTGCAGTCAGGTGACATTCCCACTTTTGCACAGAAGCTTCAGCTCCGGGTGCCTTCCGTGGAGTCTTTGTTTCGAAGTCCGATAAAGGAATCTATATTCCGATCTTCTTCTAAAGAGTCTTTGGTACGAACATCTTCCAGAGAGTCCCTGAATCGACTTGATCTCGATTATTCTTCTGCTACCTTTGATCCACCCTCTGATATGGAGAGTGAGGCTGAAGACTCACTAGGGAATTCAGACAGTCTCAACAAAGAACAGTTGATTCAGCGGTTGCGAAGAATGGAACGAAGCCTAGGTAGCTACAGAGGAAAATATTCTGAGGTAGGAGCATAATCTTTTTACTATGTAAAAATTTTTTCCTCTTATTCATATTTCTGTATTGCTGTTACTCCTGTGGCTGATTAAACCATTGATCCCGTACATACTCTTGTTACTAATGGTAAGTAGTCTATACCAATATCTAGTTAGATTTTCAGTGGTACAGAGGGTTTTTGGCAAGACAATTGGTAAAATCTTGGAGAAGACTGTTGTTTATAGCCTCTGGTTCTCATATTCTGTTTTTCTTTCATTTCCTAGCCTCCATCTCAATGTCACTTAGATACCCAGGGTAGAGAGGACATCCTGTTTCCCTACCATATTCCCTACTTTATTCCCTCCCTTATTTACTCTAGGGATGGTGGCTCCCAAAAGGATAAGGACAGTGGCTCTTCTGCCATCCAGATCCCTATTATTGCTGTATTAAGAAGTCTGATCATCTAGCAGATTTGGTTCTTTTTCATTGTACCTACATTTAAACTTTTGCCTAAATTGAATCTTTTTCTTTTGGTGTCAGGGATTGAATCCAGGGGTGCTTAACCACTGAGCAACATCCCCAGCCCTTATCTATCTATCTATCTATCTATCTATCTATCTATCTATCTATCTATTTAGGGGTACTGGGGATTGAACTCAAGGGTACTCAACCACTGAGCCACATCCCAGCCCTATTTTGTATTTTATTTATTTATTTTAATTAGGTATGTATGACAGTAGAATGCTTTTGATTCATTGTATACAATTGCAGTACAACTTTTCATTTCTCTGATTGTACACATGTAGCATTGCACCATATGTGCAGTCATACATGTACCTAGGGTAATGTTGTTATCTCATTCCACCATCTTTCCTGTTCCCATGCCCCCTCTTCCCTCCCTTTTGCCCAATCAGAGTTCCTCCATTTTTCTCATGCCCCCTCCTCCCTACTATGGATCAGCATCCACAAGAGAACATTCAGCCTTTGTTTTTTGGGGATTGGCTTACTTCACTTTATTTTGTATTTTATTTTATTTAGAGACTGAGTCTCGCTGAGTTGCTTAGCACCTTGCCTTTGCAGAGGCTGGCTTTGAATTCGTGATCCTCTTGCCTCAGCCTTTACAGGCTTGTGCCACCGTGCCTGGCCTTTATTTTTTATTTAGAGAGAGGGTCTGGATAACTTGTTTAGGGCCTCACTAAGTTGCTAAGGCTGGCTTTGAACTTGTGGTCCTCTTAAGTCTCCTGAGTCACTGAAATGACAGGCCACTACACCTGGCCTAAAATGAATCTTTTAATTGCCAGACCCCTTGAGGATGGCAGACACACCCTGTTTAATGTAAGAGAGGAAAGTAGTGCTGCTGCATTTCTCAGTTCTCTTTCAGGAGCATAGCACCTTCCTTTTAAGCTAAATTGTATTGGTTGTCTTCCATGCTGTGCATGTAAAGCAATTCTTCCCATAGAAAACCTTTGTGGAATAGATTGTCACAGCTTTTTGTTTGTCTGTCTTAATAGATAATATTTATTTAATGGTTTGTAAGCAACATCACAGTTAATTTTAATTAATGAATGCTAAAGTTCAGAGTTAGTGGATAAAGTTAGCTAAAACTTCTATTTCCAATTATGAGTATAATAATGAGTGGTTTCACCCTGTATTTGACACCAAACCAAACCAAAATAAAAAACCTTGATGAGACATATAAAATATCTTTAAAAGCAAACAAACAAACAAAAATATACTGACAAGATAGAAAAGATTTATCAGGCTAACATCTAAAGGCTGGCTTGAACCCAGAGGATGTAATGTAAACAGGGCATGAAAGTCATATGTATTATGAAGGGCTTGTAGAATCAGACAGCTTTTTCCTTTATACATTTTTTAACTTTTATTTTTTATTTCCACCACAGTTAATAATGGTTTTGAATCTTTTTGTTATTTATATTTAAGTTACTTTCACTAACTTACCTTAGTCCCACCCCCATCCCCCATTCACCTTCATACTTTATGGCTGAGCCACATCCCTAACATTTTTATTATTATTATTTTTTTTTATATTGAGCTCAGACTCGCTAAGTTGCTTAGGGCCTTACTAAATTGCTGAGGCTCTTTGAACTTGTGATCCTCCTGCCTCAGCCTCCTGAGTTGCTGGCACCACTATGCCTGGATCAGACACTGTATTTTATAATGTCATTTAATTTTGAATCATCCCTCTGAATTAGATGTTAATTAACTTTATTTTGTAGAAAAGGGATTGGAGACTCAGAGATTAAGTAACTAGCTTAGGTCACACAAGTCTGAATTTGGTTATAATTCTTTCTGGTTGTGTGTACTATTTGGTGCTATCTCAGAAAATCAGACATCCTATTAGGGATAACAAGAGCCCATTGTCTTTACCTCTGCTTCTTTTGCCACTGAAGGTACTTAGGATAAAATAGTGCTGTAAGTGACGTGTAGTTCTTGGGTTACTCTTCCTCCTCACCCTACTTCCTTTTTGAACACCATTGTTCTTTTTGGCCTGAAGATAATGAGGAGAGGGTTCCTGGTGCATTTTTTTAAAATTTTTGTATTCTTGTGTCTGTTGCTAGACTTGCCTTCTTTTGTTGTGTGTCTTTTGACTCAAAACATCAGTAGTGGCATTGGGGACCCACAGCAGCCTTCCAAGGAAAATGACAAGCTTCATAATAGTGGGTTAAAGCTGTGGCCTGATTCTTCAGAGACCACTAGCACTTCTACAGTGGAGTTCAAATAATTCTTTGGAGTCGTATGTTTTGCTTGCAGATGTGTAATACTATAATTTACAGTTTCAAAAAGATTTGTTAATCCTTAATTTCATCTAGTTGTGCTTAATGTTTAAATCTCCTATTTAGGTTAAATATCTCTTTTGGATTTGAATTACCAGTTTCTATCTGTTGGTTATGAGTTTCTTTCATCAGTTTTTTATAGAGCCATAGTCAGAGATCCTATCACCAGAAGGAACTTTCAGAGATCATTTGCATCATTTCTTATAGCCCAAAGCAAAAAAAAAAAAAAAAAAAAAATCACTGGAGAACTGCTTAAAACACAGATTCCTGTTTTTTCTCATCCTGCCTTCCTCAATTCTCCTTCAAATAGTTAAGGGGGGGGGTCAGATTTTTCATTTCTAGCAAACTCCAAGGTGAAACTATTGCTGATGTAGTCTATGATTACAGTTTGCCTCTAGGCAAGTTGGTGCTAATCCTCACCTATGAATTAGGTACTGAAATCTAAAGAGGTGCTTAAGGTAAAGTCACATATAATCAAGTTACCTTCTGTTTTGTTTATTTTTTTTAAAGAAAGCCACTCAGAATGTGTTCTCTCCCTCTTAATCTCTAAGAGAATTAAGAACGATCATCAATGGCAAAAGGCAGTTGCAGTAATGCAACTCTTAGAGCCAGCTTCACACTCAGGGGAGAACATTCAACTCCTCCTCATAGTTGGTTTCTGGTACTCTACACAATCAGAGAAACTTCTTTAGTAACATACTATAGAAATGATCCCTGAAAGTATAGTCTTTAGTTTTTTTTTTTTTTAACATTTTTAGTTGTAGTTGACATGATATCTTTCTTTATTTATTTACTTTTTTTATGTGGTGCTGAGAATTGAACCCAGTGCCTAACACATGCTAGGCAAGTGCTCTACCAGTGAGCTACAACCCCAGCCCTACCTTCTAATTTTTTAGAAATGTATTTTGTAAAAAGATATACTAACTATGTTATATAATTTTAACTGTTATACATTGAATTAAATTGAGTGATCTATAAAGGAGTCTTCTAATTTGTTTATCTTTTGACTTTTATAAAGAGATGTTTTGGTAGAGTTAAGAATGATTGTGTTAATAATGTCTAATGTTATTTGTGACTTTATTTTAGCTTGTTACAGCTTATCAGACTCTTCAGAGAGAGAAGAAAAAGCTACAAGTAAGTGATTTTTGGGGGGCTGTTATTAAGTCATATATAATTTTAAAATAAGTCTTACAGTAAGATATTTCTAACTCATCCTTAAAAAATTCTCCAAATAATCGGAGTATCTAACCCAGTAAAATAATTTCTGGCTGCTTTGCTAAAGAGATCCAGAGATTTTACCCCTTCTGGGGCACAAGTTTTCCTCAGAGATCCCTGCAATGTTTAAGAGGTTTTAAGGCATGTTTGCCTCTTTCAAGCACATTGCCTAGTATCTTAGTCTCTGTCTGCCCATTTCCTCTGAAGGGGAGGTATCTATCGTTTTGTTTTTGCAGTGCTGGGAATCAAACCCAGGGTTCTACCTGCTAGGTAAATGCTCAGTTACTACTGAGCTACATCACCATCCCTGACACCCAGCCTTCTATTTATTTCCTTTTTTAAATTCTGTGGAAACAGGAATTGTAGTGCTGTTCTGCCACTGAGCTATGTCCTCAGCTATTTTTATTTTGAGACAGGGTCTTGCTAAGCTGTAGAGGCTGGCCTTGAATTTATGATCCTACTCCCCCAGCCTTCCAAGTAGCTGGGATTACTGGTGTGTGCCATTGCACCCAATGCATTTAAAATTTAGCTTTAAAATTTACTGTTTTTATAATTAACGTACAGTGAAACTGATATTCTGTTTGGTATATGTCTACATAATTTAACAAATGTCTAGGTAAACACTCCCACATGCAGAGCAGTTTTATAATACCATGATTTACATTTTTACGTATTTTCAGCATGGTATCAACACTTTCAGTCCTGTCTTCCTTATTCATCTTATTTGGATTAAGACTTATAATATTTTAATATCACTATTTTAAACTTGCTTTGTATTACTACTATACCATGCAGATGTTTAATCAGCTTTTTTTTTTAATTAAAGGGTATATTAAGTCAGAGTCAGGATAAAGCACTTCGGAGAATTGGAGAATTAAGAGAGGTAAGTTTTAGTAATTATTACTCTGAGAATGATAATTCAGTCTCTTAAATTTTTTAGAATGATAGTACATGCTGGGGGGTGGGCAGTTTCACATGCATGTAATTAGTTATGGGAGTAACTAACCAGCTCAGCCTGTGAGACCACAGATCAGCTCTTCGTAGGGGCTAGATTGAGCTCCTTTATGTCTTACTGCAGGCCACATGTACCCACCTGCTATGGGAGTGGGCAAGACCACTCCTGGTTTCACCCACTGTCTCAAATCAGCCTGCTGTGCTTTGCAGTGAGTACTTATTGCTTTTTTCCAGTTCTTTGGTTCTTAAGTCCATCTGATAGCTTATTGCTTCCTTCTAATTTATCCTATATAAATCCCAATAGCATGCATATTTCACTGCTGTTGGTTCTTTCTCCCCACCCATTTGTATTGTGGCCATTCATGGGAAATATTTTGTCGCCTATTTTTGTTGTGAATGTTCTTCATGGGTTTGTACTTTTTGTTACTTTATTACCCATCCCAGAGTTTTTGAGAAATTTGAAACAGATGGCTTTATGGCAAATCAGAGTAATTTTAGAATTTATGTACTGTAGGGCTTGGGATGTAGTTCCGTGGTAGTATGCTTGCCTAGCATGTGCAAGACTGTGGGATAGATTCCTAGTACTAGAAAAAAAATATGTATTTTAAGTGTATAATTTGTGGAATTTATCAGTTCAAGTAGTATAGTGTATGTTGAAAGTATAAATAAGTTTGAAAAGGATCAAGTAGATTAGCAAATCTGCAAATAACAATTGAGAAATGCTGGTGTATTTGTGAAAGGAGGCAAAAAAGAAAAACATGGGAGTATTATTTTCTTTAAACGGTCGGTATCATCAACACTAGCTACACTGTTCCACAGAATATCTTTTTTGGGTACCAGGGACTGAACTCAGGGGCACTTGACCACTGAGTCACACCCTCAGCCCTATTTTATATTTTATTTATATTTTATTTAGAAACAGGGTCTTACTGAGTTGTTTAGCACCTTGCTTTTGCTGAGGCTGGATTTTAAGTTGCCGTCCTCCTGTCTCAGACTTCTGAGCTGCTGTGATTACAGGCATGCGCCACCTCGCCCAGCACAGAATATCTTTTGTTGTTATTAATGATAGTTCATTGTCTGAGTTAACCATCAGTACTAATCATGTAGATATTTCTTATATTACATTATTAATATTTTATCCTTATTTATAGTATGTTTGATTATCAGTAAGATTGATATCTCTTTCAACCATTTTTAAATATATCCAAGTTCCTGATGCTTTTGTGAATGATACAAAAGAGATTATGTGATTTATCACAGTCCCTCAACAATTCTTTAAAATGTTCTAAAGAGGACTTTGAAAACCAGGGTAATTTTTTTGTTTTGTTTTGTTGACAACAACAAGCATTGACCTTGTGATATAAATAATTACAGTTATCCTTTCTTAATGAAAATCTGTATGGCTTGTTTTGGGTTAATTAATACCTTAGAAAAATTAATACACACTTTTGAAGTGTTAGAGAAGGAGCAAATCTTTAATTTGTAGTCTTCCCAGGGCTTCATATTTCTAGTTCAACTTGGAAGATAGCTAGTGCTCAGAATAGCATGTATGGAGATTGGGGGCATGTGGAAGGATGCTGGGGGAGGTGGGAGAATAACAACTAGAGCATTCTCTCTTTTTTCTCATCCCTCCTGCTTAATATTACTAGAAAGTGCTTTTATAAGCTAAAAACATCTTTGTTTTTACTAGAGAGGCAAATAATATGACACTTTTGCCTACAACATTTTTCTATTAAGCTAATGTTTTTTAGTTTAATATATTCTGGGGCTGTGGTTGTGGCTCAGTGGTAGAGCGCTCGCCTAGTATGCGTGAGGCGCTGGGTTCAATCCTCAGCACCACATAAATGTAAAATAAAGATATTGTGTCCACCTTAAAAAAAAACCTAAAAAATAAATATTTAAATATATTTTTCTTCTCATCTTGCATTTTGTAAATAAATAAAGGGTGTTAACAATAGATATATTTCTATTTTGGTTAGAAAATTTAAATGTTCAGGTTTTATACTGATAGTAATGTGCAGCAGACATGTTTGAAGTTCAGAGAGAGAGTACATTACAATACATCAGCTTTTGAGGGTGTTCTATATGGAGACACAAGAATACTTTTTTTTCTCCCTGTTGCACTCATTCCCCGCTAAGGAGTCTCACTAAGAAAGCTGTCCTCAAGAAAGTACAGCTGAATGGAGAATGGACTTTATTAACAGATGGGAAAGCATAGATGTAATATTCTTTACTACTGACTCTTAGGAATTTGGGACCTTACAGTTGCAGGGGAATGTAGAGGACACTTAATGTGCCTCAGTGGTTTGAAAATTAATAAGTTTGAAACAGTACAAGGAGTTGTTTATAAGCCCTTGAAATACTGTTTGAAAAGAAATTATTCTAGCAAATCTCTAAGGGATGGATTAAATTATAGGAAGGCTTGAAATAATGAATCTCTAGAAGGCTGTTGGTGGAAATTAATCATTCAAAAATCATTGCCAACTGGGCTGTGGTTATGTTGTGGAAAAAGACCCTAAAAGTTGTAGAGAAAATGATAAAAATAATTTAATCTTATGCAGGGATCAGTAAAGATAAGTAAAACATGATTTTTAGTATTTTGCTCAGGAAATTAGTGAAGTGGGAATCCTAGAATAATAAAGGGGTTTGGGCAGACTGTTTAGTGTATTCTAGGTGTTTTCCCCTAGCATTCCAAGGGAGTTAAGTGTAAGGGAGAAGCATAGAGCACACAGGACTGAGCCTAGAGGGAGGAATAAAATCAATAGAGGACAAAGAAAAATGTGGCCAGGAACTCAGAGTCAAGGAAAGTGGGTACGTCTTTTGAGATGGTATTTATTGTGGTTGGTGTAACAGGGAAATATCTCAGATCATTGGATTCCATTAGAAAGGTTTATTGATGATCCAAAGAAACCAGCGTTTTAAGATATTTTGGAAACTACAAGTTTATTGTTTTATAGATAAGAAACGTTTTTGAATATTTGATGCTTTCATGTTTTCGAAGGAGGGAGACAGTTGGCTTTTTGTTTGGTATATTGTAATTTAGTTTTATATTAAGTGAATATAAGATAATATAAAGCAGTATGGTGTCTTGAAGTAAAGTTTTAAGTCCTCCTTCCATTATTAACAATTTAACAATCATTATAGCTCCAGAAAGTATACACTTTCTTCTTGAATCTTTGTGTTATTTTAGAAACAAAATTATTTGTTGCTGTAAATGTTTTAAATAATGTTAATGTCTTAGATTCTGATTATTCTCTAATTATTGTTGCTGCTACCTTATATTAAGAGGTATGCAAATCTTGATTGATCATGTTTTTAAACTTTAAAAAGTGTGTTTTATACTGAAAACTGCTTGTGAAATCTTTTGTGTTTTAGGAGCTCCAAATGGATCAGCAAGCCAAAAAACATCTCCAAGAGGAGTTTGATGCATCTTTAGAGGAGAAAGATCAGTATATCAGTGTTCTCCAAACTCAGGTAAAAGAGTAAGAGAAAAAAACGTGGAATTTTTTTCAATGAAAAAATACAAAGGTTAGATGGGATATCTAAAGAGTTCCAAATTTTACAAAAAACCTATTTTAAAAACTTTTGGGCTTTCCTTAATTAATTAGAAGGCTGATTTTGGTCTTTATTATGTCTTTTGACTAATGATAATATCACTGCACTAATGATAATATCAATAGCACATGTTAAAATCAATTGCACTGTGAATGAACTTTTTATTTAATTTTTCCCCTTCTATAATAAAAGAATATTGTTTACTATATCCACTGTGTGCTTTAAAGAAAGTTCTGCTGCCATAGTATTTTCCCCCTAATGAAGTACTTCTTTTAGGTTTCTCTCCTGAAACAACGATTACGAAATGGCCCTATGAATATTGATGTATCGAAACCACTCCCTCAAGTGGAACCACAGGCAGAAGTCCTCACTAAAGAAGAGAACACAGAGGGTGATATAGAACCAGTAGGTAAGCTTCATCTTATCCAAAGCCTAATTTAAGAATTAAAGGAGATTGTTAAAAGCTTTTAGAACATGAATAGATAGACATGGATTGAGATAAATATAAAATGCCCTTGATCATAACATTTCCACCAACAAGCAAGGATTATTATTATTTTTTGGTTCTTTGTTGTCTCACTTTTATAGGAAAATAAGACTTGTTTTAAGACTTGAAATTTGCATAGTCTGAAAGTAGCACCGTAATTTTGTTGTAATTAAAATTTGTTGTGTTACACTGTTTTATTGATAGCAGTAGCTAGATTTCATATGAACAAGTAAGTTCTCAGTATTAATAAATATGCTATTTGTAATTATTTGGATATTTTAGTTTGTTTTAGTTTGTTTTTAAATTTTTTTTAGTTGTAGATTTTAATTGTAGATGGACACAATACCTTTATTTATTTATTTTTATGTGGTGCTAAAATTGAACCCAGTGCCTCACCCATGCGTGACAAACACTGTATCACTGAGCTCCAGCTCCAGCCATGTTTTAGTTTTAAAAATAATATTGCCTATATAGTTTTATATTTAAAGATGGTGATATTTGCCCTGTTTTTTTTAACTAGAAAAGAAGAAACAGTTAAATTTTATCTTAAAATTTAGTTATTACCCTCCCTATTTTTGGAGTCTTTAAGGTACACGTTCAGTAAAATCCCCACTTTTTATTTTTTAACATTTTCTCTCAAAGAGACTTATGGCCCAACAAAAGTAAATTGTTGGCCAGGCATGGTGGCGCACGCCTCTAATCCCAGTGGCTCAGGAGGCTGAGGTAGCCAGCCTCAGCAAGAGTGAGGCACTAAGCAACTCAATGAGACCTTGTCTCTAAATAAAATGTAAAATAGGGCTGGGGATGTGGCTCAATGGTCGAGGGCCCTTGAGTTCAATCCTTGGTACTCCACCCCACACACCCCCCTGCCAAAAAAAAAAAAAAAAGGAAAAAGAATTCCTCTCAGGAAGAGATTAAAAGGTTATTGGAAAAAATTTTTTTATTAATTCATTTGGGATGGGAGCTAAGACATGGGGTAATTTTGTATGACAATAACAATAAAAAGATTATCAAGCTGTCTTTTAAGGAGGATGGATTCAGTTATTGTTAGTGAACTATTGCGCCAGTCCAGGATGGGATTGAACCACAAAATAGGTGAATGCACTACTTAGTATCTACAGATAAATATCAAACAAATAGTAACTAAGAGTAGAGGTTTGGATGGGCGCCACCTTATTAGCAGACCAGTGTTGTCTCCTCTCTTCTTGATCACACTCAAGAGTATAACAGAGTTTTGGTATAAGAATATAGTCCTGGGAGTTGGGGGTAGCTCAGTGATAGAGTGCATATTTATCATGCGTGAGGCTCTGGGTTCAATTCCCAGCACCAAAAAAAAAAAAAAAAAAAAACATAAAAAAAATGAACTCCTGTGTATTAACAGACTAACTCCCAGAGTTCCTTTATATTCCTTAATGAGTGCCTCTGCTTATGCTGCTTTATTGTTAGTGGGAGATGAAGCTTCTGCTAAAACACTGGAAATGCTTCAGCAAAGAGTTAAGAGGCAAGAGAATCTACTTCAGCGTTGTAAAGAAACAATTCAGTCACATAAGGAACAATGTACGCTGTTAACCAGTGAAAAAGAAGCACTGCAAGAACAACTAGATGAAAGACTTCAAGAACTAGAAAAGATGAAGGTAAAAGAGCAAATGAGTTTTATTGTATTTAATTCTGTAGAGCTATATCTACATGCTTCAGCATGGCCTGCAGCTTCTCTGGAAAATCTTCTTCCATCCTCCACAAATAGGATGGAGAGGGTGTTTTAGTTTGGGCACCCAAGTGCCCTGGACTTGATTGCATTTAGCATACTTATAATACTTCCTATGTATTTTTCTCCTATGTAATATGTATTTCTAGATTACATAAGATGTTTAGAGTTCTCATATGAGGAGAAACTTTGTTAGAGATAAAAATGAATTTTTAACATTTTTTAGGAGCTTCACATGGCTGAGAAGACTAAACTTATCACTCAGTTGCGTGACGCAAAGAACTTAATTGAACAGCTTGAACAAGATAAGGTAAAAACAACAAAATTTATGATACTAAAACTTATCAGGAGGGTCCCAGAATTTACTTTGGAAAGCAGCTGGAAGCATTCATATTTCTGCTTTCTAAATTATTACAACTGCTTCCTTGAAAAATCTTCTTAATTTGTAGATTTATATAACTATTAGCATTAGTTTTATATCATGGGAAGCCAATTTTCTCCATATTTTCTTGATCTTAGTCAGCATTTTAGTTTATAAATTTGAATAATGGTTGCAAAGGAAGTCTGTACTTCTGGTACACATCTACTTTTCAGAGAAAAGTTAAATTAGGTCATTCTAAATGTGAATGGTTTCAGTATGTTCCTTCAAATATTATGAAAGCAGACTAATCTCTCAAACAAGTTGCCTGAAAAGCAAAGTAATAATTTAAATATTAACATAAAGAATTTCTACACATGGATTTTAGGATGTGAGATTGGAGGACTGAGGGATGAATCTTACCTTGGTAGTTTGGAGTTGGAGCGTCAGCGGTAGCTGCATAGCAGGGATGGCTGAAACTGTTTTGAGTAAACAGTTTTGATGTGTGTTTCAGCCCTAACTTTTTGGGTCCTTTTCAAAAGCAGCTCCCAGTTCATTCCATATCATCCATCATTTTTTTTAATATGCTAGTTTATAGCTATAGTATTTTAACATGTCTTTAAAACAAAGTCTTTTTTATAAAAACATGAACATATTATCATAATTAATCTAACAATTTAATAAAATTCCTAAAATGTGATCTACTATCTATTTAGTTTCAGATTTTCCTTATTATCTCATAATATTCTTTTTCCTTTTATGAATCAGGATCCAGATGAAGTTGTTTGATTGTACTTGGTTGATACAATCTTTCTTTTTTCTTTTCTTTTTTTGATACCAGGATTGAACCCAGGAGTGCTTAAATTCTGAGCCAGATCCCCAGCCCATTTTATTTTTTATTTTGAGACAGGGTTTCACTAAGTTGCTAAAGGTTTTGCTGTTGATAAAACTTTAAAGACTTACTTTTAATCTTTAGGTTTGATTTTCTTCTCTGTTTTCTTTTTACATTATGATTTGGGTTTTGAAGAAACTGAAGGCTCATAATTTTGTTTTGAAACTTCTTCTTAACAGTGCTCTTCCACTTACCTGGTTTTTATCTGTCCTTTAATAGTAGCTATCTTGAAGAATCATATTCTAACAAAGGGGTCAGCAAACCCTGCAAGTAAGGTAGTAATCCTCTTAAGACCCTAAAATAGCTGCACAAAAGTCTGAACATCTTTTCAAAAGACAAATTGAGCTACCCCATTTTTTGTTAGTCCCGAATGACTGATTTAATATATAATAATTTGGTTATCTCCCCCTTCCCCCCTTCCCCACAGCAAAGTCCATTTCTAGTATAGAGTATTCACAGAGAGGGAACAGAAGCAACTAGCAAATTGGAAGAATGAGGGTACCTTACTGATAGCTGTAAGGAGTTGTGGTGGAACCAGAGACAGTCTAAGAAGAGAAAAACCAGATAGATCTGAATTGCCATCTTGCTCCATCCAGTGGGGCAGCAGGCATCTCACACTCTCAATGGTCTCTGGGATAATCTGTGTATAATAGTACAGATCAATAATTGTACTTTTATTATGATTCTGAACCAAGTTCAAAAGGTGTATTTTCTTCCTTATTAACTGTTTTTTAAGACAGGGAAAATTATAAGACATTTATAGAAAGGTTATAAAATAAATCTTTTAACTAAAAACATATTTTAATGGTTAAAAGATGAAATTTATCATTAAAATAGTAAAATAATTTTTATATAAAAAAGTCCTGATATTATGCCAGTAAACTGAGGCATAGAGCAGAACACAGAGTTCAGAGTATGAAATACTGAAGTAATTCTGATGCTATATTTAGTAAGAAATATTTTTTTGCCTTTAAAATTAAGTTTGAACTGTGCTATTGATGATGCAGTTTTGTTTGTGCAAATGCTCTAGAGTTTTCACTTCTGTTTAGGGTATGGTAATAGCAGAGACTAAACGTCAGATGCATGAAACCCTGGAACTGAAAGAAGAAGAAATTGCTCAACTCCGTAGCCGCATCAAACAGATGACTACTCAGGGAGAGGAATTACGGGAACAGAAGGAAAAGTCTGAAAGAGCTGGTAAGAACTCAGAGGTTACCTTTTAGGTTTGCACTTAAAAGTCATTTAAAGTGCTTGATGAGTGTTTTTAAAAGTTGAATATTGGTAAAAATACTTACTGTAGAGACTTTTTATAAAATAGCAAACTGCTCATTACCAAAAGCAGAGGTCAGTAAACTGTGGCCTATGGGCCACATCCAGCCCATGATTTATGTCCAGCCCTTAAGCTAAAAGTGACTTTTACTTTACTTTTATTTTTTTTGACACAATATATTTATTTTATTTATTTATTCATTTATATGGTGCTGAGGTTCAAACTCAGTGCCTCATGTGTGCTAGGCAAACACTCTACCATTGAGCTACAACTCCAGCCCCTGATGTTTACTTTTATAAATGGTTGGGAAAAGAATGAAATGCTATAGAGACTAAATATGGCCTTTAAAACAAGATATTAAGGGCTGGGGATGTGGCTCAAGCGGTAGCGCGCTCGCCTGGCATGCGTGCGGCCCGGGTTCGATCCTCAGCACCACATACAAACAAAGATGTTGTGTCCGCCAAAAAATAAATAAATATTAAAATAAATAAATAAATAAATATATTAAAAAAAAAGATATTAATATATTGCTTTATAGAAAATTTTGCTTCACCACTGCCTTCTAGTATCAAAATTCAGGTTAAAAATTTAGAAATTTTAAATTTTCAAGTAGACACAGCATAGTACTTATTAAATAACTGCTACTTTATATATGCTTTAGAGTAAACAGAAAGTAAAAGACATAATTTGTTTTTAAAAGGAATAATGAACGATTTAGTGTTATATATAGAATTATGTTTTGATGTAATAAATGATAGTCTGAAAAAAATAAAGATCAGCATAATACTCACTGAGGTCCAGTATCCAGTAATACTAGGAAAGGAGACCTGTTAGAAAGAGAAGAGAGCAGGATGAACTGTCTTCATGTCAGGAAGAATGTATCTTTTGAGTTGGACCTCAAATAAATTATGAATAGAATGGACCTAAACAGAGAGTTGGAGACAGCAGACATTTCACTTGCTACAAGATCATTATCAGACACAATGATCATAGTGGGCATGTGAATCCACTCTAAAACATTTTTGCCAAAATGGGAAATGAAGTTGGATTGTGAAGGACTTGACTATTGGAGTCTTAAAGACGAGAAGCTGCATTTAGACTTTGGCATACAAGGCAATAGGAAATCAGTAATAGAAAATCAAAATGTGATGGAAGCTAGAGTTTTATGTATAAAAGATGAAATGGGAAGTCAAACTTGGAAGTAATAGCAGACATCCAGGTTTGAAGGATAAAACTTTAGCTATCTTGACTGGGATGGTGGTTTTGGAAAGGACAGGAAAAGTAGGAGAGTGTAGAATTTGACATCTGGTCAACTTGGAGGAGCCAAAGAAAAGTAGGATTCTATGATGACCTCAGAGTTTTAAGCTTAGGAGACTGGATACTGTGGAGTTAGAATAGGAAATATAAATGGCAAAGTTGAGGATTAGAGTCAGATGATGAGTTTATGTAGGTAATTTGAGTCAATCCTGAGATTTCCAAATGAAATTGATATGTAACATTTTGGAAATAAGAAATCTGAACATCTTTCAGGAGTCATTAGCCTAAGGTTGAAGCCTGTGGTTAAATCTGTAGGAAAGACTTTTTACTCCAGAAGAGTGAGTTTTATAATAATACTAAGAGTAGTGGCAGTAGGAGTTATTTTAGTTCTACTTGCTGCTGCTTATATGGTCATTATTAATACTGTGGACCAGAGGTTATTTTAGCAAAGCTGTGCTATCAGTGCTTTTCCTTGTATTTACTTGTAATAAGTTCTTATAATTCTAGAAAATATTCCTAGTATTATCCTCATTTACAAATAAGAAAGCACAAGAACCTATAGGTTAAGTAACATGTCTACATTCATACACAGTGGTTAAACCAGGCATTGTAGCTCAGAGTCTGTGCTTTTTATAGAGGTTTTGAATTTGCAGAGAGAGATGAGAAAAAAGTTACCTCAAGAAGTCATAGGAATTGTGAATAGCTGTGTTTTCTGGCTGAATTTAAGAGATGTTTCAGGAAGTAGGGGAGATAGTTTTAAAAGGCTTTTGAATTTGGTGAGGATTTGATTCTCAGGATGCAGTTTTGAGAAATGACTTTTTAAAATTAATTAATTTACTTATTTTAATTAGGTTTATATGGCAGCAGAATGCATTTTGACTCATTGTACACAATTGTAGCACAACTTTTCATTTCTATGTATATGATGTAGTGTCGCACCATATGTGCAATCATACATGGATCTAGGATAATGATGTCCGTGATTTTTGAAACCTTATTGTAAGTAAGGTGTTAGAGGGGAATGGGTCTGGCTAAGAGAAATAGTTGGCTGACTATTCATAAATATCCATCTCTTGCATTTGTTTTATGGATAAAGTGGTTGGGGAATTTAGTTAATGAATTTGCTCACATTAAATCTATGAATATTTCCTTTTGAAAAGAGGTAATAGACATCTTCTTTCAGAATACAGTCTCTGAAGCCTCATGGGACATTGTGAAACATGTTTATTTTCTGCAAACAGAAAACCCAGCGCGTAGTCTCGGCTTTTCTTTAAAGCCTTCCCATTTTTATGACTGCTTTTTGTTGACTATTGTAACCAGTCAAAGGAAATAATGTTGGTCAGGGAATTCAATTTTCTTTTTAAATTGGGGTATACTTTATAAGGAGGTAGGAAATGAAGAATAACTATAATATTTAAAAAGGTACATAAAATATACAGTTTATTCACATGAGAATAAAATTGTTTTAGATAATATTTCAATCAAATCTTTAATTATACAACCTTTGTTCCTTCTCTGAAACACAGATGTATTTTGTTTTTAAATGTGATTTTCATAAATATATATGTGTATGTGTACATGTGTATACACACACACACACACACACACACACACACACACCCCAACCACACACACACACTTTTTTTTCCCTCTTAGTGCTGGGTTTGAATCTAGGGCCTCGTGTGTGCTAAGCATATACTCTACTGCTGAGTTACAACCCCAAGCCTCAAAACTAAAAACTAAAAAATTTTCATTAATATTTGCTAGCCTGTAAGTTGAGAAACTTTTCTGTTTTGTCAAAATAGCAAAAATAAGTATTAAAATATTTTAATTTTCACTATTGTTATTATTTTTTTATGTGTGTGTGGTACTGGGGATCAAACTCAGGGCCTTGCACTTGAGTGCCTTACCACTGAGCTACATCTCCAGCCAAGATTTAAATTATTTAATACATACATTTACTTTGGAAAGTCTCTAAATAACACAGTTATAAATGTTTTGATAGATACTTTTAACACATATACTTGTAATCATAATTATAGAGGGCTATGAAAGTCGTAATGGACTCGTTCCACATTTTTAAATCTATACTGAAAACTAGTTTTGCACATAAGCTGCATTTCATCTAGTGGTCTTAGATAAACAGAACTTTCCGAATAGAAAATGGTTCTCCATTCAAATACAAAGTGTACATGCTATGAAAGAAAAATTTCAGTTATGTACTTAACATAAGAAAAAAGTCCATGTGAAGGAAGTAGAGTTTCTATACTCTGTGAATATCATCTGGCTTTTGGAGCATGCATTTGCTTTGATTAGATATTTTTCTTTTTCTGAGTAAAATCTCTTGGGATTTAAAGTTTAGAAGCTAAACACTAAGAGTTGGCCATGTAAAAGGAACATTAACATGATTTGCTGTTGTTAGGATTTTATAACTAGCTGTGTCTAAGTTAAATAAATTTTTGTTATCAAAGAAAACAAATCCTTCTAATGCATTTTCAACTGTAAAAAATGTAGTTCTGATATTGTTAATAGTTCTTGATATGTGGATATTAATAGATAACTCTTGAATTGCTTATTCTGGATGTCAAAATTCACTAAAGAACATTCCCTGCTACTTTACTTGAATCTATGTGCTATCACATTTTTTTTCTAGATAAACCATGATGCCTCCTCTGTGTTATAGAATGCAGGAAATCTGAATGTCTCTGATTTTACAAAGAATAATTTTTGCATGAATTATTCACAAATGACACGAATCTGGACCTCCACATGTTCTATCAACCTCTAGTACTTAAGTAGTATACTTTTTAGTAGAAATGTTAGGAATATTTTCAAGAATATGGTAGTATAGTACTTGATAAAATGAAAAACATATCTGTTACAAACACCTTTCTACAACTGTTCATTTTATTACTTTTTAGGTGTTACTTAAGAACAGATGATCATCTCTTTTAGTAACGAGATTTTAAACTTGGAGAAATCTGATGATTTAGCTTTAGTGTATAATGCTGTTTTAGGTGCAAGGAAATATTTCCATTCATCTTGAAAATTATATCTTCATGCAGTGCTAATGTAGAATGTTAATGCTATTAAATGTCACAGTGCATTTTGGCTGTTCTGTGAGTGTGGTGTTTATGTGTTGACCAACATGGGAGGTAGGGATAGTTGACTAATTGTTAATGTAGTTATCTTTCCAAAAGTTTGGAAAATAGGGAATATGAAAGCCCACCACCTTTTGGCATACACCTCATGTAGTCCTTTAACCAGTACATATTTTAATGTTATTATAATAATATAATTTGTATGTTCTTTATGCTACCATGTACCATTATGTTAGGAATACTTCTAAATATTGTTAAGGTATTAACACATTTTAATGGCTGTGTCAAAGAGTAGCACATCATTTACTTGGTAACCATGTTTTTATTGATCCATGCCTAAATTGTTTTATATTTTTGATTTTATGAATAATACAATAATGCTGTGATATAGCTTATTCTAGGTTTTAAAATTTCTTCTTAGGATAAATCTTACCCCTAGAATTTTAGTCTGTTTTCTTAGTTACCTTCAAGCACTTTAAACAGCCATTACAAAAAGGAATCAACATCACAGTGTTAAATTTAAAAAGTTCTTGTCTACAATTAGGCAAAATGAATAAAATATTCTGCTTGAATTAGGAAAGTCTGAAATATGTTAACTTTCATAAGTTCTTGTTTCCTTTCATGTAAATTGTCTTTGTGAAGTTGTGTTTTATATGCATTGAAAAACTTGGATTAACTCATTCTTTGCTTTTTTTTATTGTCATGTTGTGTTTGTGCAGGAAATAAGCTTTCCATCATTTGTATAGTCTAGGCTTGACATATCGGAGACATTCAATTGAACATATTTATTTCAAGTTTGAAGCAGACCCATTAAAAGTTTATATATTTAAATAATGTGTAAGATTTATGCATTTTATATGACAAACTAAAATTATGTGTATTTAAGTACTTTGTTTCTGATAATTTATGTGACATAGTTTTCTTGGAGTCTTAAGTCTCACAAAACATCTTATTTTTGTGCATCCACACATGCCAATAAGTGAATCATGGTGCCTTTCCCAAGCCTTGTATGAACAGGACTGGGGTAAGGGCTGTTTTTTTTCCCCCCTTTTCTTTTCCTCCTTATCATGGGTATTTAGAATAAGCTTTAAAAAAAAATTCCATGTGTCTCAGGCAAAAAAAAAAAAAAAAAAAAAGGTATTAATTAGATTTTAAGTGTGCCATGTTAGATAAGTAATATATACATATTTTGGCACTAAATGATTATTTGATGGAAAAATTTATTATTTTCAGTGCATTTTAAATGCATTTATGTCCTGGGCAACACCACTATTAGTGGAAAGCATCAGCAACTGGAAGAACACAGTTCTCTGGGAGTGTAGGATCTTATCTCCAATTTAATTAAATTTATTTAGCTTTATTTTAGTCCAATTTTTTTTTAACATTTGCTTAATGTTTTTAAGGTATTTGATAAATTTCTATCTAAGGAATACATGAAAATTTGGATAGATCTGCAGCTTTTAAAAAATATTTTGAGTTGTAGATGGACACAATAACTTTATTTATTTTTTAAATGTGATGCTAAGGATCGAACCCAATGCCTCATACATACTTGGCAAGTGCTCTACCACTGAGCCATACATCTGCAACTTTTTTGAAGGTCAAAGCATAATGAATAGAATGAATCTTGTTATATATTTTGAAAATTGACCTCAAAAAGTAGATTTTCATTGCAAATGTGGTGCTTATTAAATTTATAAAGCCCCCAATTATATATAAGTATTGTGTTGTCTGGGTTATGCTACTGGATGGTAGTATTTATTTTTATTTATATAGACTGTAGCATAGTAGTTTTCAAACTATTTTAATTTAGAGACCATTTTACATTTTTAAAACTTATTGTAATACCAGAGAGCTATACCAAAGAGCTATATATATGTGGGCTTTATATATTGATTTTTTTGTATTACTAAAAATCTAAAAAGTCTAATCCATTTAAAAATAGGAGCTATAGGGACTGGGGTTGTGGCTCAGCCGTATGGCGCTTGTTTAGCATGTGTGAAGCACTGGATTCGATTCTCAGCATCACATAAATAAATAAAGGTCCATTGACACTAAAAAATATATAAAGAAGCAGTTATAAACCTATTACATGTTAGCATAAATATTTTTATAAAATATACCTATATTTTCCAAGATAAAATATAGTATGAAAAAGGACCTTGTTTTGCATTTTTATATATTGCTTTGTTTGGTTTAATAGAACACAGCTGGATTTTCATGCATGTTTCTACATTCAACCTACATTACTTTGGTTGAAGCATATGGAGAAAATCTACTCTACACAGATATGTATTTGGAAAAAAGGAGGACCTCATAGATCCTCTAAAAGGTTCCCAGGGCCCTAGGATCTTTGGAACACGCACTGAGAACTGCTACTCTAGTTTTTTTTTTAAACTCACAAAAGAGGCTTGATGAGTGGGTGGGAATTCTAATAAAATTCTTTTTTTTCCTTTTTCTTTTAATTTGCATTTTATTTATTTTATGGTAATGCCTGTGTTTTTTTAAAGCCTAATACCACATGCTTTTAGCAGGGTTTTTTTGTTTGCTTGTTTTTTTTTTTTTTTTTGCTAGGATAAAGGTACTGGGTTATTTTTTATGTCATTAGACATAAAATCAGCAGTTAATCTGATTGGCAGCCTTTCCACACTACTCATCTTTGTTTATTTCGTGCAATAGAAGTTGAAGTGGGTCCTATTAGCCATATTGTAGGGTATACTCTAAGTCAGAGCATCAAAACAATAATGCTATGTGGAACCACAAAATTCTGTCATTTGTTATTATGATTGAATAGGATGCTCAGGATGAAAAGTAGAAAAGGTGGTAGAGTGGCAAAAACGATGCTACATTCTTTCTAGCTTTATCTAAGAATTTCTTCTTTTAATTCCCTTCCTCCTTCACTAGTTCAGCTACCTTTTTGGGAAATATTTTCTGTGTGTACATAAACCTAACCTGGTGAATAGTAAATATCCAATTCATATTCCATGAATGAATTGTTAGATTATTGAGCTGTAAATTGCCAACTTCTTGTTTAAATTTAAAGTGAGCATTCGTCCATTTTTATAATTCCCAAGGATTTGAGTGAACCCCACCTGAAGTGAAAATGGGGAGTTAGCAATAAAAGTCCTCCCCTGCATTTTATTTAACTGATAGAGGACCATAATTAACATTGGTTAAGTTTTTGTCTAGAAGTATTTTCCAACTTTTTGTTGTTGTTGTTTAAATAAAAATTGCCTGAGATACATTGAATTTTGCTTTGGAAGAACACAGTGTGTTCTTGCAACATTCCGCAGCAGTTTGTGCTTAGCCTTCCTGTCTGTTCAGTATGTGTCTTGCCCATAGTTTTCCCTGCTCACTCTTGCATGTTGGCTGACTCGTCAGCTGCAGTTGATGCATGCCTTCTTTTTTTGTTGGTAATTGAAAGGTGAATTCTGTAGACATTCAGAACATATTTCTTTGGTACTTATACTACAGTCCTAGCATATTTTCACTTTGGAAAGAGTAGCAGTTCACTTGTAGAGTGTTACAGGCTGTAGATTCTACTTTGTGTCTGGTGGTTGCAGGATGAGAAGGTGAGATACTTCTGCTGGTTAATAAGTGAACTTTCTCAGTTATCCTCCTCAGACATTGAAATGGGATTCACTGATGGAGGCTGACTTTCTGTGTGGAAGTAGTTTCATTTGTGATGCAGCGTAGAATCCATAATGGGTTTGAAATATGTTTTATATATGAGGATATATGTAACATGCTTTAATTTGGGGGGGGGGCTTACTTGCTATTTCCTTAAATCACGATAAAGCTAGAAACCAGTAAGTTTTTTTTTTTTTTTGTCAGAGGAATAACATGTTGCATTTAGCTGAGAATTGGAAGCCTACCATCAAGTCTTATTTTAAATTTATTTATCATCTGAGGGAAAATTTGGAGGTACCAGAAATTCATTTGAATAAGGATATTGAGTTAAAGATTTCAGAGGTTTCTTTCTAGGTGGGAAATTATTTGGTTCTCTGACATAACATACAGAAAGTTAAATTTAGATGATAAAAACTGTGAAGTGAAATTTGTTCTCCTTTAACCATTATATAGTAGATAATAAGGTGACTTAGGGAAAGTGTTTTAATGGATTAAACACTAAAATTAGAATATGATATCAAAATATTCCAAGATTTACTGCTTGTGTTTAGAAAACTTATTTAGTAGAAAATTCTATATCTAAATAGGAATTTATGGCATGGACTTTTTGTTTGAAAGGTGAGAATATCACACTTAGTTTTTTGGATTGATTGATTGATTGATTGATTGATTTTTGTGGTGATAAGGATTAACCCAAGCCCCGCTAGGCAAGTGTTCTAACACTGAGCCACATTGCCAGGCCATTTAGTTTTATGCTGTATTTGATTCTGAAATTAAAACAGAACATTTACTTGTTATTCACTATATAAAGTTTTGTTTTATTTTGCTTAATTGAACAAAGTTTTTTATTTATACTTTGGAAGGTAATCAAAACTATCTTAAAATTCTCCAGAGTCTGATTTAAGGTGTTTCTATGATGTACTTAGAAAGCTAAGATACAGTTTGACTTATTGAATGAAAATGTACTGATGACATCTAACCATTACAAAATATTTGTCATTACTTTTCCAAGTTTGTTTTGTTATTCCAAAAGTCATCAACAAAAACTGAGCAATAAGTACTCTTGTTACAGAATGTTTCTCATAATCAGTCATTTGACTTGTCTGATTTTTTTTTAAATAGAGATAGAGAATTTTTTAATATTTATTTTTTAGTTTTTGGTGGACACAACATCTTTATTTTTTTTTTTAATTTTTATGTGGTGCTGAGGATCGAACCCAGCACCCCGCGCATGCCAGGCGAGTGTGTTATCACTTGAGCCACATTCCCAGCCCCAACTTGACTAATTTTTAAGTGAGGAAACATTTCATGATAGTAGCAAGCAGTCAATTATTTTTGTATAATTGATATAGAAATTATGGGGCAAACTTAACTATAAAGCAAATATTTTTCTTTAAGTATTTTCCTTTCCAACATTTAATTTATTTCTAAAGATTATGATCATGGTGTTTGCAGGTACATGGCAGTAGATTTAGACTGGGAATCTTGAAAAATGATTTCAGTTAATCTCTTTGAAATTTAGACCTTATTTAGCATTGCTTTATACTTTGGATATGTAAAATGAATGAATTGGATAGATTTGGCTTTTATATCAAAGATTTATGGTTGTCATAAGAGTTATTTTTGTAAACTGGTGAACACTAAGTTGTGTTTCCAGTTATTATCTCCTTTTTCTGTATCTGATGAAATTTACCATTTAAAAAAATGCTTTGGGATAGATATTTGTCTTTAGGCATGTAGTGTCTTTGCCCAAGCCACTGTTAAGCCAAGCCCTTTTAGTAAAAGGCCTTTTTTCCCCATGAATGCCCTACATTGAAGTTCCCACATTTCTTACAAAACTGGAAGTGAAAATATTGCATGTATCAATGAATTGTGTCCTCTGAACATGTTTCTTGATGAGATTTAAAACCCTTTCTGAATACTTGAGTTTGGTTTATAGTCTATCTCTATGTAGTGGGAGGTCTGGGAACTTCTATTCTGTGATGACTAAAAGAAGTAATCTAGGATGACCGTACAGTAGAATTTTTCACAGAGTGTCATTATGCAAATAAAGTGTGTTTATGTATGCCTGAATATATATTCACAACACACATGTATTCACAGACATGTACATGCATATATATATACAAATATAATCATGCACATGTATATATTTTGGAGTTCAAGTTACCCAAGTTTTGTACCTATCCCATCTGATTTTGTTAAATGCTATGTAATCTATTTGGCTTCCTTAAAGACCTTTTTACTCTAGCTAAGATGATGATGATGATTTCTGCAGCCCCTGGGATTTCTTTCTTTTTTTTTTAGGTACCAGGGATTAAACCCAAGGGCGCTTAACCACCAAGCCACATTCCCAGTTCTTTTAAAATATTTTATTTAGAGACAGGGTCTCACTGAGTTGTTTAGGGCCTTGCATGGTTGCTGAGTCTGGCTTTGAACTCTCCATCCTCCCCTTCAGTGACCCCAATCCCTGGAATTACAGGTGTGCGCCACCATGCCTGTTAGGGCCTGAGTTTGTTATCTCACTTAAGAACTACCTATCTGCTGGTAGTGCTTTTTTGGTACTATTGAATCAAATTTTTTTCTAGTCAACTAAAAAGAGCCCTAGTTTTAAACTTGTAAAAGTAGTGAGCTTCTTCTCAAAAGTATATTGTTTAAATATGTTATTCACCCAGTCCTTGTTTTTAAAAAGAAGCATCCCCCACACCTCGCTCTTTTGTTATATGGTTAAGACTTTGCACATAAGATTTGCCAAAGAATCATTTATTCATTCATAAAAATGTACTAGAATACAATAGTGTTATGTAATTACTAATGATAAGATAAATTTAAAACTGTATAACAAGTAAGAAAGCACTTGAAATTATATAATATAGAAGTAGGAACACATTTTGTTTCTTTTAATTTGTTCTCCACAAGGACACTGGTGAGGTGAGTGGGGAATCTTTAAAATATAATTTTTTCAAACTTCTGAGCTTAGTCTACATAAGCAGTTTTAACCTAATCCAGAACTCAGTGAAAATAGGTTTCAATGACTGAATAATTCTTGTGGCTTTGTGAATAGCTCAGAAATGTTTCTTGGCTTAGAATAACTATGTGTCTTTTAACCTGTCCTGCTACAGCTGCTCTTAGTTTCCGTAAATTGAATGCAAAACACTTTAGCTTAATGATAGTATTTCTTGAGTTACTTGTGTTCTGCTCTTTTTATTATAGCTTTTGAGGAACTTGAAAAAGCTTTGAGCACAGCCCAAAAAACAGAGGAGGCACGGAAAAAAATGAAGGCAGAAATGGATGAACAAATAAAAGCTATTGAAAAAACAAGTGAGGAGGAACGCATCAGCCTTCAACAGGAATTAAGCCGGGTGAAACAGGAAGTTGTTGACATAATGAAAGTAAGAATAATTCAGTATTGAAATGAGCTATAACAATTTTTAAATTTAAGTCTGATGTTTGGCCTACATTTTTGACTATAGGGAAGAATTAATTTGTATTTTCAGACCTTGACCATTTTATGTTCAGAATATAGTAAAAAAGTGCTTTGATAGAGAAATAAATTTAATACTTAAGTAGTTATCTGGATCCTTTTAAGCTTTGCTGTCTCTCTAGTGGGCTGTGTTATGAACTGAGTTGTGCCTTCCCTGGTTTTTTGACTTTAGGCTCCTTGAAGGTAGGCTGCTTGACTGATTGAGTAGAGTATCTTTTACAGAACTTGGTTGAGAAGGTGTGTGTGTGTGTGTGCTTCAGGGAATGAGAGAGTAAGTTATTGAAAGTAGGTTGTTTAAAATGTTTTGAAGAATCATTATTTATTTGTTCATTTATGCAGTACTGGGGATTCAACCCAGGGTGTCACTCATGCTTAGCACATGTCTTACCATTGAGTTACATCTTTAGCCCCTTGAAGGATAATTATTAATGTCCTGGTTGCTCTTAAAAATATAGATGTCTATATGGTATGGTGCCTCATGCATGTAATCCCAGCTACTTGGAAAATTGGGACAGGAGGACCAGAAATTTAAGGTCAGCTTGGGAACTTTGTGTGATCTTGTCTCAAAATCTAAAAAAGATGGGGGCTTGGAGATATAGTTCAGCGGTAGGTACTTGCCTAGCTTGTGTGAGGCCCTGGGTTCCATTCCTAGTACTACAATAAATATGTATATATAGACTGACCTCATTTTCAAAATTGTTAGTGTTTTGAAAATTTCTTTTAGAAACTGATGAATTTTCAGAATCCCAAGATTTCCAGTTTCTCAGAAATACAAACATGTAAATACCATAACATTGCCTGCCTCCAGTTCCCTTTTCTCTACATTTTTTTTCTGGTCTAGTTTTGCCTGTTTTTCCTCCTGTCATGTTTGCCTTTGTTGACTCTTTATCCTGTTCCTTTGCTGACTCCTCATTTGCATTCTTGATATTTGATTATGGCCTCTAAAATGGCTTAAGATAAATTACAGATCTCAATAGGTGAGGCTTGGATTTTAGAGTTGCAGTGTGTGTTTTTACAACTTGGGCAAGGTTTCTGTGGTTTTATTTATTATTTATTATATACGTAGTTATATTGTGCATAGAATATGGAGAGTAGCCAGTTATATAATTTTCATGTTTTCTAAACCTTCTGATGAACTACACTTGAATTTCAAGGTAGAAATTAATTGTGACCAATTATTTGAAATACAAGACATTGACTATGACTGTTTGCTTATATCTTAATCTTTTGAATGGTCATATGATATGCTAATTTTAATTTTACCATGGAATATAACAACATAATAATATATAAATTATTTTGAAAGATACTAATATAGCTGTGTTATAAAAACCAAAGGATTAAAAACTATATAGTGAAAGAAGATTTCCCTCCATTTTAACCTCTTAGTTTTTCCAAAGATAAACTGTTTTCTTTTTGAATATACTTCCCAGAGATAATCTCTGCATATAATTTCCTTGTTTAATAATCTACTTGTTTAATAATCTACTCTTTATTTTTTTTGATACAAAAATGCTATGTTGTGTAAAATGTTCTGTTTTGCCTTTTCACTTAATAATCTGTCTAGGAGATTGTTCCTTATTTGTTGATAACTGATAATGATGCCCCCCACATCTGTTTTAAAGACTGCTTGAGTTCATTGTATGATTTCCATAATTTAATTGTCTCCTTTTAGATGTTTAGATAGTTCAGATTTTGCTGTTGGAAATTGTGACTATCCTTATACATATTTGCTTACATGTGTATTTCAGTAGGATAAATTATTAGAAGTAGAATATTACTCAGGAAAAGATTATGTGCATTTGTAATTATTGCCTGGTTGCTAGAGTTACGTAGAGTACAGTTTAGACAGTCTTACATACCAAATGTCTTCCCTGGTCACAAAGATGGTATTATCCTTATTTTTCTCTTTCCAAGCTTACAAACTTAAAAAAAGGAATATTATTATAAGGGTTTTGTTGTTGTTGTTTTGGTACTGGGGATTGAACCCAGGGTTACTCTACTACTGAGCCACATATTTTGAGACAGGATCTCTCTAAGTTGCCAAGACTGGCCTCAAACTTGTGATCCTCCTTGCCTCAGACTCCTGAGTAGCTAGATTATAGGTGTGCACCACCAGGCCTGGCTCTTTGTAGTTCTGATATGTATAAATCTTACCAGTATGATAAATATATGATCTTTACCAGTATATATTTTTATATGTTTAAAAGGAATTTGTAGTTTTTATCTTTGAATTGCTTGACTAAATCCTAGACTTGGTTTTGTTGTTGTTGTTGGCAACATGTTAGTCTTTACTTACAGAGTTGTAGAAACTCTTTACTGTTGGTGGGAATTAGGCCTTTGGATATAAGGTGCTTTTATCCAAGTAATCTCAGTTTATTGTTGGCTTTATTTATGATTTGTTTTGTTTTTGTTTCTTTGGCTTTTTTATTTTTTAATTATTATTTTTTAAATTTTGGGCCAAGAAGTTTTCTTTTCATAGTAGTTGAATTTATTAGTCTTTTCCTTAAATGCTATCTGGATTTTTACTCTGTTTAAAAACACTTATAGAGCTGGGCATATAGCTCAGTTGTAGAGCACTTAGCATGTGCAAAGCCCTATATTGGATCCCAGCACTGCCAAACAAAACAAAACAGAACACAAAAAGAGAAACACATGCTCAATTATGAGATCCTATTTTTAAAAATTATTTATTTTTTAGTTGTAGTTGGACACAATATCTTTATTGTATTTTTATATGGTGCTGAGAATCGAACACAGGGCCTTGCATGTGCTAGGCAAATGCTCTACTGCTGAGCCACAATCCCAGCCCTAAGATCCTATTTTTTTCTTGCGGCACTTTGATGCTTTCATTGTTTTTAAGAATTACCTGTTTGGTCCAATCGAAATTTATTTGGTGTGAGGAGTGAGGTAAAGATCCAACTTAAGCTTTTTCCAGATGTCTACCAAGTAGTTTCCAAATTATTTATTTAATAATTCACCCTTTACCTTCTGATATGCCATGGTATCTTCATTGCATACTAAGTAGAGTAATAAATTGGGTCATTTTTTCTGGATTCTCTGTGCTATTCTGTTGCTTTGGTCATGTACTGGTATTGCACTACTGTGTTTACTCTAGTTTTATAGTATGTCCTACTATTTGGTAGTCTTCCTTAATTACTCTTATTTTTTTTTGAAGAGTATTGCCTATATTTTGCATATTTATCTTGTCTAATGAATCCTCCAAGCAAGAACAAGGACAGTAACTCATTTTTTTTTTTTTTTTGTACCAGGGATTGAATTTAAGGGAACTCAACCACTGAGCAACATCCCCAGCCCTAATTTATATTTTATTTAGAGACAGATCTCACTGAGATGCTTAGCACTTTGCCAATGCCGAGGCTGGCTTTGAACCCAAGATCCTCCGATCTCAGCCTGTTGAGCCACCGAGATTACAGACATGTGCCACTGTGCCCAGCTAAGGCCAATAACTCTTTAATAAATAGTCCATGTCTAGAAAGCGAGCGTAATCAGATTGGTGCAGCCACAAAGAAGTGCCCTCTCTGAGAACATAACTGACCCCTCATCCCCCATATGCTTTCTTGTTCTGGGGAACTTCCTGGCAAGTTGTGGAAATGCAGTTTCAACCCCATAGGACTTTATCTCTTGCATCAGCACTCTTAAACTAAGAAAAAAGGATTACTGGGTTTTCTTTCTTTCTTTTCTTTTTTTAAAATCTCCTTTCCCTTTTTCTTTTTGTTCTTTTCGGTGGGGTCTTGCTGTGTTGCCCAAGCTGGTCTCAAGTGATCTGTCTGCCTCAGCTTCCCAAGTGCAGGGACCATAGGCACAGGCCACCATGCCTAGTTTATTTTTTAACTGTCATGGCTTTAGTAACTTTGATCTGTATAGAGAATTTTTCCTTTTAATTAGCTTGATTAAACTATAATTAAGTATTATTCAGTTGTGAAGTTACTTATTTTATTCTGGGTGTTTTCACTTTATCTTCTTGGTGGATTTTCAGAAATCCAATGAGGAACAAATTGCTAAACTGCAGAAGCAGCATGAAAATGAGCTGGCCAGCAAACAGCAGGAATTGATGAAAAAATTTGAGACCCGAGAAAAGGAATTACAGGAGCAAATGAAAGTAGCCCTTGTAAGTATCTATTTTGTTTTTGCTATCAGTAAACGTCACAGAGTTAAAGAGTTGATATCCCCTGCTCCTGTCTCAGCTTAATTTCAGACTACTGGTACCCTTGACCTTTGGGTATGCAGAGAAGATAGGAGGTAGGCAAAAAAAGCTATCAGAACACCTTAGCTTAGTATTATATTAAAATCAAACGTATTCATTTACCAAGCTGTCATCAGTCAGTTTGTTTATTTGGGTATGTTTATCCAGCCCTTCCACCCTAGCAGTAGGCCGTAATTAGGAGGAAGAAAAGGAGATTAATTGAAGTAGTGACTTCAGGAAGAATGTCTGAAAACTCAATTGACCCAGTGTACCAAAGTTTTGTTTGAATTGCTTTTTAAAAAGGAGACAATGTTCAATCCACATGATGTTTAAAAAATAAGTTAAAATTTAAAAACAGACTGAACTGACAAAAGCAATAACTGGAAAAGCCTTGTTGAAATAGTATAGTTAAAATTTTTTTTCTTCAATTGTGAAAGCCTTTTATGTAAGTTACCATAAAAAATGTTAATGCAAAAAATGTAGTTTTTATATAAAGTTATTATCCTTAAAATAGTATGTATACTTTTAAAATGAGTTCATTGTGAAAGCATGAAGAAATAGTATTTAAAATTTTAATCTCCTTCCTTTGTACATTGATTTCTTAATTGGGTGAGAGATTTTGAGAATTTCCAACAGTAGTGATTCATGAACTAAGGTGATAAGTTTTCTAATCTGCTCTATGGGGCAAATAAACTTGTAAATTTATAGTACAATTGGCTGAGGTTAGGGAAATTAGTATGTAGTTATACAAATAATGAAGACATATTTGTTAGTTCAGAAAGGAATTCAAGCAGTTTATAAGAATATTGAAAGTATAACAAGACAGCATAAATTAAAAATAGGGGCAGGGAATTGAGGAACAAAGTAGGACATAAATGAAACTGGGAATGACTCTAAAATTCTTTCATCAAGCCCCACTATGCTTTTTCAGCCTAAGTAGTTGACCTTTGCAGGCACTAGGCCTTAATAATTGGCCATTGCTAATATTGACTTCTAAGAACTGATATATTCAGATATATTCCAAATAGAGTAAAACATGGACACAAGTCTGCTTGTCCCTTTCTTGATTCAGTAGACTTTAAAAATTTCTTCTTTTATTTTTATAAGCATTTTTATAAGAAATGCATTTAAAATATAGTTTACACTAAACAATATGGTATGTTAAAACTTTAAAATCAATGTTATAAAAATTTGTATTTTCTTATCAATCCACTCATATAATGGTACAAAATCATTGCTTACAATAGTGTCCTTCACCATACTGCTGTTGGCAGCCTATTCCTAAGCAATAGGTATAGATAAATACACTTATAACTGAAGTTTATTCAAGAAATTAGCTTTTAATGTCTAACCTATGTTAAAAAGTACTCTCTAGAGTTTCTCTTCTCAAAATAGTAAAAACCTTTAGTATGATTGTTGATATGTAATCAAGAGAATTAGAGAAAATTCTCAGAGTCGAGGGGGCAAAAGAGCCTAGATAATCTGAAATCTTGTTTTAAAGAGATTTCCTTGTTCTTATCCATATATTCACAGGTCATCTGATTTTGATTTGGTTTTCCAAGTGAGGTACCCTATTTTAATGAGGTATTTCTCACAGACCACATTAACTTAAAATCTAGTTTTTAGACAGTGTTGAAATGCCAATTTCAAGTGCAGAAAAGACAGCAACAATTATGTGGCCCTTCATAGTTAGCAGTTCTTTGTAAAACATTTTAAGTAGTGGAAAAATAGGAGACATAGTGGGGTTTCTGGAAGAAAATTTTTCATATTAATAATAATTGTGACAAAGATCAGCCAGACCACACTGGAAAAGCCAAAATGCCATTTCTGCAGAGAAGACGAGAGATGATGATATTGCCTACCTCACAGGGCTGGGTGTAGATCAACTGAAATGCATGATTCCTGTGGAACTACTTTGGGAATGTGGGTTTAAGATGGTCTTAATTATTTTTGGCACAGGAAAAGAGTCAATCAGAATATTTGAAGATCACCCAAGAAAAAGAGCAGCAAGAATCTTTGGCCCTGGAAGAATTAGAGTTACAGAAAAAAGCAATCCTCATAGACAGTGAAAATAAACTTCGGGACCTTCAGCAAGAAGCAGAGACTTACAAAACTGTAAGCTTAAATAATATACAGATTCTAGAGCTGTGAAATTATTATAAAATAATTTGTGTTTTTTCAAACAGGCACCACATTTCAAATAGCTGAGAGAAAGTGCTAGACAATAGCAATATAAGATTTCAGAGAAGCTTTTGTTTTACTGGGTTATGTGTATGTTTACTTGCACTTCATTTTTAGATGGTGAGAGCTCTTCATGGGAGTGCTTCGGGCTCTGTGCTCTATGTTTGCTACTTGGTGCTTCTGTTTTTATCTTTAGCTGGCTGTGTTTCTGTCAGCCGCATACTCTGCCTCTGAGCACTCAGGTTCCACAGCTTCTTTGCTCCATTGCTTACTTACCCTTGCTCTCTAGGAAGTGGCCTCACTGTGTAGGCAGCACTTGCCCTGCTCTCTTCCTGCTTGTCCAGCTTCACCTCATGCTGTGTCCTAAATACAGTCCATTCTCGGCTTATGTCACAGTTCACTTGCCTCAATATCTTGTTTTTGCATTTTAAGTTTTTCCAAGTTAACATAATCCTATAATGAATATATTTGTAAGATTTATTTATTTATTTGTTTGTTTGTTTGTTTATTTATTTATTTGCTGTAGCTGGACACAATACCTTTATTTTATTAATTTTTTTTATGTGGTGCATAGAATCGAACCCAGGGCCTCGTACGTTCTAACCGAGTGAGTGCTCTACCACTGTTTCGTTGTGCATATTTTTAAAGCTTAGTGACCTTTTCCTTCAGCAGTATTTGAAATATGTTTCCTATTTTGAAAACATACTAAGGTTAAACTTTTTTTAGCCATTTGCTCTGAATTAGTAAGATAGTCACATTTCTTACCCATCATTCTAAACTGTTCTTTACTTTTTCATTACCAACCTTTATAAAAGGTGGCATGGTGGAGTGAAATGGGCACTGAAGAGGACTAGATCTTACACTTGCTAGTTTTGTAAATTGATTGTGCCTTAATTTTCTTCCCAGTCACCTGAAGAGATTGAATCTGGTAATTCCTCAGGATGTTTTCAGCTCTGACATTCCATGGCTGTGCTTTACTTAGCTCTTTTTCCTTCAGTCAAGATTGATGTTTTCATGAATATTGGTAGTCTTTGGTAAAAAGTACCTCCTTTTTAAAACAGATGAAAACCTCCTAAATAATAATTTTTGTGATAAAAAATAAAATAAATTATTTTTCTTCCAAAATTAAATTATAGAAATAATAAAATACTATTGTAGGCCTTAAATAAGCAGAGGGGAAAAAATTCTGATTTCTTTTGATTTTCTGATCAGAAGTTACTATTATCTGTTTGTGATTATTTCTTTTTTGACTACCCATTAGAATATTCTTGAAAAGAGAGGTAATTTAAATAGTTACCCAAGCAAGTAGAAAAAAAATCTGGAATTATGGATTTTGTAAAAAAATAGAATCTTTTCTTTGTTGTATGATTCCTTTAGTAATTGAGCACACGTTGTCTTTTTGTGTTTGGTATGATATGTAATGTTATTTATCTAAATTTTAATCTTTTAAATAAGTAGTAGACATCATGTCTGTGTATCATTGCTCATAAGCTAATATGTACTTTAGTAAAAATATGTTCATTTTCATTGACAGAGAATTCTTGAATTGGAAAGTTCTCTGGAGAAAAGCTTACAAGAAAACAAAAATCAGTCAGAAGATTTAGCTGTTCATTGGGAAGCTGAAAAAAATAAGCACAATAAAGAAATTACAGTCTTGGTTGAAAAACACAAGACAGAACTGGAGAGTCTGCAGCATCAGCAGGATAACCTTTGGTCTGAAAGACTCCAAGTCTTAAAGCAACAGCATCAGACTGAAATGGAAAAACTTAGAGAAACATATGAACAAGAAAAAGAAACACTATTGAAAGACAAAGAGATTCTTTTCCAGGCCCACATAGAAGAGATGAATGAAAAGACTTTAGAAAAGCTTGATGTGAAGCAAACAGAGCTAGAATCATTATCTTCTGAATTGTCAGAGGTATTAAAAGCTCGTCACCAGCTAGAAGAGGAACTTTCTGATCTAAGGGATCAAGCTGATAAAATGAAGCAAGACTTAGAAGCCAAGCTGAATGAACAGAAAAACCGTCACCAGCAGCAAGTTGATACTATGATTAAAGAACAAGAAATGTCTATCCAGAGAACGGAGAAGGCATTGAAAGATCAAATTAATCAACTGGAGCTTCTCTTGAAAGAAAAGGACAAGCACTTGAAAGAGCATCAGGCTCATGTAGAAAATTTAGAGGCAGATATTAAAAGGTCTGAGGGAGAACTCCAAGAGGCATCTGCTAAGCTGAATCTTTTCCAGTCACACCAGAGTACCACACGTGAACAGGCAAAAGCATATGAGGAGCAGTTGGCTCAGTTGCAGCAGAAGTTGCTGGATTTGGAAACAGAAAAAATTCTTCTTACCAAAAAGGTAGCTGAAGTTGAAACACAAAAGAAAGATGTTTGTACCGAGTTAGATACTCAAAAAACCCAGGTGCAGGACTTAATGCAGCAGCTTGAAAAACAACGTAGTGAAATGGAGGAAAAAATAAAATCTTTAACCCAACTCTATGAGTCCCAACTTAAGGATAGTAACATTGAGCAGGAACAGACAAATCAAATTTTGATGGAAAAGGAACATATAATTTTACAAATGAAAGAAGGACAGAGCAAAGAAATTGAGATTCTCAAACAGAAGTTGTCAGCCAAGGAGGACAGTATTAGTATTTTGCATGAGGAATATGAAAACAAATTTAAAAATCAAGAAAAAAAGATGGAAAAAATTAAGCAGAAAGCAAAGGAGATGCAAGAGACATTAAAGAAAAAATTGTCTGATCAGGAAGCCAAACTTAAAAAAGAGCTTGAAAATACTGTTCTAGAACTTAGTCAGAAAGAAAAACAGTTCAATGTGAAAATGTTGGAAATGGCACAGGCTAACTCAGCTGGAATCAATGATGCAGTATCAAGACTGGAAACAAATCAAAAGGAGCAAATAGAGAGTCTCACTGAGGCGCACAGGCGAGAACTCAGTGATGTCATATCAAGCTGGGAAAAGAAACTTAATCAGCAAGCTGAAGAACTTCAGGAAAAACATGAAATCCAGTTACAAGAGAAAGAACAAGAAATAGCAGAACTGAAGCAAAAGGTCCTCATATTTGGGTGTGAAAAAGAAGAGATGAACAAGGAAATAACATGGCTGAAGGAAGAAGGTGTTAAGCAGGATACTACATTAAATGAATTACAGGAACAGTTAAAGCAAAAGTCTGTTCATATGACCTCTCTCTCACAAAATGAAACTAAACTGAAAGCACAACTTGAAAAGCTGGAGGTTGACTTGAATCTTTCTCTGAAGGAAAATACTATTCTTCAAGAGCAGCTAGTTGAACTGAAAATGCTAGCAGAAAAAGAGAACCTTAAGGTTTCTGAGTTAACAGACAAGTTGAAAATTATGGATGAGGAATTTCTGAGTTTGAAATCTTTACATGAAAACTGTAAGAAAAGCCTAGAAGACAAAAGCGTGGAATTCAAAACATTATCTGAGGAACTAGCATTTCAGCTAGATGATTACTCTAAGAAAACTGAAGCTCTATTGGAAGCTAAAACAAATGAGCTAATCAGCATTAGTAGTAGTAAAATTAATGCCCTTCTTTCTAGGATTTCCCTCTGTCAAAACCACACAACTAAAGTTAAGGAGGCCCTGCTAATGAAAACCTGCAGAGTTTCTGAATTGGAAGCACAACTTACACAGCTAACACAAGAACAAAATGCACTGAATAGTTCTTTTCAACAGGCTACCCATCAGCTAGAAGAAAAAGAAAATCAAATTAAGAGCATGAAGGCTGATATTGAAGGACTTGTGACAGAAAAAGAAGCCTTACAGAAGGAAGGAGGCAATCAGCAGCAGGCTGCCTCTGAAAAGGAGTCTTGTATCACACAGTTAAAGAAAGAGTTATCTGAAAACATCAATGCTGTCACACTGATGAAAGAAGAGCTTACAGAAAAAAAATCTGAGATCAGCAGTCTTAGTAAACAACTAACTGATTTAAACACTCAACTTCAGAATAGTATCAGCCTAACTGAAAAAGAAGCAGCCATTTCATCTCTCACTGAGCAGTATAACAAACAGCAGTGTGAATTACAGGATCAGGTACAAGATTTGTCTTTAAAAGTTGATACCCTGAGTAAAGAGAAAATGTCTGCTCTTGAGCAGGTGGATCACTGGTCCAACAAATTCTCAGAATGGAAGAAAAAAGCTCAGTCAAAACTTATGCAGCATCAAGACGCTATTAAAGAATTGAAGATGCAGTTTGAGTTAAAAACAAAGGAAACTAATGAAAAGGATGAGCAGATAAATTTATTGAAGGAAGACTTGGATGAACAAAATAAAAGATATGAATGTTTAAGGGGTGAAATGGAAGACAAGATGAGCATGATGGAGAAAAAGGAGTGTAATTTAGAGACTGAATTAAAGACTCAAACAGCAAGGATTGTGGAATTAGAGGACCATATTACTCAGAAAACAATTGAAATTGAGTCTTTACGTGAAGTTCTTACAAATTACAATCAACAAAAAGATGTTGAACAAAAAGAATTGGTTCAGCAACTTCAACACTTTGAAGAGTTAGGAGAAGAAAAGGACAACAGAATTAAAGAAGCTGAGGAAAAGGCTTTAAGACTTGAAAAGCAAATGTCTTTGATGGAAGCTGAGCTTGAAATTAAGAAGCAAGAAATAGAACATGTGAATTCATGTGTGAAAAGCAAAGAAGATGAGTTAAAGGCATTGGAAGATAGACTTGAGTTAGAAAGTGCTGCAAAACTAGCAGAACTGAAGAAGAAAGCTGAGCAAAAAATTGCCGCTATCAAGAAACAGTTGTTGTCTCAAATGGAAGAGAAAGAACAACAATATAAAAAAGGTACAGAAAGCCATCTGAGTGAGCTAAACACAAAATTGCAAGAAAGAGAAAGGGAAGTTCATATTTTGGAAGAGAAACTTAAGTCAATGGAAAGTCCTCCACAATCAGAAACATCAGTTATATCCAGCTCAGCCAAAAATGTGGCTGTTTCTGCTGAGCAAGAAGAAACAGATTCCCAAGGCTGTGTGCAAAAGGCATATGAAGAAAAACTTAGTGTTTTACAAGGAAATCTAACAGAAAAAGAAAAGCTGTTGAAGAGACTAGAGCAGGAAAAAGAAGAGGCAATTACATCTTATTCTGAAATGCAGTGTAAGTACCAGGAGCTCTTATTAAAGTTAGAAAGTGCTGAAGCAAAGCAACATGAACATCAAATTGTAATAGATCATCTTCAGGAGGAACTTGAGGAAAAAAAGAAATATCCCTCGATAATGTCCCAGCATGTGGAAGAAGAGGGAGGTAAAAATAATGTAGAGACAAAGCAAAACTGGGAAAACGTGGCTGATGGTGTCCAGAAAACCCTCCAGGAGCAGGAACTAACCTGTCAGACCTTGGAGCAAAAGATAAAAGAGCTGGATTCCTGCTTAGTAAGAGAGAAGGAAGCACATAGAGTTGAAATGGAAGAGTTAACCTTAAAATATGAAAAATTACAGACTTTACAACAACAGATGGATGGAAAAAATAAACCCACTGAAGTTTTGGAAGACAATACTGAAGAAAAATCCACATCACATGTGGTCCAACCCCAGTTGCTTGGTAACGTGGAAGCCGTACACAATGACCTGGAGTTTAAATTAGCAGGGGCAGAGCGGGAAAAACAGAAACTGGGCAAGGAGATCGTTAGATTGCAGAAAGACCTTCGGATGTTGAGAAAGGAACATCAGCAAGAATTGGACATATTAAAGAAAGAATGTGAACAAGAAATGGAGGAGAAAATCAAGTATGTTTTATTTCTGTACTCTTCCTTAATTAAGTATCCTTTTTTTCCTGTGCCTAATATAGTTATTTTTAAGTTATTTGAGTATTTCCCTACCAGAGTGTTAAACAAAAGTCTAGTAAGTTAAATACTGAGGAGAAATACAAAACAAATTAGGGTAAGTGTTATTCATGTCCATTTGGGGGAAGAGTATAAGATTATAATTATTAGATATACATACAAATAATTATTTTATTTTTGGTTTATTATTTTTAATTGTAACATTATTATATGTAACGTAGATGTGTTGGTAGAAATTCAAATGGAAAAGAAAAAAATTCTCCAATCAACCACTCCCTAGAGAGGTAATCATAGTTTGTATATCCTTCCAGAAATTTTCTGTATCTGGACACACATACTTACACACACACACACCATTAGAATTGTTTTCATGTTAGTAATATCATCCTATTTGTACTGTTTTGAAAACCAGGTAACTTTGCAACTTGTTCATTTTGTTGGCAGCAGGTAAACCTTTCAATTTTTATTTTTTTATTCAGGCAGGAACAGGAAGATCTTGAGTTGAAGCACAATTCCACATTAAAACAGCTGATGAGAGAGTTTAATACTCAGCTGGCACAAAAGGAGCAGGAGCTGGAAATGACCATAAAAGAAACCATCAGTAAGTATAATTTTAAATTCAATGAGGAACAAATCAAAATCAGCAGATGCTATAATTTAAGATTATTCTTTTTTGCAGTTGTGGTAAGTGCTGTAAGTCATTAAACTGGAGGAAAAAATGGTCTTTACCCCCAAAAATTCTCTATTAGTTTCTCTAGAAAGTTCTTTTACCTGTACCTGGCAGTGACTTGCCTTGATGGGGAGGAGTGAGTGAAAGAATCCTAAAGTTTTAGCTTATAATGACCTTGTACTTATGCTCAGTTCTTACAGAGTTCTTTTGATCATTTGATCATTTTTGATCATTTTGATCATTTGTTGGGCTGGTTGTCTCATTTAACATCTTGTAATGTTCACACTAAATTGAAATTTAGCAAAAATAATTGGAAGCGAGAATTTTTACTGAAATTGGGATATAGGTAGTTACTCTTGACTAATGTATTTTCTTGTATATATCTCTTTTTATCTATTAGATAAGGCCCAGGAGGTAGAAGCTGAACTTTTGGAAAGCCATCGAGAAGAGACAAATCAGTTACATAAAAAAATTGCAGAGAAAGATGATGATCTAAAAAGAACAGCCAAAAGATATGAAGAAATCCTTGATGTACCTTATTTTCTTTCTCATTTGAAATTTAGTATAGTAGATTTCATGGTAAAATTGAAGGTTTTTTTATAATATTACCCAAATTAATATTTCTGTACTATATGTAGATTTAAAGTCTAATTGATTTCTGCCAGTACTGTAGTTTCCTGATCAGATTCTGCTCTAGTCGGTACAGCCCACTTGCTAGTATTGAAGCAACTGTGAGTTTCTAAGGGGAAAAAGGAATCTTCTTTTCCTTCTTCCTCATAGATTCAGACAGAACTGTAAGAGAACTATACTAAGATTGCAGAGCCTGTGTTTGAGTAAAGTCTTTAGTAATGGGACAGTTAGTGTGTTTTGAATGGGGCTGCTTACATGGGATCTTCTGGGCAACCAGTTAACTTTACTCAATTCTTATTCATTTGAAGAGTTTTTCTTGGTATCAAAGGAAAAAAAAAAGAAATATGCATCCAAAATATATATTCACCTTAAGTTTTTTAAAAATGTAAGTAATAAGGAGATATTAGCAATTCTCAGTAAACACATATTGCTTTTATTCTGAGGTCTATTCTCTACCATTCTTCCATTTAAAAAATTTTCAGGTTGAAAATTTGTATGGGATTTGTATGTATTATCTAATACTATATTTTTCCCCTTCTGAAAGATTGATGATTTATCTCAGTGATGACATTATAGAAGGCTACATTTTGTTATTGATTAAAATAATTCTTATCTGTTAAATTGTTATTTATTAAAATTTGAGCACAGAGAGATTTTATTTTTCCTGCCATCTTAGGTAACATACTTATCATTGCCTATTTGAATAAACTAGGAACTGTTTTTCATCCTTGGTTCCACCTTCCTAAGTCCCTCACACATAAGCGTCCGTGTATTTGTTAGGGTAGGCATATGCTTTCATTGCCAGTCCAATATCCCAAATACAACAGGCTCTTAGGATATGATTTTCTCCTTTAATTATATTCTATGCTGTTCTTCTCTTAACTCTACTGCTGCTACCAGTCTGGGCTGCCATCTTTCAACTAGTCTAGTCTATTGTTTTAATTTCTTATCTGATCTCCTTTCTACTTATCTTTTTATTTTCCCCTCTGATATATTCATACATTCTTACAATTATTTTCTATCTTGCAGCAAAAGGATAATCATATTACTTCACCTCCTAAATAAGTCTAATGGCTCCCCATTGTCCCAGTGATCAGTGTATGCCAGCTAAACTCAACTTTAGTTTGTTCTTCATTTTCTCATGTTCCCAATTCTTTAGGATTTTTTAAAAAATGTTTTTAATTTAACTTTTATTTGGGAAAATATTGAACAACATTCACATTGCTAAAAGATAAAAATAATACAAAAAGTATATTTAAAAATGGTATCTAATGAAAATTGCATACATTCATCTTTTTTTATTGTAACGAAGACTAACAAGCATTTATAAAAAAAATTACAGAACTGGTGTGTGTATGTGTGTGTGTGTGTGTACACATGCGGGTGTGATTCTATGATTCCAAGGCTTCACACATGCCAGAGACACACTCTATCACTGAGCTATAATCCCAGCACCAGAACTATTTACTAAATTAGAAATAATTCATAAAGGATTCTTTCCTAATTCTTAGAGGGCTTGCCTTAGGTTGGTGTCCTACAGTTATCAAAGGAAGTGCCAATTGTCATATTAAAATCTGGGCTTAGATGAATAAGTAGCTATGGAGGTGATCTTTTCAAATAAGTCTGAACCACATTGACACAGACAGCCATGAGCGATATGTCAGAGTAAAATAAAAAAAGTAAACCAGAACTGAGGACACTAATATTTTTACAATAACTCTGGTTGATGGTGTTTTAGATGTGGAGGCCTGGTTAAGGTTTGCCTTGGTGGGGCAATGTATAAGGAGGCTAGAGACTAGAGATTTCAGTTTTGCTGATGTTGAGAGAAGGTATTTGTTTTTTTCAACTACTAGAGAAAATTTCATGACAAGTAGTATTGGAAATTAGATTGTCCAAGTGTCTTATGGCTCACATTGCCTTATTTTGTGCCATGGGGCCTAACCGTCTGTTTTTTTGTCTTAGAGAATGTTTCTGGAAAGTCAGCATCTGTTAAATCAGATACCTGTCTGTGGTTGTTTTTCCTGTTAAGTTCCTTAGTCAGCAAACAATTGTCTTTATTATTCAAGTCAGATCAATATTCTAATTCCAAATGTTCTTTTAGTATAAAGGTTATTGCAAGATTTATAAGATTGAGGAAAGATCTGGATTACTTTGGATAGTAAATCACAGCAATTGCCAAGACAGATGAAGGAATGTAAGGACTGGCAACATCCTATTACCAAGGCTGTCAAAACTGAAGAGAAAATGATTTCTGTGCCAAATTTTCTAAGTAGATTCTTTGAGTCAAAAAGTCACATATTACTTTTTCTAATTTAGCCATGTCTAGTTTTTGCAAAGTTTAGGCAAATGGAGACCTTACGTTGATTATCAACAAAATAGTAGCTTTTTTTTTTTTCAAGGACAGATTTTAATTGTACATTGTACCCTCAGGAACCCCTAATGTGGTTTGGGGGCAGATGTGTAGAAGATGTGCTTGTAAATTTGCCAGTCTAGGACAGAAGACCAACTGTTGAGTTATACAGCCTATCCAAAGGAAGTAGGAAAAAAAACCCCAAAATTCCATAATGTCTTTCTTTATTTTATTTTTTCCCCACAACTTCTTTAGATCAGTTAAGTTGCCAGCTGGATGGACAGTGCTATGTATAAAAATAGCTACTTTATTTTAGTTTTTAATTAAAAAAAACTTTAAAATTTGTTCTAATTAGTTATACAAGTTACTTTATTTCTTTGAATGTTTACTGAAAGTCAGATCCCAATATGGAAAAGGCATTATAGTTGTTACAACACACTGTTATAATCTCATGCTTCAAACCTTCAAAAATTGTATTTTCAGGGCAAAGAAACAGTTTGATGAGCTTTATTTGGTGAGGGTAATGGAGTGAGGGTGTAAGAAATGTCATCCTGGGAATAGTGAGCAGCATTGGAAAGGGCTTGGAGCTCAAAGTAGGGCATGGAGGAAACTGTTTAGATCATACTAATTAATTACAAATAGTACTGTATGTCTCAAAAACTTGTTTATTTCTCCTGCAGAGCTAAGTTTTCTCTACACCATGCTGCCTCTCTACCACATTATTACTATTTTTTATTCTAAAGGCTCGTGAAGAAGAAATGACTGCCAAAGTAATGGACTTGCAAACTCAGCTTGAGGAACTACAGAAGAAATACCAGCAAAAGCTTCAACAGGAGGAAAATTCTGGCAATGATAATGTGAGAGGAATTCAAGTGTGTTTTTTTAAAACATTGTCATTTCCATGACTTGACCTACATACGTAGCATCTCGTTTAATTCTAACAAACCTTTCAAGAGATTCTTGTCTCCTTTTACAGACAGTAAAAGAATCAAAGAGGTTGAATAAAATGTCCAGGCTCACACTGTGGTGGGAATTTAAAAATCTACTAGGCATCATTATTTTTCGAGATGGAGTCCTGCTGTGTTGCCCAGGCTGGTCTGGAACAAGCAGGAGCTCAAGTGATCCTCCCCTCAGCCTCCAGAGTAGCTGGGTCTACAGGTACACGCTACCATACCGAGCTTCTAGATATTTTGATTTATACACACATGTTGAGTTCTAGGAAAAATACTTTGTGATCATAGTAAAGAGTGGGTTCCTGCCGTGTGTAGTAACTCATGCCTGTAATCCCAGCAATTTGGGAGGCTGAGACAGGAGCATCACGAGTTCACAGCCAGCCTCAGCAAAAAGTAAGAGGCTAAGCAATTCAATGAGAACCTGCCTCTAAATAAAATACAAAAGAGGGCTGATGATATGGCTCAGTGGTTGAGTGCTCCCGAGATCAATCCCTGGTACCAAAAAAAAGAAAAAAAGAGTGAGTTCCAAGACACAGTAATTCAGCAATTTCCCTGTGTGCTTTAAATAGATATTAATAAAGAAATTTTACAAATAATAAGCAAACATTTGTTTTTAATTTTTTTTAAGTTGTAGATGGACACAATATTTTTATTTAATCATTTATTTATTTATTTTTATGTGGTGCTGAGGATTGAACCCAGTGCCTCACACATGCGAAGCAAGCACTCTGTCACTGAGCCACAACCCCAGCCCAACAAACATATTCTTATTGTGGAAAGAGTCACGTAATGCAAAAGTATACAACATGAAACGTGTATGGGCGGGGGCACCTTCCTTATGTAGTAATCATTGTTAGAAGTTTGGTGATTGACTTTGTAGTCTTTTTCTTTGTATTCACCTTTGTTTGTGGGTAGATAGTTTAAATAGCAAAATAAACCAGGTTTGAAAGCAAATATTTAAAATGCCTTATCTCAAATCTGACCACTCCCTTAATACTGTAATACTGACTTATTTCCCTGTAATTTCATATTGCTCTGTTTTATTACTTGCAGATTTTATTGCATTCACTCATTATTTTTTCTTTGCCTTTTTCAGGTAACAATTATGGCACTACAGGTAAGATTAATTGTTCAGTGAATTTAAAGAATGCATTTTAGGAATGCTTTTTTTTTAAATAAACTAAAACAAAAAAAAAATGTTTTAATGAGGAAGATTTTCTCGAGTAGTAAAGAAATGTGTCCAGACATTGATGAAACCCATGTACAGTTCAGATCTGTTTTTTGTTCTTTCAGACTCAGCTAGCACAGAAGACTTCTTTAATCAGTGATTCAAAGTTGAAAGAGCAAGAGTTCAGAGAACAGGTACAGGCTAATCAGTGCTATTTATTTTTAACTAACTTAATGTATGTTAATATGGACTTGGATCTCTTTTAACTGATTTTACAAAAATAACTGACCTAATAATTGACTTTGATATTCTTTTTACATGGGAAATTTATTTCCAAGTCAGAGGTGCTAGAGGTTATGGCTATAAATACATGATCACATATTTTTAAACAAAAACATTTATATCCTATTATTTCTAGTGTTTAACATTTTGGGTAACAATTTGTGTTTGTATAACACAACTTAAGGGCTGGGGATGTAGCTCAAGCGGTAGCATGCTCGCCTGGCATGCGTGCGGCCCGGGTTCGATCCTCAGCACCACATACAAACAAAGATGTTGTGTCCGCCGATAACTAATAAATATTAAAAAATTCTCTCTCTCTCTCTCTCTCTCTCTCACACTCTCTCTTTAAAAAAAGAAAAAAAGAGGTTGCACTTAAATTAAAAAAAATAACACAACTTAATAACTTAAGTTCTAAAAAGAACTTTGTTTTTTTTTGGTTTATCAGGGGAAAATATGTTGACATCATCTTTGGTGCTTTCTCATAGTGGTTAAATAAATTGTTCTAATTTAATAAGATTTGTCCACCTATTATCCAAAGACAATATATGTACTGCAGTTTAAATATGTGTGGGTATAATCCCAGACATGCAACACAAGCACATATACACATTTTGTGTGTAACTTGATCCTTGGTGAAGTCTTTTTCCAAACTTTGGATCAATAGTGGCTCAAGTCAGTAGGCTAAGTTTGAAGGCTAAATTCCCAGGTATTTACCAGTTCTCTTAAAATATACACAAACAAAAATCTTTTTTTATTTTTTATTTTAGCAGTGTTGGAGATCAAACCCAGGGCTTCATGCATACCAGGCAAGCACTCATCCCTAGCCCCAGACAAATCTTGATAATTGTTGAAATTGGGTGATAAATGGGTTTATGGTCTTTAATTGTTCTATACTTTCTTTATTTGAATATGTTTCAAATTTTTCATATTTTTAAACTCATAACGACAGGTACATTGTTCAACTATTACATTTCCCCCCATACTTCTTCAGGGCTTTAACTTTTCCCTTAATTTTATTATTTTTTATTTTTTTTAGTTGTAGATGGACAAAATACCTTTATTTTATTTATTTATTTTAATGTGGTACAGAGGATAGAACCCAGTGCTTCACACGTGGTAGTCAAATGCTCTACCACTGAGCTATAACCCCAGTCCTTTCCTTAATTCTTAAGATTAGTGCTTTAAAATTCTCTTCTTTTAGTATCCTTAAATCTTCAAAACTGTTATGGCACAAAGTTTTTATACTTGTGATTTTATTGTTGTAAAATACATATAGAATTTTCCATTTTAATAATATGATTAATAAGTATATGATTAATTGACATTTAGTTTATTCATAAATATCAGTCACTATTCACATTCACTATATCTAGTTCTATAACATTTCATCACCCTGAAAAGAAATCTCACACCCATTAAACAGTCACTCACTGTTACCTCCTTCCTCAACCCCTTGGCAACCACTAATCTGCTTTTCATCTCTATGAGTTTCCCTGTGCTGGGTATTTATATAATGGAATCATACAATACATGACCTTTTATGTTTGGCTTTCACTTAGCGTAATGTTTTTAAGATTCATCTCTATGTTTAACATATTTTAGTACTTTATTCCTCCTTCTGTCTAAATAATATCCCATTGTATGGATATACCATATTTTGTTTATCCATTCTTCGATTGTTGAACATTTGGGTAGTTCTACCTTTTTGCTATAGCAAATAGTGCTGTTACTAACATTTGTGTACACGGTTTTTGTTTGAAATCTGTTTCTAATTGTTTTGGGTATATGTATACCCAGGAATGGAATTTCTGTGTTATACGATAATTCTTTTATTTTTTGAGAAACTGCCAAAATATTTCCATAGCAGCAGCACCATTTTTCATTATATCAACAATGTGTAAGGACTTTCAATTTTGTTACATCCTTACTAAGTTTTTTTGATTATAGCCATCTGAGTCTTTATGAAGTAGAATATAATTGTGGTTTTAATTTGTATTTCTCTAATGACTAAATGATGTTAGGCATCTTTTCTTCTGCTTGTTGGCCATTTTTATTAACGTTCTTTGCCCATGTTTTTTAGTTGGGTTTTTTTTTATAGTTGAATTATAAGTGCTCTTTATATATTCTGGATACAAATTCTTTATCAGATATATTATTTCTAAGTATTTTCTCCTATTCTGTAGGTAGTCTTTTTTACTTTTTTTTAAAGAATTTTTAGTGTAGATGGACACAATCTTTATTTTATTTCTTTATTTTTATGTGGTGCTGAGGGTTGAACTCAGTGTCTCATATATGCTAGGCAAGCGCTCTACCACTGAGCCACAGCCCCAACCCCTAATACTGTCCTTTGATGCACAGCTTTCTATTTTTTTTTCTTTTGTTGTCTTTTGGTTTAAATCTAAGAAATTAATTTTACTTACCTATACTTTGTCTTCAGCATTAAAAAAAACCTAGTGGCTACAGTAATCATATTTTTCTTACATTTGGTTTCTATGCAAATCTTATGATATGATTTGAATATTTGTTATTTTTAGATTAATAATTTAGAAGACCGTTTAAAGAAATATGAAAATAACCTATATGCAGCAACTGTGGGAACACCTTGCAAAGGTAAGAATGATGTTTCAGGTCATGTAATCCATGATTATCTCTTATTGATAGATGGTTTTAAAAGTTTTTGTCTTTACTAATCTATATTATTTTTTCTCATTTTTATTTTTAATTGACAAATAAAAATTGTATGTATTTTTTGTTTGCATCATGACATTTCAAAATACTTATTCAATTTAGAATGGCTAAATTGAGCTCATTAATGTGCATTACCTCACCTAGCTTTTTTTTTTTTATGGTGAGAGCATTTAAAAAATGGAGTTTCTCTCTCTCTGCTTTTTTTTTGGAGGGGGCGGGGTTGGTGGGGTTGGAGGGCTACTGGGGATTGAACTCAGGGGCACTCGACCACTGAGCCACATTCCCAGCCCTATTTCGTATTTTATTTAGAGACAGGGTCTCACTGAGTCGCTTAGCACCTTTCTTTTGCTCAGGCTGGCTTTGTACTCAAGATCCTACTACCTCAGCCTCCCAAGCTGCTGGGATTATAGGCGTGTGCCACCATGCTGGTCAGTTTCTCTTTTCTGAAAGTTAATTTTGTTAGGCATAGAATTCTAGGTTGAGAATGATTTTTTTCTTAACAATTTGAAATTATTATTTTATGGTCTTTTGGATTTTGTTGTTGAAATGCTGGTTGTACGTTTTTCTGATCATTTGACTCCAGTTGCTAATCTTTATTCTCTGATTGCTTTTAAGATGTTCTCTTCATTAATGTTTTCAATTTCAATATAGTTTGTGTAGGTATAGATTAACTTTTTCTGCTTGGTATACATTGTACTTTCTAAATTTGTGGATTCTAATGTTTATTAGTTCTGGGAAATTCACAGTGATTATCTCTTCAGAGATTTCCTTTCATTCTATATTTTAATTCTCATGCTATTAGATTTCATTTTATATTATTCACATTCAGATTTGGAACTTTTATATTTGCACTCCAAAAAGATATTTCATAACTTTTATTAATCTTCCTTCATTCTGTCCATTCCCTCCAACCAGAGAAAAACTAATCTACATTGTAGTCTCTAGATTTTGCATGTCCTAGACATTTCATATAAATGGAATCATATATTTGTGATTATCTATGACTGCCTTCTTTCACTTAGTAAAATGTTTTTGAGGTTCATCCATGTTATAGCATGAGTCAGTACTTTTTTGTTTTGTTGATGATTGATATTCCATTGTATGGATACCACATTTTATTCATCCATTCATCAGTTGAGTTAATGAACATTTTGATTGTTTCCACTTTGGGATTATTATAAATAATGCTGCTTTGAACACTGGTGTATATGCTTTTGGGTGAATGTATGTTTTCATATTTCTTTAATGTATACCTTGGAGTGAGATTGCTAGATCTTATGGTAACTCTATGTTTAACTTTATCACCAACTTCAGACTGATTTCCACAGTGACTATACCATATTCCAAAAATTCCATCAGGAATATATGGGGGTTTCAATTTATCTGCATTCTTGCTAGCACTTATTGTTGTCTTTTTCTAATCCTAATCAGTATTAAGTAGTGTCCTGTAATGTTGGTTTGTAGTTCCCTGATGGCTGTTGATAGTAAGCATTTTTTGTATCGACTAGCTATTTGTATATCTCCTTTGGTTATTTTTAAATTGGGTTATCTTTTTTTATTGAGTTGCATGAGCTCTTTAGATATAAGTCTCTCATTAGCTAAGTGATTTATAAATATTTTCTCATTCTGTGAGTTTTCTTTTCACATTCTTGATGGTTTTTGATATTGATAAAGTTCATTTTATCTGTTTTTGTTGCTGACTGCTTGAAGTGTTAATATCTAAGTAACCATTGCCTAATCCAAGGTCATGAAGATTTACTCCTATGTTTTCTTCAGAGTTTTATAGTTTCAACTTCTCCATTTTTATCTTTGATCCATTTTGAATTGATTTTTGCATATGGTGTGAAGAAGGGATTTAACTTTATTTTCTGTGGGTATATGGATATTCAGTTGTCCAGTGCTGTTTAAAATCCTGTTCTTGCTGAGCATGGTGGTACACACCTATAATCCCAGTGGCTAGGGAGACTGAGGCAGGAGGATCATGTGTCCAAAGCCAGCCTCATCAATGGCAAGGTGCTAAGCAACTCGGATTTGTCTCTAATTAAAATACAAAATAGGGATGAGGATGTGGCTCCGTGGTTGAATGCCCCTGAGTTCAATCCCCAGTACCAAAGAAAAAAAAGAAAAGAAAAAAATCCTATTCTTTTCCTTTTTAAATTATCTTGGCAATGTTGTTAAAGTCAGTTGTATGTATATATGTTTATTTATGGACTCTGGATTCTACCACTTGGAGAATAAAAGGGGGTGAGGGGAGAGAGAATACATAGATATACTAGGTATTAATAATGTATCTCTTTGTTAATATCACACTGTCTTGAGACTGTTGCTTTGTAATGAGTTTCAAGATTGCCAACAATGAGTCCTCCAATTTGGTTCTTTTTCAATATTGTTTTGACTGTTCTGGGTCTCTTGAATATCCATATCAGTCTTGAGATCAACTTGTCCATTTATGCAAAGAAGCGAGGTGGCATTTTGATGGGGATTGTGTTCAGTCATGTATGGAACTTGCCATTTTAGAGGTATTTTCTTCTAATCCGTGAATGTGAGATTTCTTTCCACTTATTTAGATCTTTTATATTTCTTTAAGCATTTGTAGTTTCAGAGTGTAAGTTTTATATTTGTCTAAATTTATTGCTAAGAATTTTATTTTTCCTGATTCTGTTGTAATTAAAAATGTTTTAAAACTTTGTTTTCAGATTGTTCTTTGCAGATGTATAGAAATGCAGTTGAATTTTATTTATTAATCTTGTATCTTGCAGTAGTATTGAACTTACCTGTTAGTCTCATAGTTTTTTAGTGGATTCCTAAGAATTCTCTCTATATAAAATCATGTCGTTTACAAATAGTTTTACTTCTTCAGTACTGTGTTAGCTTTCCACCTCTATGAGAAAATACCTGAGAAAAACAAAAGAGGAAAGATGTATTTTGGCTCATTGTTTTAGAGGTTTCATGGCTGGCTCCATTGTTTCTGGGCTGTGGTAAAGCAGTACATCATAGTGGGAGGGCTTGGTGGAGCAAAAGCTACTCACTTCATTGCAATGGAGAAGCAGAGTGAGAAAGGAAGAGTGTGTGGGGACAAGGTACACCCTTCAAAGATCCCCTTTTGACTTACTTCCTTCAACTAGGCCCACCTCCTAAAGTTTCCATCACCTCTCAATAATGCGATCAAATTATGAATCTCTATCAGTAAATAAGGTCAGAGCCCCTATGATCCAATCACTTCCCCAAATCTCCATCTCTTAATTGGGGGACATCAAGCCTTCAAAACCATGAGCCTTTGGGGGACATTCCAGATCCAAACCATAACAAAAACTGTCTTTTATTCTTTAAACATTTCAAGCAGTGAATTTATAATTTGTGACAATTTCATTATCAGAAGCTTTCTGGGTTATATATATGTTGTTTATTTTTTCTGCAAACTTTTGCTCATGGGGGCTTACCTCCTGTGATGTGATGATTTTTTTTTCTTTCTATATTGAGAACTCATTTGAGTGTGAACTGTTTGATTAAGGATTTTGTCAGAAAGAATTTCCATTTGCTTCTGTTAGATATTGGGCATAACCAGTCTTAAACAAATGTGTTTTTTTAGTTTTAGAATTCCTTGCCTGAAAAAAATATTTTAACTTTGAGTCCTATATTCTAAGAGTAAGTTCCTGGTTACACATTCTCAGAGGAGCTACTTTTTCCCCTCTACTTCAAGCAGAGGCAAGGACAGGTTTCCTAATAAGTTGCCTTTCAGGCAGAGTTCCCTGTTTTATATCAGAGTCTGTATTTTGGCACTCCCACATTGCAAGGACCCTAAGCTGGTCTTCTATTTCTTACAAAACTGTTCAATGTGGACTTTTTTTTTTTTTTTTTTTTTAATACCCCTAGGCATCCCCAGATTCCTGTCTGCCTTGCTATTACTTCTGTAGTTCTTCTGTAGTTTCATTTTCCTCTGGTCCCTTACCCCTTTAGGGATTTTTTTATGCTTTTAGAATGTTTTTATGTAATATCTAGATGTTTCTTGGTAACAGAGGGATTATCTGTTGTACCATATTGCTAGAAATAGGCACAAGTATATGCCTGATGCATAGATTAATTTATTCACATTAAAATTTGTCAGTGTGTGGGCTGGGGTTGTGGCTCAGTGGTAGAGTGCTTACCTAGCATGTGTGAGGCACTGGGTTCAATTCTCAGCACTGCATATAAATAAATGAATAAAATAAAGGATCATCAACATCTAAAAAAGAAAATTTTTTTAAAAAAATTGTCAGTGTGTGACTTATGTGCTTTATTTTTAGATTGAAGGAGAGCTTGATTAACAGATTTTTTAAAAATCTTTTTAAGATGTCAAATCAATATATTTCAAACTGTAATGGCATTAATATTCTATGCACTTTCAGATTATCTATCCCATGTTTCAAAATAGTTTTGAAAACGTAAACTAAGTGCTTTCAGATTGGAATAGTAAAAAAAAGAAAAAACTAGAGAAATGTTCTGAGATACTAAATCCTTTGTAAAATAAAAATGTTAATTTCAGTCATTGTAGTACATCTGAAGCCAACCACATAATATTTAGAAGTACCAATGTTATGAAACTTTTGTACTAGCTATATTGTCTTTTTAAATAGTAGCAGGAGGAGGAGAAAAAGAGGAGAATTGGAGTTGTTATAATTCTTGTTTTCTCTTTCAACATACCAGTTAGAATGTTTAGTGTGTTCACGTGTATACAGTACAATTAATTTAAACTCAGTGTCTCTCTTTATATTATTGATTGTTTTTTAATGTGTCTATTTTATATGTAGCAAGTAGTTTATCCTGTTTTGATTTTACAATTTGAACTGTCTTTTATTTGACAGGTAGCAATTTGTACCATACGGATGTCTCACTCTTGGGAGAACCTACTGAGTTTGAGTATCTGCGAAAAGTGCTTTTTGAATATATGATGGGTCGGGAGACTAAGGTATAAATCATGTCTGGTGATTTGGTATATAAGCCTCAACCTAAAAGACAATACGTTTCACTTTTAGCACACATAACCATATATTTACTATTAGACTATGCATGCTAATTATGAGCAATAGCTAATTATGTTACTGCTCTTCGTAAACAAAAGTGAATTGATAGATCTTGCTTATATTTGTTACATTTATAAAAATTAATTTTTAAAGTGCTATGGAATGATGCTAAATACTAAAAATTAAAATTTCACTTAATAATTTGTGAAGCTTGTGGCTATTTATTTCTTCGGATTGTAAAATTAGGAGAAAAATTTTTATTTTCAAGGAGACTTTAGGATGGTGTTGGTAAAATTTGGAAATGGTCATAATTAGCAATGACTTCTTAGGAAGATTGTTTACTTTAGTTACTATACGAAAATCATTTCTGAACATATGGAATATTAATCATTTAAAAATTGCTACATCATGTAAGTAATAATACTTGGCTAATTTGTTTTCTAAATGTTAAATTTATTGTAAAATCCTCAAGTATAGAGTCTTGCCTTATGCTTACTTTTATCTTCTTCACTGTTTTAAAAACAGCCTTGTATTGGACATTTGGTAACTATATCGTAAATAGAATAGAATGCTTTTAGGGAAATTCATGAGCCTTTCCTCAAATACTATTTTTCATTTTAAGCAGATTCTGCTTTGGACATTGTTGGAACTCTTCATTTACCTTTATGGAACTTTACATTATCTATGTATCTTGGCTGAGAATGGAATAATGAGTTTCCTATCCTTGGAAGCACTCAGTGTTAATGTCTGGCTTTGTGGGAGTTGCTGAGTCATAGGATACTAAGCCAGTTCAGGCATTGATTTGGCAAATATATTTAAAATTTAAAAAGAAAAGTCATAGAAAATAATCTTTAAAAATAGTCTGAATTTATGGATTGGAGATTCAACACGAGGAGTTACAGGGCTGCTGGAAGTCATTTTAATCCTTCCTATCTATATAATTGCATTTCATTATATCAAATAGTTTTCAAATTAAAGTAATGCCTAATATGATTTTGAACATGTGTCATAGGAAAGAGATATATTAATATATCTTTTTTTGTGTCATTTTTTTTCTTAAGGACTTTTATTATTTTTCAAGGACAGCTAAAACTGATTTTCTGCTTGTCTTTTAAAAATGAAACTAATGAGGTATCACTTTCTCTTATTGTGTCCATAAAACAGTAGTCTGTATTTGAGGTTGGTGACGTTACTTCATGTTGCCTAATAGGGAAGAGAGGCATATCTTTAAAAAAATAGTAATAATAAAATGGCTCTAAGAACTTTAGCTACCCTGATTTACTAGTGAATCTAACGCTCCAATGCAAATGTTGTTGCTAAGTAAATAATTTAATCTTTCCTTGAACTATGATAGAGAGAGACTGGCTGCATCAACCTAGTTTTTCTGGAGATCTCTATAGAGTTTGAACCTCTGAAGAAAGACCCAGCACAAGCAAAACAATTTTTAAACAAGTCCAGGCCTCTTTTCTTGGCCTTGCAGTTCAGTTTAGGGTGTGACTTGGGAGATAGTTGAAAGGGATGTCCCTCTGGCACAAGCAGTCTCATCTTAAGCCTGTCTAGGAGTGCATGCTGAGAAATAGTGCTTGCTTTGTCTTTATCTTCATTCATGGTACTTTATTGGCTACTAAAAATGGAGAAATAGTCTATCATTGTACCATCACATTTCATAGCTAAATATGGAGAATTGGTAACAGGTTTAATTTACTACACATTCCTTGGACACTTAACTACATGTAGCCCTTTATTTAGCACTGTGATGGATAATAAAATGAATTTAACAACATCCCTAACTTTTAAGGAGTTTGCTATATAGTAAAAAATGGAGCTATTCTCAATTAACCATATTGTGATGTAGAAAGTAGTAAGGGCTACAAGAGAGGTACAGAGTCCTCATATTTTCTTGTAGAAGGGTTGCTGAGGATATCATGGAGCAGGTGGTATAGAGTTAAATTTTGATAGATGAGCCCAGTCAGTAGAGGCAGCCCAGGCAGGTCTAAGGCAAGAAATGGTATATGACTTTCTGGAATGACAAAGTCTAGTGCAACCAAAACTATTGAGAAGTGAAAGTGCTTCCACAAGGCTACAGAATGTGGAGGGACTTGAATATTTTTGGAGTTTTACCTGAAAGTATGGTAGAGAGGTTATCCCTGAAATGTATAAGCAGGGGGTGACAAGATCAGAGTTGTTTAGACACATCTTTTGCTGTTTGCTTAATTTCTATGCATTAACAAAGAATTTGAAATGGAGACCAGGATGTGATTTAGAATGAGCCAGAGAATGTTGAAATCTTTGTATTTGATGACCATCTGCAGTTTTTTCTTTTCTAGCAGGCTCTGTGTGTCATCTCACTTATTTCTTCATCTACTTTTGCACACAAAGTTCTTTATCAGGCAGTTGATGTTCTAAAGAAGACTATATAGTACACACATTCTTATCGTATGAGGTTAAGTAAGCCCTCCTTTCTTCTCTCCTTCTACTTTCTTTTTCTTAGATTTTGATCCTCCACACTATTGTTGATACTGAAATTTAGCCTAAAAGCTATTTCTCTTCCTAACTTTTATTGAAGAAGCCTCTTCCTATGGAAAGTCTGGCAGGAGAGGCCATTCCTAAATCAGGTGGTGCATATGAACTTTCCCTTCCCAGGGCCTGAGGATATGAAGAGACAGTCTGATTTCTTTCCCATGGTGTAACAAAGAGCCTGGGCTTCTTGGGTAAAGTGTTTTCTGGCAAGCTTTAGGGCTTTACTGGGTGTGGTGCATATCAGCAGCAGATTCTGAATTGCTGATGAATTTAGAGGTAGGTTTACCATTTAATGTTGTCTATAAATGTGAAAAGACAACTATCACAATTCTTTTATGTTTTTTTTTTCCCCAAACATGCTCATGCACAAATGTGTATGGTTCTCATAATGAACATAAGTGGACTTTTTGGTATTTTGAGCTTAATATGGTATTGAAATTAGAGAAATGGCCCCTATAACTGTGAATGCTTACATTTTGGGTTTTTTGTTTTTGTTTTTGTTTTTTTGGTACTTCCTAAAAATGATCCTCACAGATAGTATACAGTAAGTTGCTTCAGAGTGTTAATTTAAAAAAAAAAAATACTGAAATGGTTACTTCTTCCTATTTTTCTTGCCATTTCATGCCACATATGTAGTTGATATTCAGACTTTAGGTTAACATACAAGATTGTGTTCTGTGTAGTTAATACAGTTTTTTAAAATATTTTTTTGTTTGTAGATGGACACAATGCCTTTATTTTATTTTTATGTAGAGCTGAGGATCGAACCCAGTGCCTCACAGATGCTAGGCAAGTGCTCTACCATTTAGCCACAAGCCCAGCCCCTGTTTAATACCTTTTTTTTTTTTTTTTTTTTTTTAGATGTAGAAGGACCTTTATTTATATGTGGTGCTGAGACTCAAACCCAGTGCGTCACACATGCTAGGCAAGCGCTCTACCGATGAGCCACAACCCCAGCTCTGGTTAATACAATTTAAATGAGGGGTTTTATAAAATGTCTTTGAATTCTCCAGGAACTAAGTTGTTTTAAATAATATTTTAAATGGCATTTTCTTTCATTTGTTCTTTCTGTCAATCAGAATGGTAAAGGCAAAGATACAAGGAGGAAGAGAACAAACTAAAATCTTGTTATATGTGAATTTTTGTGGTGGAGGAACAGTATTAGTAATCTGTTAGTTTAAATGAATATTAGAAATATGTAAAGTGTCTTGATTAGGCTTAGTACATAATAGGAATTTTTTAAACAATGTTTTAGTTTCTTTCCTTTCTGGAAATAATTATACTATTTTTCTAATGATGTGATTTCCCAAAACTTTTGGTTAACTGTATTGTGCCATCTTTTTCTTAATGACCTTTCCCATAACCAAGGCCCCACCCCACACACAGAGTCTCTGTAACTATGAACAAAGAATAGAGTCAGTTTTTCTGGGCTCTCTTCCCCCCTACAGTAGTTATCCTCAGGAGAGCACTGCCACTTGACTTTGTATGTAAGCACTGAACTTGTTATCCTACTTATTTCATAAGTGGTATCTTCTTTCCTCTCTGTCTCCCTCAAAACATCTCATCTTGATACAAAATAGGGAGTTTCAACCTTTGAGGCGAATTTTCCAGGAGCTTATGGGTGACAGTCTGATTTACGGTATATGTATTTAGATCTGCACAATTTATGATCTTGTTTTTGCAAGCCACCATGTGTAATGTTTTGAATTCATCATGTTTTCTACCAGACAAAACATCTCGTGTTTATTTAAAATGTAATCTGTAATTCTATTAGGCTGATGTGCTGCATGTCTTGAAAAGTATCTACTAAGCATGTTCATGTTCATGCAGTAGCCCATGTTTATGAGATATATGATGTGATTTAGTGAAAGCTGAACTTGGGGCCATCTAATTCTGATTATTTAGAGCATATGCTTTGGCAATACATCATTTTATAGATTCCTGCAAATAAAAAGCCTTTTAAAATAAATGAGTAATAAAGTTTCATCTTAATAAGACAAAGGGCCAAGAGCATTAGATCTTTATACAGCTTCATGCTATTGGATATACATCTTAAAATAAACTCAGACATTGTAAGCAGTCCTTTTAAATAAAAATTTTAGTATTGGCTCCTTGACTAATACCTTCACATCATACTTCTTTGTTCGTGGCTTCCATTGAGAGCACTAAGAATCCCACTAGCAGAACATGTCAGAATGGATTGAGACTCCTTCCGCTTCACTGTCCATTAGTAATGACCTCTCATTTTTCTTGTAGACCATGGCAAAAGTTATAACCACTGTATTGAAGTTCCCCGATGATCAGACTCAGAAAATTTTGGAAAGAGAAGATGCTCGATTAATGGTAAGCTTTAAAAATAGAATATAGATAGGCAGTGACTTTATCTCATTTGCTTATATTGTTTCATTTACAAAGACTTTGAGTTGATAAAAGAAATTTAAAAATTCTAAAGCTTGATTTTGCCATAGTCTGAAAAGTGAGAAGAAATTTACATTAAGAAAGTTTAACCAAGGGAAATGTGAATGTGTGACTTCAAGTGAAACAGAAGTCTTCTATATTTGAGGTTGGTGCCCATTTGTGCTATGTAGGATTTCCAGAACTTGAGCTATTTATGGAAAGGATGGAAAAGGCATTTGTTTTGGTATATCGTGTAATAACTTTATTTCAAATCAAATTATATTGTGATGAGAGATGTTTTATAGATTACACTTCTTTATTTCAATGATTTCCATATACACTAATTCTAGATAAAAGAATTTAAGCATTTTTGAGATTTTGGTGTCTTACAAGGGAAAGGTAGACAGACATCTTTAAAAGCTGTGAAATCATCTGTGATTGAAGAATGAAACAAACACATACTTCATAAATTATGTAAAATTCCCCATGCTTAGTTTCTTTCTGCCTTGGGCTAGTAATTCGGTAAGAACGTTACCACTTTCGGTAGAACCTGAAGCTTGTGAAGTTTGTGTCTGGCTCCTAGGTCTCTTTCCGCATCCTTTTTTTTTTTTTTTTTTTTTTTTTTGCAGAGCTCTCTGTAGCCTCCCCCCAATCTCTTAATCTATTTCATGACCCCAGTGCTGCTTTTCTCTTCTTTCCCCTCACTAAAGCAAGCAATCATCTTCTCCTTAGTGGTGGATTAGTTTATATGCGGTCCTGAGACTCGAACCCAGTGCTTTATCACTTATCTTATAAAAATGAGTGTGCAACAACTTGATTTTTTCACTTAATATGTCATTTTATTATCTCAGCTCATTACAAATTGATCTACCTCATTCTTTTTTAATGGCTGATTCTATGATTATATAGATTCTATATAACATATAGCCATCCTACAGTTTAGTTCACTGGTTTCTTAATTCACTTAGGTTGTTTTTAGACACGGGGAATATCCTACATATATTCTGCGTACTTCTGCAAGTTTTCCTATAGGATATTAATCTTATTTGTTGTCTGTGTTGCAAAACATTATTTTCGAGTTTGTGTTTTGATTTTGCTGCTTTCTACTAACTTCACATTAAATGTAAAATATAATTAAAATGATACTTCCCAAGTTGGTAATACTCAGCTTTTATAAACAGTCTTTGTTTTTGGTGTTGCCATTTTTAAAGCAAACCACTAATTAATGATTTTTGGATTATGGCCATTAAAAAATAGGACATAGAATCTTTTAGTTTGCTGTGGTAAAAAACTATATTTGAGATTGAGTTCCTTTAAATTGAAATTTTAGCATGGGTCATCATTCTTGAAACTGTTCTTGTTCTTTTCTGTTGAATTATAAGAGTAATTTAGTGATGAAATTGACAATTTTAGGAATGAAAATTTAATTTACATATATATATATATATATATATATATATATACTGTGCTGTAAACTCATCAGCATGTTGCCAGGTACTTTTGAGAATAAACTAAGATTATGTAAAATCAAATTTTAATGTATACTTTAATGGAGTTATTGTTAAAACTCTTTTATAATGAAATAATCACTCCCTAATTTATATAGTGGTTAAATATGTACTTAAAGTATCAAGTGCACCTTTCATTATGTTGTTTAAATTTTTAAATGAAAGTTGCAAATAAAATCTGAACTACATAATATTATTTTTAGTATGGGGAGTATTACACATTCCTTATATGTTGCCTGAATATCTTGATTTGGGGAGATTTGAGAAAAATTTAAGTACAGTCTATTTAATCCTGTAAACTTCATATTCACATATAATCTATGTGTTCTTCTAAGTCTTAAAACTAACCCAATAAGCTTTTTTTTCTTCCTGGCTTTGTAGTTTACTTCACCTCGCAGTGGTATCTTCTGAGTAAACCATCAGTCTGTGCTTAGTTAGCATGTGGTGAGTGGAGAATAAAATGTCTTGTGTCTTTTGTGTAAATCAAATGTATTGCATGGTACTAACCATTTTGCTTAATTTCTTTTACTTTCATTTAATGAACATATGATTATGCTTTGGGTTAATATAAATATTTTCTGCTAATTCTGTTACATAGATTAATAATACATAGATTAAAAGTCACCAGCAGTGTTTTTTAAAATTAATAAAGATTGTGAAGAAGAAATTTTTTAAAATAATCTTTTAGATAAAAGTGACATATTTCACAAATCCAGAATTAAAAATACTATAAAGCTTAACTACAGTCAAGGCCAGATTTGAAATAATGAAAACTACTAAGGTTAATTAAAAATAAAATTAGATTTATGCCTTTTGGGGATCATTCAGTTCAACATAAGATGACACATTTGTTCTGAAGATACTCTTAAGGCTGCTCACTTTAACTGAATGTGGCTGTTTCTGATTATTATTGCAGGGAAATCTGAGCATCTAAAATGTTCCACAAAGTTAACTGTTTTTTTCCCTTTAAAACCCTTCTCCTCCCTTCCACACGTTATTCTTTTGTTTAATTTGTTCTTTTTAGTATACATGATAGTAGAGTGTATTTTAACATACATACATGGAGTCTAACTTTTTCTAATTAGGATCCCATTCTTGTGGTTGTTCTTGATGTGGAGTTACACTGGTTGTGTATTTTCACATATTATGCTTGCTATTAACTTGATTTAAAACCCCCTTAAACAGGGTACATCTTTAACTCTGACTTTGCCATAATTTTCACAGATCACAAGTAAGTTGGATCCCAGTTAATAGCACTTAATTAATTTAAAGCTGTGATTGTTGATTCAGCCAGTACTTACCAAACAGTATCAAGGTTTAAAATGCTGAGATATGGCCTTTCTTTTTTTAAAACTTTAAACCTTAAAAATCCTTTGTGCCTATATTTGGATCTCCTTTTTGATTTTATTGTATATCATTTAATTTGCCTTAGTGATATCTAGAACTATCTGTCTACATTATGGTGGCTAGTAGTGAAATGCATGGTTCCATTAGGTTACTTTTAAAATATATGAATATTGAATTAAAAAGTAAATTCTATATCTAATCCATGAAGTCTTATATTTTCTTTTTTTGTATAATAAGTACCACACTTATTATATTATTGAAGTTAAATACTATCACTTATCACTGGAAATGTATACTGCATAATATTTTATTGATTACCTGATTGCTCAACTTTTAGTTTGAGACATTTTAAATTTTTCAAAAATAGTGTAATGAACACCCATATACCCTTTACCTAGATTAGCCTGCTATTATCATTTTGTCAAATTTTTGTACTCTGACTCTTGATCCTATATATGTTTTTCCTTCTTTGTAACATTTTATAGTTACTTTTTGACACTTGCAAACATAAACAAATATTTTAAAATGTATCTTTAAGAAGAAAGATGTTTCCCTAGTACTACAATGTAATTATCACACTCATCAAACATAATATTATCTAATATATAGTATTCATATAGTGTCTATATGAATTACCATTATATATGGTATTACCAGTTTCTCAAATAATGTCTTTCATAATTTTTAAAAATCCTGGATCTACAAAGATTGTACATTGCATCTAGTTGTCATATTTTTCTCATATATTTTATTCTACTTATTTTATATACACACCCCCCACACACAAACACACACATATATTGTGGTACTGGGAATTGAACCCAGAGCACTTGCCACTGAGGCACAGCACCATCCCCTTTTATTTTGTATTTTGACACAGGGTTTCACTAAGTTGCCTAAGCCAGTCTGGAACTTTGGATCCTCCTGCCTAAGCCTCCTGAGTAGCTGGATTATAGGCGTGCATCACTGTGCCCCGCTTCTGGTTTTCTTTTAAACTAGAAAATATCTCTTGGCCCTTTTGTATTTTATGACATTGATATTATACTACATTGTTGAATTGTCCAAGAATTTAGTTTCCTACAATAGCTCTATCTAAGGGTTCAAAATAATAACTGACAAAGGAATTATTAAATAACAGCAAAAGATATTTTTCATGTCTTCTTTAGGTTCCTAGAACCAACAAGATTATTGAATTAAATAACACACTATTCGGAGTATGTCTTGAATAGTGGATCATAGTGTTCATTTCCAAATTGAGAAGACTTTAAAACTTCCCCTTTCTGTTCAATATATATGAAAAGTTTATATCTATTACTTAATCTTACTTGGTCATTTATTGTATTTTATTTTATTTTAAATATTTCGTTATCAATGGATCTTTATTTTATTTTGAGAGAGAGAGAGAGAGAGAGAACTTTAATATTTATTTTTTTAGTTTTTGGTGGACACAACATCTTTATTTGTATGTGGTGCTGAGGATTGAACCCAGGCCGCACACATGCCAGACGAGTGCGTTACTGCTTGAGCCACATCCCCAGCCCTGGACCTTTATTTTATATATTTGTACATGGTGCTGAGAATCAAATCCAGTGCCTCACACATGCTAGTCAAGCGCTCTACCACTGAGCCACAACCTTTATTTTTTATCTTTTTAATATTTTTTAATTGTAGATGGACACAATATCTTTATTTATTTTTATGTGGTGCTGAGGATTGAACCCAGTGTTTCAAGCATGCAAGGCAAGTGCTTTGCTACTGAGCTACAGCCCCAGCCCCACAACCTTTATTTTTATGACTTTTTAAACCTTATACTTGATTTGACACTGGCTTTTTGTATTTGAATCTGAAAAACTTTCCTAGGAAGATTTTGGCTTCATTTCTCATAGCATTTAAAATTTAATACATTATGTTTATTAATTCCAGATGAAGTTTAGCTTTTCACACTTTTTTTTTTTTTTTTTGCTGCCATGTACATCATGCTGAAAGAATTGCAGTATGTACAAAAATCAACATATTGAGAGAGAGGGATAAGCTCTTTGTCCCTTGTAAATTCTGTTTGAAGAGCTGCATCTTTGTGGTAGGTAGTCTTCCACATCAGTCTGGTACTCTGGGATTCTTTTCAGCTTGTTACGTGGTAGAAGGTTGCAGCTCCAAATTTCAGCTGAAAACACCATTTTCCAGGATTGCTGACTATATCAGTTAGTTTGAATCATTACAGTGACATTAATTTCTAGAAGATTCCATTGGGATTTAATTTTCAGAATATTTCTACTTCTTTATTGCAATCCCCAGACTCTAGATGTTGTTTTATTTTAACTTAAAAAAACAAGTCTCCCAAAAATTAGACCTTAAAAGGCTGGGTTTTTCTTTCTTTCTTTCTTTCTTTATTATCCACCATCATTTCCTTTTTCTTTTCCAGTCATGGCTCCGATCTTCATCTTGAAGAAATGGGGAGAGTGATTTTGGGCAACTGCTGCTCTGAAACTTTTCACATTTGCTCCTCTTTGATAATGAAGCTGTCATTCAGCGTCCCTCATGCAGCTGGAAGACTAAGAAAAATCTGACATTGACCCACAGATATATTGCAGACTGCTTTTTAAATAGATTTTTATCAGTGGAGAAATGGTGATAGTTTTTTTTTTTTTTCAGTTTCTGTTGGGAAGAGTTTTATGTTGTTTAAAAGATATTTTGAATAACTTAACCTGATTTATGGACTCAATAATGTTTCTTCCATTTTTTTTCCTCCTCCCTTTAAAGAATTGCTTGTCTTTCTTATTTATTTTTAGAGTGATTTTTTTTTCTTTTTTAAAGACTTGTGCAATACATTTTGAGATGAAACAGCAGATTTTTAAAAATAATTAAAGCATTTAATTGACTATTACCTAGATTGATTTGTTGACTATTTGTTAAAGACTAGTTCTTTAAGCTATGTACACATGATAAATCCCAAATGGCAGTACCTCATTGTTTACTTAGCTTTTGTACTTATATTTTTCAGAGGAAAAAATACTACTGTAAATTGTAAATAGTCAATACATAATGGTATTGTACACGAATCTGTGACTGGCAATGTCATCTTGGAGGAACAGACAAATAAAGTTTATTTACTATATAACATTTCTTATTGTATTGCTTTCTAAGTTGAAATCTCTTTCAAAATGGTTAAGAATCCTTGTTCTATTTGGATGGAGGTATATAATGAGGAACTATTAGAATAGCTATAAACTGAGCATTTAGAATGATTTCCTATGGTCAAAATTAGTCCAAACAAAATAGAAGGTGTATGAAATCAAGAACCTACTCCCTGGTGTTTAAGATTCTGCCAACTTGGGAATGCCACCTCTCTCTGGAGATCATAGCTACTTTTTAATCTTGCTGACAAATTCCTGGACAGAAAAGTTGGGAACAACTCAAAGGGTTTCATATACCCTTCATACTCTAGGAAACATTGTCCCATGATAGAATCTCAGTACCCAGCCAGCCTGGACCCTAGTTTTCCTGGTGTGTATTATTTTGTGATAAAGAATGGGAAGCTCTGGGTGAGGAGATGCTGAGCAGTGGGGTCCTCCAGTGGGGTCCTGCAGCCAGCTCCTTTAGTGTTCTTGTAAGGGAACAGGGTCATCTTACATTTTTTCAAAAAAATTATAGTTATATTGGCAAAATTCCGTTCCACTAAACAATTTCTGACAACAGACATGACTTCTTATCCTTTTTACACCTTTTTCTAGGCTAGAAATGGCAGTTTCTCAGTGAAATCCATTTACAACTTTCTATAATTTTTCCTTAACTCATTTATGGAAACAACAATGCACAAATCAGTGAATCAGCAAGTTTTTCCATAAAGGACCAGAGAGTAAATATTTTTGATCTTCTAGGCCACATAGTTTCTGTTGCAGCCTCTCAACTCTTTCATTGCATTGCAAAAGCGCCATGGATAACATGTAAATGAATGAGCATAGTTGTGTTCCAATAAACCATTTTACATAGCAAGCTGCTGACTGGATTTGGCTTGTAGACTATAGTTTGCTAACCCCTGAGAAAGCAAACAACCTAGATTATGAACATGGAGTGAAAGGAGGAGTGACAATCAGTTAATATGTAAAGAGTTGACCATTTTTCCTCAGTGCAGGTATGCAGCTCCTCCTTCAGGTAAGGGTATAGCAAGCTCACATCACCTTAATGAAGATTTGTGGTCACATTCTTTCAGTGTTACTTGTTCTGATGAGAAAGATGAAGCTTTACATTGTGCTCGGTGTCAACACATTAAGCCCACCTGGGTTCTTTTCTTAAATACCCTATAACTGTTGCTGATTGATACTGGGGGAAATGACACAGTTTTTCCAAGAGTAGTTACAGGACATGCTTGCGTAATGGATTATGGTTTGCTGAGTATTTTGTCTTTTACTGTCTCATCCCTGCAGAATAGGAAAAAAGTCTGTGATGGCAGGCTTGGCCCCACGCCATAGAGGAAAAGCTGTGATCCTGGCACTAAAATCCAGATACTGGGACTTGGAACCGAAGACTATGAAAATGTCTTGCCAAGAAGCAAGCATTTCACTTTGAAAAGTATTAGTGTTATTAAGATGTTGCCTCTTTAAAGAAAAAAGTGTAAGCTTTTCAAAACTCCTGTAGCCACAAAACAAAAAACAAATAAACCAATTCCTACCTTGTAGAGTGAGTAGCACACACAGGCCATGGTGGTCTTCTCTCTTCCCTGCAACATAACCCAGAAGAGTTGCCTCAGCTAGTATGGCTTCCTCATCCTCTACAGACCAAGGCCAGAAGCAGTCAACTACTATGTTTAGATTGAATTTTTTTTCTTTAAAAAAGCAAACAGAAGGTGAGAAAACTTTTTTTTCCTGATTCTGAAATTCAGGCTCATTCTCGATGAAATTTTTACATTTAAAATTTTAGAACATATGGGCTGGGGGTAGTGGTACATGCCTGGAATCCCTGCAACTCAGAAAGCTGAGGCAGGAGGATTACAAGTTTGAAAAAAGACTTAGCAACTTAGCAAGGCCCTGTCTTAAAAAAAAAAAAAAGGTGGGGGGGACCAGGGATGTAGTTCACTGGTGAAACACCCCTAGGTTCAATCCCCAGTGCCCTCCCCAATTTTAGAATATTTGAGTAGTACATTTTTTTAAAAGAATCCTCCAGAATGTTGTACCAGGAAGTCACTGTTACTACTTGAGTGCATTAAATCATGGGAGTCTTTTTCTAATACATGAAGAAATGGATGGAAGCATATGCTGGGTGTGTGTGTGTGTGTGTGTGTGTGTGTATACGTACACATGCATGCTTATACTGATGGTCATTAAAATTTCTTCGAAGCTGTTTTTAATTGCATAGTGTTTTATTCTATGGATATGCCATTATTTAACCTGTTTATCAATTCTCGAACACTTAGGTTACAGGTAGTCACCTTCATTGAATAATACTTCATGATAATCTTAATGTTCATAGTCTGAAAATACTTGAATAAATGAACTAGGACAGCCTGTTTTTCCCTCAGCAGCTTTTGCTACCCAACCAGTGGACACATTTCAACTTACTGTGTGCCAGGTTTGTCTGGCACCATTTTCCCTGACATTCCAAGCTATGAAGCACAGAAAAATACTCTCAAGTTCGTAAACTCTTAGAACATTACCTGTCAGACCTGGGCTTCACCCAGATTTGAAGGGTCAAAGATGACTTGAAATAGCAACTTCTGAAGCATGCTGTCCATGGCAGGGAGAGAAGGGGAAGTGTGGGGTGCCAGCTAGTATATTCATGACAGTCAGATGGTTTGTATATATATGGAGAGTAACTTCACATTTTCATGGTTGAATGTGATGTGGAGTTAAACTGGTCGTATCTTCATATAGGAACACAGGAAACATGTCTGATTCATTCTACTTTCTGCTCTTAAACAGGGAATGCATAGTGTGTTCCCTGTCTGTTCCTACCCCTCTTGCTCCACTGTATGTTGGAAGTAGGTAAGACAAGAAAAAAAAAAGTTGCAAGACAAAATGATTGTCTTTAGTTTCTGGAAGTTTGACTATTTATTATGTGTTTTTGTATCCTGTATATGGTTTGCTTGGTTTCTTAAATCTGTGGGTCTTTTGTCAAGTTTGAGAAGTTTTCAGCTATTATTTCTTTTTATTTAAATTTTAAATTTATTTATTTTAATTAGGTAGATATGACATCAGAATGCATTTTGATTCATTGTACAAAATTATAGCACAACTTTTCATTTCTCTAATTGTATACAATGTAGCATCACAGCATATGTGCAGTCATAGGGGTACCTAGTGTAATACTGTCCATCAAATTCCACCATCTTTCATCAGAGAGAACATTTGGACTTTGGACTTTGGTTTTTGGAATTGGTTTACTTCACTTAGCATGATATTCTCTAACTCCATCCATTTACCTGCAAATGGCATAATTTTATTCTCTCTTAATGCTGAGTAATATTGTGTATATACACCATAGTTTCTTTATCCATTCGTCTATTGAAAGGCATCTAGGTTGCTTCCACAGTTTAGCTATTGTGAGCTATGATTTCTTTGAGTACTTTTCCACCTTTACTCTCTCCTTCTCGATTTCAATGGTGCAATATTAGATCTTTCATGTGGTCCCATAACATGATCTCTCCAAATGATCCCCTTTCTCTGCCCTTCTACTTTGCCTTCAGGACATCCTTTTTTTTTCCCTAGATTTCACAGGGGAGAAAACATGATATTTTCCTACAAAAAAAAAATGACATTTTTTTTTTAGTTTTTTTCTTTTTAGTTATAAATGAGTAGAATATATTTTGACATACTGTACAATATGGAGTATAACTTCCCATTCTTATGGTTGTACATGATGTGGAGTTACACTGGTCATGTATTCATATGTGAATACATGGAAAGTCATGTCTGATTCATCCTACTGTCTTTCCTATTCCCATCTTCCTCCCTTCCCTTTATCTAACCCAATGAACTTCTATTCTCCACCCTCCTCCCTTATGGTGTGTTAGCATTCTCAGATCAGAGAGAACATTCAGCCTTTGGGTTTTGGGGGGGATTGGCTTATTTCACTTAGCATGATTAATTTCCACTTCCATCCATTTACTGGCAAATGCCACAATTTCATTTTTCTTTATGGCTGAGTAATATTCCATTGTGAATATATCACAATTTCTTTATCCATTCATTTGTTGAGGGGCAGCTAGGTTGGTTCCATAGCTCAGTTATTGTGAATTGAGCTGCTATAAACATTGATGTGTCCATGAAAAAATGACATAATTTTGTGAAGATATGGCTGAGTAAGACTCCATTGTGTGTACGTGTATGTGTGTGTATACAGATAATATATCTATCACATTATATATGTGAAATATATCAACATATATATAACATTTTCTTGGTCCATTCATATGTTGACAGATACCTAGTCTGATTCTATAACTTGGCTATTGTGAATTGTGGTATGAAAAATGTGGGAATTCATGTATCCCTAAAGTATGCTGACTTTAATTCTTTTGGATAAATACCAAGGAGTGGTAGAGCTGGGTCATATAGTGGCTTTATTTTTAGCTTTCTAAGGAAACTTCATATTGATTTCCACAGTGGTTGTACTAATTTACATTTCCACTAACTGCATAAAACTTCTTTTCCCCTTCGGATCCTTGCTTTCCTGTATTGTTATTTGTTTTCTTGATCAGTGCTCTTCTAACTGGAGTGAGACCATTTCCCTGATGGCTAAAGGGGTTGATCATTTTTGCATATAATTCTTGGCCATTTGTACTTCTTTTGAGAGGATCATTTCAGTTGATTTGCCCATTTATTGATTGGGTTTTTTTTTTTTTAAATGTTGAGTTTTTTTAGTTCCTCAGTTGGAAGAGTAGCTGGCAAAGATTTTCTCCCATTCTGAAGGTTTTTAATTGTTTCCTTTGCTTTCATTTGATGCCACCCTATGTAGGTCTTTCTCTTATTTCCTGAGCTATCCGGGTCCTATTCAGGAAGTCTTTTCCTGTGCCTCTCTGTTGAAGTATTTCCTTTACTTTTTCTTCTAACAGTTGCCAAGTTTATGGTCTTATACTTAGGTCTTTGATCCATTTTGAGTTGACTTTTGTACAGGAAGAGAGTTAGGAACTGATTTCATGCTTCCACATATGGGTATGCAGTTTTCCCAGAATCAACGGTTAAAGAAGCTGTCTTTTCTCCAATGTCTCCTTTAAAGCATCAGATGACTGTAGCTGTGTGAGTTTGTCTCTGTGTCTTCTATTCTATTCCATTGGTTACATGTCTGGTTTTATGCCAGTGCCATGCTGCTTTTGTTACTGTGACTCTGTAGTGTAATTTGAAGCCTGGTACGTGATGCCTCCATTTTTCTCTTTTTGCTCAGGATTAGTTTTACTACTCTGGGTCTTTTGTTATTCGTTTGACTTTTAGGATTTGTTTTTCTAGTTCTCAGAATATCATTGATATTCTGATGGGGATTGAATTGAATTTGTAGATCTTCTTTGGTAATAAAACCATTTTAAAAATATTAATTTTGCCTATCCATAAACATAGGATGTCTTCATCTTCTGGTGTCATCTTCAATTTCTTTTTTCAGTGTCCTGTAATTTTCCTTGTAGAGTTCTTTCACCTCTTTGGTTAGGTTTACTTCCAAGTTCTTTTTTAAGCTACTGTGAATAGATAATCAGTAGTACAACCTGTATTAATCTCTGCTATTACATGACCTAATTCATTTGTTTGTTTCCTGATTTCTTTCTCTGAGGATTCATTGTTGGTATGTAGAAAAGCGATTGATTTTTGGTAAATACTGCTATTTAAAAAAACATTTTTTAGTTGTAGATGGACACAATTCCTTTATTTTATTTATTTCTATGTGGTGCTGAGGATTGAACCCAGTGCTTCACATGTGCTAGGCAAGTGTTCTACCATTGAATTACAACCTTTGCCCTAAATACTGTTTTTTTTGTTGTTGTTGTTTTGTTTTGTTTTTGGTACCAGCAATTGAACTCAGGGATTCTCAACCACTGAGCCACATCCCCAGCCACATTTTGTATTTTATTTAGAGAGAGAGTCTCACTGAGTTGCTTAGTGCCTTGCAAAGTTGCTGCGGCTGGCTTTGAACTTGTGATCCTCCTCTAAGCCTCTCCAGCTGCTGAGATTACAGGCGTGTAGCCATTGCGCCCAGCCCAAATAAATACTGGTATTTTAAGGAATAAATTACTCATTGATCTTCTCACAATTGATCAGGACACATCAGTGAAAATGAGAAGAGCTAGAGAGAAGCCCTCCTCTGTGGCTTTCATTCCTACTTTTCTAGATGTTTTTCTTTTGGCATTGAGCCCTTGGATTCCAAGATTAGCTTAGGCCCAGAGAAAGACAGTCCAAAGAGAATGGTTTTTCCTAATCTCTTTAGGAGGCAGTCTTGTATGCTGGCTAGAAGTATAGGCCCTGTGGCCAGTGCTTTGGTCTGAATGTGTCCTCCCAAATTCATGTGTTGGAAACTTAAACCTCAATGCAATGGTGTTGGGAGGTGGGACCTAACAGGAGGTGTTCAGGTTATGAGGGTTCTGTCCTCATTACTGGGTTAATATTGGTATAAAAAGATCTTGCAGACCTGGGTTTGCTCTCTCTTGCTCTTCTGCCTTTTGCTATGTGAAGATGCAATCAGAAGTCCCCCCACCAAATTATAACACATTGATCTTGAATTTTCCAGTCTCCAGAACTGTGAGAAATTTCTATTCTTTAAAACTTACCTAGTGTGTGGTGTTCTGTTATCGCAGCACAAAAAGAACTAAGACAATCATTCTTCCAGGGATGACTTGACCATTTCCTCACTAGGCAGGGGATTTTACCTGTAAGGCTCCATTTCTTCATCTATAAAATGAGAATAACAGTGGCAGTTACCTTGGAGAGTTGTCAAAAGATTGAATTAATACTTATAGAATGCCTAGACTCGGTCTGAAACATGGTAAGAGCTCAATAAAAATTGCCTATTGCTAACCTCTTGTTAACAGCACATGAGACTGGACTATTATGAACTATTAGGATGCAACAGTGCCAGGTGGAATATACGTCAAACAAAACTAAAGCCAGACCCTGGTTGTGGTTAGCCATGATAATGAAGCAACCTCAGCCAATATCAAGAAGACCTCACAGAGAATAGCCTAAGCCAAAGAAGGTAGCCAAACACTGCCCAGAAGTAGCAAGACATTAAAAAAGCAGAAAAGCATCATGAGCAGGAGCTTCACTGATCTGGGCATCCACTCCAGCCCTCACCCTCACCCTCCCACCAGCTGCCCTGCTTTAAACAGTTTCTTTCCTTTCCCTTACGCACCCACCTCTGAGTGGGTCTGTTCCCAACTCCCTGTGCCCCATGCTGAAGGGCTCCTTGAGGAATTGTGTCAGGCTGGGGTTCACCAGCCATAGCCCATGGTCATCCGAGTAGCTGGGACATCTCTGGGCGCAGGTCTGGAGGGCAGCTTTGCATCTGTTGAGAAGACTCAGGATTTCTGGGCTTGCAAGCCAGTGTTGTCATGAGAAGCTCTATTTGTCCCTGCTTTATTTGCTTTATTACCCTGGGACAACCAGGGCTTGTACACAGCTCTGCCCTAGGTCTGCAAAGTGACCAGCCACCCAGGAGTCCTACTTGCCAATATTCTGTGAGAATGGACACACCTTCCTTTTTCCTGCCATAACTACCAGGACTGGCCTTCTTGGCCCTTTCCTTTTACCTTCACTTTGCTCAGTCTCAAGATTATGTTGATTATGTTCTCAGGGTTAACCTAATTGCAACCTTCAGGATCCCCTGTTCACGGCTGCCCCAGGAAATCATCCTGCATGGGCTGGACCTGTACCCGCATCCTGGCCCATCCCAAGTCCTTGAGACTCAGAGGGGGAGGAAATGGAACTGGCCTGTGTGTATGAAATGAACTTACTTGCATATGAAACTGTCCACTCAAGCTGTGGCTGAATCAGATGAGGCCAAGAGGATGTGACTGGAGCCCAGGTGGGTCTGCTCTGAGCTCCTGACTGGCTTCTGTGAGGTGAGAAGGTAGATGTGAACTTCCTGCATAAACCCAGGGAAACACAGAACACAGTCCATTTATTTAAAACCAGAAACAGAAAAACTGTTCTCCAGGGCTGGGGTTGTGGCTCAGTGGTAGAGTGTTCACCTAGTACATGTAAGGTACTGGGTTTGATCCTCAGCACCACAAAAAAAAAAAAAAAAAAAGGAATACATAAAAATAAAGTCATTGTGTCCATCTATAACTAAAGAAAAAATATTAAAAACAAAAAAACTCTTCTCCAGCCTGGGAAAGCAGAAGCTGGCCTTTGCCCACGTCAGTAGAGAGTTGCTCACAAGAGATCCACAGCTGAGCCTGCACCATGTGTGTGACAGTTAGATTCTCTCCACCTAAGTGACACAAGAACCCCACACAAGGAACCATGTAGACACTTCTCTGGAGCCCTAGGAACCCCAGCATGAGCCAGCCAGCAAGAAGCTTCCCTATGGGGAAGCCCACACTTCCCAGAGGCTAGAACTCACTTGGAGAATCACCTTTCTACAGATGAGCTGGCAGGAAAGATTCCAAGCAGCAAGAGGAAACAAATCCATGAGAGGGAGAAGCAGCAGACACAAATACAATTGCAAGAGGGAAGAAAAAAACCATCTGGGAGAAACTGGAATATACTCACACAGAGGAAAACAAAGAAGAAGAGCACCCAGCTGAGCCTGAGAGGACAGCAGCTGATCTGTGTCCTGGAAGAGGAGCAGGAGAGAACAGGGAAGGCATCCAAGGTGGAAGGGACTGTAAAGCTCAGAGGTAAGAAACTGCTGGGTTTGTGAGTGAACGTGAACCCACAGCAAGTGAGAGCAGCTGATGCAGAAGGTGAGAGGTGGGGTGGGAAATGAGGCCAGAGGCAGAGGGGGCCAGATGCTCAGGGCCACATCTTCCTTGCTTATTTCTTAGATTTCATCCTAAACATAGCAAGAGACAACTTGAACTAGTCTTGGATGTTTTCAGCTCAATGCCATTTAACTCCTTCCTTGAAAGTTTGTGACCAGACTCTTCCAAGAGCACCTTTTGCCAGTGTGGACTCTGAAAAATGAAATGCACGTGGGGAGTTCCACTGCTCCAGCTGTGCACAGAGTAATCTGGGCCTCTCGGAGGGAGGGATAGGAAGGAGCTGCCTGAGGTCAGGTTTGTTTGTTGGAGTTGTGTGTACCCCGTGGCTTGCTGTCTGGGCCCAGGAAAATGAGGTTACAGCCAGCTGGCCTTTGCCACCAAGACCCACAGTCTAAACAGCTTCACAGGCAAGGATTTGGATCAGACCCCAGGCTACTTGGCCTACGGTTCCTTTTTTATAGAACCGATCCACAAGTGGATCCCACTCATGAGATGGGACATCTGTGCCATGTCCATCTGTGGGTGTGAAGGACTGCAGTCAATCCAGCTGAATGATAGGAGGGTGACTAAAGAAGGGGAGGGGATGGTCTCTGCCTTTCAAGAACTTAAGAACTCATTCCTCCCTCTGCCCAGCTGTGGGTTATGAAAGGATTGCTGGTAAGCAGGTGCCGGACCACCTCCCTTCCATTTGCTGATTCACTAGCACCTCAAGGGGGCTCAAGAGTGGACCTGCCTCAGGATCCACCGTCAGGAGAGTGATCATGGGTGAGCCTCTGATGTGGGACTTTTGCCGGTGGTGTGTAGTACACGGGCAGGCCAGGAGTGGCAGGAGATGGGGAATGATTTGAAGTCTGTGCCATCCATTTGCTTCTCCCAGAGCTCCTGGCACGGACACAGCTGCCCCCACCCCCACACCAGGTTCCTGAGGCAGACAACTCTCAGCACTTGTCTCAGGTTTCTGTCACCCCAATAAACACTGCATACATAACAAGCCACTCAGAATTCATCAGCTTCAAACAAGCATCAATGTAGCTGCACACATTCTTTGGGGCGGTGACGAGGCTGAACTACTCTGGTCTTTGTGAGGCCCCGCCCGTGGTCTAGGAGGCAGCCAGCTGTTGGCTAGTGAGCAACTCACCTGTCGGGGGGCTCAGCTGATGTTGCACACTCTCTGCAGGGAGCCTTGGCTCTGCAGGGGAAAACTCTCTGGAAAATTCTGTCATTCTTCCAGAGTTGCCAGTCATGTTCTCATAGGGAAAGCAGAAGTGCAGGGGCAGAAATGGTGACCTGAGAGCACTTTTTTGTCACAACCTTAACCAAACTCAGAATGTTGGGACGGGGAGGAGCAGACCATCTCCTGAGGGGAGGAGCCTGGAAGTCACAGCCTGAGGAGTGTCACACAGAGAGGGCCGAAGACTCGAAGACTCCAAGACTCGGGGCACTTAAAGCAATCCATTCACCAAAACTCAATTGAGCTTCTCAATTGAGTTGCAGACATGGCCTAGACCTGTTTTTCATTAACTAGAATACGGGATTTGCAAACTAGGTTTCGTGTAGCTCCCAGGGATTCCTTGCAGAGGCAGAGATGGTGCAGGGAGAGAGAAGGCAGAAAGGAGGAGCCCTGGACCCTTCTTCTCACCTAGACTTGCTCCACTTTTGTTTGAAAAGAAGAGTTTGCCATCAAAACAAAAAAACAAAAAAACTTGTACAAGCTCTCGCTCCTTAGATGCACTCAGATCAACTGGCAGAGAGGCCTACTTAGCATAGATTTCCTTGGTCCCTACAGAAGGACTCCTGCTTGCTGTGTTTCAGGCTCTCCTCAAGGACCATGATAGGAAAGAACTTCAGGAAACCCGTCATTATATGTTTTTTGTTTGTTTTTGTTTTTTGGTATTGGGGATTGAACTCCAGGGTGCTTAACCACTGAGCCACATCCCCAGCCCTTCTTTGTATTTTATTTAAAGACAGGGTCTCACTGAGTTGCTTAGTTGCTTAGTGCTTCACTAAGTTGCTGAGGCTGGCCTTGAACTCACCATCCTCCTTGCCTCTGCCTCCCTAGTGCTGGGATTACAGGTGTGCCCCACAGCGCCTGGCTCATTATATGTTCTTTACAATCGTTTTATGAGTGTCAGTCATCGGTGAGAAATTTATTATACAGCCAAGTACCAGGGAAATGTTTATGTTTTCTCTTCATGGACAATGAGAACTCTTTCATGCAACATATTCTGTTTCTCTTTTCACCTTGGCCACATGGAAAGTCAATGCCAAATTCAGGTTTAATAATTCTTAGAACCAGAATGGCCTAGGGAACTTCTAATATACAGATTCCAAAGCTTCAGCTGCAGAGATTCTGATTCAGTCCCAACTACTTAGGTCATCCCTGATGGTTTATTTCTATTTTCTTTCCCTATTCCTGCACTTGCCCTCTCTAACGTGTTTCCCTGATTGTTATTGGCTCTAATTGTTCTTTCATTCAATGAAGTTGGTTACTCCTGGATCCAAATCAGCAGTGAGGAGGGGGCTGCTGGTGGATCCATAGAAGGTAGTGGAAGGGCTTTTGGCCAGTCTAGGGAGCCCACCCTAGCAACTGGCAAAAAAGAGGAGTCAGAGGCACTAGGGCCTTCTTAGTCTGTGGGTTTGAGAATCTAGGTATCTTTCCCAGAAAGTAGCCCAAAGATAGGCCTCACGTGGGCTTGGGAGCTAAGTCTGATAATCAGGAGCCAGAACATCTCAGGGCTCTTGGGGAAGCCAACTCAGACTGAGAACTGTCTGTAGCTGACCAGTGGCTCTGAAGCATGCTGAGCACTTGTTCACACCGGGCTCAGCTCCGAGGCCCTTCACCCTCTCAGGCATCCATGCCCAGGTAAGGAAACAAAGCCTTCCAGAAGCTAATTCAATATCCAGGCCCAGCCAAATACTCTCTAGAAGGACATGATCACCTTTTAGGATGATTCTGAATTTAGAATCCAAGAAAAACATCAAAGAGCCTGGTACGGTGGCACACACCTGTAATCCCAGCTACTCTGAAGGCTGAGGCAGGAAGATCCTAAGTTTAAGGCCAGCCTTAACAAGTTAGCAAAACCCTGTCTCAAAAATAAAAAAATAGGTTTGGGGATGAGGCTCAGTGGTAAAGTGCCCCTGAGTTTAATGCCGAGTACCAATAAATAAACATTAATTAAATACAATGAAAACCCCAAAGAGAACAAATCTGTAGTTCTAATCTTTGGAGATTAGTTGTGAATTATTTGGCACAATTATCTAACAAATATGTTTTATGATTTATTTTACAATTTATGAATAAGGAATTGATTTAGATTTGTGGTTTTACATTGAATTTTATTAAGTTTATAAACAGCATTGGAATATTTAAAGTGATTGTTATTTTAAAATATAAACAGATTTATCAACTTTGGTAATTAAGGAATTATTTAAGTACTTGGGAAGATTTTTCAGTGAGATAAATAAGTGAAATTCTCATAAAGAGTTCTCATAAAGGAACTCCAGTATTTTAATTTATAAATGAGCAATCTCAAATATTAAGAGAAAATAATGAAGTTATTTATATGAAGTTTGAGTCCTAGCACTGAAAAAAATAAAAGAAAGAAAAAAAATACCTACTTTAAGTTCACTTCTTGCATTAAGTAGATTTATAACTAGAAAAATGAGATATATTAGTTGGACATAAATTTAAACAAATTCTAAATACATGATTTTAGTAAATTGAATAATTTTTATACTAAAATAATCTAATATAGTTTTCTCCTAAGTCTCTCAGAGGGTACCATTTAGAATTTAAAAACAAACAAACACATTTTAAACCTTTATTCTAAATTAGTTGTTTTCTTTGGGCTAGTTGTTCTGTTTGTTCATCTAAAAAAGAAAAAAAGAAAAGCAAAGCTCATTAGTGTTCCCTGGTACCTAGCATCTGGCAGTCCTTGGTGGACAGTGAAGTACAGCTAGATTGGTCTCAGTGGCTGGAATGAGTCTCTCTGTCTAGATCAGTTTGCTACAGAATCCTGTCCTTGGAGCCCAAGGGCCAGCTTTGCTTGGAACGTCAGTGGAAGGGGGCCTGCCTGTGACTTATTTTTCCATCTTTCCCTTTGATCCTCCAGGTCTTTGCTGACATTGTGGTCCCCTGAGGCTCTGCTTTGCCTTCTCCCTCCTTCCATGGGCCCTTCCCCCAATAATACTCTATTAAGATGGAGGTTAAGGCTAAAGACCAGGTGGGAGGGAAGGGACTCAGCCTTTTCAGTCTGCCTTCAGCTACCACCCTCTATTTAAATTCCCTGGCATGGTGGCCCACATCTACCCAGTGAGACTAGGGCCCTAGTTTCCTGCTCTGCTCAGCCACTGGCTGGGGCTGCTTGGGGAAAGCTAGCCTGGGCTGCAGTGCTCAGGCAGATTCTGAAGGTCCCACAGCTGGGAGACCTTCACTCACTGCTCTCCTTGGCTCTGAGTGACAGGCTCTGTCCAAAAGAGAGCTCTGGAAGGCACATTGTCAAGGTCACCTCTGCTGCACCTCAGATGGGCATTCCTAATGTACATTCCCTTTCACTCTCCAAAATAACGATTTCACACTGTTTCTCGCAGAAATACTCTTATCTTTTCACCCGCAAGTCTACCAGGCTACCTCAGCCCAGGCAGATGCCTTCCTTTCTCTTCCTAGGTGTGCAGTGTCCCTGCTGTAGCCTATCCTGAGGCCTAGTAACAGTGACCACAGGTTCTCCGACACTCCTCCCATCAAGAAGTGAATCTGTTGTCCCCACCATTTTAATTTAGGTGGGTTGTACGATTGCTTTGATCAATAGAATGTGGCATAGTGACAACGAACTGGTTTCAGATTTCAGGACTTTTAAAAGATGAGTAATTCCCACTTTCATCTTGGAATGCTCAATTTGAGGGAAACTAGCCATCACCTAGGTAGTCTGACTACCCTCAACTGGCCATATTCATAACGAAGCCCAAGCCAGCCACTTGGAGAGAGAGGCCTGATGAGTCTCTAGGTGTTCTGGCCATCTCAAGGGAGGGAGTGAAGACTCTGACCCCAAGTGAACCACCTGGCTGAGCCCAATCAGCAGAGTCATGAGCGATATTAATAAAGTCTTCTTTAAAAATTGCTGTATTGAGCTATTATTCAGGTACCACATGTTTTACCCATTTCAAGTGTACAATTCAATGGTTTTATATTCAAAGTTTTATGACCATCAACACAATCTAATTTTAGAACATTTTTGCCACCAAATAAAAACAACGAAAAAAAACCCAAAACCCTGCAACCTCTAGCAGTCAATTCTTATTCTCTCCACCCCCTTCCTCAGCCCAGGATGACCATTAATCTACTTTCTATCTCTATAGATCTGCCTCGTGGAGGCATTTCATTTAAATGAAATCATATGTGGTCTTTTGTGAATGACTTCTTTTATCAGTCATCATGTTTCAAGGTTCACCCATGCACGTAGAGGACAAAACAGCAATGTCTCTTCCTGCTCATGATGTAACATGTGTATCAACTTCATTCCTCTTCACTGACAATAATATTCCCTTGTATGGATACACCACATTTTGCCCGTCCATTGATGAATTCAGTGTTGCTTCCACTTTGGGGCTGTGGTAAGCAATGATGCCATGAACATTTGTGTACAAGTTTTTATATGAACACAGTTTTTTAATTCTCTTCTCTCTATACCTCAGCTGACAACTCCTTATAACTCATATTTCAGTCATATAGGCCTTTCCAAAGCACCAGGTCCAAGTTGCCACCCAGCTCCCGAACAAGTCATCTCCTTTAGTTCTCTGTGTAGCCCTGGCTGGCAATTAACACTCTGTGGACATTTAACTTTTCCAGATGTCTTGTCCTATATTTTCTGACACATAGTGGGTGCTTAAGAAACATTTGTCAAATGAATGAAATTGCTTGGGACTCACCCCTCAGGGGAGCCTCATCTGCCTGAGAATCACAGCACACCGGGTAAGAATAGCCCATTGGAAGCTCTCCTGTCTTGTAACAAATTTCCAGATGTGGCTGGGTCCCAATTATTAATTTATTATCTTCATGGTTTAAATTTTGGCACTACCTTAATTAATAAAACTCTATTTATTGGAACAAAATTGCATATTGATGGGGTAAAGTCCAGATTGGAATTTAGGCAAAGATAAGATTAGGGGAGAAAGTTTGAGGAATTAACCTGCAACCCAATATAGAAAAGCAAACAAAACAAAACAAAACAAAACAAACAAAAAAACAAAACAAAACAAAACCCCAGAAGAAGAGTTCAGAGACACAGAGGATGCAAACATGTCCAAACAGGTCATGGGAATTCCAGAAGGGAACCAAGGGAATGGTTTACAGAGATGTGAGTAGAGAATGTTCCAGACCCTCAAAGTACAAGAAGCAGGCTGGGCAAATAACTCTGAAAAAGAACTAGGAAGTTGGACCTAACTGGAAGTTGGACCCAACTGGAAGTTGGACCCAACTGGAAGTTGGACCCCAGGGGTGATGCCAAGGTCAAGGTGTAGAAGGTGAGATCATCAACAAGGGTGGAGGAGCACCCTGGGGAGCCAGTGGTGAGGGAGCTGGGAGCAGAGAGGGGCAAGAGGAGAGTGATACATGCAGAGGACAAAGCAGTAATGTCTTCCTGCTCATCTTCTGGGGCCACCTGAAGAAGTCAGGTTCATAGCCTCCTTGGGTACGGCGACCCTGGTCTCGGTGCTGGTATGGCCCAGTGCCCAGTCTTTATGCTGAGGAGTGGGGAGAAGAAACCTCTATGTTTAAGCAGAAATCAGGGAATTTTGACCCGGATATGCTTCTTCCCTCCCACTCCCCTCTCCTCCTCTTCCCAGCCCCTTCCTCACTTCTTACACCAAGAGTAGTTATCTTTCTCTCATTTTTAGGCACTAATGCTAGATTTGCCTCAGGAGACCCACAGAGGGCACTGCTGTCTTGTAAGAGGGACAGAGAAGGAAAGGAGCAATGGTGGAGCATCTCCTGCAGGCTCAGCACCAGGGACTCCCAGGTGGTGCAGGTGATATTGTTCCCATTTTTCTCTAAGGATTCACCTTTGGCCATAGGTAATGACTTTTAAAAAGTTGAAATTGAGTTTTATTGAGCCATAACAAGGATAGAAACCTCAACAAGAAAATGCTCAAGGATCAGAAAATGTCAGGTGCCACTAGGCACAGTGCTGCATGCCTGTAATTCCGTGATTTGGGAGGAAGATTTCAAGTTCAAGACCAGTCTCAGCAACTTAGAGAGACCTTGTCTCAAAAAAAAAAAAAAAAAAAAAAGGTCAGGTGCCCTGTGGTGCAGGTCTAGTGATAACATACAGTTGGATTCTTTCCTTAGGAGTAATGGGATATATTAGAATTGCTCAACCACAGGCTGATGGGGGCAGGAGAGAGAGAGAGAACAAATCTAAGAGCAGTCAGGAGACAGAGCTCTTGCTTTGAAAACAGCTGATAACGTGGTCATTGAAACATCTTTGATCCTCAGAAGTGTAGCCCTGGTTGAATGTCAGTTTATGCCAGGCACTTTGCGTGCCTTATTTTCTTTAACTTCCACCAGGGCCTTAGGTAAGGAGTCTGAGAGCTCAAGTGCGCCCAAAATTACATCGCTAATAACTGGGAAGGCAGGAATCCGATCCTGGATTTGTTATGGCGAGATTGCAATCCATCACTGAGTTGATGTTAAAGCAGGAGACGGAACCATCTTTATTCACCAGCTTGTGGTCTGGATTCACCAGCTGGAGGGCCAAGGGGCAGGCTGCAAGTCTACGCCCTTCCACCCCCTCCCAAGGTTAGAGTACACCTTTATAGTCCAAAACCACATTAATCATAAGTGTCTGTTGCTATGATTCAAAACCATAAACCAATATCATGAGATCTAAAATCATAAGCAAAAAGGGAAGTGGGTCAAAATGACCCCAGTAATAACGTCCAGACAATCATTCTGTGATAGGGTACACTGTTCAAGGAAAATGGGAACAATTTTACATTATAAAAGAAGAATAGAAGCATTTGCATTTCTAAGCAGGGTGTGCTGAGCAGGATCAGGATGGCAGAGGCGGAGTTTTTCTATGGGAGAAGCATTTCTTACAGGACATGGAGTCTCAGGGTAAACTGGAGTCTGTTTGGTCATTGCCCATATAGCCTGGTCCATAATAGATTTAGTGATTCCCAAACCACTGAACCCCCTCAAATATGCATTCAACCATTACCAAAATCTCCAATGTCTTCTCTCTCTGCTCTGAACTTTTCTTTTAACTTCTTTATTTAAGGGAAACTCTTCTTCCCTTCTGGGACTCTTGATTCTTCTGCAGCTCTCTCAAGGTTGGACATGGGGTGGGAGAGCCGGAGCTTCCCCCACCCAGGTCCTCTTGGATTACTAGGCTTGAAGGTAGAGTCATATCTACCATGCAGTTCCAGGCTGCTGCTCCTTCTCTCTTTCTAGAATCTTCTAGCTCTGTTGCTCTTACCATCTGCACCGTCCATAAGGTAATGCTCATCCCTCCCATTCTCTAGCCAGCTGCTTCCCTCTTTTTAGATTTTTCTTTCGTGTACTGGGGATGGTACTCGGGACCTGAAGCACACTAGGCACGTTCTCTACCACCAACCTACATTCCCAGCCCTTTTTTGGTTTGGGGACTGCATTTTGCTAAGTTGCCCAGTTTGGTCTCAAATTTGTGATTCTCCTGCCTCAGCCTCCTGAGTCACTGGGATTTCAGGTGGGTATCACCCGGCCCAGCTAAAATATCTTTCCAATATGGCAGTAAGAGTAATCCCCCTGAAAAGTAAGTCAGACCAGGTTACTCTCTGTTCAGCCCTCTGGCTCACAGTAGATTCCATTTTTATTAGTGGCCACTAATGCCCTACATGATCACCTCTCTGATTTCTTGTTTCTGCTGTTTTCTCCTTCTTCCTCAGATGCTGGCAGCTCCTTGAGATATATTCCTACCCCAGGGTCTTGGCACATGCGGTTCCCTCTCACTGAAATGTTCTTACACTAGATACTACATTGTTATGTTTCCCCCATCTTGAATCTGGTGTCTACTCAAATAGGACATTTTCAGAGAGGCCAGTTTTGACTATCTTACAAGAATTAGTGCTTCCACCCCTACTAGGCAAACTCTCTCTTACCCTACATTTTTGGGTTTCCAATGTAGTCATCTCTATATAATATGCTCTGTTTAGATTTTTTTTCCCCGTGGGCATTTGCTGATTGCCATCATCTCTCCTCACTAGCACGTGGCTCCGTGAGGGCAAGGACTTCATCTATTTTGTTCACTGGGGCACCTCTAGATCCCAGAACTTGCCTGAATCCCAGTAGGTGTTCAATAAATCCTGGAGGAATATATGTGTGGCCACCCTTACTGCAGGGGAGGTGGGTTACGCTGTCTTTACCTGCCCCATTGCTACCTGTCCTGTTTGTAGGGGAGGAAGGGAAAAGGTTGTTGGGTAAGTGACTTGGCCTGTCCTCAGTGTAAGGGAGTCACGTCCCCAGAATGCACTCTGCACGGGTGCAGGAAGTGCCTGTGTTCCTGTGAGCCCCATGGCTGGAGGAAGGGTGTGCAGCCAGACCCTGGTGGACAGGCTAAGGAGAAGTAAGCATGAGAGAAGGTGGGCACTGGCTGTGTGCACTCCAGGGAGGTCCTGCCTCAAAGAAAGGGGTACAGGGGGCCCCAGGAAGCCTGGTCTATGTATGCTGGAGTGGATGGGCAGAGGCATGGAGTCACAGGCCTGTGTCCTGGCCTGTGGCATGAAGGGCTGCCTGTGTGTCTTAGCTCATTTTGTGCTGCTGTAACAGAATAGCCAGGTCCTTTATTCTTGAGTTATTTACTTATTGTGGTGCTGGGGATTGAACTCAGGGCCTCTCACACGCTGGGCAAGTTCTCTACTACTGAGCTACTCCCCAGCCCACTTGGCTGATTTATAATAAATAGAAATTTATTTCTCATGGTTCTGGAGGCTGGAAAGTCCACATTGAGGGGCGGTCACGGCTTATCCCTGTTTTGCATGTCCCCCATACTCCACAGGTCAGCACGGGCTTGTTTCCATGGCCATCTGACAGGGCTCTCAGGCTGCCCTTAAGGCCCAGGGTCAGACCCCACACTCTATCACTCGTACTATATTCTAGAGGTCAAAGCAGGTCACAGACTGGCTGAGATTCAAGGGTTGGGGAGCAGATTGCTTCTGGGCATGGGTATAGGAAGGGGGAAACCTATGGTCATTTTTTTATGAATCTTGACCACACTGGGTCAGTGTACAGACCTCCCAACTGTGAGCGAGGAAGGGGAGAGAGATTCTGCATCCTTGAATCTTAAATTTTCCTGTTCTTTCTCTTTTGTTTTTTGTACTGGGGATTGCACTCGGGAGCCTTTAATCACTGAGCCACATCCCCAGCTCTTTTTTATATTTTTATTTTGGTACAGGAGCTCACTAAGTTGGTTAGGGCCTCACTAAGTTGCTGAGGCTGGCTTTGAGCTCGTGATCCTCCTGCCTCAGCCTCCCGAGCAGCTGGGATTACAGGCGTGCACCACTGTGCCTGGCTGTTTTCTGCTTCTCATAGGTTCTTGGTCTGCTGCTCTGTTTGTAGCAGTGGCAGGTTCCGGGGAGGTCCCGGGTCCACTGCCCTTAGGCCACACAGTGGTTTCTGAGCTAGGTGACATTCTCCCAGATGGGCTTCACGGAGGCGCTCAGCAGCATGTTCTTGCAGAAGGGCCTCCTGAGTCCCCCCAGGATAGCTGTTGTGGTTGCAGCTTGTTGGCAGGACTTCAGCCATTCCTATCTAATCCCAAGTGCTGATTAATGCAGGCGGTTTCACTTTTATTGTCCCTCTGTGGCAGCCTGTCTCCTCGGCGGCCTGGGGCAGAAGCCACTTATAGGTCTGTGGCCATGTATGGGCAGAGCCAGAGCCCTGTTGTGATCATTCCGGGATGCAGGAGGGCTGGAGGTGTGGGCCATGTCCTGTTCTGTGACCTTGGCCAACACCATTTTAACCTGTCTTTGCCGTCTGCCCCTTGTCCTTACAAATGACAGGATAAGGCTTTCTCCCGGTCCTCATCAGTTTCCCCTCTGTACTGGATCATTATCATGTATACAAACACCTATCATCATTCCTCTGTTAAAAACACAGATCATCTCTTAATCCTTGTCCCCCTCTATGTATTATTTCTCTCCTACTTTTTAGTAGAGATGAATGCTTAAAAAAAAAAGAGAGAGAGATGCTGTGCTCACAATCCCCAGTCTGTGGGCTTCTTTTAAAACCTCTCTGGTCAAGACCCCTCTTTCCTCCCTCTGAAACCATTCTTGGCCAGGTCAGCTGCTAAGCCAGTGGTCATTCTCTATCCTGATTCTCTGTGGGTGGGAACTTTCTCCTCTGGAAACCCTCCCTGCACTTGGCCTCTGGGGCACCTGGCTCCTACCTTCTCCTCTGTCCTTGCCAAATGGTCCGACCTCATTTCCCTGACCACTGGGTGTTGGGGGACCCTAAGGTTCAGGCTCTAGGCCTTTCCTCTTTCTTACATAACCTCATCCTGTTGTATGGCCTTGAGTATCCGCTGTATGTCAGTGACTCTCACATTTACGTCTTCAGCCCAGACAGCTTCCATGGTTCCCAGATTCACAAATCCATCCACTTGGATGGATGTCTTTTTTTTTTTTTTTAATTTTTTAATATTTATTTTTTTAGTTTTCGGTGGACATAACATTTTTTTTTATTGGTTGTTCAAAACATTACAAAGCTCATGACATATCATCTTTTATACATTTGATTCAAGTGGGTTATGAACTCCCATTTTTACCCCAAATACAAGTTGCAGAATCACATCGGTTACACATCCACATTTTTACATAATACCATATTAATGACTGTTGTATTCTGCTACCTTTCCTATCCCCTACTATCCCCCCTCCCCTTCCCTCTCATCTTCCCTCTCTACCCCATCTGCTGTTATTCAATTCTCTCCCTTGTTTTTTTCCCCTTTCCCCTCACAACCTCTTATATGTAATTTTGTGTAACATTGAGGGTCTCCTTCCATTTCCATACAGTTTCCCTTCTCTCTCCCTTTCTCTCCCCCGACTCGTCTCTGTTTAATGTTAATCTTTTCCTCATGCTCTTCCTCCCTGTTCTGTTCTTAGTTGCTCTCTTTATATCAAAGAAGACATTTGGCATTTGTTTTTTAAGAATTGGCTAGCTTCACTTAGCATAATCTGCTCTAATGCCATCCATTTCCCTGCAAATTCCATGATTTTGTCGTTTTTTTTAGTGCTGCGTAATACTCCATTGTGTATAAATGCCACATTTTTTTTTACCCATTCATCTATTGAAGGGCATCTAGGTTGATTCCAGAGTCTAGCTATTGTGAATTGTGCTGCTATGATCATTGATGTGGCAGTATCCCTATAGTATGCTCTTTTAAGGTCCTCAGGGAATAGACCGAGAAGGGCGATAGCTGGGTCAAATGGTGGTTCCATTCCCAGCTTTCCCAGGAATCTCCATACTGCTTTCCAAATTGGCCGCACCAATTTGCAGTCCCACCAGCAGTGTACAAGTGTACCCTTTTCCCCACATCCTTGCCAGCACTTATTGTTGTTCGACTTCATAATGGCTGCCAATCTTACTGGAGTGAGATGGTATCTTAGGGTGGTTTTGATTTGCATTTCTCTGACTGCTAGAGATGGTGAGCATTTTTTCATGTACTTATTGATTGATTGTATGTCCTCCTCTGAGAAGTGTCTGTTCAGGTCCTTGGCCCATTTGTTGATAGGGTTATTTGTTATCTTATTGTCTAATTTTCTGAGTTCTTTATATACTCTGGATATTAGGGCTCTATCTGAAGTGTGAGGAGTAAAAATTTGTTCCCAGGATGTAGGTTCCCTATTTACCTCTCTTATTGTTTCTCTTGCTGAGAAAAAACTTTTTAGTTTAAGTAAGTCCCATTTGTTTATTCTTGTATTTAACTCTTGGGCAATGGGCGTCCTATTAAGGAATTTGGAGCCCGACCCCACAATATGTAGATCAGAGCCAACTTTTTCTTCTATCAGGCGCAGAGTCTCTGATTTGATATCAAGCTCTTTGATCCATTTTGAATTAACTTTTGTGTATGGCGAGAGAAAGGGGTTCAGCTTCATTTTGTTGCATATGGATTTCCAGTTTTCCCAGCACCATTTGTTGAAGATGCTATCCTTCCTCCATTGCATGCTTTTAGCCCCTTTATCAAATATAAGAAAGTTGTAATTTTGTCGATTGGTCTCTGTATCCTCTATTCTGTACCATTGGTCCACCTGCCTGTTTTGGTACCAGTACCATGCTGTTGTTGTTACTATTGCTCTGTAGTACAGTTTGAAATCTGGTATCGCTATACCTCCAGATTCACACTTCCTGCTTAGAATTGCTTTTGCTATTCTGGGTCTTTTGTTTTTTCCATATGAATTTCATGATTGCTTTATCTATTTCTACAAGAAATGCCACTGGGATTTTGATTGGCATTGCGTTGAACCTGTAGAGAACTTTGGGTAATATGGCCATTTTGATGATGTTGGTTCTGCCTATCCATGAACAGGGTACATTTTTCCATCTTCTAAGATCTTCTTCTATCTCTCTCTTCAGGGTTCTGTAGTTTTCATTGTATAAATCTTTCACCTCTTTTGTTAGGTTGATTCCCAAGTATTTTTTTTTTTTTTTAGGATATTGTGAATGGGGTGGTTGTCCTTATTTCCATTTCAGAAGATTTGTCACTGATATACAGAAATGCCTTTGATTTATGCGTGTTGATTTTATATCCTGCCACTTTGCTGAATTCATTTATTAGTTCTAGTAGTTTCTTTGTAGACCCTTTTGGGTCTTCTAGGTATAGGATCATGTCTTCAGCAAATAGTGATATTTTAAGTTCTTCTTTTCCTATTTTTATGCCTTTAATTTCTTTTGTCTGTCTAATTGCTCTGGCTAGTATTTCAAGGTCTAAATTAAATAGAAGTGGTGATAGAGGGCATCCCTGTCTTATTCCAGATTTTAGAGGAAATGCCTTCAGTTTTTCTCCATTTAGAATGATGCTAGCCTGAGGCTTGGCATAGATAGCTTTTACAATGTTGAGGTAAGTTCCTGTTATCCCTAGTTTTTCTAGTGTTTTGAACATAAAGGGACGCTGTACTTTGTCGAATGCTTTTTCTGCATCTATCGAGGCGATCATATGGTTCTTATCTTTAAGTCTATTGATGTGGTGAATAACATTTATTGATTTCCATATATTGAACCAAACTTGCATCCCAGGGATGAATCCTACTTGATCATGGTGCACAATTTTTTTGATATGCTTTTGTATTCGATTCGCCAGGATTTTATTGAGAATTTTTGCATCTATGTTCATTAGAGATATTGGTCTGTAGTTTTCTTTCTTTGAAGTGTCTTTGTCTGGTTTCGGGATCAGGGTGATGTTGGCCTCAGAATGAATTTGGAAGAGCTCCTTCTTTTTCTATTTCTTGAAATAGCTTGAAAATTATTGGTATTAATTCTTCTTTGAAGGTTTTGTAAAACTCCGCTGTATACCCATCCAGTCCAGGGCTTTTCTTGGTTGGTAGTCTTTTGATGGCTTCTTCTGTTTCTTCCTTTGTTATTGGTCTGTTTAAATTGTGTGTGTCTTCCTGACTCAATCTGGGCAGATCATATGACTTAAGAAATTTATTGATATCTTCACTGTCTTCTATTTTGTTAGAATATAGGGTTTCAAAATACTTTCTAATTATCTTCTGTATTTCTGTAGTGTCTGTTGTGATATTGCCTTTTTCATCCCGTATGTTAGTAGTTTGAGTTTTCTCTCTTCTTCTCTTTGTTAGCATGGCTAAGGGTCTGTCGATCTTATTTATTTTTTCAAAGACCCAACTTTTAGTTTTATCAATTTTTTCAATGTTTTTTTTTTGTTTCAATTTTGTTGATTTCCACTCTGATTTTAATTATTTCTTGTCTTCTGCTATATTTGCTGTTGTTTTGCTCTTCCTTTTCTAGGGTTTTGAGATGTAGTGTGAGTTCATTTATTTGTTGTTTTTTTCTTTTTTTGAGGAATGAACTCCAGGAAATGAATTTCCCTCTTAAAACTGCTTTCATTGTGTCCCCTAGATTCCGGTATATTGTGTCTGAATTGTCGTTTATCTCTAAGAATTTTTTGATTTCCTCCTTTATGTCTTCTGTAACCCATTGATCATTCAGTAACATATTGTTTATTTTCCATGTGATGCAGGATTTTTCCTTCCTTCTTTTATCATTGACTTCCAGTTTCATTCCATTATGATCAGATATGGTGCATGGTATTATCTCCACACCTTTATATTTACTAAGAGTTGCCCTATGGCATAGTATATGATCTATCTTTGAGTAAGATCCATGTGCTGCTGAGAAGAACGTGTATCCACTTGATGATGGTTGATATATTCTATATATGTCGGTTAAGTCTAGGTTATTGATTGTGTTATTGAGTTCTATAGTTTCTTTATTCAGCTTTTGTCTGGAGGATCTGTCTAATGGCGAGAGCGGTGTGTTGAAGTCACCCATAATTATTGTGTTGTGGTCTATTTGACTCTTGAACTTGAGGAGAGTTTGTTTTATGAATGTTGCCGCGCCATTGTTTGATGCATACAAATTGATAATTGTTATGTCTTGTTGGTGGATGGTTCCTTTTAACAGGATATAGTGTCCTTCTTTATCCCTTTTGATTAACTTAGGTTTGAAGTTGATTTTAATCGATATGAGTATGGCCACTCCTGCTTGCTTCCTAGAGCCATGTGAGTGGTATGATTTTTCACAACCTTTCACCTTCAGCCTGTGTATGTCTTTTCCTATCATATGAGTCTCCTGAAGGCAGCATATTGTTGGATTTGTTTTTTTGATCCAGGTTACTAGCTTGTGTCTCTTGATTGGTGAGTTTAGTCCATTAACATTTAAGGTTACAATTGAAATATGATTTGTACTTCCAGTCATATTTATTTATTTATTTATTTTAGTTTGGCTAGTATTTACTTTTTGGTTATTTTCCTCCCCCTTTACTGAGATACCACCCACTGTTAGTTTTGGGAACTATTTTTCCATTCCTCTTATTGTAGAATTTTGCCCAAAATGCTTTGCAGTGCTGGTTTTCTGGCTGCGAATTCTTTTAGCTTTTGTTTATCGTGAAAGATTTTAATTTCATTGTCAAATCTGAAGCTTAATTTTGCTGGATACAGTATTCTTGGTTGGAATCCATTATTTTTCAGTGTTTGAAATACGTTGTTCCAGGATCTTCTCGCTTTCAAAGTCTGTGATGAAAAATCAGTCATTAACCTAATTGGTTTACCCCTGAATGTAATCTGCCTCCTTTCTCTCATAGCTTTTAATATTCTCTCCTTGTTCTGTATGTTGGCTATCTTCATAATTATATGTCTTGGAGTTGGTCTATTATGGTTTTGGATGTTTGGGGTCCTGTAGGCTTCCAGGATTTGGCAATCCATTCCATCTTTCATCTCTGGGAAGTTTTCTAGGATTATTTCATTTAATAAGTTGTCCATTCCTTTGGTTTGAACCTCTGTGCCTTCTTCTATCCCAATGACTCTCAAATTTGGTTTTTTGATGAGATCCCATATCTTTTGGATAGATTGCTCGTGAGATTTAAGCATCTTTTCTGTGTTGACTATATTCTTTAAAAGTTGATAAACTTTGTCTTCATTATCTGATGTTCTGACTTCTACTTGATCTAGTCTATTTGTAATATTCTTGTTAGAGTTTTTAATCTGGTTTATGGTTTCTTGCATTTCTAGGATTACTGTTTTTTTTATGATCTCTATCTCCTGGTAAAGCTCATTCTTTGCAGTTTGAATTTGTTTGTTTAGTTCGTTTTCAAAATATACTTTCAATGCTTGGACTTGCTGTCTCATGTCTTCTCTAATATTCCGTTCCATCTGAGTTAGGTATGCCTAGATTTCTTTCCCTGTCCATGTTTCTGATGCTTCTAGATTCTCCTGTAGATTTAAGTTGTCCTGCATTGTCTGTAATCCTTTTTTCCCTTGTTTTTTCATGTTGTTCACGTTACTTTCCAGCTCTGTTTGACTGCTTTGTAACTGCTTTCTCCTATACATTTGTTTTGGCTTTGTATATCTCTGTTGTCTCTCCTTTGTGGTGGGAGATTATGCCTAGAGATGTTGGGCTTTATTGTACTTTAGAGCTGATTCATTCAATTTATAAAGGGCTTCCGGATTCTGTATGCATATAGTGATTTGTTGTTTGTTCTTAGGACTTTAGGTTAGGTGCTATGAAGGTATAAGGGTTAGTATGTCTTGGCTACTTTAGAAGGTTGCTCTACTGAAGGGAGATACTAATCGTCGATTGGATCAGGGTGTTGGTAGTAGCTAGGTATTTAGGAGCCCTGTAGACAGCCTCGAAACATTCACCTATTTGCATTTAGACAATTACACGTAATGGAGGACGTAATGCTTGGGATGAAAGTTGTGGGGAAGGGGAAGGAAGGTGCTCTTGAAAAGAAAGAAGGAGAGGGAAATAGATAGAATAGAGGAGAATGGAAAGAACAATAAAACTTGAAAGGGGAAAGAAAGAGGGAAAAGGGGAGAGAAAAAATAAAATAAAATAAGAAATAAAATTAGGTCTTAGAGATCCATTTTCTTCTCTTCCCGTAGGCAGAGCTGTGCCCTCCGAGCTGAGATTTGCCTTCTATGTGACGACAGCAATCCACATCCCCAGCTCTGGGAGTCTTTCAATCCTGTTAGTCCAGAGCCATTTCACTTCTCCGGCCCCTCCCCCCTTCCTCCTGCCAGCCAGCCAGGTCCTGTTCACCGGAGGTGGTTCCCCAAGGATCTGGTTATACTTGCAGCCCCACCATATGCCCTATTTCCCGAACGACTGAGCACTCTCTCTGTCATTCATCTAAGCCCCAATGCTGTGGAGCTGTGGTCTGGAAGTCAATAGTTTAATTTTTCCAGACCCCTTTGGTGGGCATGCCCTTGGAAGCTGGCGGCTAAGACCTTGGGTGTTGCCACTGGTCGTAATGGGAGTTGGGGGTCGAGGATCCCCTCTGCTACCCTCAGCCCCTACACTCACGACCACTCCGCTGGCGGTAGGAGGAGTTGGGGGTCTGGAGTGTCCTCTGTTTCCCTCTGCCCCTACTGTCACGCCCTCTCAGTTGGCGGTTGCGGGAGTTGGGGGTGGGGAGTCTTCTCTGCTTCCCTCTGCCCCTACAGTCACGCCCACGTCACTGGCAGTAGGGGGAGTTGGGGGTCGGGAGTCCCTTGGCCCTATGGTCACGCCCACGGAGAGATTTTTGAAGTTTCCCGGTTGTTTGTATCTGATGTGGGTGGGAGTCACACACCTGCTAAAGTAGATTCCGCTGGGAAGGAATCTCTTTGGCCGAACTCTGGTGACTTCCCCTCTCTGCTATGGCGGGCCCCTGGCTCCTTGCTGGAGTGTCTGAAGGGAGGGGTGGGACTGGCTTGTCTCTGGTCTGACACAATCTCTGGTTTTAGTTCCCAGTTCGCTATTTCATAAAGGCTTGGTTAGAGTCCCTTCACGTTGCCTCCTGAGCCGGGCAGGCGGGGCTGTTCGCCGGGCCAGGCAGGGACCCTTTGCCGCGCCGGGCCACCAGGGGCCATTTGCAGAACCGGGCAGGTGGCGGCTGGCGGGACTGGACCTCTGCACCATGTGGCCGAGATTCACTCATCTAGGACAAACTGTCACCTCTAATAAACTTACTAATTCCCGGCAGGTCTCCTTTCAGCGGAATTTTGCTAGATGTTTCTCAGCAGGTAGAATCTAAGCATATTAATGGGTCTCTCAGATCCCGTTAATGTGGAAATACTGAAAGTGCTGCCTCCTCGCCAGCCGCCATGTTGGGTCCTCGGATGGATGTCTAATAGGCATCTTGAACTTCATGACCAACACCCAGGCCTGATTATCCTATGGAGTCTGCTCCTCGCCAGTTGCCCTGGAACAGCTCAAGGCAAGATTATCTTCTAGTTTCTCTCCTGCACCCCTGTGTTTTCTACATGACATCCAGTGACCACCAAATCCTCGCAGTGTTACTTTCAGTTTTAGGGTTTGCATTTTTTCTATTTTGTGTGTGTGTGTATGTGTGTGTGTGTGTGTGTGTGCGTGCTAGAGATTGAACTCAGGGGCATTCGACCACTGAGCCACATCCCCAGCTCTATTATTATTATTATTATTATTTTAGAGAAAGGGTCTTCCTGAGTTGCTTAGGGCCTTGCTAAGTTGCTGAGGCTGGCTTTGAACTTGTAATCCTCTGACCTCTGCCTCCTGAGCCAATGGGATTACAGGTGTGCGCTGCTGCACCAGGCTTAATTTTATTTTTGAATATGTATAACATTTACATGGTTCCAAGTCAAAGCAATAGTAAAAGGGATTATCAGAAAAGTTTCACTTTCTTTCCTATACATCACCCAACACTCTCCTACTTTTCAATGTTTCTTGGGCAAACAAATAAAACAACTGTACACAGTTTTTTTCCCTTGCACTGAAGTTTGCATATTATACACATTGCTCTGCATCTTGCTTTTCTCATTTAGCAATATTAGAGATAAGTCCAGTTCCCAGAGGTCCTCATTCTTTTTAGAGCTGCATCAGTATTTCATTGCATGATGGACCATAATTTATTCAATCAATCAGAATAACATTTGGTGAACATTTGTTGAGATGTTCCTAGTCTTTTGTAATCAGGCAGTAATGAATGTCCTTGTATATATGTTATTTTGGACTTTGAAAGAATGTCATCAGCATAGATTCCATGGTCATATTTTTTCCCTTAGAGAGTTAGTGTATAGATTTTGTCTGAATATTTGATGAGCAGGATGGTTGTCTGTAATATAGCTAGATCTAACTTTAGACTATCTTCAATTCTCTACCACTCAGATATTTGGTAACTGTGCTTCTCCATCCCTGTGATTGGTGGTGCCACCCGACCAGTTCTTGGCAATGGGCAATGAGTAGAACTGATGATGTGTATAAGTACAGGGCTGAACTTCTACTTGAGAGTATGGTGTCCTTCAGAATTTTCTTTTCTGTCTTCCATGACAGGCAACTGTTTCCTTCGTTGGTTACTAAATGAGGACACATGGAACAATGTTTCCAGTGCATAGTTTCAGTAAAAAATAATCTCTGTTGTATAAACTGCTATGATCTGGGGCTGCTTGTTAGCTCAGCATAACACAGGTCAACCTGACTAATATCCCTTCTTCATGTCACCCTTTGTGCAAAGCCTTCTACTCCCTATTTAAAATTGTACCACATTGACACCATCACTCTATCCTGTTCCTTTTATATTCCCCCATAGCACCATCTCCATGTAACATTATATAGTTTGCTCTTATTTATTTTATTTGTTATATTTCTCCTCCTGCCACCGGAATGTAAGCTCACGAAGACAGTGATGGTCTGAGTTTCCATTCTGCCTGAGGCAGGGGATTTGGTACACATTGTTCATTTGGGAGGTGATCCTGAGAAGTCCAAGAGAGGGATCTGGGAAAGAAGGAGCAGGGGAGAGAGATCAATCAATGATAGACACATTAATAGGCTCGCTGGTGCTCTGGGAAATCTTTTGGAGATCCTCTGAAAATCTTCATTGAACAGGTCTCAGACATTTCCTATCTGGGGAGAGGAAAACTGGAGTATTGTCCCTAATTCCTGAAACTTCCTGGCTGTGGGTGTCCCCAAGGGTTATTAAACGTCTGGTACATTCCAGGCTGCCTTGTACAGGACCTGAGCAAGCTTCCCAGTGCTAGAGAAGGCCTTCAGGGAGAGGAACAGAGATGCACACAGTCCTTGTGCTTCGGAAGGCCACATGCAGTGGGGGCATCAGGAGAATCTGCTATTAGGGTTTTGTTTTTTCATGCTCTAATGTCTCCTAGCCCCTACATACTATTGGGCACACTTTCATAATCAATGAATGAATTCTACTGTGTGCATTTTCTGGATGTGTGTGTCCAGCATCCATTTTTTCTTTTCTGATCAACCTCAATCCTGTTTCCATTTCTCTCTGTTTTGTTCTGTTCTTGGTGTTTTGATTGGAATTAGTTCTACTCTTAGTTCCGGGGTGTGGGCTCCCCTGTGACATCTACCCCATGGGCTTCATGCATCAACTTCTCTTACTTACCTCCCCCCCCCCCACACACACCACCACTGTGATCTGTTCAGACTGTTTCAACCACAAGTGACAGGAAATCCACCTCCAAGGGACTGGCTACATGAAGGCATTTTATGGTTATATTAGTTAAAAGTCCAGATTTAGTTCTGGTTTCAAGTGAGGCTTAATCAAGTAGCTCCAAAAGAGGTTTGCAAATACCCAGATTCTCTGTTCAGAGATGGACACACGATCTATTTTGGATCCCTGAAAGAAGGGAATTCTAAGGCTTGTTCCTTTTTTCCTGATTGATGTAGTGTAAGGTACAGAACACAGGCATTTGACAGTAACCACAGAGCCTAGAACTTACCAGCTGATTGCAAGACACCCAAAGTAAAAGCCAGAAAGAAGGAAGGGGGAGAGGGAGAGAATCTGGATCTTTTTATTGTATACCTCTACCTGGCATGTTTCTCTTTTTCTCTTTGATACTCAATTTCGACCTCCCATGGAAACAGGCTGAGGGTACTGCCCAGGCCCAGGCTCCCAACCACCAGCCTGGGTTTCAGGTTCCCCTTGCATAGGAATAGCTGAGATCATCACAGACCTACTCCATGCTTGTGCAGTTCCTCTGATGTCTCATTTTTGGTTTTTGGTGATGCTCATCTGCATCCAACTTACACATAAGCATTTTCAACAAAATGTTCCCAATGCCTTTTTCAGAAACCCAAGTCCCCACGAAAACAATGGCAGCAAGAAAAAGGTGTCAACTTTCCAGAACAGGCTCAGATTTTGAAAATGTGATAAAGAGGTTATTGTGTGCTCGAACTTTTCACACAAGAATTGGAGGCGATTTAACACGAGGAATAATAAACAGAGGAAGGCCGGCTAATGCGGAGCAGATGGGGCTGCCGGGCAGCGCTAAGCATTTCAACATCTTTCCTTTTGGACCTTTGGACTCAAGATGACTGAGAGCGTTGCTGGTTTTCTTAGCTAAAAATAAAGGGAATGCCTTTGGGGAAAACCGTAAATATGGCTGGGTTGATTTCTAGGGTGGTTGGTAGACTAAAGAAAGTTTTCAAGAGGCTGGGTATGTAGCTCAGAGGTAGAGAGCTTGCCTAGCATGTCAGAAGCCTGGGGTGCAATCTCCAGTATCAAAAATATAAAAATAAACAAGTGTTCAAGAAACTTCTACATTATGGAGCAGGTATTGGCCATTCACTGATTTCATCCTGACCACACTCCATTTTAAGGACAAGAAAACCGGAGCTCTGAGAGCTAAACAACTTACTACTAAAGGGGGACACACAGCCAGGTGAGAGTAGAGCCAGGATCAGCCCAAATCTGCCTCACTGTGTAGGTCATGGCTCTGAGAAATGGGTTAGCAGGTGAGTGGGGAAAATGTGTCATGGCCAAAGAAATTTGAGAAATGCCAATACAGATAGACATATCAATACACACACACACACACACACACACACACACACAGATACACACACGCACGTGCACACACGCATACGTGTACACCATAGTAGCCTTGTTGAAGTATAATTTATGTTCAATGAACTACACATATTTAAAGCATACAACTTGATACATTTTGACAAAGATCTATTCCTGGGAAACCCTCACTACAATCAAGATGCTGAGCATACCCAGTACTCTCCAAAATTTCCTCCTGCCCTTCTGTAATTCCTTCCTTACATCCCTCCTGTCATCTCACTCCTGATGTCAGACAACCACTGATCTGCTCTCTGTCTCTGTGGTTAGCAGCATTTTCTAGAATTTTGTATAAATGGAGTCCTGAGGTAGGCACTATTTTTTCCTGTGTCACTTCACTCAGTATTATTTTTCTGAGGTTCCTTCGTGTTATTGTATGTTTATTCCTTTACGTTGCTAAGTGGCATTCCACTGTAAGAACAAGCAGTAATTTGTTTATCTGTTCATCTAACACTTGGGTTGTTTCCAGTTTTTGAACTATGACAAAGGAAGTTCCCATCAATGTTGGTGGTCAAGTCTTTGTATGATCTATCTTTGCTTTTGGATAAAGTAAGATGGGAATGACTAGATCATATGCTAAGTGTGTGTTTAACTTTCAGAGAAACCGTAAAGTTGCTTTCCAAAGTGGTTGTACCTCTTTACATTCCCACCTGCAGTGCAGAAGAGTCCCAGTTCCCCACACCTTCTGCCTCTGGCTTAGCTTTCTTAATGTTTGCCATAATAAGAGTTTTTTGGTATGGTGATATTAACTTATTATTATTATTATTATTTATTTATTTTTTTTAGTTTTCGGCGGACACAACATCTTTGTTGGTATGTGGTGCTGAGGATCGAACCCAGGCCGCACGCATGCCAGGCGAGCGCGCTACCGCTTGAGCCACATCCCCAGCCCCTTTATTATTATTTTAATAATTTAAAATTATTAATTTATGTTTCCTTCACAGATAATAATATTGAGTATTTTTCATGTTCTTGTTTGCTATCTATATATCTTCTTTAGCTAAGTGTTCAAATCTTTGGCATATTTTTTAACTCTTCTATATTTAAGGGACAGGTCTCAATGCTTTGCTCAGGCTGGCTCCAAACTCCTGGGCTGGTGGGATCCTCCTGCCTCAGCCTTCCAAGTATCTGGGACTACCAGATAATGGTAGTCTGGACTCCCCAGCTAATTTTCCATCAGGTGCTCAGAGCCACTGAGAGCCTTCACACCTAGTGAGTTTTTTTCCCTTATCATTGAGTTTTGGGGGTTCTTTACATATTCTGGATACAATAATTTATATATGTATTGTGAAGATTTTTCTCCAAGTCCGGGTTTGTGTTTTCATTCTCTCAACAGTGTCTTTTCAAGAGCAGAAGTTTTCAATTTTAGTGAAGTATGATTTATATTCTACATTTCTTAAGCTCTATTTTGCATTTTAAAAAATCTTAGTTACATTCTGGAAATTTTTCTTGACTTGAAATCACTACTTACAAATTTGCTCTTTGGCAGTCCATTCTCCTACTCTGCCTATATTTTGAGTTTTTCTCAATTATCAATTTTTATTTAATTTTTAAAATAAAAACCATTCATAATGCTGCAACATGGTAATCGTGCATCTCCTTGAGAATAGTAGTATTTCAGCTCAGCACAGTCTATCAGCTCTATTTCCTCAGGTGTAAGTTCTGTACTTGGTAAGAAGATGTTTTTTCAGGCACAGAGTGGATTTCACAGTTGCCTGGTAATTCTTAGCTCAGAGACCACTTTGGGCATGAGGCTCCTTGTTAGCTCTTCTGTAGCTGTTTACTAAAGTCCACCTCCGCGATGGAGGATGAGAGTCAGACACAGACACTAGGGAAGGATTTCTTGGGGTGAGAGCTCCTCATTCCTCCTTTGTCACTTAGTCCCCTGGACGCCATTCTGGCTTTCTGTTCTAAAGGCTCGTCTTGCTCTTACATGGAGGCAGACACCTCTATGGCGATCACCTAGTCCAAGGGGCAACAGGAACAGGGATTATCAACCTGGCCGCTCCTACTCTGGCTCCCCAGCTGATTTTCCATCAGGCCCTGAGAGGCGCTCCTGTTCCCACTGTTGTTCCTCCAGGCTGAGTGCCCTTGGAGTCATCTCCTGTGGATACTTCAATACAGGGACTGGATTCCACTGCCTTCCATATTCAGGAGATTTTCAAGATTTCACACCTATAGGGAACCCCCTTCTAGTTTTCTAATGTACTTGTGTTTCACCACCACATTTTGTCTCACTTATAGAGACCTGTGCTGTGGAGGGATGTTGTAAAGGATACTCAGTCCTCTAGCCTGAACTGAACCTGCAGGCAAAATTAGCACCTGTCGAAGAATCTCTTGGTATTCAAAGTCCTGTGTGTGCAGAACACTTACGTTATGGTGATGTCACAGAAGCTTTGTTTGAGACTTTGATGCATCCATTTCCTTTGGAAAGGTCCAGTGGGGCTCACCTGCTGAGGAAAAAGCACAACCATGTTTTAGAAGTGGAAATCTGAACATTTTCCTTCCCTTCCTTCTCTGTGGTTCTCATTGACCTTCCAATGGAGCCTCCACTGGTTTTCTAGGTCCTTCAGGCTCCGTTTTTCTCTCTCTCCATCTTGGTTGCTGTCTGCTCTCATTCATATACTTGGAGAGCACAGGCCTTTTTGAGAATGGGAAGTTTGGCTGGAGACTAGAAGGAGAGGAGGGAGGGGGCTGTTAGAACAGGGGTGGGGCCCAGTGGGCCAGCCTCCGAGGAGGCTACCTCCAGCAGCCAGCACCAAGGAGGGCCTTCCTCAGCTTCACAAGTGTTGAGGGTGGAGCCTCTGCTCACCCTCCTCTCTCCATTGGTTTAAGGAGAAGACTATGTTGAAGTGCTGGAGCCTGAGGATTTGCCAGGATGGTCGGGAGGGGTTGATGCTCAAAGGCACAGACAGAAAAACAACGTCCACAGTGCTGTCTAGGTACTTCCCACAAAGTGTTTTCAATTCTAAATTAACTCCAAGCTTATCTCTCAAGTGTGTTTGAAATATGAAAATAATCTCAGCCTGTCACAATCTAGAATGTAGTTTAGATAAGCTAAGAGCCAAAGGGAAGAGAGCCTAGACCTTTTCTCTCAGGCCTGTGTGGGTCTGTGTTCCTAGGACTCCTGGGAACATGAGGCCAAACAGGGCAGCTGACTGGACAAATAGCTGTCATGTTAGTCGTTCATGCTTTAAATGTCTTTAAAAATGTAATTTTCAGGCTGGGCTTGGTGGCACATGCTATGTTCTCAGTGACTTGGGAGGCTGAGGCAAGAGGATCACCAGTTTGAGGCCAACCTTGGCAACTATGTATTTAGTCTATCTTCCTTTGGGTTCAATGGCTTCTCTGTCTGGTGGTTACTTTCCTATACTCACTTCCATTTAACTTTTCCTCCTAACTGTGAGGTGGATACTATTGTTTCCATCTCTGCAAATGAGGAAATGGGTCCCTTATAAAGTAGCAACTAGCATTGTGACTGGCAGCTGGTAAGTGGTGGATCTAGAGTTGGAGTCAGATCTCAAGTCTCAGGCCATAGCTAGGTCAGTTCCTGTACCATAATGCTGTCCCACAATCAGGAATATGGGGACAATCAATCCCCTTGACTTCATAATGGCCTCAGAAAGGCAGGAATGGCTGTGCAAGTCTATCATGTGGCTCTACCCACCAGCCCCCACGACCCCCATCAGCAAGGCAAAGAGGTGTGTTGAAGTTGTTTATTGCTGGGTAACAAGTTACCCCCCAAACTAGAATTAGTCTTTTATTGCTATGTAATAAAGTATCTCAAAACACAGTGTGGGTTAACACAATAAGTATAATTCTGTAATAAGTATAATTATACAATAAGTATAATTTTTTTTTGTTAGGAATTCAGGAGTGGCTTATCTGAAGAGCTTATGACTCAGAAGGGGAAGGGGTGGAGAGGCAGTCCCTTCTCCATACTGGTAAAGCAGCTAGTGTGTGCTGTTTCCCTGTCTTAAAGCATGTAAGAAAAATCCCATCTTCTTTTAATATCTCAGTGAAAGAGCTTGAGCCCTCATCTTGTCGTCTTGAGAAATGCCTTGGGTTTTCCCCTGAGGAAAGGAGACCCCAAAGCTTCGTTGTATCCAAAATTACCAGACTCTGTCCCTTCCACCTTGCTTTTGAACCTCCAGCTGAGGCCAGAAGATGCCTCAATGCCCATGGGCAGCTTAGCCTTATGGCATCCCAGCCGCGAGACCAGGGCCGGGTGTCTTGCTCCTGTCCCATGCGTGACTGCCAGCATGCACCCTGGGGCATGAAGATCTGTCTTCTCTTCCCACTGCAACTCAACAAGCATGGGCCTGGCCCTGGGTGCTACTGACTCCGCCATTTACCAGCCCTAGACCATGAGTGAGCCTGCTACCAGGAACGATGGCTGCCACCAGGACTGGCTCTCTCCTCTCCCACACTCACTCCGGCTCTTTCCGCCTCAACCCCAATCCCGTGTGGAAGCTGGATCTCTGGTTTCCATGGTAGGGACTCTGGGGCCTTTCCTGTCACTGAACTTGATTCTGGGCCATCCCAGTCTCACTACAAGTTCTTTCTTCCTCTTTTGCAACTCAGAATAAACTGGATGTGCCCAGAGGGTGTAGCATCTCTATCTATATCTTAAACATCCATACCTCCTGCCATTCAAGGAATCTTCCAGTGTAGATATTCAACAGAAGGAAGAACCCAGAACCTGCATGTGAAAACTGGACTCGAATCCTTGTTCAGTGACTTGTCCTTCCCTGAAGATGTCTGCCTCTGCTTAGAGTCTGGCTCATGGAAGACACAGAAGCTAGAACTGTCCTTCCATTTCTCTTGAAGGTTCATCTCCTGCCCCCTTCTCTACCTCAAACTCTCCGTTCCTAGATTTTAGATGCATTTCATTATGATAGCCAATTTCTGATATGTTCAGTTCCCTCCGGTTATTTTTGTTAATGTTGCACTGCATCTACATGACAGAAGTGAATCTCTCTTACCTGTGTGTGTCCAGACATGAGTGTGAACACCTGGGATCCCAGCTACTCTGGAGGCTGAGGCAGGAGGATTGCAAGTTTGAGGCCTGAACAACTTAGTGGGACGCTGTCTCAAGATAAAATTTAAAAAGGGCTGGGGATATAGTTTAGTGGTAGAGCACTCCTGGGTTTAATCCCCAGTACCATGAAACAAACAAAAGACAAAAGAAAATTAAAAAAAAAGAAACCTTAGAACAGTGACTTGGATTTTTCTTCTCTATGCCAAATAAAAATAGCTATTTTTAAGAGTGCAATAAATAGCATGATGTAGCATTAAGTTGCTAGTATCTATCATGTTTCCCATGAGCCCCACACTCTGCAATGTGCTTTATATTTTTTAAATTTTACCTATTTTTAAAATTTGTTCTAATTAGTTATACATGACAGTATAATATATTTTGACATATTATACATTATAAATTTATGGAGTATAACTTCTCATTCTTCTGGTTGTACATCATGTAGGATTACATTGGTCATGTAATCACATATGCTCCTAGGATAGTAATGCCTATTAATTCTACCGTCTTTCCTAGTCCCATTTCCCCTCTCTTCCTTTCAATCCCCTTTGTCTAATCCAAAGTACTTCTATTCTTCCTTAGCCTCCCACCCCCATTATGAATTAGCATTTGCATATCAGAGGAAAACATTCGGCCTTTGGTTTTTTGGGGTTTGGCTTATTTCAAAAAATATGGAACACTTCACAAATTTACCTGTTATCCTTGCACGGAGCCATGCTAATCTTTTCTGTATCATTCTAATTTAAGTATATGTGCTGCTGAAGTGAGCACTATATGGTTGATCTCAGGTTTATCCTCACAGCAGTCCTCTTTGTATGATCTCTGGTTTACAAATAGGGCTGAGAGCTGGAGAGGCTAAATAACTTCTCAAGGTCACATACCTATTGCTATAAATTGAAAATTTTATTCTCCCAAGAGTTACATGTTGAAGCCATAACCTTTAGTGCGGCTGTATTTGAAGTAAGAAAGGGACTAAGTTCATAAGGGTGGGGTCCTGATCCGATAGGATTAGTGTCCTCATATGAGCTCACTTGTGTGCTTTCTCCCCGTGCCCCATGCAGGCCCAAAGAAGAGGTCACCTGACATCCAGCAGGAGGTGACCATCTGCAAAACAAAAGAGAGTTCATACCAGACAATCCTGCTGACACCTTGGCCTCACACCGCCAGCCTCCAGAGCTCTGAGGAAATTTATTTTTGTTGTTTATGCCACCCAGTCTGAAGTAGTGTGCTACGGCAGCCTAAGTGGGCCAATATACCTGACAAGCCACCACACTGGGATACAAGCACCAGAGTCCTCATGCATGATGCTAAACTGCCTCCTAGAAATATAGGTGCTCCTCCTCTGACAAACTGCAAGCTGAAAATGTCTTAAGTGGAAAATGCATGTATCTAACCTACCAAATATTGCAACTTAGTCTAACCTACGTTCAACACTCTTGAAATAATTAAGTGAGCCTGGGCTTGGGCAAAATCATCTACTAGAAAGCCTATTTTGTAATAAACTGTTGAATTTCTCATGTAATTTATTGAATATGGAAAGTGGAAAACAGAATTGTGGCCTGTATTTGCTTGCACACCATCATAGAGTTGAAAAATCCTAAGTAGAATCATCATAAAGTGGGTATTGCCTGAATCATCATTTTATATTTTTATGTTTTGACAAGGCTACTTTTAATATTTACATTGAGGTGAAAAATGTTTTTAAAACTTGGCAATATGGTGTGTGGGTCTATTCTAACTTAAAGCAGTTTCACTACATTTAGATTTCTGGAAAAAAAGTTTTTGAACATGCAAACAGGTTGGAAAATTTGCACCCAATAATAACAGTTGGACCTTTGGCTTATGGAAGACTTCAGTGGGAAAGTATTTGCTTAAATCTCTGCCTGCTATTATAGTTGAAGGTTTGGCGGTAGTATTTGCCCTTCCCCTGAACTTTTTGTATTTCAAAACCATGTGAGGTATTGTCTGTCTTATGTATCAAAAGTAAGATCAAGCAACTTTTAAAGAAGTGACAATCAAGTATTTCATTTAGCTAAGTGTCCATCACTGAGAAAATGAGTATCTGGTATGCCAGTGACCTGGACCCTTTTTATGTTTCTCTCTCTCCCTTAAAAATACTGTGAGGAGTCATTGGCAACTGACCATTTTTCTTCTACACGTTGGCTGGCCTCCTCCTTGGCTCTGTGGGCAAAGTCCCTTCCCAGGAAGTGGGTGTCAGCCCCTCCACAGTGGCCAGGATTTCAGGGCTGGGCTCATCAGTAGATGGATAATGGTGGCTGCCCTTTGGCTCTGCTTCCTTTCCTTGTCCTGTGAAGGTCAAGTTTCCTTCTCATTTGGAGAGCAGATGGTTTTGTGTGTACTGTTTCTCTATTTCTAACAGGCTTTCATTTTTAAAATATTGTTTTATTTTTTATTATTTTTTAAATTTGTCTTAATTAGTTACACATGACAGTAGAATGCATTTATGCATTTGATATATCATACATAGATGGGATATAATTTCTCATTTCTGAGTGTACATGTTACAGAATCATATTGTCATGTAGTCATAAAATAATAGTCTATTTCATTCTACTATCTTCCTATCCCACATCCCTTCCCCTCCCCTCCATCACTTCCCTCTACCCAATCTAAGGTAACACTATTCTTCTCTAGTGCCACCCCCCTCACCCCCCATTCCCCACCCCACCTTATTGTGCATTAGCATTCGCATATTAGAGAAAACATTCGGCCTTTGATTTTGTGGGATTGGCTTGTTTCACTTAGCATTCTATTCTCCAACTCCATCCATTTACTGGCAAATGCCATAGTTTCACTATTCTTTAAAGCTGAGTAATATTCCATTGAGTATATATAACCACATTTTCTTTATCCATTCACCTCTGGAAGGACCCTAGCTTGGTTCCACAATAGTTTAGCTATTGTGAATTGAGCTGCTATAAACACTGACATGGCTGTGTCAGTATTATACTGATTTTAAGTCCTTGGGATATATACCAAAGAGTGGGATAGCTGGGTCAAATGGTGGTCCCATTCCTAGTTTTCTGGGGAATCTCCATACTGCTTTCCATAGTGGTTGCACCGATTTGCAGTTCCACCAGCAATGTATGAATGTACCTTTTTTTCCCACATCCTTGCCAACGTTTATTATTTCTTGTATTTTTAAAAAATTTCTTTAGTTATAGGTGGACTCAATGTCTTTATTTCACTTTATGTGGTACTGAGGATTGAATCTAGTGCCTCACATGTGCTAGGCAAGCGCTCTGCCTCTGAGTCCCAGCCCCAGCCCCCTGTTTTTTGTATTCTTGATGATTGCCATTCTGACAGTAGTGAGATGAAATCTTAGAGTAGCTTTGATTTGCATTTCTCTAATTGCTAGAGATGTTGAACATTTTTTCATATATTTGTTGATAAATTGTGTTTCCTCTTCTGTGAAGTGTCTGTTCAGTTCCTTAGCCCTTTTATTGATTGGGTTCTTTGATTAGAGACTTGGGCTTTATGAAGGTAGCATCTTCTACATCCACTGCAGGCTAACTGTTGACAATCAAAAGATATGGAAGGATAGGTGATAAACTGAGAATAGACAGACTGGCAAAAATAGCCTATAATCTCAACTCTAACCATTACTAACATTTGAGGTAAACTTCCAGATTTCCTTTTATGTGCACATATGCATATAGATGTATGAAAATTCACATGCACCAGGTCATCCTGGACATGTTAAGGAACGTTGAGTCTACCTTGCATATGCTGTAGGTATCATTCCTCGTAGGCATATTAAAATTATTGTTATCCTTTTGCAACAAGATCATGTGAAGTGCTGATTCAACTAAACAATCTTAGGAATCCAGTTGAAAGATTCTTTAGAATTAGCACCAGGGAATACCTGCCTTTGCATGAGATGCTATGTGCCCCAAGAGCAAGAGAACTGATTTTTTGGGTCTTACTCTTTGGAGGGGCAGGAACTACAAAGAGGTTAGTTTTGTGAAGTGTGCAGTGTTCATGAAGATAGTCTGACCTGACCTTCAAATTCCAGAGCCCCACATTTACTCTGGCCTCTCTATGGATTTGAAATAACACAGAAAAAGCAGGTTAAAAATTTGGCATTATGGCAGAATAAATGCTCAGATATCTGGAACTCTTTCTTGGTACAAAACACCTAAAGTTACTGAGTTAAATATGAAAGTAAAAGAAATGTGTGGCTTGGATGGTATGAAGCAAATGTTCAGAGGCCATATATAATGAAAAAAATTCTAACTTAGAAGAAATAGTGAATGCCAAAATCAGCATTAGCTTCAGGTATATCTGGATTTAAGTGGATCTTATATATGCTTGGAATAGCAGACAAAGCAGAGTACCCAAGTCTGGGGGTAGTCACTTTGGGGACCTCAACTCAAGCTCATCCCCATTAGCAGGTAAACGAGGATAACCTGCCCTACCAAGAAAGACGGTCAGAAGTCTTTTCTTGTTTTGGCCTTCAATTTTGGTGGAATAAAATATATATATTAGCTCTTGAGAATACTAAACCATGGTCTGTGTCATGACATGCATTTAGGGGGAAAAAATGTCAAAACCTGATCGTTATGTTAAAGTGGTGGCAAATCAGTAATACCCAGGACATCTGGCAGAGAAAACACAGATCATTTGTGGCTGAACATATTCTAAGAAAAGATAAAATTCCAAGGAACATGACCTCACAGTCAAAGATTACAAAATATACAAGGAAATAAACCACCATGAGAGAGAATAAGCAGAAACTGTAAGCTGGAGAAGGACGTGTACAGACTGCAGATATTTAAAAGGCCAGAAACAGAGTGTGAGTTTAGTTAAAGGCATTCAGGAACATGTTGAAAGTATGATGAAGGAGCAGGGGACTATCAAAGTTGACAAGGACAAGGCAGTTTTCAAAAGAAGGACCACAGGGCAGGGGATGTAGGTCAGTGATAGAGCAAATGCATAGCACACACAAAGCCTTCGGTTAAATCCCCAGCACTGCACCACAAAAGGGAAGAGAGAGAGAGAGAGAGAGAGAGAGAGAGAGAGAGAGAGAGAGAGAGAGAGAGAGAGAGAGAGAGAGAAAACCCATTTAGAATTTTTGGATTAAAACATATAATAATGAGGGCTGGGTATATAGCTCAGTAGTAGATTGCTTGCCTAGCACGTGCAAGTTCTTGGGCTCAATCCCCAGTACCCTCCCCCTCCAAAAGTGTGTGTGTATGTGTATATTTGTGTGTGTGTGTGTGTGTGTGTGTGTGTGTGTATATATATATATATATATATATATAATACATATATAATATAGGTATTTAATGAAAATTATAAATTCCAAGAACTGGCTAAACAGGTTACACATAGCTGAAGACAGAATTAGTGAAACTGAAAATAAAACTGAAGAAATTACTAAAAATGGAAACAAAAGAGGCAAAACCTGGAGAACGTTGAAGTTGTTTAAAGATGTGGATGATAGAGCAAGAAGGCCTAAAAAAATGACCAAATTAGTGTTCCAGAAGGAGAGAATAGAACTGGGAGAAGCAGTGTTCAAACAGGTAATAGCTGAAAACTTCCCTGGATCGAGGAAAGATGCCAATCGTTAAAGTCAGGAAGCTCATCAAATTCTAAATAGAATAAAAGCATTAGTAAGAAATGTACACCATCCTTCCTTACATTATGTATATCTCGTAATGTAACTAAAATATCCCTGTAGCTACCCCCTTCTCAGTGGCCTCTTCCATTCTATTTAAAATTGACACTCTTTCCTGTTTTCTTTTTCTGTGACATTCAGTACCATGACATCTTTTCTCTGATCACTTATATATCTTATTTATTGCTTACCACCTTCCAATAGAAAGTAAGCCTGGTGAGATAAAATGTAATTTGTTTGTGTGTGTGTGTATTTTGCTCATTTCTTAATTCCCAGAGCTTCGAACAGTGTCTAACACATAGTAAGCACTCAAAAAATATTTGAAAAAAAATGAAAGAAGAATAGCTAACATTCACAAAGGCTTTCTTATGTGCTACATACACATTGTGCTGAGGTCAACCTGCATTCTTTGATTTAGTCATTATAGAAAACTTAGCAGTTGTTACTATTCATATCTGCATGACACCTTGGTTTTTCTGTGTCTTTGTTTTTCCCATGGATAAAGTGGGGATAGGAGTTGGATGAGGAAATTTACAATTGTCAAAGATAAAAAAACTGGGAACTGAATATTTTTCCAAAATAACTTGGTGGCCAAACCTTACCGAAGTTGATCTTATACAATAATGCTTGTATGTTTCCAGTTGATTATAAAACAAGTTTTCAGAAACTTGGGAGCTTAACACAACACAAACTTGTTATCTTACAGTTTGGGAAGTCAGGGGTCTTCTGGAAGTTGCCCTCCTTTTGGAATCCATTTCCTCACCTTTCCTGGTCCCAAGAGACACTACAGTTTTTCGCTGATGACATCATTCTGCTTCTGCCATCTTCGTGGACCCTGACTCTCCTTGATCTTATAAGGACCTTTATGATTACATTGGGCCCACCTGGATAATCCAGGACAATTTCTCCTCCTGAAGATCCTGAGGTGGAGAATTCGATCTATAGTCTCCTGCCATGTAAGTTCAGGTATACCTGGTTTTGGAGACAGGAAATAAACATCTTTGCAAGAGAGGGGGCATTCTGCCTATCACAAGTGTGAACACTCACATGCTTCTATTTGTTTTGTGGGCTAAGTATGTAATAAATGGTGGGTATGCTGTCTTATTTTCTAAATTATGAAAAAATATGAATTCAGAAACCTCCCTGTCATGAGAGTTTGGGACTAGGATACTGTGTTTATGACTGCCTTGATACAGGAAGGCTGCATGGTAAGTGAAATCAAATGCAGGTTCCATGGTAACTGAGATCAAATCAGCCTGTGCCTTCCTAACTGAACCATTGTGAAGTTTAGCTGAGATCAAACAATGTATAAAGTGTCCTGTGCACACAGCAAAGGTGCCCGCTTTGTAGTTGGCAGGCTGGCCAGCTTTACGTAGCATCTGCCCTGCTTCTGTGGTTGCACATGCGGTCTGTGCAAACCAGCCTCCCCTCACCACTGATAAGTGTCTAGACCTCCACTTAGGGCTCTGCTGGGCAGCACTGACCAGGAGCCAAGGCCGATGCTGGAGAGTCACGTTTGGAGCTCTGTCAAGCAGGAACGAGTTTCCACTTGGAGGGCAAGGGAAGGACACTCCAGGAGAACAGGATCCAAGTGACAGGGCCTGGTAACACTCTATGGGCCTTCTCAATGGGAAGAACTGTTATTTTCTGTTGTAATAAAAAGGCTTTTGTAATGAAAAATTATATTGTGAACCTGATGGTTGCTGAGTCAATCAGCTTATATTAAGAGCCTCAGATTTCCTAGCTTTTGACCCAGTAATTAAGTATTTAGAAAATAAGAATTGATCCATGTGTAGCTAATAAAAAAAATTAAATTTAAAAAAAAGAAAAAGAAGAAAATAAGAATTGATCAATTTATAAGCAAGGGGAAAAAAGAGAAAAAAAGAAGAAAAAGAAATAAAGGATTAAAAAATAGGCCAATTAACCTTAAGGTTTTTTTCAAAGCTTATGACAAACCAACATTGTTTCCGTCCCTAGTCATTTCGATATTCCTTTCTGCTCTGGGGTGGGGAGGGAGCTCCTGTTTCAAAACCATTATTTTTGCCCTGTTGTGGTAACGATGCTCTCAACAGCCTTCATCAGCACGGAAGTCAAGTGTACCTAGGGAAACTGAAGGCTAGTGCTAGGTGAGTCAATAGTGCATGCTGTTTAGTGTATGCCCACTGAGGTTAACAGAAAAACTTCAGATTAGTTTTTTTTTTTCTTTTTTTGAGGAGGTTGTATTGGAATTGAACCCAGGGGTGCTTAAACCACTGAGTTACATCCCCAGTCCTTTTAATTTAATTTTTTAAAAATTTTGAAACATGGTCTTGCTAAGCAGCTGCAGCTGGCTTTGAACTTGTGATCCTTCTTCCTAAGCCTCCTTTGCCGCTGGGATTACAGGCATGCACCACCCTGCCAGTTTCCAGATTAGTTCTTTATTTTCATAAAGGAAAGGAGAGCATTGAGGGGTCAGTTCAGTGAGAAAATTGGATAAGAATGGAATAAGAGGTACAAGTTTTCAGGAGGCACAGTCCCAGGAAGCAAATCTTCATTTATCTGGGCAGGTTTGAAATGGAATGGCTCTCTTGCCAGTCACCCTGGAGACAGAAAAGCTTATTCTGGCAACTAGAATATTGAGCTTACTGCTGATGTCAGATTATATGAATAACTAATAAATGTTCAGAATTTTAAAGTTAAAAATTGCTGCCCCAAGCAGCCCACTGATAGGTTTATGTTTATTAGTCTCTTGGTTTCATTGACTCACACAGCTGGTTAGATGTGGGATTTAAATCCTCTTCATTGGATGCCTGTGATTTTCCTACAGCATCACGGTGCCATATGTTTAGGACCACAATGCAGAATTCAGAATCTCTTTCTTGTAGAACAGTGTTTCTTAAACTTGATTACTTCGCATATTTCCAGAGAGGAGTATGAAATATAGATTTCCTGGTCTCATCCCTAGAAATCAACGCAGAGTGGTATTTATGAATCTGTATTTTTAACTGGTTACTTGAGAGTCTGATACACAGTCAGGTTTGGAAGCTGCAGTTTTGTGAAATCAAAGACCAATGAGATTAGTTTATTAAATAGAAATCCGGGTGTTTTAGGTCAGTGGTCCCTAAACTTTTAAAAACTGCCTTATCATTGAATAAGCTATTGAAATCTATGAATTCTTTTCCTTAAGAAATATACATATACACTTTTACATAGAAGATTGGTGTATGAGTTTTCCATTGCTGCTCTAATAAATTATCACAAAACAGGGAGGTGATGTACACCTGTAATACCAGATACACCGAAGTGGAGGCAGTAAGATTGCAAGTTTGAGGCCAGCTACAGCAACTTAGCAAGACCCTGTCTCAAAATAAGAAATAAAAAGGATGGGATATAGCTAAGTGGTAGAACATCCCTGGGTTCAAACCCCAGTATAATAACAACAAAAATCACAAACATACTGGCTTAAAACAACAAAATACACCTTATATTTCTGGAGGTCAGAAACAGAACCTGGGTCTTACTGGACTAAACTCAAGGTGTCTTGAGGGTGTGTTTCTTCATGAAGCTATATGGCAACTTCAGAAGGCCATTATATTGCCTTTCCTGGCTTCTAGAGCTGTCTGCATTCTTGCTTGTGGATGTCCTCCTCTCTCTTCAAACACCACAATATATCATCTCTTTGACCCTCACATCTCTGACTCCAGCTAGGACAGGTTTTCTGCTTTTAAGATTAGATTGGGGGCTGGGTTTGTGGCTCAGCTGCTGAGCGAGTGTTCGCCTAGCACGTGTGAGGTGCTGGGTTCGATCCTCAGCACCACATAGAAATAAATAAATAAAATGAAGGTATTGTGTCCAACTACAACTAAAAAAAATTCAAAAAAAAAAAAAAAAAGAAGATTAGATTGGGCCCACCCTGAAAATGCAGGGACGTCTCTGCATCTCAAGGTCCTTGTACTAATATGCTTTTAGACACTATGAGGAAATGCCTTGTATAGGCTATTTATAAAGAAAAAGTTCAGAGTCTGTGCTTAGCACAAGTGAGTCCCTGGGTTCAGTTACCCCATGACCCGCCCCTCCCCCGCCCCAAAGCAGAGAACAGGTAGGGAAAGCACGAAAGGGTGGCAAAAGTTCACAGTGAGGAATGTCAATTCAGTAGGAATCCCAAATTTTAGTAGTTACATTTATAGGGACAGAAGATAGAATGAAGATTGCCAGGGGCTGGGAGGAGGGAGGAGTGGGGAGGGATTTCTGTTTTTTTTTTTTTTTTTTTTCTTTTTTCTTTGTATGTTGCCTGCCGGGGGATCAAGCTTAGGAGCTCTTGCACGCTGCGGAAGCACTCTATCTCTGAGCTACAACGCCCCCGCCCAAGAGGTTATTGGTTTTTTTTTTTTTTAATTTTTAATTGGTTGTTCAAAACATTACAAAGCTCATGACATATCATCTTTCATACATTAAAAAAAAAACAAGGGAGGTTATTGTTTAATGGGTGGTTTGCTTTGCAAAATGAAAAGCGTTCTGGAGCTGAGTGGTGGTATTGGTTGTACAATAGCTGGTTAAGATGATAAACTTTATGTGTTCTATCCCAATCACACACGCACATGCGCTTGTGCACACAATGCAAGACCCCCAACCCCCTGGGCTTGGCTTCTGATTCGACAGATCTGGATTGGGACCTGTGGATTTGCATTTCTGACAAAAGCTCTCCCAGGTGATGTCGGTGCTGCGGGTCCCGAGAGACCACGTTTAGGGAATCACTGGCTTAGGAGACCAAGTGAGTAGAACACGCAGCGGCGCTCTGCTGGTGTCCACGTGGCTAATTGTGGTTATTAACACCTGACATTCCTTGAGCGCTAGTTGCCTACGCGCTATTAGGATCCGCTGATGGGCAGGGTTATAACAGACCCCTGTCCTGCATCCGCGTTGCTCTGGTCCTGAATGTGAGTGTGAGACTGAGAGAGATGGAAGGACCCGTAGAGCACGCAGCGGCTAGGGATGGGTGGCCTAGGAGATCCGGAACACACCGGACGCCCAGGGGCGTCCCGGGACTAACTCCCTGACAGGGCGGTGCGCAGGGGACTTGCGGCCCGCAGGGGGCACTGGCGCGCCGTCCTGCCGCGGGCTGTCCGGGCCGCCCACCCCGCGGGCGCGCCTCTCTGCAGACCAGCGCCGCCCGGCCCGGGACCCGCTCTCTCCCAGCGCGCAGGCTTCTCAGCCAGACTGCGGACGCCGCCCGCTCGCGGCCTCCCCGGTGCTTGCTTTCATCGCTCGATCAAACCACCGTTCCGGTGCCGGCCCGCTGCCCGCATCCCGCCAGTGTCCGAGCTCAGCGCTCCAGTCCCGGGGAGCCTCCTGGCCGTCGGCGGCCCGTGCGCTCGGCGCTCTGCTCTCGGGCAGAGGGGAGGGCGGAGGCCGGCTGGGGATGGGCAGCCCGGCGGCACGGAGGGGCGCCGGGGGGCTCCGTGCACTGCTCCTGACGCTGGTTGCGGCGGGAGTCCCCGCGGGCGCCTACAACCTCGATCCGCAGCGTCCCGTGCGCTTCCAGGGCCCCGCCGGCTCCTTCTTTGGCTACGCGGTGCTGGAGCATTTCCACGACAACACGCGCTGGTGAGTGCTTCCCCGACCCCGGCCCGGCCAGCCCCAGAGCCAGCCGCCGTCGCCGCCTTTCCGGCCTCTTCCACGCTGCGGTCCCGAGGGGGCGATTTAAATGTCTCCGCTGCGCGCGGCTCTGCGGCCGGGAGAAGGCGGGAGGAGGCAGGACGCCCGGTCCCGGCCCCGCTGACGTCCCCGCCGGCGCCCAAGGCGGAGGGGGCCGGGCCGGGCGCTTCCCTGGGGGGTCCCAGTGTGCAGCGTGCGGGGGAACCTTTCCGGTTGTCAGGTTCGACTTTACCCTCCCGAACGCAAAGTAACTCAACCTATCTGCCTCCCAGGGGCCGAGCATCCCGAACTCCGCAGGAACCCCAGGAGACCTCAGGGCAACTCTTGTGGATAGTTTTGTCTGTCCAGCGCCACTGCATGCAGGAAACAGTAACCCGGAGTTGTGTGAGGGGAATGGGCTCTGTGTGTGGTAGGTGGGGGACGTGGGGGCGGCGGGGTCCTCCAGGATAGGCGCAGTGGACAGAAGCCTCCTCTGTGGAAGAGGATCTGAGAGGCGCCGGGTGTAGGGAAGAATAAGGGAGGAACCCTAAGTGACAAAATTTGTGTGATTGGGTCATCGTGTCATGTACCATCTGAGGCAAATGACACAATGTGTCTTGGGAGAGGAGCTTAGGTTTTGTAGAGGCCAGAGTGTCCAGTTGCACCCTGGCTCCCCAGTCCAGAGGGGTGGGTCGGAAGAAATGGTGGGGCCTCTCATTAGGCACCATCAGCTGTGTTCAGAGTTTCAGTGCCCAGCCTTATTGGAGGACTAAGGAGACTGGTGCTTTTTGGCCACCTCTTCTGAAGGAGAGAGAATAAAATAACCACTCCATAGTTACTTTTCCATCAGAGTGAGAGGCTGTGAGTAGCTCCTCCCTCTTCCTCATCTCTTCAGTATCATGCCTCCATGTGGGTTCAGGTGACAGCTATTGAGGGGGAAGGGGTTTGATTGTATTGTTTAATCAGCAGTGTGAGCATCTTCAGGGGTGGCAGGTGGGAGGTGGAGATCAGTGTCACTTGTGCATTCACAGATGCTGGAGAGCCACTGCTAATGGAGCAGAGGCTAATGGAAAAGGGTGGTGTGTAGATGGGGGTCCTTAGGCATTCCTGCAGGAGAGAACTCTGACCAGCTGGCTCCTTAACAATCATGCTGTTTGGTTTTCTTGGAGGCAGCTCTCCTAGCTTTCAAAGTCCTTGTGCAGCTGTTATCTAGTTCTACACCACCAACCCCAACATTTACTCCAGTTGCTGAGTTTTTGACTGGACTTTTTCTTCCTACACTTGCTAAATCCATCTTTTTGAACAAAGACTGAATGCCTCTGCTATGCTCTCCAGACTTCAGGTCTACTGTGGGCTTTGGATTTGGTACAGACACAACTTGGGCAGAAGCAGTTGGAGAACACATCCCAGAAGCCCATGCTGGGCTCCCAGACTGTGTGACCTTGGTACTAGGCATGTGGGAAGAGCTGTCAAAAACAGCAGGGCTGCTCTGGGTAGGGGTTGCTGAAGAAAGGGCAGGCAACTGAGTGAGCCAGGGCATTGGGTGCAATCTGCAGATGCTGCTGCCTGATGTGCTCTCCAATTCTTTAATGGCTAGAGGGAGAGGTGTCAAGCTCCCCTCACCTGGATTTGCATGGGTCACTGGTCAAGATTTCTCCAGGTGGGAACAGGTGGGTAGAGTTAAGAACACACCTGACAGAGAAGTTGCTCAGTTTGCTTTGCTTTTACAAAAGGGATGAGGAAAAGCTTTGTGTTAATACATTTGGCAAGTGCAGGAAAAGATGGTCTACTTTTAAACTTGGCACTCTGGGTAGATAGTAGGGAGGAACTGGGGATAAAGTTGGGGCCTGGCCTTGTAGCCAGCAGAGGGACTGCTCTTTCTGGGGTCCATGGGAACCCAGTGTCCTCTCCTGGTCTGATGCTGAGCCAGCTGCTTTTTATGTTGGAGTGCTTGTTCCTGTAGCTTCTCAGGTGCACTCTAATAAAATCTTTTTGAAGCACGTTGTCCCCCCACATTGCCTTAATTATCTTCTTAGTTTTTGCCGTTCTTCATTTCCATTCTCTTGATTCAGGTCCTACGAAATCTGCATCTATCCTAAGTCTCTAATTTTTAATCTTGGTTGATGAAGTGATTATTGGTCTCTTACTATGGGGCAGTCCTTGAATCCTGGCTCTTCTAATTCCACTTCAGAGCCACGTAGGTTGTTTCTAATTATTCACAATTATTAACAAGAGCAGGGGTAAACATCCTTATTAAACATCCTTATGACTAAATCCTTGCGGACATCCTTAATTATTTCCTTCAAATCAATCCCTGGGCTTAGAATTGCTGTGTCAGAGAGGATGGAGGTTTTGAGGCCATCTCTATTGAATTACCAAAGTGCCAGTGAAGCTCAAATGTGTACTTTTGGGACGTGCATCAGTTTATTCCAGCACTGGGGTTTTGGAGTAGTTTAGCAAAAGGCTGCTGTTGTGTCATGGAAGAGTAGACACCTATGTGGTGCTGGCAAATATGTGATCACAGGTAGATGAGGAAGGTAAGCAATTTAGACATAAAAAAGAAAATAGCATGTTGAAACTTTGAAAGGAAACCATGACAAATGTTAAGTAACCCCTGTATCTTTAGGCTAGCTTCAAATTTGCAGTCTTCCTGCCTCAGCCTCCTGAGTTGCTGGGATTACAGGTGTGTGCCATACTACCCAGCTGGAAGAAATTACTCTTTAGCTTAACTGGGTCTCTGGTGATTTGCCATGTTTTCATGCTAATTATTCATTTTACAGGGAGAGGTTGTATTGGATTTAGGGAATGTGGTGGAAGGGACACTGGGTAGCAGAGCTGAGGGTTTCCCCTGTTGGCTTTCCGTTACTATAACAAACACCTGATACAGTTTTAAAGAGAGAAGGTGTATCTTAGTTCACAATTCTGGAGGTTTCAGGTTTCTGTTCACAGCTAGTTGACCCTATTGCTTTGGGGCCTGTGGTGGGTTCGTACATCATAATGGGAGTACATGGAGGAGCAAAGCTGTTCACCTCATAGCCATGGAGCAAAAAGAGAGGATGGGGCTGAGATCCCACTATCCCTTTTCAGGGGACATCCCCTGTGACCTTGTACAAGGCCCCACCTTTTCAGGATTCCACCACCTCCCAATAATGCCAAGCTGAGAACTAAACCTTTAACAAATGGGTCTGTGGGGGACATTCTAGATTCAATCTACACCGCATTTTCAGAGATGCCCCCTGTCCGTGCATTATCACAGAGCATGTGGATGTGCTGTCAGAACTATCACTACTGCTTCAATCTTGTAACAGCATTTCTACCTTTTTTTTTGCTAACTGAAATTGTCACTGATCAGCAGGTCCTAGGTGCCTATGTAAAGCATGGGGGTGATCTTGCTTTTCTGAGCTTTGGTGCTGAATCTGATTCCTATGGCCATATTCTACTGAGGACAGAGCCACACACCCAGCTTTTCTCAAAGTGCTTATTTGATGGTCCTTCTGTCACTATGCCCAGAGCACTGAGAATTGGACCAGAATAACCTAATGACACTCTTATCAGTTTGAGTGCAAACATGCAATTGGCTCAATTTCCTTTTTTTCTAATGACACCTAGAGCATGTCGGCCTATCCAGAGGTCTCCTCTATTGCCCCCTGCACATCTTCTGGTATCCTTTAAACAACAGCAGTAGGTGCCAGGGAACACGGACAAAGCTGACTTCTGTCTAGTTCCCTGGCGGCTCCTCAGCTGCAGAGCCGACAGCTGTAACACTTTGTGATATAAATAAATGTGGCCCTGCTGGTGTGCACCCCCCACACCCCAGACGCCCTGGAGTGGTTGGGTGCACTGGCTTCCTTTCTGGAGACATGCTTCCTGCCCCCCTCTCCTGGGACACGTCGAGACGGCTGCTCTCAGGCACAGTGTAAGCGCTCGGAAATGGAAGACGCACTTGACTTTTTGCTTTGAGAAGATCTTCAGAGCATTGTTCAGTGAGAAATGGGCTGTTCCGAGCCAAGGAGAATGAGTCCTCAATTTGCATTCAGGTTGAGGGTAAAAAGGAGCAAACTGGACAGTTCTGGGGAGCTGCCCAGGGTGGTCGCCACTAGCCCAGATGTCTTGCTATTTAAATTGAAATGAACTGAAACTCTTATTAAAGAATTCAGTTTCTCAGTTGTGTTAGCTTACATTAGTAGCCACGTGTCGCTACTAGCTACTGTCTAGGACAGCCTACAGAGAGGGTATTTTCACTGCAGAAGGGTCTGTTGGACAGTGTGGGTTTAGAGCAATGATTTTAGTCAGAGCTAGACAAGGATCAAAAGATTTTAAATGAAAAATCAACCATTGGCATATTTCGAGTGCTAAAACCCAAACAGAGGTGCTTAAATCTGAAAATTGTGAGCAGATGAATAGATTCTTTTCATTCATTAGACACTAGCGTGCCTGTTCTGGGCTTAGGAGTGGGGAGTCAGGAATTTAAAGTCCACCTGCAAATCGGGTAGATGAGAAAATTGTGGGGTTCTAGTCTGTCTTGGACAAAATCTGATATGGCATAGGCTCCAGTTGTAGGGAGCTGGTTCTCAGACAGCCTGGGTGGCTCTAAGGGTGGAAGAGAGACTCATGTGAAGGAGAAATATGTGGACCTGGAGTTATGGGCTCCACGGCTCCTGCCTTGCAATTGTTCAGAAACACCCGGATGTGCTGGTGGCAGCCTGCCTTCTCATAACCTCCCTGTGGGCGTGCTTCCTGACTTCCTCTGTCCCAGGTTGGCTCCTAGGGGAAGGTGCAGTTGTACTTCCTTAGCTGCGTATTCTGGAAATGACATTTTCTGACCTTGCTTGCCCTGCAGAACCTGCTTTCTTAAGCTCTTGGGAAGGGACCACACACATGTGTGGGCTGCTTTCTAAGAGGACCCAGAAGGCATCTTCTCCTGGCTTCTGGGGTGTTTCCCTGGAGATGCTGAGAAGTAGCCAGGGTGCTGTTTCTTGAGCTGGTGCTGAAGGTGGCGGGCAGAGGCGGCTGTCTTGCCTAGGGCAGAGCCTTGTGGAGTGAGCAGACAGCAGCTGCCTCCAGCCAGTGTCTAACAGCCCGGTGTGAGGGTGTGAAGGGCAGGCCCCAGCCATTCCCTGTGGACATGCTGCTGTTCAGGAAATGGTCTCCTTCTGATAACTTCTGTTATGACTTGTCCAGGGAAAATGTTTTTGCGTTTATTAAAAGCAGCCACAGTGTTCTCTGAAATAATCGACTGGTAACTTTTAAAATCAAAACTTATTTCCATCAGATATTTTCTGGGCATCTAGGAAGGGTCAGATGCTTCCATAGGCATCATGTTCTTCAGCCGAATGGTTGCGAAGTTGACGTGTGGTTTCTAGTTTGCAGTTGGGGAGCTGTGGCTTAGAGTTACACCTCATCCTATGAGATCATTTTTATTGGGGACTTTGTTAGTTTGCATTTTCAAGAAGCAGATGCTGAAAGACAGGGGTGTAAGAGAATTGTTGGAGGGGTGGTATGGCAAAGAGAAAGGGGGGGGGTGAAGCAGAGAGCCTCAGGTTGTGATGCAGATCTGATTAGAATCTCAGTTAACCCTGTGGGGACCATTGGGCAGAAATGGTGATGCTCTGTCATGACCAGTCATGGGCTGGAGCTGTCTGGGAGGAGGGGTTGCCTTGGCTCGACCACTGCAGAGGATGTGAAAGGGGCAGCATCTGGAGGCTTCAGCTGACTGTCCCCTACTGCCCCTGGCCTCCGGTAAGCAGGAGGTGATGCACACCTCCAGGCTGCCCTGGAGCCCTTCATGCAGGAGTAGCCTTAGGAAGCTGGGAGATATGCTTCTGGCCTGTCCTGTGGCTGGGCTCATCTGTCTATGCTCATATCACTCTGGTTGGGGTATGGAAAGTTAGGCTTGACGTCAGGGCCTTGGAACTGACCCAGATGCAGAATCCAGCGCATCTTTGTTTCAGCTGACAGGTTATAGCTTTCTAACATCAGAAGTTGCAGGTGAGGGATTTCTGAGGCCAGGACTGTACCTCATGGTGAGCCATCAAGCTCTCTGAACTGCAAATCCTTTTAGCCAAGTGGATTTGGCTATCAATCAAAGCAGAATAAATTCTTTTATCCCTACCTTCCTTTTTGCCAGAGGCAGTCTTAGGGAAGCTAAAATGAGTCTAAGACGGTTTAAAAAAAAAATCTAGTCTTTGGAACCTTTTCTTAGGTGAGCAAAAGGGACTTCTGTGCATTTGAATTGGCAAAAGCAACAGGTAGGAGAGGCAGCCTCCCAGGTGAAGGGGTGAGCTGAGATGGAGGAAGTTTCCTGCTCTTTTTTTTTTTTTGGTGTTCAAATATTTGGGGTTACAAATCTTCCTCCCTCACATACTGTCGGCCGCTGGAGCAGCCCATTTGTTCTCCAGGTTGAGCTTCCTAAGTACATGGTGGGAGCCAGGAGACTTGGAGTGGGTGAGGCGTGGTGACAAAGCAGCCCAAGAAGGTTAGGTGAATCCATGGAATATTCTGGAATGCCTCATCTTTCTGAGAACACTTCTTTTAATGCCAGACATAGGGTGACAGCAGGGCCTTCAATCAGAGACTTGTGGAATTGTAAGTCCTAGAGTTGTATGTGCCTCTTTGTGGTCTTGCAGAGCCAGGGATCTGGTGGGAGGCCACCCCAGCCCTGTTCTGGGTGCTCTGGTTCCATCCCCAGCTCCACATAAGTCTGGGAAATAGGTGTACGTTTCCGAGGTGAGGTAGAGGTGGTGGTGGTGGGGGGAAACCCACATACATACCATAAACTAAATGTAAAAGCATTGCCAGTGCCGCCAAGGGGATGTTTCCTGGGCCTCTCTGCTCTTTCCAAGCTGGGTGTGGAACTCCACCGGCTTCAATCATTTTCTAACTCTGCATTTTCCTGTATAATCGTGCTCCTCTTCCTCCTCTTATTTACTACAACCTATAGTTCCCATAGTAAGATTTTTTTTCTTCCCGCCTTGTAGGAATGCTTCTAGTGTGCAGGGTGCTGGGGACGTTGTGCTCAGTTACCTCGGTGCAGTGGGGTTTACTGCCAAGGCACACAGAGGCCAAGTCACTTGTGGAAGATACTTGGGAAGGACATTTCGGGGCTATGATAGGAACTCGGATCTATTTTATTGTTGGTCTGACTGTTCTCAGGGTCAGATGTATATCAAGCTCCTGTTCAAGGAATCGGGAAGAAAGAGTGCCCCATGCTGCTGCTGGGAGCATTTTTGTTTGCCCTTGGCCTTGCAGAGGAAAGACCCTAATCCACTCACCTGGGGTGCACAGTCTCCCCCCACCCCCAGTGCTTTGCTGTCTGCCATATTTCCTTTTGTGCCTCATTGCTGCCCTGGGAGGGGAACCATGCATTTGTTGTCTTTGTCCAGAGATAGGGGTGGGAGCCAGGGGACCTTCTGTGGTCACCTGGCTGGAGAGGAGCTGGCCTACTCCTGGGTGTGACTCCAGACACTCTCCTGAGGGCTATTTCCACCACCCCACCCTGCCTGTTACATCAGGGCCATTAAGAAAGCTTGTGGTCCTGGCTGGTGACGAAGATCCCCTTGGGGGAGGGAAAGGAGATCAGGTGGCCAGGGGAGGGATGGCGGTAGTTTTAATTGGTTTGGACGTAAGAGCAGCTGGTGGGCGATGGAGTTCCCATGGCCCGGTTTCCTTCAGAAGTAGCATTCCCTTGCTGGTTGATATATCCGTGTTTCTGTTATCACAATTTTGCTGTGTAATAAACCACCCTATCACCAGCCACCATCTGTCAGCTCATGATTCTGAGGCTGGGCTCAGCTGGGTGTTTCTTCTGCTCTGAGCTGGGCTCCCTCTCACATCTGGTCCACTTCTGGGTCGACTGGTTGACTGGGGTAGGAAAGCTTTAGTTGGGGTGTCTCATCTCTTTAGGTACTGTCTTCCCTTCTCCAGGCTCACCTGGGCTGGTGCACATGTGTCTGGCCAGGGTGCTAAAGGGACCATCAGAAGAAACACATGGTCTCTTGAGGCCTAAGTCCAAAGGCCAGACCACATCTCTGCTCCTGTGTGCTGATGGCCTCTGTGAGTTGCAGGGCTGGCCTGCATTGAGAGGAGGGGGAACAGACTGCACCTCTCTTTTTTTTTTTTGTTTTTTTTGTTTAGTAGTTAGTTGTACACGGTACCTTTATTTCTATGTGGTCTTGAGGATCGAACCCAGTGCTTCCCATGTGCTAGGCAAGTGCTCTGCAGCTGAGCTAAAACCTCAGACTATACTTCTTGATGGAAGAAGCTGCAAAGTTACATTGAAAAGGGCAGGTGGAGAACTGTGGCTGTTTTTCTATTGTGGCTGGTGGGGAAATCATCCTGGACACTCCCAGATTTTTGTTATGTGAACTGAGAGTCTGAATCAATTCCTGCCTAGCACATCAGAGAAGAAACCACAGTTCTAAAGATCTGAGCTCCTGAGTTACTGCCAAGAGGTGGAGCTGGGACAGTGGGTTGTCAAGGTGTTTGGCCTATGGCTGCCCAACATTCCAACACTTGCCTGTTTTTGTAACAGGTACCATGCAGGGCGCTTTGTAAATATCCTCTTGCCTAAACATCACAAGAATCCATCTTGGATTTGTTCCTCCTATTTTACAAAAGAGGAAAACTGAGAGTTGGTAAGAAACTTGCTGGAGGTCACACAGCTTGCCAACAGACAGTGTTTGACCTTCGTGTTACTCCCTGTGCATCTTACACATCATCACCCTGAGGTACTGGCCCACAGAGCTTAGAATTCAGGTGCAACCATTAGTTTAAAGCCCTTAAAACTCCTGGAAAGCTCCCTCTGCTTAAATACCTGGACCCTCAGTTTCTTCAAATAGAAGAGCTACTGAGGCTTTCTGGTCTCGGCTCCAGTTGGTAAACACTGGAGTATCATCTCTCTCCTGGAATGAAGGGCCCACTGTGGTCCGAGGTGGCTCTCTGGCACCAGCCTCCTTCTGCTCAAGCCTTGGCTGTTTTGTGCCCAGTGAGGGATGTGGAGGGATTCCTGGGGTTTCCCTGTGGTGGACACACAGTGATTGAATTCTACTCATGTAACTGAAATGTGGATCCCTCGGGGGGAACTTTGGCTTTGGGATCAAATACATGAAAGCAAACCTAATGGGCTTAAAGTTTGTAATCCCCAGTTGCTGTCCTGGATCTAGCTGTAATTTTGCTCTGTGGAGTGGCTGTGGTGGCATTTGCGGGGAGGGAGGAAACCTTTAGATACTGTCGCTTCCTGGCCTCCCCAGGGAGGCAGCTGTGGCTCAGCCCTTCTCTGCCACCTGTTCTCCAGGAAACTTACCTCCAGGTAATTTACAGGAGTGAGGGAGGAGTTTGGAGCAAGGTGGGTGCTGGGATGGAACCTTTGCAGCCACTCAACCACACATGGGGAAACGGAGGAAGAAGCTCCATTGCAAAAACAAGGCATTGAAACTGCCATGCTAGGAGGGAGTTTGGGGGAGACTAAAAGAAGCATGCCCCTGGACACAGTCGCCTTGGGCTAAGGTCCCAGCTGTTGTGTAGCAGAGGTGTGGCCGAGTGCGTCTGAGTGGAATGCTTGCAAGAAGGCGCCTGATAGGATTGAATTGAGCAGCAAATCGGACTTGGGAGCGTAGCTGGAGCTGGCAGATGTGCAGATGGGCTCCTGTGTCCAACATGGATGTTAACTACTTCTGAAGAGGGGCTAAACCTCCAGTTAACACCATGCCACAGTGCCAGTGTTTTAGAAAAGCAAGGTGACTGGGATTCATCTCTTGGGTCACTTGAGCCGGTGGTGGTGGTAGAGAAAGGTTTTTCTGCACCAAACCCTGGTCTATCCTCTGATTTGATGGAGCTTCCAGATTCAAGCTCTAACCTTAGAGCTTCCCACAGAGCCTTCCTTGGCCTTTCTCGGGCATGGCCATGTGTGTGAATGACCAGAAGAAAAGTCACTGCATCCACAATGGTTCCTTTTTCCCTTCTTGCTGATGTGAGCTGGGTAGGACCAGGAGTGGGCAGTATTGCCCAGGGGCATGCGTCTTTTAGTCTCCCCCTCTGCTGCTGGGGCATATGCTGCAGCTTGGCAGCTGTGGGATGGGTCAGATCCAGGGACCACTCTGGTCCTCTGCCTCCCTGTCTGTGAAACAGGGATAATGATAGTATGTCCCAGTGGGTTGCTGTAGAGACTAAATTCAACACAGCCCTGCCCCAAACCTGCACGCATGCTCTAAATGCCTGCTACCTACAGTTGCCCCAATTAGAAACCCAGAGTCCTAGGCTAATGAGAGGACACCAAAGATCTTTGAAGTTTGTGGCGTCTTTAACTGGGGCTGAGATAGGAGGAGAACCTCACTTCTCGGGGGCAGTCTGCTGGCTCCAACTGAACTTGGTCATTTGTAATCATGGTAGGTTGTTATATAGCACTTCCTAGACTACAGATTGCTTTAAGTGCACATTCTGGTTTAGCCATTTGGGATGGCCTGGAATTCTGAATTTTCATTAAGGGCCCCATGTTCTCCATGCTGCTGGTCTGGGGACTGCACTTGAAGGAGCTGGTAGAAGTGAGGATCAGCAAGATGGTTTATTGACGGAGCCTGTTGGAAATGCGCAAGTCCTTCGGTATGGTGACCATAGAGAGGAAAGACATGTTGTATTAGGTGAATCAGGGAAGATTTTGGGGGGGATGGTTGAAGTGGTTGAAGTGTCAATATAACCGGGAACAATGAGAAAAAACAGTTGGCATCTTTTCAGTGGCTTGTCCTCACCTCTGAGCTATTGTCCTCTCTCTCCTAGGATCAGCCTGGCAAATAGCCAGTTGAATGAACTTCAGGAAAGCCACGCTCATCTGGAAGCAAGGGCACATGCCTGTAATCCCAGAGGCTGAGGTGGGAGGTTCACAAGTTCAAGGCCAGCCTCAGTGACTGAGGCTCTAAGTAACTTAGTGAGACCTTGTCTCAAAAGAGCCCGAGAATGTGGCCTCAGTGGTTAAGTGCCCCTGGGTTCAATCCCTGGACCAAAAAATAAGTGACTCGGGTGGAGCCAGCCACAGGGTTCTGTAAGTGTTGATACAAATGCCTGCTCCAGTGTGCCAGCCATGAGTGTCCTGCACCTGTGCACACCTGTCTCTCTATCTGGCTTTATTTTCCATTGCACAGGATTTTGGGAAAAAAAACCTCATCTGGTCAGCTGATCAGAGTTTTAACTAGGGGGCTATTATCAGTGTTTCCATCAGCCATTGTTAGAACCATCAAGTACCTTGGGCTTAGAAAGAAATTATTCATTAGGTCCCTTGTCTGTTAGATTAAAAGTTTGAAAAAAAAATTAATGCGTTGTAGTTACACATAACAGTGTGGTTCATTTTGACATAGTTATAAACAGTTTTCTGTTTCATTTTCCCGGTTATGATCACCTTCCCTTCCTTCCCTTCTCCTTCCTACTCCCCCTGATCTTCTACCTCTTCTCTATCAGTATTATTCTATGTATTTATTTTTAACTGGTGCATTATACTTATATATAAAACGGGAATGCATTGAGGTAGTCATTCATGCACATAGCACAATTTGGTCAACTTTATTCTCCAGTTCTTTCCCTTTGCTACCCCCTCTTCCCTGTCCTCCATCTCTGGCTTCAACTCTACTGTTCTCACTTCTAGTTTCGGGACATCCTCCTCTTAGTATTTGTTTCCCTCTAGCTTCCACACATGAGAGAGAACATTAGACATTGGATTTGGATTCTAGTGTATTTTTTCAGTGTGGGTATACACACACACACACACACACACACACACACACACACAATGGGGATCTACTGTCATAAAGAATTGAAATTGCATCCATTCACTGGTAAATGGATGGAACTGGAGAACGCTGGAAAGGGTCTACTTTAGATTCTGTGATGAAAGATTTGTCCCCACTGGACTGTGGCTCTAAGGTCTAGAAGCAGTGGTTGAGGATTCAGCTCTCAGACTCCCTGCCTGCTGGGTCGGACATGCCTAGGAAACTGTGAATTGAGGGTGCTGGTCTATCTGAAGTTTCCAGAGTCGCAATGACAGTTGCAGCACATCATAGATTGATTCTTGCAGCCGTTAGCCATTTCATCACCTATGATGGTTGGGTATTTTTTCTCTTATTTTTTTGGAGATGGGGGTGATATTGGGGATTGAATCCAGTGCACTCCAAGCACTCTACCACTGAGCCCCAGTCCCAAGCCCTGCATGTGTGTGTGTGTGTGTATGTGGGTGTGTTTTTTTTTTTTTGACTTTTCAAAAGTGAATTACAAATGGCAGTTATTCGCCCTGCTGATGTGAATTTGGAGTTGGGAATATTTGGTCCCAGCACTGTGGCCCTGGGGTTTTCAAGGGAGCTGTGTCCCCAGCTCCTAGGACTCGACATGGGGGCCTGCTGGCGATGCTTCAGCAGTTTTGATATGTCCAACTGCTAATTCTTCTCACCTGTGAAAACAACTGGTGTTAGAGCGCACAATCCTTAATTTACCCCAGTGGCTCTAGGCTCAGCCCCAGAAGCAAAGGGGGGAAATGAATCTCTTCATGTGGTTTTTTTTTTTTTTTTTTTTTCTCTCACTGGAGTTTCCTTCTGTGTGTCATTATGCATTTGTGTTAGAGCAGCCAAGGGCCGACAAACTGCCCTTGTGCGGGAGAGCGAGGCAGTGTGTGGTCTGTTTGGGCAAGTGCTCGGTTAGGTTTCCAAAGGGCTGTGGGTTCCAGCCCTGCTTCTGTTTGGGAATTCTGTAGCTGTGGCCCACCCTGGTGAGACCAGAGGAGCGTGAGCTGCCCAGCAAGAACCACCCAGAGCATTACTGAAGTGGGTAGGGCTGCTGGGGTGGGTACCCTGACTGTGGAGGGCCTCCCTTATGTCACACTTCAGCTGGGCATCCTCACAGAAGCAAATACATACCCTCCAAGACTGACCTGGAGAGAGATCCTTTGGGGAAAGGGGGAAATCTTTTTTTTTTTGGTACTGGGGTTTGAACCAGGGGTGCTTAACCACTGAGCCACATCCCCAGCCCTTTTTAAATATTTTATTAGAGACGGGGGTTCTCACTGAGTTGCCAAGTGCCTTGCTAAGCTACTGAAGCTGGCTTTGAACTCAAGATCCTCCTGCCTCAGCCTCCCGAGCCACTGGGATTACAGGTGTGCTCCACCTTGCTGGCACCCCCCTGTCTTTGTGTGTGCTCTGGATCCTTCAGGTTCAGGGTGTGGAAGCTCAGCTCGGGGGCATTGGAAATTGAGACGGCATCCCCACGCCTTCCCCTGAACCCTGGCACCAGGGTTCTTGGTGATGTCTGCCAGTCCTGCTTGAGGGTCTCAGATGGCTGCTGTGAGAGGGAGGCCTTGTGTGCCTAGCCAGAGTGTTGGTGGGGAAGCAGTGTCATTCTGAGGCCAGAGTGGGGGTGACTGGGTGAATGAGACCCTCAGAAGAAGGTGACTCTCGGGACGGAGTGAGGGGAGCCCCGGCATGCTTGCTTCGTCCTCAGGGAGGCTGTCTAGGATCTTTCCAGTCTCTGGCGGACACCTCCCCACAGATGCTTAGCAGAAGATGTGTCGTCCTCCAAGGCATGGAGGAGAGGATGAGTTTCCTGAGTGGAATGAATGTCTTGGCCAGGTGGGCCTCCTCTGCTCTCCAGCCTGCGAGAGAGATGGAACCACTCACGTTCTCATTCAACAGTGGCTTGGAATTTTCTACTCTTTGGACATCAGTGTGGATTTAAAGTCTCATTCTACAAGACTTTTCCAAATGGCTCACAACTCAGTACAACTGTGTCTAATTAGTGTTTTTTAGTAATCTCTGCTGTAGATGTTTGGTTGACAACTTTCTAAAAGCAAGCCACTAAACTATAGGGCAAGAGGATGTTTGTACCATTGGGAGGGGACTTACAGCCATTTCCCCCGTGTTCTGCACCCACCTAGGCTCAGACCTGACTCTTCCTCCTCATGGTGTGCCGCTTTCCCTGTAGCGGGGCCCACTGGGGATGGCCCAGCTTTGTAGCTTTGTGGTTCAAAGTGAAGCATACAGAGCTGCTTTCTTGCCTTCGTCTGAGGGCAAACCATCTTCTCTGTTGGGATAGGGGATGTGGTTTATGATTTCCCACTGATGTTGGACATGTTTGTGAGGTTGGGAGGGGGCGGCAAGAGGAGGAGGGCAGAGAAGAGAAATGGCATCTTTAAATCTCTCCCCTTTTATTTTAATTGAAAGTGCCCATGTCACAACTAAATGAATTATGAATTTGAGCACTGCACAGGTGAAACCAGTTACAATCTCCCTTTCTACTCCCTGGAGAGAGAACCATCCTCTTGACCTTAATGCCATAGTTAAACTTCACTGGCTTTTCAACTTCAGATACGTGGATTTGGAGCAGGAAGCTCTTAAGTCCAGTGTCTCTTGCTCGGGGTTCTGTTGTGTGCTGCTGCTTTGCGGCTACAGCAGGAGGATGTCTGGATTTTTGCTGCCTAGAACTTCAAGGCATGACTGCACCAAGATTTGCTACTCTGGCACTGATGGGTCTTTCAGCTGGGACATCTTGTGCATGCCCCCTGGAGAGCCCACATGTGCACTTGTGTTGGGTGTAGTCTTAGAAATGGAATGATCGGGTTATAGAGGAGGCACGGGCTCAGCCTTAGGAGAAACCATGACTAGTTTCCCAAATGGTTTTAGCAGTCCACACTCTTGCCAGCAGTGTGTGGAGGTGCCAGTTGCCCTGCATCCTTGACAGCACCTGCTCATGTTTTTATTGCCCATTTGGTTATCTCATTTCGTGAGGTGTCTCGTCATTTTATTGGTTTGTCAGCGTTTTTCTTATGGGTTTGTTACGAGTTTGTGTTCTGAGGAGGAACCTTCTGGTTTTGCATATTTCCATCCAGCTATCCTCGGATTCTGCCACCCCCCCCCCCCGCACCAACCCCCCAGTGCTGGGTATGAACCGAGGGCCTTGTGCATGTGGGGCAAGGGCTCTACCATTGAGCTGTTCCTCAGCACCATCCTTTACGCTTTCTACCTACCTCTCCACTATTGAGGATGAACCCAGGGCCTCATGCATGCTTGGCAAGTGCTCTACCACTGAACCAATTCCTGTCCCTCCCTTAAACTTTTAATGCACCCGGAGAAGAGCTAACAGGTTAACTGTAGGACTCTCGAGCACATGTGTAATGATTTCCCAGTGAGCATTCAGATGAATTGTGAGGATTTAATCACCTGCCTGGTACTGGGTTATGACAGAATGCCTTTTCCTCTCGATATGCAGGGTCCTGGTGGGTGCACCAAAAGCAGATTCCAAATACAGCACTTCGGTGAAGTCCCCCGGGGCTGTGTTTAAGTGCCGCGTCCACACCAACCCTGACCGCAGATGCACCGAACTGGACATGGCTCGAGGTGGGTGGATGTCACTGCCAAGGTTTCCACGGGCAACTTCACACTGTGCTTTTTCTCTCCCCAGGGTGGCCTGATCCTTATCCACTTGTCTGTCATCCCTCCCTCCGACAAACATCTGTTAAGTACTTTTTAGTTATTAAGCACTGGGATGTACTGGTAAACAAAACAAGGATCCTGTCATCCTTGGCTTTGAACATGAATGGTCAGAAGAGAAAACAAATGAGAAGACTGGAGGGAAGGTGGATACTTCATCTCATCTTGGAAAGACAGGGAACGGCTCCCTGAGGACCTTTCCACATGACTAGAAGATGCATATTTGTTAGCCGGGCAGGTCTGGGAGGGAGAACCTCTAAACAGAGGGATTAGCAGAGCAAGGACTGTGTAGCTGGGGTGGTGGGCAGGGAGGACAGAAGCAGAGGAGGTTGGAAAGGAGGGCTGGGGCTAGGTCACACAGGGCCTAGCAGGCCAGGGTGAGGTGTTAGGAGTCTTTTCTGTGTATGAGGGCGAGGATGTTAAAATCAATGTTAGGCCTTAGATTTTAAGTGGGGAACAATGATTGATTGATGGATGTTTTTAAAAGCTCACTTTGATCCAGCGGAAAATACATCTTTGGAATAGGATGGATCTGGCTGGGTTCAAAGCCCAGCTGGACTTTACTGGGAATGCCCTGTAGCTTCTTGGACCTCAGTTTGCACCCTGTCAAACCAAGATGAAAATACATACCTCACAAGGATTGGCTTGAGGAGATTAGCCAGATAAGGGAGCACACATGTAAAACTGTGCTCAATGAATAAGAGTCATTTTTATGATTACTTCAAGTTTCTACTTTCTCCAGAGCCCTTTGTCATCAAGATCTTTGAAGAATTATTATAATTATAATATTTTGGTACTGGGAATTGAACTCAGTGTTGCTTAACCATTGAACCACATCCCTAAACCCCCTCCCTTTTTTTTGGTTTGAGACAGGGTCTAAGTCCTTAGGGCCTTGTTAAGTTTCTGAGGCTGGTCTAGAACTTGCAATCCTGCTTTGGCCTCCTGAGATGCTGAGATTACAGGTATATGCCAGCCATGGCCAGCATTATTATTTAAAAATTATGTTTAAATAAAAAAAGTTCTTGTGATTTTCTTTAGCAGCAGAGGACAGCTGTCTGCTGGTGCTACTGAGAGTGACTAGTTTGCCAACTGTTTCTTACTGGTATAATACAAATGGAGGAGCTTGCTTCAGAGCATTAATCTTTGCACTGCTTCCATCATTGAGAGTCTCCCTATGAAAACAAAATTGAATTAAGCATGGTGCATAGTAATGGAGGTGATTGACATTTTGTTATAAGGCCTCTATTTCTTTACATGTAACAGACAACTGTTCACCAACCTCTCAATAGTGACCAGTAGAGATCATGCCTCAACCCAAGTCTGACATTCCTCTTTCTCTCCAGGGAAGAATCGGGGCATGCCCTGTGGAAAGACCTGCCGAGAAGACCGGGATGATGAGTGGATGGGGGTGAGCCTGGCACGGCAGCCCAAGGCCGATGGCCGTGTGTTGGTAAGGACTTCTGGGGCAGGGGATGGTTCCCTGACTGATAGACTTTGACCTGTTAGGAAAGCTGGATGGCACAGAGAAGAAGGAATGGCTTTGAGGTTGCAGATTCTGCCCTAGTCCATAGACAAATGACTTGCCTTATTTTTATTTTTTATTTGCCAAATGTCAATGTTCATCCCAAGATGCTGAGACATGGATGTAGAGAACTGACAAGATGTGTGAAAAGAACTTTGTAAATCTCATTCATTGCATAATTTTTTTGTTTGTCTTTGAGGTATAATTTACATAAATTACACAATTCTTAGTTGTGTTTGGGGGTTTTGACAATTGCACACACCCGTGTCACTTCCACACCATGCTATAGAGTATTTCCGTTGTCCCCTACAGTTCTGTCTTCCTATCCAGTAAACTCCTTCCACCCTGAGGCAACCACTGCTGTGATTGGTAGTACCACATATTAGCCCTATAGTATGTGCTCTTATTTAAGTATTCTGAAGATCTGTTTCATCCATGTTGTGTGTATCAGTAATTAATTCTTTTTTTTTTTTTAAATTGGGATGCTCTACCACTGAGCCATATCCCCAGCCTTTTTAAATTTTGAGACGGGGTCTTGCAGAGTTGCTGAAGCTGGCCTCGAACTTGTGATCTTCCTGCTTCAGCCTCATGAGTGTCTGGGATTACAGCAAGCACCACTGCTCCTGGCTTCAGTAGTTGATTCCAATTTGTTCCTAGATGATATTACATTATGAAATACATGTTTTATGAAAATTTCTAAGACAGGTTCTTAAGTTGCATAGGCTGACCTTGAACTCCTGAGTTGGAGTGATTCTTCCACCTTAGCCTCCCTAGCAGCTGAGACTGCAGGTGCCCATCACTGTGCCTACCTTAAACTGCATACTATTTTTTTTTTTTTTTTGGTGCTGGGGATTGAACCCAGAGCCTTGTGCATGCAAGGCAAGTATTCTACCAATTGAGCTATATCCCCAGCCCAAATTGCATGAGCTATTTCAATTAGTCATTTATTTGGCTTCCAAAATGCATTTGATGTCTTCTGATCCATTATGTGCTTTGGAGGAGACACAAAATCTTTGCCTTTGAGGCTCCTAATGGCCTCGGGTTGCAGTGCCCAGTGAGGCAACCGCATTTGAATTCATTTAAATGTATCAAAATTAAATTAAGAACTCAGTTCTTTTGGCCATGTTAGCCACACTTCAAGTGCGCCATAACCACGTATGGTCACTGCTTAGTGTATCGGACAGCCAGGGGAACACTTCCATCATCCCAGAAAGTTTTGTTGGACTCGAAAAAAGAAATTTAACTGCCGTGGAGGTTTTATTTTTGCCCATTTCCCCTCTTTTTCTTGTAAACTTTTCCGTTGAGATGTAACACTAAGGCACTGAACATGCAGGACTCCAGCACAGCTTGGTGACTTTTTCATGACATGTACTTAGGTGTCCTGCTGCTGACACACCACCCGGTGTCCTTGTGCCCTTTCCCAGTCAGTCCCCTGCCCTTCCAGAGCATCACCGTTTGACTTCACAGGTCTCTTCAGCCCCTGGCTCTTCTTGAATGCTGTCGGAGGGTTTTTATTATAACAGCACATGATCGAGAAGGGAAAATGAGACTGGCTGTCACTCACCAAGGCTTCCTTTGGGCCCCCAGCCATAAAGGGGAGGGTTATATGTGTATTTGAGCCCGGGGAAGCAGATCTTCCTTGAGGATCTAAACAAAATGTTTGTGTCTTTTCTGAGGAGCCTGATTTTGTGCTCCTCGGGCCTGATGTGTTCCTTGGATTCCAGTCCTTAATCACTGTCACTGATGGCCCTGGACCCTTGCCAAGCTGTCACATTCCTCCAGGCCTGGTGGCCTGACCTCAGTAGGAGGACTCGGCCCCAGAAGGGCCAGAACTCGTGTCTGCCGTTTTGAGAAAGCGAAGGGAAGAAGCCAGCCATCTATAAATCAAAGCACCTTCTGAAGTTGTGATTCAGAACGAAAGAGAAGGCAGTGGCCTAGCGACAGCATGTCACAAAATGCTTTTAAGAACATTGAGCCCAGAGCTGAGTCTTCTCCTGTGAAAAAATATTTCCTCTTCTCATGGAAGGATGATTTTTCTTTTTTTTTTGGATACTGGGATTGAACTCGGGGGTGCTCTGTCACTGAGCTGCATCCCTAGCCTTTTTTTTTTTTTTTTTTTTAAATTTTGAGATGGGCTCTTGCTCAGTTGTGGAGGCTGGCCTTGAATTGGTGATCCTCCCATCTCAGCCTCCAGGGTTGCCACTGTGCCTGGTGGAAGGATGATCTTGCTGTGGCTGAGACTTGTTTCCAAGGGACAAGACAAAGATTCTGCCAGAAAGGGCTGTCTCTGGGGACACAAGCAGCAGGGGGGACCATAGGGGAAGATTTGGCAAAGGATGTCAAGGCGGAGCAGAGTATTTGTAGACAGTGGTGCTTTGGATAATCCCATTTAATTAACTGCGTGCAGAGCTGTTTTTCTAATGTCTTGCACATTGATTACATATATTCAGTAAGCCACTCTGGGTGCTGGAGAAGGAGAGGGGCATCTGCCATCTCGTCTCATTACCAATTGTGGTAAAAAATGTAACATACGATGTATCGTCTTTGGGTTTTTTTTTTTTTTTTGGTACCAGGGATTGAACCCAGGAGTGCTTAACCACTAATCCACATTCCCAGCCCTTTTTAATATTTTATTTAGAGATGGGGTCTCACGGAGTTGCTTAGTAGCCTCACTAAATTGCTGAGGCTGGCTGGGAACTCAAGATCCTCCTGCCTCAGCCTCCAGAGCCACACGCAAGGATTATAGTCATGTGCTACCTTGACTGGCACAATGTATCTTAATCTTTTTTTTAAAAATATTTTTTAAGTATCTTTTTTAGTTGTAGGTGTACCTTTACTTTTTTTTTTGTTTATGTAGTGCTAAGGATTGAGCCAAGGACCTCACACATGCTAGGTGAGCACTGTAATGCTGAGCCACAACCCCAGCCCTCTTAATCTTTTTTATGTTGTATTTAATATTAACTAAATGCACATTATACAGTAAGTAGATCTCTAGAATTTTTCTATCTTGCAAACTCAAAACACTATACATTGAACAAAAACTCCCTTTACTCCCTCCTCTTGGTACCTGGCAACTGCTCCTAATTTCTATTCTGAGTCTTAGATTTCACATGAGTGGAATTGGTATTTATCCTCTCATGATGGGCTCCTTTCACTTAGCCTGATGTCCTCAAGCTTCAGCCTTGTTGCAGCATATGACCGATTTTTTTTTTTTAAGGCTGAATAGTATTTCATGACACATGTAAGTCAAATTGTCTTTTCATCTGCTGGTGACTGATTGTGACTAATTGCTGTCGTAAACATCTACAAATATTTATGCATCTACAAATATTTCTCCAAGATCCTGTTTTCAATCCTTTTGGGTATTTGCCCAGAAGTGGGATTTCTGGATCACTTGGTAATTTAATTTTTAACCTTCTGAGAAACCTTGATACTATTTTCCAAAGTGGCGCCATTTTGTACTCTCACGAGTAGCACACAAGGGTCCTGGTTTTGCTACATTCTTGAGGGTTTCATTCTTTGGCTGTTTGATACTGGGTATGGAACCCAGGGTCCTTGTGCATCCTGATCACTCTGCCACTGAGTTACATCTCTGAGTCACCAGAACTCCCCATTAAAAAAAAAAAATTATATATATTGGTTGTCCCAGTGGGCATTGAAGTAATATTTCATTATAGATCTGGTTTGCTTTTCCCCAATGGCTGGTGATGTTGAGCATCTTTACCTTTGCTTTTCTGCCATTTGTACTTTTATAGAAGTGGCTAAGTCTTTGCTTGTTTTAAAATGGAATTGTACCTTTTATTGTTGACTGACTTTCAGGGATTTTATACAGTTTTTCTAGGAAAGGCTTTTCCTAAGTCCCCTGTGTCCTTGATACCCAACCTTGCTTCCCCAGTTGGGCTCTGCTTCCTCCTTGGAGCCTGTATGGAACAAGCTGAATATCTTTTGTGTCCTTGGAACTCAAGGTGACGTTATTGCCTCATATTGCACATATGATTTATTTTGTGTTTGTGTCCTTTTAATGGAACCTACTTGGGAACAGAGACCACTCTTGCTTTCCATGCTTGGCGGACATCTCTTAGGAATGGTATCTTAAAGTGTATTTGCATAACCTGAGGCCTGAGCATCCTTGTTAGAACATCTAGAAACCAAGTTGCCATCTTTTCTTGGTGGCTGATTCTAAGTCATTGAGGCAAACTGCTCTAAAGTGACAGGTGACAGTAAGGTACAATGAGTGGCCATCTTGTCCACATTCATGTTTCAGAGGCCTTTGATCCATTTGCTTTTTCTTTAATGTCTTCGTTCTCCCTGTTGAAGCTTTCTGGGAGGCAAGTATTTTAAAATTAAAACCAGAAAGGATGTTGTGTCATTTGAATGCATTTTGAAAATCCAGTAAGGAGGTGCTGTAGGGATGAGAACTAGGTCCCTAGGGAGCACAGCATCAGATTCCAAGGTTGGGTTTGAAGAGGGAGAGGTGGCAGGGTGCTTTGAAAAGGGCATCTGGTCTTGATTTCAAAGTAAGGAACAGATGGAGAACTGGAAAGCTGTGACGGGGAGCGAAGCCTCTGATTGACAAATGGCATCATTTGGATGAGCTCAGGCAAGACCCAGACTGTTGGGGCTTCAGACCTGTCCATCTGGGCTCTGTGAGCAGTGTGGGACCTTCCAGTTTTGCCCCAGGGAACAAATGATCCCCAGTGTAAACACAGCATCAGGAATGGGGGGGTGAGCCCTTTCCCTTCTTGTACTTACACCTTGCCCTACCAGTGTGCAGTTGATATTTTAAGAAACAGGCAAGATATAAAGTCATCACTTCTTACAGTCACCATTGCTGAACCCAATACAGGCACCGGTGCTTCTCACACACAGTGGAGGGTGGCTCGGGAAGTTCAAGCCCACCATCTATCCTTTTGATCAGAGTTGTCAAGGCTCAGACGACAACAAATGATTTGAGCTTGTCGATGATTTCTGGGTGAAGCAGTGTTCTCCGGCTCTCTCTCTGCCATTTCCTTTCTAGCCATCAGGGCTGTCCTGACCGCTTCCCATGTGTGTACTTCTTTCAAAGCCACAGGGTACATTTTTGCATTTACTTTCTGTTGCTCTGTTTCCTGGTGTGTGTGTGTGTATGAATTCTTTATTGAGCTGGGGCACATGCAGAAAAGGGCGTGAGCCATTGGCGTGCATCTTGATGAGTGTTCATTAGGGGGACATCCATGGAACAACATTCCCAGTGCCACACAAGTCCCTTCCTGGTGCCTCCCCAGTCATTGCATCCTCTTCCATCCAGAAACTCCTTCAGGGGAGCCTTGTGGCATCCCAGCCTCACTTTGATCTTGTGCACACTGCACACGATGTTCTCGGTGGCCCTGGCCTGGCTGGCTGTGAGCCGTGGACCTGGAAGCATGAGAGAGGCTTCGGCCATCTGTACATGGCGGATGAGTGTGTAGGAGGGTAGGGTGGATCTCTGTGGCCGAGCCACCTGGAGAGGCTCAATACCCACCCCCCAGGAAGTACATGCTGTTTCCATACAAGAAAAAAGGCCTTTGAAAGAAATTGTTGGTTTTCTTTCTCTTTTTATTCCTTGGGAGGAAAAGCAACCCTTCTAGCTTGAAATACATCTGGTTCTAAGATTTGGAATGGTGGCAGGCCCTCCTCCCTCTTCGTAGAATGATTTTAAGTGAGTCTGCCTTTTCTATCCCCTGCCCCACCTGGGAATTGAACCCAGGATGGCCTCGTATATGCTAAGCCCTCATCCCAGAGTAAGTCCTGCTGTTTCCAGAGAATGTTCTCCTTTTCCCTCATAATGACTCCTGGGAGAGATTGAGTTATTAATACTTTGCAGATAGCCCCTCAGAATTTTTATTTTAGTTTAGGGGTCAAATGGATGTGTGTACATAGGGATAATCGGGCTCCAGGCAGTGTTTTCTTTCTATAATTTACTTTGTGCTGTCTCCCTGCATGGAGCCTGCTTTCGACATTTTGATCTGACTTCCCAGAATGCCTTAATTTTAGTTTTGTTTAGTGTGAAATACAGTAGTGGGAACTTCTAGGAATTCTCCAAGGTCCTTCTCTAAATAGTTTATGGTACTTAAAAGAGTAGACAATATACTAGACATTAAATACTGCAAGTCCTTCCTGATATGTGTCAGTGTGCAGCTGGCTGTCGGCAGTGATAAACATCCTCCTCTCCAACCCAGAAATGCAGTAGGACATGGTAAGCCCTCTAAGCCCTGGCCATCAACTATAGTACAACTAATTTACCCATGAATTAGGTGATAAGTGATTCCAGTGTGCAAGCCATCAGAACGGAGTCAGAATTGATAATTAAAAAAATCACTTATAGCTGATATCCCAGATATCCATGGATTTTTTTGCATCTGTGGATTCAAATAACTGGCTCAAAAATATCTTAAAAATATTGCACCTGCATTGAACATGTATGGACTTTTTTTGTTTACTAAAAATATAATAACTTACATAGCATTTACACTGTATTGGATGTTATGAGTGAGGCAGAGATGACTGAAGGTATACATGAGGGTGTGCATAGGTTATATGTAAATACTATGCCATTTTAGAAGGGACTTGAGCACCTGAGAATTTTGGTTTCTGAATAGCATTCTAGAGCCACTCTGCCTTGGGTACCAAGGGACAACTCTATGGGGTGGTATGAAGTGGTTCTTTGTTTATTGATGTCTTAGTTCTGTACTGCATATTATTTCTATGTTTTGAGAGATGTGTGAGTTTTTTTTTAAGCACAAACAATATCGAGTGATGAGGCAGGAAGGTGGTTTGCAGTAGAAGGAGTGATAATAGATTGATTTCTGTATTTAATGTCTTCAGACAAGAGACCAAGGGTGGCTGTCCAGCTTTGAGAATCATTCTGAGTGTGTCCTCTTTTGTCTTTGGGCAGAGTGGCTTGTCAAGGGTCCTGATGGCAGTTGGCCTGGAGGGATCCAAAGCAGATTGCTTAGGAGGCCGTGATCTTGTCTTAGAATGGCCTTGGGAAATCGGTGCCCCTAGGGAGTCCCCCATATACTCAGGAGCACCCAATCTGCCTGAGGGTGGTTATTTCAGGGTCCTAGGACCTTGGGGGGTGCTGAGAGGATAAACTGGTACCAGATCTGCTTCAGGGGATGTGTGTTGATGACTCCTCAGGTAGGAATTGGGAGCGTGGATGCAGAATGCTTTGCAGTGAGACAAGATTTAGAAACTGTGGATTCCAGCCTGGTTTGCAGCACTTGCTCCATGGCTTAGACCCAGTACTAATTCTCAGTGTTACTGTAAAGAAAATGAGATTCTATAGGACATCTCTTCTGCTCATCTTCTAGAATCCCAGAAGTCAAAGGTGGACCATTATAACCCATGGAATCGGTGTATTTGAAGGAAACAGACATCAAATAATTGTTTTAAAATTCAATATTTTAAGACCATGCAGCCATTGGCCAGAATGAGATAAGCTGATAACAGAAATCAGCGGTGCATGCCCAGGAGAGGCGAGCTGGGCCAGGCAGATGTGCATTTTGGGGGTCCTTGTCATTGTTGTGCAGAGACACGTACACAGAACTGAGACCACTCTCCTGTTGGAATGGGAGGCAGGGGCACATTCTATGGGACAGAAGGATGGCCAGGTGTGAGTTCTAGTTGCTGGCACTTGGTCCCTGTCTGTTGGTGGGAACTGCCCTGACTCACAGCCTCTTACTGCAGGTTTGTCCCCAGCACTGAGGCTGGCGAGCCATGTACCCCGAGGCTGCTCTCCAAGATGGCCAAGGTGCCCTGTCTGTCCCTGATGACCTCCCGCTCTCCAAACTCTCTCCTGCCCCTCTGCCCTGAATATTCCCCCTGGTTCATGTCTCCTGTCCCCCCCTCAGAGGGCCTCTCTGAGCAGCCTGTGAAAACCAGCTCTGGCACCAGGGAGCCTTTGGGTTAAATGGAAAGAGATGTCTTGCTAGGGCTTGGGTGACATGAGTGTGTGCACTTGCCAAAGCTTGTGAAGTGGTACATTTAATGTTTGCGTTTTGCTGTATGTCAATCTACTCCAATAAACAAGCCATTGGCAAGCATTTATTACTAGAAAGTTGAGGAGCTGCCTGCTCAAGTGTCTCTGCAGGTAAAAGCAGAGTTATATGTGGGTGGGTGCTCCCTTTCCTGCACTCTCCATGCCTGGTCATTCCTCAGGCTCATTAGTTTTACCTTCAGCCCGTGTCCTGATGACATTCCCCCTGCCCATCCTGGTCCAGGTCAGCAGCATCTCTCACCTGGTGGTTCACTGCCTCTCCTGCCCACCCATAGCCTCCGTGCAGCAGCAAAATGATCTTCACAAACTGTAAAGTGGATCAGCCACGGTGTGAGGTTTTCCTTGGCTTTCCATTGTCTGTCTGCTGAAATCACAGGTTCCTCGAAGTCTCTGAAACCGGCCCCCAAATCCTGGCTCCCTCTGACTTCCTCTCCTACCAGTGCCTCTCCAGACCAGCCCTGCCCACTTCCATTCTTTCTCTAGACCTCCCCAAGTCTCTCACTTCCTATCCTTTGCACTGGTGGTCCCCCTTCCTCAGAACCCTCTTCCCCAAGTGTTCCTTGTGGTTAGGTCTTTCTCTTCCTTCAGGCCTTCCCTGACCACCAGATGGAAACGGTCCCTCCTTCTCGGATTCGCTGTTCCATAACCCTCATTCTTAAGCTTACGCTTGCCCTTGCTATGATAATCATTTGCCAATCTTTGACCATCTGCCTCCCCCCAGGAGCCTCCCCGGGGCATGTTCATGCGGGCAGGGCCTGATGTGTCTGGGCAGGAGAGGAGGTAGCTAGCTTCTCCCTCTGCTCCTCTCTCCTTTCACAGAATCCCTTGGCACTGTGGTTCTCCCCTCTCTGACCCGTCTCTGTCCCTTTAGGCCTGTGCCCACCGGTGGAAGAACATCTACTATGAAACAGACCATATCCTGCCTCACGGCTTCTGCTACATCATCCCATCCAACCTCCAGGCCCAAGGCAGGACGCTGATCCCTTGCTACGAAGGTGAGTATGTGTGTGGGGGCATTCTCCCTCATGCCCCTGCCCATGTCTTGTCTTAAACTCCTGCTCCCTTCTTCCCAACCCCCTCCCCCAAGCATCTCTCCCAGCCTCCCACAGGCTATTGAGAGGGTACACTCTTTGTCCGCAGATGGCCTCTAGCATGGAGGCTCTGTCCAGGGGTATAAAAGGGTAGCAGTCCTAGGCCCTTCCCAGCTTGGCCCATCTCTGCCAGAGCCCACAGTACTTTATGAACCTCAGGCACCCAAATTCACCAACCCTCAGGCAAGTGTCCAAATAGTCCCTTTGGTGTCCTGGCACTGCCAGAGCTTGTGGCACCTTGGGAAACTGTCTCTGGGCTTCATTTTCCTCATCTGAAAGGTGAGAAGTAGGCCCAGATGACCTCTACTGCCTCATGTGGTGCCAGAAGCTCCTAGCTGCCCCGGGGGACAAGTGTCCTGAGGTGCAGGGTGCAGAGCAGACCCAGGACTCATAAAGCTACACTGTGGCAGGAGTGTAACACCTCCACCCATCAGGTCATCTCCTGACATCTGAGGTCTGGCTTTCCTGATAATATGACCCTGGAACTCGGGTAGACTCCTGAGAGTCAAGTATACCTTCCACAAGTTTTAAGAGTTCCTCATCAAGGGACACTTGGGATCTTGTAAAGAAAGTATGTCTAGGGACTTGGGAAGCTGAGGCAGGAGGATAACAGAGTTGAGGCCAGCCTTAGCAACTTTGTGAGATGCTGTCTCAAAATAAGTTCTGAGGGTGTGTCTCAGCGGTACCCCTGGGTTTAATTTCTAGTACTGAAAAATACCACCTGTTCTTTCAGGTGGCTGCATAGAAGAACCTCAAATGCCTGGGCACTGGGGACAATCAAGTCGATCACTATGTAGTCTAGTGGAATTTTGGTTCGAGGGATTCAGAGACGGCTGTCCTTTCCTTCAGTGTGTTCGCCTGTCCTCTAAGGTTCTTATCCTAGCTCAGTGAACTGGAATCTGCTCCCTCTCTAAGTGCTGGGCTGTTTATTTTTTTAATTCATTCCCTCCTAATTAATTTGTTTGGACACACAAATTTTTCATCCATGCTGCCTTGGGCTTCCCTGGGATTTCCCAGGTTTCATGTTGGTGGCTGGCCTGAGCAAGGTTCTTTATGATGTGGCCCCCACAGAAGAACCAGCAGTGTCCTTGTAGGGGACAAACCCCTTCTCTATGCAGGTGAGCCATTTTTATGTACGTTTCTCTGTGTGAGCATTTGTTGGACTCTGGCTGCACCATCTTGAGCTCTAGCCCTCTGCACTTCTGTAACATTCTAGTCGAAGGAAAACTTTCATCTTAAAAATAGATGAAATTAACAACCACCATGTCAAGAGGGTGCATAGTTTGAGATAATGTATCAGGATTATTGTGACAACCCAGCTTATTCCACCTCCTCTTCCAGGAAGAAAACGGAAAGGCCTCTGGAACAACTAATTGGGTAGCTCATCGGGCTGGGGAAAAGAATCCACAGAGGCCATGGAGGTGGTGATTCCTGAGCCCAATCTACTCATGCAGTAGGACTAAAAATGATGTGTCGTGAAAGGGGACCCATTGCTGTCCCCAGTGGTTCCTCTGCATGCCACATAAGCACCGGAAAGCAAAAGGACATCGGCTCCTTGCAGGGCGTGCTGGGATCGAATGTCCATGTAAACCTGCGTCCACCATGGCTCACACTTCTTATTTACTTAGTAGCCATGGGACCAGCCAGAGGCAGGTTTGGTCTGGGGACTGTTCACATTCTCTCCTTTGTTGTAACCCCCCTGAAAAACGATTTTTCACTTGGGTTTGATTATAAGTTGTTGATTTTAGAAATAATTCTAGAGGATACCATGTAGGGGTGAGATAGAAAGAGAAGGGAAGGCAACTTGTGAAGAAGGTTCCAACCAGCAAGTCGCCACCACTGGTAACTGGGGTGCAGTCTCTAGGTGGGGGATGCTGGGCCTTGCGTGGAACAGACACTTCAAGTCACCCTCCCTGGGGTCTTCATCCCCCGCACCCTGTCCTGCCATGAGTATAGGTTAGGAAAGTGCCCAGGCATGGAGATGGGGGTGGTGGCAGTTGGCTATTAGGCTGTGTCATGCACATGGTAAGGAGAGGGCACAGGGTGGGCCACTCAGAGGCTGGCTTCTCTGTCCCTATTTCCCTGTTAGAGGTGAGGGAGCCGAGACTCAAAGTCCAAGTCAATTGCCTGTGGTCCTCAGGCAATTAGGAAATGGTAGGGTTGGCTTTTGAATTCTGCATCTGTCTGACTCAGCAAACCATTTTGTGCCCCAGGAGTTAGAGACAATTTGTTAGTTTGGGAGTTTTTTAGTTAAACTGAAAACTAAAAGCCAATATAGTCAACAAACATATGAAAAAATGTTCATCTCTAGCTATTAGAGAAATGCAAAATCAAAACTAAGATTTCATCGCATTCTAGTCAGAATGGCAATCATCAAGAATACAGGCAATAATAAATGTTGGCAAGGATGTGTTGAAAAAGGCACACTATATATTGCTGGTGGGACTGCAAATTGGTGCAACCACTATGGAAAGCAGTTTGGAGATTTCCTCAAAAAACTCGGAATGGAACCACCTTTTGACCCAGCTATCCTACTCCTTGGTATATACCCAAAGGACTTAAAATTGGCATTCTACAATTGATGCAGCCATGTCAATGTTTAGCTATTGTGAATTGAGCTGCTATAAACTATGCTATAAACTATGGAACCAATCTAGGTGTCTTTTGATAGATAAATGGATAAAGAAAATGGGATATATGTATACCACATATATATATCACCACATATATATACACCATATATATAATATATTTTTTCAATGGAATATTACTTGGCTTTAAAGAAGAAAGAAATTATGGCATTTGCTTGTAAATGAATAGAGTTGGAGAATATCATGCTTAGTGAAATAAGCCAATCCCCAAAACCCAAAGGCCGGATGTTTTCTCTGATATGTAGGTGCTAATTCACAATGGGGGGGCACTAGGGAAGAATAGTTACCTTATATTAGGTAAAGGGGAGTGAAGGGAAGGGAGGGGCTATGGGGATAGAAAGGATAGTAGAATGAAAGACATTATTACCTTATGTACGTACATGACTGCATGACCAATGTGATTCTACCACATGTACAATCAGAAAAATGAGCTATGTATGATATATCAAAGTGCATAAATGCATTGTACTATAACAAATATCTAAAACAAAAATTTCCAGATGGAAAAAGAAAAGCCAATCCACAACCCTCACAAAACAAAAGGTGACTGAATTTTCTCAAATCATGAGGTTAGAGGAGTGTGACCATTTTGCATGTCACTGCTCCCTATTGAGGCTTTGCCAGTTTTCCCCTTCCTCTGCTGGGGGCTGTGATGGGATGCTTGGCAGGAATGTGGGTGCCCATGCGAGCTGAGGCAGGTAGCTGCAAGTCTAGAGGGCAGGTTCAGTTTGGGGTGGCTGCATGTGCCCCTTGTGCACATCAGTGCATGGGCTCCAGACAGTGTGTTTCCACCCACCCATCTCAGCACTTCTGACCATGTGCTATGTCCCACGTAGCTTGCTGGTCTCAGTAGAATCATGTGGAGCAGACCTGAACTGAACCTGCAGCCAGAGCCCACGTATAGTTGTATGAGTGAGAAATCAATGTTCGTTACGGTCACGGAGCCTTCATGCTTGTTATGCAGTGATAGCTGACTGATACAGGACTCAGGAGTCTAGATTACTCATGCTATGCAGCTGTGGAATGAGCCCAAGTCTATTTGCTTTGATGGTTCTTTGACTTCATGGCAGCCAAATGGAGCCAGTGAACAAATGAGCAATATTTTGCCCCCATCCATTCCTGTTTGTTCATGGCACACACATTTCCATATCCTATGGCCTAGGCAACAGTGAGGGGTAGGGAATGTTGGGGTATACGAGCAGCCCCTTAGAAACAGGACTGAAAAGAAAGTTACTGTGTTCTTGGCCTTATAAAAGGAGGAGGATGGCAGATGCTTAGATTTCTCTAGAGGACCGTGCTGGCAGGGTGGGGTGGGTGGCAGGCTCCCCTTAGAGAGCTCTCGCCTGAGCTCTGTTGGCTTTGGAGATTTCCACTTCCCCGTTTTGTGGTCTAAACCAAACCTACTTTGGCTCTTAAAGCAACCATTATCTTCTCTTAATGTGGAAAATCTCAGTGACGCCAGCTCTCTGTTCTAGGTGGGGATCACGTTGTGGTTAAGTACAACGGAAGTATTAGAGTTTGACATTCCCTCTCAGAGATGTCACCTAGGCCAACCTCCTGTCTGTCCTGAGGTTCAGAAACTTGCCCAAGCCCGGGTTTTTCCTCTTGTTGTGTTATTCACATGCCATACTCGAGTGTGGATAGGCAAAGTGGCATGGTGTTCGGAAGACCGACTCAGGACCCAGAACACCAGAGTTCAAGTCCAGCTCTGCCACTTACTCTTATTAATAGTGTGACATCAGATGAGTTGTTAAGCTTCTCTGCTACCTCAAGGTCGTGGAGAGGACTGAGTCAATTCCCGGTGAGTTCTTAGAATAGCCCCTGGCTATATCTAAGTGTACTAAATGCTCAGTGTGTAGGCACTAATTCTACTGCTGTGTGCCTCTGAGATATGCAGAGCAAGAGATTGTTGAAGGGTGATTGACTTGTGTCCCGGGAATAGAGTCCACTTAATTTTAAGTTCCTGGAAAGCACTAGTCAAAACCCAAGTGACATAGTTCTGGCTCTTCAAAAGTCCCTTATCTGCAGGAAAAGTATCTGTTTTAAAGGGGGACAATTCCCTGCCCATGTGTGACTACTGGGTAGCAGAAAGGGTTATTTTCATCTACAATAGGAAAAAGGCGAATCTCTCTTAGAACCTGTGGCCTGTTGCAGGTGTGGAAGAGAGGGTGGTGGAAATCCACTGGTGGTCATGTCCATGGGCATGGGGCAGAGGGGACCGCTGCCTCCAGATGTACTTCCTATGCAGTGGTAGACAGACATGGGAGGGAGGGGGTGGCGGGGAGCTTGGTTGAAGTTAGCTTGTCCACATGGCTGCCTCTGTGGCTTGGACGAGTTGCTGGGTCCTGCAGTGCAGTGGACACACTCAGGTCTCCATCGCTTTTTATCTTTTTTGGTTCTGGTGAGGAGCTCATGAGAAAATGCTGGCCAAAGTGCTCAGGAAGTCCACTGATTTGTTCTGTAAATGTGGACTAACTGGGTTCTCTTTAGAAGGCTGGAGGGTAGGTTTGGTTGAGCAAACCCTCCCAAGTGTGGGGGCACCTTTCCAAAACCATCTCAAGCTTTTAAATTATTTTTGGGCCGTGCTAGAGATTGAACCAGGGCCTGACACATGCCAGGCAAGCCCTCTGCCACTGAGCCATGTGCCCAGCCCCAAGCTTTTGCACCGGTCTTTGGTTTGGTCCAAGGATCTTTCTCTCTTGGCTTCTCAGGTGCTTCCTGTTTCTGGTTGGGTGGGAGAGGCTACCAGAATATCCTATCAGAACCAGGAAAGGTGGAGGGAATGGGAAATAGAAATGAGTTGAGGACATAAAATAAACTCACGGTGCATGCCCTTCAGTAGAAGCTTAGTCTGCATTTACTGCGTGACACAAAAACTGCATGTCTACTCCCATATGTCATTTGGTTTCATGCGCGAGAAGATACTTTCAGTGGATGATGTGGGAAAAACTATCTGTAAACTGGAGCACTGGAAACGTCTAGGTACTGTTCCCCGGGCCAGGATATTTTAAGAATCCCCGAAGTCGGTGCATGTGATAAAATTAAGTACAGACCTTTCTTTCATCCCTTCTCCTTTGAGCCCACTGGGGGCAGAGCTTGGCAGGAGTGAGACTGTAAACAGCTCATCTTTTTATTGTGACAGAAAAAATCTCATGAGCATGGAATAGTTTGGGAGTAGCTTAGCTAAATTAACAAAAAGCGTTCAAGAGAAAACACTGATAAAGAAATGCAATTAGAGGCAATTATGGTACGATTGTATACTAGACCTAACTTGCAGCCTCTGACTTTACCATTTATTCTGGTATTTGAACCTATATGTCCCTGTTTTCAGACTTGGTAAATTTGGGCAGGCTCCTTAAGCCTCAGTGTCTTCATCTATAAAATAGGGAGATTAATACCTACTGAAGACGGGAGGCTGAGGCAGGAGGGTACAAATCTGAGGCCAGCCTCAGCAACTTAGTAAGACCCTATTTTAAAATTTAAAAAAGGGCTGGGGATGGTAGCTCAGTGGTGGAGCACCCCTGGCTTCAATCTTCTGGGTTGCACTCACACACACGTATGTGTACGTGTACATACACATAGGTATTTGAGGTATTTAAAATGTTTAGTAGTTTCAGGCTCCAAGTGTGTGCTCAATAAATGTGAATTTTGTAATTTCTAGGTGACAGAACATTCGTAAATATTCTGAGCTAACAGGGTTGCTTTAGTGAATATATACTGAAGAATAGAAACTGGGTAGCATTAACATGATTTTAAGAGCCCTTGATAAGATTATAATTACTTAAATACCTTTAATCATATTTGCAAGATTTATTTCTTTGGTAAACTCTCTTCCCCTCTTTTTATACATGATCTAAGGTTTAGCTTATGCCTTGTTTAAATGTTCTCAAATCTGAAATTGCTGGGGTCTGAATTTATCAAATTTTGTTGTCTTTTGCCCCATTGATTCCAAAGATTTTTATATCGTGTTCTTTATTGTCGGAACAGCTGGATTTTTATTTCTAAGGCATATTTGCATTTCTCAAGACAGTGATCATTTCTAAGGAAGGAAATGGATCACTTATTCAAAGTGAATTTTTTTCCCCTTTTAATGTTAAAGGCTGTGGCTCCACAGGGGGTAAAAATCAATCATGATCCATTTACAAATGAAAAGCAGTTCAGGTTCTGTTGTTTTTTATTTTCTTTTGGAGAAAACCATCAAAGGCTGAGTTGATCCATTTAAAAATCCAGAAATGAGCCCCATAAATTTTTATTAAATAAAGACCTCTGCATTTATATGGGATTTGATGATTTCCCAAGAGCTTTCATAAACATTATCTCATTTAAGCAAATATAGCATATTTAAAAAGGATACTGTTTTGCATTATGACCAGTTAAAGAGAAGGATCTGAGGGGGAAAGGGAGTGGCCCAAGGATAGCCAGGGCTGGAAAGAGGTCCCAGCATCTCTGGTAGTGGCTCAGAAACCCCATTAAGCTTTCCCTTTGGTACCAAGGACTTTTGTCTTAGGCAAAAATATGTTCTATATTTCAAACATGTTTCCATGCATTGTGTGAAATTAATTGCTTGAACTGCATCTTCTAGTATTGCCCCTGTGGATGGCCACATTTGGAGTCTCTTCCAAAACTCCCTGTGTGGTGCTGGGTGTCTTGGGGTTTGTGCTTTGAGAAACTAGCAGGTTCAGATTCACTTGATGTCTATCGAGCAATGGCCAGGTCGTGTTCTTGGTGCTCAGCATCTTACTAGGTAATCACATCATTTTAGGGTATTCTTATTATTGTACAGGTGAGAAAATTGAGGGTCAGAGAGATTGGTGACAGTCATAGGATTATTAAACAGAGGTGGAGTTGGGGACTTAAGTCCAGAGTAGGAATCTGTGTTACCTGTTCTGTTGAGATATTGTTTTTTAATTTTTACCATTTTTTTCAGCCTTGGGGATTGAACCCAGGGGTGTTCTACCTCCTGAGCTACATCTTCAGTCCTTTTTATTTTTCAAGACAGGGTCTTATTATGTTGCCCAGTTGACCTTGAACTTGCAATCCTGCTGCCTCAGCTTTGAGCTCCTGGGATTATAGTCATCTGCCATCATACCTGGCAGGATGTTGGGATTCTTTGTGATGACTAGGTGCTGTGACCCATCACAGAGAAAAATCTCCTATTTTTGTCAATCTTTTAAGTGTTTAGTACATTATGCTGTGGACTATTTAAGCCATGTTTCAGTTTTTCTGTTTTAAACAATCCATGGGTAAGTCCTCCAGGTACAGTGTGGGAGGGGCAGGTGTTCCCCTTAGCCTGGTAACATGTAGCTAGAGCTGATCTGCTCTATGTCCTGGGTCTCTCCTTACTCCAGTCATTTGTCCGTGTTTTAGTGCCAGTGAGTCTTTTAGCTTCTGTTACACGATTGAATTCTACTTGGTTCTGAGCTGAGGTTCTCACTGAAATGTGACTGATCCCTGTCCAGGTCAGTTTCTATGACAGATGACATGAGACATAGCATATGCTAAGTTGAAAATACATTATTATGTGCCTGTAAGGTAGCTTGCTGATTATTCTGAATTAGGGAATTGACAAAATGGGGGTTGCTGGATTCTGGATGCAAGGAACTATTTAACAATTGTGTAAAAAAAAAAAAAAAATTATTTTGTCTTATTATTGTTTAAAAAGGCATATAAAAATCACCACTGTAACTATTTTAAAGCATGCAGTACTATGGCATTAAGTACATCCATGTTGTTCAACTTTCCCCACCATTCATTTCCAGAACTTTCCTCTTTCCAAAGGAAGTCCCCATGCAACACTCTCATCCTCCTCCCCACCAACCCCTGGCAACCACCATGCTCCTTTCTGTCTGGCCGTTCTAGGGACTTCATGTAAGTGGAGTCTCACCAATTTAGTCAGATTTTTTTGCTGCTTTAACTAAAAGATCCAACCAGAACAATTGCATGTGAGGAAACGTTGATTTAGGGGCTCCTGGTTTCAAAGGCTGCAGTCTACATATAGAAGGCCGGCTCTATCATTCAGAGATTGAGGTGAGGCAGAACATCATGGTAGAAGAGTGTGGCAGAGGGAAGCGGCTCACTTGATGATCAGGAAGCAGAGAGATTCTACTTACCAGATTAAAAATATATATATATATATATACACACACCCCAAAGGTACACCCCCAATGAGCCCCCTCCTCCAGCCGGCGCCCTACCTGCCTTCATTGACCACTCAGTTAATCCCTATGGGGAATAATTCACTGATTGGGTTAAGGCTTTCATGTTCTGATCATTTCTCCTGTAAACCCTCTTGGATTGTCTTGCTAATGAGCTTTTGGGGGACACTTCACATCCAAAGCATAACGCGCACAGCGTGTGCCCTTTTGTGACGGGCTTATTTCACTTAATGTGGTGTCCTCAGGAAATAGCCATGTTGTAGCATGTGTCAGAATTTCCTTCCTTTTAAAGGTAGAATAGCATAGGTGTATACCATACTTCATTTATTTGTCTGGTGATGGACAATGCTTTTTTTTAAAATTTTTAAACAAAAATAACAAGACTGGGCCTGTTCTTATGCAGCATGCCGTGTGTGGCTGAGGTAGAGGGAAGGCCAGCAGCCCCTGCTCTTCAGTGCTGACTCTGAGACTAATGAGCTATGTAGCTTTAAATAAACCACTTGTTCTGAGCAATTACATACTGATGTAAAATGAATGGGTAAGGTTGGGATTATTAGATATTCTCTGAAGATTATTTCCCCTTTAAAAACCTCTTACTTAATTGTAAGTCTCTGGTTTGGTACAATTTGCATTTTAGTGTTCACTTTGTTTAATCATGAGCTATTTTGATAAATTCTTCTCCCTTCCTCTCTAACCTAGTTATTGAGATCATTTACTCCACCCCCCTCATTTGGACAGAGATGCCTCCTAATGGGTAGTTTTATCATCTTTTCATTTTTGGGGGGTGTATTTAAATGCCCTTTTTATTAGAGATCTCTCTAAATTGCTGTTTAATGATCAGTTGTTTAGATTTGCCTCTCCTTGGTGAAATTCAGAAATAATTTAATACAGAAGAGCTATTTTCTCCCTGGTATTTTCCTAGCTTGGCTAAGGAACCATGGAGAAATTATTTTAAAAATCAGTGTATTAAAAAGACTGGCTTTGAAAGATAAAACTTTCTCAAATATGTAATAGAGAGTTTTGGAAAGTGTTATACTGTGCATATGTCGATCTTTCTGGGAGATTGACACATCCCAGAGTTTTAGGAAGGGTGCAGAAGTGACCACGCCCAATCACTGGCCGCCTTGAGTGAATTAAAATTCATGAGTGTTGACTCCATGCATTGAAGTTGCGGATTCTGAACATTTGGGAATCGGTAATTTTTTTTTTCTTCTTTCTGAATTGCCTTCTGTTTAGGGAGGGTTTAATAAAACCAGCAGCTAACCCAAGGAAAATACTACCATTTTTGGAATGGAGGAGCCATCCGACTTAACAAATTGAAGCATGTGACACAGGCCAAGTAATTCAAACCCACGTGTGGCAGAGAGTTCTCCCATCGAATCCCAGGTCCTCCAAGATATTTCTCAGACCCCTGTTGGACTTCATCTTTTGCTTACCAAGTTCAGTTTCTCCCAATTTAATATGTTTGTGACAGCATCAGTTGCTGCTGTCACCCTGCGAAGCCTGGTTTCTGCTCAGCTTCTTTGAACTGGATAAATGCTTTGTTCGTAGAGGGAGATGGCATTTTGCAGCCCTCTCTGCTGGGCCATCATGTTGGGGGCGTGTGAAGGCTGAGTGGACATGCCCAGGAGCAGCCAGCTTCTGGCCCCATGGCCTTTGTGTTTGTGAAGGCAAAGTTCTTCCTGGGAACAGGAGATGGGAGGTCACCTGCCCTCTCTTGAATCCCTCCACCCTGCGTTTCTGAACTTCTCAGTGGAGACAGGATGTCTGACTTGGCTTCTCCGGGTTGGTGTTGGGGGAAGCCCCTTGTTTCTCTACCCAACTTTATTCCCACACTCTCTAGTGTGTCTTGCTGTCTCGGGTCTAGAGAAGAAGAATCAAATTGTTTTTGCTGTAATCAAGATTTCTAGGCTAGGAAAAAGTTAGCATAACCTTATGTGACATTGTCCCTCGGTGTCTGAGGGAGACTGGTTTCAGGACCCCCTTGGATCCCAGACTCCTTGGATCCTGGAGCCCCACATATAAAATGGAAGGGTGCTGGTAAGGGCTTCCCCTTGCAGTCTTCTAGCCTGGGCCAGGAGTGGGACACTCCCAGCTTCCAATAAGACCACGACCACCTCAGAAATGCCAGGTCCTGTTCCAGGATAGAAAACTCCAAGCACCGTGTGGGGAGGAGGCTGAGAAAGGTGTTGAGTGTTTTTTTTTTGTTTGTTTGTTTTTTCAGTTCCTGTCACAAAGAGACCTCAAGACTATTTTTACTTAAAAAGATGTGAGATTTCCATGCGTTTGTCCGCTTTTTTCTTTGTGGCAAAAATACCCAAGAACAACTTGGAGGAGGAAAATTTGACTTGAGCTCGTGGTTTCCGAGGTCTCGTCCATGGTCACCCGAGTGAGTCCGTTGCTCTGAGGAGGAACGTGACTGCAGGACAAGGAAGCTGCCCTGCTCTTGGTGGCCAGGAAGCAGGGGCGGGGGTGGGAAGGGGGTGCAGAGAAGATGACCACTCCTCCAGCCACGCCCCCTCCTACAGTCACCACTCAGTTTCCTCCATTCAAAGGAGGATGGACGGCTTGGGCCATGGCACTCGGAATCTAATCCTTGCCCCTCTGAGCATTCCTGCATTACCACAGGGGTTTGGGGGAACACCTCGTATCCAAACCACAACACCACACAGTTCCTATTCATGCCACAGAAGGCTGAACTGGTGTGTCAGGCATGGTCGTTTTATTCAGCCCTTGGGGTCTGGATCTTCTTTGTTTCATTTTGTAGGAGTTATAATGGGAGGTTGACCCCTGGAGATAGGGGCACCGATAAGCTTTTTTTGCCAGACCTTCCAGGTTCATTTGTCTAGTTGGGGACATTTTGCTCTTTCTAGTCCTTGTGTTATTTGATGCAGGATTTGTTTAATTCTTTGCACCCCTATCCATAATCTTGGTGCAAGATTTTGCTGGGGATAAGTGGGTTCCGTTGCTGTTGCGCTGCTCCCTGGCAGGGCTGGAAGTTTCCCTGAGCGTCGCAGGACAAGGTGGGAGGAGCTGACGGCACCCCCCCTCATGGAAGAGGAGTCCCTCATGGACCTTCTGTTGTAATTCAGCAGTCGGTTAATGGCCACTTACTGGAAAATGTTACTAGGCTCTGCGGTGAGTGTTGTTAGAAACTGAATTACTCTGCCTCTTTCCCCAGGGCCCCTTCCCCGCTGCGCCTGGAGTAGACGCTTTGAGCTGCAGGAAGTGGCACTGTGTTGCAATCACGGCTTCATTGTTCTTTTGGATTATTTATTTTTGTGTTTCAAAAATAATCACATTTTCATGGTACTAGATTTTAATGGCACTAGAGACTTGCCAAGACCCCCAGAAGGTCACTGGGTTATTTGCCGGGTAGCCCCAGCCTGAGGCTATCCAGCCATGTGGCACATGTGATTCATTTGAGTCCCTCGAAACCTCCCTCCTTGTCTTTACTCCTGAGATGACTTCCAACAGCCAGTCGCTTCTTATGATTTTGTGAAACTACTTTACAACATCTTTCCTAGGCCACAGATCTAAGAGATTGGAGTTCACTAGCTGGGTGACCCTGACCATTCACCTAACCTTTCTGAGCCTTAGTATTTACCTGTTGACAAATAGGAAGATAGATTCCCAGGGATGGGGGTGGGGAAATCAATGAAATGATGCTAGTGGAGGCAATACCACAAAGCCTGGCATTACTAAACTCTCATCAAAAGTTTCTTTCTTGCCGATGTGAAAATAAAACGGGCCACGGAGTGTCCCCGTTTGTTGGGTAGGGTGTTGGGACAAAAGAGATCATCCATGGGCTTTCTATTGGTCTGGAGAGATCTGTCCCTCTTGCTTCCACACAAGAATACACGTGCCTGCTACCTCTGACCTGGGGGGACAGCAAGGCCCCATTCTGGGACCTGTCCTGGTAGACCCCCTCTTTCTTAGCCCAGGGGTGGATGGCTTGTTTCTGGTTGGATGCTTGGGAGCATTCTGCCTCTAGCTGTACCAAGTGTTTTGGGGGAAAGGTTGGTCTCCTTCCAGGGGACTCCACACTAGGATGGCCACAGGATTCCCATGTCTGGGTCAGGTTCTCAGCTCCTCGGGACCCACTAGGGATCTTGATCCTTTCTGAAGTCATTGAAATAATTGTCACCAGCCTCCCACTTAATGACTGTGGCTGCTGCGGCGGCTGCTCTCTCCCCGACGCGAGCGAGCGGAGGAAGCCCTCTGAGGCCCTTGGCAGCCTTGCTACCTGATGGCAGTACCGGAGCCTGGATTTTTGAGGTCTCGTGGATTCCGGAGACTTTCCTTGTGCGCCCGAGTCTGGTCGGCATCCCTGGCCCAGCTCGCAGAGGCACTGGGGGAAGGGGCTGGGTCCACGCTCGATGGGCGCACACTGACACGTCTGGTCTGCTTCTCTTTCCTTCTCCCCCTCCAGAGTATAAGAAGAAGTATGGAGAGGAACATGGCTCCTGCCAGGCTGGGATAGCAGGCTTCTTCACTGAGGTGGGTGATTCTGCCTGGGGATGCCTCATTTCCTGGCTTTTTGTGATATTTTGTGACCTCTGGAGGGGAGTGCTGTTAGTGTCCCAGACACTCGAGCTGTGGGCTAGTGGATTCTGGTCCTTACATCGGGGAGGGTTGTTTAAGCCTGGTCAGGGGCCCTGGCTGGGCAGAGGCTGCTGTGGCCTGACTCACTCAAATTTCCAGACATGTCAGTTTGGTCCAGTTTTGGCCTCTGGAGGGACCTGATTAAAGGGATACAATGGCCAGGCATGGTGGTGTAGGCCTGTAATCCCAGTGGCTTGGGTGGCTGAGGCAGGAGGATTGGGAGTTCGAGGCCAGCTTCAGCAACCTCGTGAAATCCTGTCTGTAAATAAAATATAAAAAAGGCTGGGGATGTGGCTCAGAGGTGAAGCGTCCCTGAGACAGCATGCAGGCAGCTGGTGCCTAAGTGTACACTTGTCACCTCACGGTGTTCCTCTTGATGGAGGGACTCGACATACAACCCTAGACCTTTTCTCAACCTCTCAAGGACCCTACACTTGAATGTGCCCTGTGACATCTGGCCTGTAGTTCATTCTTACTTACTGTTTTCTTACTTGTTCTCATCTCCTGCAAGTTTGTTCTTTGCTGCTTCTCCTCGTTCCTTGGACATCTTTAGGACCGCTTGCCTTCTGCGAAGTTCCTTGCTAAGCTCTGGAAGTGGCACCGTTGTCTGTGTGGTCCCTTGCCTCACATAAAAAGTACCTCTGAAATCTTACTGTTTGAAGTTTCCAAATGTATCCCGGATGACGGCTTTTCTGTATCGCCACAGTGGTCGATATAGAAAAAGGTAGAAAGTCGATCAGCCCACGTGTCTGGAAGGGCCACTACCCTCACCTGGCGATACACTGGCCCTGAGTTGGTTTCCTCTGTCCCTTTTATTATAGTCATCGAATCAATGCACTTTAACCATTTTAAATGTGGGATCGGTGACATTTAGTGCATTTGCAGTGTCACACATCTGTCACCATCGTCTATTTTTTAAACATTTTCTCCGTCCCAGGCTGTGCCTGTGCTTGGCTCTTGCAGTGTGTCTTCTGCACTCCAGCCTAAGGATTCTTTCAAAGCCAGACCTTTCATGTAGACTTTCTGGCTTCTCATGACACATCTTGGCCTAAGGGCTTGACTCTGTTGCCACCTGTCTCTCCCTTCTTTGCTCTAGGACTACAGAGAGCTGAAAGAGGGCATGTGACATTGGGGGAGGAGTAAGGACTGACCCCACTGTCAGGTTTTCAAAGTTTTCTGCAGAGCGTTCCTTCTAAGTCAGGAGTGAAACTGGCCGTCTTGATCTTAGAAATGTCTATTTTAATTCAGAGAAAATAGATGGAACCACCATTTGACCCAGCTATCCCTCTCCTTGGTCTATACCCAAAGGACTTAAAAACAGAATACTACAGGGACACGGCCACATCAATGTTTATAGCAGCACTATTCACAATATCTAAACTGTGGAGCCAAACTAGATGCCCTTCAGTGGATGAATGGATAAATAAAATGTGGCATATATACACAATGGAATTTTAACTCAGCAATAAAAGAATAAAATCATGGCATTTGAGGTAAATGGATTGCGTTAGAGAAGATAATGCTAAGTGAAGTTAGCTAATCCCCCAAAAAACAAATGCTGAATGTTTTCTCTGATATAAGGAGGCTGGCTCATAGTGGGGTAGGGAGGGGGAGCATGGGAGGAATAGATGAACTCTAGATAGGGCTGAGGGGTGGGAGGGAAAGGAAGGGGACAGGGGGTTAGCAAGGGTGGTGGAATGTGATGGACAACATTATCCACAAAGTACATGTATGAAGACGCGAATTGGTGTCAACATACTTTATATACAACCAAAGATATGGAAAATTTGTGCTGTATATATGTAATAAGAATTGTAGTGCATTCCACTGTCATTGATATTTTTTAAAAAGTCAATAAAAAGACAGTTGGCAATAGTGTGCAAACAGCAAAAATGAAAGGTAGAAAGTCGAATTTTTTAATCGTCTTTTATTCAAACCAATAAACGGGAGGCACTTCCCTCTCAACCCCCAGTAATTCCTACTGTGTCCCTTCACGCAGGCGTTGGTTTTGTGACTGCTCCAGAGAATTCTGCCCTGGGCCTTGTGAATGGTACCACCAGTGTCCTAGCTGGTGAGGCCAAAAGCTTTGAAAATTCCCCTCTCACTGGGGTATCAGCAACCAGCACGTCCCACCCCTTTTGCCCTCAAAACTTATTGTGCAAACACACGTTTCTCTCCACATCCTCTGGCACCCCCCAAATCAGCTGTGATTGTTCTGCTCTTAGCACACTGCAGAGCCTTCCTGTTGTCCTGCTTCCACCCTTCCCTCCTGACAGGCAAGTTTTAGGACCTTCTATGCACAAAAGTGTCACTGCTTCTTGCTCAGAACTGTCCAGTATCTTCCCATCCACTTATAATAAAATCCAGATGCCTCCCCTCATCCCACATCCCAGGTCCGCCTGCTTTTCCAGCCTCGTCTATTCCTAGCCTCGGCTTACTGCCTTCAGCTGCAGTGAGTGAGATGCTGTACGAACAGGCCACAGTCTCACTGTGGCAGCGTGCTGGGGATTGGCGACCAGCTTTTTGTGCACAAGTGCATGCACAGAGGAGATGGGTAGGAGGGTCCAGCAATACCCAGAATTTGATACATTCGGGAAAATTGCATTACAAAAGTGTTTACTAATTGACACTTTTCCCACTTCCGTCACACCTGTCGCATCGTTCTCTTACCAATGTTAACAATTTTTGCCATTGGAAAAGGAAATCTCATTTTAATGTCCCATGAGCTGATTATTAGTATAATTTGTTATCTTTCTTAAACATTGGCCATTTGTATTTTTCTGTAAATTACTTGTAATTCTTAGTCCAGTGTTCTGATTTTGTTGTTCTTTGCTGATTTGTAGAAACTTGTTACATAGTTTCAACATTCTTGTTTATTGGAAAAAAAAAATTCTGATCAGTCGTACTTTTTTCCCCCTCTCTTTGGGGTACTGGGGATTGAAATCAGGGGCGCTTAACCACTGAGTCACATCCCAGCCCTATTTTGTATTTAGAGACAGGGTCTCACTGAGTTGCTTAGCACCTTGCTGTTGCTGAGGCTGGCTTTGAACTACTGATCCTCCTGCCTCAGCCTCCCAATCCACTGGGATTACAGGCATGCGCCACCGCGCCCAGCTTGGGTTCTTTTAACACTGCTTTGTGTGTGTCTCTGTTGTACTAGTGTTACACATTGATGTTTGGTCAAATATACTTTTTCTGGATTCTAGAGTTCTGTTAATTAGTAAAGGATATCTCTAAGAATATGAAATTATTCACCTATATTTTCTTCTAGTCCTTTTACAGATTTTTTTTTTAAAAAAAGAGATGTGTATCTTTACTCCTTCTGAAATTATATCTTTTTATGTAGTAGAAACTGTATTGTTTTCCTAAATGCATAGTTGTTGGTTTTGACGCTGGTTTGTGGAACCATTTTTCCTATCCCCATTGATCTGAAACACCATCCTGCCACGTGCTGACTTGACTCACTTCCCTCTCAGCATGTAGGCTGTGTAACTGCCCTGGCCATTGGTCCTGCAGCAGGTCTAGTACAGTATGACTCCATCCAATAGATGGTGGGACCCACTGTACTATCAGAGGTGGGTGACCAACATGGCCGATGGCAGTGTTGAAAGGCCATTTGGGGTGGGTGTGCCCAGGACTTTGGATTAGGATGCTCCTGAGGGAGGCCATGATGTGTTCTAACCATGAGGCAACAGGGCAGGAATAAAGTGATTGGGGTCATCAGAGAATAATAAGGACATGTCCATGGGCTGGGTGGCCAGAGCCCTGTGGGGCAGAGGAAGGAGATGTTGAGCTGGGTTTGTGGAGAAGAGCGATGCCCCTTGTGGAGAGGACCCCCAAGGAGGACCCCTGGTTCAGATACACTGTGAGGTGCTGGGACATGCTCGTAGCTGCTCCTATAAGGCCTTGGACACAGGGACTGGACCCTAGTCTGAGCCAGGAAGTTAGGCTTGGCCCTTGCTGGTCTTGGAGGGGATAAGTGTGCTGAGCCTGCGGCTGCGGGGAGATGCTTCACCTTGGATGGTGGGAGGAGGACTGATTCCTCACAGAAGTCGGCACTCACCACGACATGGGAGGGAGGGAGGGAGGGAGGGAGGCGTCAGTGTGGGCCCACCGGCTGGCAAGTCGGGAAAGGCAGGGCATGGGGCCGCTGGAAGGAGGGCATGGAAGGAGGAGTTGGGAGGCCATTGGGTATGGAAGGGAAGCCCAGGAGGCTGGGCAAGCCTGGGATGACCAGAGACCTGAGAGGACCTGTTGGAAACCCCAGCCTCTGGGATTCAGAGCCCAAGGGAGCCCCAGTGTCTTGGCAGGTGCTGGCTGGGCTCAGAACCAACAGAAGTGGGGACACAGTGTCTAGAGGGGCAGGAGAGGCGTGGGCAGTCCCCCTGCTGCTGCTCAGCCCTCTGACCCCAGCCTGCTGTCTCTTGGCCCATCTGGGATTTCAGCCTTCACTCTGGTTCCCAGGCCTTTGGCCTCCTTAAACAGGAGGTCTTTGAACTCGCTGCCTCCCTTGTGTCTGGAACCTCAGCTGTTTGTGGCTGAGCAGGAAATGTGGTTGAAGGGGGGGAGCAGGCGCGCTGTTCCCTCCTCTGCCCTTCTGCTGACCTCATCACTTGCCTGTGCTGTGAGCTGATCTGTCTGTCCCCCTCTTGGGGCACACAGCTGCGTCCCAAGGCGGATGGCTTCCCTACCATCCTGGATGTAGCCGCTTTGGCCCCAAATATTCTGGCCCAAGGGGCCTGCTTGACCTGTGGGTCAGTGACCCTGAGGTTATCAAAGCTCTGAGTTATGGATACCACATGAGTTTTAGCCCATCATTGAGGGTGAGAGCTTCCCGGGGACTTTATTTATTTTCGTAGACTAGAGCAATAGAGGTGACACACACTTCTAAGTACCAACAGAAGACTTGGGGATGACCCCGCCGTTGGAAACCACTAGGTGGAACTTTCCTAAGCGTGGACTTCTGTCGTAGATCCCTGCGTTCTTCTGCCTTCCTGAGGGTCCCCTCTGGGGAGTGGGTAGAGAAGAGCCTGTGGCTTCTTTCAGGCACACCCAGGGGTCCCAGTGCCTCTGGAGATTCTGCTAGTAAAACGCACCTCGGGAGAAGGCCCAGGCTGTTTTATGGGATTCTCCTGATGTGATTAGGCAGTGGTGGCCTTCGCTTGAGGAGAAGCTTGGGTTCTGGGGTGTGACGTTTGTACTGGCTGTTCCTTGGGAGATGGGAAGCAAAGCTTTGATCACATTTTCCTGACACTTGTGCATGCCACTGAAACAACATCCAAAATGAACACAAGTAGCTAAATTCAAGGGATTTCCCGGAAGACGCTCTGCCTCCCAGCCCGGCCCTGAGGGTCACAGGCTTGGTCCCAGTTGATCTAATTTGGATTGAAGGGAAAGACAGTGTGAACCCTAAGAGGACAGAGGAAGAAAACAACTATGTGTTTCAAAAGTTCCTAAGGAATGCGATTATTTTGCCTTTGTCCTCTCTGTAGTTTGAGAGAACCCAGAGGTACAGTAGACACTCGTTTCTCCACTTTGATCCTGGATTAATTTCTAAATCAGAAAGCAGTCTGTCCATGCCTCGTGTCCTGCAGAGCCTTGACAGGCCTGTGCCTATGCTCGGAGCTCTGGCTTGTAAAAAGCTGCAGAAGGAGAACGCTCCACGCTGTGTATACAACTGGTGTTGAGGCCATCACTCATGACATTCTTCGGCGCCCTTTGTTTTTGGGCACTTGATTGCAAATTCCTTTCCAAACTGGAGGCCAGGAAAAAAAGTCTCTGTCCTCTGATGAACCGAGGGTTTGTCTTTCTCCTAGCTTTCTAGAAGGAGCACAGGCCCTTACACCAAACGGGCAAGGGTCAGGGGGAGGAGAGAACTTGTGCCCCACTGTGTGTGTTCCCAGTGACGGGTCCCTAGTGCAGAAAGCGCAGAGATACCTCCGGGGTTATCTGGGTAGTGCCTTTGAGGGGGTGTCAATCTCAGAACCTCCAATGAAGTGTTCACTGACAGCCTGTCCACGCCTACCTGAGGGGTGAAAAGCAAGCCATTCAGACCAGAATCTAGGGAGGGACTTTCCTTCCACCTGCACTCACTCCCTAGTCGTTGTCTCGATTCTTCCCAGATTGATAGACTCCCTTGTTCAAAGCCTCACCCTCTTGCCCATGGGCTCTCTCTTTTTCTCCCCAATTTTCTGGCTTTTGCAGATTCTTGCACTCCAAGAATCCTTTGGTGACTTTATAAATGATCAGAAACTCATGGCTCTCTGGCAGGGACTAAGCCTCCAGGGACTTGTCAGAAACCAGCAGCTTTCGTCAGCCTACGCAGTTATCTTGTGGTTTTCCATGTTGCCTTATCCTAAGCGTGTCATGCCAGGGAACCTTATCTTTGTATGTAGCACCAGCTCTACATACATGATAGTAGCTACTTAGTAAATATTGTTGAATAAAAAAACTAATGATTTTGCGTGGTGGCGTATGCTTGGAATCCCAGCAGTTTGGGAGGCTGAGACCAGAGGATCACAAGTTCAAAGCCAGCCTCTGCAATTTAGCAAGACCCTGTCTCAAAAATAACAAAATAGAAACAACAACAAAAAAAAAGAGGATGTGGCTCAGTGGTTAAGCACCCCTGGATTCAATCCCCAGTACAGAAAAAATGATTTATTTGTTGGACAAATAAGTTTTATTTCTTCTGGCAGTGCAGATACTTTAGAAAATATAAATAATCAAAAGGAGATTCCCTGTTGAGACTTCTAATGTGTGCAAGACCTTGCTGCTGCTTATCCCAGTGCAGGCTCAGTCCTCCGGGGGCTTCACTGGAACACTTGTAAGATGTCATTTCACTGGCAATTTTGCATTTTTTGTGAGGTGACTTCCTGGTCAGTGTTTAATTAACTGTTCTAGAACTTTTGACTATCAAGTCTTTTGTGTTCAATACATCCAATAACACACTCATCTAAATATAGTTTGATGAATTTTGATAAATGTGCACACTCATGTCATCTCTCGAACATTTCCACCACTGTAGAAAATTCCTCACGTCCCTTTGCAGATAATACTGCCCCTCTTTTGTACTGTTCTGAATTTTATCACCATAGAGTCGTTTTTTTTTTTTTTTTGGCTGATTCTAGAACTTTCTATGAGTTGACTCCTAACCTGTGCTCTTCTTTCTTACCAACATTGTCTCCCACACTTGAGCTGGGCTTTGTAGATTGCAGAAGGGTTACTCAGGCAGAGGACGCACGAGGGCCTTGCAGGAATGGAGAGTCAAAGAGCAGAGCGTCCCAAGTGTACAGTCTGGGAGGGAATTGGCAGGAGAGGAGCTTATATGTTTGGAGCAGTTGACAGGCTGACTTTTACCTGAGACCTGTGCTCTTGGAAAACAGTCTGTTCTCAAATTTTTAAAAACACAGAAAAAAATAAACTATGAGAGAGTGAAAGAAGAGATGTCCATAGTTCCAGCACTTTGGGGAAAATGTTTTATGACCTGTCCACCTGGTTTTTGTGAACTTGTGCACATGTTCATTTTTTTTCTTTATAAAACATGATTAACAGCATATATATTGCTTTAAGTATTCTTTTTAACAGCACTTTGTAAATATCTCAGTGTCATTAGGTCTTCTGTGGTGTGGTTAATACTGCATTAAGTTCTGTTGAATGCATGTGTTATAGTTTAGAAGCCTTATTGACATTCAGGTTGTTTCTAACTTGGCACAGTTAAATGCATCTTCTTGTGGGCAAGATCATGCAGATATCCCTGTTGACTTCCCAAGGCAACTGAACTGTTTTGGAGCATTTAGGATTATCATCAGTATTGGTCATCAGATGGTTTTATAGCACAGGATTGTGGCTGCAGGACCATTTTCCCATCATTTAAATGCCGAGAGCTGCGTCTTCTGTATTCTGGAGTCTATTTTTAGTTAGGGCTATTGTCTCTTACTGCCTGTGGTCTGTTCTCTTTCCAGTTTATGAACTTCCCTTAGTTGGCTTTTTGGTTTCTTCTTTTTGTCCTTCCGAATTTGCAGTGGGCCATTGTGGCCAGAAAACCCACCTTTGCAACCCTTCCTGAGAAGAGGAGCCTAGATGAGCTCTGGAGGGGATTTTCCTGGGGCATTAGTGCACAGTTTTTGTAAAGCTCAGCTGTGCCCTGGATGGAGCCATTGAATAGTGGGCCTGGGTCCAGGCTAGGTGAGGCATCGCTGTCTTTGCCTGAGTGCTCTCCCCAGAATTCCACAGGACGCCACCCTTGTTTGCCATTTTCATGTTGAATCCTGGTATAAGATTGAGTAAATGCATATCGCTCCATCTGTCCCCTTGTTCAGTTAACTTCGCCTCTTCATTCCTGACATACCAACTGGACAATAGATTCTATAATGCCAGGAAATGTGGTGAATTTTTTTTTTAAATGGATATGCTAAAAAAAAAAAAAAAAAAAAACCCGTGGTGAGGTATTTTTCATTTCATTCCAAGTTCTCCTTTGTGCGACTGTGGTCTTACTACATCTCTTCATCCCTTTCTTGGCTTCCCCGTTTACATTTGGGTTTTTCTGGTTAGGAGCTGGTGGTGATGGGCGCCCCCGGATCATTTTATTGGGCTGGAACGATCAAAGTGCTGAACCTCACGGACAACACCTATTTGAAGCTGAATGATGAAGCGATCATGAGCAGGCGGTACACCTACCTGGGTGAGTAGCTGGGGGAGAGGCAAGATAAGGAGAGGCAAATGGGGGAGCCATTACTGGTTATTGTTCTATTGGTGGAAGGGAGAGTTGGTTGGCTTTTACTTTTCAATCTCCAGTTCTTTAATTAGAACACCTGAACCTCTAGCAACTCACATAGAAGACAGAAGAGGGAGCTGAATTAAAACTGATTTAATTAAAAAGCCTTCTCTGGAGGCTCAATTGTCTTATCTCCTTGTTTTAGCAATCACTCAAGTTCAGATGATCAGATGCAAAATGAGCTCAATAGAATCCTAGTATTATTCTTTGGACATCCCTTGGGGATGGAGTCTCTGCTTCCTAGTCACAAATAGAAATAATTACCAGAAATTATCATGACAAGTAGCACCCCAGGTTGAAGTTTAATTAAAGGCTCAGAAATTTTCTTACTTTTCTGAACCCTCTTAGTCTTCTAGAACAGAAGATAGGTACAATTTAATTTAGCAGCCATCAGGCAAAGAAGATGCTGGGGCAAAACAGTGCCCATTTAAAGACAGAGATAAACTATGTTTGCTTAGGGAGAGGACGGTCACAGGACTCAACCCAGGCCCTGAGGGCTGCCATTCCCGACTGGAATTAGAACTATATTTAGGAAGGTCTCATAATAACAAAACTATCTTCTTTCACATTCAGTACATATAACTCTAACTGGGGGAGGCCCTGCCACTCTTTGGGCATAGAGTCATTGAAATCTCTGTTAGATGGGGTCAGGGAGTTGGTGAATCACCTTTTCCCTTCTGACCATTAGTGTGCCCCCAAGCAGCACAGACCCAACAGTACTTTAATAAGTCTTTGGGGCATTTGCTACCGTGCTCACATAGCTCCTCGGTCTGTCATTTATTAAGCATTTAATCTATGCTGGGCTTTGTATATTATTTCTTTTCATTCTGAAATTGAGTTTGCCATTATTATCCGTACTTTGTAGGTGAAACAGCTGACCACTACATTACGTAACTTTCCAAGGTCATAAGCCCCAGAGTTGGGTATAAATCTGTTGTTTCTGAGGCAGGGTCTAAACACTGAGCTGCTTCTCTGTGTATACTGCCAGAACAGCATCTGCCACTGGTACCAAATCCCTCACTGGGCTGTGCGCACATCCAAGGTGGGAGTTTTTCTCTCATTCCCAGGAGTTGGTATATACAATACCTGGTGTAGAGCAGGAGCTGAATACATGCTTCCTGACTCGGAATGAAGAGGGCAGAAGAGAGCCCACTTTGGATGGGGGTTTTGGGGCCTCAGACATGTGTTATGAACCTTGGTCTGTGGTTTCTCCCTGTGTACAAAACGGAGCCCTTTATCTGCTACAAGGGTTAACAGGAGACAGTTGAGAGTATGTCACTCGGGATACTCTCAGGCAATGTAAATCATCAGTGTGAGAGAAATTGGCCACATGGAGATCCTGGATGATAGGGATCGTCACAAAACTCAAATAACTTATGATCACAGCATTAGAGTTCAAGGATGATGGCGAGACCAGGGAACATGATGCAGGCAACCTGTCTAGCATTTCTGCCTGCCAGAGGAGTGCCTTCAGCCCGTAAAGCAAGGCCCTCAGAAGGCAGGAGACATTTGGACTGTGAATTTGGACACGTTTTATCTATCTGCAAATCTGTAAACAGAAGAAATGATCACGCATTCTTCATAGAGTTTTATATTGAAATAAATGTCACCCAAAGATATATAAAAATGGCCCACAACAGCTTTACTTGCCCCAAGTTGGAAACAATTCACATGCTCAGCAGGAGGAGAAAGAGATGGTATGTTCATCCAGTAGGACAGGACTCAAAAATGGAAAGAACAATGCACTACTACAGGCAACAGCATCGATGAGTATCAAGTATCATAAATAATAAAAATCGGAATAATGGCCACCTACGGGGCTGAGGAACCTTCCAGGGTTGTGGTTCTTGGTTTATGTTCACTTTCTTGGTCCTGGTGGCGATAGCATGGTCATGTAAGTGTGTACAAACTCCTTAAGGTCTACACTTCAGATGCATGTACTTTATGAAAATTACATCTCAAAAAGAAAAAACAGACCGTTTAGCACAGTACCAGTCCTGGAGAGGATACTCGGCACTCTTTCCTGCCCCAGGGTCCTGGTGAATGTGGCTTTTTGTGATATGTGCCATTTAAACATGAGGAGACCGACAGCTGCCAATTTGTTCCCTGGTTCCATTTGTGTTCTAAGAATAACTGGACCATAGCTGCCCAGATAATGAAACTTGCTTGAAAAATGTTTTTTTTTTCTTTTGAATCCAATGAATATTTTTCTTGCTGCCTTCTTCAACCTTGTCCTTGGTTTCCATCATCCTGTTTAGGCTATGCAGTGACCGCTGGCCACTTCTCTCACCCGTCTACCACCGATGTGGTAGGAGGTGCCCCACAGGATGAAGGCATTGGAAAGGTGAGGGGAAACACCTGTGACATATCTGGGATCAGACGGAGGAGGGGGGCATGCTGCCCTGTCGTAGGGGTTTGCCAACTGACTTTGACCTGAATATTCTCTTGGGTGACTGGTGGGTAAGAAGCGAAATCATGAGGAACCCTTGGACGTCTCATTCCAACAACTTTGGAGAGATGACCTTGAAAGCATCATCAGAGTGTGAATACTGTTCACACCATCTATTCTCTCATGGGGTTTTTCTTTTTTTCTTAAGTGTGTGTGTGTGTGTGTGTGTGTATGAGAGAGAGAGAGAGAATGATTTGTAAGACTCCCCTTCGCATCAGGGTGCCCTTCAAAGGAGAAGTATTCAGTGCTGTCCAACTTTAAATCCCCCACCTTCCTGACTTTACCAGATTTGGCTTTGACTAAATAGAATCAGGAGAGTCCCAGGTACCTTTAGGCCCTTTTTAAAAAAAAAAAAAAAAAAAAAAAGTTTAGATTCCCATTTATTTCCCCAGTGTTTCAGAAGGACCATTGGGTTCCCAAGACTGGTGGAACCCAAGGATATTCTAGCAATATGTGGTTCTGACTTTCTCTAAAGTCTGTCCACAGTGTAGAACAGACCTGTGGGTCTTGATCTATCTGACTCACTTTGGGAATCATGGCCTCCAAGGGGACTATGTTCGTTGTTTAGCTTCAGGGTATAGGAATCATAGAATGGGGATGTCCACATGGGCAAGGAATCTGCATTTTTGTCTGATGGGGAAGACTGAGCAGTGGTGTGAACTTTGGATCCATAGCCCCAAGGCTGGACCTGTGGTAGAGTCTGGCTGCTGCATCTGTGACTTGGAGAAACGGGCTCTGAGTTCTAGAGAGGCCAAATGGGCTGAGACCACTGTCACTGGGACCCTGCAGCCAGGCTGGTAGGCAGATCAGAGAGACCGTGCAGTTGATGGGCATGACAGAGGTGAGTTCACGAGGGCCATTTCTGTGGACCCTCCTGGGCAGGGCTTAGGAACCACTGCTCATATTTCTTCAGAGTATGCCTCCCTCCCCCTAGGCTGATACTGTGGAGAGAGGTCGAATCCGATAAACCAGGGCCCTGATGCAGTGGATAAGGCATCATGCACATGAACTTTGATAACTCCAAGTCTGAGTCACATGAATTCCTCTTCACGGTGGAGGGAAGAGGACTTGGAGCTGTCTCCGCCTCAATGGCGTCTTCCGGGGAGGAACTGTCTGTCACTAGGCTTCTCTGTCAGGCGGTAAAATTGCTTACCTCCTGGTTCACAGATACCTTTGTGCTGATGACAGCGACTTTCTTTTCTCAGTAATTGCAGAAAACTTGCTTTGGTTGTATTGTTTCTCCTTCAGATGACAGGAATGTTGCATGGTCCCTGTCAGGTCTGAAGGCAAGGATGGTTATTTACAACTGAGAGCGCCAGAAAGGAGTCCTGGATCTACTTAACAAAAAAAGAATAGAAAATGCTGCTTTCAGTTGCATGAACTGAGAGTCACTGGGGAAATTGGTTGTAGTGGACAGAGTTGCTCATTATCTCACATGCCCAGGGACCAGGGCTCATGCAGAATTGCTCTCCAAGGACCACAAAACAGACCTCTGGCCTTCAGGATTTTGGTATCCATTTCCCATGTTGGGGTGCAAAAGCCTTCACACTAATATGGCAGTTCCTTACCCAGGGGAGAGGCCCCCTACCCTGAGTCTCATGAGATAGTCCACAAGATGTAACTTGAAAAAGAAGTTCATATTTGGGTACACTTAGAAAGTTAAATGTCAGTGAGATTCATTGTTATTTAAATCCCCATGCTAAAGGCTCTAAGACATGACCCCATGCAGGAATTTATTTAATGCTTTACTTTGCATTTTCTAGCCTCAACTCATATTTACCCACATAGACTCTATGGCACTTATAGTATGTGGAATCACTTTGGAGAATAACTTTGGCTAAAATGCTCTTTCATCCCTTTGTCTTATACCTGTTAAAGGTGTAACTAAAGGGATTGAAGGACCATTTTCAGGAAGAAAAGACTTTTTTCCCCTGAGTGTTGAGTTGTTTACTAGTAATTTGGGTATTCCTTGGTCTTATCAGACGTGGCTGCTCCAGATCGGTGCTGGTGACACTTTTGCCTCAGGTTTGAAGAACACTTTTTTGGGCAGGATGGGTTAGACAAGAGCTTGTGGTGGTGTCTTCATTGTCATCAGCTGATTTAAACAGCTACGGTGTGACAGGAAGATGCTGGTCCGTATCATTGGTCATTGCTTCGTCCTAACTCCATTTTTTTTTTTTATTCCTTAGGTTTATATTTTTAGAGTGGACCGAAGATCAGGCACCTTGATGAAGATTTTTCAGGCATCAGGTAAAAAGGTGAGGTTCTTGGTGTAAGTGACTATTTTGTTTGTTTGAGAGATTAGATCATGTGGGAGCAGGTTCCTTTTAGACAATCCGGTAACGGCCCTGCCTCAGCCCTATGCTTACACGACAGCTCTCTGTGTTGGTGCCTTTACTTTCTCAGTCATGTGTGTGTGACCTGTAGGCTTTAGGGGATTCATGCTCATTTTAGGAACTGTCATGCAGCAGGATGAGTTTATACACGCATAGCATTTTAAAAGGTTGCTGCCGTCTAGACACTTCGTCCAAGTGCTGCCTGCTCCATCTCTGCCTTTCTCCACCTCTCACCTTAGCCCTCCTCCATCTGCCTCTCATCTATGCCTCCAGAGAGGTCAGGTACAGCTGAGTCGTTGCTTGCATCCTAACTAGATTGTTTTCCTCACTCCTTAGGTTTAGGTAGCAAACCCATTAGACACCAGTGATCCTGTTTAAAGGGTGCAGGAGGACAAATGCTCCTCAGTCTCTCTCACCAGCCTGAGGCTGCCCCCTCTTCCTGTACCCTCTGCCCTCCTCTGTCTGCACCCTCTTCCCTCCTCTGTCAATGCTGGGAGAACTGTTGTCATACAAAGAAAACCCAGAGATCATCCAGTTCCTCTTGGAACCTTGATATAGAAGTAGCTCAGGAAGCTGCCTGACCAGAGTCCTGGAGAAGGTTCATCTGCATATGTTGTTCCCACCCTGTCCCTGGTCCTCTGTTTCCTACAAGATTCCCTTGTTTCCTACAGTTTTCCTTGTATTTCAGCATAGTAGATGAAGCTGGTTAGAGAGGCTTCTGATTCATAAGCTCTGCTCCTCTGCAGGCTTCTCAGCTCTGCACAGTTGTGCGTGGTTTTAGGTGAGTAGGAAGGTTTGGCTGAGACTGGCTGCTCTAGGGGGCGCAGTTAAGGCTGGGAGGGGTGTGGTGTAATTTGGAGGCCTCACTGGGCTTTTGGGAAGATGCACAGCAGGTCTGAGATGTAGGGAGGGAGCCTCTATGAGACGGGAGAATGCCAAAAGGTGATTTTACTTAACATTATCCTGAAATGAGGGGGAAAATGATCATTTCCTTCTTGGGCCACATGCCTCTGGCCCCAGTTCTGTTCTCTGTTGTTAAGTGAAACTTGCTGAATGACAGCCTGGGATCATTTCATGCTATTCTGGTGTAAACCATATTCTGAGATCTAAAAAAATCTCACAAGTAGGCCTTCTTATTTTTCTTTTCGTTTAAAGTTAATTATTCTAACTTGTTACACATAACAGCAGAATGTATTTTGATTCATAGTACACAAGTGGAGCATGATTTTTCATTTTTATGGCTGTACACAAAGTAGACTTGCACCGTTCCTGCCTTTAGACATGTAACTAGGGTAATGATGTCTATCTCGTTCCACCAGTAGACCTTTCTCCTTTTTTTTTTTTTTTTTTTTTTTTGAGATGAGGGTCTAACTACCTTCCCCAGGCTGACCTCCAACTCCTGGGCTCAGGTGATCTTCCTGCCTCAGCCTTCTGAGTGGTTGAGACGGAAATTGCACACCACTGCAATTCTAATCAACCTTAATAAGCACACTTAGTATGTAGTTGTCATAACCTTTAAAATAAAAAAAAAATGCAGTATCTAACTTGGTCTTGCATTTTTTCCTCAGACTGGTTCTTTATTCCTTGGAGAACCACGCTGACTTGTGTTGTTTTAACATTTCCAAAACCCCAGAGGCAGCAGCACTGAAAAGGGACTAGTGTGCTATTCTGCAGAAAAGACTTTCCAACTGCCCCTAAAGTTAGAAAAGAAATAGCTCCATACCGCTGTGGATCAAAACAGCCCCAACAAGCACAGTGGGTGTGAATACTACTAAGCCTAACGTTTTTAGATCTTTCTCCAAAAAAACCTCCCCATGAATGGGGGTTTGTGTGTGTGTGTCTACAAACTGTCCCCTCCCCTTAAAGGTACTGGGTTTGAAAGCATAAAATTATTTCTGAGCATCTTCCTGTTCGATTGTGGCAGTGCCTCCTGGTATCTTCCTCTTCCACTCTCTGCCCAGCACAGGGGCCCCCATTCGTGCCTGGGGTCCTGCTGTATGTCATGGCCTAATGAGCAATTGATTGCACCCCCCTCTCCTTGAAAACCTCCCAGTTTGGATGATACCTTCCATGGCCACCCACCTGTTCCCAGATGTTGGTCAGGTTATGAGGGGTAGATGTGAGAGGGCTCAGGGAAATCTTTCAGAACTTTTCCTTGTCCAAACTTAGAACTTAATGCTATCTGGTTCCAAAAGAGACATGCCTGATGGTGACAAGATAAATGATAGGTTCCCCGATTGTGACAAGATACGTTAGGTTCCCTGACTCGGGGACAGAAGCGTCCAGATGTTGACCCTCCAGGCCCCCAGCTGCATAGCCATCTGCCTCATCTTTCCAGAACCTTTGCCCCACTCTGTATTTTCTCCTTATCCGGCCTCACCCTTCTGGCTCTGTGGCTTTCCCTTTCTTCTGCCAATTTCTCCAGCTTGCTTTACACGCCTCATCAGCCTTCTGATTTTGAAATAGGTCCTTACCTCTCTTTCTGCATCTTATTCTTTTTTTTTTTTTTTGCCTGAAGAAATGCGATATTCCTGTTTCTCTGACTTCTCCATTATCTCCTAGGGGGAGGACATGATCCCCAGGCTTTCCAAGGGTGCTTTGGCTTGACCCCTGGGCCACACCCAGAGAGGAGAGTTCCCCCACAGCCAGCCCCCAGTTCACTCCAGTTTTTATTTGCCTAGAATTTGGTCAGGTTGTTTTGTATCCTGTTAGGAAGAAGAAAAAAAAAAAGAAAAACAGATTCTGGTCTTTATGGGTTAATATCCCAAAAATAGTGCACATAAGAAATGATAAATGTGTGTGCCATTCAGATGTGAACACAAATGCACGCCCCTGTAATTCCAGATTGACGGAGAGGTGAGGTCAAGGATCGCTCACCCCAAAGCCTGTCGTAGCTGTGTCGATGTCCTATTGAGTTAACTGGAGACGTGTTTGCATTTCAAAACTGAGATGGGAAACTTCCACTACAGGGGTTTCTGATCTAAGATCCCTGAAGACGCCAAGTTAAATAGCCCACTGGAACGAAGGAAGCAGTTCTCCTGGGGCTCAGCCAGAGAGAGCACCCCTTGGCTCTGCTCTTCCTGGCCTTGCCTGTGTCTTACCAGTTTCTTCTACTCAAGCTCAGCTGGGGAGATTGGAGAGGCTGTGGGATTAGTGACTGGCAACTTGGTTTCTATCCTCCCCGTCCTCCTCAAATCTTTCCGATGTCCTCCTTCCTGGAGAGTAGGGCGATCGGCTTTGTCCCTGGAATGGGAAAGGTTTGAGTGACTTCCTCAAAGCTCTCCAGGGCCAGCATTAGCTGCAGGAAGTCGACTGGAGTGCTCCCACCTCTCTGCACCTCCCCTGAGTCAACTGCCAACAACTCTGACAGCCGGAGAAAGTACTCCTCGGGTCAGCAGAGCCAGAGTCCTGTCCTGTATTTTAAAAGGACATACTTTTTAAAAAAAAGTTACAAGTTAGCTGTCTGTAGAAGGGTTACAACCTGCACACATTTTCATTTGGCCTGTACAGTATTCATTTATCATTTTTAATACAAATAAATTGTCAGCATTTATAAAACAGGTCCCTCAAATAAAGTTTTAAATTTTGGGAAAATGGGATGCAGCCCTGTGGGCCCCAGCCTGCCGCAGTCTCCTCTACTTCCTGTTATCAGACACGGAGGACAATTGTCCCTTGCCACCTGTAAGCACACGTACCCTGTTAGGTTTCTCACACCTGTTCTGTTACCTGCCTGGACCCCAGTAGTGTTTGGGTTTGAGACTCTGGATGTAAAACCACAGGTACTAGATGAATTATGCCTGAGGGAGGCCCTGCAGAAGCTGGCGCTGTGCCCTCATCCAACAGGCTTTGAGTTGTACCTTTTTCTGTCTCCTCAGATCATTCCTTCCTGACCAGTCTCTAGTATGCACAACAGTGGGGTGGAATGCAGGGAGGATAATCCATTTTCCCCTGAAACGATCATTTTTTTTTTTTTTTAGGTGGGGGTACTCGACCACTGAGCCACATCCCTAGCCCTATTTTGTATTTTTATTTAGAGAGAGGGGTCTCACCGAGTTGCTTCGCATCTGGCTTTTGCTGAGGCTGGCTTTGAACCCGCGATCCTCCTGCCTCAGCCTCCTGAGCTACTGGGATTATAGGCGTGTGCCACGGCACCCGGCCTGTAACCATCATTTCATGTCCACCTCGTGTTGTGAAATTCCATACTCCTGCTACCTTGGCCTTGTCAAATGTCTGATAGTGGGCACTTGTTCCTGGTTGTCACCTGTATTTGCAACCTCGGCTTGATTTAAAGTAGTGCTACATCCTCCAGGGACCGGCCTCTTAGCCTTCCCTGAATGGGGCTCCAGGACAGGACAGGGGCCTGCTGAGCCTGTGAGCTTTGGTGTCTTGAGGCTCAGAAGACCGCAGGGAGCCAGCCTTCCCCGTTGGCCTAGGCATCCTGCCTCTAGGGACTGGGAGCAGACGTTTCTAAGCCAACGGGCCAGAGGAGAGCTAGGGCCTCGTGTGTGAGGGCGGACACTGAATGCTCTGTTGCGATCGACTTGGTTGCAGATGGGCTCTTACTTCGGCTCCTCCTTATGCGCAGTTGACCTGAACGGGGACGGCCTCTCTGACCTGCTGGTGGGGGCCCCCATGTTTTCTGAGATCAGAGACGAGGGGCAGGTCACCGTCTACATCAACAAAGGAAACGTGAGTATGGTGCTGGGCAGGGTGGGGGGTGGGGAAGTGGCTGAGCACCCTCTGGGCCTGCACTGGGCCATTCATTACCCAGGAGGTGTAAAGACCTAATTCCTGCCTTGAAGAAGCTTCACTGTCCATTAATGGAGAATCTTGTACAGTGTTATAACTGCAAACAGGCTGGGGCCAGGAAGACTATTAAGGGCTGACTCTCTACCAGGGACTATTTTTCCTTATTTCCCATGAGTGATTTCAGTGCAACATACACATGATGTCCAGGGTTCTCATTTTTCAGATGAAACATTGAGGCCCAGAGAGGTTAAGTCACATGCCCCAAATCACACAGCTAAGTCGTGGTGAGGCTGGGATTCAAACCTTGGTCAGTTGGCTTCAGAGCTCCCATGTTTGGTCTCTAGGTTATGCTGCCTTTCTGAGAGTGTATAGACATGTGCTCTGGGGAGGCAGTGGCCCTGATAGCTGGGAGGAATCTAGAGGAAAGAGGCAGATAGGCTGGGCTCTGGCAGAACTCCCAGCAGAGGACTGGGCAAGGGGGTTGAGGTGTGAGGCGGAAGGGCCCCGAATTCATGGTGGAGGCTGATGAAGTGGCCTCTGGCTGTAATCATGATGTCCCATATTGTGCAAAACCATGAAAGGGATGGGACAGATTCAGAAAGATGCTTCTGTCCCTCTGTAGCCAAGGGAAGGTGGGTGGGTGGAGGGCCCATGAGAGAGCGGCATCTCAGGATCTAGAACTAGAGTGTTCAACGAGAAGAAAAGGGTTCAATAACTGCATTTTGGTCCCACGCCTTAGGTAGCATGACAAAATACTTAGTGTTTTAAAAAGCCAGGATGAAGGCTGGGGCTCAGTGGCAGAGTGCTTTCCTAGTACATTTGAGGTACTGGGTTCGATCCTTAGGACCATATAAAAATTTGAGGGGAAAAAAAAGGCATTTGGTTTATCTACAATTACAAAAATATTTTTTAAAATAGTGAAAACTATTATGTTACAAATAACCTTAACACACGTGGTACACAGAGAATGTTCATAACAAGTCTCTGGGTGGTGATGCTTGTGTAGATTTTGTTTGATTTTTTTATCCAAATGGCGACATGGCAATCTTTCCTAATAGAAAATCTGCTGGGCACGATGGTACACGCCTGTCATCCCAGTGTGAGGCTGAGGTAGAATCATGAGTTCAAAGCCTCAGCAATTGGTGAGGCCCTGTCTCTAAAAAAAATACAAAAAGGGGGTTGGTGGTTAAGTGCCCCTGAGTGCCATCCATGGTACACGCCCCCTCCCAAAAAAAAAAAAAAAAAGGTACTGGTAAGCAGTGACCAAGACGGTAGTACTGGGAGAGGGTGGTGTTTAACTTTCATCAGGTGGGCAGATGCCAGGAGGAAGGGCCAGCAGGGGGAGGAGAGCCAGGGAATGTTAAGCCTCGTGCTGCCTGGGATGTTTGCAGACTTTGGGGGAAGGTGGATCTAAAACCTGGGTGGGAAGATGCTCTCGGCACCTGCAGCCCCACTGACATCCTGGGAGGGAGAGCAGAGAGGACTGACATGATTCTGTAGATGAGAGCAATGGGCACTTTGTGGCTGTTGCTATGTTTGCAGGAGGCAAGCATTTGCATGATTTTAAATCCAACAGCTTGACTGTGTCCAGAGGAGCAGGTGCATTTTTTTGTTGTTGTTGTTTTTGGTACCAGAGATAGGACCCAGGGGTGCTTAACCACGGAGCCACATCCCCAGCCCTTTCTTATATTTTATTTAGAGACAAGGTCTTGCTAAGTTGCTGAGGCTGATTTTGAACTCCAGGTCCTCCTGTCTCGGCCCCCTGAGCCACTGGAATTACAGGCATGTGCCACCATGCCTGGCAAGGAGGTGGGATCTTGGAGCATGATAATCCCCCCTAGACTTCCTCTGGGCATGTTGCAACCATGTGTGTCCTTGCCCCTCAACTTTCCTCACCCAATATGCCTGAATGTTGTAGGTCACCCTATTACTTCTGTTCAAGCTTATTCCATTTGATTCGTGATTGTAAGGCAGCATGGAAAAGTGGAGAAAATGATAGGCCTGAGTTTGAATCTTGGTTTTGTCAGTTCCTAGCCGGTGACATGAACAGATGGCTTATAACTGGCGCCTCAGTTTTCTTCATCTGTGAAAGGGGAAAGGACCTCAAGTCTGAATGAGGAGATGGACAGACAATGCATGGTACATAGAAGGAATTGCCTGTTGGTGTCTTTCCTCTTCCCCATCACATGACTAGGAAGAAGTCACTTGCAGTTGGTTCTCTGTATCTGTGGGTTTTGCAGACTAAAACTGCAGATTTGAAAATATGTGCACAAAAAAATTATTATCTGTATTGTCCATGTACAGACTTTCTTCTTGTCATTATTCCCTAAATGATACAGTACAGCAACTATTTGCATAGCATTAACATTGCATTAGATCTTATAAGTACTCTAGAAATAATTTAAAGTACACAGGACAGTGTGCATAGGTCATATGCAAATACCATGCCAGTTTGCATAAAGAACTTGAACATCTGCAGATTTTAGAATTAAAGGGGTCCTGGCACCAATACCCCACAGATACTGAGTGACAACTCTTTTGTGTTTTGGGGTGGGGATTTCACTGACTCAAGAAATCATCACATCTTTATTATTTCCACATTGCAGGGTGTGTTTATAGGGAAAGATCTTTGTCGATCAAGACAAAAGCCAGACCCTCGTGGGATGGTTTGTGGGTATATGGTGTGTCCAAAATGCCTCTACAATGGGGAAGGTTTATATATTCTTATGCTTTTAAATCTAAGACTGCATTTTAACCCTCTGGTTTTCACATGTCAATGATTTGCGGGGAGAGTGGGTATTTTTAGATGGCTTTTATTGCCACCATACACCCCTGACCCCTTTCTCTCTGTTAATGGTTGCTCAGAATTTCTTTCCTGAGCCATGAAAGACAGCATGGTTAGGTATCTTACAGCCCCCTGACCAGGAACTACTGGGTTCCTGGATTTTCTGAACTATGATCCCCTCCATTGAGATTGCTAATAACGTGCATCTTGCAAAACGGTGATATGAACTGGTACCAAAAGGCACAGGAGAAAACAAACAGAAGAATGTTTACCCCTTGAAAACAACTTTGAGGAAATTGTCATGTCATAGGAAACGCTGAGGAGTTACTGTGGGGACAGGCAGGCAGGTGGCTTGCTGGTTGGTCTGTGGAGCGATAGGATGGGAGGGTGTAGTCATTGTCAATGTGATAGTCCCCTGGCCTCTAGAGTGCATCTTGGGCTCTGGGAGACCCTCTTGCTGCACAGGTGAGGGATTCATTTTGCCCCCAGAAGAGAGGAGTTTGTGTTCCTGTGACTCTGCCCAGGTGTTTCCTGCTGATGGGTGTTCTGTAGGAGGGTGGGCCTCTGAGCCCTGGGTTTTTATTGTTTTCTTTTTTTCATCCCACTTTTTCCTCCATCCTGTTTCCCAGGGAGCCCTGGAGGAGCAGCTGACCCTGAATGGGGATGGTGCTTACAATGCACACTTTGGGGAGAGCATTGCCAGCCTGGACGATCTTGATGATGACGGGTTCCCAGGTGAGTGAGGTCACACTCAGAGCCAAGTGCTGAGCCCACTGCGGGTTTGCTTCTGGATAATCCTTTGTTCAGCTAAGGGCTCTGCTATGTGTTTGCAGGGGAACCGAACCTTGGGGTGGGTCCACTGGGGGCTTCTCATGGTAGATAAGTGTGACTTAGCTTCCTCGGCTGCAAACTCTTCTTGTTTTTGAGTCTCAGATGCTTCAGGCTGCTCTGCCATGTTGTTAGGAAAGTCAGCAAGGAAATTTCCCCTGATAATGGTGGTGAGTGTGCGAGTGTGTGTATGTTGCAGGGATGGAGATACGCAGACCTGATGTCCTGTTTGGACAGCAATATCCTCCACAGCCTCTGGTCTGTTTAATACCTCTTTTCTGCACCGTGGGCACAGTATGTCCCAGGGCTGGGGTACAGCTCTATGTGGGCCAGATGACCTTTGATGCCCCATGCCACTGACTACTGAGGGTTTCATTCAGAGAGACCCAGCAACTCTCACTCAAGGTCATGGGGTTACATGTCCCTCACCCTTGACCTCACTTCTGTAGACACATGACTTCTGTTAAGAAGCCACGAGAAAAAGGCAAGTAAGAAAGATGGGGATTTGTTTCAGGAGTTATCAGTTTGTGAGAGTCATGTTGAGTGTGTGTGTGTAGTGAATGCCATTCCACGTATTTATCTAGGAATTGAGTTGCCTTTTCCCATTGGCAGTGGAATTCCCCTTGGTTAGAGATTAGGATAGGAAGTTTATGTTTAAATTTTTTTTAATACTTCCGCCCTTTTTCTTGTGAGGATGAGGTAGAAACTGATCTAAGACTAGATGCCTGATTGAATGCTTGAATAATCAATAGCCCCAAATTCCTGGCTGAGGTCTCAGATGTGATAAGGAGAATTAGGGAAGCGACACTGAATGTTATTCCATGTGGCTTTTCTAACCGTGTCTTTTTTATCTCCCCAGATGTGGCCGTTGGCGCACCCAAAGAAGATGACTTCGCAGGGGCCATTTATATCTATCATGGAGATGCTGGTGGGATAGTCCCCCAGTACTCAATGGTAATTGGTGTGAGAGTGATATGGTAACTGTTGATACGTTCATTCCACAAACATGTATGAAACCCTCATTATGCCCCAGGTTCTGGGGGTACAAATGAAAACACATCTGTCTTGTCTTCAGACTGCCCACCCTCTAGTGGAAGAAAAAAACATGTGAGATTGCTATATTAAGTGCAAAGAAGTATTCATAGATCCCGAGTTTGCTCACATTCAAGGATACATTTTGCCTATAAAAAGTCATATCCAAATTCTTATCCAGAGTGAGACCTACTTAAGAGAGAATCTTAGTTTTTTGGCGACTCTTTTGTCAACTATCTCTGTGCTGCTAAGCCTTAGAAATACGTTTTAAAATACAATCTAGAGAGAGTGAGTGATTCAGACGAGGTCCTGGAAGTTTTTATGGGCTGTTGTCATAATTGGCATGAGAACTAGGAGCTAGTCAGAGCTCTGGCCTCACACCCCAGACGCGGGAACGTGGAAGTGGTGAGTTCTGTTTTTTCGCCGTATCAGCTTGGTGTTTAATCTTGCTGATGGCATCAAGCCCAGCCTATGGGAAAAAAGGAAGTCACGCTCTTGACAGCACGGTCAGGATATTTGTGGATGTGTGTAGAGGGGCATTGGTTTGTGTCTTTGTCCCAGTGGAGCAGTGACGGAGATAGAGCACACATTGAGAAACTTCCTATCTGTGAATACTTATTACTGAATATTTACATGCTATGTACTTTTCATGTTTACATGTGTAGATTAAGAGGCAGTATGTAAAAGTACAGTTGATACATTCGTAATTGTTCTAAAACAGGTGTAAGTTTGGGGTGGTGGGTTTGTGGCCAGCTGAACCCTGTGTTCCCTCTTTGCTGGCCTCCTGCCTAGTTAGGTGACCTGCCTGTGACAGACAGGTGCTTAGGGAGGTGCTGGGACAGGAGGGACTGTTTCCTGGGGGAGGTCTCTGCCCTTTTCATACTATGGTTCCTCCCAGCAACTATGTGAAGTGGGTGTCTAGATTATCCTTTGTTCTTCCATGAGGCAAATGTGACTCGGAGAAGGTGTTTTGCATGCCCAAGGTTGTAGGCGACAATGTGACCATTCACAGTTCACCATTTCTGACTCCCAAATGTTGATCATGACCACCATTCTCCACACTGGGAAAAGTCCCCCTCAAGGCAGCTTAGGAGGACGGCTTAGGAATATGGAAACTTATTTTGCCACGCACGAGTCACGTTTATGCCAAGGAACATCTAGCTGCACAGATCCTGCTTTTTTTCATTAGAAATAAGAGTGGGAGCAAGAGAATCTCAGGTGATTTGGCTGACATGCTACAGGGAGAGGCTTTGGGAGCTGTGTGGAGTTCCCATCTGTGCCCCAAGAGCTGCACTGATGTGGTTCAGGGATGCTGTTCCCAATGTGACAAGGTGAAAGTCATCTAAGGAACCCTGTCCTCAGCGGGGGGTCAGGGTCATTCCCCAGGCATCCTCCTGGACCTGGGAGTCTAATCACACAGGGAGGCGACCTGTGGAGACCCCTGCTTCCCCTCCACCCAGCGCCCTGCAGTGTTTTGTTTGGTTGCTGGGTGGAATCCCTGCAGAAAGCTGCAGCATACATTTTGTGGTTAGCATGGACCGTCTGTAGTAGGAAGCAGGGATCGGCAGCTGGACCGCCCAGCCTTTGTCAGCACATGCTGGCTCCTTAGCTTTGACAGAGAAGTGGTTTGGAGCTTTTTTTTTTTTTTTTTTTTTTTTTTAAAAAGACACATCCCTCTGATTATACTTTCCTATTTTGCTAATGTGTATATGATAAGGTCAGTGATTTAAAAGGGTTAAAAAAATTCTTTAATGATGGATTCTTCCGGGCCCAGTTCCTGGACAGAGCCGGCATTGTGTGAAGGAACTAGAGGGAGAAATCAGAAACGAATCCGGGCCACGGGATCCCTTTTCTTTGGCCCAGATTGGTATTATTTCTGCTGGCTAAATTGTGAGATCAGGGCCTCCTCAACTTCTTCCACATTACTCTTGAGCGCATTCCTCTTTCTTGAGTTTACCCTGAAAAGTGTTGATTTTAAGATCCTTGTGTGCCTTTCTCGATTTGAGAGCCCTCGGGGCATGTCATGGCGGCCCCTCTGATCTTTTCTCTCGCCATCACGGACACTGCATATAAACCTGGTCAAGTGGAGGTTTTCCAAGGTTCCTGGTTTCCATTTAGGGTTATTAGTCCTGAGCAGACTTATCTTCCTGGCTTTATAGCATAATGGCCTGCAGATGTCTGCGGATAACTTAAGCCTACGTCTCCACCCCCAAATGGACCACCCCTTCACTCTCCCCCTGGTCCCAGCCACAGCATACCTTAGAAATGCAAACCCAGGGTGAGCTACTACTAGTGTTCTTGGCCTTTGGAGCCAAGATGGTCTGCTTCAAAGCATGGCTTTTAAGAGGTATGCAGACTCGCATGCTTGTTTGTTCAGACACCCCCGTTCTGCAAGAATGTTGCATATAGTGCTGCCGTACTGTTCCTGCAATGCTCTCATGTTTCCTTTGGGATGGCTTAACCGAAGGTGGCAAGCGGCCCTCCCGGATCATTTCTGGGAGGGTTATTGGCAGTTATCATCAGCTGCTGGAGAGCGGGGATATCCTCATCTCCTTCTGTAGTTCCTGTGGAAACTCCCCCTGCACACACTCATGATTTCTCTGCAGGATGACTTGGCGAGAAGGGAAAGGAAGGAAAGGCGGTGTGAGCCCCCGGTATCCACAAGCCTGGTCCCATTGTGGATTTTGCTATGACACATGAAAACTAAGCGTGTCTCTTGTCATCCACAATGTGGGTATTGGGAGGTGAGCCTCCCCAGGGAGACTGGATCCAGGGAAGGAGAGACTGGTCAGGTCCCAGAAGATGGGACTTTTCTGATGGAGGAAGTTTGGTGTCCTGTGAGGAACCCTGCCACACGATCGACCGTCAGTACACAGCTCTGGTGTGAGACGGGCTGGTTGTACCACAAGTTTTCTTGATTCACGTGATGATAAGCGCAGGTGCTAACGTGTCCTGTGGTGGTGGAGTTGTGAACCTAGTTGTTTACTAGACAAAACTGTTTAATCCTGTCTGTGAAGCTTGGGAGACTGTAGACCTCCTGGGGTGGTTTCCACGTGGCCATCTTTCCAGCGAGATGGGTTAATTATCTGGCCATTTAGGGAAGAGACCATTATTGGGTGCATCTTGGGGGAAGTGTTATCTGGCAACTATTTGGGTAGAAAGGAGGGAAATATGCTATTCCTATTTCAGCCAGGTATACCCAAGTCACAAGGAAACAGAACCTGTTAGAAATGGAAGATTCATCCATCATGTCAACTTTACATGTCAAACTATTGCGCTGGTGTAGGCGGATTTTTTTTTGTTTTTTTTAAGCAAAATTTCAGAATGATGACTTTTGGCCAAGGCAAATAATAAAGCAGTGTGTGGTCTTCAACAGCCTACCAGAGACCCCCTACCTGATCAAATTAGGGCTGTGATTTTTTTTTTCCTTTTTCTTTTCAACCTAGTACCAGGTTCCCTGGGGAAGCTGGGTTCAAGGAATCCCAGGTTCTTGTATGTGACTCTGCTTCTTTCCCGTGACTCCATTTCCCTGTTATCTGTTTTAGAAACTGTCTGGGAGGAAGATTAACCCTGTTCTGCGCATGTTTGGGCAGTCCATATCTGGAGGCATTGATATGGATGGAAATGGCTATCCGGGTAAGCTGTTTTTCTTTAAAAACGCATGAGATGAAGATTCATGAAATACAATAATTTTCACTTTGGACAGCCTTTGTTGCATCCATTTGGGATTAGGACAATTCACACAGTAGAATGGGGTCTTTTACCTAGTATTTGATTTTAAGGTAAAAATAGTGTTGACGTTTCCCCCCCTCCCCCCCCCCCGAGTTTTAAAATGATTGACAGGGTTAAGTAGCAGGCAGGTGGATTTTTTAGTGATTTCTGTGGTAGCAGTTTAATGAAGAAAAAAGAAAGCGTTGTCCACTTTCATAATGCTATATAGTGAAACCTCATTTTCCAAAAATATTTGACCATATTCAGAGATGTCTCATTTTTGAGAGGGAAAAGGAGCATGCACCTCCCCATGCACACAAAAGAAAATTACTGAAAGATTTGGATAAGAAGAAAACCATGTTCTTCTGTTGATGGAGAGCAGACCTTCACTGTTCAAGGCTGGCTGGCTGGCTGGTGTTCTGGGTTAATTGGTGTGTTGTAGTGGTTGAGGCTAATTGAATAAAAATTAGTTTCAAAACCCACCCCAAGTGATACCTGGTTTAGGTCAAGTGGTTCTTTGCATGTTTGAAGATGAGGACGTGCAGACAAGAATTTGAAAACATCCAAAGTCGTCATGAAGTTCTGAAAACACTTCCCCAAATATATACTCATCTTGCTTTTGAGAAAAATATTTTTCTTCTCAAATCTGGGCAAACTGATGCCTGTCCTGAACGAGGATGCCTATTTTTTGTACAAATGGGAGTTTTGAATGTCCTTGAGACTACAGAGCAGAGAGGAGTGGTAATAGAGAGGAGATAGTGTGGAAACTTTGGCCCCAAGGTAGACCCTCCTGGATCGTCTTTTTTTGGTTTGTTTTTAGGTTTAGGAAAGTGGTGGTTCTTGTTATGGGTGATCTAAGGTCATCCCCGAACATCTCATATGGGTTGAACATTTCAAGATAGGCAGAATGCTGCCATATCCAATGGCGATCTCAGTGATGTCATAGGGATAGGGAGGAAGGGAGGGGGTATTTCCCCACTTTATAGTTAGCATCTGTCTCAGGGGGTTGGAGACTGACCGGAGCCTGCAGCAATGGGCGGGACTCAGGTCTCTGGGTGGCTTTGCTGCTTTTCTATAAATGCATGATGGTAAGCAGATGTGTTCACATTTCACAATGGATCTGAATGACTTTTTCCGAGTTTTTCTCAAGAGAAATGACAAATTTGTCAGGTTCTTTAATTTTCAAATACCAGTTTGCTAAAAAAAAAAAAAGTTGAAGAACAACAAAATTAATAAATACACCCAAGTGCAGAAACATTAGGAACAATTTAATTCATGGATTTGCTGTATTTTTCCTTAATGAGGGTGTGTACAGATGTTCTCTGTTTATGATGGGCAGATTTAGATTCCAATTTAGACTCTTGGACTCAGAGGCTTGTATCTATGAACTATGATGGAGCCCTAGGGCTAAGGAGATGGGGATGGGGGTGAGAAGGAAAGGCAGACAGCTATTGGATGAGCGAATACTTTCTAAATTAAAGTTACTTAGAAATAAATAAAAATTACTAACAGCAGGGGTGCTACTCAGTGGTAGAATGCTTGCCTGGCATATGTGATGACCTGCATTTGATCCTCAGCATGGCAAAGGAAAAAGAGAACTCTTCTTGCACCACAAAACATGAATAGTTAAACCAGTGTTTTGGTTTATAGTTTACCAAGTATTTTTATGAATTTTTTAATTCAGCATGTGTAATAGCAATATTTGACATGTTTAATTTTTCTCAAGTATTACAAAGTGCTGACAGCTTTTGAAGATGGTCCTGCAAATAATGATTATACACTTCACAGAAAAGGACACAGGGACACACTGAGGTCACATAGATTGAGGGTGAAAGGGGATTAGTCCATGGTTCGGAGACCCTAGAGCATTTTCTAAGAGTTATTTAATTTAGGGTATCCCTCTCTTTAACTCGCCAATTAAAAAGTAAAAAATCTGAGCTATATATGTAAATTGAAATGTTAGTAACCACATTAGAATTATAGACAAAATAAGTGAAGTTAATTTTTATAATGTTTAATCCAAAATGGCCAACATATTATTTTAATACATAATCAACATAAAAGCCATTAATGAGTTAATTTTTTTTAAAAATTAGGATTTCAAAATCTGGTGTGCATTTTACGCTTGGAGCCCATCTCAATGCAGACACAATTTAGGGTCTTAATAGCCATATGTGGGTTGGCTGCCATTTGGGACAATGTGACTCTGATTCTTACAATCATTACATAGTGCAGACAATGGCAATCAGAGGTGTCTGTTGCTGTCATGTGTCATGCCAGGGCCAGTGGGTGGCCTTCCATAAGTTTCTGACTACTGTGACTTCTTGTTTTCAGATGTCACTATTGGAGCCTTCATGTCCGACAGTGTGGTTCTTCTAAGGTGAGGTGCCTCACCCCTGCTCCTGGGGTGTGCCCTTCATGGGAAGGGGTGGGACTGGTGGGGGTGGGCACAGTGTGTATTCACTGTTGGGCAGCTTTTCCCTCTGCTGAATTTTTTTGGGGGCTGGGAGTGCTTAGTGGATGCAAATGTCTCATTCTTATCCTCCAGCTGTTGGGCCTTGAGTGGCTGATAGGTGGGGGACGGTAGCAGGATTTTTAGAGACCTAAACCCGGGGGCTGTTTCCTTGTGGTCATGAACAGCAACATAAATATCAATGATAAATATCATCATTTTTGATGGATGCTATGATATTCAAAGGGCTGGGAAGTACTATCCTTCCTACGTTTTTATCTCTCTGTACCCAGCTTCTTTATATCAGGCAGCTCTCAACTTCCAGAGATCAGGGGCACTTCACTGTTGGGTGGCAGCAGAAGTGTGAGGGCTGTGAGCTCAAGTCCAGTGCTCACTGAAGCCCATGGAGTCAGAATCTCTCCTTCAAAGACTGGTGTGTGTGTGGGGGGGTGGGCGCCATCACCACCCATGAACCCTCTCTAAGTATTTCTGTCTGTGTGAGTCAGAGGAGGCAGAATTACACTTTGGAGCGGGAGCCAACTCTTAGGTTTTGTTAGTAACCTCATGGCAGAACGTTCTAAAATAGACCGATAGGATCTTAGAACTGGAAGGGATCCCAGAGGCCATGTAGTTCCACGCCCCAGATTCTTCTCATTCAGTCCTGCCTTCTCTGAGTCTCCCCCAGAGACACACACACAGCCTCCTGAATGAGGTGCCCATGGCTTAGGAACTTCTAAGGAACCAGTTGATCCCCAGGATAACTCTTAAATATTGCATTGTTAAAGAGGCAGAATGACCTTGAGGTTGAGTGTGACCTTGAGGACCAGGTGGCCTGGATTCAAACCTTGCCTGCGTCCTTAGAAAGGCAAGGTCCTGACCTTCTGCCTCAGGATGCTCGTCTGCAGAATAGGATGTTCTTGGCCAGAACTCTTTTAAATAGTGTAAAGTGCTCCTAGCAGAGCCTGGCCTCCTCCTCCCCAGGTTAGCAAGTCTTAGGATGTACATTGGGTTAAACTCACCTCACTGAGGTTCTGCTTCCTGGTCTAGTATTTTCTGCACAGCAGCCCTTCAGCATGTGAAGGTAACATGTATATCCCCCAGGCAGGGATTCACCGAGATCAAACCTCTATGGTGCTTAATTCTCCATCTTGACTGGGTTTTTACTTTATCACCCTTTTCTCTTGGGTGATGATTTTCCTCTTGCGTAAGACAACTTTTGAAGCTCCAGATGATGGAGGAGATTCAGCTTATGACTAGTAGTTCTCACTCGCCTTCCTTGCTATGTTCGTACTCTCTTCACCTCCTGAGCAGCCTGATCCCATTTGTTGAGATTGCTCTCAGATACACCATGATACGTTCCTTAGCTTCTCAGTTGAAAATAGGCCTTCTTGACCCCGGGAGCATCTGGCTTTAAGTTCCCTTCTGTAGGTTATTTTATCATCCTCCTTCTGTCTGTTGAATTTCTTTTGGGCTGGAGGTGCATGCGAGCTCCAAAGGGCTTTTCTTTCCTTCATGAGTGTTTTTTGTCTTCTACACGGATGTGAATGTGGAAGTGATTGCTTAGTGGACCTGAGATCTCAGAATCCAGCCCAGGGTGAGGGGTTGAGTCTGATGAGGTGAAACTTATTAGGGACAAATGTGAAATCCAGGGAGGAGAATGCCAGAGAGAGCACAGATCCAAGGAAGGAGCCTGAGAAAGGAACTTGAGAGCCCCAGCCTGGATGAGGAGCCAGAGGCCAGGCCAGCTGTGGAGGAGCACATGGGGATGTTGAGATCCCAGGAATTCTTTCACTTCTTACTCAGCCTGTCATGTTGACCTGTTGAGATGCAACTACGCACATGTCAGATCCTGGGGATGCAGTAGAGAACTTGACAGACCTGGTCTAGCTCCTATACAAATACATAATAACTGCAACTAATGTTGGATGAACACCTACCATACGCCAGACGCTGTCTAAGCATTTTACATACGGTCCTGCATCAAGTAACCACTATTCATATTCAAAGACATGAATGCTTGGCTAGGTGACTTTGTCACTATAAGTGTCAGAGCATATGCTTACAGAACCTATGATTCCCTAGGTGATGCCATCTCCAGACTTCTACCGTACACGCGGTCTGCCATTCCATGAAATGTTGCATGTGTCACGTGACTGGTATTTTCCTTCTTTGTGGTCATTTTCTTCCGGTGTGGATGTATAATTTGCAAACAGTAAAATGTGCCAATTTGCGTGTATGGCTCAATGAGTTTTGACCAGCAGACATACCTGTATAACTGCTATCTTCCATTAAGATAAAGAGCATTTCATCACTACTTAAAGTTTCCTTGTGCTCTTTCTGATTATCCCATTCTCTCGATAGACAGCCAGGCACTCTTGTGACTTCTGTCCCCCTCGATCACTTTGGCCTGTTCTGGGATTTCGCATCAATGGAGTTAGAATGGGCTCTCGATTCGGGTTTCTTTAATGCACTGCGATGTTCTCAAAATTGTTCCGCGTTGGGCTGTGTTGAGTGTGCTGGGGTTTGTTCACTTTCCTCTTGACAGAATATGCATTGACTCCCTGCTGCTCACCAGTTCCATGATATAGGTATGGTTATCACTCCCATTTTATGGGTAAAGAGATCAAGGGCATGCAGGTTTTATTAACTTTAAAAAAAAAAAAAGGTAATTACAGATGGCATGAAGAGAGTAAAGCAGGGTCATGAGGTCAAGGGCACTGGTTTTGGTTTCAGGAAGGGCTGAGTCCCCGTTGGAGGTGACAGTAAGAAGCCAGTGGTCCTGTGGCTTTGGCAGCTTTGCAGGAGTGATGGGGCCTGAGCCAGATGGCTGTGGGTGGGTGAGGGAAGGAGAAGCTGAGGGCACAGAGCGACTCTTGACTGCCTCTCCAGAAGCTGGGTGGCTAAGGAGCAAATGGGATTGGCAGGTGGTTCAGAGAGGGTATCTTAAGGATGGCAGGGGTTAGGCCAAGGATATCTGTGAGACCTTTTCTCATCTCCCAAGTCCCTAACCCTCCTGGAAGGGATCAGAGGTGGTCAAGCTCAGTTGTACCCCCATTCATCTGAGCCCTGCTACCCTGACCCCGTTCCTCCCTTGGGGCCTGGAGAGGTTGAGGGACATGAGGGAGAAGGGGAGGTTGCCATGGGTGGTGGTGGGGGGTAAGGAAGGACAGGGCTGCTGGAGAGGGAATTTGGCACGCAGGCCGGAGGGTGTGGGGGCCTCATCTTCTGGGTGTCTCAGGATAGAAATAGAGTCAAGGGGAGGTTCAGCTTGGGATGAGGGTGAAGCTGAGGATGCTAACCCCCGAGTCTATTCCAGGAGGTCAGGGGTCTTGGGGAACAGTGGAGGTTTCAGAATTAAACTGTGGAGGGAGCAAGGAGGGACAGGCAAAGGAACCATCAAGCTTGTCCATGTAGGCTGGACATCTATGGTGGCATCATTAGGATCAGGTTCCTGGGATATGACTGAATGACAAGGAACAAGAAGGCCTGGAGGCTTCAGCTGATCTCAGTAGGGTGCTCAGACATGACCTGGATGCTGGGCAAGTTCATGGATTTTTGAGTGACCTCAGATTTTGGGTGGGACCAGAAAAGAGGGGAGGCCCAGGACCATGTCCACACTGTACTTGATCTTTTCAAGGAGAGACTGCAGAGGGGCAGAGGTTAGGAATGCTTGGGCTGCAGCTCAAAGAAGACCTGCCTGAGGGTGCCTTCCACTGTGTAAACAGACCTAAGTCTACTGGAGGTAGAGAGCCCCAGGGCTTGCTGGTGGTTAAGTGTCACCAAGAGGGTAGGCTCTTTATATGTCCACCTGTTTCTACTCTGCAGAAGATAAGAAAAAGTTTAAGCACCACCGTGCCACAGGGTGCCCCAGCTGCTTTTATTACCCACCTAGAAATGGAATGTTAAGATTCGAACTGTCAGTTGTAAGAAACGAGCATTCCAACTACCAGCCTCTGGGAAGTCTGGAAAGTACTGCAGTGCTGTCCTTGGGTGCCCTTTGCTTTTATCTTAGAGGCTGGTGCAGGCAGGACTGTGAAAAGCCGTCTCCTGCCCCAGGAGGGCGGGCTAGTGGGCCCTGCTCTGCCCTCAGGAAGTCTGCTCAGGAGGGCAGGCTCTGTGTTAGGGTGATAGGTACCTGGGGCTTTGCCATCAAGGGGTAAAGGAAGTGATCAGAGACTCTATGAAAGATTTCTGGGCTTTTCCTCATCCAAAAACAATACTTGGAGCTGAAACAAAAAGGTTTGAGGGAACCGATCTGACAGATGTTGGAAGGAGATGTACCCGTGAGGGTCCCTGCCGCCTGTTTGAAAGGATTGTTTCATAACCTTCAAGGTCATCGTGTGGGGACAGCTTGTTTCTGCCTCCTGCTTGCCTTGCGCTGTGCAGCAGAGCTCTCTAATGACAGGAGAACTCGGCCCGCTCCCTGACCACGTGGCCTCTGGCCCAGGGGAGCAGGAGGAGATGGACTTTTCTTGGGTTCCAGGACCAGAGGGCTCAGGGACTGCAGGGTGGGGCTGTCTGTCCCAGGCAGAAACCAGCTCTCTCCGGTACCTGATGCCTCTTGGTCTCTCTTGTGTCTCTCGAAGCTTTGGACACTGCTGTGATTTTCAGTTTCCTGGGCTGCAGTAAAGTTTACACCTACTTTACACATCTCCTGTCCTGCAGTAGTGTCCAGCATAAGGATGAATTCATTGGGATCTTGGTTCTTGGTGGGGGACTGATTTGGAAAAACCAAGCACTGTTCTCCTTAGCAAGGGTGGTGGAGCTGGGGCCACCGAGGGAGCCAGGGGTTCTTGGGAGCTTCCTGGGAGGAAGGGACCTTGCTATTGAATGGTCAGTGGGGCTTTCTGCAGTGTTGGTTGGCATCTGTACAATCATGCTGACCAGGGATAGCCTATCCATTTTCTAAGGTAATTCTAGCATTTTCTCAGAATGAACCCAGAAGAAAATTGAGAGGCCAGGATGTTGATCTCCTTCAGGCACCATTGTTGTCCCACTTCCTTTTGCCCCTACAGCCGGATTTGCTCAGGGAGTCCCACTGCCCTGGTCACAGCTGCCCCTCTGTTGACCCTGTCAACAGGAGTGGTGGCAGCCGCTGGATCACCCTCGCGCCATCTGCCGCAGGCCTCACTTCCTTTTCCCACCAAGGTTTTCCTTGCTGCTTCCTTCTCTTGGAGTTGGTGGATTGTCATTCCCATCTGCCCATCACCCTGGGCTCTCTCTGAAGGGAGCATGGTATATAAGTGAGGTCATTGTTCCCAAGCCGCTAATGTCCCTTAATCTCATTATGTCACCCCTGTGACTGACACTGGGGCTCCTTAGAGGTAAAAGGGTCTCTTTGAGAGGCCTGCAGGGGGGAAGGTTAAGCGGAGGCTTAGGTGAAACTTCCCTGAGCAGATGTGTGCCATGAGAGCAGAATTTTGTCCATCTGTTGGCTTGGATGGACACTGACCATCCATCAAGAGCTGGGGGATGGGCCGTGTCAAGGGAGAGGACTGTGAGGGTTTATTGGGTTCCATTGGATTCTGAGGCCAGGCGGGTTGATTGCTTCTGCCCTTGAAGTGCTTTGCTGTCACCAGCAGGGACTCCATTAATCAAGGTCATTGAGAAAAATGGTCCCTGAATGGGTAGAGATAAATGAAGGAGGCGGTTCAGCCAGTTGGAGGGACTGCAGTTTGTGCTTACGATGGCAGTGAATGCTTTGGGGGACACCTGAGCTTGCCCCTAGTTCTTGAGCCCTGCCTTCTGGTGTAGGAACTCCTCTTAAATACACCCCTAGCTTCCTAGTAAGTGGAAATCAGAACTTATTTGGTAAAAAAAAAAATTTTTAAGTAATCACCCGGCAGCATCTGGTGGTTCACTTATGGCTTCAACCAGATGTGTTTAACAACTAACTTGCCTTTATTATTAGAAGGCGAACCATTAATATATTAGGAAATGTGCTACTTTTAAGACCAGAAAAAGTATTTACAGAGCACACTGGACCTTCTCTCTTGGGTTTTTTTTTTTTTCATACTTTAATCAAATGCTGGCTGAAGGCCCAGGATTTATCCTGTCTCTGTAGGTCTTGTTTGATTCCCGAGAGCTTTACCATGACTGAGTCATCTTCTCCTCTTGCCCTGCAGGGCCAGGCCGGTCATTACGGTGGACGTCTCCATCTTCCTCCCAGGCTCCATCAACATCACGGCGCCTCAATGTCATGATGGACAACAGCCTGTGAACTGCCTGAACGTCACGGCCTGCTTCAGATTCCACGGCAGACACGTTCCGGGAGAAATTGGTAATGAGTCACCGAGTCAGGGCTCGGGTTACACGTCTTGGCTGGAGTAGGATTGCAGGATGGTGGGCAGCTGTGGGACGTTTCGGAGTTTCCTCCTGCCCTGCATCGGCCGGCTTTGCAGGCAGCAGATGGGTGGGCTGGACACCCCTTCCCTCAGAGCTCCCTCCCCTCTCTCTCCTGCTCATCCACAGCTCTAGGACACATGATGTTGGACCACGAGCATCCTTTGCCCAATGTACGTGGACCAGACTCAACTTCACTGGACCATGGGTGGGCCAGGCTGTGGGAATGTAGTGCCAAGGAGCCTGGGTCTTATGGAACATTCCATGCAGTTAGGGAAAAAAAGAAGTGATGGGACTTTGGAGGTTCCCTGTGGAGTTTGCAGCATCAGCCAGATGTCGGGGGGATTATTCCATTTACTGTGGGATCAGAACGTGGAGTTTTCAAAGGCTTAGGTTTGCAAAAGAGGGGGCTCTGCTTTGGCAGCGCAGAGAAAGCAGGTGGTAGCTGTCCCTGCTATTTCTTAGACTGGGGGGAAGGCTGACTTGCTGTCCTGCCTCCAGAGACTGGATGAAGCCCCAGAATAAGACAGGGTCAGTGTTGATTACAACGCAGAGCACGGGATCATTTGGAGGAAATGATTCCAGGATATTATGTAGATTAATAGGTGCTTTCTTTGTATTTGGCAAGGCTGATTGAGTAGAAAGAAAAATTCCACGCGAACAAACAAAAAAACACGATAAAAGCCTGTCTCTCTCTTCCAGAGAGCATTTGCAGGCCAGGGCCATTCTCTTGATTTCCTTCGTGGTCTCTTGAAAAGCGTGGAGGTGGGATGGTGAGGCAAATCCATGTTCGATCAATAGTTATGAGGCCCTTACAAAGTGCCAGACACTGTTCAGCCCTGGGCACAGAGTAATAGACAGGATGGGCATAATCCTTGCCCTCATGGGGCTTTTATTTTGGGGGGAGGAGTCTTTCTTGCTCATTCTTCTAGACACCTGCAGGCTCCTTGTTTGGCAGATTTATGCTGGTGCATGAACACAGATTTCTCACTCCAACAGTGGACTCCCCCAAGGGCAAGTTCATCATGTGTTTAAGTAGTTAAAAAAAAAAAAAAAAAGAGTTCTGCCTGTCACTTCATCCTTTCCCTGGAGAGCTGCCTACGGCCTCATGGAGCCTCCTGGTTGGCCAAACGAAGGGTAGATAGTGCCTTGCTCCTCTCTGGACAGGCTGAAGCCTGACCTGTTCATTTCTCTCCCTGAAGGCTGGGAATCCAGGCTGGCACCTCTGGACTCTCACCAGTGTTGAAAGAAAACCAGGGTGGGTGGGGGGTGAGCCCTCCATGGTTCTGTTTTGCACACTGACCCAGTGCTCCTCCGTTTCCATTGGCTGTCAGATAGCCTGATGAAGTCATGAGTGAGCAGAGGTGTCTGTCCTGCCTCTGGACAAGCTATCGAGCCCAGGACCTGAGAGCTGGCCATTCACACTAATAGGGGAAATAGGGTGGAAATGAGTAACTTGACCATAGGCCCTTTTTCTGCTTTAGGGATGCATTTCTACTCTGGAGAGTGTTGACATGCAGAGGACATCCTCTGAGTCCTGGTCTTTTGAGAAGCAGGTGATGGGATAACAAGGGATAGTGAAGATGTGTGAGGAATGGGGGAACCTTCCGTCTGCTAATGACTGTGTCATTCCTTGAGGAAAAGAGGGAGAAAACTAGAAAAGCTGTTAAAGTAGAAATAACCCTTTCGCCTTTTCTCTTGGGAAACTCTAAGGGAAACCCTGGAAGGAGAATTGATGAGTAGATTTTTCCCAGCAGAAATCTTCTTCTGATGGAGAATGGGAATGTTTCGAAACTGGCTGGGAGAGACCAGAGCCAGAGTTGATGGGAGACAGCTGGCTCCCTCCTGGCCTAGGCTGGTGTGGGGGGTCCTAAAGAACCAGCTGGGGGCAGGGGAAGGAGGGAGGGAAAGCATCCCTCGGGGCTCATCAGCTTTTCCATCAACATGACATCATTTGACGTGGCAGGAACACGAGCTGCCAGAATGGAAAACCTGTAGCCATGAGATGTGCTGTTGGAGCAGGGCCCGGATCAGAACCAGCGCCCTCTCGGGGGCTGGTCATCTGCCTCACGTGAGGGGCAGCTACAGCACTCCCCAAACCAAGTGACCTGATTGGCTGCTGCTCTCCACTTCCCAGGGAGCCCCTTCCCAACCCCTGAGGGGACTTGGGCGAGTGCTGTTTAAAACTACCAGTGGAGCCCAGAGCTGCAGAATGATCTTTGTTTCTTCTTACTGCCTGCGGCTACAAGACCCTCCTCACTCGGGCAGGGTTTCTCTTGGTGCGTCTTGCTTCTAGAAGAGTCCGACAGAGAATTGACTACTTTTTTGGGTCATTTCAAATGTCGAAATAAATTTTGAACCAAGGAGCAATAAGTAGGCGGTTCTCGAGATGAAATGCTTCCAAAATGATTGCACTTGGCGAATAGGCTAATTCAGTCTGTCCGCGATTGTTAACATTTCAGAAAAATCTGAGAGGTGAGAGTTTTGGCGTGCACACTCCCGCCTGGGGCAGAGCAGTGTGCCTCATTTTCAGCTCAGTCTCTGAGCTGCCACTCTTCCTCCCCTTCCTTGAGTTGCAGGAGATGCCACATGTCTATAGTTCTGCAGTGAGTAGGGCTTTGAGGATGGAGGTCAGTGTTTTTTAAAGTACCCAACCCAGTGCTGGGCACATGTTGAAGGTCAAATACATTCCCTTTTCTTGACTTCCCTGTGTTAATCTGGGTCATCCCCCAAATAGATCTAGAGTCAAGGATCCAAGTGCACATCATTGACTTAGGAGTAAACCCTGAGCCGGGCTCGGTGGCCCATGTCTGTCATCTCAGCAATTCAGGAGGTAGAGGCAGGAGGATCACAAGTTCAAGGCCAGCCTGGGCAACTTAGCAAGACCTTGTCTCAAAATGTAAAAAAATTAAAAAAAAATTTAAAAAAGGACTGGGGAATGTAGCTCAGTGGTAGAATACCCCCTGGGCTAATTCCCCAGCATCACAAAAACAAAACCAGCAAAATCGGGGGTGATCCCTGGCAGTACCAGTAGGGGAACTAGGGTACTGAGACAGCAAGGGTGGGCAGCTGTAGTCAGAACTCTCCAGAGAAACAGAACAGGGAGGGAAGGAGGGAGACAGAAAACAGATATAAATATGAGGTTGGTTGGATTATTATTATTATTATTAGGGGCCTCTTACATGCCAGGGAAGAGCTCTACAGATCTACACACCTGACCTTGATTGACTGATTTTTAAAGAATTAGTTAATGAGATTGTAGGGGCTGATACATCTGAATTTTGCAGGGCAGGCAATAGGCTAGAGACCCAGAGCATAGTTGAAGTTAAATCTCAAATCCAAAGCGGGCTAGAAGCAGAATTCCTTCTTTCTGTGGGGGGACCTTAGTGTGTTTTTTTTTTTTTTTTTTTAGACTAATGATTGGATGAAGCCCATCCACAGTCACAGTATAGAGATCAATCTGTTTTATTTAAAGTCTGATTTAAATGTTGATCTCACTTGAAAAATACCTTCATAGTAATGCTGAATTGATGCTCGGCAAAATATCTGGGTATTCTGTACAACTCAGCCAAATTGACACATAAAATTAACTCTCCTAGCAGCCATATAGGTGCATTACTTAGCAAGTTACCCATGTGGGCAGTTGGAATTGTGGGGGAACCCTGAAAGTCAGCTCTGAGGCACCTTCTCCACTATCCCATCCAAAGGCTGAGGGAACAGGGATCCTGCCTCGCAGAGGGCTGCTCGGGCCCTCTGGCCTGCCGTGCATGTTGGCAGAGCCACTAGAGAAAGCCCTGGGTAAAGGGACACAGGTGCTGGCAGCTGCAGGTTGGGCTGGACCGCAGAGAAAGGGTTCAGGCCAGGAGGATATGGGTGGGGGATCAATACCATCCGCTCTGTCTTCCTGTGTTCATTTCCACCCGGGCTTTTCTCTGAGCTCAGCCAACTTGTCTGTGGCACAATAGCTCTGTTCTACTGTTCTCTCCATTACTCCCTTTCCTGAGGCTGGCACCTTAGTTCTCTCACCTGGGAGGAAGGCTAGGCTGGGGCCACCCTAAGTAAGTTCCCGGCCAGGATCCTTCAGCTTGTCTTCTAGCAAGCAGTGTACTCTCCAGCTAACTGGGGCTTGGAGTCTCACTTCATTTCAATTTACACCCCTCCACACTTTTTTAAAAACTATTGGTCAGGGGAGTTGTGATCACTAGAAAGCAGATTGGTTGGAGTTCAGTGGTTCTGGATCTCTTTCTGTGTTTGGTTCTGTTTCTGTATCCAAAAAATAAGTTTTTAGGTGAGGTCAGGTAATTAAAAAAAATAAATAAATAAATAAACAAGAGCCAACTTGATAGGACTAGTCCAAAACCAGAGATTAGAGTTCTAGATTGCTCTCTCTGGCAGATGGCTCTGGCTTGGAACAAGCCTTTTCCCCTTTTGGACCTCAGTCCCCTCATCTTAAAGATGGAGGGTTTAAACTAGTTGGTCTCCACATTGTTGCAAAGCTTCAATGGCCTGTGAATCCACAGTCCTTGGCGTGTAACCCTTGAACTGATGCCTGTGTTGCCTGTGTTCAAATGGTTTCCCATATACATCTTTTCTTCTCCTTCCCTCTTCCTCCTCGGGGCTTCATACATGCTATGTAAGTACTACACCACTGAGCTACACCCCGCCCTTTTTATTTTGAGACAGTCTCATGAAGCTGCCCAGGCTGGCCTCCAACTTGTGATCCTCCTACCTCAGCTTCCCAAGTAGCTGGGGTAACTGCTTTGTACCATTGCACCCAATTCATACCATTCTTCTTAACGGTAATACTATCCTGGGATGATCCATGACCTCGGTCCCTCCTGCTGACCCAGCCTTGCTTTGGAAATCAGCTGTTTCTGGAACAAACAAGTTAGGGCAGGCTTGCCCTTGCTAACCAGGAATCTGCCTGCTTGGTGTGGCAAGAGCCCTGACGTGGCAGTATCCCAGAGAAGTAATTAGATGCAGCAGAAAGCCTGCCCGGGTCACCTTCCTCTCACCCTGTTTAGATCTCCCCTGGTGGCTGGCCCCTTTGATGTGAAAAACCAGAGCTGCCCACTGCCTGGCTTCATGGACCTAATGGCTGGCAGACACAGAACTGCATTTTATTGGTACTGTGACCCTGGGTTCTAAGAGGCAGATGTGTGGAGATGGGCCTGGGTCATCTGCTTTCCCACTGCTGGGCCATCTCCTCCAGTTGCTTTAGGAATGGAGCTTCCTGTTATCTTATTTAAAACCATCACTATCTTCTGAATCCACGAAACAGTTAAAAAGAGTTACCACTTTTCTGTGCCCCCCCAAAAAACGGTGAGAGGGGTCTGTCAATACTAAAGCCATATTTACCTAAGGAGCATACTGTTATAATTTACTTGGACTCTGAAATGATGGGGGTAAAACATTTTGGGTTTCTCCAGCATGCCTTTGACCTTGTAACCCTCCTGTTTTCACATCCCAGTCATTCTGCCATCTGCCATTAGACCTTCAGGTACAGGGGAGGAGTTTTGTTTTGTTTTTCCCCAGGGGTGGACCTCTATCTAGGCCCACTATGGCCCTGGTTTTGCTGAAGGGATGGGCACCTTGAAGTGCACGGTCACCATGCTTGGCTCCCTGGGAACGAGATCTGCAGCCTTCCTCTGGGTTTTCAAGCATGTGGGCACCATGAAGGCATGTCCTTGCCTGTGTTGTCCCTACTTGATCCACAACAGCATCTGGCATGTAGTCAGTGCTCAGTAAGTTGTGAGTGCTGCAGTCCAGTGGACACAGTAGCGGGACTCGGCATTCTTGATGTGGGTGCGTATCACCCAGGATAGTCACTGCATGGTGCCACCATCATTTCGGTGGCTTCTAGTGACCGGCTGCAGATTTGCCACGATGCTTGCTTCTCTGAACACTGCCCTGGGTCGGGTACAGCTAGTGGTTGACGAGTGTGTCAGCAGCTCCCCTGGGACCTCGTGGCGGCATGAAGTTTAAATTGGGGTAGTCATGAGGTACATACATGAGTGTCACCAGAAAGACAGAGTGCATCCTGGTTCTGTCTAGATTCTGTGAGCACCTGGCTGCACACGTCTGTCCCAGCAGGTCCTGACGTGGGCCACGGTCCTCCATGCTCTGGAGGGCAAGGTGTCCCTTGAAATGTGCATGGATCCTGTGAGGGGTTGGGGAGGTGGCCTGGCCCCTCTGTCTTTTCTGACATTTTGACCTCTTATTTATTGGCAGGCCTCAATTACGTTCTGACAGCGGATGTGTCCAAGAAGGAGAAGGGCCAGCTGCCCAGGGTCTACTTTGTGTTGCTGGGAGAGACTGCCGGCCAGGTCTCGGAGAAACTACAGCTGACCCACATGGAGGAGACATGTCGTCACTACGTGGCCCACGTGAAGGTCAGTCCCTTCTTCCTCCTCATCCTCGGATTCTGATGGCGTTAAATGTTCTTTTGGAACTAGTAGAAGCTACTTTGTGTTTATGTGGTCTCCAACGTCCAAAATTCTGTTTCACAAGGAGAAGGATGTTTATTTCTTCTTACTGTTTTAAGTTTCTGACATCCCTTTTATGTGTTTGATAGTACTGGTCTCAGACTCTGAGAGGGATTATGGGGGCCAGGAGGCCAGTGATGATCCTGACTTTCGGGAGTGTTCTCATCCTCTTTCCTCTGTGAAGTTCAGTGGTCTTCCCGGAGGGCAGCCTCAGAAACACATGCCTCCAGGCTTGCAGTTGTGCTGGATCTCACCATAACTGATGGCTTTCTCAGTAGCCCACTATATATTTGTTCATAGGCAGAATGAAGGCATTTTAAAACTGGTTGACCAAATTTTTTTTTGCTTGATTACTTTTGTTTCTTTTAGGAGTGCATGTTTGATCTTTCCCTCCTATCTCTAAATCAACTTCCAAATGCTTTGTTCCTCTTGAAATTATTGTGAAATACACTTTGCTGCTAACACAGGATACTAGATTTGATTGAGTATAGAGTGGTCCCTTTGCCAGGTGAGACTCCTGGAAGTGCTTAATACTGCAGGAATGGTCGGCCACTGATCCATGGCAGGGCTCATGGTAGGTAGGTGGAATGCATGTGGGTTTTAGAGTCATACAGGCCTCGTGTGCATCCGACTGGATGAGCATTGTGCCCTCTCTGTGACTCAGTCTCTGACTGTATGAAATGGCCTTGAAAGTGGCCACGTGAATTGAACACTGTGTGATTAACATACACGTGATGATCAATTTATATTCTGTGCAGCCTACACTTGCACAGAGTCTGACAAACAGTAGGTACTCGGTGTTACTTGATTGGACTACACTGAACTGCCAATATCCTAACACTTTCGACTTAAAAAAATGGTAATTTCTTATAGCTTAACTTGATATTAGGAGCCAGTGGATTTCTGACTGATAGTAAAAATAGCGTATAGATCAGAGATGAAGTCTCTTTCTATTATTACGTTGATGGTGCCAGATCAGGAGAATAACAGCTGCTTCTGGGGTGTGTAGAGAGAAATGTCCCCACATCTAGGGCACTTGGTCTGGCCCAGAGCCTATGAGTCTGTGCCCCTGAAATGCTTCTCACTGGGGCTGGGCTCTGTCCCCTGCCAGGACTCGTGCTGGGACCTGCCTAGACCAGCTGCCCCAGCACTTGAGGTGCCGGCCATTTATAAAGCTGCCCACGTTCCTGTTAAGTCCCCAGCCCCTGCCCCTCTTGCTCTTGGATTCCATTGGCTTGTGATTGCCCTTGGGGGTATGTGAGAGACTGCTCAGGACAGGCTTGTGTGCAAAGGCACTGAGTGTCCGTGCTTGGTGTTTTCACACTTGCTGGGGACAGGGCATCTTCTCTTGCGCTTCCTTGTGCCAGGTCTATGCCATCGTGCTTTCCTTTGGGTTCTTTGTAACTTCTTGCTTTGACTGAGAAGTTATCCTTTGTGCATAGCTACGGGGAATCACCTCTGCAATTCGGGACCACAGAGAACCTGCACGCCTTTGTGACATGAACTCAGGGATGTCAACAGGGAGGTCAAGACCTCAGCAGGGCTCTCTGTGGCCTGTGAGGGCTACTGGGTGAGAGCAGGGCTGCCCCAGGGTTAGTCCTGCCACTTCCTGATAATCTAGGGTTGCCACATTTGGCAAGTAAAAAATATGGGATTCCCAGTTAAATTGGAATTTCACCTGAGCAAAGAGTAATTTCTTTTAGCAAACACACACAAGTTCCCCCTCAGCCATGGTTTTGTTTTCTGAGGATTCAGTTATCTGAAGTCAATCTAGATCTGAAAGTATTAAATAGAAAATTCTGGACATAACCAATTCACAAGTTTTAAATAATTCATTTTGTAGACCATTATAATGGTTGTATTTTACCATTATTGTTTTTTTTTGGGGGGGGGGACTTAGCCACTGAGCCACATCCCCAGCCCTATTCATTTAGCGACAGGGTCTCACTGAGTTGCTTAGTGCCTCACTTTTGCTGAGGCTGGCTTTGAACTCATTATCTTCCTGCCTCCACCCCCCACCCCCCCCAGCTGCTGGGATTACAGGCATGTGCCACTGCGCCTGGCCATTAATTATTGTTTATTTCTTACTATGCCTAATTTGTGAATTGAGATTTAGCATTGGTTCATATACAACATACATATACATATGTATACATATACATAAAACGGTATGTGGGGCTGGGGATGTGGCTCAAGTGGTAGCGCACTCGCCTGGCATGCATGAGGCCTGGGTTCGATCCTCAGCACCACATACCAACAAAGATGTTGTGTCTGCCAAAAACTAAAAAATAAATATTAAAAAATTCTCTCTCTCTCCTCTCTCCTCTCTTTTTTTTTTAAAAAAAGTATGTATAAGGTTCCGTCCTATCTGTGGTTTCATGTATACATGGAATGTTTTGGAACATGGAAAAGTAAAGGGTTATTATATATCCCAAATATTTCGTGGGACATACTAAAAACAATGTGTCATTGATGTGAAATTCACTTGTAACTTGGCCTCCTGGTAGCAGATTGCATTCAAGTGATCTTCCTCCATCCTGTAAGCAGGACTTCTCGGTCAAACCCTGGCTGACCCAAGGAAAGACTTAGGTAGCCATGAGAAGGGGCTGAGAACAGAACTCCTGGGCGCAGGACCATAATGGACCTTTATGTGGTTATTGGGTCATGATATGGAGAGCCAGGGAGCAGGCCTGAGTCAGTGGACTGGGATGATGATGATGATGATGTTGCTTGGCCATTTTCCAAAGCAAGAAGAAGGGCTGGTGGGTTACACCAGGAAGATACAACCCCTGTGGGGTCCACATGTCAACATCGCTCTTAAGGAGTGTTCAAGGCGCTAATCCTCGACAGCCACAAAGAAAGTGTTTTTCTACCAGTCACAGTCGGGGCCACAGTGGAGGACCTGCAGGATGGCGGAGGGCACAATCTCGGGCGAATGCTAAGGAGCGAGCTAGCTGCCCACAGTGCGGCCTGGCTGGCTGAGGAGGAAACGGGCAAGGCCTGTGGTTTATCGGGTTGTGGGAAAACAGCTGTGGAGGCCGTGGCTCGTGGGGGTGCTGAGGCTAGCAGCAAGGATGGGGGAAGGGAGGTGACAACCATCGCCTCCAGAGCAAGGACCCAGGACTGGGAGCTGTGAGGGGGGGCTGAAGAGCAAAACAGGGTCTCTACTGCAGGGGGCTGGCGCTCCGCTTTACAGACCAGCCACGGAAGATAAATACACGCATTCTGGCTTATCACACGCCATATGGCCAGCAGACAGAGAGGCCGGCACTGGGGCCGAGTTTTTGTTTAGGCTATCTTTAGGTCTTTTTTTTTTTTTTTTCTTTCCTCCCCTTTAAGCCTATTCCAATTTTTTTTTTTATTCCTTAGAAATTTTCATCCCAAATATGGTGATGAGTTATCTCTTGCAGGAGCCTGCCTGGGCTAACACCTGCCTCCCAAGCCGCCCCTGTCCTCTCATGCTCCCTTCCATTCACCACCCTGGTGGGGCCTCCTGAGTTGGTGATAAGCCACATCCTCCTTTTCAAGGCCTGACTGTGGTCAGTGCTGACGTAGTTCTAGCTGCTTCCTTGACCTTTCCGCAGACACCATGCACCCCGGCTTATCTCCCCTCCTCCTCCAAATTGGCCCAGCTTTGGGGATGGGACCCCTTCTACTTGTCAAGAGGGCCAGAGAGCTCTGCTGGGCCCCACGGTCACAGGTGAAAGCCAGACAGCTACCTCCAGCCTCAGGGCTATCCATGACTTGGCCTCGGTTTACCTTTCTAGCCGCCTCATCTGCCCCCACATCACTTGTGCCTGGGCTCTTGCCATGAGCTCTTCCCGTTCCTCCTCAAAGCTGCCTCTCATGCTTCCCTCTCTTGGTTCTTGGGCTCACCTCAGTGGCTCTGCTCTGTAGTTATCAGAGGTCTGGTTCTTGGTGTATCCATGTAGAAAAAACAAGTACCACCTGCATGATTTTTGCATTTTTTTGAAAGGGGGGGGGTGTCTTAAATCTCTACCTCCCTTCATACTTTTTTATTTCATATTTTCTTTTAACCAGCTGACTTTCAGCCTTTTAGTCTTACGAAACAAGAACTTTGACCCTTCCATGACCAGAAAATTCATTATTGCATGTCCCAAACAAAAAGTGACTGTAAAAGGAAACACACTGAAGACAACAGTGTCGTTGACTTCTAGTGGGAGTTTATCCTTTGCCAGTTTCTGCAGAAGCACCCATGCTCCCTTTGTGTTAGAAAGGGAGATTCCCAGCCCCGGGGAACATTAAAGACACTCGCCAGAGTATTCCATCATAGTGGAACTTTCTCCCTGATGCAGTCAGAAGAATTGATGGGGAATCAACTGGGGAACTAGCCTTTCAAATTAGAGGATCCTACCATGGAGCCACGTCTATGGATCATCAAAAATCATTTCATAATCCCTGCCCCCCCCCAAAGTCCTAACCAGGCTCTGCATTGATCAGAAATGCCTCGCCCCACCTTTCCTGCTGAAGGTTTGTCTGTTTTGAGAGGCTCAGTCAGTCCACGGGTTGGTGCCAGCCACTGGCCGAGCCCCTGGGAAGCTACCTTCATCTTCCTGTCTTGGAGCTGGTTCCATGCTGCCTGTTTCCTGCTTTGGGAATGATAGGCCCAGAATAAATACTTACAAACGGAACTTTGTTGGAGGGACCAACTGGGCCAGGTGGAGTTGGGGAGCATGGGGAGCCTCTGATAGGGAGCAGGGCTTGCTCACCTCCCTGTGTGCTGGATGCAATGGTGTGAGAAGGTGGAGATTTCAATGTGTGGCCTGTGCTAAAGAGTGGGTACCACTGCCCCATCGCGGCTGCGGTGTTTCCTGACTTACGTGTATTTGTCCGGACGACAGCAGTGCTCCCACCTCCGGTCCTGCACAGTACCTCGACAGAATAAGCCTTGTGTGAAATCGAGTGCTTGTGTGTGATGGGCAGGCAAGCAGCCCACTCAGGAGCCAAGCAACCGTGGCGGCAGTCGAATTTAATGGTGGGGAAGTCCAGGCAAAACAGAGTATGGGTCCGTTAGGAAGGTCATGCATTGCCTCCTGTGAGGATCAGGGACACCCTCCAGTAGGCCTTCAGGAAACCTTTGTTGAGCAGAACCACATGTCAGACGTTATCAAAAAGGCCGACAACAGTGATTGATTGATAAACAAACTCCCGACAAGGGAATATGCAAGCACTTTGGCTTTCTGGGAAATTGCAAATGTTCATGAGATAATTCTTTTATGTTCCTAGAGGTGTTTTCAGGGAGTTGGACTCTTAAGTTGCTATTGTATCTTCATGACTTTGGGAGGGGGTGGGCAGATGCCCTGGCTGGCCTGGTCAGGATGTCACACTGGCCATGGTTTCCTGGGGCTTTGCCTGGTGTTTGAATCTGTTTCCATGTTCTCATCCCACACAATGCCTCAGGACCCTCGCTCAGCCACGTGGTATGCCGAGTGGAGTGCAGAGTTCTGGGATCCATTGATCCCTGGGTTTCAGGGCTGCTGGGGGCTTTTTATTTAAGAAGCAGATAGCCAGGTGTTGTGCACATCTGTAACCCTCATGACTCAGGCAGGCTGAGGCAGGAGGATCACAAGTTTGAGGCCAGCTTCAGCAACTTAATAAGACCCTCAGCAACCTAATGAGTCTCAAATTAAAAAAATATGGCTGGGGATGTAGCTCAGTGATAAAGTGCTCTTGGGTTTAATACCAAAAAGAAAATAATAATAATAAAAAGCAGATAGTTAAGGGTGATTAAGTTGGAGTGAGTAAAAACTCTGAGAAAGGAAAATAGTTTCCTTCCTCATTTGGAGAATAATATGCTAAATGTCTTGGTCATCTTGATAATTCATAGACATAACTAAAAAAGTTGTAGGGTTTGGCAAAAAAAAGGGCGCAGACTTAGCTACAGGAAGTCTTAAAACCTTTTTTTTTTAATTACTAGTATATGCAAGTAGTTAAAATATTTTTTTGTGGGGGAGGGTAACCACATATTGAACTCGGGGGCATTCAACCACTGAGCCACATCCCCAGCCCTATTTTGTATTTTATTTAGCGACGGGGTCTCACTGAGTTGCTTAGTGCCTCACTTTTGCTGAGGCTGGCTTTGAACTTGTGATCCTCCTGTCTCTGCTTCCCAAGCTGCTGGGATTACTGGTGTGTGCCACCGTGCCTGGCCTAAAAATGTTTTTAAGCTATGAGTTAGGCACAGAGAGGGTGTCTCTTGGCCCCTCAAAAGGCAGCCATGGTTCTAATTCTTATGTGTCTATAAAGAACTTGTCTGTAAATCTAGAAAGCAGTGTCTGTGCTTGCTTTTGTTTTCCTGAATGGCAGCATGCTGCTGTGTACATACTTGTGTGAACAACCTTAATTTTTCTTTTAAGATGTCCAGTGGTGGAACAAATATACAGATTTTGGCAAATCTATGCAATGGAAGGCTAGATGCTGATTGTGGTGGTGGTTGTGTAACTGAATACATTTATTAAAGCTCACAGGAGTATATACCTAAAATTAGTGAATATTAGTCTATGTTAACTATTTCAGTCAAACTTTTTTTTAATGTCTTGGAGATTTTTCTGTACTTATGCAACTAGAATTTACCTGTTTTTTTTTTCACGTCTGTATGACACTCTGCTCAAAAGGCCGTCTCTTAATTTATTTAACCTGTTCAGGACAGCCTTTAAATGTCATTTCTAAACTGACTTTATCTGGAGTTTATAGACTGGTACTCTCAGTTTTCTTCTCCAAAAGTGGTTCAGAGTCCCTTTACAGAAGACTCTGAAACTTGTCGTGGAAAGGGGGATAGCCCCACTGGAGCAGAAGTCATAAGACGTTAAGTGAGATACCTTCTCCTACTGCAGCCAGCTCCTTCTCCCTGTCCCAGACCTGTAGTGTTCTGATGGAGGATTGGTTAGGACCCCTGAGAGGGCAGCATGGAGGGACCCTAGTGGTCTCTGAGGTAGTCTTGGACATGTCCTTCAAAGGACAAGCCTCTCAGGAAAATGCGGGGGAATGTTCCCGACTCCTGTGTTAGCTTTGCACCTTTGGCAGGTTCTCCTGGTCTATTGGTAGTGGACATGGCTTGAATGTTCAGTTAGGGGTGCAGGAAACTAGGGCAGGGGGGTGGGAAAGCTGGGAGTAGTAGACTTGATGAGTGAGAAGCCACAGCATCATCCAGCCCAGAGGTAAATCTGCTCATGATAGGGTCTGGTCATATGGGGGCCATTGGGAAATGAGACATCGGGGCTTCAGAGACCACACTGGAAGGTAGCTCGCTAAGTGTGGTTGCTTGAGTACCTACTCTGGGAGGCCATGTCACGCATAGCTGGAGAGCAAATGGGACCCATTAAGAATGGAGGGGTGTGGGGAATGTTTGACATGGGATCTGATATTGTCCTGTAAGTGCTGTTTGGCCATTGATTTCTTCTTTGGGTGGAATGAAGGGTTCTTCGTATTCTGCATTTGGACATTGCCTTGGGGGACATTGTGTTTAGCAAAGGAAGGCTCAGAAACTGAATCCAAGGATTTTCTCACCTTGAATTCTTTTTTTGAAATAGGGCTGATATAAATATAAATAGTCAGGCCATTGACATTTTAATGATTTTTAACAGAAGCTTACTTACAATTTGTGTAAGATAAAGTTTATAGCCATTGCTGTAGGTGAAATTTTCTTGTGAAATTGTCCCAGGCACCTTTCTATTATTTACTGTCACTAATATTGAGTTTATCTATCTGCTGGTGATGTCCCTATAACAACAAAATTCTTGGAAGTCACACATGAAAATGTGTTCTCTCTTACTGGTTTTATCTTTATTTAAGATGTGATTGTAAAGGATTACAAAGATCCTGCCACCTCACACTTGGAACTTACATATCTATTAAGGTGATTCTCTTCAAAGTAATCATTTTCTAGTTATTCCTTCTTTGGGTGTATGTATGGTACTAGATATTGAACCCAGGGTGCTCTACCACTTAGCTACATACCCAGCCCTTTTTATTTTGAGACAGGGTCTTGCTAAGTTGCAAAGGCTGATCTAGAATTTGTTTTTTTGTGGGGTGGGTGGGTGTGGGGGGACCTGGGATTGAACTCTGGGGCACGCAACCACTGAGCCACATCCCCAGCTCCATTTTGTATTTTATTTAGAGACAGGTCTCACTGAGTTGCTTAGCACCTTGCTTTTTCTGAGGCTGGCTTTAAACTTGTGGTCCTCCTGCCTCAGTCTCCCTAGCCACTGGGATTATAGGTGTGCAACACTGTGCCAGGCTTAGAATTTATGATCCTCCTGCCTCAGCCTCCCGGGTCACTGGGATCACAGGTGTGCACCACCATACCTATCATCATTCCTATTTAAAAATTTTCTTCATGGTTTATATAGTTCCTCACTTTTGTTTGGGTAAATATTTATTCTTTAGGAGGAAATTTTAATTTTGGAAATAGTCATATTTCTCAGTGGTCCTGGTTAGTAGATAAGAGTGTGTGCCTGGGGAAAAGTGAGGTGTGATAATATAGAAATTAGCACTAGAAATTTATTTAGTAGTCAACCTCCCTTTGAAATGATTCATAAAGAATTTTTACAATATTCAAGGTGGGCAAGGTGGCTCATGCCTGTAATCCCAACAGCTCAGGAAGCTGAGACAGGAGGATCGCAAGTTTAAGGCCAGCCTCAGCAATGTAGTGAGGCCCTATGCAACTCAGTGAGACCCTGTCTCAAAAAATAAAAAGGATTAGGGATGTGACCCAGTGTTGAATAGTCGCTGGGTTTAATTCCCAGTACAAAAACCAAAAAACAAAAAAAACGAAACTACAATATTTAGAGTGATAGTCATGGAAGCAGCTAACACTAGCCGAGTGTTTCCTATGTGCCAGTTACTACATGTAGAATAGTTACTGTTTTTATCCTCATTTTATTGTTTGGGAGTCAAGATATAGAGGAGCTGAGGAATTGGCCTACGGCTTTTACAGCTAGTAAGTAGTAGAGACAGGATTTGAACCTAGCAATCCTGGGTTTTTAACCATTGCTCATAGAGATAATATAGAACTAACTAGTACTTGTGTGTCACATACTATTCTAGGATGTGATAAGTGAATAGAAGTACCTTGTCCAAGGTTGTAAGGCTAGCGAGAGGCTTCATGTCTTTGCCATAATGAATCCTGTGAGCATCTCAGAGCACATGGCCCAGAGGTGGCAGCTACTGGTGATTAACAACTGGCTCTCGGGGAGGGGTCACCTGACTTGAAGCATTTTGCCCATTTCCCTGATGTCAGTATTCTCCTAGTGGTGGATTTCAAGCTACCAGTATGAGTTCACTGAGTGTGTAGTTAGGAAGAGAGGTGCAGTAGCCCACTCTTGTATTCCCAATAGATCTAAATAACCTCCAGAGCATAGATGCTAGTACAATACAGTAAAATAATTAGGAAGTGATGAGTTTTAAGTATTTATGATCTTTACCTTAATACAACTTACTGTAAGTACCCAGTTTGACTTTTCTGGATGGTTGTGTTTAACACTGGCTTAAAGACCTTCTGGAACTTGAACAGTGGACTGTTGTAAGCCGGTGCCAGCAAGCTCCAGCACAGCGCTGCGTCTGCTGTGATAATAAGCTGGTCACATCCCTGCAGCCATGTCTAACCCGTGGCCATGTCATTATCAGTCTTTTATCTTGGTTTCCTGTGGCTTTTTAAATTGATGAATAAAAGGAAAGTAAATTTGTGAGGACAGTTTAATCACTAGACTACAGCTTTTATGTTTGTACATTTGGTTCAGAGGCACTCTGGTGTTTTGACTGAATTTATTAGTTCATGTAAGAAGTTTACATTGCAAATAATGGAAAAGGATTTTACTTAACTGAATGGAGGCTTTATTCCTCACCCTGGCCTCACACAAGCATGTGGGGATTCTGCTCAGCAGCCTCTGCATGCTGAAGAGGAGTAAGTTGCTGAATCTTGTGTTTGCTTGGAGGCGAGGAGGGGCTGAGAAAGGGCAGATATGACCTCCCTTGGGTCTGTGTGAACCCTGAGGATTTGTTATTTTCCTGAACTTGAATTTGACCAAGTCTGCCTTAGTGCAGCATGGATATTCTTTGAGTCTTTTATTTTTTAGCCTTCTGGTCTTCTTGCTTTGTGACTTCATCAAGTAAAACTGAAGGGCTCGTCCTACCCTTTTCTTACCAATTATTTTGACCAGACACAGCATATCAAGGTGGCCCAAATGGTGCCGTGGTTTTCTTCCTTACCTTCTCCACCCCTTCCCAAGTCATTCAGGGAATTCTCTGGCCTGCTAAGTGAGTCCCCATGTGGCTGGAGGAGCAGCAGGTCTTGGAATCACCTTAGCTGGTCTCACAGGCTGCCTTGATCAGAACGCCCCACCTTCTGCCAGACTCTGGGTTCCCAAGTAGAGCTTTTGTGTATGACGCCTTCAACTCCATGTGGAAGGGCCTAAGACAACTCTGGATGAAGACGGCAATGTTCCTGTGCAGGGAGTGTACCGTGGTCCACCCTCCCATGCATCCTGGGCTTTCCCCAGGCCCTGCTGCAGAGGATGAGGGGAGTGGCTTTCAAGGCAGAACTGATAATGGAAGTCATGTGTTTGGGAATCACGAAAGGGGAAGTGGGGGCCAGCCATGCGCCATCATGCTGTGCACCATGTCAAGATGGACATGGATAAAAGCATTGGTCTGGGGCCGTGTCTGGATGATGGCAGTGTGGGGTGTGAGGGTTGCCCACAGCTCTTCTAAGGAAGGACTTGGAGCCAGCTAAGGTTTCCTGAAGGCCCAGCACATCTCAAACTTTCACCCTTGTCCTTCCCTCACATCCCTGGTAGTCTGTCCACCTGCTCTAAGGAAAGCAAGCCTGGCCCCAGAAGCCTTAGCACATGAGATGAGAGGACCATTATATTCAGCAGTTATACCACTGGATTATTTGTCTTTTGTTTTTATAAAAATATAGATTTTATTTCTGCCTGTATGATTAAAGAGAAGTTCTTAGTTTTGGTCAGTGTAAGAAGATGGCATCTTCTTATTTTGGAAGGGTGGTTTTAGGCCCTTGAACAAGAAAGTCATTTTCTCAGTAAGCATTTGACTGGCTGGAAGTAAAGTCAATAGGGTAAAAAGTCACAAAAACACCTGATTCCAGTTGGTTTGGAATTGGGCAGACTTTTGACAAACATCCCATGTGCATGTTCTCCCTCCTTCTCTCCCTGTCTCCCTCCATGTGTGTCTATACATTCACATGTTTTATGTAAAATATTTTTATCTTTAAATAATGAGACTTAGAAAAGAATTACGGAGCTAGCACAAAGGACGGCCATAAATGCTTCCCCCAGGTTGCCCAAATGTTAACCATCATTATCATACTTGCTTTGTCATCTATCATACTCTTTATCCCTTGAAGGAAAGTTACTGGCAAGACTCCTTTTCCTCTACGTACATCAGGCATCTTGCCCCCAGACAAGGACACTCTTAATCAGAGCATGCTTATTGAAGTCAGGAAATTTAAATATACATTACTATTATCTCATCATGGAACTTCTCACATTTTGCCAGTTGACCTCACGTCCTTCTAGTGAAAGAGAAACCCCAGAGCAAGTGTTGTTGTGACTTCTAGCCTGGAGCCATTACTAGGAGTTACCCTTCCATGCCCTTGACATTTTTCAATAGGACAGGTCAGTTGCATTATAGAAGGTCCTTCTGTTTGGGTTGGTTTTGATCATAAGTTGATTAAAAATGTATGTTTTTTAAAAATTAAGTCGTTTCATTAAATAAAAAGTCTTTACACAAATTGATACCTAAACACAATTTGGTTTGGAAAATGAAATCATATATATATATATATATAATTCATAAGATAAGTGTGCTAAATGAAAAGCTGTACAGTGACAAACATTAAATGGTCAAATCCAAGTACAAAGGAAGATACTCCTGAATTTCCATGTTTCATCAAGCATCAAAACCCACCAATCTTTGGTCTCGTTTCTTGTACATTATTCTATATCCACAATCTCTGCATCTGATTTGATCCCTGGATTTTATTTCATTTTCTCTGACATTCTCCACCGATATATATCATTGGCTGTTGCTTTGGGAGTGGACCGTCCTTCCAGGTATCCACTCCTACCTATACCTCAGAGTCTTTATCCCACTTTCCCAAACAGAACCCAAAATGTACATTTGTCTGCAGGAATATCACAGAATAATTGTGTCCTATGTATTTAAAAATATACATCCAACATCGGGTGTATTTTGGCTACTATTTTAGTCTGGTTTTCCAAACTCAGTGGCCATTCCCCATCAGGGGGCTTTCAGTAGTAAGGGAGGTGATCATAATAGAAGAGCTTACCACCTCTCTCCTCTGCACCCTGGAGCAGAGGCAAGTTCCAGCCCCTGGGA